>NC_035109.1:86554996-87890360 GCF_002204515.2 Aedes aegypti | reverse complement strand
CAAATCGTCCACTTCATGTTAATTATCAGAACTCCAGGTCTGAAAGAGTTCCTGTTACCTAAGGGATGTCAAAAGTTCTTGTTTGCGGATGACACTGGCCTCTCCGTCAATGGACGAAGTCATCTGTAGTCGATTGCAAAAAAGTGTGGAATACTTGCAAAAATGGAAAATTTCTCCTAATGCTTCCAAAACTCAACTAATAAGTAGATGAAAAAACCGAATTTAGTACTACACCATTTAATTCCACTAGAGTTTGTATCCTTTGACAGATACGCGTATTTCGACCTCAACTGTAAGGCCGTCTTCAGTGTCGTGTACTAGACTCGAGTCGAGTCTAGTACACGACACTGAAGACGGCCTTACAGTTGAGGTCGAAATAGTACTAAATTCGGTTTTTTCATCTACTTATAGGTATTCTACTAAACAGCTCGAAGATTTATTATCATCAACTAATAATATTCCCACATAAACCAAAAGCTCTTTATTTGAAACCTTCAAGTAGACATGTTGTCACAATGAGAGGGGTTCCAATAAATTGGTCAGATGTAGTTAAGTATCTGGGGCTCATGCTAGATAAGAATTAAACTTTCAAACATCACATTGAGGGCATTCAAGCCAAATGTAATAAATATGTAAAATGTCTCTATCCCCTTTTGAATAGAAAATCAAAGCTTTGTCTCAAAAACAAGCTTCGAACAAATTTTCAGGCCAGCCATGTTCTGTACCAATATGGACTAGCTGTTGTAATACCAGGAAGAACGCTCTGCCGAGGATTCAAAATAAAATTTTGAACATGATTCTGTAGCTTCCTCCTTGGTATAGTACTAATGATTTACATAAAATTTCCAATGTTGAAACATTCGATCAAATGTCAAAATTATTAATAATTTTAGACATAAATCGTTGCATTCATCTATTACGACGATAAATGCGTTATATATCTAGGTTAAGTTGATTGAAAGTCTTTTTTTTTCTCTCTTATAAACAGGTGAAAACAACTCACCTTTTAAAATTATAAACTGGAACGGCAAATGAAATGTATTATGTTTTAACAATTATTATTAAATGCTTATTTTAGCTTTACCAAGACGGGATGATATTGTTATCTAACACAGAACACCTAGATATAACAAATAAAAATAAATCAAAACTCAAAACAAATACCAAAATATTTCATCTGTTCTATATTTTGTATGAGAATCGTAACCCGATCGATTTGCTCCCTCCGAGAAAAACAAATTCGAATCAATACCACCGTTTCAAATGACGCGGCACCATAACAATGACTCACCTTGATCGTTGGGTGGCCGCATGCTGGAGAGGGCCGTCAGCGGCGTGTAGGATTTCGGGGGTGCCTCACCTGGACGTACCAACCGTTCCTCGGTGACGCTCTGCTGCACACGGTACTGCATCTTGCAGTACGCTTCCTGGTTTGCCCCCAGGCTGGAATTAACGTACACCCCGGTAATGGTTACCTCGGTGTCTTGTGCGATGACGACGTTGCTCGAAACCGGACGGGGCTTCGCGATGGAAAGAAGAAAAAAGAAACAAAAGAACATAATTGTTCATTTGACCCGATTACGAGCGCATTTTGACACCTTGCTTTGGGACTTACCTCTTCAAGCTCGCGCTTAACCTCCGTGGTGTCGTCTTTCTTGTCACGCATCGGTTCCGTTTTGACCGTTAGCAAAACTTCTACGTCTTTCTCCTTCTCTTTCTCCTTGTCCTTCTCTGCATCTTTATTTTTCTCCTTTTCTTTCGGTTTATCTTTCTGGGCGACCTTATCGGTGTCCCCCAACGGGTCTTGTTCTTCATCGGCCTTTGAATCTTTCACCGCCGCTTTTGAAGACTTCTTATCATCCGCTTTAGCAGACTCCTTGTCTTTAGCTTCCTTCTGCTCCTTGACCTTCTTCGCCTTGGGCTTCTCGGCAGGACTGTCCGAGTCGGAGTCCGTGTTACGATACAAGATCCGCTGAACTTCATAAGTGGCGGCCAACATTGCCGTGGCGTTCAAGCTCGCCATTCGCTTCTTGCCCAAGACTTCCACCACTTCTTTCTTCTCTTTGGGTTCCCGTTTACGCTTTTTCGGTTCGTCAGATTTCGGCTTGATCGGTACTTTTTCGGAACTTGCGGTTGAGGAACTGGAATCCTCGTCATGCTGCTTTTCCGCATCGGACATCAACGCTTTGATCTCTTTCTTGATCTTCTTCGCCGGAGGTTTGGGCTTATCTGGCTTTTCAGTCTTTTCAGCTTTAGCTTTGGGTTTGACCTTCTTGACGATTTTGCGTTTGACTTTGCGCTTCTTGACCGGGTCGGTGTCCTTGCCCTACATACAACAAGTTTATTTTGTTTTAGATAAATATACAAAACCACTGAAAAGATTAAATCGGTTGAAGGTGAACTTACCTGTGCGTATGTTTCGTCAGAATCTGGAAGGACGTCTCCTTCGGATTCCATGCTCGAGGCATTTGGATCCCAGTGCTTGCCAACACCTCGAAGACCAGGAACGCATCGGAGAGTTCTGCGGATGGAGAAAAGAACATGGTTTTGGATCATATCTAACGGTTGGACATTGTGTTAGTTCTACATAAAGGAATAAACATTGATTACATTGCGCATATGATTGGAACTGTCTCCCTACCTCATTATAACTTCTATATAAGACCATTCCACGCCTTCTTACATCAAATAAATCGAAAGCAAACATTATATTGTTAACCTTTCGGTCGTCGCGCGAAGTTTTGTAACGCGAGTAGTCGCGCGTTGTACTTTGTACAACACCCTTGGTTTTGCGAATATCCCAGGAGTCTGACCACTTAGAAAGATGACGTCTTCGGCAAAATTGTTCAGTAGCTTAAGGGCTATCATTGTTTCAGCCAAGAAATTCGGGATTTTGCCACTAGGCACTTTATTCCTATAAGTTCGAGATTTTGTAAAATAATGATAGTCTTCTGAACAACTTTGCCGAAGGAGCCTGCCTAAAAAGGCAAGATCCTGCAGTATCCACAAAACTAAAATGTCATGCTCACTAGCGCCGCCTAAAGGCAAAATATCCTATTTCTTGGCTCAAATAATGATAGCCCTTGAGCTACTGAACTACTTTGCGGAAGACACTATCTTTCTAAGTGGTCAGGCTCCTGAGATATCTGCAAACAAAAGTTTCATGCTCACTAGCGCTGCCTAGCCGCAAAACTTTGAATTAACTAGCTCGAAAAAAGATAGTCCTTAACTTACTAAACAACTTTGCCGAAGACGACATCCTTCTAAATGATCAGGATCCTGAAAAATCTGCAAAACAAAAGTAAAACTTCCAAGCCCACTAGTGCCATCTAGCGGTCAAATTCCGAATTAAATGAGGTATCATCAGATAGCGCTTCACCTCCAGAACAACTTTACTAAAGACCCCAAGTTTCTATATTATCTGGATTTTGAGATATGACGATTTCAAACTGTGGTTTCCTCAAACCGTACATAGTGCGTTAATTATAATGCGACTTCCATGTACATTTGTTGATTTTACCGTATTATAAAGGGCCATACTGTAAACTAAAACTATCGAGTATTGTTCTTAAGAAGATTCTTGAGGAATACATTTTAGTTTGGTGTCGATATATATCTTGGTTGCAAAATGATAGCATATAAATCCCAACTGTTGTACAAAGTACAACAGCGCGACAGCCCGAAGGTTAATAAATTTTCGAGCTGTTTAGTGGAATGCCTATTAGGCCGGAACAAATTTGAAATTTTACTTTTGTCAGCCCCCCCCCCCCCCTTCAAATTTTCCAAAAAGTCAGAGGGGGGAAATAAATAAAATGTCTTATTTTCAGTATTGGTTTTCATTTTTTGTGTGTTTTTAGCTAGTTTCGTAATTCGTCCTTACGATATTACATGATATAACAGGTGTTATTGGATTATGAGTCCTAAATCTGTTCGTTAATGCTAATAGGTGTGGGATTTATTAAACGTTTCTTCTTATTGAATCAAGTTTACGCAATATTTATTGTAACAGTGTAGCCTTTGAGAATAGAATATTGTAGTACTTTCCATGAACTTTCAATGAACAATCAATTTGTCAAATTAATTCAGTAATTGGCTCTTAAAATTTATTTAAATACATGTTTTCCTAGTAGATTTTCCTTCTTCTGGATGTTTAAATATTGAAAGCGTAATCATCATCCACAAGCTGCGTATGAAATATCCTTGTCCTTGTCTTCATTGTGTTTGAGTAAACTTTATGATTCTATTTTTTTCGAAAATCAGGAAAACCCGCGAAATTCGTTTGATCGTTTTAATTCATATGAAAACGCACTAGTTTTCAGTTTCTTGCCTATGAAAGTGGTTTATTTATTTTGGAGTCAAGGTTCCTCCAACAATTTTCATATATTTCAGTTAATCTTGAACTTCTTCTGATTGCTTGTTTTGTTTTAATTTTAAATTGCCACTCTGGTAATAAACCTATTATCTTGATCCGTAAAATAAATATTACAATTATTAATACACCGCTGAGTTTACATATTTAAAATGTATTTTCATTGAGAACATATACTATAGTGCGAAATTGGACCAAAAGTATAGGGCCACGGCAAAGCCGACAAATTTTAGTTTCATCACCTTCATTACCCGTGAAATTTCAAGAATTATACAAGTCGGACTCGATTATTAGGAGTATCGATTATTTTTTTCGCTCTGGATAATCGAATCATTCTGATAATCGAATCACTAAGAAATATATTGAAATCTTCGATAGAAAAACATAAATATTATATTTTTTTGTTGTTTTATTTGTATGGTGCGGTGGCGTAGCTAGAAATTATTTCCAGGAACAGTAGGGGTCTTTACAAGAAAACAAAATTTTTGACCAGCATACACAAAAAATAAACACTTTTTCAAACTCCCCTTTTCTAAAATACGTTCAAAACTGCAAAATCATTCATATTGTATATTGCAATACCAAATTATCTGAGATTCATGCATAAAAACTGAAACACAAGAACATCAAAAAACAAATTCCGGACAATCGAGTCCAAAATTCCGGATAATCGAATCCCGGATAATCGAGTCCGACCTGTACTTCAAATTTCCATTGTCCCTACTTTTAAGTAATTATCCTATGCATAGGCGCTAAGATATGCAAAGAACATGGCACAAGAGGGCATCGAAGGGCATTTCACAGAGCCAATTTTCTTCAAATTTATTCAAATCTAGTGGAATATATTTGCAAACAAAATGTTACATATATGTTAAATCGAATTAATATAATGTAAATTCAATTCAAAGTGCAACATTTCTGCAATGTTCCTAAAATTCTGATTAGCTTAAATCCAATTTAAAAGTTTAATATTTTCTCTCACCAAAACTCAAGAAAAAAGACGGCAAAAAACCTGAGATTGTTGTTACGAAATATCAAATAATGTTAGGCAAGATAAACAAATTGACATGATTATTGTTCAAAACATTTTGGTTTGACGGTTATATGTGGTAAAAACATGCAAAACCATGCATATGAGTATAAAATAATGCTAAATTCATCTGAATTTCCATTTTATTATTTATTGCCCTCCCCCCCCTCGACACATTTTGATGGAAGGTGACAAAAGAAGATTTTAAGATTTGTTCCGGCCTTAGTAGATGAAAACCCCGAATTTAGTACTTAACCATTTACTTCCACTAGAGTTTGTATCCTTTGACAGATACGCGTATTTCGACCTCAACTGTAAGGCCGTCTTCAGTGTCTTGTACTAGACTCGACTAGACCTCGACACTGAAGACGGCTTTACAGTTGAGGTCGAATTACACGTATCTGTCAAAGGATTCAAACTCTAGTGGAATTTAATGGTATAGTACTAAATTCGAATTTTCATCTACCCATTATTTTTGTACATTCTACAGGACATAGGACAAAACATCTATGACAATATGTCCTATGACTTATGTACTGAATTGACTTCAAAATGTTGTTTATGGTAGAGTAAGGTTGGGCAAAAGTTCGACCTTAGTTGAATAATCAATATTTCCAGGAAAGAATAAATACCACACAGTGAACCTTTGACATACAGTATTGGACAAAACATTTGCAACTTTTTCGATTTTCCATACAAAATGACCAACTTTGGTAAGCTAGATCTCAGTTATTTATCGTCCGATTTGAATGAAATTTTGACAGAACATTAGATATAACTTGAATTTTAACATATATTTTTGAGTGATTTTTCCAATCACGTGTTTATAAATTATAACGGTTTATCTAAAGTGTAATTTTTAACGAAAAATTCAAAACTATTTATCTCGAAATCTGATAGCCCTACACAAAAACTGTCTTCAGCAAACTTGTTCACATCGTTAAAATCTACAACTTTGCTGAATATGCCATGAAGCTATTCCTTCAATATGTTTAGTTATGTCATTTATAAAAAATCGTCAAAAAATTGATTTTAGTCAAACCGTTACTGCTTTTGAACTTGTGATTGGAAAAATTACTCAAAAATATATGTTGAAATTCAAGTTATGTCTGATGTTCTGTCAAAATTTCATTCAAATCGATTCATAAATAACTGAGATATAGCTTACCAAAGTTGGTCATTTTGTATGGAAAACCGAAAAAGTTGCAAATGTTTTGTCCAATACTGTACCTATTGACTACAATTTTACTGAACAAACTCGTGCCTAGATCAGGCATTGCAGAATTCGTTCTCATTTTATTTTGAAGCTCGATAAAAGCAAGCGAAGAAAAAGACCCTATCCAAGATCCATGCTCGGCAATGATTCGAAAGTTGTAACATGGAAACGAGAGTCCTAAAGAGAGAGCGACGATAAAACCCATTGCTTTCGCTCTTTTATCATTGGGGGTAGGTATTTTACTTCCCTCGAGTGATATACAATCACCGAACTTCCTATGGAAATAGTGTCCCCCAGGTTTGGAGCTTGTTAAGATAAGTTTTATCATGCACTGTTATCCCCCTTTCAAAATCAGAGATGTACCGGAAGATGATAAACAAACTCTCACGATGTGTTGCGGATCATGATTGTTACAGAGAGCAATAAATGAGAGATATTCTCAATTTTCTCAGAATTCAACCCCTGATCTAAACAGATTTAGCTACAACTGTTTTAAAAATGATTGTCTTAAACGAACTTTTGTCCCACAGATGAGGCCAAAGTTCCAATCTAGTGTAGGGCAACAGTTGAATGACTGAAACACAAGATATGGATTCTTTTAGGACAGGCATACTTTATGCCAGCGACAAACTTATTTTTGCATGAAAATATGTTTTTGGCAAAGTAAGCAAAAACGTAAAATTTTGGTGATTTTGTTCGCATGATCACACAAATTTCGCTAAATTTAGAAATGATATGTGGATTTTAGGCAATTTGCATTTTTTTCCACGAGTTAATACATGCCTCGAATTTTTCCTCCACTGATTCGAACTTTTGCCTCACTATGGCCTAAAGTGGTTTCCGAATATCTAACATTTTGAACAAAATCAGAAAACCTCGAGAGTGGTCCGACCAGGAACTCCCGACTTATCGATTAAGAAGCAGGCTAAGCCAGTTTTTACTGCTTGTTAGTGGTGAGCAAAAACTGAAACAAAAGAAGCTCATGCCTGCCAGAGCAACTGTGAATTCCCAAAAAATCGATTACAATAATGGTATTTCACAGGGTTATAGTAAATTTGTTTGTTTCATGGATTTTTTTCCGGTAAAATAGTAGATTTAATAGGAAAATTTTTATTTTTGTTGATCACAGTTCAAAATCGATGATTTTTCACTGCGATTTATTCAAGTGTGTAATATAGCTAAAAAGCATGCAAATTAGGGTTCTTCGAAATTTTCGAATACAGTAAATTATACTAGTTTCTGTGACTTTGAAGATAGGCAGAACCTCATCAAGAAATGGACGACCAGGTGGACCCAGGAAGGCACGGTAAATGGCTAGGCATGGCGTACCATTGGTACCTCACGTACCTGCAGGAATAAAAAAGACCCTTTTGTGTGGTCCTAAGCCTCTTGCCCAGCAACTTTTATCCCTACCTCCTCGCGGTACTGCCCGGAGTACGAGTAACCTTAGGGAAGCCACGACGTCAAAATCATCATAGGAGATCTAAACGCTCAGGTTGGCCAGGAGGAGGAATTCAGACCGACGATTGGAAATTTCAGCGCCCACCGGCTGACGAACGAGAACGGCCTACGACTAATTGATTTTGCCGCCTCCAAGAATATGGCCATTCGTAGCACCTACTTCCAGCACAGCCTTCCATACCGATACACCTGGAGATCACCACAGCAGACAGAATCGCAAATCGACCACGTTCTGATTGATGGTCGGCACTTCTCCGACATTATCGACTTCAGGACCTATCGTGGCACTAACTCTCCGCAGCACCTCGAGGCTGCATTACCGGAAGAGGTTGAGCTGGACGAAGCTGGAGAACAGTAAAAGCAGCCATCAACGATGCAGCTGAGAGCAACGTCGGGTACGTGGGACGGAGTCGACGGAACGATTGGTTCGACGAGGAGTGTCAGGAGGTTTTAGAGGAGAAGAATGCAGCGCGGGTGGTCATGCTGCAGCAAGGGACCCGGCAGAACGTGGAACGCTATTAACGGAAACGGCAACAGCAGACCCGCCTCTTTCGGGAGAAAAAACGCCGCCTGGAGGAGACGGAGTGCGAGGAGATGGAACAGCTGTGCCGGTCTCAAGAAACGCGTAAGTTCTATCAGAAGCCCAACGCATCCCACAACGGCTTCGTGTCGCGAATCGAGATATGCAGGAATAAGGATGGAAGCATTTTGACCGACGAGCGTGAGGTGATCGAAAGGTGGAAGCAGCACTTCGACGAGCACCTGAATGGCGCTGAGAGCACAGGCAATGAAGGACGAAACAACGGAGGAAATGCCTTCGTCAGTATTGCGGACGATGAAAATCAACCAGCCTCCACTTTGAGGGCTACAATCCTCGTAGAACCAATCTTTCCGTCGACTCCGTTCAACGTTCCCGAAAATGTTCTCGCATGCGACGTTGATGGCTGCTTTTATTGTACTCCAGCAGTCCTCGAGAGCGGTTTCGGCGAGCGGAGCCTCTTCCGGCAACGTTTGTTCGAGATGCTGGGCGTATGCTGTGATGATATCCGGCTGCTTCAATCGCTTAAGGCATACCAAGGCGGGCGTTGGTACCGTAGGTTGTCAACGACTGTGAGTTTTGGGCGCAGCTTTACCATTACCAGGTTGTGGTCAGAGTCGATGTTAGCGCCACGATAGATGCCATTCACCAGCTCAAGAGCAATAAAGTTGCTAGTAAGGATGGTATCGGAGCTGAACTCATAAAAATGGGCCCGAAGAGACTTGCCATTTGTCTGTATTAGCTGATAGACACAATCTGGGAAATGGAACAGCTACCGGAGGAGTGGAAGGAAGGGTTAATATGCCCCATCTACAAGAAAGGCGACAAGTTAGATTGTGAGAACTTTCGAGCGATCACCATTCTAAATGCGGCCTACAAAGTATTATCCCATATCATCTTTCGTCGTCTGTAACCTATAGTAAACGAGTTCGTGGGAAATTATCAAGATGACGGCCGATCGACAACGGACCAGATCTTTACTGTACGGCAAATCCTCCAAAAATGTCGTGAGTACCAGGTCCCGACGTATCACCTTTTTCATTGATTTCAAGGCGGCATCCCGAGCAGAAGAAAATAACTACTGAATACCAAATTGAGGTATTCCATACCAGACAATTTCCAATACTTACAACCTGAATGAGGTATGAATGAGCCCTGCATAAGAGGTAAAATACCTCAAATAATACCTCATGCATATTCTACAAATACCAAGCTGATAACTAGATCAGGTATTGTAATACCTAAATAATACTTGATGGATTTTCATATAAAAGTGAAAATTTTTCAATACCTCCAGCAGTCCTCAATAGCTATCGAATACCAAAATGAAGTATTTTTAATTGTTTTCCAAATACCATTATAATACCAAAATGAGGTATTGACAACTGAATAATACCTAATTATGGTATGATACCAAAATATGGTATGCATAAGTTATTGGGGAGTTATTTGTTCCTCCTTGGGATACGATAGTATCGATCGCAAAAAGCTATGGAAAATCATGGACGAGAACAGCTTTCCCGGGAAGCTCACGAAACTGATAAGAGCGACGATGGATGGTGTGCAAAATTGTGTGAAGGTTTCAGGCGAACACTCCAGCTCGTTTGGATCCCGCCGGGGACAACGACAAAATGATGGGCTTTCGTGCCTGTTGTTCAATATTGCGCTAGAAGGTGTTATGCAGAGAGCCGGGCTCAACAGCTGGGGTACGATTTTTACGAAATCCAGTCAATTTATTTGCTTCGCGGATGATATGTTCATTGTCGGCCGAACATTTGAAAAGGTGGCAGATCTGTACACCCACCTGACACTCGAGGCAGCAAAAGTTGGACTGATGGTGAATGCGACCAAGCCAAAGTACATGTTAGCTGGTGGGGCCGAGCGCGACAGGGCTCGCCTAGGTAGCAGGATTACGATTAACGGGGATACGTTCGAGGTGGTCGACGAGTTCATCTACCTCGGATCCTTGCTAACGGCTGACAATAACGTTAGTCGTAAAATACGGAGGCGCATCATCAGTGGAAGTCGGGCTTACTATGGCCTCCACGAGAAGCTGCAGTCAAAAATGATTCGAGGAGCACTTGCAAGCACTTATAGTCTTCGAACGTCGGGTGCTTGGGACGATCTCTGACGGTGTGCAGGAAAACGGTTTGTGGTAGCGAATGATGAACCACGAGCTCACCCAACTCTATGGCGAACCCAGTATCCAGAAGGTGGCCAAAGCTGGAAGTATTCGATGAGCAGGAATGTTGCATGAATGCCGGACAACAACCCTGCAAAGATGGTATTCGCGTCGGATGCGGTTGGTACAAGAAGGCGTGGAGCGCAGCGTGCTAGGTAGCCGGATCAAATGCGCATCGATTTGGCGATCGTGGGGCAGAACCGAGGATGGAGAGGTGTTAACTAAATAAATATGGATCCAGGAAGCAAACGAGACACCAAAGGTATAGTCGCCACTCCCAGGGAGAATGAGTGAATTGTCGTAGGCTGAAAAGAGAAGAAAAATACCAGCAAAAGTGGAAGTGGAAGTTACGATGCTATGATTTACGCAGTGCTTTCCAAGGGTGTCAGAGAGATCCCAGAGTTAAGAGATTTGGTCGAGAACGTGGTGAGAGCCAGGCGTACTTAATAGGGTTTCCTATCTCGGAAAGAGCTTCTCGGGGTTCCCGCTTCACGGCAATAATTTTCTGTTTTTCGGAATTTTTGGATACCCGGGAAGTTTTATTTTAATGAAGAACTCTTGCCTAACTTATGATAACGGTAGATAGAGAATAATCTTCTCTTCATCATGGCGTAGATCAACACACGCCCAAGTAGCCACTAAGCCGTATAAAACGGCACCAGGTTGGTTATACAGTTCATTTAAAGGTTTAGATAACAGGGCTTATTGGAACTATATCGCAATAAAAAACTGTTATAGAACCACTTCTGGCGAATTATTCGGCTGATAAACGGCCTACCGTTCCGGGTCTCTGAAGTGAGTAGTGTCAAAACTTTATAGCAAATAGATCCAAGAAAAAGGAAAAAAATGTTTTGTTTATTTTCAGTCCTTTTCTATCTTTTTATGTTCCTAATCAAAGTTGACTTTTTTGTTACGTGATCCAGACTCGAATTTATGTTTCCGAGGGTACAATTATATGATTTTTCCAACTGCTACTCCGCAAGAGCACCGCAAAAAGATTTTAGTTCATCAGTCAATCGTGTTCGCCGATCAGAGCGGTCGTCTTTTTGTTTGGTGCTCTTATACGTTCTTGGAACACCGCTAGCGCATGACGGCTCACCATAGTAGCATGTCCGAAAGAACTTGAAACTATTGAGAACCAGAGCTACAGGTCCAAAGCCCTGATAAAGGTGGATGGTTGTGATAGCTATGACCGTGGTCATCATGTAAAGAACAAGCGGACGATGCTGTATCGTGTCAGGTCTCTAAAGGCAAAAGTAGAGCAAACGGATTGATTTTATGGCAACAGACCCGGCAACGGATAAAGGACAACGATTGGAAAGTTGGATCTTGGAACGTGAGAACTTTGAATGAACCCGCGCGTGTTGGGCTCCTGGCTCGTGAACTGCGGAATGTCGGCGTGAACGTGGCAGCTATCCAGGAAATACGCTGGCCGAGAACCGGAGAACGCGAATTCCGAGCGGTGGACCCCATCGCCAACACTTCATTCAAGTACCACATCTACTACAGCGGTGGCGACAGAGCAGAACGTGGAGTTGGCTTCATAGTGATTGGGAAGCAGATGAAGCGAATTATTCGGTGTAAACCGGTAAGCGACCGAATCTGTATGTTGAGAATGAAGGGCAAGTTCTTCAACTACAGCCTGATCAGCATATATGCGCCAACGAACGATAAGCCCGATGACATGAAGGATGAGTTCTATGAGAGCCTGGATAAGGCTTACGGAAAGTGCCCAAAACAAGACGTCAAGATAGTCATCGGCGACGCAAATGCGCAGATCGGGAAAGAAGATTTCTTCCGACCCGCCATTGGAACGGAAAGCCTTCATTCCGTTACCAATGATAATAGCCTGCGGCTAGTAACCTTCGCTGCTGCTAGAGGGATGGCAATCAGCAGTACATACTTCGCGCGAAAGAATATCCGCAAACACACCTGGCGACACCCGAGTGGCGATGCCTGCTCCCAAATAGACCACGTGCTGGTTGATGGCCCTAATATCGACTCGGATCATTATCTCGTTGTAGCTAAAATTCGGGCGCGGTTATCCAGCGTCAAGAGTTCCGCAACACACAGAACGCTACGCTTCAATATACAACGCTTGTAGACTGATGGGGTAGCTGCGCAGTACCGTCAGCAACTAGACGAGAAGTTGGGACGAGTCAACGTTGCTGGAGACGTCGACAGCCTGTGGGACCCTATCCACGAAGCTGTGACAAGAACGGCGCGGGAAGTGATCGGCACTGGTCAACGACGAAGACGGAACAACTGGTTCGATGAAGAGTGCCAGAGGGTGACAGACATGAAGAATGTCGCCAGGAGTCGTATGCTTGTGGCCGGTACCCGACAGAACAGAGAGCGGTACAGGGGAGCGAGAGCCGAAGAAAAGCGAATCCACCGCAGAAAGAAAAGGCAGCACGAAGAAAGTGTGGTAGCTGACGCACAAGAAAGCATGAACCGGAATGATATGTGGAGATTTTATGAAACGGTCAATGGTGCGCGGCACAATACCGTACCAGATAAGCCCGCCATGTGCAATGACCGAGAAGGGAATTTGCTGACCGATAAAACGGCGGTGGCTGCCAGGTGGAAGGAGCACTTTCAGCAATTGTTGAACGGTGGGAATGGAAATGTAGCGAGAAAAAGGATGAACATAGATGATGACGATCAAGCTGTGGACCCACCGACCATAGGAGAGGTTAAAAAGGCTATCAGCGTGCTGAAGAACTGTAAGGCAGCTGGGAAGGACGAGATCCCGGTCGCGTTTCTCAAGCACGGAAGCGAGCAGCAGTCGATCCACCGAGTACTTCTGAAGGTATGGGAGGACGAAGCATTGCCCACCGGCTGGTTGGATGGCCTCATCCGCCCTATCTACAAGAAAGGTCACAGACTGGAGTGTGCCAATTACAGAGGAATTACCCTACTGAATTCGGCGTACAAAAGTCTGTCGCGCATCCTTTTTAACAGACTGAGACCGCTCGAGGAGTCCTTCGTCGGCGAATACCAAGTTGGTTTTCATGAAGGCCGTTCGACAACGGACCAGATGTTTAGCTTGCGAATGATCCTAGACAAATTCCGGGAGTATAACTTGCAGACTCACCATCTGTTTATTGATTTCAAGGCGGCGTACGACTCAGTGAAAAGAAATTAGCTTTGGCAGATAATGTCTGAAAATGGTTTTCTGGCGAAACTAATTAGCCTGATACGTGCTACGCTGGATGGTTCGAAATCAAGTGTTCGGATCGCAGACGAGGTGTCAACCTCGTTCGTGACGTTAGACGGATTGAAGCAGGGAGACGCACTTTCGAATTTACTGTTCAACATTTCACTTGAAGGTGCTATTAGGAGATCTGGCGTGCAAAGAAATGGCACTATTATCACAAGGTCGAACATGCTCCTTGGCTTTGCGGACGATATAGACCTGATTGGAATCGATCGCAGGTTAGTGGAAGAGGCCTTCGTGCCTCTGAAGAGGGAGACAGCGAGGATAGGCCTGACCATCAATTCTACCAAGACGAAGTACATGGTTGCAGGTAGAGATAGAGTCAGGCATGGTGGTGTAAGTGCTGAGGTAGTGTTTGATGGGGATGTGTTTGAAGTTGTTGAAGAATTTTACCTTGGAACACTTGTGACATGTGACAACGACGTTTTCCGCGAAGTGAAAAGACGTAAAGTGCTGCGGACAATACTCGGTGGGAAACTCGAAAAGAAACTCGACGCATGAATCACGAGTTGTATCAAGTGTACAAAGATGCGAATATTATCAATCGTGTAAAATACGGCAGACTTCAGTGGACTGGTAGCCATCAAGGTATCAAGGTAGGTATACGTTCTTGGCATAGAGTTAGGGGAAGACGTGGTTATAGCGCCCGCCGTAGATGATAAACTTCCACTCGGCTGGTTAGCCGTAAACCACGATTCATAATTAAAAACAAGTAAACCTAAACCTATTCCACCCCTCAAAAGTTCAGGTAAAAACGTAGTACACCTAATTTCTGAGGAGAAAGCAAGCTCTATCTACCAGCATTTTATGGCTGCTCGATGGAGGAATCGGTGTTCGAAAGCGTATTCCAGTTTGCTCATTCTCCAAGCGAACTACCGGATGAACAGAAGGTCACACTGGATGAGCTGTACGGCTTGATCAAATTCACCCGTAGCATGAAGGCCCCGGGCTTCGACGGTGTCTTTAACATTGTGCTGAAGAACCTGGGACCCAAAGATCGCACACTGCTAGTCAACGTATTCAATCGTTCTCTGGAAAGGGGATACCTTCCGGCCACCTGGAAGCGATCGAAGGTAGTCCCCATCGCCAAGCCTGGTGAGGACCCTACCAGCCCAACGAGCTACCGCCCGATTAGCCTGCTATCCGCAATCAGCAAACTCCTCGAGAGGGTGATCTACACCAGACTCCTGTCCGGGCACCGAGCTGAACAACGTCCTTCCGGACGAACAATTTGGATTCCGGCGGGGCCACTCGACTGTCCACCAACTCCAAACGGTGTGTGACAGATTCTACCTCCGAGAGCACTCTCACATACGAAGCCGATCGGGGATTGGGATTCTTGCATCCACTTCCAAGCTGCAGCGATCGTGTTATGAAATCAATTGTCGCACACTCCCGTGCATAAGTTTGGTTTCACCCCCATAAAAACATGCAAAAGTGTTCAGTCCATATCTCTGTGATTACAAGACTAATTGAAACTCTCTAAGCCGCATTGGAAAGGCAAAGAGTTATTCTTACTTCGTATGTATTTTTCCAAAAACATTTTTTGAATTTTGTATATTAAATTTTTACTTAAAGTTATTACATTTTTCAAAAAACACACTGAAAAATCATATCTAATTTCCTCAGCTTTGGATCGACCAAAATTCTAAATCAAAGTGTCATTAGAATTGTAATCTTATATTCCTTGAAGAGACCCCACGAAATTTTGGCGGAAAATCTGGAAAGTATTCAAAACCAATGGAACAGTCAGTCAAGTCATCGTGCAAAAGTTTGGGTTCACCCCTCAGTATGGTGCATCGTGCAAAAGTTTGGGTACACCTGAACTTACTTAAATCTGTGAAATCTCAAACCAATCATGTACGTGCCATTATTTGCGCTCAAAAAAGCTTTAAACTATTAAAATCGGTTGAAAAATGGCAGAGATATTGACAAAAATGAAGTGCGTGCGGCTCGGGTGAACCCAAACTTTTGCACGATGACTTGACTGACTGTTCCATTGATTTTGAATACTTTCCAGATTTTTCCGCCAAAATATCGTGGGGTCTCTTCAAAGAATATAAGTTTACGATTCTAATATCACTTTGATTAAAAAGTTTGATTGATCGAATGTTGAGGAAATTAGATATGATTTTTCAGTGTGTTTTTTGAAAAATGTAACAACTTTAAGTAAAAATTTAGTGTACAAATTTCAAAACATGATTTTGGAAAAATACACACGAAGTAAGAATAAATCTTTGCCTTTCGAATGCGGGTTAAAGAGTTTCAATTGGACGTGTAATCACAGAGATATGGACAAAACACTTTTGTATGTTTTTTAGGGGGTGAACCCAAACTTTTGCACGGAAGTGAATTTTGGGTGAGCTGTTTTAATTTCAGCTTCTCCAGTTTGTGTTGCTGACGGTTTCGGTAGCATTCAAACGTGTGTTTTCTGAGAAGAATAAACGTGACGAAGTCGGTGATCGGTGGAACATTTGCGAACTGGAAGTCATCCTCGACTTTAATTGCAGGACTTGCTTCGGCTCCTGACCAGAAACGAGTTACCGGTTTCGGTAGATCTTCGATCGGGGAAGTTTCTAAGCTAGATCCGGTGCTGGGGACCTCGAATCATATGGATCGCAAAGCAGCACCCTGAAATGATTGTCGGCGTGCCTGTTAACCGGAAGACATCGATCGGAATCGCAGGACCGACCACGGCATTAGAACCGGTCCGCTCTTATTGAACTAAGTGTTTTTCAGCAATTCAGCAAGACTATTCCATAAACGAGTACAGCTTTCCCGGGTAGCGTACAAGACTACACCCGATTCTGTTTTTGCACGGATTTTTTTACACTGCTCCATACATTTTTTTCCGCCAAAACCTTATTTTAGCATGGACCGTCGAGAAATGGTGTTACTTTTTTTGCACGGTTTTTGAAATTTTGAAATGAATACTTTTTTTGCACGGTACTCATCCCCCGTGCAAGAACAGAATTGGGTGTAATAAGATCAACGAGATCAACGATAGACGAAGGGCAGAATAGTGTGAAGATCTCGGGTGAACATTCCAGTTCGTTGGTATCCCGCCGAGGACTTCGACAGGGTAATGGACTTTCGTGCCTGCTGTTGAACATCGCGCCAGAAGGTGTCATGCGGAGAGCCGGGTTTAATAACCGAGGTACGATTTTCACAAGATCCCACCAATTTGTTTGCTTTGCGGATGATATAGGTATTGTCGGCAGAACATTTGGAACGGTGGCAGACCTGTTCACCCGGTGGTGAATGCATCAAAAACGATGTACATGCTGATAGGGGGTATCGAGCATGACAGAGCCCACCTAGGAAGCAGTTTTACGAAAATACGAGGTGGTTGATGAGTTCGTCTACCTCGGATCCTTGTTAACGTTAGTCGAGAAATACGGAGACGCATCATCAGTTGAAGTCGCGCCTACTATGGGCTCCAGAAGTAGCTGCGGTCGAGAAAGATTCACCCCCACACCAAATGTACACTGTACAAAACACTAATAAGACCGGTGGTCCTCTATGGACATGGCATGGACCATGCTGGAAGAGGGCCTGCAAGCACTTGGAGTGTTCGAACGACGGGTGCTTAGGACCGTCTTTAACGGTTTGCAGGAGAACTGTGTGGGGCGGCGGAGAACGAACCAAGAGCTCGCTAGGCTCTACGGCAAATCCTGTATCCAGAAGGTGGTGAAAGCCGGAAGAGTGCGTTCCCTGCCCAATGTTGCAAGACTACCGGACAGCAACCCTTTCAAGGTGGTGTTCGCGTCGAATCCGGTTGGTACAAGTAGGCGTGGAGCACAGCGAGCCAGGTGGGTTGATCAGAAGCAACAAAATCTGGAAAATGTGGGCCAAAATCGTAGTTGGAGGGACACAGCCAAAGACCGATAAATTTGGCGTAACATCGTTAACGAGGTTTTGTCAAACTCATTGGCGTAGGAACAGGAACCCCGAATTATTCAGGACCCCCCCCCCCCCCCCCCCCCCAGATTTTTTGATGATAGTAAAAATTAAAATTAAAATTAAAAATAAACTCGAAGCAAAATCTTCTCAATCAATGTACTTGGCTCTTGTAAGGGACGAATGACCATCAGGTTAAAGTCCCCCTCATCAAACAACAAAAACGTGACTCTTGTTTCAGACAAAAATCTCTTCAGTGGTTACGTTATTTTTGAGAACACCATGCTTGTCTTACACAGCATCAGCGTGACGATTCTGACTTCGGTGAAAGCTTAAACGTCCGGCTGTCGATCGATTGGTGACTGTTATAACTAGCTTCTTTTTGTATGGGATAAGCGCAATTTTTCAAAATCTCATTGCAAAAAAAAATACCGTTGTACAAGCGTCAATTTTATTCCCAAAATTAGTTTCTTTTCTGAATAATCCAAATTATGCTGTTTCACCATAAAGCAGCATATTCACTGCCTTCTGATTTTTCATGTTTTTAGGATACCCTACTCGAGGTGTCAGGTAATAATGATTTCCCTAATGAGAATTCACTAAAGAGACTCTATAATGTTCGAAAAAATAATTGGACAAATAGACAAAACTACTAGAGGAATTTCTCAAACAATACATAGCGGAAATTCTTGTCGAAAAATAAGGCTGAACTTTCAAGGAGTTTCGGCATGGCCAAGTTTTCTTCAGATGAATGGCAGAAATTTAACCTGGTTTCCAATCCAAAAAAATCCATCAAAAAATCTTTGGTTGATTTTGATTCAATTGTTTAGGTATTTTCACATTAATAAATTTACTGAAAAATTTGACTAATTTTCTACAGATTTCAACAACATTTTTCAGAAAACGTTTCAATATTCTTTATAGAATTTGAGTGTAGTGAAATTCCTCAAGGTATATTGAAGGGTAGCATTGGAACTTTTGCAAATTTCTTGGAAAATAGTCAAGTAATATTGTCAGACTTATTCAAAGCTCCATTCCTTTCATGTCTTCTTTTTATTGGTAAATTGATTCCGGAGAATGTTCCCGGATTGACTTAAAAAAAAATCTTTCAACAGGTCAGTATTCCCTCGCAATTCCTCCGAAAAATCATTTATTCTGTCAAATCTAATACTGAGACATTTTGCTGAAAGTTCTACTAGAAATTTTTCTGTGAATTTCTTTAGATATTTTTCCCAAAAATTTTATTACAAATTCTTCCGCAAAGTTAATCAAAAGTCCTTCAAAAATGTTTCCAAAATACATCACAAATTGCGTCAAAAAATCTTCTATGTTTTTTTTCTAGAAATTTTGCTTCAAATCCCCGGATTATTCCAGAAATGGAAAGAAAATTGTTTTTGAAATTTCTCTTGCTTTCGAAACTTTAGAGGAAATTTGTTGAAAACCCCCATGAAAACAAAAGATTCATTAAGATATTCATAAAGAAATTTTTATTGACCTTCCTTCAAACACTTCTCTACAAATACTTTCACTAATTGGTCGGTGTTCAGACAGACCGGATTAGATGATATTTTAGCCTTCTAAAGATAAGTAGAGGACTGTATAAATTTTGATACAGATGTGTTACGAAATTCATAAGCTTCAACATTACAGCAAACAAGGCAAATATTTGGTTATTCCAAATGCTTGAAGTTCCTTTTTCCAGAAATCATTCAGAAATACTTGCTCCAGTCTATCTAAACACCAATATTGGTCGGTGTTAAAATCCATATTCTTGGTTTGAATTTTTGTGCGATACGAGGGCAGAATTTCTAGAGGCTTTCTGGTAGAATTCTAGAAAACCAGAGATCAAGGAAGGATATATTTCAAGAATAATTTTTAAAGAAGATTTTGATAGAACTTCTTAAAAAATTGCTTTATTTGTAAAATTATTAGAGAGGTTTTAACTATCCTGTAAATTTTATAGTTTCTAGATTATAAATTATCTTTCATTGCACCGTTGCCCATCTATTTTTCTACCTGCTTCAACATTTTGTTGTTTTTCCTTCTTGCGTATGGTTCTTGATTTCTGAAAGTCCATAACGAATAACTCAACAATTTTTTAAGTAATGCAAAAGTTTCCCCCAAGTTTTGAATTCATTAAAATATTACATTATGAGTTTTACTACACTACATGTTCGGTTATGTTCTTAAAAATACCGGAAATATTTTCGCGTTAAACTTCTACAGTAGTACAAAAAAAATCGATTAAAAAGTTTGTTTGGAATTTCTAAAGGTAGGGAAAATCAATTCTTTCTACATCAATATATTCATCAATATATCAATAACATATCATGAAACTTTAAAGTTCATATAAAAAATAATCTAAGATTTTAATTACCACATTCAGTATAAGTTCCATCCGTTTTAACACCAATCTTGTTCTACAGTCATCTCTCCCTAACTCAATATGGAAGAGACCATCGAGTTAGGGAGGTATCGAGATACAGAACACATTTTTTTTTTCAATTTTTGAAACATCGGTTATTTTGACAAAGTACAATCAAAATAGTAAATTGAAAGTGAAAAATAGTAAATTTTTAGTATATTTAGCAAAGTCACACTTTTTGCATAGTCTTCGGAAATTCAATTTTTCATCATGACTTGTCAACCTTCATTTTACTATCACTATAATCATAATTATCAAATTTATGAAATTTATTAACATTTGGAGAATATTTAAAAATTTTCATGGAAATATCGAGTTAGAGAGGTAAACTTGCATTGGAAACTGAAACAGATCGCATCGAGTTAGGGAACATCGAGTTACAGAGGTATCGACTTACAGAGGGATCAAAGTATGCTAGATTGAAGGGACCGCGCATTCCATCGAGTTAGGGGAAATATCGAGTTACAGAATATCGAGTATGGGAGAGTTTACTGTATTAAAAAATCCGAAGAAAAAAGAAACAAAAATGTCTGTGGTAAATCCTTCAAGAACCTTTTAAGCTTTTCTTAGAGGTACATTGTCAACAAGTTTCAGAAACTCTACGGTTAATTCTTGAATCTACGACAGAAATTTAGTAGTTTTTCCGAATTATATTAAAGCTGCAATTATTCTAAAAATTACCCACAAAGTTCCTTCGAAAATTTTTTGTATGTATAGAAAACAGATATGGAGTGATGCGTAGAGGAATTTATAAAACAATCGCTAAATATATTGAGATATTCCTGAAGAAGTTTTTGAACCAAAAAATGTAGAGTTTGGGCAAATGTTTGACGTTTACTACGTCTTACGGCAATATACTGGGTGTCATTAGAAAATGTAAAATGTTGCGACCGTCACGAAATTATGTTAGAGTTTGAACTAAAGGAAGGCTGCAACTATGAAAATCGACTAAAATTCAAATGCAAAAAATCACTTGGCGTAGTTAACGTCATGCGGTCGTGTCTTGTACACAACCCCTTCTGATTTTTTAAATGTTATTTATGGAAGAATCCTGAGATTACCATTCCGAAAAAAATGGAGCTATTTCGAGAGAAAAAACACTTGATAAATTTTCGAGTATTTCCAGAATAAATTGCGAAATCTTGATAAATCCTAAGATCCTAAAGATCCTAAGAAAACCACAATACGGTTCTCTAAGAAATTCTTTAACAAATCACTCTAGAAAACTTTGAGTTTTTTCGTGGAAGAGTTTTTGAAAGAACAGTTGAACGTATTCCGCTAATAACTTCAAAGGAATGTTAGAATTCTCTAAACACTTTTAGTTAGGCATTTTTGAAAACATTAAAAATATATTTTCGTGAGAGTTTTGAAGGCATATGGGATGTTGCTGTGGATGTCTTTAGAGAAATCTAAAAAATAATTATTTGTGAAAAAATGCAAATAGATCTGCGGAAAACTTCTTTGAGAAATCATGAATAACATTTTCCCAATTGAACTCTTCTTAATTGCTCATAATGTTTTTGTGGAATATTACAAGGAAGCCCTAGAGCAACACCTGGAAGAATCTGGAAGTCTGAATAATTATTTTACTTCGATTTTTTTGCTTCAGCTGTTGGTGAACTCTCTAAAGAATTCGTGAAATGAATCCTTGCTTGGTGATCTTGAAGACAATTCCCGTACTAGTTCTAAAAGGAATCTCTTCAAACCACATGGTTGATTACCAGAAAAAATTGTTGGACATTCCTTGTGAGTTTTTTTTTGCAAGAATTTTTGAATAATTTTTCACTGGATTACAAAAAGAATGAATCTTTTCCGTAGCAAAAATATAAATTTACAAATATCATTGATACGCCGCGAAATGAAACAAAATAACAATTAAATAAAATCAATACAAATCTGTTAAAACTACGGAATTTGTGAAAATCTTGTTATTGCGACTGACATAACTTCTATAAAACTAATATTTGCCAGGCCCCCCCTAGGCCCCCTCCAGCAAAAAATCCTAGCTACGCCAATGGTCAAACTAATTGATGTACAAGTAAATAAATAACAATGCATAAAATGATCGCAGGATCCTTTCAAGCCCAGTTTTCAGCCTATAGAGAATTACGGTTCGGAAATTTTCTCGACTTTTCAGGTCATAGAGTATCTTTGTGCTTGCCAAACTAAATGCACATGTCAAAATGATACCTTGTCTGTTGGGCAACTGAACAAGTGAACACTTCCATCACTTGAAAACAAATCTGTAAATCTGTTTCAATTGGAAAGGTACGCCTTAAAAAAATAAGAAAAAGATGTAGTAAAATGTACATACACACGTCATCTCAACTAATTAAACTAAGTTGATTGGTATAAGTGACTTGAACTTGGGAATGGGATAGGCAAAGACAAATTTATTAAACCTTTTAGTACTGATATGGCATTTATTCACTTGCTTCACATAATAACATTTTAACTTAAAAACATATTCTAGTCAATACCCGTTAAATCCACCAAGTGGTTGATATTCGACCTTGTTTCTTTCGCAACAATTCCCACAAAAACACACATCCGCAGGCAAAAAGCCCAACTCCCAGAGCAATCCACGCCGGTGCAAAATCCGCAAATTTAATCAGATCGTAATCGCCGAACGCCTCGTATCCCTTCTGATGCCAAAACGAGCGAACGGGTTTGTGAAGTTCATTGATAGTAATTTCTTGAAGTTTACTGGTCAGACCGCTTTCGAAAAACACTCGCTGCGTCCAATACAGCCAGGACATCAACGGGGACCGAAGTTCCGTAATGTAGTTGCTCACTATCATTCGCAGCGTTTCGGATAGTGACACGTATCGCTTTCGCTTCAACGCCAGATCGTAGTTTACTGGCCAGGTGAGAATCAACTGGATTACACTGACTTGTGAGTAATATGCGCTTACGCCATCAAAGTCCATACTCCCGTTGACCACTTGCTTCCCGATGAAGTTGTTATTGACAAATCCCATATGTAAGTGTAGATCAATTTTGACTGGTATACCAGATTTGATCAGGTCATCGAAAGTGCTGATTACTTGCGTAGATGGTCGCTCGGTCATCAAGGCAATTATTTTGGCCTCGTAGGCGCTGGTCATCAGAAAGAACATGATGATCAAACTGATGTAGGATATTTTCTCCCATTGTCCTGCAACATGCAAGTTGTACCTTTCGATACCGCATATGCTCAAAAGAATTGGATCATTTGTGAACTGTTTCGGTAGAAGCTGTTTAACTATCTCCATCACACCGAGCACAACGAACAGAATTATCCAAGCTCCAATGGTAAAAGGCTGAAGAAAGAGTTCAACAATATTTAAGGGTCGTCCATTGGGAACCATTATCGTTTCCGAGACTGTCTCTACACAGAATAAGGTACGATAATGATCAGGTGTCAATTTTTTGAATTTAAAATGATCTAACACAATCGAAACTTGGTTGTCCAATAAAAATTTTTCATAACACCCATCTCCTATTACTTCCAACGAATGGCAAGGACTCTGAAGATATCTGAGTGTGGCATTTAAATGTTTGGCCGTGCTTCTGAGCCATTGAATGTCCGGTCCAATGAGCCCTGCTTGAAAGTTGATTGTATCTGATTTCTTTTCCCTTCATATTTCGCATGGCATCCAAAAACAGTTTATCAGGTTCAACAAAATGATCCCAAGATTCGACCATGTATGCCAATGCATCATATCGAAGCATACGTAGGTGGGATATCCTAATAGTTGTAACTATGTGATACTTCAATTTATAAAGCAGGGCCATGAATATCTGCACTGACCTCCAATTACGATCATCGGCCTCCACCAGCACCAGCACTCTACTACTTGGATCCCACACGCTGAGAGACCTGAGGAGTTGCAATGACAGATTTCCTACTATGTTACGATTACCAATGTGAATCACTAGAAGAGATGGCTTATTGGGATGTATTTCGTGGCTGTATATAAACGAATCCGTCAAAATAAACCTAGGAATTTGCTCTAGCGGAGCAGACCACAGCAGTTGCTCTATGAAATTATTGTATGGATTCGAAGGGAGCAGCTCAACGAAGACACAGTTGAATGTACCGTGTTGATGTGTCACCAAATAACTAATGGCACTTGTAACGTACTGCAGGATTTTCAAATTTACTTGCGGTTGGGTAATCAGTCGGGGTATGTGTTCGATTTGCATGATGGTTCAATGGTTACTGTTTCCATTCCTTGATGCATTTGCTGGTGACAGTGGAAATTTGAAATTTAATTATTCTAATGGTTCACGAAGCGACATTGAAGGCATGGGTGATTCCATCGGTGTGTTCTTTTTTAGTCATGCTATGTATGACAGTCCATTTGTATCGAATTGGAATTACCAAGACTAGTGACATTGTGCATAACCTCAAAAAATTACAAACTTGCAATGTTCAGCAAAAATATGTATTAATAGTTTCTCTACAACTCTTCTGAAGGCCACATTAACGTAAAACTGAAAACAAAAAGTTTTTACCAAAAAATAACTGATTTTTTGGGTCCACCCTAAATTAAATATTTTAGAATCAATTTACTTAGCTCAAATGAAGAGTTAAATCAAAAATGTCTTCGGCGAAGTTGTTCACAATAACATGTTTTAAAAGTTTATAACAGAGTGCAGCCACAAATTTCACCAAATAAAAAAGTTTTAGCCACAATCTATAGCTAAATAAGGGCCACCCTATTCAAAAAATTTCTTAGAAGAAGCAAAATTCAAATACGAATTACTTCTCTGAAGACATCAAACGTCTAAAATCGACGAGAACAGATGAAACATTTTTGTCCTGCTAAATTGTCGATTCAGACCATTGTGTCGAATGTTACAAATTCTTTCATCGCAACGGCTTTCGTGTTCTGGATTTTTTCTAATGAAAGTTCTCAGTAACCCAAGAACTTTCGGAAACTTAAAGTCAAAATTATATGAGCTTTCAATGTTTTTTGTCTTTCCTTTAAATGCTGGGATTGGCTTTTGAAGGTTTTCTAAGTTCTAGATGGTTTAAAAAAGGCTCAAGTCAGGGTACGAAATCGAATCGAAATCGAATCGAAATCGAATCGAAATCGAATCGAAATCGAATCGAAATCGAATCGAAATCGAATCGAATCGAAATCGAATCGAAATCGAATCGAAATCGAATCGAAATCGAATCGAAATCGAATCGAAATCGAATCGAAATCGAATCGAAATCGAATCGAAATCGAATCGAAATCGAATCGAAATCGAATCGAAATCGAATCGAAATCGAATCGAAATCGAATCGAAATCGAATCGAAATCGAATCGAAATCGAATCGAAATCGAATCGAAATCGAATCGAAATCGAATCGAAATCGAATCGAAATCGAATCGAAATCGAATCGAAATCGAATCGAAATCGAATCGAAATCGAATCGAAATCGAATCGAAATCGAATCGAAATCGAATCGAAATCGAATCGAAATCGAATCGAAATCGAATCGAAATCGAATCGAAATCGAATCGAAATCGAATCGAAATCGAATCGAAATCGAATCGAAATCGAATCGAATCGAATCGAAATCGAATCGAAATCGAATCGAAATCGAATCGAAATCGAATCGAAATCGAATCGAAATCGAATCGAAATCGAATCGAAATCGAATCGAAATCGAATCGAAATCGAATCGAAATCGAATCGAAATCGAATCGAAATCGAATCGAAATCGAATCGAAATCGAATCGAAATCGAATCGAAATCGAAATCGAATCGAAATCGAATCGAAATCGAATCGAAATCGAATCGAAATCGAATCGAAATCGAAACGAAATCGAATCGAAATCGAATCGAAATCGAATCGAAATCGAATCGAAATCGAATCGAAATCGAATCGAAATCGAATCGAAATCGAATCGAAATCGAATCGAAATCGAATCGAAATCGAATCGAAATCGAATCGAAATCGAATCGAAATCGAATCGAAATCGAATCGAAATCGAATCGAAATCGAATCGAAATCGAATCGAAATCGAATCGAAATCGAATCGAAATCGAATCGAAATCGAATCGAAATCGAATCGAAATCGAATCGAAATCGAATCGAAATCGAATCGAAATCGAATCGAAATCGAATCGAAATCGAATCGAAATCGAATCGAAATCGAATCGAAATCGAATCGAAATCGAATCGAAATCGAATCGAAATCGAATCGAAATCGAATCGAATCGAAATCGAAATCGAAGTACAGCACCGACGTAATAACCAATTTAAAAATAGCATAAAATATGTTTTTCATTCTTAGCCTAGTTATGTGATGTACAATGTAAATGTGTAAAATCACCATAAATGCCCTCGCAAGGTAAATTATTGTGACCAGATGTGTCCCGTAAAAAATCCTGGACGTTTGTCAGATCTCATCCCCAATGAAGCGCTGCCTATATTTGATGTGTAATTTACATTCATATTCAATCTAAGACATGTACTACATACTAAGTTAATTGAAATAAAAAGTATCAGGATTGTATTGTTAAGTTAAAAATTGTTCTGTCCCGGATAATCCAGGACGTCTGGTCACTCTGGAATCTCTTACATGTGTAACAAATTGATATAAGCTTACCTGGTGACAACTTCTTCCTCAGATTCTTCACTTTCGCTATCGCTTTCCGTCTCTTCCTTCTTCTTTTCCTTCTCTTTTTTCTTCTCCTCCTTTTTCTCCTCTTTCACTTCCACTTTTTTCGTTTCCTTCTTCTTATCTTCCTTTGGCTCCGTCTTTTTTGTCACTTTCTTCCTCTCTTCTTTCACCGGAGCAACTTTCTGGACTTTCTTCTTTTCATCGTCCTTCTGTTTTTTCTCTTCTCCCTTATCCTTCTCCAAGTCCGATTGCACTTTCTTCGCACCCTCAACATCTTTCTTCTTCTCTTCTTCCTTAACTTCACCTTTCTTATCATCCTCCTCGGCCTTCTCCTTTTTCACCACCTCCTTTGCTCTGGGTGCCCTGGACGTGCCTTGCTTCATCAGACTGGCCTCCAACGCCGCACGTGTCTCGTTCTCGTACAAGCAGTGCACCTTGGCGATTGCATTCAACGACGCCACCCGATGTCGCTTCGGACCGGACCAGAACCCATACAGCTTCAGATGCCTTGTCTTGGCCGTCAGCTGCTTCTTGACGATGCGAGTTCGAACCGATTCCTCCGAGCTGTAACCGTCCGAGTCTTCATCAGACGAGTCTCGAACTTCTTGTTTGATTTTCTTGCTCACCGGGGTTGCAGGACGTTCGTCGGGGTCCCGCTCTTTATCGTCTTCGGATTCGTCGGCGTCGGAATCGGAGATTGACTCCTTAATGGGTGCTTTGACGACTTTTGGCTTTGGCAATGGCTTGGTTGGTTTTCTGAGAGGCTTGTCTTCCTCGCTCTGGTCGGAATCAGAATCACTTTCCTTTAGTAGGACCTTAGGCTTTTTCGCAACTTTCATTGGGAGTTTATCTTCTTTACTCGGCTCCTTTTCAAGTTCATCCACTTGACCTTCACCGTCTGACTTCTCATTCTCATCTTTATTAGGTTTACTTTCAGCTTCATCCGTTGGTTTGTCCTTCAATGACTCATCATCCTGTTCGTCCTCTTTTGCAGAACTAGTTTGCTTCTGCTTCCGTTTGAAGACGGGTTTCTCGGCTTTACCCGGAGCATCGGATTCACTTTCTGACTCGTCGAAATCGTACACATCTTTTTTCTCCGAAGGTTTCTTGTCACTGGGATCTTTTACTGCCGAAGCTGTTGCTGCTTTCGAAGGCTTTTTCTTACTGGCAGAGCCCGCGTTGGTTGGTGTCTTGCGGACGTATTTGCGTTTGGATTTAGCTGGGGTTTGGATCACTGGTTCAGTAGATTGTGGAGTTTTTGATGCGCTGGGAATGACTTTAACGGATGGTGGTGTTTGAGGAACGGCAAAGGTTTGCGGTTTATCGGGTTGTGATTGGTCCTTGAGACGATTGAGTGGCAGGTCGTCATCGTTTTCCGTGGAAGAACGAATAGATTTTGGTGGTTCAGGAGATTCAATTTGTTCAAGCGGTTTTGGTTCAATTATGCATTGGGTTGTTTCGTTTAATAGAGTGCTTGGAGATTGGCTAGTTGAAGGTGTTTGTTGGGGAAGTGTGGTAGTAAAGTCGTCCCTATCACTAGGAGACTCTTTAACATGTTTTGGAGATTCAGTTCTACATTGAGGCTCCGGTTTTTTCTTCACCGAAGGCTTCCTGGGCTTAGTATTTTTACGCTTTGTCGTAGCTTTAGGAGTATCTTGATTTATTGAGTCTTTTGTCGGTTCTTCTGATGGCTGATTATGCAATAAACTTGGCTTATCAGTTTTATCAAGATTTTCGTTGACTTTGCATATCGGCGCCTTCTGCATCTTCTGACCTTCGCTTTTGCTTTTCGCAACCTTCGTTGGTGGCTTCTTCTTCGCATTGGGTTCTTCTTTCTCTATCTTAGGCTCAATCATAAGCGGCCCCATGCCCACCTCTTCGTCATCGTCGTCTTCCAACGATTTCATGATATCCTCAATGCGACTTTGAACTTCTTCTTCATCGTTCTTATCGTCTGATTCTACCAAGTCAAGGGAACACGTTCTGTCTTCATCGAACCTTTGTTTGTCCTCCGCTTCTTGCTTAGAAGCGGCAGCAGCCACCGCCGCCTCCTTTGCCGCCGCAGCCTCTTCTGCCGCTTCCTTCTCCTCTGCTGCAGCCTTTGCAACCACTGCTGCCCTCTTTTCCTCAAGGATAGCTTTCTTGGATTTCGCTTTTGGCTTAGGGAAGGCCGGAGGATTCTTCTTTCCCGTCTTTGGCGGATTCTGTTCTACGATGACGGCGGTAGTGGCGGCATCATTATCATCTTTGCTTTCGGGCTGCTTTTTCGCCTTACTTTTGCTATCCGTATTCTTGGGCACGGCTGGCGCTTTAACATCTTCTTTAGCCGGACAGGGCTGGGAATGGGACGAAGGTGGCGCACTAGATGTTGACTGTTGAGCTGTGACTGGGGTTTTGTTTTTCGCGCCTTCTTCTGCTTTGGTGTCCTTTGCTTTGGGGACCGGCTTCCTCTTGGTAGGAGTAGTTGCCGCAATCGGTTCTGATGGCTTAGGATTTTCAATCGACGCAGAATTAGTCGCTGCAGGAACGCTTTTTTGACCTACCAAGGGACTACCCAGAGAGCCAAAATCGGCAGCTTTTTGCTGGCTTACGGTGGCACGCGACTTGGTTTTAACCATCTCACTGATTGACGGGTTGCACGGGTTGATGGCGGCTGTGTCGATTTGATTGATGGCCCTATCCGTAATACCCAAATTTTTCAACTCCTTTTGTATCTTCTTCTTGTCTGCACTGGGATTTTTCCCACCTGCAGCGGGTGATGATTTCTTTACTTTGGTGGCCGCAGAAGTACCTGCTGTGGCATTTTTGACATTCTTGGTAGCTGGCGTGGGAGGATCATGCTTGGTAGCTACTGGAGATTTGGGATTCGCAGCAGATTGTTTCTGCTGTTTGGGCAAAGGTCCACTAGCAGAACCAACTGTCGAAGTTGATTGTTGGCCGTCAATCGGTTTTGAAGGAATTTCTTTGGTTTTCGCCTGTAGACGTTTCACAGGTTTCTTGATGGCAATAGGAGTTGACGTGACTGATGTCGAAGCTGTGATGTTACTGGTATTCGAACTTCCGGCAGTTGCGGCTTTGTTATCAGCGGCTGCTGCTGCCGCCGCAGCGGCCGCTGCCAGTTGTTTCTTTGTCTTCATGCGTTAGTTCTGGAAAGATACAAACGAAAATGCATTTTAGAAATTGAAAAACAAACTACAGACGATTATGAAAGAATTCAGGCATATACACTTTATTTTGTAATACAAGGTTCAAACGTTTTTAATTAAAAAACTGAAACCTGATGCTTGGAACATAAAATATCATTCACCAAATTCTTTGATTATTCAAAATTAGCATAGATCATCCTGGTCAGTACCCCCCGAATACTCTATGTGCAATCTTAACAGTAATTGGATCGGATTGGATTGGTTATTTATTCAGGTACTATACTGTTATTATTACTGATTTTTCACATAAGTAGGAGACTGTTTGGACACCTCCATTGGGTTATTTTCGGCCCATTTTTTTAAGAGCATATTGTGACAGAATATGAGCTCAATAGCTTTTGGTTAGAAAATCAAAAGGGTGAAGAAGATGATTAGTCTCCCTATTATTCGAAATCCGTAAAGAATTACAGTTGTCACACAGTATAAGATAACCCTCAGGTAGAACAATGTTGGATTAAAAACAAAATATCTCATCGAATAAATTTTCAATTAGACGAAATAGTAGTTTTCGCCAAAAGATGCGGAATGATAATTTGTATAGCACGAGTCGTAAATTTAACAAAATTTATTCAAACCTTGAATCGCATTGAGCGAGGTCTGATAAAGAATCTAAAAATGTTCAAAGACTAAATCTAGTCTTATTGTCAGAGTTAGTTTGTATATGATATCCATAGTCGGAACTATAGATACAAGTTGTATTGGAGTAAGATTTATACCAATTGGAGTCATTTTTACCCGATTCGACCCAAAGAACCATGGGAATAAATCCGACGTGGAGGATATCCAGAAACGGTTAAATTTTTATTTTTTATCCAATTGATGGGCGAGTACGAATTATTCTTAACAATCCACTGTGGGACGGATTGGGGTTTTAGAAGGAAAGATGGAACTCACGCCTGCAATTGTAATTTTGCGTAAAAATGATGTTCTACAAAGTTGTTCCTATTTTAAAAACATTTTTTTAGTCGGAGCGAAAATTAGGGTGGTCCTTTGTAAAAAAGATAATCATAAAAACTTTTTTATTTTATGAAACATTGGTACAGTTTGTTCTACATAGTTGAAGATCAGAAAATTTTAAACTGATTTGACCAAAAAAGTGTTTTTCTAGCTCAAAAATTGACCGATTTAGAACATTCTTCGCTTTTGATGTAGGGTGGCCCTTCAAAAATAGGTTTTTGTGTTTTATTTTTATTATTTCAAGTTTTGTCAGAAAGTTGTCTTCCCATCACTTTTAGAGCTAATTGAAACGCAAACATACAAGATATAGCTAATTGAAACGAATAGATACAAGAATCTTTTCGTCATGAATATTTAATTTACTTTCATAGACATAATGTATCATCGATACTAATACATACGATATACGAAAGCAAAATGACAAATATGACAAAGAAATCTCTCAGTTAATAACTGTGGAAGTGCTCTTAAAAACAGTAACCTGAGAATCATAATCTGTGCCAGTTGGAACGTTATGCCAAGAAAAAGAATATTAAAACATTTTTTCTGATGAAGAGTTATAGACTTTTTTATAACAAAAAATAACATTTTATGGGTTTATAGAACAGGGAAAATTAAAAAAAATACGTTGATATAATTATAGCGTTTTTGAGCTTAAAATATGAATAAAAATTGTATTATTCGTCGGCTGACTGGCTCATAAGTACATAACTGTTAAAAACAGCTTTAAAGCATCTTCCATTACAGCTCTACGTATCAAATAATGCATATAATTATATTCCTTAATCTGGACTGTAAAGTCAGCATCGTAATCATAAATCATACTCTAATAATCAACCGTTTCAGGAACGCTTTGTAAACGGATTTCCGGTAATTAGAAATTCGTTACTCCCAATCAGAATATTTCCCGATGAGGCTGGTGAATCCCATAATAAAAGTATTCGAAAGTTTAAGAGGATGACAAATTCAACCGTGCGCTAAATTAGATGTTAGAAGACTATTTTCCTTATTTTTATTGCTGACCTCCTTTGAATATATGCACAAGTACTTTTATATAAATATAAAATGAAATACTTTGTTATTCATATTTAAAGCCGAAAGGAAATTATTATCATGCAAAAAAACTTTTTGTTTGCCTCAAATACATCTACAAGTGAAAAAATGTTTGTTTTTCATGAAAAATGTTTATAACTCTTCATTGAAAAAAATGTGCAGGCCGCAAAATATGCGTTTCAATCAGCTCTACAGGTGATGGAAAGGCAAATTTGCTGAAATACAAAAATAAAAAAAAACACAAAAACCTGTTTATAAAGGGCTACCCTAGATCAATAGCGAAAAATGCTCTAAAACGGTCAATTTTTGAGCTAGAAAAAAACTTTTTTGGTCAAATCAGCTTAAAATTTTCTGATCTTCAACTTTGTAGAACAAACTGTACCAATATTCCTTAACTTTCTAATACCCAAATTTTTATTTTCGATCTAAATATCATTTTTAGTTATCTAAAATCGTTCTAAACAAGTTTTGGGCAATAATTTATTTTTATTCGTAAATCTATGAATTTTGGTTTTTGATTTTTATAATTTTTATTTCTGAACCCTATCCTTTTTCATTTTTTCTTGAAGCCTCTTCTAGCTACTGATTTTTTGCAATAATAAAAATTCAAGTTTTCACGGTACTTTAAAAACTATTAAATTTTAAATATTTTTCTGGAAATATTTTTATTTTCCGTGTAATTAACGGAAAAACAGGTTTGAATTTTTTTAATACCACCAAGCTGTTCTTCTGTGATAGGTTGATAGTAGAAAAATATAATAGGTATGATTTTTATATTACACGTTAAATGAACCCCATGCATTTGTAGGTTATATTAGAATACAATTTTTAAAACAATTTTTAAAAATTCAAAAAAGTATCAAAAGTCATAAAAAAACTTTTCTTATATGCGTGTTATGAGTCAAGGCTTACGCCAAACATAAAATCATTTTGATTTCCGAGCTACGAAAAAATACACAAAATTCCAAAGTGTACCCCGTCTAAAGGCGGTGTGGGGTATTCGAGGGTTAAAATAAAAAAGTTTTTATGGTTATCTTTTCTTACAAAGGGCCGCCCTAATTTTCGCTCCGACCAAAAAAAAAATGTTTTTTTAATAGGAACAACTTTGTAGAAAATAATTTTCACGTCAAATCACAATTGAAGGCGTGAGTTCCATCTTTCCTCCTAAAACCCCAATCCGTCCCACTATGCAATCTCATAATCAATTATAATAATATTTTTTCTGGCCTTTGGAAATAACAATATTCTTTAAGCCTTAATTCGTAACTGTGAAGCATTCTAAACAACACCACAATTATGAATCAACGTAAAAGCGATTCGAAAAATTAAATGGCAAAGAGTTTGGTTCCACTCACATTTCATCTTGCATTTGCCTCATACATGAATATTAGACTGGCCCTTAAACAAAATTTAACTGGCGCATTCAAGTTGAAGTTTGTATGGGATACTTGTTTCAAATATATTGAAAATTGACCCTATGTCACTGTTTCGTTCCGTACACTAGTTAATCGCGATCAATTAAACTCAGAATGACAAATTCATTAGTTGATACCCTAATGAACATAGTTGCAGAAGGTTGAATCTGGGTTTAAGCTCATTTTCTTTACCCTTTCAGTTGTTGAAAGTTAGGCTTAGATCAGCACTCCCGTACAATCGCATATATGCAATGTACATTGATGATACTTATTTATAGCATAAAATCTAAACTCTTAAGGCTAAGTAGCCCGTCATTCGTTTTGGTAGCCATGTTGATTTTGCAGATTGCAATTTCAAAATGATAAAACTCAGTAATCTTAAGTAATATTGATTCATAAAAGTATCACTACTTGCGCTTACATACAGAAAATATGCTGATATATTTTCAGCAATGTCAGTGCAAAACCTAGTGATTTTCTTTAATTTGCAATCGTGAAACGGATTGGCCACAATCGTCGATGCCCACTACAATTTTCAATGACGGCCTACTTCGCCTTAATATAAGCAAATGGATCAATGTACTGATCTGTACTGATGTTTATGAATTTACTTCGTTAAACAAGTGACGTCAACTGAATTTGCGTGAAAACAAATTGCGTTGATTGAGGTTCTGGTGAATGAATTTGAATGCCGTCAGACATCGATTTTCGTCAACAATATTCTCCAAACGTAGGTCGCCATCTTGAATTCCAAAATTGCGTCCGACATCGATTTTCGTCATCCCCTTGTCGTGCCCGTTCCGAAAATACCCATATTACATGTGTTTCCAACTATTTTCTCCAACCGGAGGTCGCCAACTTGGATTCCAAAATGGCGTTGGACATCGATTTTTGTCATCCCCTCGTCGTGCCCATTCCGAAAATACCCATATTGTATGGGTTTCCCCAAACCAGAGGTCGCCATTTTGGATTGCAAAATGGCGTCGGACATCGTTTTTCGTTATCCCCTCGTCGTGCCCGTTCCGAAAATACCCATATTGTATAAGTTTCCAACGGTTTTCCCAAACTAGAGGTCACCATCTTGGATTCCAAAATGGCGTCGCACATCGATTTTCGTTATCCCCTCGTCGTGCCCGTTTCGAAAATACCCATATTGTATGGGTCTCCAACGGTTTTCCCCAACCGGAGATCAATAATTTCCCACAGAATTGTCAAAACTCAATTTAGGCACTGCGTAAACAAAGTGACGGAAATTGAGTTTACTTCGTAAAAAAGTGACTTAAATTGAGGTAGCGTAAAAAAAGAATTCGTAAATTGAGGTTTTAGTGTATTAAAATCTTTTCATACCGCCAAAAATGTGAGAATATAGAAGAAGGGTTTTAAAATTAGATTGAATTAAAATTTTGATCAATCTAATGCTGAGAAAATAAAATTTTCTATAACAAAATATATTACATAAGATATTACAAGAAACTCGTAAAATTTGTCTCATATCTCGTGATAATATTGGGAGAAATGCCGACTCCGGTAGAAATTTTAAGAGTGGATCAGTGAAAGAGAAGAATCCTTGTAATGAATCAACCAGACCTACATTATGAATCCGACAATAAAAACTGCTATATATTCATTAGACTGGCCCAGCTCAGTATAGAAGAAAAATAAAGATGTATAATTCCACGGGGCACCCCCCAGGGTTATTCCTTAGTGCTAGAGGAAGACTTCCTGAAAGTTTCAGCTCATTTGGTCGTTCCATGAGCTGGCGCAATTGAATTGAAGTTAATATGGGATATTCAGCTCAAACATATGAGAAACAGCACATCATCTCCAGTTTGGGTCAGGAAAATTGTTGATTGCGTTCAATTGAACCCAGAATGTCAAAAACACTACTTGATACCATAGCAAACAATATTGTAGAAGGTTGTATCATGATTGAAATTGATAAAGTTTGTGTTTTACCTATCTAAGGTAGATCTGCAATACTGCTCTGTATTTTTTCAACATAGCATGATGGTTACCACTAGGCGCATCATAGCCACCTATGACGCTGGGCGAGCTGCTGCACAAAGCGCATGCATAATTGCGCAATCATTTTTGTCTTCCTAGATATGGCTTTGGGACCAATGTGCATTGATCACGTTTGTAGATTCTAAGGCCTATATTCAATGAAGTCTTTGGAGGACCTAGGATATAGGTACAAATTATAACAATACTCATTTTACTGCTACATATTGATTAGGTCCTGTGCCATATCAAAAAAGCATCTATTGATAATTGGTTACGCTTGTAGATCCAAAGGCCTATATTCCATATAGATCTTGGAGGACCTAGGACATCCACACAAATTAATACAATACACTGTTTACTGGGGCCCAGATAGCCGTTCAGCACTGTTTACTGGGGCCCAGATATTCAGCAAGACCAAGCTGAGGGTCTTGGGTTCGAATCCCACCGCTCGAGGATCTTCTCGGGTTGGAAATTTTCTCGACTTCCCAGGGTATAGAGTATCTTCGTACCTGCCACACGATATACACATGCAAAAAATGTCCACTTCGTCGGCTCCCCCAGAGCACAATCCGATAACCCCTGGCAGGTGAGGATGTTTTCAAAGTTTCATTTGTCCACTGACGTTGAACTGAAGAAATTTGCCGAAGTCATCAACATTCCATCTTGCCTAGTTTTAGATTTATAATCGAATGCTCTGCGTGTACTCAGTACACGATGCGACCAATCGTGTGACGTGGCCCAGTAAAAAAAGTTACACGAGTGGTCGCACTGGTGTACTGAGTACACGCGTAAAAACTTAGGTTAGAAACACGATGTTTTCGAATACTTTTCGTCGATTATTTCGAAAAAAAAATGTCTCTACAAGCAAAAAGAAGGGCAGACCTTGGAATAGGACCAACACCTGGATCAATTTGAAGTTTTCAACGTCTTTTTCGAGTTTTCGCAAAGTGCGTGTACTCAAGGGCGACCGACGGTGGGTTAAAACATGCTCACTTGAAGTTAATCAAATCAAAATAAACACAAATGCTCTCACTGCCGTTATTCAATCTACAAGTATTTATTTCTTCTAGTAAGGATTGGAACGGGGTTCGAGCTCAGGTTGCTGCTGTGATGCTGATCTGTGTACTGACTTTCTAATGTGCTATTCATTAATGCTATGTTCTTCGAAAAAGGGTAATGAGAATTATTATCGAAATATTCTAAGAAAATAAATGAGCCATATGGAAGTTCAAACATTTTGAAGTAACAATGTCAGAGCCATTGATTTTCATAAGTTTCTCCAAGATTATGCCTCCGTTTAAGCCTGTAACGTTTCGGGAAGATCCTGATACCAAATCCCCAAACCCTTTTGCATTTCCGGTTACGCCAGCAAAACCAGTGATTGTAGAAATAATGAGAAATATCCTGTTAGTATGAAAAACTATTCTTAGGCGTTATTTTTTGAACCAGATCATAGTTTTAAAAGTTTTCCCTCAAGCTGCGATGAGTTTTTATTTTATTTTGCTAAATGTAAGCGATGAAAGCTTTAGCTATGGGTTTATAATGCCATAAATGCATGTAAATTTTAGGGCGTTTAATTAAGGCAATGGCATCATGCCATGTTTAATGCAAATAAAAATAAACATACAACGATTTGAAATTTTCATAATGTAGATACCGTACACCCCCGTTAATTTGAACGGTACCTCGTGTAAACCATCGGGGTTCATTTTTAATTTGAACATCTTGTTACCCTACAAACGTGTTTCTGGTAACCTCTTTCACTATTTTGTTTTGATTCTGCGTTCCGTTCCACAGCGTTCCATTTCACTTTACTCCGTTCCATGAGCTAAAAGACATTTGAACCATTTTTAATCTGAACGATGTGCAAATTAGCGGGGTACAAATTAATAAATGTTCAGATTAAATGTGGTCAAACCATCGGGGGTACCCGGTAAATGGCACTACCGCAACTATAGGAACACCCACAACTAATGGATCACTTACCCTATCTAGTTTCAATTCAGTTATCCCATTAACTATCAGTATACGGAAGCAGCTAAACATCATTAATTAAGCAGCAAGTGAACATTGAATGCATTTATACGATTCACACTAAACAGCTCAGAACAAAAACATCATCAAATCAAAGCTGTGGCATACCGCGGTAGCAAAATTGTATTCCACCGAACACCATCGCCGCAAATTGAACCAATTATCCAAATTCTATTCATTCGAAACCACCCTCTCCTAGCACTTTCACACTGGCTACTCTGTTCTCTGTTCATCCCAAAGGTGGCGCCCTTCGGCGCTTATGAAACCATATGCAAATGCGGATACGGGATTTACCGCGGGTTCAAAACATTTATTTTGGCTATGCAAACACCGTACCGTTAACTGCATCGCGTTTCACTACAAAAGCCACCCATAGGGAGAGAGCACCAGTATTCGCTACCATAAGTAAAATTATGTTTCTTACATCAATCAAAAGTCTTTAAAATACTTTTAATGTTCAGGAACACCATGTCAGAATAAGTTGCGAAGGAGCAAACATGTTGAGGAAAATGATTTTTTTTGTATTATTTTCTTTGCAAATGTACTATAACTCGAGTTCTGGTAGGGGGACTGGGGGTAGTTTGCCCACGTTAAGGAGAACAACGATTTTAGATGTGAAAAACATTATTTTATGCTCTTTTTCAATTATGGTCGGATAGACAAACATGTTTTCTACCAAATAGTAGTAACAGCTATCCATTTTAACTTTTCTGGGGTTTATAAATTAATTTTTCAAAATTGCTTGCTTAACTGCATATGTATTGTTTTGCGGGGTAAAACGCCCCGGTTGAGTTCGGCGTTAGCCATGCTGTAAACGAACGCACACAATCATGCTTGTATATGAGTTGTATACATCCGGGCGTTTGTTCAGATGTTATTGTTCAATAATAGTATACATGCTGATGCGAAAAATGTACATTTGTAAGGTTTCAATTTTTGCGTAACTTCAACGTGCCATTACGTTTGGTAGAATTTGAATTCAAACGGCTGTTTTGGTGTTATGAAATAGAGGTGGGCGTTTTGCCCCCAGAGTTGATTAAAGTTAAGGTCCTTCAAAAAGCTTTTTAAGGGCAAATTTAACATATGTTTTGCACGTAATACAAACTATGACAGTGCACAAGTTGGCTCTCGGCAATAGTTTCATAAATTTGGTTATTTATCGACCTAAAACATGACATTGAAAATCGCACAAAATTGCAACGAAAACAGCGAAAAACGTTTTTATACGATTTTATCGATTTGGTTGAGAAAACCACACAAAAACATATTAGGAAAAGCATTTCTATTCATTTTCTATGATCTAGGCTGAAAAAAAGCATTCTAAAACACATCGTTCGCCCAAATCGATGGTGGCGCGTTTTTCCCCCTATGGGCATATTACCCCCAGTTCCCCTACTGTGGCGAATACCGGAACATCTACCTTATTCGCAACCCATATCAACCCCATATTTGCACGAGGGTTACACCGTGTCATCTTCCGTTTTCTGCTCTATCCTGTTGCGGTGATGACAGAACCGTTATTGAAATGGGATAAACCTCCCACCGGAACAGGCGTACATGATATACGTTTTATGAAAACTTATTCTGCTTCTTCTTTTTTCTGACTTTACGTCTCAACTGGTACAGAGCCTGTTTCTCAGCTTAATGTTTCTATCCGCATTTCCACAGCTGTTAACTGAGAGCTTTTTCTGCCCATTGACCATTTTATTGTGAGGCAGGTACGATTATACTCTATGCCCACGGAGGTCAAGGAAATTTACATCACGAAAAGATTCTGGACCGACTGGGAATCGAACCCAGACACCTTCAGCATGGCACTGCCGCTCGGCTAAGGAAGGCTCCCTCAGCTTGGTATTGTTGAATAGCTGCGCGTTTACCGCTACGTCTATTTGGGATCCTATTGTGCTATTTTTCCCCTAAAATGTGATTTCCCTGAATGCCAGTTCCCCGAATGATACGCTTCCCCGAAAAGTTATGCAGTTCAAAAAAGTTAGAGAATAGTTTTCAGCGAAAGAGTGGTGATACTCGAACAATGCACCTCGAATGCAATCCTCGAAAAAAATAAAGAGCAATTTGAGGTTTTGCTGAAGACTTCTTAAGAAAAGAAAATTGGGTGCATTTGGCAAAGAATTGACCACAACATTTCTTGAAATAAAGGTGGAACACTAAACATTACCTCCAAATTAGTTATAACAGCCTCTCTTTCCATATCTCTACTTTTGTAAGTTTCAGTTATAGTAATTCATATGATCATTTAACAGATAAATAATTGATGAACATCTTTCTACACCAATTATTAAAAGTAGACAAGAACATTGAATGGCCTGCCATATTGGCCTATTGAAATGTAGTGTAAAAAGAACTAGCAAAATAGCACCACCTGCTCTATATTTTACAATTATCATTCAATTAAAACATCTCAATTCATCGCTTCCATGCAACATCACGACCATATGGTTGGTTAGCACCGTCTCGTTTACCTTTGCCCCGTGCGTGCGTTTCTGAATCGATCGCTTCTTTTCTGCTTCCCTTCATTATTCTCCGCCCAAGTTGTTGTTGGCTTCTCCTCTTTCAAAATAAGGCAATTCATTCTCTATGGTGCTTCTTTTATCGTTCGTATCCTTAATGGTTTGTTCTGCTGCGATCGGATCGTATAACAAAGCGATCTTTTCTCAATATTTTGAAAATAGAGGCTCCTGCGTGCCAAACTGCTTGAGAAAGCCACACACCATAGGCAGCATATGGTGATCGGCATATCTGATGTAATTATATGTAAATTGATAGCTATAATTTTAGAAATAATTTCGATTTTTTCAACATATGTAAGATAAATACCTTTCAGTGGTGAAACATTATGATGACGGATTCTGATGTTTGATAACGAAATTTAAATTGAACATGAGGTATTCTCAATTCTTATACAAACAAAAGTTTGTAAATTATTTTGTGTGACAGAAGTTTACTTAAAAGTGCAAATAGCAGATAAAACAAAATTAATTATTAATTTTCAATAAAGAAAAGGTCTTTCTTAGCTTCGGGGTAACAAAGCAAATCTGTGTTTAAGCTGGCTTGGTACGATTCCCGGACGGTCCAGGATCTTTTTGTGATGGGAATGTCTTGAACTTCTCTAAGCATTGAGTATGATCGAATTTGTCGCGCGATATACGAATACAAAAATTGCAACTATGGACAAAAGATAGCTCTCAATTTACATCTATGGAAGTGGTCATAGAATACTAATGTCGTTTTCGTTTTTAGGAACTGGGTCGGTGATCAACACATAAACAAACAAACGTCAAGCAAATTGTAGTCCGGTCGAACCTGAATCGGGTTGGGGTTGAAACTGTGATTCAGAACGGGTTGCGCCAGTTCCAACCTAGGTTCAAAAACGAATTCGACATAAGCTGTGAAGCAAGCAATGGCACTATGGAGACGAAATGCCGAGATGTAGGGACGGTTTACCCTTAGTAGACAGTCCTAGATGAGAGATAGCCGCACTACTAGCGACATTTTACGGCCATTTTGCTTTAAATTGTTGCAAAATCATGTTTAAACATGAAGGTCAGGGGCTATTTATTAAAGCAGTGCTGAGCTGTGAAGCAATTGATAAATCGACTCTCTGTCTGATAATAGTTATTACAAAACATAGGATTTATCTGATTAATACCAAATTTTCCAACAGGTTTACCATAGGAAAATATGTTATTTTTCGGATTGTCCGATGTCGTTTTCCCGAATGTCATTTACCCGAACGTCAGTTCCCCGAATAACCTTATTCCCCGAATGACCCATTTGTCCGAAAAGCAATGCAGTTAAAAAATATGCAAGAATAGTGTACAGTGACAGAAGACACACAGAAAGAATGATATGCAATCAAAAGAACGAGATATATTATCATTCTCGACTAAACACGTATTGCCAAAGATGCCGAGGTGGATGAAACTGAAATGATTCGCCAACTAAATAAAACAGTGCATATCGGATGACCATTTTTAAGTACCAAAACATTACGATGAAATGGATTTTCGGGGAAACGGCATTCGCGGCAAAAAGGCATTCGGAGAAAAGTGGTACAATCATATTTTCCATTTCATTTACTATTTATTATACTGTTTTGTACTATTCAATTAATTGTTAACTCAAAAGCACATTCAGCCGTCGCCGGCACCACCTCCCTCGTGCTGTGCATGAAAAGCGAGCTAATTAAAACAAGGGTTGTTATGCATGGGCGTAAATAGCCATCAGACTTAAGGAGGGTACGGTTCTAGGTATTAGATCGTATAGATCGTATGATTTTCTGTTTACCGGGTTTTCTGGATTTCTAGCCAATTGAATTGTCCAGAATTAATTTATAAAAAAAAAACATTCTTGGTGAGTCACTGTTTAACAGACCTATTTTCCAAAGTCAATGGTATTTTTTGGAGGAAAAATTAATGACTATACAAATTAACTGAAAAAAGTAAAAGCTACTATAGAATAGCTCTCTTCACGTTGAGAGAACAGAAACTAAAAACAGGAAGCAAGTTAACCTTTCCAATTCATAACAATTCCTCTAATGTTTTTCCAAAATACATCCAGGTATGCAGCCAAGAATTATTCACAAATTTCTCTACAGGTTTATTCAGAAGTTCTTGCAAACATCTGTCCAAAAATTTGTCAAACAATTTGTTGAGGTAAGCTCGAATAACGTCTTTCTTCTTCCTCTTCTGATACCTCCAGTAATTTCCACATAGAGTATTATTATTGCCTAGGATTTTTTTCCGGGACTTTTTGAATAGTTCTGGCAATGATTTCTCCAGTTGCATCTCCAGTGTATCTTCGAAAGTTTCCTGAAATATTTTTATCGAGAAAAACTCGTGTCATTTTAGGGTTTTTGCTGAAACTTGCCCAGTTTTTTTTTTTTTAATCAAACAAGAATTCCTCTAGCAGGTTCTACGCTTCATTAGCAAGTTTTTAACATTTTTAATTCCTGCAATAATTTCTTCATTTGAAAACCAGTAATTGAAATTAAACACTTCACTTTTTCAAAACAAAACACTAAAATCACTAGTAGGGAGAGAAAATACCTTTACACTCTAACATATTGCTTATCTTGACAGATAGGCCTATTTCGTCTGCGTCTTACATACTTATTTAGTGTCAAGTGCTCGACTTTAAAAAGTGTAGTGCTTGACTTTAAAAAGTGTAGTGAATGTTTGTTCTTCGGATATGTTCAAGAAATTCCTCCAGGAAATCTATTTGGATTTTTTTCCACGGATTACTCTATAAATTTAACCAAAAATTTCTCATGGAGTTACTCCAGAGACTTTTCTAGGGATTTTCATCTAGGAACTATTCGAGTGTTTTTTTACGAAAATTTTGAATCATATTTCAAATCAATTCACCGTGGATACGTGGAAAGCTTTTCGTCAAGAAATTTAACGAAAATAATGCCTGTAATTTTTCAAATTATACACATATTTCTCCAGGGATTACAGAGACATTTCCAAATATGCTACAGGATATTACCCAGAATTTCGTTTAATATATTTTTCAAAAATCAATTTAGTATTCAGCCATTCCATGAACAACCGATCTAGTGGGTCTCCGAATTCCGTGCAAATTTGCTATTTTGTTCCTTATCCGAAATAAGGATACACGTATTTTTGGATTTTTGATTAGGGTGACCATTTCCGAAATAGAGTGACCAGAAAAATCGCGATTTTACAAAATTTTAATTTTAAAAAAAATTATAACTTTTGAACCGTTTGACCGACTTTCAATCTTTTTGGACGAAATGAAGGCTAAAGATTTTGACTTTTCGGGAATAATATAAAATTTCACAAAAATTGTGTTTTTTACATAGAAAACTCGATAGTTTCCGTTTTTTCGTGTTTTGAAGGCCTCGGGACCAAAGGGGCTATTGCTGCTCTCCTTTTTTTCTTAAAAGTTCAGAAAATTTTACGTAAACTTTCAAATTTTCAGCGATGTATGTTTTTTAGTTTTTGAGATATATTTTTTTGAAACTAAAAAATCAGTAATTTTTCATCGGCACACACTGTAGATCTCAGCGCATTAGATTTGTAATGTTTAAAACAAATCATAACTTTTGAACAGCTCAACCGATTTCCAATCTTTATTTATGGAATGAAAGCTTAAGGTCTCAACTTTTCAGAAAAAATATAAAAAATAGAAAATTTAGAAAAAAATTTTTTTTCACATTAATATATATGAAAATTTCTAAAAAAAACTAGAAATTTTTATATTTTTTCACGTTTAAGCATATTTTTATCAGATTTTTTAATTTTGTCTGAATAGTTGAAATTTTAAGCTTTCATTCCATACAAAAAGATTGGAAATCGGTTAAGCTGTTCAAAAGTTATAATTTTTTTTAAACATTACAAATCTAATGCGCTGAGATCTACAGTGTGTGCCGATGAAAAATTACTGATTTTTTATTTTCAAAAAAATATACCTCAAAAACTAAAAAACATACATCGCTGAAAATTTGACAGTATACGTAAAATTGTCTGAACTTTCAAGAAAAAATGAGAACAGTGATAGCCCCTTTGGTCCCGAGGCCTTCAAAACACGAAAAAACGGAAACTATTGAGTTTTTTCATGTAAAAAACACCATTTTTGTGAAATTTTATATTTTTCCTAAAAAATCTTTAGCCTTCATTTCGTCCAAAAAGATTGAAAATCGGTCGAACGGTTCAAAAGTTATAATTTTTTTAAAAATAAAAATTTTGCAAAATCGCGATTGTTTTGGTCACCCTATTTCGGAAATGGTAACCCTAATCAAAAAATCCAATAATGCGTGTTTCCTTATTTCGGATAAGGAACAAAATAACAAATTTTCACGGAATTCGGAGACCCACTAGATCGGTTTTTCATGGAATGGCTGTATTATAACTAGAGAAACCTCCAAGGTTTCCACAGAGATCTAACATTTTCTCCGGTGGAAACTTACAGGAGTTAATCAGTTATTCCCCCTGAACTTTCATCATAGGTTACTTAACATTTTCCTTCAGAAATTCTTCCCGTATGTTCCACGAGTTCCTACAAATATTAAAAGAAAAACATTGACAATGTTTTAGGAGAAGAAATTCATGGACAAACTCCATAACTACTTCCTAGGAATTACTGAAATTGGTGGAAGATATGCTAAATAAATATGAGACAAACCCGAAGAAGAATTATTGAATAAATTGACCTACAAGTATCCCGACAAGCATCTGGAAGAATCCCTACAGTAATTTATGGAGATAACCTGAAAAAAATACTAGTTTCATTATTCGAGGATCCTTCACAAACATCTTGTGAGAAGTTCTTGAAAAATCCTTAAAAAATATATGGATGTTTTTTTTCATTTATTTTTTTCAATTTATTTATTAGTATCATCCCAAACATTACATTCATTTCTTATATCTAGATGTTCTGTGTTATTAGACAACACTATCATCCTAATTTGGTAACACAAATCTAAGATTTTATTAACATGTTGTTAACAACATATTACATTTCATTTGCCGTAGCAGTTCAGATTTTTCACAAATGAGTTGATTTCAACTGCCTACAAGAGAAAAAAAAACACGTTTTCAATATACTTAACCTGACTTAACCTAAATATATAACGCATTAATCGTGGCAATAGAAGATTGTAACGATTTTTGCCTGAAATTATTAATTATTTTATTTGACATTTGTTCCAATGTTTCAACATTGGATATTCTATGTAACTCATTAGTGCTATACCAGGGAGGAAGCTTCAGAATCATTTTCAAAATTTTATTTTGAATTCTCTGCAGAGTTTTCTTCCTGGTATTATAACAACCTGTCCATATTGATACAGCATACAACATGGCTGGCCTGAAAATTTGTTTGAATATCAAAAGCTTATTCTTAAGACAAAGTTTTGATTTTCTATTCATAAGAGGATAGAGACATTTTACATATTTATTACATTTGATTTGAATGCCCTCAATGTGATTTTTGAAAGTTAAATTCTTATCTAGCATGAGCCCTAGATACTTAACTTCATCTGACCAATTTATTGGAACCCCTCTCATCGTGACAACATGTCTACTTGAAGGTTTCAAATAAAGAGCTTTTGGTTTATGTGGGAATATTATTAGTTGAGTTTTGGAAGCATTAGGGGAAATCTTCCATTTTTGCAAGTACGAAGAAAAAATATCCAAACTTTTTTGCAATCGACTACAGATGACACGCAGACTTCGTCCTTTGGCGGAGAGGCCTGTGTCATCCGCAAACAAAGATTTTTGACATCCCCAAGGTAACTCAGGTAAGTCAGATGTGGAAATATAGTATAATATTGGTCCCAAAATGCTGCCTTGGAGAACACCAGCTCTTACAGGAAGTCTTTCAGATCTGGAGTTCTGATAATTAACCTGAAGTGTACGATTTGACAGATAACTTTGAATTATTCTAACAATGTATGATGGAAAATTAAAGTTCTTTAATTTTACAATCAAACCTTCATGCCAAACACTGTCGAATGCTTCTTTCTGAAGACCAGTAGAATCAATAGAATAGCATTCAGATTTGTTGGAACGGATCAAATTTGTTGCACGTAAAAGTTGATGAGTGGTCGAATGTCCATGATGGCGGAATCCGAACTATTCATTGAAATTTTTAAAAATTGAATTGTCGTTCACGGGTAGATATCAGAATCTAAAAACAAGATTATGACTCATGATATCATGATTCCAGCGTATTTTCATCTTATGAAAATACACCATGATTTGGACTCATGATATCATGAGTCAGATTGTCGTAACGCAACACACTCGTTAGGTTTTTGTTGCTGGTTGCTCGGAATCATGATTCAAATGCCAAAAAAGCTGAGTCACGCATCCGTTTATGATCGACAAAATAAAAATAAATAAAAAAAAACATACTCTTAGAATCGAACCATGAACCTTCCGATTGAGAGTCCTGTATCATACCACACTACAACTGTGTCATGTTGAAATCGAGATGATCGAAACGAATGAGTTGAAGCAAAGCGGATGTTACGCTAATGAAGAATCATGATTATGACTCCAGGAACCATGATTTGTGATCCTGATATTATGACCTAACAAATTTAAGAATTTCATGATTTGTAAATCATGATTTGGGGATCAGATTTTTATCCGTGTTGATGTGGGCCATCTTTCTGTTCAAAATGACCTTTTCAAAAAGTTTACTGATGGAGGAAAGCAAACTGATTGGACGATAGCTAGAAGCTTCTGCAGGATTTTTGTCTGGTTTTAAAATTGGAACAACCTTAGCATTTTTCCATTTGTCAGGAAAATATGCTAATTGAAAACATTAGTTAAATATATCAACTAAAAATAATAAGCTACTTTCTGGCAGTTTCTTGATGAGGATATAGAAAATTCCATCATCGCCAGCAGCTTTCATATTTTTGAATTTTTAAATAATAGTTCTTACTTCTTACAAATCAGTGTCCCAGAAATTTTCGAAAACGTTCTCTTGATTGAGAATATTTTCGAAGTCCTGAGTAACTTGATTTTAAATTGGACTAGTAAGTCCTAAAGTAAAATTGTGCGCACTTTATATATTGGTGAATATTTGAAGTTAACTTTGGGTAAATATTTGATGAAATTCTTAGAGAACATTATGAAAAATATCACGATCAATTTCTAAGGAAACTCTTCAAAATATCCTTAGATAAATGTCTGCTTCGTACAATATTTTGGACTTCCCATTAAAATCCTAGAATTGTAATCTGATGATGATTTTACAAATTTCATCCTCAAATACGCTTTCACTGAACAAAAATCCAGCTGCAACCAAGCTCTTCTCCTCCAGGAATCTCGTCTTTATTATGAGCACCGTGTGGATATGTACAAACAATTTTGTGGTTTTGTCAAGCATCTTTACCGAAACCAACTCATAGAGAAGAGACACCAGTAGTAGGTTACATACGCCACTGCGCAGTAAATGTGTGCATAACCTGTAGGTAAGCGATGCCAAGTGGCAAATACGTAGCTACTACAGTACGACAGGCAGTGCCGTAGCGTGCGGTTGGCCAGGTTGGCACCCGCCAAGGGCGTCAGCCTACAGGGGGCGCCAAAATGCGTGAAACACTTGGTATTTATTTTGAAGATATTAAATTAGGGAATATTGAATTATTGAATATTGAAAAAATCTTATCAGTAACAATTTCAAAAGAATTTTTGGACATAATATAGAAAAATATGAAACAATTTCTGAAAAGTTTCTAACAAAATATGCAATAGGCATTTCAAAATATATTGTTCTTACCTTGCATATATATTAAAGCTTGAAGTTCAGATAATTACACCTAAATTAAGTTTGTTAATTAGAAGAAACAAAGATTTTTATTATTTAGATTTGCATGTATGGTAGAAGTTAGACTATATGTTTCGACCACTAGAGTTATTTATTAACTCCTCTACTAGTAGTTCCAGTGTTTAACGCATTAAGAAAAAATCAATTCGCGATAACTTTTTTGTTTCTTGATATTTTAGGACAAATTCTAAAAAAACTCTTCTATGATATTGATGATATTGATTTATAATATTGATCATTGGTCATCTGGATCGGGAGATTTTCCGAAATTCCTTGGGGGATCGACGTCTAGCCATAACTCACGTTACTTTCTCAGGCTACAGAATTTTTATCGTATTCGGATATTCACTCTTCGGAACAATACATTAATGACAGCCGGTTGTGAAAAAAATGAAGCGATTTGATGCAGCCGTCGGTCCCCCAAGGAACATTGGAATATCTTCAAAAGTAGATCACCAATGTTTGGTATGGAAATGGATTCATAACGTAAAAGAGTTTTTTTGTAAACTTGTAAAACAATGGTGCAAATATTGAGAAACAAAAATGTTATCACGATTTGAATATTCTTTTTCGTGGTAAAAAATGAAGCTGCTGGTAGAGGGGTTTAAATTACAAGAAACACATTCCCGCCTACATTCTAAACCTTGAAAAAGGTTGCAGAATCATGACCAAATTCATAGAAAACAGTGTCACTCAATCCCAGGCTGGATCCTAAGAGAAATTTTCGTAGAAAAGTGTACAAATTTGCCTAATATCAAAATTAGTTTTAGTTAAAAGTAGTTTTCTCTAAATTTTTCCTCTTTTTAGTAAAAAATCATCTTTCATGAAGTCACTGAAGGTCATATTTCATAACTTGAAAATTCACCTTCAAGTCGCTTGCGCTACCTCTAAATTTAATATTTTGATCATATTTGAGGTTTTCCTTTTCACGTGATTCAAATCCAGAAGAGCACACGATTTTATTTTTGTTTTGAGAACTTTCGAAAAATAAGCCGCACCCTAATGTGCATAAATCTAACATAATCCTGAGCGGGATCCACGAAACTCTGGGCAGAATTTCAACAGAAAATTGGTCAAATCAAGGACAGGAATCTGAGCAAAGCTCTCGCTTCGTCTTGATCGGTCTTACACATAATTTCAAATGTCATTCTGAAAAATGTTGAGTAATTTTTTAATCTTCATTTGATTTTTTACTGCTCGAAAATTCCCACAGAAGACATAATTTTAGAATCTATAATACATTTTTAATAACCTAAAGAATGTTCTATACAAGCTGAAACTCGTTTGGTGTTCCATAAAAGATTGTAGTAGAATGGTTGAATGTTACTTTTTACACCTCTTCGATATTTTTTATTGAGATTTGACCTGGCAGTGATTGAAATTTTCTTGTTTATTTGGTGTTTTTTTTTTCATCGAAAGTATATATGGTTAACTTTCTTCTAATAGATCCTCGATTTTCCTTCTCATCCACCGTGAAATTCAATTAAAAGGTTCTTAAAAAAACTTATAAATTTTTTGTAAATAATTCCTTTTTATTTGGTATTTTACTGTGAAATCAACTTTCAAAGACAATGGTTATATCAATTATCATTTGAATACATAATTGAGAGGCTACTCTTTGATGTATTTCAAGTAATTTACTATTGATTAGTTACAAAATTTGTGATTTCCACATTGCTGTTTTGCAATAACATTTCTAGAGGAAAACTTGACTAAATCTACGCAAAATTTATAAAAAAAGTTCTTTTCAAATCTTAAACAATTTTCTTCGGTTTCTGTACGAATATCTTGAAAAAATGAAATATATTTGAATTTTTTTCTTTTCGAATTCTATTTCGGGCATAAGCTCCTTGATTCTTTCTAGTTCTTCAGGGCAAAAAAATTCAAAACTCTGCCTAAAAACAGATGGATGTTTGGGAGGATTTCATTAAAAAATTGTATTTCACCATAATTTGAAAATTTTGCCTGAAATCATATGAACTATAAATTTCTTCGGAATTTTTCAGAGCATCTTTCAGATAACATTCATAAGTTCTCAGAAAATTTTCATTGGACAAATTAAAGAATAAACATATTTTCTTGGTGGATTTTAGTCAATAGTGTAATGCGTTCTGAACTTTAGAAAATATTTTAACTAATTATGAAACTTTTGATGATTTTCATAAAAAATCTTGTAGAAATCGCTCAAAGTGATTCAAAAATAATTTTTGATTAGCTTTGATTTAGGGGCGCTAAAATGGAGGTTCGCCAAGGGCGCCATGATACCACGCTACGGCTCTGACGACAGGTATGTATGTAATGCAGTCACAGTTGTGGTTCCGTGATTCACGCCAAAGCATAGGAGCCACATGCCGTTCCGGAACGAAAAAATCCTTGCATAGTGCCACACAGCGAGGGCCATTCCCAAAGCCAAAACTTATTGCTACTGAGTGACTTTGTCTGAGCTGTAAATTTGTGGAAAGTATTATGTGGTTCAACGGTTTCCATAGCACCTGGGTTGGGATAATCTTGTCAGGTACATAGCATTCTAGTTGCTGTACTATTCGTTTAAGTGAACCGTATAATTAATGAGTATGTATGGTAGTCAATGCTCTCACAATTAATTTCAACACGGAAATCACTCAGAGTTTTAAATGATTTCTCTCAGAATGCTTGCGTGGATTGTACTAGGAAGTTTTCAAGAGCTCCTCAGATAAATCGATCAGCCTATTTTTTTAGAGGTTGCTCCTAGAATATATTTAGACATCTCTTCTGACAGTTTCTAGAAATTCCTTACTGGAGAAATCAGGATTTTCACCAGAGAGAGTGAAAGAGTTTTCCAACAAATTCGTATCCAGGAATCCCCTAGGATTCCAGAATAAAATCCTGAATGAACTATTGAAAAAATCTCTATAAGGATTGAAGGAATAGGAGAACTTTACGATCTATCGAAAATAAAAATAGCAAGGAAATCTCTAGTAACTTCTGGTCCATTGGGAACGATTTGGTGGGTTGGCTTAACAAATCGTCCAAATCGTCACATGCTATGTCTAAACCAGCAGATTATGCATAATCGAAAGGTTTAAAAATATTCCATCGGTGAAATTTTGATTTTTTTTCACTTTTAAGCTATTTTTCATATACAGACTTTGTGAATCAATGAAAATCACGTTTACCTATACATTTCAGCCCATACAAAATAAATGGGAAAAATTTCACCGATAGAATATTTTGTAACCTTCCGAATATGAAATTATAGACCAAATACTGAACTCTAGCGAAAAAAAATCCGAGGTACATTCGATTTGCATAATCTGCTGGTTTAAACAAAGCGTGCGTCATTTAAAAACAATTACAAAGGATTGTCTTAGCCGAGTGGTTAGAGTCCGCGGCTATATCCAAGATCTTTTCGTAATGGAAATTCCCTTGACTTTCCTGGACATAAGTTTATCATCGCACCTGCCACACGATATACGAATGCGAAAATGGCAACTTTGGCAAAGAAGTTAATAACTGTGGAAGTGCTCTTAGAACACTACACTGAGTAACCGGTTCTGTCCCAGTGGGGACGTTAATGCCAAGAAGAAGAAGAAGAAGAAGAAGAAGAAGAAGAACAAATGATTGTCTGGATAATGTATGATTTTCTGAAGAAGCTGAGCAAGAATTACAGTGTAAACAATCAAAACAATTATTATTAAAATAATTACTGAAAACTGTAATGTTATTTATTTTACCACTCCTATTCCAATTACTTATGAAAAACTAATGAGGATGAGATAGATGTTCAATCGGAAGTCAGAGATGAAAAGACATGACAATTTCCATTGCCGGCCGCGCCCAACTTCTCCGTTACGAGGAACAGGAAGGATAATGATGATATGACACTTAAAGAGAGGCCAGCGACTTAACGACGCTCTCATAGAGCTGGGTAATAGGAAAGGAATGGTCTAGAATTCACTATAAGCGAGTGATACGATCGAATTCAAATTCAGTATAAGTGTAAATTAGTATATTTTTTAGAAATTGTGTGGAAATGTGAATGAAATGTTTCTGTCAGCGATGGGAGTGACGTTGCTAAGAAAGTTAATGTAACTTCATGCGCGTTTGTTTTCCAGGGATGATACACAGATATTTCCACCTTGTGCTCTAACTACTAATGAGCTTTGGTTTAAGCGCCATTGCTCGCTCTCTGAAACGAGAAAAAATGACCCTACCCTGTGATGCAAACAAACCCCTGATATCATTGAATGTAAGTAGTTTGATCGGAACAAAATAACCAAATCAGTCAATTAGACTTATCGTCGATTGAAGAAGCAGTTTCTACAAGGAATTTTAGTTCCTTTGTTGGAAAAGGGGATCGGGGTTCTATGGAATCGTGTCTTAATAGAACTCAACGACCGTGCATAAACCTTGCCCTCGTTGAAACAGCATGAGAAAAACCGGACAGTACATTTGATTCAAATATTGAATTTCGTGTAACACAATGATCATGAACGAATGCAATGTTAACACTTTTTCACTTGGGTTTTCCAGCATTCATTATATAAAAGAACTTGACGGCATATTGCACACCTACAACTGAAATAAATTCTATCAAGATCTCTCTTTTCACAAATGAAAAAACACTACGGGAGGCGTAGTACCCGCCGGGCCACCAAAGATATCTATTGAAACGCAAAAAAACGTGACGAAAAGTATAAAACACAACCTATCGTTTAAATCTTGTTGAAAAAAAAGCATATCACTTAACAAAACATATTTTTACAGCATATATAAATGCCATAGCATTATCAGCCGATTTTATTGAAAATATCCCGGAACCAAAGAGAATGTAACAGAAAATATAAAACGCAGCCAACCGCGCGCACGGCTTGCTGCGATCTCCCCTTAAAGAATTCTAGAAGAATTCCTGAAAAACTATTGAAGGAATCCCTAAAGACATACCAGGAAAAATCCTTCCAAGAAACCCTGAAGCGATCCCGGTGGATGGTTCCAAGATATATATCAGGAAGAATCACTGTAAACATCTCAGTAGAATCACCGGATGAATCTATGGAGAAAACTTAGGAAAAATCACCGAGAGCATTATTGGGAAAATCCTTTAAAGAATGTTGAGGGGATTTTTAGAGAAACCACTGAAGGATTCCCTGGAGAAATCCATGGAGCGACTACAGGATGAGTCTTCGAGATAACCGTGGTGCAATCTCCGAAGAACTCACTGGAGGAATATTAAGGAAAATTAAAAAAAAAAACACATTGAAGGAGTCGCAGAGAGAATCTGTGGAGAAATTTTAATAAAAAAAAAACCTGGAGGAGTCTTCTGATGAATCTCAGAAGTATTCCTTAGAAGGCATGACCAAATTATGGCACGCTCTTGATAAAATCACTTGACGGATCTTTGTTGAGAAGCACTAAAGGAATTCTCGGTAGAATCTTTCAAAAAATTCTGGAAGAGTCCCTTAAGAAAACATTGAAGGAACCTCTGGAGATGAATCCCTGGAGAAATCTGCGAAAGAATCATTGGAGAAAACCATGAAATGATTCCTGTAGGAATCCCAAAAGAATTCCTTGAAGTGATTCCTTAAAGAATCACTGTAAAAAATATTTTTGGATTTTTGGAAGAAACCTTGAAAGAATTATGGAGGGTTTCTTGGAGAAACCACTGAAGGATTTCGTGGAGGAATCCCGGAAATAATTCTTTGAGACAGCCGTGAAAGCATCAAAGGATGAATTTTTGGAAGAATCCTTTGAAGAATTTCTGAAAGATTCCCAGGAAGAATCTCTGGAGGAATCCCTGGAAGGAATCCTAAGTCATTCCTTGAAGAATCGTTGCAGGCATTCATAAAAGTTGTTCCTGGAGGAACCCAGCAAACACACGAACGTATATGTATATGGATATGAGTGTACAAAAGGTGGAGCCGAGATACTTACATTTTGCATGCAGCCTTATGGCGCATGTACGTATATCGCCTCCACTTTTGTACTCTTACGCGCAATCGTATACGAGTTTGTGTTCACTGGGAATCTTGGAAGAATTCTTGAAAGAAATCATCAAGGAATCTCTGAATAAATGCCTTCAAGAGCCCCTGTAAAAATTCATAGAGGACTCTCGTAAGAAATCTTTGCAAGAATTCCTGAAATAAATCTCTGAAAGATTACCTGGAAAAATATTTGACGGTATCCCTGGAATAATTCCAGGATATACCTCTGAAAAAAATTCTTGCGATATCTCTGGCAATCCATGGAGCCATACATGGAGCAATTCCTGAAGCAATCATTGGAAGAATTTTTGGAGGATAACCTATAGGAATCACCAAAAGGATAACTGTAGGAATCTAGTGGAAAATTTTTGAGGAGCTCTTGTAGGAATTCCTAGAAGAGTTACTGGAAAAATCACTACAAATGTCTCTGGAAGGAACTGCTGGATATTTGAAGAAACTTATTGTCGGAATTTCTTGAAGAATATCTGAAGTGAATTCTTCAAAACAATATCTTTTGAAAATCTATATAGGTTCTCTTAGAGGAATGGTTGAGAATATCGCTGAAAGCTCTCCTGGAGGAATCTCTAGAATAATTACTGGAGAATTGGTCGAAGAAATCCTCAAAGAATGCCTGAAGGAATTTCTGGAATTCGAAAAAGCGTTGCCAAATGAAAGTGAGCTTGATGGGACCCTTTCTACACTGAGAACAGCGTTGCGGTTGAAAATACCATATCAGAGGGTTAAATTAAATACACAACGCCACTTCATTTGTGCAGACTAAATTCGCATTTATTTAGAATATTTTGTGCATTCAATTTTACCATGGCACCATTTGTATAGTAAAAATTACTATATCATGGTTAAAAACTTGCAGCAGACCAGAATCGAACCGAGGATCTGGCGATTGTCAAGCGCGAACGCTAGCCGCTCGGCTATCGACGCGGTTGGATTGAGAGGGAACAAAACGCAAATAAAAAGCGTTCATGATAGCTCAATCGTGGTTGGAATAGTAAATTTAAAAACACGTTCATGGTTCTCATTACTGCAACGCTTGTTTCAGTGTAGGACTACTGTGAGAGTGCAGGCAGATTCAGGAGAAGAAGAACGCAGCACGAACTATGAACGAAGAGAAAGAGTAGACCAGCCTTTTCGAGAGACGAAATAACGGCTTTTAAATCTATAGTGTGAGGTGATGTAGCTGTTGCAACTATTTAATAAAACACGCAAGTTCTATCACAAGTTCAATGTATTCAAATTGGAGCCTGTAGGTCAAGTTGTGCTGAGAAATGAGAGGGTTTTGTTCAACGAGCGTCAGGGGGCCTTCTTAAGTCGAGTGGTTAAAGCCCGCGGGTACAAAGTTCTAGGTTCGATTCCCGGTCGATCCAGAATTATTTTTAATGGACATTTTCTTGACTTCCCTGGGCATAAAGTATCATCATACCTGCCACACGATATAAGAATGCGAAAATGGCAACTTTGGCAAAGAAAGCTCTCAGTTAATATCTGTGGAAGTGCTCATTTAATACTAAGCTGAGAAACAGGCTCTGTCCCAGTGAGGAGATCGTAAGGCAATCGAAAGGTGGAAGCAGCACTTCGATGAACACTGATGTCATACGAGTGGAGAATCAATTCACGTCGATTAAATCCTATAACCAGAAAACGCCACTAGTAGTAGGCATCGGCATTATGGCATTATTACAAGAAAATGCAACTGCACTTTATTTCATACAAAAGCGTTATAAATAATAATCACTTAAAAAAAAATCTTTACAGTGTCCGTTCGTTGTTTGACCCGTCCAAAAATTTAAGGTTTTTATTAAACTAAACGTGCCAAAATCCCATGTTTTTTTTGTACTACATTTTTTAACACAATTGATCGTGAATTGAATTAAGATGTCATAAAGTATGATCAATTTATAAAAACAATCAATAGGTATGTCAATAGCAATGCCAAAAACCACACGAATTTTGGAGAACCGTCCGCATTTCTCACGATTCCAAAATGGCACTACACTGCAATGAAATGGAAATTAATTCAACCGGAAATGATGGCTTTTTGCTAGATTGAATCAATTCTCGAAGTGGTTTTGAGATTGATGTTGTCCTTTCATTCGATAGTTGACTGATTAAAAATTAATGTGACAACGTACTCCACGTACACAACCTCGCCATACCAGGAGCGATTGGTTAGGGAACGTTCAGCGTATGAAAAGGATTCACATTTATAACTTCCTGTTCGAACTTATTATTGCATCCCGAGTTCAACTGACGGTAAATGAAACAGTTCCCCCATAATTCCGCTGAAGCATATTTCCCTACGTTGATGCAGATGAGTGAATGCATCTGCGAGCGAATCGGATCATCCCCTCTCTCTCACACTTCGAGTCCCCGGCGGCGGTGCAACGTTTTTCGACCCGGATACCTCAACTGCCGAGAGCAGCCGAAATCGAAACAAATTGAACACAAAATTGAATAATTATCGGCAATAATGATCTCTTGCTTTTAATTACCGATATCTGGCCTGTCGGCTTGATGGCTTCTGCGGCAAGGCCGCCAAACACTTGCGATGGTGAGCATATGGTAGTGCGGTTGAATACTTCATTGTTTTGCTATTTATGGGAAAAGTATCGAAGCGGTGGAAGTGCGCATAATTATGTGTTTTGTAGCTAATAGAATAATGGGGCCGAGATTTGGCGAAATTCGAAAAATTTTGCCTCGCCATTTATATAATCATTATCTGAAAGAAAAACAGTTACATTCTCAATGGAATAAAATCTGGTCAACAATATTATACCGTGGTGAATCAAAATCCGGACACTGATAATATTTACTAATTTAAGCTAGATTTGAATGCTCAAATGTTTGGATTTTATTCAAATTCTTTACTTTTAACATTGTAGATCATTGTACTATCATTTAAAATCTAGTTACCACTGTCAAATAATTGATAAAAATAATAACAGATTAGTAGTTCCTATTACACGTCAACTCATCGCGTTCCACACTGAAAACATTCTTCAAACTCGATCAACGTGTTTCACACGTGAATTTTCACTAATTGTAAAACACATCGATACGATGGTGTAAAACCAGTCGCTATCGGCAATCCAAATTCAAATGTAAAACACGTTAGTTTACAAATTATCGACATCTTTGCAGTAGGATGTATTAGCGCTTGCATGATTTTCTGATTCCAGGCACCCATTACGAGCGCCCGGTTCATCCAAAAATAACATGTTGTTTAACATGCCACGCGTGAATGGCAAATGTAAGTCCTTGCCATGACAGGTAAACTAGTTCTACTAGTGATGGATATCGCCATTGTAAAACACGTTCATATCATGTGTTAAAGGCTTTGCTATCAAACCAAAGTCAATCTTTAACAGAATCACAAGTTTTACACGTCATTTCACCTTGCAATTCAACACGACAGATCCACGTTGCAAAGAATGAGGATCGAACGTGTGGATTATTTTCAGTGCATGTAAATTAAAGTTCGAAAATCTGTACACTCCTAAGCCATATCACGAATAACGTTTTGATGAAGAAAAAATGTGTGAAACTTTTTTATGTAGTGTTTTGAACATAATAGTTTACATAAAACTTTTTTGAATGTTCGGTAAACCTTTGTTGAAGATTGTGAAGCAAAAATGTGTTACGATGTGTTGAGAGACTTTCCGGGATTCCGAGTCAGTGGTTCTAAATCCGGACATCATTTTAAAAGCCTGATTTTAAATAGTAGAAATGATTTTGATTTGGGAAATTAGAGAAGATTTGTAAAGATAAACTATAGGGAAAGTGGTGTTAGTTATCCGTTTTCTGATTAAATGTGAATAATTCGTTTGAATCTTTCGTGAGTGACACTCAAGCCGTCTGCTCTTTAGTTCGAGCTGCATCCGCTCGAGTTCAGGAAACCACATCATTAATATTACTTACGTGTTAAATTGTGAGGGAAATATGTACATTGAATCGGTCAAGGAGTGTTATTTTATAGAGTTTGACATGATTTTTATAAGCTATTTCCAAATAAATCATGTTTTAACACAGATGTCCGGATTTGAAAACATCTTCTGCATCCGGTGTCTGGATTTAAAAACAGTTAAGCATCAGTATTTTAATAATTGTCTTGTGAAAATCGTGATTATTACCGGATGTTTCATCCTTTTTATGGAAATCTGGTTTGTAAGAATGTGTTGAACAATAATAGTTCAAGAATATTCCAACAAAACATACTTAAATAAGAGTTTGAACATGTGTGCCGTCTGAAGCGTCCGGGTATTGATTCATCACGGTATCACTTCTACATAACCCCACTTCTTATGAATTAAGACCTTTCTTGCTAATGGTATTGTTTTAGCATTCATTTATCGTGTGTTAACTCGTCTATGTTCAGGAAAATTCATGGTTTTCCATTCAGAAACTATTTCGGTATAAAGATCGACATTGCCGTGAGACATATGTATTTCTTTTTTTTCTGATCATTTGCCTATTTTCTTATAATCAAATGTTAGTCGTGTTGTTACTTCCACCTTTCAATCCTAACCTCACATCAAAACACTCCATTACGATTCTGTTGCATTCCATTCTGCAATCTTCTCTTTCTTCCAATCCTTTTTTCCAGATCCGTCATACGGCAGCAGCTAATTTTTTCTTTCTTCATCCTGGCTTGATACATGAGAGAAATCGTTATCATAGAAATACTCGAATCATCGTCAGAGATTGGTTGCAGAAGACAATTGTCCGCTGTGCCTCAGTACTATTGACCGAAGATGTTCAGACGATGATCGCGATGGTATCACAAGATCACACAAAACTGTTGTACTTGTATCATCATCATCATGGTATATTTGATGCAGTGGTGCATCTTTTCCGACCACAGTTTCTTCTAGCCATGGAAAACGGAGGCGCACCATCAATGGAAGTTGGACTCAGTAGACATAACTCCCATTGATGTTTCTTACTTACTTATTTGGCTTTACATCAATTATCTTGATGAAGCCTCGCCAACAATATTTCGCCATTTCCCTCGGTTCATGGCCGCTTCTCTTCAACGTCGACTGCTACCCACGCTCTCCAGGTCCTGATGCACCTGGTCAATCCACCTAGCTCGCTGTGCCCCACGCCTTCTTGCTCCGACCGGATTCGTAGCGAACACCATCTTTACAGGGTTGTTGTCCGGCATTCTTGCAACATGCTCTGTCCAGCGTATCCTTCCAGCTTTAGCTACCTTCACGATACTGGGTTCGCCGTAGAGTTGAGCGAGCTCGTGGTTCATCCTTCGCCGCCACACGCCGTTCTCCTGTACGCCGCCGAAGATCGTCCTTAGCACTCGGCGTTCGAAAACCACAAGAGCTTGCAAGTCCTCCTCGAGCATAGTCCACGCCTCATGCTCATAGAGAACTACCGGTCTTATGAGCGTTTTGTATATCGTGCATTTGGTGCGGGGGTGAATCTTTCTTGACCGCAGTTTCTTCTGGAGCCCATAGTAGGCACGACTGCCACCGATGTTGTCAGCCGTCAACAAGGATCCGAGGTAGACGAACTCGTCCACCACCTCAAAGGTATCCCCGTCTATCGTAAAACTGCTTCCTAGGCGGGTCCTGTCGCGCTCAGTACCGCCAACCAGCATATACTTTGTTTTTGACGCATTTACCATTAGCCCGACTCTTGTTGCTTCTCGTTTTAGGCGGGTGAACAAATCTGCCACCGTTTCAAATTTTCTCCCAATAATATCCATGTCGTCCGCGAAGCACACAAATTGTCCGGATCTCGTAAAAATCGTGCCTCGACTGTTAAGTCCGGCTCTCCGCATGACACCTTCAAGCGCAATATTGAACAAATGGCACGAAAGTTCGTCGCCCTGTCGTAGTCCCCGCCGAGACTCGAACGAACTGGAGTGTTCACTCGAGATCTTCACGCAGTCATCGTTGCTCTAATCAATCTTGTGAGCTTCCCGGGAAAGCTGATCTCGTCCATGATTTTCCATAGCTCTACGCAGTCGATACTATCGCATACCGCCTTGAAACCGTTGAAAAGGATTTGCCGCACGGAAAAGATCTGGTCCGTTGTCGAGCGGCCGTCGATGAAACCTGCTTGATAACTTCCCACGAACTCGTTTGCTATAGGTGATAGACGACGGAAGAGAATCAGAGATAGCACTTTGTAGGCGGCGTTTAGGATAGTTATTGCACGATAATTTTCACACTCCAGTTTGTCGCCCTATTCGTAGATAGGGCATATAACGCCTTGCTTCCACTCCTCCGGTAGCTGTTCCGTTTCCCAGATTCTGACTATCAGCCGATGCAGACAAGCGGCCAACCTGTCCGGGCCCATCTTGATGAGTTCGGTTCCGATACCATCCTTGCCAGCGGTCTTGTTGTTCTTGAGCTGTTGGATGGCATCTATAACTTCCCCATCGTGGGAGCTGGTTGGTTTCCACTGTCCGCTGTGCTGACGTAGTCATCGCTTTCACTGTTCTGACTTTATGTGCCTGTGTTCTCTGCACCATTCAGGTGTTCATCGTAGTGCTGCTTCCATCTTTCGATCACCTCGTTTCCGTCCGTCAAGATGCTCCCATCCTCATCCCGACACATCTCAGCTCGTGGCACGAAGCCTTTGCGGGATGTGTTGAGCTTCTGATAGAACTTCCGCGTTTCTTGAGAACGGTACAGCAACTCCATCTCTTGACATTCCACCTCTTCCAGGCGGCGCTTTTTGTCCCGGAATAGGCGGGTTTGCTGTTTCCGCTTCAGTCTGTATCGTTCCACGTTTTGCCGCGTACCATGCTGCAACATTGCAGCCCGCGCTGCATTCTTCTCCTCCAAAACCTCCTGGCACTCCTCGTCGAACCAATCGTTTCTTGATCTCCATTCCACATATCCGACAATGATTTCTGCAGCGTCGTTAATGGCTGCTTTGACTGTCCTTCAGCAGTCCTCAAGAGGGGCCCTATCAAGCACGCCCTCATCCGGCAACGCTGCCTCAAGATGCTGCGCGTACGCATTGATGATATCCGGTTGTTTCAGCCGCTCGAGATTGTACCGAGGCGGGCGTCGGTGTATGGACAGGTGCTTCCCTCTTAGACGCAATCGGCCGACCGTGGCATGGCCACCTTGGACGGCCGAGAGGGGAATCTCCTTGGTCTCCTTGGTGATTAAAGCCTATTGATCCTGTGTGGAAGACAAGTTCCTTAACGTTTAGGCCCGGAAGCCTAATGGGTTCATGAACCGAACAGTGAGCTGGATGGCAGATCCGATGGTCCGGAACTACGACGAGACAAGAGATCCTAAAGGATATCGTGGAATTAAAGGAGATTCTCGTTTTGTGCAGGGTTTTCCATTTACATCAACGATATCGTCCTTAACATCCACTTAGCCCTGCTAAGGGCTGAGGGGGGGTATTCAGTGGATTTAACTAAATCACTGCATTTTTTAACTACGTCTTTAGCACACGGACGCCTGATTGAAATAGCTGCCTAACTTGAGCAACGGCTACTGAGTTTTCAAGTTTCACACATTCCGTCTTATTTTACTTTTCCATGTGCCATCTTGCTTCTTATGCCTATCGTTCCGCCATGATTAACAATTGGTAGCGAACGTAGACGTTTATGCGGTATAGGACTCAATCACTCTTGTGGTAATTTCCTTCTGTTTTACACAAGAAACGTGAAGGGACCAACATACAACATTAATAGAAACAAAAATCAACAATTTTGTAATCAAACGATTACAATTACTCTCCCTCCCTTTCCACTCCTTCGGTAGCTGTTCTGTATCCCTGACCCTGGCTATCAATCGGTGCAGACAAGTAGCCAACCTGTCCGGGCTTATTTAAGTAAGTTCCGCTCCAATACCATCCTTCCCAGCTGCTTTGTTGCTCTTGAGCAGTTTGATAGCATCCTAAACTTCACCTATTGTGGGAGTTGGCACGTCTCCCTCATCCGCCGCACCGATGAAGGCAGTCTTGCTGCTGCCGTGGGCTTCCGCCTTTGTGCCATTCAGATGTTCATCGTAGTGATGCCTCCACCTTTTAATTCCCGGCTCATTTCGGCTTGCGGCACAAAGCCTTTGCGGGATGCATTGAGTTTCTTGTTACACATATGCGTTTCTTGAAAACGATACAGCTTTTCAACTCTTCACACTCCAGTTCTTCCAGGCGACGCTTTTTTATCCAGGGATACATGGATTTGCTGCCATTTTGACGGGTACCTTTCTACAGCATCATCGCCTGTGCTACGTTCTTCTCCTCTAAAACCATCTGACATTCCTCATCGGACCAATCGTTTTGACGAGCCCAATGGCTCTTTCTGCCGCGTTGTTGATGGCTGCTTTGACACTACTCTAGCAGTCCTCAAGAGGGGCTTCGGCGACCTCTCCTCATCCGGCAACGCTGCTTCAAGACTTGCGTGTAATGAGTTGCGACTTCGGGTAGCTTGAGTCGTTCCAGATTGTACCACGGCGGGCTTCGGTTCCGATGTTGTTCACAAAGAAAACTCTTTGGCGCACTTTAACCATCACAAGCTAGTGGTTAAAATCAATGTTTGCGCCGCGATAGATTCTGACGTCGGTTATATCCGAGAAGTGTCGTCTATTAATCAAAATGTGGTCGATTTGTGATTCAGTCTATTAAGGTAATCTCCAGGTGTAGTGATACATGAGACAGAGCTGGAAGTAGGTACTACGTATGGCCATGTTCTTGGAGGCGGTGAAATCAATTAGTCTAAGGCCGGTAAGCGCTCAACCTCTGAAAACGATTTCAGCGTTGGGCAGCTGTCCTATTTACGTTCAAGCTGTGCCTACAAAGCGTCCGTATCGTCATCGGTCTTGGTGTAAATGACGTAATTCAGGGAGATATGAATTAGGGAGACAACAATTAGCAGCAGTTGCAGTTTCTGAGTGCTCCGCAGGACGACAAAATGCTCTTATTGGCGGCCTTCGGCTTTTCCAGTTATCAACTCAGGATCTAAAGATGGATTACTTAGCGCGATGTCAGATGGTCAATCCAGAAACAGTGTATTGGGTTAACTATTCATATAGTGTTCAAATTCATGTAAGGGCATCCGAAAAAAAAATCCAATTAAAATATGTGGGAATATTAAAAATTAAAAAAAAAAAACAGTTGAAAGTTGATGTCCCTAATCGAATATCAGTGAGAATACAGTGCCGTAAAAATAGAATTTGATTTCCATTTCAGCTCCGGTGTTGAAATCGATAGAACTATCGAATGTTCCCAATAGACAACTGAAAACTGTCATATTTCATTATAACATTGAACATAAGAGTAGTCTTTTATTGAGCGAAATATGGGTGAAACCCTTATTAAACTCCTTCTTAAAGACCGAAATTTGTTTATATAATGTATGAACTTTTCCTCATTTTATGTAAGTTAGAGTCACCGACATAACGGTTGATTCATAAAATAATCAGGCATCAATATCAGCTCAGCTTTCTTTATTAATTAACATTGTTGCGGCAACATTGTATCTCTGCTGATAAATATTTCACATCAGTCAGCTGCTGCGCTCACAAAGGATTATATCATTTCATTTAAAGCCGCCGAGTGAATCATGTTAACTCTCGTCTATTATTGAATCCATCACCGGATGACCTTATCGTTAATCAGAAGTGGCCTCTCGTCGTCTTGCCTTCTGGAAGCTGATAGCGATGGAGTCACAGTGAACAACGAATTGGCACACAAAAAAGACGCCAATCTTCAACGAGACCCCATACACATACTGCTGACTCATTTCGTTGAGCTGTTTAATGGGATGTTTCTTTTCTGCTTGCCTTTCTGTTGGATGTGTGCGCTGCCCGAAAGGCAAGACCGGTAAGGTGAACAGCATCCCAGTCAAGCAGACATGTAATGAGAAAAATGTCCGCTTTTAATCATTCAGTGCCTCCATGCAGGGAACTGCTGCATCCAAGCCAATGCTACGTGACAACTTACTTCTGTGTTATCGGATGAATGCCCTCGGGTTTTATTGATTTTCAGTTTTACCTTCGCACTCATGTGCTCAGATAGTATAAGATTGAGTTTTTTTTAACAATACAAATAAGTGTGATTGCCTCGGTGGTCGTTCGTACCTAGTCCAAAAACGTTGATTTGTCGTAATCCATGATTTCTGCTCGAGTGTATTCAACTAGAACTCCGATGCCCGTCCTTGACTCCGCTCTGCTTCCAGTCGAGAGAGATACAATCGCAGTCGCCGATCGGAAAAACGTCGCTTTTCCAAGAGCGTTTTTATTTATTGCTGCCCGTGCCCACACTTTCCGATGGCTTTCGCACTTCTTGATGGAGATTGAGATGTATTTTCAGCTTCTGTGTGCACTTTTTGTTCCCTCCACCTATAAGTGTTTCCTCTGGCAGAGAAACGCGCGCGTGATGAAAATATCGTGCACAGGAGAAGAGAAAACGAAGAAAAAACTTAACCGCAGCAGATCCGTCACATCCAACCGAAAAAAACACAACAATACAATCACGCAAAAGACGCGACGTAAACACACACGCGTAAACACAAAATCGTTTAAATCACTTGTCTTTCTGTTTATAGACTTTTGCACGGACCATTTGGGACGCACGAACGCGAATGGAACACGACTATCGACCGAACGAAACCCGAAAGCACGACCAACACACGAGTCTGAACCGATACCACACGAAACCGAGCACGAACGTTTGTTTTCAACGGGTTCGGCTTATTGCGAAGCCATTCGGTTCCAGCCGATCGGCTGTCAAGCCACAAACACCGTACCGCTACCAACACACCCACACGGATTGTAAACAAATTTCACCTCCCGATGTCACACAATTAGACGAGTTTGACGCCAATCGCATGCACAGACACACACTGCCCGATACCTTGGGCGTCCAACGTCACACGCACACCCACGGACGCCTTTCTCGATGCCAGGCGAGAGAAGAAAAAAAGTGGTGGAAAACTCCTTGAAGGATAAACTTTTCACTGTTTTTCACAGAAATTTCCCCCGTAGCCACTCACTGACACTGCACTCGAGTGCGCCGCGGACGCAAATCACTTCCGACGCCGGTGAAGTTCACTTTTGGTCGTGCCGAGACGCTGGAAATTGCACAATTTCCAAAAATCGCGGAGAAAAATTCGATGGACTTGCCCTCGCAAGAACAATACACTTCAATCTGAGCTTTAACCACCGACGAAGGGCCGTTCGGGTGCGTGCGGTTGTGTGCGTGACGTCGTTTTACTGGTCTACTGGTTGCAAATGCACTTCGGTTTTGGACGAGTTTTGCATCGTCGCTGGGCTTGTGCATGGTGTTACAACAGGGGCATTTGAGAGAAGGTTTGTGTCCGAGGAGTAAAATTGCACGAGAATAGGGTTGCGGATTCGTTTAAATTTCATATTGGAAGTGGAACGAGAATCCCAAGAAACATTTGCCTATTTTATAATCATTTATTAAGCAATTTTTCACAACTACATACTGAATAGTTGCTTTATTATATTACTTTGCAGCTGCTACGCACACATTGTTCAAGCAAATCTGGCGAAATTATTAAGCTTCTTATCATTTAGTGACTGTAATCATATATTGTAATGATGTTTATTCAGGTTTCACTTAGCTTAATAAGGATTGATGATTTAACAACGCTAGTTTAACAAACTACATTATTGCAGTTTAACTCAGCATCATGTTGAACAAAATTTCAATTATTTCCAAGTGAAGCCTTTGTTCAGGCGTTGTTCATACAAATTTGGAGAAGTTATAAAGCGTGTCGTTGTATATTGACTTTATTCTACAACTTCAAAATCGCTTTATAAGCATTCATCTCAGCTTTTATTCAACTGCCACAATATTGATTGAAAACAAATAAATGACTAAAAATAGCTAAAACACTGTATACATCAAATGCAGTGTATACCTTTTCCATGAATTAATAACCACACTTTTAATAATTACCTGAATACTGGATTCAAACTCGAGACCTTCCCATCGTCAGCGGTATACCTTGCCATCTGCGTCATCCTTGAATTCATATATCAGCCTTCCAGTGCCCAATATAAACCTCTTGTAGCTGATTATTGATCATGCTTGAGCTTCTATTCAACAATAACTAATCAACACGTGCTATGCTGATCAACAACTGAATAAGCGCATTACTTCTGCTGCTGTTCAGTACTGATGCGAGCTGAACTCAGTCGGCTATTTATAGCGCACAGTGAGAAAATTTATTTCAATGCTGGTCAAAAATAAAGTTAATTTACAAAGTAAAAAGTCTGAAATGATTAATCGAATTTAATAATAAGTTTTAACTTGTTAAAACTTCAATTGAATTGTTCATCTAACTATATTAAAATTCATTTATTAAATGTATAATATTTCTACTAGGTTAATATTTTAATTATTTGTCGTACTTTTTCCAAATATTAAATATTATACAAATATAATATATATTTCAATCAATAATCCTACGTCAGAAGTCTGATTCAAAATATTTTCTAAACATAATTATATATTGTATTGAGAAAGCATAAGTTATTATTGTATCCAACATGTTTTTATATATTAGTAAGTTAGTGGCGAATTCGCCAAGGGCGAAAAACCACTCAAATAAAGATAAATAATAATAATATTAGTAAGTTGAACATTGCAATACATTAGGAATACAACGCAATTTTTAGATATTTTGTCCATTTTTTCAAAAATTTGGCTATGGTGTGACCTCTTTTGTAAGGCTTCTTTGTTGCTGAACAATGTGTTTAGTAATCGTTATTTTGGACTTCTTTGGATGACCTGCTTGGATGATATATCTATGTTGTATTAGGATTTTATAAAATACCTATTCAGCTTTTAATCATGTTCATGTTAAACATGGAAACAGCTGAAGTGCGAAGCAACCAAAACGTTAGTTCGTCTCCTGTACATCTGTTTACATAATTATATTTGTTTGGTGGAATATTGACTCTTTAATAAAAGGAAAAATGACTTGTTCAACTCATTAGTAAAACAATCTTGACAAGTCGGCAGAGATTCTTTGGAGAAGTTTAATAAGTGTTGATTCTACTATTATTCATTCCAATGAAAAATGTTGAACATTGACTTAAATTTGGATCTAAATGCCATCTTCTCAGCTCTTTGTAGGGCATTTTTTCAGCTGTTACCATTATTCAACAACAATTAACTATGTATGTTTATTTGTGACACTTGTCTGTTAGTTGGGTAACCACTTTCATGTAACTATTGTTAAATTATTATTTATACTTCGATTATCATTAAAAATGTTATGATTAGTAACTTTTTCCGATATCAATAACGTCGCAGATGATGATCACCACATTTGGAAAATTTAAATTTTGATATTTTTAATCCAATGTGATTCGAACTTTACCCTCGTTGATCCATTACGTCGCCATTACGTCCATTACGTTAATCCATCCATCGCATGCACGTCTTGGATTTGATTTGAAAAACATTTGAAACATTTGAAAATAACATAAAAAGACATGATATGTTTTGCTTGAATAAGAGCATACTCATATACTGTTATTCACATTGTTTATAAGTTTTACTAATCATGCTGGTCAACATTTTAAGTATTAGACACTGTAACTTTTGTACGGTTTATTGTTAATCAAATGTTCAATATGCTGCTAAAATTATGGCTACAACCTATAGAAGCTTTTAATCAGTCAATTGTTAAACTTCTTATGTGTTGTAGAACAAAAGCTACTATATTTGCATTTTCGGAGGTTTATTCAGCTCTTATTCAAAACACAAACTGCAAGTGGAATAACAGCTTTTTTATAAGCGGAAATTAATTTTATTCAGTTAATGATTCAACTAAAAATTTGTTCAGCAATGGTTGCTGATATGCAGCTTGTATTAAACACGTAAGTATCTTAAAAGCTACCAATTGTTCCTTGGGATGCGTTGCATCATTTCGCAATTGAATAAATTGATTGCTGAAGCGGTTGACAGGCATGGGATCAACTGTTGTTTTATAGTATGTATCAGAAGCTGTCCATAAAACACAAGATAAATAAATTGAATTTTTTTATGGATCGTGGCCTTTGTCCAAACATCTTTTCCCCATATATGGCCACGTGGTTCATGGACGAACACTTAGCCCTAGCCTACAGAGCAGAGTTATACTCAAGGAACCTTGGGATGGTCTAAGATCTACTTACCTCTCCAGTCAGACTATGTGGCCTTTTCTGTACGTAGGAGACACCTCCATTCGACTCGGTCCATGGCTGCCCATCGCAACATCTTGCTCGCTGCGCACCTCGTTACCGTTTCGAGAACCATTTTCACCGATAGTTATCTAACATTCTGGGGATATACCCGCCCCAACGCAACCTTCCATATTTGCGAGGACCATGGTTGGTTCTCACAGTAGCTGATGTAATTTATGGTTTACTCGCCTTCTCCACGTTGCGTCTCCTATCTGAACTCCATCGTAGATGGTCCGCAACACCTTCCGTTCGAAAGGGACGTTGATCTTTTGCACGTAGAGTCCATGTTTCGTGCCCATACTGGAGTACCGGTCTAATCAGCGTCTTGTACATAGTTGACTTCGTGCGATGGCCAACTTTGCTCCATCGAAGAGTTCTGCTCCCATCTGGTGTCATTGTCGGCGGTCACAAGTGAGCCCGAGTATACGAATTCTTCGTCCACCTTGATTTCATCACCATCAATTTGAATTCAATATAGGTGGCGTGGCGTGTTCCTGCTTTAGTCCCTCGCTATCACGTACTTCGCCTTTAGCACATTGAAGTTCGGTCCGATTCGCCTTGCTTCAGCCCTTAGCCTGACGTACGTAACCGCCATAGTCTCAAAGTTCTGTGCAACAACATCAGTGTCGTCGGCGAAACCAAGTAGGGCCGGAAGGCCGTCACTTTGCCGTAACCCTTTGCGAGATTCGAAGGGGTTCTAGAGTGTCCCTGATACTCGGACTACGCATATCACTCGTTTCATCGTCGCCTTGATCAATCTCATCAGTTTGTCCGATAAGCCGTATTCGTGCATAACACAGCACAACAAAAATGACCAAATTATGTGTCTCTAGTAGATTGAGTTTTGCTTAATTTGATGCCGTTGTCAGAAATGTTCCAGTACGTCACAGTTTTGAGCTACAGACCACCAAATTTGTACAACACACTGTTTTTATTGATGTTCGATGAATTATAAAGTATGACTTATCATTTTTGGGTGATCTGCTGCATCAAACATGCAGAATAGGACTTCAACTTTCATTTACGATATAATTTGATTGAAATTACATTATTATATCACATATCTGTGATTATACCTAGATTAAATCGACATTTTTTAACATGCTTGCAGTCTCTCCATACAATATTCGTTCCGTTTCTCTTATATGGCAAAATTCAATACTTTTCTAAATCACTAAAAAATAACTTTTGGGTATCGAAAATATTATGAACTTTTTTGATAAGTATTTCAAAACACATTAAGTTTGAATTTTGTGGTGACTCAAGCAAATTAATTGCCATACAAGGTAGTAAACTTCCATGCAAGTTCACTAAAATCGTCAAATTCTGCATTTTCAATACATCTCAAAAACTAGACGTGTTATGATATTTTTGAAAACGGAAATGAATTATACAACCCTAACTGCACCCTGGAATACTCAAACCCGCCTTCAGACGGTGTACACTTTGGAATTTTGTGTATTTTTTCTTAGCTCGGAAATCAGAATTATTTTATTTTAGGTTTGTACTTTAGGCCATAACACGCACATTAGGCAACTTTTTTTACGACTTTCGATACATTTTTGTATTTTTGAAAAATGTTTCAAAAATTGGTTTATTTTATAACCAACAAATGCTTGGGTCTAATTTAACGTGTAATACAAAAATTTGAACATTTTTTATTTTTCTACAATCAACCTATCACAGAAGAAGAGCCTGGTGAAAATGCAATAATTTCAAATCGAATTTTCCGTTAGTTACACGGAAAATGAAATATGTGCTTGAAAAATATAAGAAATTTTATATTCTCAAAAGTACTGCATAACTCAAATTTTCAGGCATTGCAGAATTCGCTCTCATTTGAGTATGAAGCACGATCAAAGCAAGCACAGAAAAACATCCCATCTGTTGCGGTCCACAATCGTCAATGTATCGCAAGCTGTAACAAGTCTGATAAATGGAAGCAGCGAGCGAGAGCCCTAAAGAGAGAGCGATGATAAAATCCATTCTTCTCGCTTGTTTACCGTTGGGGATTGGTGTTTTTCTTTACTGGCACGATAAACAATCCACGAACTTCCAATAGCAAAAGTGTCCCCCAGGCTTGGAGCATGTTTAGAGGGGTTTTATCATGCACTACTATCCCCCCAATCTGATCAAAATTGTAGCAGTATACGATAAACAGTCTCTCATAATGTGCAGCATGTTATGATAGTTACAGAGAGCAATACGTGAGCGATTCTCTCATTTTTCTCAGGATTCAATCCCTGCAAATTTATATTATTGTCAAAAATCGGTAGGGGGAGACCCCCAGTGCCGGACAGCACCCAATACCGGACAAAGTTGAAACATTGAGAACAGAGCGTTAATGATTAACGGGTCGCAATGATTGATTATGTGATCAATGATTAAATTCAATTTTATCATGATTAATGATTACGGTTAATGATTAAAACTTTTGAAGTCATGATTAATGATTGTGATTGATGATTAAGTCAAGATATGATTGATGATTATGATTAATGATTAAATTTCAATTTTAGATGATTAATGATTATGATTAATGATTAAACTCAGTATGATTAGAGATTATGATTAATGATTATGATTAACCCTTGCTTGCCTGATGTCAAACATGATTTCGATTGCTGTTTGTTTTCAGAGCTGCGGTTATTAATTCGAAAATTACGATGGTTCTGAATTTGATTACGGAGTGCTGCAGTAGCCCCCCTAAGATTTAGTAGTCACTTACATATCGAGCCCCAAAATTTATTAGAGATTTATCAAGCTTCATTATTTTGCAGACTGAGTCTAAAGAAGGATGGTTCAAGAGCAGAGCATTATGTTAATCATGATTAAAACAATGATGATTAAATGAAATATCATGCTGAGAGTTAATTGATTTGGATTTTTTTTAAATCATGAGTAAATCATTAAATGTTTATGAGTGTTATGCATTCCTTTCATACTTCAAGGTGTTTGAGGCATCTCAAGTCATTTAATTATTGTGTTTATGATTAATCATTGATTAATGATTAATCATTGATTAATGATTAATCATTCAATAATTAATGATTAAATGTCCGAATATATGCACCAAATGACTTGCAGTATGCAACCAATACACTAAGACTAGATCATGATGAATATCACTCATGATTAACAAACAATCGTATATAATAATCTTTTGACCTTCGTTAATTTTTTTTATTAAGCCATTTAATTACAGTTTTTAATCACAAATCGTGATGGATTTGAAACGTAGCTAGCGACACATAAAACTTAATAAATTATCAAGTTATAAACGGATGTTACAAGTGTTATTGAATAACTTTAACACATGCCGGGTTGTTCAATATATTGGTAAAAAAGATGATTTAAAAAAAGAGAGTATAGTAAAAAACATTGGTAAGCCGAGCAAATCCCGGTAAATTCTAATATGTTGCTTATCTTGTGAAGTAATTTTAGTATTTTTTGTTGTAAAGTGAAGCGTTAAAATTCAATAAGTTGTTTATTCATACTTTAACAATTCCAGTGAAAGTGAAGCACTTTATTGGTAGTTCTGAAACCTAGCTTTGGATATATTAAACTTCATGAATTTTGGCAAACCAAGTCATTGAATTCAGTCTCGAGAAATTATTAACGTATTAGATATTAGAATTTGAAAAACAAAACTTTGGAGAAATTTGGGCGGAATCAGTTTAAACATTGGTAGAAATTTCCTAATGGCATCTCTATGAAAAAAATGAAACAAATATTTTTTCAAACAATGTATTGAAAAAAATCCGCCATTTCTTGATTGAATCTATATTTCATTCAAAACGGGTTGTGATTACAAATTGTGATTAATTTGCTAAAACGAAGTTGCAAACATCCAACATGAACAAAATCAGCGAGAGAGCTATTGGCATAATTACCACCTAATAGGGAAAGAGGATTTCGATCTACATCTACGATCTACGGATATTTTCGATCTACAAAAATGTTGCGTCAATTTTCAGATTCTCATACAAAGTATGCAAAAAACTTATGAATGGCTTATAAATTAGTGCTAGGTCGAAATTTGATGTTCTGCACATATAAAAAGCAATCCTTCATATATAACGGTAGCGGGTATTTGGATTCGCATCGAAAACAACTGAAAGAAGGCACTGTCCTACATGTAGGAAATACTTAAGGGTCTTTCTTAGTATTATGGTTGCGTCCGCGGATATGAAGAAAAGCCATGCTGTACTTTGTTGGATTTTGAACTTTCTTGGGCATGAATTATCGTTGTGCTTGTCACATAATATTAAAAATGCAAAATTTATGTATACATTAGAAAGCAATGTTGTTAAATTAGTTGAATTTTGTTCAATGATTGATTGATGATTGATTATATGTTTAACCTTTGATTAAGATTATGATTACTGAATAAAATTTGCGATCTTTATGATTATGATTAATGATTATTGATTAAAATATAATATTGCAATGATTATGATTAGTGATTAATGATTAACTCTTATTTTTTGGTGATTAATGATTTACATTTTTGATTAATCATAATCATTAATCATTAATCATGATTACATTTATGATTAATCATTAACGCTCTGATTGAGAAATCATGGTCCAATCAAGATGGTGTATTAGTAGAAAAGAAAGCTATTATGTAGACTAATGTTTGCGTAGAATAACACATCCTTGAAATATGCATCCCTTTCTAAAAAAAGTAGAAAAGTTTGAAAATCTTTAAAAAATTGACGTATCTTCTTAATTTTGAGCCTATTTAGTAATTATTTTGAATATGAAAAAATACTTTGGATCCCGCAAGCATGATCGAACGTAATCCTAATTTGATAGTATGAATGTATTTTGTACCATATTGCGCTGTTCCCACCAAATCGAACCGCACAGTATGGAAGTGTGACGGTTACAGAAGTGTGATCATAAGTGCAACCATGTTGATCTGACACAATTTTGACATCGACTAATGTCAAAATTGAACATCTGTTGTTTGATGGTCTGAAGTGACTGTTTTGTTTTGATTGTTTCTAATTATCTGGTTCTGAAACCATTCGATCTATTTTTTGTTGAAAAAATAAAACATTCTGTCCTCAAAATGGTCAACGCAATCCTCCAGAACGTTCAGCATAAACACGCCAGCACGAATACAAAGTATCATTGCCTCTACGGCTATTATTTTCTCGGAATAACAAGGATCCAGCTTGCCCTAATATACCGGAAGAGCAAATCAACCATCAGTAGCTGGATAGATGCCTACGAGGAAACTGGTTTATTTTTTCCAAGCAACGCCACCAAGTGTTCCGAAAATTCAGTGCGAAACATCGGCAATGGATCGTGGCCTTGTACCATCAAAATCCGGTGCTGTACCTGGAGGAATGTCAAGAGCTATTCTACCAACATTTTCAGGTAAAAATCAGTGGTTCCAGTATTTGCAGAATTTTGCACGCTGAAGGACTTACTTGGAAGGCATTAGAACGCAGGGCTATTCAAATTAAAGAGTACGAAATTCTACGATACTGCGCAGAAATGAACTCATTCGATTGGGACATCTATCATTTAGTGTTCCTTGATGAGGTATCGATAGACAACAACGGTGTGTTGAGGAACCGCGGCTATGGAGCTAAAGGGAAACGTCTAGTTTTTCGTGGGGAATTTGTGCGCCGCCCTAGAGCCTCATTCCTGTGTTTCCTGGGTGTTCACGGAGTTCTATATTCATTTGAAACGGAAGGAACATTCACGAGGAAAATATTTTTTGATTGTTGTCGTGAGTTTTGTTTGAAGAACAATAAAATACGTCGATATCCTGGAGCCAATTCAGTGTGGGTAATGGATGGGGCCAGGATCCATTGCGATCCCAATATCATCCTTTACCTACGATCTGTGGGCATCATACCAGTATTTCTGCCTCCTTATTGTCCGTTCTTCAATCCCATAGAGATGATGTTTGAAATGACAAAATCACGAATAAGGAAAGCATATGTTGAAAACAAAAACGAAAAATTATCATTGCTGGCTCTTGAAACTTTCATGGCACTGGAGAATTACAATTTTTCCAAAATTTTCAAACATTGTGGCTATTTACCTGGCGGCACCTTTGATCCTTCGATTGGATTGTCTCAAAATGACGAATAAGTGATCATCAAATTATTACAGAAATTGAATTCGATATTATACGATTTTTTTTCCATTTATTTCAACAAAAACATCAAATAAAACTTTAAAAAAAATCGATTTGCTATTATTACATGTGGTCTACATCTAGCATATCCGTTACCCTTTCAGCAACCGAACGACTGATTTCGTTTTCTCCCGGTCTTGTAGATTCTTGCATGGCTGATACTAGACTGCAATTAATCAAAGAGCGCGCTCGTAGGGCAGCTATGCGATGTTTCACCCTCTGTCCCAGAGCAATCAACTGGTCAGCTTCTTCTTCCAACTCTGCAAGTTCCGTGGAAAAGGCATCGTTGATTGTACGTGCGACAGATAATCCCTGTCGAGTGCTTTCTAACTTCACAGCTTCCGAAATTGGAACAGATCTGAAAAATTTGATGATGGAATGTGGTGGTAGCTCCGATTTTCTCATTTCTCTTTCATGCGCTGGCACCGTGTGGATATAGTTTGCCCATAGTTTCCATGAGCTCACGTGTCCAGTGAAGTGACTGCCATGTAGCTCTCGAAGTTCATCAGCTAGCTGAGAAAGAGACTGATTGTTGGGTGCACCTGCTCGGTCAGTATGTTGAAACTTCACTAACTGCTTGTCAACCAGCTCCCATAGTTGTTTACAGGAAATGTGAACGTGTACTCGTATATCCTTACCGCGCCAGCTGATAAGCAATTTGCTGCTTATCTGATCGATGTTCACACGCCGTCGATTGCGCTGATTTTGCAAGTAGACGAATTTTTGCATGTCGTCTACCGTCGGCTCATCGTCGCTCCACCTCGGTGTCTGGCTTCCATCCTCATCGATGAAAATCACTTCACGGCAAATGATTGTCTTAACAATCGTCCACATTCCTTCTAAAACTTCTTTTACGGAATCGCCGGAAATGATTTCGGATGCTACGAGGCTGCCGGATGTCTCACCAACAAATCGACGCTTGAAGAAAGATGCACACAGCGACAAGTTGGTTTTTTGGTTCGCGCTAACAGATTTATCCATCGGCTCATCATGCTCGTCGTATCTGAGCATGGAATCTTCCGTTCCGTCATCATAATCCAAGGGAAGAACCAAGGGATGATCGTCTTCGTCCAGGGCCTCAACTGGGTAGTTGTCGGAATCGTCCTCCAAGTTCACGTCATCCAATGGATTTACTTCTTCCGCACGGTTATCATAATCACTTTCGACGTCGTCTTCCATTGAGCTATAAAAAGTATCAAAATCACCAGTATTCGTATGAAACCAAACTGTTTTACCACAATTTTTATATAAATACCTCAAAACAAATCAAAAACACAGGAACGTTGTTTACGGTCGAGGACAGAAAAGCAAGTTTGTTGATATTGACTTGCTACTTATTTTTATTGTTGTCAAACAGATGAGAAGGGTTGCCAGTCGCATGGACTTTTCAAAGTGTTTCATACAAAAAGTTTAATAATTGACATATTTACATTTTGTTTTCTGGCAACTGTGTGTGCACAAGAAAAAAGTGTGATGGGCAAAGTGCATCAAAAATCCAACTTCCAAAGCCATTAGCAATAATTGAAGTAAATATGGACATATTACAATTTCGGTTAAGCACCTCCTGTCCCTCAGTTTCGGACAGCTTGATTTGTTATATGATATCTTTGTAATTATTGCATCAGTGTCTCAAAATACTTTCATTTCTCATGGGTTCCGTCGACCATGGTATCAAACATGCAATAAAATTAAGAAGAATGAACATTCATAACAACATCGTAAATTATTTTTGTAAATGTTGCAATTGCATTGAATTGATAATTATAAACTATGGGTCTACCACAAAAGGCCGAATCACAAAAGGCCGAATCACAAAAGGCCGAATCACATAAGGCCGAATCACAAAAGGCCGAAAGCACAAAAGGCCGAAACATACAAAAGGCCGAATCACAGAAGGCCGAATCACAGAAGGTCGAATCACAGAAGGCCGAATCACAGAAGGCCGAATCACAAAAGGCCGAATCACAGAAGGCCGAAATATAAATAAATAAATTTTAGGGAAAGCCTCATTTTTCTACAATATTATGGACATTTTTACAGTAAGGTAAGCGGGACAAGATGCACAAGTAACATTACTAGCTGAATAAGAGTGTATGGTTAGTGGTTTTTGGGTGTGTCAGCTGGTCTATTCTTAGCTGACACCAGAGCTGTTAAATGTCATGAATATCACGTGACATTGTCAATTAAATATTACTAATATCATCTTTCCCCGTGAAAAAGTCATTCAAAAATGTTTTTCCCGGTGACTTTTTCCAAATTACTATCGGTTGGCAATATTTGCTGATGTTTCGCTTGGGAGGGTGCTATAAACATTTTAAATTTTCAAAAATTTTGACATTCAACAGCACTGGCTGACACACCAAAAAAAGTTCTATAATTGGAACTTAAAGTAGTCATGCTGTTGTATGTTGTACAACATAAGTGTAAAAACCTCGCGAAAACTGGAAGGGTATACAGTGCCTGTTCGATTTTGGAAACATGCAAAAATTTTCATGTTGCCTAAATTGAACCGTTTCAAAATTTAATGGTTGTTTTTATTAAAACTTTCATCGCCGTAATAATGACCACGAATTAAATTTACCTATTTTGAATATGGCAAGCCTTAAGAAGGCTTACAGAATCAATTGTGCTTATTCCACGACTGGGGTGAGAGGAGTCGAGAATAGTCACTTCGCTCTCGAATGAACTTTTTATTGCGATTCCGAGAGTCGACTCGAATGAGGTGACAAGTTCATTTCTATGCGAGTGACGAAGTGAACCTCACATTCAGATGTGTTCATTAACAGAAACGTCAATCATGATAAGCTAGCATAACTTGCGATTAGGGCGGAACCCAGTTTGCAAACATTGAGCTTTAAAATCTGATGCCTTGTAAACCATTCATATTTTACAGAGAATAATCACCGTTGAATTTAATACCTATCGAATCAAATCTAATTATAACATATTTTCGAAAATAGTTACGAATAAACCCAAATTGTTGTTTTGTTGTTGGTGAAGATGGAAACTAATTCGCCCTAATTGCATGTTATGGTGTTTATGTTTCAAGTTTTCAATCGAACTGAAAGAGAAAAAACCGGGTCGGGTTCGTGATCGAAGTTTTGTGCGGAAAATTTTGGTAAACTCGCGTTTTCGTCGGAAAAATCTTTTTCGGGAAGTTTAGAAACGTTCAATAATTAATGCCACGAGTGCCAGTGAATAACAACAATCGAGAAGTGAAACTATGAGCACGTCTTTGAACAGTTCTCCGGAGCGGCTTACGAAAACATCCGGCAGTCCAGCGGTTCTGATCGTACCCCGGTGTTTGATCAGCTGCTTTTTGGACAATGAAGCGTTTCCCTGGGAAAGTATCCGGTGCTGATGACGGCCATGAAGAATCTAACGATCTGCAGTTCCGGATTACAATCGAAAAGAACGAAATCAGCCGGATGGTGCGCCATATGAGTGGATATTACCTGGACATTCTTAATGCCAGCTGCAATCATTTGGTGGCGTCGACGGCCGCCGAGATCAAGCTGAAGATTATGCACTCAGACTGGGTAAAACAACGGATTTCGTATTCTCCAAATATGCCCTTTCGGTGTTCTACTTGTTGCCGATAACCTCACCCGGATTGTCCACGCAGAAAAGGAACCAGAACAAGCAACTGATCGAGAGCAACGGGGGAAACTACATTGGAGCGTTTAAATCGGAAATAACCGATATACTGATCCTGGAGAAGAACAGTGTTGGATCGGCAAAATTTCAAGGAGCCATGCAAAAAGGAGTGTCTTTCTCCGGCCTGGATTGTGGACAGCGTCGAGGCAGATTACGCTTTGCCGGTCGCTCAATATGAGATTCGCGGCATAAAGTCTTCCACTCCGACCAAGAACGATGCTGGCCAATTGACGGCCGAGGAGTTCAATCCGGACTGCACCCAGCTGTCGATGATCTCTGACATCAATAGCCGTAATTTTACAGTGAATGAAAATATGATGAGTTCGACGGTTTCGCAGGCGCAAGGGAAACGCGGAGGAAGTTTTTCTAGCGAGGAGGGACCAGTGCTTCCACGGAAGGCTAATGCTGCAGATCAACATAAAAAGTACCGGGAGACGTTAGCGCGGATCTATTTTCTCTGGCGAAAAAGGCGGATACTTTTTGGATAGTTAGGGCGTCTGTACCAGTGATAGAGGCAATATTAACGGGTTGAGGAATAAAAAATCGTCAAAAAATCACGAAAGCACTTTTTCGTATCTGAATGCGTCATTCGAAAGCTTTTCTATTTTGTTTAACGTAAAAAATAATCTTGGAATGATAAAAAGCATTTCCTCCATTACTGGAACATGTTCCAGTAATAGTGATATTTGGTAACCTCTGTTCCTATAATAGTGGTTTACATTGATTTCCCATTGAAACTCACTATTATTGGAACGCCCCATTATTACTGGTGCAAAGGAGCAAAAAAGGATAGCGGAAGTGATGATACTACCGATGGCGAAGAATGGTCTTCTTCTTCTTGGCATTACGTCCTCATTGTGATAGAGCCTGCTTCTCAGCTTAGTGTTCAATGAGCACTTCCACAGTTATTAACTGAGAGCTTTCATTGCCAAAGTTTCCATTTTAGCATTCGTATATCATATGGCGATGATACTCTATACCCAGGGAAGTCAAGTAAATTTCCATTACGAAAAGATCCTGGACATACCGGGAATTGAACACAGACACCTTCAGGTGCCTTCAGCATGGCTTTGCTTTATAGCCGCGGACCCTAATCACTCGGCTAATGAAGGCGAAGAAATGTATGTTAGTTGACCACCGTAAATTTCGTGATGTCTTAAACCCTCGTGTGTGTTTTAGTATTCCCATGCCAGTGCTCAGATATTAGTCTATTATTTTGACATTTGTTTTAGTTGCTAGTTATTGCTAAAACTAATTAGCACTCAGAGCATAAAAGCGTCTTTTTACCACCTGAAACACCCGAAAGGAGCTGCCCATAAACTACGTACAGTATTGGACAAAACATTTGCAACTTTTCCATACAAAATGACCAACTTTGGTAAGCTATATCTCAGTTATTTATGGACCGATTTGAATGACATTTTGGCAAAACATCAGACATAACTTGAATTTTAACATATATATTTGAATGATTTTTCCAATCACAAGTTTAAAAGCAGTAACGGTTTAACTAAAGTGAATTTTTTGATGATTTTTTATAAATGACATAACTAAACATATTGAAGGAATAGCTTCATGGTATCTTCAGCAAAGTTATAGATTTCAACGAGATGAACAAGTTTGCTAAAGACAGTTTTTGTGTAAGGCTATCAGATTTTGCGATAAATCGTTTTGAATTTTTCGTCAAAAATTACACTTTAGTTAAACCGTTATTACTCATAAACTCGTGATTGGAAAAAATATTCAAAAATATATGTTAAAATTCAAGTTATATCTGAGGTTCTGTGAAAATTTCATTTGAATCGGTCCATACATAACTGAAGATCTAGTGTACCAAAGTTGGTCATTTTGTATGGAAAATCGAAAAAGTTGCAAATGTTTTGTCCAATACTGTAGTTATATAAGGGGATGTCGGGGGTGGTGGGCGTTTCTGAACACAATCGATACACTTTTCAAAATTTTTGTATGTACAAAATACCGCAATAGGGGAAAGGATCTTAACTCCTGAGCAAAAAAAACACGTGGTTTAGAGACAGCTTCAAGTAGGAAATAACATGGCAAAAATGCAAGTAATTGTCTGTATGAATTCTATGAAAAGGGTATTATCTTTCTTTCTTCCCTAAAAGAAATTACAGAAGGAATTCCCAGGCAGATTTCAGGGTTAATTACTGACGTGATTCTCAGATGTATACTATTAAAAGACTCTATCTTCATCAATCTTTGAACAGGCTGATCAATCATCAACATAAGGCAGTGTCCGTAGCCATACATAAAATAAAGATTTTTTGACGAAAAGCTTCTCCCGATTAGAGTGCGGATCGAACCCACGCTTCTGGAAGAATCGTTTATTGCATTAATTGATCAATATTTGAAGAAATATAAATTTGTTTATGTACACTTGGCAAGATTCCTGGGGAGTTCTGAGGGCTGAGAAAAGTTCATTGGGGAATCGCGAAAAATCTGTGGAGCAATCCTTGAAGTAAGTCGTGGAGAAATTATGGAGGTAGCCATAGGGGAAGAGTGGTGCAAAATTCCTCCCGATATTAAATTGAATTCTTCTAGGATAATCTTCAGTAATTCTTCGTAAATACCGTTAGGAATAACTCATTATATTTTTGAAGGATTGTAACAATTGTAATTTTCTAGGAATTCTTTTCCTTTAAGATTTTCTTCTAAATATCTACTAGAATTACTTATTCATGACAATCATTCACAAATTTATTCAATACAAGTTCCGAGTTATTTTGGTATTTCAGAAATTTATTAAAATCACAATAGATCACTCAGTATCGGACATCCAAGCTGTCAAATTAAAAATATTAAAACTATTGATTGCATCAAGCCCATTTATGATAAATATTATCATTTTAGTAGCGTACACATATTTGAAAATATAAATTTTGACATTGCCTTTTGATGATACAATTTAGTACCAATCATGAAAGGTGTCCCTCAATACCGGACACGATCTTTCAATGTTTCGAATTCTATAAATTTGTACATCAGTTAATGTTTTTACTCCAGGAGTATTATTACATTGCCTAATCAATGCATTAGTCTGCAAGTCGTGCAAGTCGTTGTTCTGAACTTTCATTATTCTTATTATTAAAATGCAATAAAACATTTTTGATACCATGATCAATAAAATCTATAAAAAGTGAATGTATTTTGAGACATTTAAGCAAAAATTACAAAGATGTAACAAATCAAACTGTCTGATACTGGGGGACAGGAGGTGCTTAACCGAAATTGTAGTTTGACCATATTTAATTCATATATGATACATAATAAAAAGTGTGAATTTTCAAATTGTGATGGTTTGCCGTTATGCTTGTGTGCTCCGAATTGTTTTCCTTATTTAAAATCATTATAAATTTAATTCAAATTAAGGCGATACGTCATTTTTTTATCGGTTTTCAAGCATCTCTGTTTATTTAAAAAAGTGTGCATATTTAAAAATTGTGTTGTTGACGCATATATTACTCTCCACGATAGCTTTTTCATCTTCTAATATACCATTTTGATTGGACCATAATTTCTCATCTTTTCAACATTTTGTTTTCGGATTTTCTCACGATTCAGGACATAAATTATTGCAGAGTTAAAGGATTTCATCGCGAGTTCTTTGAGAAATTCCATGATATCCATGATATTATTACTGCGTTCTCGTGCAAAAAGAGATTAATTTCCATGGATTATTTGGATACCTAATACAAAAAAATACAACTATTTGGATTAATGACGATATTTTAACATAAAAAATAAGTTTACCGATGTTTCGAGAGTTCTTAATTAAATTATTGTTACGAAATTTTAAATTAAAAATAGTTAAATACCAGATTGTTTTACCAAAATCGATTTTTTTTATTTCAAATATTTTTCAATAATTTTAAAAATTGTAACAGTAATCAAAAAACAAAACGAAACCTAACAGTAATCAAGAGCAAAGAGATCGTTACCTCATGGAATCAGATCAGACATTTTTCTGAGAATATTTCTAAAACTATTTTCAAGTTTTCGTGACATTACGACATATAATACCGTTTGTATTACCGAATGCTTTTTCAATGATTTTCTCAAGGAATTATTTCATAAGAAATTATTTCAGGTATTTGTCCAAAGATTCAGATATAACTTTGATGATTTGTTTAGGTTAGATAGATGGATAGAGCTTTATTTGAGAGATTTTCCTTCTCTTGAGGAATTACTCCAAGAATTTTGTTTTGGATATTTCTAAATATGTACAACCTAGATTTTTCTAAAAAATACCACACACAATTTTTTTTTTTTCATATATTATTTCATTTTTTTTTTTAATAAAGCCCTTAGTCCTTCATGATTTTATCCGGTAATTCTGCCATCGGGCTTTCTAGAACATCTTCTAAGACTCCCGTTTAAAAACTGTGGAATATTCAATCAAAACATTTCCAGAGATGCTAATAGGAATTTCTCAGGATTTCTCACAAAATTGTCCTTCAGAATTTATTTAAAATTTAAACTAGCATTTTTTTACCTTCAGGAATTACTTTCGAGATTACTCATAAAATTTCTTTGGAAATTCCTCCAGTAATTCTAAGAGATTTCTAAATGAAGTCTTCCATTTTTTTTTTCAAGCATTCATCTAGGAGTTTTTTCAGGGAAATATGAATGAAATTTTCCTGAAACTTGAGAAATTGTTAGAAAAAATCATGACGTATTGCTAAAGCAAATAGCAAAATTGTGTATGTTCTTGAGCCACCCTTGATGAATGAGAATTTCTAGAAGAAATCAATTTTAGCAGATTTTTGCTAAGATAATAAAAAAAAGAAAAACAAATCAATTGGATATGGATGGATGGATAATATCTTGCAGAATTCTGTGCAGGAGCTCCTTGAAAAACATCAGGCAGAATTCCTAAAAAAAATGTGTAGGAATGATCGGTGGATTTCTTGGAAAAATTTCAGCATATACGGACGGCGCCATATATCTAATATTTAAAAAATCATTCATGTTTTGGCAAGTCGATACAATTCATACTCGAAAAGATCCTCATCGAACAGCTCAAATAGTGTTTTCGATTCAAGATAATTTACTGGCAAATAATAGTTAGCTCTGGGTTCTGACGCAAAAATCCTTTGTTGTGAACAATTCTATCATGAATTACAGATTCAAAATAATATCCCTGATTATGATCGCAATTTCCTGAGAATTTCAGGTTTTTTTCCAGGTTGAATAAAATCCCCTGATAGTTTCCAGGTTTTTCCATGTGGTAGACACCCTGATTATGCCTTCGGCAGAGTTGTTCATTAGCTATCATTATTTAATCAAGTAGATTAGGGAGGCATAACATACATGCTAACTGGAGCCGAAAGATGGCCAAATTTTGGATAATCTAGCTCGAACTATGATAGTTTGTCGTTGCACGCTTGATTATGATTTTTACAATTGCTTTTTTTTGTCAATAAAGCAGCAACGATATGTTATTAAAGCAAAACAAAATTTTGAGTGAGCATTGCTAAATATTGATTATTCATGCATATTTAGCTTTTAGTCCAATAAAATATTGTTGAATTTTCATAATTTCATGTTCAATCAAAAATAAAGTTGTTAACAACTGTGAGGAATAATTATTGTTTGCTATATAAGGTGATGTCAAACATATTTATAGTTATTTCCAGGGATTGAATCCTGAGAAAATTGAGAGAATCTCTCACGTAACGCTCTCTGTAACTATCATAACATGCTGCACATTATGAGAGACTGTTTATCGTATACTGCTACAACTTTGATCAGATTGGGGGGATAGTAGTGCATGATAAAACCCCTCTAAACATGCTCCAAGCCTGGGGGACACTATTGCTATTGGAAGTTCGTGGATTGTTTATCGTGCCAGTAAAGGTAAACAACTATCCCCAACGGTAAACAATCGAGAAAAATGGATTTTATCATCGCTCTCTCTTTGGGGCTCTCGCTCGCTGCTTCCATTTATCAGACTTGTTACACCTTGCGATACAATGACGATCGTGGACCGCAACAGATGAGATGTTTTTCTTTGCTTGCTTTGATCGTGCTTCATACTCAAATGAGAGCGAATTCTGCAATGCCTGGTTATTTCCAAAAATAAACTATGAATATAGTTCATTTGATCAAACAAAATTTTAACAAACCATGCATTTTGTTTGTCGTTATCGTGAGATCACCTAAAATGCTTACTAGCGCCGCCTGGTGGCGAAATCTCGAAACTGTTGACTGAAATAATGTTAGCCCTTGTGCTACTGAACAACTTTGCCGAAGACGCCATCTTTGTAAGTGGTCACTGAGCTATCCGCAATACAAACATTCCATGCTCACTAGCGCCGCCTGGTGGCTTAATTTCGTATCAAAATAAACAATTCTTCCGAAGACACCAACCTTCCAAAACATAAGGATCTAGAGATATCATATGTTACAAAGTTTGCATTCTTATCCCTCAAGGTTCATATAGTGTAAGTCAGAGAAAGCCCCTACAGGCCAAGTTCTCAACTAAAAGCATGATCTTCAACTCCTAAAGGTAGATCGTACTGAGTGCTGAAACTTCGGCGAAGACTGTTCTGTGCTATCTCTTCACGCATACGAGATAACAACACCCCCAAATTGATAAAATCCCATAATCCCTGGGTCTCCTATAATGCTCTAGTGTATCGTGATAGGAATGCGTTTAATAAGAGACCCGACTGTATCTCAGCAAATATTGGAAAAATCGATGTAGAATTTTAATGATTTCAAAAGCCAAAAAAAAAATAATTTCGGGATAAGCAGCTTATTTTTAATAAATCCCCAAAAAATCTTGAAAATTTTATTTTTTTGTGTTAATAAAAGAACATGGGAGGGAACACGCAAGGGTCTGGCAATATGAAAAATGTTCACGTAGTATATATTTATCTTAAATGGATAACAAGATCACATAAAATTATTAATTATGAATTTAGTGGATTAAGTGTACTAGGGGATCCCGCACGGTATAAATTAAACGATATGGCATATTGCAAAACAAGTAAAATCAAACGAACAACTGGTGCTGCACTAAGATCAAAAGGAAAACCACTTAATACAACCAAGTATTGCTCCATAGAATGAACAACCGCGTTTGATAAAGCACCGCAATGTTGTCTATCATAAGAATGAAGTAAAAAGGAACAAAACCGTGGTAGTTACTTTCCTCTGGGGAACGCCGCGTGTCCTTCTGGGCAAATGCGCTAATAAATTTGCCTACTTCGCTTGTGTATGTTGACACACATGCCAGAATTCAAAAAAGTTCCAATAAAACTAACTTTTTCATATCCATTTATAAGTCAGTCGATACACCAGGACGTTTTTTTTGTGAGATTTTTGTGTACATGGATTTCCGTGTTGCCAAATTCAAAATCGAACAGGCACTGTACGATGAAAAGTATTCTTAGTTAACTTAGTATTCTTATGATCACTTAAGGTGGTTATAAAACGAAGCCAAACTTTGAATTTTCAAGTGCACAAGACTGGAGAATCTGACAAGAGTTCGCGTTGAAAATCAATCAAATTGCTTGCTTGCTGGTAGTGACAAATTCGCGAAGCGCTATTTGGTTCTCAAGTCTTGTGCTCTTGAAAATTTGAGGTGTGGCTTCGTTCTATAATCATCTTAAACACTTGTTATACCCAATCTCAGCAATCATTCTCCTGCTCGTTGCGTAAAAGACTATCGTGCTTATTCTGCGCGGCGTGTGAGGTGACACGTGTCGAATGAGGTGACAATTGTCGACTCGCTCCCATTTGATTAACATTAGTCGTCTCACGTCACTCGCGGTGAGAGCGACTTTTCTCGACTCACACGCCGCGCAGAATAAGCACATATGTTGGCATTATACCGGGCAAACGCTTGCTGTCCGAACTCGCTGTCGCTCGTCGGACCTAAAAATGGAAAAACATCCTCTGCTTGCATTATACCGGGCAAACGCCTGGATTTGCTATTTGCATGGCACCGAATAGATTCTATACACAACCTTCCGATATTGGAGACTTCGGCGGCCTTTTGCCGCCTCATTTCGCTTCGCCGCATGGAGAATAGCGCACTGGTTACTTGGGTTTATTCTACGACTGGCGTGAGGTGACAAATGTCGGTCTCGTATAGCGAGGTGACAATTCTCGACTCGAGTGAAGTGACTCTCCATTTGATTTGCACGGCGAGTCACTTCACTCGAGTCGAGAATTGTCACCTCGCTATACGACACCGACATTTGTCACCTCACGCCAGTCGTAGAATAAACCCAACTGACATGATTGCATTTAACAAAGCATGGACTTGTTCTTTTCATATTCAAGCTTTATTCTTTAGGTTTGTAACTCTAATTCGGCCTTCTGTGATTCGGCTTTTTGTGATTCGGCCTTTTATGATTCGGCCTTTTGTGATTCGACCTTTTGTGATTCGGCCTTTTGTGATTCGGCCTTTTGTGATTCAGCCTTCTGTGATTCGGCCTTCTGTGATTCAGCCTTCTGTGCATTCGGCCTTTTGTGATTCGGCCTTCTGTGCATTCGGCCTTTTGTGGTAGGCTAGAATGTATTCGGCCTTTTGTAATTCGGCCTTCTATGATAATCCCATTTCTATAGTGTACACATTCAATGATGTTCAAATTTACAGAATTCGAGGCATTTCCAGATCGTGTCCGGTATTGGGTGCCACCTTTCAAGATCGATCAATTTGGTACATCATCAAAACACAATGTCAAAATTCATATTTATATTTTCAAATTTATTTTTGTACACTATAAAAATGATAATATTTATCATAAATGGGTAACACGAGCCCATAAAATCAATATTTTTCGAATTATGAATTTAGTGGCTTAAGTGTCCGGTACTGGGGGATCTCCCCCTACTCAGAAGAGGCTTCAATAAATATTGAAAATAGATAGGGATGCTCAAAAATAAAAATTAGAAAAATAAAAAAAATAAAATTCATAAATTTGCGAATAAAAATTTAATCCTTGTCCAAAAAGTGTTTAGATCGAGTTTAGATAGCAAAATAAATATACTTAGATCAAAAATAAAAACTTGGGTACTAAAAGGTTAAGAAAATAGTGATATTTTGGTTCTTGAGACAAAACCGTGTTCTGCAGTGTAATCTATCATAGCTGATTTAAGATCTTATGATTCTGTAAATTTCCTAAATTTTTATCTAGTAGGTCTGATTACAATTACTTTAAGGAATCGTGGAGTACAAATTAGACAAGAAAGGCATTCGAGAATGAAGAATATGAAACGTTTATTTCATTAATTAAGTTAACATCTAAACAGATAATACTGAATCAACAATTTCACGTCATAATACTCGGTTCGTGGCCGTATCTCTCCATCATCGGTTCTACCCCACGCTCGCCAAATCAATACGCACTTGATCCGCCCACCTAGCTCGCTGAGCTCCACGCCTTCTTGTACCAACCGGATCCGAAGCGAACAACATGGTGTCCAGCAGGGTTGCTGTCCGGCATTCTTGCAATATGCCCTGCCCATCGTTTCCTTCAGCTTTGGCCATCTTCTGGATACTGGGTTCGCCGTAGTTGGACGAACTCGTGGTGCATCCTTCGCCGCCACACACTGTTTTCCTGCACATACCGCCAAAGATCGTCCTAAGTGCCCGAAGTTCGAAGACTCCAAGTGCTTGCAAGTCCTCCTCGAGCACCGTCCACGTTTCATGCCCGTAGAGGACTATCGGCCTTATGAGCGTTTTGTACATAGTATATTTGGTGCGGGTGTGAATCTTTTTTGACCGCAGCTTCTTGTGGAGGCCATAGAAGGCCCGACTTCCACTGATTATGCACCTCCGTATTTCACGGCTAACGTTATTGTCAGCCATCAGCAAGGATCATGGGTAGACGAATTCGTCGACCATCAAGAACGTATCGTCGTCTATCGTAACACTGATACCTAGGCGAACCCTGTCGTGTTTTGCCCTACCAGCTAACATGTACTTTGTCTTGGTCGCATTCACCATCAGTCCAACTTTCGCTGCTTCGCGTTTCAGGTGGGTATGCAGGTCTGCCACCTTTTCAAATGTTCGGCCGACAATGTCCATATCATCCGCGAAGCAAACAAATTGACTGGATCTCGTAAATATCGCACCCCGGCTGTTCAGCCCGACTCTCCGCATAACACCTTCTAACGCAATATTGAACAACAGGCATGAAAGTCCATCACCCTGTCGTAGTCCTCGGCGGTATCCAAACGAACTGGAATGTTCGCCTGGAACCTTCACACAATTTTGCACATCTTCCATCGTCACCCTTATCAGTCTCGTGAGCTTCCCAGGAAAGCTGTTTTCGTCCATGATTTTCCATAGCTCTACGATATCGATACTATCGTATGCCGCCTTGAAATCGATGAAAAGGTGATGCGTTGGATGCGTACAGTAAAGATCTGGTCCGTTGCCGAACGGCCGTCAACGCAGCCGGCTTGATAACTTCCCTCGAACTCGTTTACTACAGGTGAAAGACGCCGGAAGATGATCTTGGATAATACTTTGTAGGCCGCATTCCGAATGGTGATCGCTCGAAAGTTCTCACAATCTAACATGTCGCCTTTCTTGTAGATGGGGCATATTAACCCTTCCTTCACTCCTCCTATGTTTCCCAGATTGTGCCTATCAGCCGGTGTAGACAAATGGCCAGCCTCTCCGGGAACAATTATTCATGAGTTCAGTTCCGATACCATCCTTACCAGCAGCTTTATTGTTCTTGAGCTGGTGAATGGCATCCTGAACCTCGCTTAAAGTGGGGGCAGATTGGTGTCCATCGCCCGCAGTACTGACTGTGTTCCCAGCGCCATTCAGGTGTTCGTCGAAGTGCTGCTTTTACCCTTCGATTACCTCACGCTTGTCCGTCAAGATGCTCCCATCCTTATCCCTGCAAATCTCGACTCGCGGGCAGCGTTTTTTCTCCCGAAAAAGGCGGGTCTGCTGTTGTCGTTTCCGTCTATAACGCTCCACGTTCAGCCGGGTCCCTTGTCGCAGCATGACCGTCCGCATTCTTCTCCTTCAGAAGATGCCTACACTCCTTGTCGAATCAATTGTTCCGTCCCACGTACCCGACGTTACTCTCGTTGATGGCTGCTTTCACCGTTCTCCAGCAGCCCTCAAGAGGGCCTTCATCCAGCTTACCCTCTTCCGGTAATGCAGCCTCGAGGTGCTGCGCGTATGCAATTGCGACATCCGGTTGCTTAAGCCGGTGTAGGTCATACCGAGGCGGCCGTAGGTACCGAACGTTGTTAACGACGGAGAGTTTTGGGCGCCGTTTAACCATCACCAGATAGTACTTAGAGTCGATGTTAGCGCCACGATAGGTCCTGACGTCAGTGATGTCGGAGAAGTGCCGTCCATCAATCAGAGCTCCATTGTTTCTATTCGCCTCATTTCATAGTAAACAAAATATTGGAATTTAACGGAATGTACCGTTTTGACTCAAATTCCGAACGATACTTGCAAAAAATTCAATTTCTTCGCAAAGTCAAACTGTTAGCTGTTGGGTGTGCTGATAAAATAGTTTCTTTAAACTTATTTGGTATTGTTTTTACGTAAAAGGATATAAGTGGAATTTCACATTATTTTTTTTATTTTCGTTAAGTGAAGTGAAGTGTATATATTCAATTATTTTTTTTACTTTGATATTATCACAGAATGAAAAATCCATGTAAATTTCAGCGTTAAATAAAGGGAATGCCGGATTTGTCGCAAATTTACATGATACATCGTGTAAAATTATATCAACATCATGTAAATTTGTGCAAATTGTCGCGTAATCAGTAAAAATCCATGCTGGATTACACGATGTATAGCGGAAACTTACATGATGTTATTGTAATTTTACAAGATGTGATGTTTAAATTTGCGACAAATCTGGTATTCCCTTCATGTGCATGATTGTAAGCTGAAATTTACAAGAATATTTCTTTCTGTGATCAATTACATTTCGTCCCCTTAATGCTACAACTAGATAAATCGCAATTTCAATTATTAGAAATCAATGCTGTCTGGGTGTCAACGTGTCTGGGTTCGATTCCCGTTCGGTCCAGGATCTTTTAGTAATAGAAATTTCCTTGATTTCCCTGGGCATAGAGTATAATCGTACTTGCTATACGATACGCGAATGCGAAAATGGCAACTTTGGCAAAGAAAGCTCTCAGTTAATAACTGTGGAAATGCTCATAAGAACACTAAGCTGAGAAGCAGGCTTTGTCCCAGTGAGGACGTTAATGCCAAAAAGAAGAAGCAAAAAAGAAGGCGCGTCATTCAAAGTAATGCGCATTTCGTTCACCACTGGACTATCGCACAAGTTTTTACAACGCTAATAAAAGTACGCGATTGCATCAAATCGAGTTGGTGTCTTCAGTGGGCTTATTCATCCAATCCGAAGAATAAGTGCTCTTAAAACACCAACATGACTCGATGCAATCCCGTACTTTGACATCGCATTATTCACATATTTCATAACGCCAGAAATGGTCATTTTTGACACCCATCCACCCGCTCGAAACGCATTTTATATGAATATTTTTTGAATTTGGTATGAACTGTAACATCTTGAGGACACTCACCCACCCCCTTCAGCGTTATAAAATTTGTGAATGAGCCCAATAAACAAAGTAAAAGATTACTTTGGCTTTTGGCAACTTGGATTTCTCTGCTCAATAACGGGTTATCAAAAAAAACTACCTTTTTTGTGCTAGTTCAGGATTAAAATTGTTATCTCTAATAATACATTTTACATACAAAGGTATCGACCGTAATAATTTTTATTTTGAACTTATTTATCGGCATATCGGTCTATTTTGCTCGAAGTAAGAGGGAGCATGGAGAAGAAAGCAATGAATACTAGATGGATAGGTACCGTAAGGGAACGGCGAGAGAAATTGGATTAGCACGGTGCTCCCCTGACCGTTATTATCAGAAAAAAATCTCCATCAAATCTGTGCTCACCAGTCGATTTCTATAGCTAAGCTGCATGTCTGGGCAAAATTTTAAAAAAATCGTAGGGCCCGTTTTGAAGTTACGCCCTTTTGAATGTGTAAGTCCACTAATTCTAAAGAAATCTGAGATATTCAAACGAGTTTTCATTGGCCGTGGTTATCAGGATAGATATAACATTAAAATTTGAACCAAAGTTGGATTATATAGTTATTTGTAAGTTCTGGGAAGAGTTTTGAATGAGAAGATAGACGAAATTTGGAGTTATGTCCTTTCGGAAGCGTAACCATTGAAAACACTTATTTCCAATAGTTTAATTAGGCATTCTTATACTTTTGAGCATATTCAAATATTTTCAATGGCACATTGCACTTATATGCCGCCAAAGTATTTCACAATTAACTGATTTTCCATAGGCTCAAGTGTTTTAAGGCAATAAGGAGCTAATTTCATTATGTAAATAAATTAGTTCTTGTAGTACAATATTCTGGCTAGCTTGGTGAACCCATGTACTCAAGATTCAGTTTATTTTACATGCAATTATTGTTATCTGTTGTACATCGAAGCGAAGTATACGTCAAGGAATGCTTTACGAGTTAAGTTTTTTTAGCAGTGTATGGAATTATGGAATTAAATTAAAAACGGAATTATGGAATTAAATTAAAAACGCGATACAAAATGGAAGAAAACAATGCAAAGTTTAGAATATCCGTTGTTATTTTGTTTAATGTTGAACTCCATTAAATGTAGCATTTACACAGCTTAATTCTATATGTTTGTCTTTGCAATTTGGTAAACTTTGTAAGGCTCTAAAAGTATGATTTTTTTACGTCACAAGCACAGTCTGCGATCGAAAACAAATAAGTTTACATGGAAAACTTCAGATTGTGTAGGATTGAAACCAGATTTTGGTATGTAGTCCAGCAGGTTATCAACAGGGCCACAGAACAATTTACGATTTATCGGTAATCAAAACTGTAATTTACGTGAAATACATGAACAACTCTGTTTTTACCATATTTATATATCGAATACCCGAAGACCATCTCTGCTAGTTCCAGTTTTTAGAATTGCATTACTTCAAATTCCATTATCACGGGACAATGTCAAGGTACCATTTTTGCGTACATCGTGTGGCAGGTACGAACATACTCTATGCCCAGGGAAGTCAAGGAAATTGTTATTACGAAAAGATCCTGGACCGACCAAGAATTGAACCCAATCACTCGTTTACCGAAATGAAATTCCCTGATATTTCCAGGTTTTACCAAATAATTCCAGGTTCGAGAAATACTTTAATTTTATGTGGCGTAAACAAACTAAAAGTGTTTTAGTTTTAATAGTTATTTAAACACTTCTAGACATTTTTTTAAAGCATGCTGAAGCTATTCCAATATGAAGGTGCTAACAATGCCAAAGCTTAAGTTTTATTCAAATAAGAGGCCGTCCATAAATGACGTAGCATTTTTTCACTGATTTTTACACCCCCCTCCCCCTCGTAGCATTTTGCCACAAATGCTGATACTCCCCCTTGGAAAATACGTAGCATATCAAACACCCCACCCCTATCATTTTTTATTTGTTTTCCTTAGCAATTGGGTAAAAAAAAAATTAGAATTCAGGAGTTCAGCACAAAGTTTGATATATTAATTACTCACTGAAACGTAACGATAATCTAATGAATACAAGTTTGAAATGCAGTAGGGCTCAAAAGTAATTTGGAGAACAGCTTTGAATAAACTTTTTCCTGTTTGAGTTGTTGGCTAAATTGTATTACTTGATGATGTTATCATGAAAAACAAGTTTACAGCTGAAAATATAGAAAAAAAGGAAAAATGTTCAATTGGATTGATTAATTTCACAGTAACGAGTTGGAGTACAATAGATTTTATTATATGTTGAAAAGAAATTTCGTTGTATTAGAGTATTGTTTTCTAATTATTCGTTGTTAAAAAATAGATTTCAATGAAAATGATCAACAATATAGCTTAATTTGAAATGGATATTCGTCATTATTATCCAAATTCAAATCCATTTAGCAATCAGTGGCCAGATGAAGAAAAGATTACACTAGTAATATTTAGAATGTTAGAACAACCTTAGCGATTATCATACAAATTATTCATCTTTATTATTATTTCAGTTTAACTTCATTATCGTTTCCCATACTGAAATAATCTTACACAACCTACAACGAAACAACTATCGTAAAGTGCAGTAATTCAGCGCAGGTAAGGAATAAAACTTCAAATGGCTTATTAAAAATTAGTATTGCATCAACAAAAAAGTTTTATGAGTGGATCGCTAGCAAATCTGTTTTAGATAATCTGAAAAATATGAACTAAACTATATTCATAATTTACAATAGAGATTTTTTTTTTGAAATAAACTCGTTGAAATTGCCTAATTCCGCGCATTTTTTAAACGCCTTTCCAAATTTCGCGCACTCGCGAAACAATCAAATTAACATAAATTTTAATGTAAGGAGGAATTCATTCATTACGTAACGCTGAAATTGAACATTTTCAACCCTCCGCCCCCTCCATAACACTTTTTGTATGAAAAAAGTAAAGTTTTGTATGAGCCGTTTTTATAATTTTTCTACGTTTTTTTATTTTTTTGGCTATCACATGAAAGAAAGATAACATTCGTTATAGTATTTTCATTACCGTGGCATTGGTACGTGTGTATTTCGTATAGGGGAAAGTGGGGCAGTTTGGCTACCTTAGGAAAAGTCGATAGAAGTGCAAAACATATTATGGAATTTTTGGATCTTTGTATAATTTCCAACAAATTTTAGATCAATACACTAGATCCGCACGATTTCCGTTGTCTTAGAAAGTTCACGAATGAATTTTCTAGATTTGACATTTTTCGTGTCTATCTTTATCGATTGGGTGATATGAGCACCCTATTTTAGGTTGTGAAATTATCTCATACAATCTAATAAATAAATTATTTTATTCACTAATCTTGAAAGTTTTTAGAATTTAGAAACTTTCTGTACAAAAAGATTAAATTTTAAAAAACATTGTGACAGTCAAACATCAACATTCTAATTGGATGGAATTTGTAAGAGCCATTCGGGGCAATATGTGCAGTTATTTAGAATATAATCTATTCCTTTTTCTTTGAGTTCAGAATACTCACTATTAACATGCCTATTGCTTCATTTCCATGTCAGCTTTGGGGGTTGCATGTTATTTCAGAAGAAATTTATGCAGTTTTCAAGGGGTACTCATTCCACCCCATTCGCGAAGCCGCCCCAACTACCCTTATATTTGTATTCTCTTCATACAATACAAGGTCCAGTTCGCATTATTGCTTGGAGTCGATATGTTTTAAACAATTCAATTACTGATAGCCACTAATGCCACGGGTAACTGAAACTTAAATTTCTTACGTCACACAACATATGGCTATTTTCATTCCCTCTCCCCTCGCATACTTTTTGTATCGAGGCTTCGTAAATTATGTATGGATCGTCACGTTTCCGTAAATCATTCCCCGAGAGTGTGTCGTAATTTATAGAAGACCCCTAGGGATTGTATAATATAAATAAGAATCGCAATCAAGTGAACATTGGCAATGTTATTTGTGGTTCACAATGTTAAGTAAATTTCGTATCTACAGATGCATAGAATAATCCTTTGGGGCTGTCCATAAACCACGTGGGTTTTTTTTTTTTGATTTTCAGAACTACCCTCCTCTCCCCTTGTGGTCTATTGTTCACACAACAATTTTGATTTTTTTTTTGGACCTTGGTGTTTGGATAATTTTTTTCCTCCCACTATGAATGAACAGTGGTTTCTGAACGGCCGCTAAATTCCCTGTAAAAGTGGGCTTTCCTGATATTCCGCTTGCACACGAAACGTATTTATGCATGAAGATACTTTCTCAGAGAAATAGTTACATGTGAAGACGAAGTTAGCATGTTTTACTTGTTTATTGTTCTGCGAAGAACAGTGCGCGGAATTAGGGAATTATGAAAAAAGACGTGTCCTAATTCCGCGCAATACTTTTTGGGATAAAACTCAATTATTATGCTAATATTTGATAAGATTTTATAGAAGCATCATGAAACAAAGTAGTTCCAAAGAATATTGCATAAAACAATAAATATTTTCAATAAAGAAATCGCGTTTGTTTGTGTCCTACAGTCATAGCACGGACGCTAAGGAAATTGAAAAAATTGCGTCAACTTAGACGGGCCTCCACTAATTATTTTTTTACGCCGTAAAAATGCCTTATTTACTTTTATTTGTGATTCAAACTTATTCTAAATCATAGTAGCATCAAATGGCATTAAAAGCTGCTGCAATATTGATGTGTAGTCCCATATATAAATAATTTTGTATGACATGCGCGGAATTAGGCAATGCGCTGAATTAGGGCACTTTACGGTAAATACTAAAAATAATCTTTCTTCAAATTACCGAGCTCTTAAGAAAATTGAATGATAGAACAATTTCGATCACACTTGAATCTGTTGTCCAGGCTTTTCCATCAACTTGTATTCAGGCTATTCCATCAAGAGCATTGATATATCAAAACAAATAGATGAGTTGATTTGGTGATCTTCTGAAACATTGAAAGCATAATTCACGGAATAAATATCTTGTTTTAATGTAATGATTGCCAAAACGAACATATGTTTTTTTTAAGAAATAAGCTCTAACAGAAAATATGAATAAAATTAAAACAATGTTTTCCAAGTCGTTAAAGCATTGATTTTTAATTAATTTATTAAACTTTTAATTTGTTTATTTATAAATTATTTTTTGAAGACATGAATAGAATATTTACATAATTATTTTAAGGATTTTAAATAATTTAAATTAATTTTTTTTTAGATTTTTTTCAATTTTGTCCTATGAATTTTATAACTCTACTTTATTTGTCCTATGAATGTCCTATGAATTTTATAACCCTACTTTATAAGTCAAACAAAGAAAGAAGTTTGATAAAAAATAATTGCATGCCATGTTTTTCTGCTCCCTTCATTTTACCGACGTGATTCAAAATGCTACGTCCACTAGCTAGGACCCCTCCCTCCCCCTCGTCTCACATTGTCACAAATTCGTGATAGAGATTATTCGTGATTTAGATAAATTATCAATTCTTGATCACTTTTTCAAATCGACGTAAGTAACCTTCATACGGTTTTGAGAAAGTTAATTAAGGAGAATCACAACCTTTCTTCTAAAACTGTTTTAAAATGAATCCCCTTTTTAACATTTTTTTTTTACCGTGTGTATCGCTTAAATTTTGCATGCAATCAGCTCGCGGTAAAACACTAGGTAGTTCCTATCATTTCCCACAAAAATTGTATGACAAAATGATAAGCCGTTTCAATCAGTTACTTACGACGTTTTTGTACCAGTGTAAAACCGACTCAAGTAGTGTTTAGTTTTGATTCGTGGTTAAGCCATTTTGTCTCCCAAAAAACGGAGCGGCGAAAGTAGTAGTTAGATTGTGAAAGTGGAGAATCTTACTTCGTCGTTTTGTAAATCAGGAAATTAAACGTTCTAAAAGTGAAAAATCGAGTTGGTTTAGAGCGGAACGTGTAGAATAGGCCGTCCCTTATTTTTCGAAAATGCGAAATGTTATAAGTTCGTCATTGTTAAGTTTTGGGTTTTTGGTGAGAAAAAAACAGGTAAAAATGTGAAATCCGTATGTGGTCGCTAAGTGGTCCCCCAACGGCCCTGAAGGTATTAAGAGTAAATGGCCCCGTGCGCAAAATCAAGCTCGCTGCTCTAGTGCACGCAGCATGAGTACGAACAGACTTCAAATTTTTACCAGATTTTTTTCTTACCAAAACGAGCACTTTACAATGACGAACTTATAACATTTCGCTTTTTCGAAAAATAAGGGACGGCCTACTGTAGAATTTCGTCTGCGAAACACGTAGGATTGATAAAGTAAGTTTGTTAATTTTTCTGACTTGAGTCTGTTTGAATAAGTCTTCGAGAATTGTTGAATTTCATTCGAAAACGTTCAAAACGTGGTGTCTGAGTGTCTTGAAAATAGGAAATGTAGAAACCTCTTTTCTGAAAAAAGAGACTAAGGGCCAATTTCTTCACCACCGCTTAGGCCTTAAACCTAGTTTAACTATATGGGTAAGCGTGGTTTACCGCTTAAGCCATGGTGAAGAAATCGGCCCTAAATAGGAACCAAGAGTAAAAAGTGTGATCAAGCCAGACGTTTCTCTGAGAATATTTCTAAAACTTGTTCCGGCAATTTTTCGTGAAATTACAACAAATAATTTCTTCATGTTAGATGGATGGACAGATATCTTTACATAAGAGATTTTCATTTTTCTTCAGATATTCATTCAATGATTATTTCCCATGAAAACTCTTCAAGAATTTTCATAGGAAATCCTCCAAAAATTTAGTTTTTCTCAAAATGAAACCAGCATTTTTCCAAAAAATGCCACAAAAATACTTCAGGACTTCCACCAAGAATTGCTTCATATATTATTTCAGATATTTTTCAAGAAATCCCTTAGTCCTCTAGGACATTCGATCCTTCAATCCTGTTCAAAACATGTTGGAATATACATCCAGCAACTTTTCTAGATGTCTCCAAGGATTTCTCAGGATTTCCAACTAGATTGTCTTTAAGATTTTAACTATAAATTACTCTAAGGATACCTTCTGGAATTGCTCCAGAGATTGCACCTAAGAGTTCTTTGGGAATTCCTCCAATAATTCTAAAAGATATCTCAAGAAAGATTTCAAATTTTCATTCAAGCATTCTTCCAAGAGTTTTTCATGCGTTTCTCCAAGGAAATGCGAATCAAAATTTTCTAGAAAACTAAGAATTTAAAAAAATCGATTTCCTAAAGCAAATCTTAAGGTAGCTTCTGTTAAAACTTGTGTATGATCTTAAGTCACCATTGATGAATAAGGATTACTAAAAGGGCTCACTCTTGAAGAAGTTTTAGAAGATTTTCAAGATTGTTGATCAAGATAATTAGAAAAAAAAAATGAGTCTCTGAATATCTCGCAGGTTTTTTTGTGAAGGAACTCTTGGACGAAATCTAAAAAAAATAGTGTAGGAATGATCGTCTTTGGAAAATTGTTCGAAGTAATCTCTGGTAGTAATTATTGGAGCTAGTAACGTTGAGGTGCTCATGGATTTCCTGAAACAAATTCTGTACTGTAAGCATACTTAGAAAAACTACTGAAAGAATTCGTAGATGATTTTTTTAAAGAATTTCTGGAGAAAACCCTTTTTACATTCGTGGTAGTATTCCAAATAAAACATCTGGAGAAACCTACATAAAAATGGTTTTTAAAAAAGAAACTTGCTACCAGTCCTAGATATATTATTCTTGCACCGAATAAGTATAGAGATATTTAAAACATCAATTATGTTATGGTAAGTCGATAAAATTTCATACTCGGAAGGATCCTCACTGAACAGCTGAAATAGCGGCGCAGCCCAATTTTTTTCTCGATTGAAGAGAATTTTCTAGGAAATAATGGTAGCTCTGGGTTTTGACAGTAGAAATAATAAACCATAGAAGAATAATGTCGCTGGTGTTCCCTTTGTTCTCGCTTATCCTTCTTGTATGGTTTATTGCTCCTATTGTTTTGACACAAAAATCCTTTGTCGTTAATGTATTTTATCACGAATTACTCCCTCAAAATAATTTCCCTGACACTTTTTTATATTAAATTTAGGGGAGGGATTATTAAAGTATGTTTAAAACTACAAATTGAACTTTAACACTTCACTTTTTGCAAAAAAATACTGTCGTGCACTCGACACTGAAGAAGTCTGTAAGTCGCAGACGAAATAGGCCTATCTGTCAAGATAAGCAACACATATTAGAGTTTAAAGATATTTGCTCGCCTTACAAGTGATTTTAGTATTTTATTTTTTTTTGCAAAAAGTGAAGTGTTAAAGTTTAATTTGTAGTTTTTTTTTTATAGTTTCCCTGATTGTGATCGTAATTCCCTGATAATTCCTGTTTTTTCAGGTAGTAGACACCCTGTATACATACACCTATTAGGAGATATAAAGGTTTAGCCTATCATTGTCTTGTGACGTTGCTCTTCCTACCTGAATACCTAGATAATCACCGCGTAGCATCACATTGTGAAGCGTATTGTGGAGCTCCATCTTCGTCGGCCTTGGATGATACTTATCCAGTTGTCCCGACCTTTGAGGAGTCGCAGCCAATTCATTTATGGTCTTCCACGATATCGCCGAGCTCTACCCGTTTCCTTGCATTAGAATATTGCCAATATGTCTAGCGTTTCTTGTAGCGTTTGAACAATACTTCACGTCAGCGGCCAGATGCCTTACTGACCAGTGTTTGATTTGATTCACTCTCGCACAACAAAAAGGAATTTCGGATAAATCACAAGCAACGCCATTGCATCATTACTTTCACGATTCTCTTTATTTAAATTACTTCCAGCTTTCGAATTCACATCATCTACTAATAATCCTTTTAATCATTTTTCTTTGTATAGCAAATACACATTGTTCAGTTTCCAATTTCGTTTGTTCCATTTCCTGTTCACGGTTTGTCGTACTTCTTTTTTTTTTCATTTCGTTCAATTGATTTCTGCCTTCTGTACTGCTTGTAGTCTTATTTTCCTTTCCGCTTTCGTATAAATTCGTTTTTGTAAGCCAACCATACGCTAGCTTTCTAATATTTTCACGGTTTTGCCTTACCATTCCCTTACGCTTCTGCACTCTACTAATGCTAATTCGATAAAAACGAAACGTCAACGAAACGAACTTGAAAACAAATAAATCTGTATAGTTTTTCCTGTATTTTGATTACGTCATATTCCGTAAGATTATTACCTCGTTAAAAAAGCTGGCCGCGGCGCTTGGAACAAAAGCATTCCAAAACAAGTGTATTGAGGAGTCCTCTAGCCGCCCGAATTTCGTCGTTTTAATACTTTTCTGTTATTGTTTGTTTGCGTTTTTTTTCGCGTCTACCGCTGCTTCTGCCTTAGTTCACAATCCGATTTCCTTTGCATAAATAGCTAATTTAAAATGAAGAAAACACATTTACAATGGTTCCGCTAAAACAAATAGATATAATTCTCGTATAGGATTCTCCGAAGCTTGACGCACTTATACACATTAAATATATTTATGTTATTTCGAAGTGATTTGTTCAGTTTAGCGCAAATGGTGTGGAGATATAACATAAATTCTAATATGTTCATTTTGCGTTTAAAATAAAAATATTTCCAGGAAACTAAAATAGACTCTTTTTTTCGTTTACTATCATTCCATTAAAAAAAAAAACTCTAATTTATCTGCTGTCTAGTTGATTAAGCCAGATTGGCTCGATTTGTGTTTGATTCGGTTTAGTTTAGTGGCTACTTTTATTCACCGGGGCAGATGAAGCGACTCTCAGCAGAGTTCTTGCTCTTGATTCGTGTCGAACGCGTGAAACAAGTTATGTAGCAGCATTCGATGGCACTTGTTAGCCGATTGTGCAGCCGAAATAGTGCCTGTCAGTATAGTTGGAGACTTCATTTGTTTTTCACTCTTCAACAATTGAACAAACTTTGGCAGGCTCGAACCAAAACTCGAAGGGGGATGGGGGAAAACTCAAGAGGCAGAGACACATTTTTGCACAAAGAAAACTTTTCTCAGCTTTCGGTGTCGAGTTCTTTGTTTTTTCAATCTGAGACAACTTTTTGCTTCATTGCACGTTTTACCCTCTTTCGTTTGCTGATTAAAACAGAGACAGTTTTTGAGGGGTGGGCATTCATGGCCAGTTAGTTATGGCTATCAATTTGGTGAGCATTGTTCTGATTTGTTTGGCGTCCTAGTTTCGAAGAGGCTTGAAGCAAAGTCCTTCGTTTCAGTTGATGGAGGTTTGTGAGTAAAATTATCTAGGGTAAAGAACTACTTGTGCATTTCCATGATTCACTTTAGTTATCGAAAAAGAGGCCTTACTTAGCCTTGTGGTAACATCCGTGGCTACAAAGCCAAGCCATATTGAAGGTGACTGGGTTCGATTACCGGTCGGTTCAGGATATTTTCGTAATGGAAATTTCCTTGTTTTCCCTGGGTATAAAGTATCATCGTATCTGCCACACGATATACGATAACCCCTTTACACAAAAACATTCCTACTGATTCCGCAAGTAATTTCTACAGGGATTTCTGCAGATTATCTGATTGAAACACTCAGAAATAAACTAAGAATCATTACAAAGATTTTAAGAGTTGACGATAAAAGAAGACTCCTATCAAAATTCCTCTAGAGATTCTCAAAGAATTTCTTTCAGGATTTTCTATTTCTCTAGGGAAGTATGCAAGGAACGTTAGTGTAATCTCTCAAAAATTTTGCAGGATTTTGTCTAAAATTTCTCTCGAATATCTCTAGGTAATTTCTTTTAGATTATTTTCAGGAATTCATCCAAGGACTCATACAGAAAGTTATATTAAAAATCTTCAGTTTTTCAATTATTTTTTTTTATTTTCATCGATTTTTATTGGATGCTTCTAGGAACTTCTACAGCGGATTATCCATTATTGTATTCGTATAGACATATTTTCGAAGGTTTCTCCACAAATATGACGAATAATCGATCTTACGAGCATCCCAGAATTTATCTTTAAATTTACTTAACTACTTGGACACTTCCGATTTGTTTTGACATAGGATAGTTTTCTCGGCCGAATCGTCTGAAACATTGCAATAGGAAGCACTTACAATATTGGACAAATCATTCGCAACTTTTTCTATTTTCCATACAAAATTAGCAACTTTGATAGGATGGATCTCAATTGTATATGGATCAATTTAAATCAATTGTTTACATCCCAGACTTTGCTTGAATTTCAACAAATATTTTTAAATATTTTTTTCCAAACACTAAAACTAAGTTAAAACGATATTTCTTTTGAACTTGTGATTGGAAAAAAATACTGTTAAAATTTGTATTGCGTCTTACGTGCTGTGAAAATTTTATTCAAACCGGAACTTGTCATTTTGTATGGAAAATCAAAAAAGTAGCAAATGTATTGCCCAATGTTGTATATGTGACACAGTATTAGCTCAGTAACCGCTGCCGAAGTAAATCAAAAGTGGCAAGAAAAGGACCTAGCTCCATATTGCTCCAGAAATTGTGGTATATATTGTTGCGTGCAGGTATACTAGAAAATGTTTAGCACATCTCCTACAATATTTTTGAATTAGATTACCTTTAAGTTATATACACTTTTTAATACTCCATAAGTTAGCCGAACGATTTCAGCAAAAACCCCTCCCGGAATTACTTGAAGAAGATCTTCAAGTAACACTTCCATATATTAATCATTACATATTTTAGGAAACTCTCCAAAGGATGCCTGGAGCTCTTTGAAAAAATAGCCCATAATTTTCCATAAAAATTCCACTGAAGAAACCTTCAAACAAAGTGTAAGACATTCCTAAAGATTTATTTTCCAGGGATTTCCCCAAGTTATAAAAAAATTACCGAAATTTCTCTGGAATTATTTTTTGAGTCTTTTTTTTTCGGGAATTTCACAGATACAGATTCCTGGAAAAATGTATGTAAGTGTATTTGTAACTGTTAAAACTAACTTCATAGCTCCACATATTTTAAGAACTAAGCGGTTTATGTCCGGATTGTGATTCAGAAAAGTCTCAAGAGAACTGTTTCAATGAACATAGTATGATCATAGGACGTTCGAGTCCAATTGTAAAACTGTGTAAGACAATTAACGGTCATTTCAAGTGGTAACATGAGTAGCAACATCGTCGTGGCGCTGTTATCATTAAGTTCCTGTGACGATGCCATTGGTGAATATGAAGTATTTCAAGATACTGATATTCACCACTCATTGACGCAATACTCTGTTTGGCGCGATTCACAAGGTTTTTGTTCTAGCATGGACATCTGATATCTGTGGTGGGATTGAAATTACACAAATTAATATCGATTCAATTGAATTTTTAGACATGCTTGCAATCGCCATACGAAACTCGTCGTTTCTTCAGTTTGACCAGATATAATAGTTTTCCAAATAATCAGAGTACCTACCTTTTTAGTTACGAAAGTATCACAAACTTCGTTGATACGTACTCTGTAGGACCTAAAAACTTATTTCTGTTGTAAAATATGCACATAAATCGGGTCTACCCGTTGGCATACAGTCGTTTGGCATAACAGCTATTTGGCATAATGCCATTTGGCATAATCATAATTTGGAATAATAGCCGTTTGTTAAGCAAAAGGGTGTGGATAAAATGCTCACGATCGTTCATTCCGTTGTCAGTTATTGATAGGATATACTTCTAATCTTCATTTTTCAAAGAAACCAATATCCAATAAAGCTCTTTAGGAATTACATCATACATGACTTCCGCGGTCATTATGTCCGGGATATTACAGGGCATTTTTAACAAAAATGTATCCAACGCCTAAGTTATTCCATGTCATTCGAAAAAAAGGAACATGGCATTTTATCACGCATCTTATGGTCCCGCATATAACTGTTCCACTGCAGTATCTTCATTTTTCAAATTATGCCAAACGACTATTATGCCAAAACAACTGTTATGCCAAACGGCATTATGCCAAATGGCATTATGACAAACGGGGTAAACCCCATAAATCTGCATACAAGATCGTAAGCTTGCATGCAAGTTGATTAATATCGATAAATAATGCATTTTGGAATTCACGCAGGTTTTTGAAAGTAATCCATTACAAAAAATAGCAATGTTGCGCACAATCACTTAACGGATTTTTTCTTAAAATTATAAGGGATTCTATCGGAATCCGTCAAAGCAAAAGATCTCTACAATTCTTATAAGAAATATGCTACGAGCTCATCATCATATTTCGTAGAAATCTATTATTAAATTACTATACTAGTAGTATAGCAATCAGGATCCAAGAAATCTTAAGAATCATGAAAGAAATTTACCATAGATATGGCAAGAACTCATCACAGTTCTAGCAAGGCATACTTCTTCTTCTCGGCATTATGTCCTCACTGGCACAGAGCCTGCTACTCAGCTTAGTGTTCAATGAGCACTTCCACAGTTATTAATTGAGAGCTTTCATTGGCAAAGTTCACATTTTCCCATTCGTATATCGTGTGGCAGGTACGATGATACCCTCTTTCCATGACGAAAAGATCCTGGACCGACCGAGAATCAAACCCAGACACCTTCAGCATGGCTTTGCTTTGTAGCCGCGGACTCTAACCACTCGGCTAGTCATACGGCAAACCGAAATTGACTCACGAATTATTTCCCCGTCAACTGATCTCAGGATACCTCCAACTTCATCTTAGGATGCCAAATCGTAGCTACATCTCTCTGCCTTGAATTCCCTCCAGTCCCCACACCAAAACCACCAAACTTACCTCAAAAACTAAGCACCCCATCCCTCGCTCAACCCCCCTACTTGCTGCCACTGTTGTGATAGATCTGCTGCTGATCCTTCCGTAGGGTCCTCGTCGGCTGGAAGTACAAGCTCTCCTCGTAGCCTTCGTCGTCGTTGGCGCTGCCCCCGGTCAACTGATGGACCAGCTTACCGCCACTTCCACATCGAACGCCACCACCACCTCCAACGATGAGTCCTCCGCTGCTTCCGATGCCGCTTCCACCACTTCCGGTTTTAAACTCTGCCTTGGTGGGAATTGGGCCGCGCACAAAACAATCAGAAATCATCATGAGGGAACGGTTGTTTCCGGGTTTTATGGTGGTTTTAGTAGCCAACAGAGTTGCGCCCAGGAAGTTGGTTTGGTTGACCATATGCGGTGCGGTTTCGGTTTGGTTGGCGGTGCACATGTGTGCGTGATGATCGCGTGTGATGATGAAGGTGACCGATGATGATGGTGACGATAGGTAGTGTAAGTATGTAGTTTCGATTGGTTTGCATTTTGGGTGTTTTGTGGTGTTTTTTTGTGAGTTTTAGAATTAATAGAAAGAGAATTAAACTTAAAGCAACTCATAAATAGCTCAAAACTGAAAGTAAACAAAGAAATATAAAAATTCGGTGTAAATGAAGGATGTGAGTGTGGTCAGTGAGCAAGAGTTAGGAAAGCGGAAGGGAGTGATCGTCGCTTGGTCGAAGCCGACACACGACGATCAGACCCTTCTGCTTGTGATCGAGTTACTGAATATAACGTTAACCCTTTCAGGACGACTTCTTTCTTCATATATTTTTCGTATGGAATTAGGTTTTTCTATTTAGACATATTATAAAAACCAAAACATGCTTAAAAATATTTTTGGTTTGTTCTAGTTCATCCGAAATGTTTTGGAATATAATAAATTGTTAGGAGATATGAGGAGATCCCTAGTAACGGACACCTTAGCTGATATATTCAAAATTCTCAAATCATTGGTTTCATAAGATCTTGTTACCCATTAAAGCCCATGTAAAATTCAATCCTAGAATAGGATCAGGCTCCCTATGTGCATTTAAAAAGCAAACAGTGAGAGCCTTGGTAAATCTAGTACATCATCTAATCGATACTCGAGGATAATTTAACAAATCAAGAATATCTCATATAAACAGAGGCGTCGCGTGGTCTAATTATCAACCTGTGCACTTCAAATTTAGTGTTATTTTATGTTTGTCATTATTAGGTACCTTTGAACCCAAGGTATTTAAGTTAATAAACCAATAGTTACTAACCGTCGTTTTCAAATATAATTTACTTCTGATCTTTCAATTTATTCAAAATATTTATGATTTCATATGCTAATCGAGTTGTTCAGTTTCATTTATCAATTCAACCAACAAATTTTCAATTTTAACGATAAGTGATCATTATGGGAAAATTGTAAAATTGAATATGCAAATAATTCTAATAATGCGAGTCATCAGTGACGATTTATAATGAACTGGACTCTAGATTGCTGTAATAGGATTAAAAGATCGGTAGCATCGTATACTGAGCGCACGCATCATGAAACATGCTCGCTCTTAAAACACACCACAAGTGTCAAGATGCTGGCTATGATGAAGGGTTAATTATCAGATTGTCATCTGATTGACCATCGCAAGCACCACCGCGCTAATACTGTATGTTAAAGCGAGGTTTTTAACCAGTAGTGTACAGAAAACAGCAGCGCGAGTACTAAGTGCCAAGCTTGAAAAAAAATCCTAGCGTCAGCCGCCTGAAAAATCGGAAAAGTTGCACCTGACCGACCTTCACACCCCAAGCGCCAGGGCAAAATAAGAGCAAGCGAAATCTCTCCCGTAGATTGATTTACTCATTTACCTCTCTCATCCGCAGGCAGCGCGTTTCCCGATGAGAGTGCACGTGTTTGATATGTAGCGTGGAACTAAGTGTTGCGTAGCATGCATCGCAATGAGCGCGAAGAAAAAAATAGGTCTTAGATCGCGCGTCGCACGAAACAGCTTTTTCGTTTGATTGGCATAGCAAAAATTAAACAACCGATATTTTGCTAGATGAAAATTCCGTTGAAAGCTATCAATGATAGAGATATTTGAAATGGGATAACTTTTATTTTATTAAGAAAATTATCGAATTTAATAATGGAAAGTAGTACATATTGTACAGATTTGCTAGGATGAACGAGTTCCCACCTGTGCAGTGCACATGCTGCACATGTGGACGCGACGCCTCTGCATATAAATTGGGCTTATTCTGCGCGGCGTGTGAGGTGAGACGAGTCGAGTGAGGTGACAATTGTCGACACGCTCTCATTTGATTAACATTAGTCGTCTCACGTCACTCGCGGTGAGATCGACTTGTCTCGACTCACACGCCGCGCAGACTAAGCATCAAATATGATTAAATTGGTTTCAACGTTGATTGGCTTATAAGAAATGATTGGACGTGTATTGTTAGTGGACATAGTAAAATGTATGGATAACAACTGAAGGCATAAGTTTTCCGAAGAAACTGTGGTATTTTGTACTGCCATATAGAAAACCTGGGTCAATATGACGCATCCGTCCTGAAAGGGTTAAAATATCAACTTAAAGCTAAGGCTTACTAATCTAGTGTGAATGAATAATGAATGCAGGACCGAAGGAAGATAGGAAGCAAGGTCATTTCGGTTGGTCACTACCGACACTACCAAGGAATAGCATTCCTGTACCAATAATAGCATTGCATCTCCGCGAATGGAAGGGAAGATGCATCCACCACCGCCAGCCCCCGAAAGGAAGGAGGAAGGAAGCGAATGAATTTAAAACAATGTACCTGACATATCTTGCTCATTACCGCGGTTCGAGGATCCGGAAGATTTGTTGGACGCGTTGGCGATCGTCATCTGGTTCGTCTGCTGTATGACAGCGGCGATGTCGCTTTGCGACGCTGATGTGTCCTTACTCGTCAAGATGTCCGAACTGCTCGATCCGGACGAGGGATGTCGTTCTCCGGTGCACCCGTACTGTATCGGCTGGTAGCCGTGCGATGGGTTGTAGTTGCCCGAGTAGGTCATGTAGATCGGTGGGTTCGGCAGCGGGGCAATATCGCTGAGCATACTCTCCGTATCGTCCAGCGACATGTTGGAGATGTCTTGCCGAATGCCGTTACCGACGACGTAATAACACTGCTCGGAGAAGGTTAGCTTGTTGACGGTGTGTTTGATGTAGCCTCGCCTCAGCATCAGCGATACATATTTGCGAGCGTCCCTCCGGTCACCGATGCCATCCACGTTCTCCAGGATCCAATTGACCACATCGGCACCGATGAACGCATTGGGGATGGTTATTTTCAGCCACATCCGATCGCGGATTTCCAGTCCACTGTCGGGTTTGGTCATTGCACGTACGATGTCCTTCATGTCCATGTCCACGTGGAGACGCTCCAGCACGGACTCGGGTAGTTCGGTGTTGATGGTGTCCTGGGATCGGAGGGCAGCCGTATGGGCAACCCACGCTCCCGGGTCGATCGGTCGGACCGGTTCGGTGCGTGGGATCGTGAAGTACCCCTTCGGGTTCGGATCCCAACATTTGGCAACAACTAGTTTGATTGGACCGGGCTTCTGGACGACCTCCCGGAGAACACGCACCGCCTCGTCGTTGGTCATGTTTTCGAAGTTGACGTCGTTTACCTGCGAGAAGGAGAGGATCATCGATTAGTTTTAACTAGAACTGATGATTTTTCTTGAAGTTGTTTCACATTGAAATTTCTGTGAATCATTTTTATCCAGGCATTTAGCTGAAAATCATACTTATTAAATGAGAAGGTTTCAAGTTTAACAATCGACGTTAGCGAGCTATCCATTTTCTTAATTAGTTTTGCATATTGTAATTTTGTAATTTTAATTGCCCGATCCACACCCTGGCAGACCTCCGCCCGCCTATCTAGGCATGGACTAGGTGAGGATCTACCAAGCCTCCTCCAGTAAAATGTCCTATACCGTTTATTAAAACCGTGGCAGGCTTTAGAGTACGTTACAAATACGTCGCCTGGTTGTTCCAACTGGGCGAAAGTAGGCTCAGATGCCATTACCTGACTTGCGCCGATCCGGATCTGAACATAGTATTTCATTGAGGGCTATGTCAACCCTAGCATGGCCTCCCTTCTTGCATGAGATCATAAAGGCGACTATTCCAGAGGAGTTGGATAGCGGATCTTAGGGGGACTCATAAGAGATGATCAACCAAAACAAACAACTAGCGGAATGTGAAGGAGAGGCTTCTGGACCTATCAGTAACCAGCTAAGGTTCCCGCCAAGGAAGGAGCCGACCAACATCAACTTAAGTGAGAACAATGTGAGCAAAAGCCTAGACACTGTGACGACGGCAGGCACTGGCCGCTCCTCACATGTTAGGTGACCGATGGCCCAGGACTAATCGAGGGCATGGATCGCAATCCCTAACAACTTGATGTCATCATCGAGTTTGTTAAGAACAAAAGCAATATCAGCAAAGACTTGGAAACAAGTCTACTGAAATTGCGACAATTAGTCCTAACTGCAAAGCAGGACTACGAGAAAGCCAAGGAACAACTTTGCAAGATAGAAGGCAAAAAAGACACTAAGTCGTGTCAGACCGAAGTCTTTTCCTTCACAGGCAACGCGAATATATTGAATGATATTATTTGATACCCGGTGCGAAAGAGGGGACCTTCCGAGGATAAATACGTGGCGAAAAGACGAATGGTTGCTAAGGGAAAAGTGATCTACGCGGCCGTCCTCCAGAGCGAAAAAGCTGGCACGAGCCAAGCCCCGCGATCAAGAGGACATGGCAACAAAGGGGAAGCCTATGGCCAAGAAAGCAAAGAAAAAGGAAGCAAAGAAAAAGGAGCCACGGTATAACTCTAACCAGGCAGTGCATCCACAGGAGCAAGGAGCCCAAGGAGAGCGCTAAACCGAAAACAGCGAAGAATTTAGGCGAAGCCCTTGTTATCAAGACGGAGGAAGCGAAATACGCCGAGGTTCTGAAGGCCATGCGAAGCATGGAGAAGTTATCGCCATTGGGCGCAGATGTACGGAGCATAAGGCGGGCTAGGATTGGTGAAATGACCCTAGTCTTAAAGAAGGACGCCAAGAAAAGGGTGCAGTCTATAAGCAACTGGCACAAGAAGTACTTGGCGACGAGGTTGATGTAAGATCACTGACTGCGGAAGCGACTCTCCAGTGTAAAAATCTGGATAAGGTCACCGATGCAGTGGAGGTCTCGGCTGACCTCAAAGAGCAGTGTGACATCGACGTAGCCAGTAAGGCCATCCACCTTAGAAAGGGTCGACAGAATGATAGACGAACTAGCTAAGCGGCAGCCAATAGTGACAGCTGGACATGTGGAGTGGGGTGGCAGCTGCACCAACCAATTGTTGAAATCCCTGACCGCATTAAATGTTGAGCTGGCAAAGGGGCGATCCATTAATTACGTAAGACAAATTTTCGGGGTTTTCAACCCCCCCTCCCCCCATGGTAAGATTTTTTGTATGAAAATTAAAAATAAATTGTATGGCGCGTAAGAAATCTCAAACCCCCCCTCCCCCCATAAACCCTTACATAATTAATGGACAGCCCCAAATGTGGATACAGTTAGTACTTCCGCAGAAATGGTGCAGAATCGATTATTGACGTTACGTTTTGTAGTACTAACCTTTTAGATACCATGAACTGGCGCGTTTATGACGATTTTACACACGTTTATGATCAGTTAGTGATCATCAATCGATTCGCTATAGCATAATACCAGGCGGGCGGAAGGCAGTGCGATGTAACTCGACCCAACTCCAAGGTTGGAAAACAGCGCGCTTCGACGGCGAAGTATTCACTGAAGCCCTGAGGCGCGAACGGAACACTCTGGACCTAAACGGTAAAGAGATACCGTCAAGCTACCATTCACCGTGCATTTAAGAAAAATTTGCGCTTCAAAAAATTATTTAACTTTTTCAAATAATTTGAAGTGCACTAGAATACCACTACTTAGCGTGCAATTATATAATAATTCAGGGAAAAATCTAAAACTAGTGATGCATAACAAAAAATTACTCAAAAATTATGTTTGAAAATGTCATGTAAAGGTCGCCTCGTACCGTTCTATGTCACCATTTACCGTGCACACTAGTGCACCATTCACCGTGCGTATAGTTTTCGTCATGATTTAATTTTGTATCTCGAAGAAACGTTGTTGGTGGTGCAACTATGTTGCTAGTAGTGTGCGCACTCATTTTTAAGAGTATTCAAATCATCATTTACAATAAAAACCATAAAAAAATTAAAATTGTCTTAATCATAATTTTTTCATTAAAACCGTTATAGGAGGTTTCACTGTATTGTCCAAACCATTTCATATTCACTCGAAAACTAAATATGAAGTAGTTACATGACAACATAACAATAAATCTAATATTGCCGAATAGTTTCATGCCTTTTACACTAATGCACGGTAATAGGAACCATATATATTGAAAAGGGTCCATTCACCGTGCATTTGGGTTTCGACTGGAACAAAATAAAAAAATCTAATTTGCATAAAATCTTATTGCTTATACGATGAAGTACATCTTACTTATGGTATCCACAGTGAAAACTTGTTGAAATTTAAAAAAATTTCATACTCCATCGTTAAAATGAAAAAATGTGATTTTGTCGCGTTTCTACTAAGAGTGTTGAAAAATATCATTATCAAACATAATTCACATGATTTTGACTACATAAACTAGGTTTTTCAAAATGCTTTGTGACAAAAACTACTTCATTTCATCAGTTTTATCTTATTTTGCTGACAAAAGAATAATTTGGAAAAATTGTATGAATATTTTGTAGGAATTTGTATATGTGCACGGTGAATGGAGGCCGCACGGTGACTGGTGACTTAACGGTAGTTGCTGTGATATCACGAGCTTGTGATGCTTCCATGCCGAAAAAGGCTCCTCTTAGAGAGAACAGGCCGCCGGTGTACTGGTGGTGCGAATCAATTGCAAATCTTCGATCAATCTGCCTTCGGGCTAGACGAAGAATGCAACACGGACACACAGAAGCACAAAGAGAAGAACGCGGTGCAGCATTCAGAGATGCAAAGTTACACTCAAAATAATCCAAACTTCATTGTTACGAGAAAACATACGTGGTGTTTTTCCATCGCACTTTTCACGTAGCTCTTACGTTAATCATAGGTAGCCCAGAATGAACGCATGAACTTTTGAACTTCGTCCATTCCACCGGCGCTACACGTAAGAGCTACATGGATTTTCCGGTAGCCTTTACGAAGCGTTTCAATAGGACCTAGATGGCTTTGCATTAAATTAACTAGAATAAAGACCAACCTTATCTCTAATAGGCTTTTGAAGGAAACTAATTCCCAATTGGAAAATGTAAACAAATCTAAAAGATTGTGATATTTTTATATTCAATCTGAGCATTGTGAATCTTGTTTCCCAAATGTTGTGAGTTTGTTCTGTTTTGTTGCAGGTTATAAATCAGGTATAAAATATGAAGTAATGCAGGGATTTTTCGGTATTCAAAGCATATTTACCGTTTTGATTCATATTACGGACAGCTTCAAATTCCGGACACTCTCGTTTGTATGGGAAACATTTCACACGAAATGTTTCAATTTTCGCCATCCAAAAGTTTTCATTTTCGAGGCTCGTTTTATTAGGTTTTTTCCATAAATATCATTGCAAATTTATAATGCCCAACTACCTTAGACGTCTCTTAAGCGGTTGAACGATTTCAATTGATCATTTAACTGTTCCATTAATGATTATCATGAGCTGTCCGTAATTCGAATCAAAGCGTCCGGAATATGAGGCAAAAGTGAGGGAGCGTCCGGAATAAGAATCATGAAAAGGCCACACGTTTTGATTTATTTAAAATTATTCAAGTTGCGGACGCGTATTCTTTACCCACCATCCGAAAGTTAAGGGCTTCCGACGCTCGATAACGCTAAAAAATCATACAGAATGATTTATTTTGTATGGTCCAAGCTGGGTTATACTTCACTGAGGCCTTAAGTGTCCGTAATATGAATCAAAACGGTACCTTAAAATCAATCTAACACAGGGTTTAAAGTTCAGCAGCTTCTGAAGTTCTGCAAAAATCAAGCGGGCGCCATCTAAGGATTTGCGCTCAACGCCGAATGTACGTACAATATGCAGATGTCAAAATGAACTTAGGCACCTACGTGAATTTCACGTAAGTGCGAAAGGTAACCTCAGTAACAATTACCGATTCACTATTTGATGGTTATGAATGGCTTAGTGATCTTTATCTTAGTCAGGTGAAGTGGAGGCAAAATGAATTTGGAATGATCTACGTGATTTTTTTGAGTGTAGCTCTCAAAAAGGAAATCAAGAGTCGAAAACAGGCATGCTTTGATAGTCTCTTCCAGAGTGCCAACTCGAGTCCGTGGGATGACGCCTACAGAGTGGTAATGGCTAAGAACACAGATGCCATAGCGCCCCAAGAGAAGTCGCCCGAGTTGCTGCGATCGATAACACTGCGGAACACGGTTTTGTCTCAAGAACCAAAATACCGCTATTTACTAAATTAAGGGTTGCTGAGTCCATTGCCGTTTTCAGAAATATCATGGCACGTCTAGTTTTTGAGATATTGACGATTGAAAATGCTAAATTTGACTGTTTCAGCCAACTTGCATGCAAGTTTTCCAACTTGTACGGCAATTTGTTTGCTCAATTTGTCACAGAATTCAAACTTTATGTATAGAACAATAATTATCAACGAAGTTCATAATATTTTCGATGGTAAAATGTTATTTTTTGGTGGTTCAGAAAACTATTGTATTATGCCATATAAGAGAAACGAAGAATTTTATATGAAGACTGCAAACATGTTGAAAAAAATCAATTTAACCTAAATTTTATCGTAAAATTTCAACTGATTTGCATCTAAATTGAAAATTCAAGTCCTATTTAACATGTTTGGTAAATTATATCACAAAAAAGTTTGATAAATCATACTTTAAATTTCATGTAAACATCAATAAAACCAGTGTTTTATACAACTTTGGCGACCTGTAGCTAAAAATTGTGACGTGCTGGAACATTTCTAAGAACGGCATCAGATTCAGCGACCCAAAATCTACTAGAGACACATAATTTGATCCTTGAGACACGCGAAAGTGTCATTTTTGTTACGCTGTGTAATCGATGTACTCTTCCCGCACCATCCCACAAGCCCATGGCCCCCAGCGCCGCCATATGCGGCAGATGAAGGAGAAGAAGTGCCGGGAAAACCAGCAGGTGACCCGTCGGCGTATAGACCTATCTGACAACTAGATACGACGGGCAAGTTATCGGAGAGGTTGATTCTCAACAAACTATTGCCGTATACGGAGAGTGCGGACGGCCTGTCCAACAACCAGTTTGGATTCAGGAAAGGAAAATCTGCTCCTTACGCTATCCAGTCGATCCTTTAGACAGCTGAGGTTGTCACTTTGGATATATATGAAAAATTCGTTCAACAGTGCAAGCTTCAAAGTACCGATGCAGTTGTGTAAGCTTCTAAAAAGCTATTTTGATGGTAGGAATCTACTGTATAACACAGAGGAGGGGCAGAAAAGCGTTCGAATTACCCCGGGAGTACCTCAAGGTTCAATCCTGGGCCCTCTGTTATGGAATGCGATGTACGATGACGTACTGAGGCTGCCCCTTCCGACGGGTGTTAAGATTGTTGGCTTCGCCGACGATATCACCCTAGTGGCCTATGGTGAATCGATGGAGGAAGTAGAGTTGACAGCAGCGCACTCTATTTCCATAGTTGAGGAATGGATGAAGTCTAGGAAACTGAGGTGGTGGTGGTCAACAACCGCAAGTCCGAGCAACGGGCGCTTATCTCGGTAGGTGATTGCACCATAGAGTCGAAGCGATCCCTTAGGCATCTTGGGGTAATGATCGATGATAAGCTCAGCTTCGCTAGCCACTTTGAATATGCCTGTAAAAGGGCATCTAGGGCTATAGCGGCGCTTTCGCGAATTATGTCTAACAGCTCTGCTGTTATTGCCAGCAAACGTAAGCTCATGACAAGCGTGGCGCTATCTATACTAAGGTATGGAGGACTAATCCGGTCAAAAGCGTTTAGAACGAGCAGATACCTGAAGCGGTTGGAAAGCACGTATAGGATGGGGATTATCACAGAAGGCCGAATCACAAAAGGCCGAATCACAGAAGGCCGAATCACAAAAGGCCGAATACATTCTAGCCTACCACAGAAGGCCGAATCACAAAAGGCCGAATCACAGAAGGCCGAATCACAGAAGGCCGAATCACAGAAAGCCGAATCACAGAAGGCCGAATCACAGAAGGTGAATCACAGAAGGCCGAATCACAAAAGGCCGAATCACAAAAGGCCGAATAGGGTATAACAAGTGTTTAAGTGATCATAACAATACTAAGTTTACTAAGAATACTTTTCATCGTACAATGCCCGTTCGATTTTGACTCGGTTTGAATTTGGCAACACGGAAATCCATGTACACAAAAATGGATGATGGTCAGTCAAAAATCCTGTGAATTTCAATGTTTCTGTGGCCCTTCTTATGGCTTACCATGTTCAAAATAGGTAAAGTTAATTCGTGGTCATTATTACGGTGATACAAGTTTCAATAGAAACAGCCATTAAATTTTGGAACGGTTCAATTTAGGCAACACGAAAATTTTTGGCATGTTGCCAAAATCGAGCAAGCACTGTATACCCTTCCAGTTTTCGCGAGGTTTTTACGCTTATGTTGTACAAAATTCAACAGTACGACTACTTAAGCTTCATTAGAATTGATTTTAGGTGTGTCAGCTAAGAATAGACCAGCTGACACATCCAAAAAATACTAATCATACACTCTTATTCAGCAAGTAATGTTACTTGTGCATCTTGTCCCACTTACTCTACTGTAAAATGTCCATAATATTGTAGAAAAATGTGCTGAATGTTTGTGGCTTCCACTAAAATTTATTTTAAAATTTCGGCCTTCCGTGATTCGGTCTTCTGTGATTCGGCCTTTTGTGATTCGGCCTTTTGTGATTCGGCCTTCTGTGATTCGGCCTATTGTTATTCGGCCTTTTGTGATTCGGCCTTTTGTGATTCGGCCTTTTGTGGTAGACCCATAGGATGTGGTTAAGAGTAGCAAGCGCATACTGAACGGTATCTCAAGAGGCCGTGTGCATCAAAGCCGGGATGACGCCCATCGGGCTCATCATCAAGAAAGATGTTCAATGCTTCAACCAAAGAGGTACCAGAGGAGTCCACGACACGTGTAAAGAGGAAACGCTCAGAAGTTGGCAGCAGGAATGAGATAACTCCGCTAAGGGTAAATGGACCCATCGGCTAATACCAAATGTATCAGATTGGTATGGAAGAAACCATGGGGAAATGAACTTCCACCTGACGCAGTTTCTGTCAGGACATGGTTGCTACAGACAGTACCTGCATAGATTCGGGCACTCAGAAACTCCTGCGTGCCCAATTGCGCTGGTGTGGAGGAAACAGCGGAGCATGTCGTGTTCGATTGCCCCCGTTTCATTGTTGTGAGAGATCGCATGCTCGCTACATGCCGAGGTGTCTCGGATAATATATGTAATCGGGAGAATATGTGCGGATGCTGAGTACTGGAATGCAGTCACTACGGCTGTCATTCACATTATGCTAGTCGGCTGCAGAAAATTAGCCCTGTCGAGGCTGGTCCCCTGCAATATTATTTAAGTCGGCTAGGAGAAGCAGTTTGCCTAGGCTACTTCTGCTACATGCCTTATATTCTATAAGCACTGGCCCCTTCCCGAAGAAATACCGTAATGCGGTTCCGGGTAGAGAAGGGTCTGAGGCCAAGTGTAATGTTTGTGCATTCTGTACACCAGCGTAATTCAGCGGTGGTGCAGCATCCCCATGCTCCCTGATTTACCTTTGGTATGAGGGTTTTTTTTATCGGTCGAATTGTCTGAAAATTTGTAAGAAGCGCTTTATTAGGACGCATATTGTGGCCTAATATGAACTCTGTAGCTTTCAAAATAACCCACTGCCGAAGTGAATCGAAAGCGCTCCCTGTATCATATCTGCGACAAAGTGGAGTGGAATGGAGAGAATAGTTCTCTATTGGGTAATCACTATCCTACATTCCACCAATAAAGTGCTTCCCCAGATTATCTTCCGTTGTCTATTCCCTGTGGCAAACGAGTTGAAAATATCAAGCTGATTTTATCAAGCCTATAAGCTGGAACATCACATTTCCCTATTCGAAGTACATGGCTGCAGGTAGAAAGAGAGGCAGTTCTATTTGATGTTGTTGTAAAGTTTTTAAACTGATTCTCGACAAAAAATGTCGTTTGTTAGCTGACTCTAGCAAAATATATGCCGAATCTCAGCAAACAAACAAACAAACGCTTGTTGAGATCTCGTCGAAAAATATGTTTTATGAGTGCTCAGCAGTGCCAATCTTAGTGAAAAGTAGTAAAAAATGCCGACATTCGGCAGATGAAATTTTGTGTGGAGGTCCCCAAAATTTTCAAATGGAAACAAAATTCTCTTTGCAGGGTGGCTACCAAATATCTATTTTGAAATTCCCGCTTTATTCCCGGTTTTTAACTGGGGCTTCAAACGGGTTACATTTTGGTCGGTTTTCGAGTTGAGTATACTAAAAAAATCTACTTTCCAACGGTATATTTAGATCACTTTTCCGTCCAATAGAAAAAAATGCTATAATTCTTAGAAGATTGGCTTGGTTTTTTGACTCCCATATAATTTGTGTGGAATGGTAAATTGCTGAAAAAAAAAACAATTTAAAAGTCAAAACTAGGACTTTGTTACTTACACCCCTTTGGTTTCAATCCCCTTAATTGTGCTAATAGGACGGTTTCTATTCTTGGCACTTATGATTCACTTCGACAGGGATTTGTTTTAAACGCTGCCAAGACCACATTTATCAACAATATGCCTAGTTCGCAACCGCAAATAAGTCTAAGATTAGGATGAAACAAAGCACACATTTTGAAGCATGTATCTCACCTTACTTAATCAATCCTTAGTTTGTTTCCAATAATGTTCAGATTTATTGATTCATTATTCAGTAACTAAAGAAAATTTTGAGTCCCATTCGTTTGAGTGCTTAAACCTTCTACAATAAGTTTTGAAACTCTGATTCAAAACTTCGAGCCCGTTAAAAAAATTTAAGCCCTCTTATTTTGCTGAATTGAAAAGAAAAGGGGAATGTTTGAACTTTTTTTAATTGTTCTAAAATAAAATAAAGGATGTTAGTTTGGTTAATCAATTTGGATTCAAAAGTCTTAAGAAATATACATAGGTATATGTAAATATCGAAGAAAAAAAAATTAAAAATCGAAATTCACATAGGTACGTGTAAAAAAACAGCGGCGAAAACTCACTCAAGTTAATATTGATTTTCAAATAAAAACTCCTTTATTTTTATCCAAAAGAATCTAACGAAAAAGTGAACAGGATATTCAATGTTCGATTACTTTATAAAGAATAACATTTTGAGCCCAAAGGAGGGCGAGAGAACATATGTTCAAAAAGAAGGACATGTTCTTCCAAAGGAAGATCTGGTAAGCCTATCTACAACCCATTTTTGGTGGTTTGTGGATTTAGAGCAAAGATGTTTGTTCAAAATGATTTTCCCGGTGACCATCCCAAATTCCCGGCTTTTCCCGTCTTTTTCCGAATGGATTAAAATTCCCGTCTTTTTCCCGCTTTTCCAGTTTTTCCCGGTTCGGTGGCCACCCTGTCTTATTCTTATTGACGCTTATTCTCTCAGTTATTATTTACGGACACAAAACGTGACCATTAAAAAAAAGTAGACCGAACAGCCCATGGTGTTTTGAGCACAATATGCTGCAGAATATTCGATGGAAGATAAGAAAACGGTGTGCTGCAGGCCGTATGATCTTATACAGTCATCTCTCCCTTACTCGATATTTCGTATCTCGATATCGAGTTAGAGAACCATAGTAAAAGTTGGTTTTCATGGCTACCTCGATGGTCCCGTGGATCGCAGTTGCATTGATTTTGTGTTCTGTAACTCGATACCTCCCTAACTCGATGGTCCCTTCAATATCGAGTTAGGGAGAGATGACTGTATACCATATAGGAGATGATTTTACTCTTCAAAATGACTTGTTTCCAATTGGACTGTTTAACAAGAAACTTGCGACGATTGACGCGCCTCCATCATTCATATAACGGAAGATCGGGTGGCTGATCCAGTGGTAGTGTCCGCAGGGTTGTTATTAGTCGCCGGATTCGACAGACTATCAGTGACGGTGACGAAAAATAAAAAGTTTTCGTCACTACCTCAGCTCAGCGCAACCTACGACGCCCAACTACCAGCAACCAAGCACCTCGTCGCGACGAAAAATCTTTACCGTTTCTCTCTGTCTGTGTTTTCCTTGAACATGTTCAGCTTGAAAGGACAGGCAAACAACTAATCGGTGCCAATTGAAAAGCCGACCAAAAAAGAAACACGCAAAAAACAAAAATCAACGCGCTTCCGGAGTTGAACAAAAAACCTCTAGATTATCGGTAGCACACAACTTCTTGAAAATGCGCTCGCCCAATTGCTAACACAAGACACCTTGTTGACTAGTAGTTCGTAGCTCAGACTCTCTTTGTCTGCAATTGTGCGCTTGGTGACGATTAGAAGCTTATGTTGGTTCAGAGCGGAGGGGTGACGGGAAGAGTGACAAAAAATATTACTCTTGGACTATTTGCGGCTTTGTTTCGTCGGGGTCTTCTTGTCAGTCATTGAAGGCAAAGAAAATGACGATCTTTAACGCACTGAATATTTTTTTCAATTTTTCGTCACCGGTCAGTGACGAAACCGATGATTACCAACCCTGGGTGTGCGCCCAATAATAGTGCTGGTGCGGTTTTAAGCGTGTTATTGACTGTTTAACGAGAAACTTACGACGATCGACGCGCCACCATAATTTATATAACGGTGGGTATTAGAACTAAGTTGGAGGTGATGATTTCGCATTTTGGAGGTTAAAATCACCTCCAAACACTAGCGATTTTGCGGTGGGATGTTGACGTTTGATCACGAATTGACTGTTAAACGAGAAACTTGCGACGATCGACGCGCCACCATAATTCATATAACGGAGGGTATTAGAACTAACTTGGAGGTGATGATTTCGCAATTTGGAGGTTAAAATCACCTCCTAACACTAGCGATTTAGCGGTGGGATATTGACGTTTGATCACGAATAAGAAATTTATATTTTTATGTGTATTTTTCTAACATGGCCCTTGTTAAAATAATATGAATGTGTGTAAAACAATCTTGGATATCAGTAAGGAAATAGTAGAAAGCAATTAAACCCTTAACTTTTTTGCTCCTATGCACCAGTAATTCGTGATCAAACGTCAACATCCCACCGCAAAATCGCTAGTGTTTGGAGGTGATTTTAACCTCCAACTTGCCAAATAACCTCCAAATCATCACCTCCAAGTTAGTTCTAATAGCCTCCGTTGTATGAAATATGGTGGCGCGTCGATCGTTGCAAGTTTATCGTTAAACAGTCAATAGTGGGGTGTTCTTATAATAGTGAGTCTCAATGGGAAATCAATATAAACCACTATTATAGGAACACAAGTTAGCAAATACCACTATTACTGGAACATGTTCCAGTAATGGAGGAAATTATGTTTTAAAAAGATTCAATGAGTTTATCATTCTACGATTATTTTTTACGTGAAATAGAGTAGAATAGCTTTCAAATGTCGTATTCAGATATGAAAAAACGGCTTTCCGTTATTTTTTCGTGATTTTTTATTCCTCAACCCGTTACTATTGCCTCTATCACTGATACAGACGCCATATTAGAACTAAATTGGAGATAATGATTTCGCATTTTGGAGGAAAACGACAACTCCAATTACTACACTGAGGAAATGGAACGTATGAGGTACATAAGAATTTCTTATGGAATAACGACATAAGAAGTATTTTGTTCTTCATTCGAGAATCTTATAACATTCCACAACAGACTTATGAAATAACACTCATTACATAGACAGATATAATTCCATAAGAAACTCTTTTTGGACATCAAACGCATTGATCATTGACATTCATAAGACAATCTAATGGAGTACGATTTTCTTAACAATTTCAAACGAAAATCTTATGGATTACGTGGAGAGATGCTAATAACAAAATATACACGATTGAGATTCATAAGCGCGCGTATGACAATGATTAGTAACACTTGTGAAAAACAGTCGACTTCCTATCAAAAACCACGTAAGAATTTCATACGAAATTCTTTTGGAATAAAGACATAAGAAGCATCTAATGAGACTCATAAGAAAAACTTGTGAACTTCCATCGATCATTGCGTTCATAATCTAAATAGGTATAATATCATAAGATACTCTTATGAAGGATCATAGATATCAATTATGGAATTCTTTAGGACCATTATGTATTTAGAGAATCGCTCTTTGAATTTAGGAAAATAAAGATATTCATAAGATCTCTTATGATAACGACAAGAATTTCTTGTGAATATCGGACGTTTTGTGTTTCATAAGAATCTTATGAAAGAAAGAAAACCAGTCAAGAAATCAATTCACAAGCGTTCTCTTATGAAATTCGTACGCAATTTCTGGCTCAGTGTAGTGGTTTTGCGGTGGTATGATGACGTTTAATCACGAATCAATGCACATTTATCAAACCAACGAAATCTAAACTTGAACATACCTGTAATATCATATCACCGGGCTCGATGCGGCCGTCCAGTGCGACCGCGCCGCCCTTCATTATACTCCCGACGTAGATTCCGCCGTCGCCGCCCCGGTTCGACTGGCCGACGATCGATATCCCCAGGAAGTTCACCGTGTCCATGTTGATCTGCACCGTGATGATGTTCAGCGACATGGTCGAATCGGTGATGGAACTGTAGGAGGAGGTCCGGGACATCGAGGGCGCCCGTTTTTTACGTCGCTGGGGCTTTTTCCGCACCTGTAACCGCTGCACGCTGCTGCATTCAGTCATATCTCTATCTAGCGTAATTTCGCTCTCCGTTTCGAAGAGACTGGTCGAGTCCAAATCGCTGGACACTACCGAGGCCGATTGGTACGTCAGTGGGTTCATCGGGATGCTCATCATGTTATTCATTGGTTTATTCATGGTTCGGAGCTGGGCCAAGGTTGGCCTGCCGTCGATCATCTCTGTGGGTTGTAGTTCGGAACAGTCTGATTGGTTGGACCCGTCAGCCGTCACCAGCCAGGACACGACCTTCCCGTTGAAACATGGCAATATTGTAGAATCGTCGGCTATTTCCTCTTTCACCACGCCAAAGTCGGCGTCCATCGATTTGAAGAAATATTTGTAGTTGATGTTCTGCTTGTTGAGAACCATTTTGAAGTCCTTCAGCGTAACCTGACTCGAGGGAAGCGGGATCTTGACCAGATATGGCGTCGTTTCGTCGTCGATGTGGTAGATGACTTTGGTTTCGCCGAGACTTCCGGTCCCACTGCCACCACCTCCACTTCCGGACGAGTTCTTATCATCCATTGCGTACATCGAGACGGCGATGAGCGATGAACTCTAACTCGCGAACTTTTCAAACACTTATGCTAAGATTCTTGATTTGGTTTCAGTACTTTTCAAACACAACGAAAGTCACTGGGTCACACAATTATTCAAATTTGCATGTTGATTTTCTTCATCAATTTTCACACAAAACTTCTTCCTGTTTCTACGCCCGCTCCTGCTTCTTCTGCTGAACAACTCGGTGATGTGGAAGAACCTAAAACGAAGCACAGAAAAACATGATGTTAGTATACACAAGGCTTAGACAAAATATAAATTTCGCATCATGTTTACATCGCGCTTCGGCCTTCACCTAACGGACACACATTCGTTCAGCTCGGCTCACTCGCGTACTCATTCTTTCTTTGGCTCTAAGCTCTTCGTTCGCTGGTAGATGCTTGGTATTTGGACGCATGGATCTGCGGTGCGTGGCACAGATAATAGCAAAATGCGATAGAAAACTCGACTCAACCCGGTTGGACTCTCTATCGTAAGGGTATGCGAGGTTTCGGAAAGCAACTCTGGTCATTTTTACATGTGACCATATTAGGTCCAGTTTCAGAACGCCGGTTTTGTTAGAAAATACCAAATTTTATTATTAAAAAAAACACCCATTATAAGAATCGCCGTATCGATACCATTCTAGACTTCGTTCAGTAGTTGCGGAGTTTAAATTAATCCTGAGTAACACAAATGCAAGTTTTAAGGGAATTCTTATCATGAGAAATATAAATCCAACCTTTTTTCATAAAGATAAAACTACCGAGAGTTAAATTGGAGGTTTTTTTTTCTTAAAACGTTCGATAGTTATGCCGAAAATCTGGTTCAGTATCCACTTGATCTTGAAAGATCATTTCTCGCTAAACCTTACTAAAGGACCTATGTACAAATGAGAGATTCTTTCCTCTCTCGCTCTCTTTCAATTATAACAGTGGAATACTAAATCTTTTGGGAAGTTTTTCACTATAGATCGAAAGGCAATTTCCTTGACTAGCGTTTAATACAAAAAACGCAACAGAGGAGGTTAATGTGACTAAGTTATTGATTAAAGAGAAAGTAAACAAAGAGAGCCTCTCAATGTTAGATAGGTCCTTTAGAAAAGTTGAGCGAGATTGTTTGTTTCCAAATTTCCTGATAAACTGGAAGGATTCTTGTGAAAATCATGGAAGGATTCTAATTAGAATCCTGGAAGGGAGCTGATAAGAGTCCTGGAAAGATTCTGTTGTGAACCCTTGAAGGTTTCTCTGAAATGTTTCTGTTGAGGCTCCAGAAAGGTTTCTGATCAACATCCTGGAAAGTTTCAGGCAACATTACTTGCAATTTCCTTCGAGAGAATCGTAGAGGGATTGTGATGAATATACTGGAAAGGTTCATAAGCAAATTCTGGAAATGAAGATTCTGAAAGATTTTGGTGAGAATTCTGGTACGATTATGATGAGAATCCAGGAAGAATTATGATGAAAATCCTGATGTCTGATGGGAATCCGGAAAAGTTCTTGATGAGAATCCTGGAAGGATTACGAACCCTGAAAGGATTCTGACGATACTCTTGGAAGGATTCTGACGAAAATTCCGGAAGATTTTTTTATGGGAATCCTGGAAAGATTCTGATGAAAATCCTGGAACGATTATGGTGAGAACTCTGGAAGAATTCTAATGAGAATCCTGAAAGGATGCTTATGAGAATTCTGGAAGGATTCATATGCGAATCCTGGAAGGATCCCGTTATTCTGATGAGAATCCAGAAAGGATTATGATGAGAATTCTGAAAGGATTCTGATAATCCTGTAAAGATTCTGATGAGAATCCTGGAAAGTTTTTGATGAGAATCATTAGAGTATTTGGATTAAAATCGAGAGGATTCTGATGGAAATTCAGTGAGCATTCCGATGCGAATCCGGAGATGATTCGGACGATAATCCTAAGAAGATTTTAATAAAAATCTCTAGATGATTCTGATGAGAATATTGATGAGCGGAGAGGTGATGAATGATCTGATGATAATCCAGAGAGGAGTTTGATTAGAATTCAAAGAAAACTCTGATGAGAATCCAGATAGGATTCTGATAAGAATCCAGAGAAAATTAATATGAGAATCCAGAGAGCATTTTGATGAGAGTTATGAGATAATTTATCTGAAATTCTCAAGTATTCTCATAAGTATCCTTCCAGGATTATAATGAGGAATATTGACTTAGAACATGTGCTGTATTCAGCAATAATCGCAGTTTAATTCTTCAAATATGTCTGGGTATATACTAAACACGAAATGCTTTAGTATGTACCATGACCCCACAGTTATGGATCAAATAGTGTGGAGTACAACCTATAAAATTCAATAAAACGACATGGAAAACGTAAAATTGTAATTTAAAAGCACGAATCGAATCGTTTCAAATTGGAACTTCGGTTAGTAAACTGTTTTGAGTGTAATATTTACATAGGATTGCATAACAATTAAAAATTGTGTCGGTTCCTGAAAACCATATTATGGATCAATTTTCTGATTATGGATCAAATTGTGACATATTACGGATCAGTGCGCAAAATCAAGAGATTTTCAACTCAATGAATCTGTATTGCATGGTATGACGAAAGTTAACAATGCGTCATATATTACTGCAAAAAATAGCAGTGTTAGAGCTGGAAACAAGGGTAAAATGCCCTTTTTATTGTGATACTGCATTGTAGTTACTGAGACATGAACTGTTTCCGCTCCACACCAAGTTTTCCACCCATTTTTGTCTGCTAAAATATGAAAGTTACAAACCTTGATTTTTTATTAGTTTTATCCTTAGTGCTATTGTCTGAAAATGTCAAATCCAATGCATAAAATAGCAGAAATCTACATTGTTTGGAAGTGATCCATAACCGTGGTAAACAATCATTTCCTGGTCCATATTATGGATCACTAGTTAGAAGTGCTAATATTTGGTATTTTGAATAAAAATTCAACTAAAATGTTTTCCAAAGATGAATTCATACTAAATCGAAGCGAACGAGCAAAAAACATGCTATAACATTTGAATTTTACCACCTGTGGGAGCTTATGAATGCTGACGGCACTTCTTACAGAAAACGACCATATAATCAGGTCCGTCCCACTCGGGCTCAGATTGGGTACCACTTCTAGTACTGCATTTGGTCCCTCGGTAGTGCAAAAGGTACCCAAGTTTGACAGATCGCAGTACACTTTGAAAGGCATACTAGATTACCATATGAGCCATAAAATTTTAGGCAACTGCAAGGGACATGGGGGTCTTTAATTTGTCTTTGATATAATGATAGCTGTGTGGTACCAACTAAACATTTGTCAAAAACACCGTTATTTAGCGGTTGAATGTTGTGCTTAACATTACAAATGGTAGAAGACAAATAGTATAACATGGGAAAAATATGTTTTACGCCAACGTTTATGTTTTGAGCGAGTTATCCGATGTTGAACGATCCGTCACTGTGGGTGATCCGTAACTGTGTGGGCATGGTATGTAAGTATTTTTTTTTAAATTATGCTCGTAGATTTGATGACTTAAAGGAAACGCTATATTGACTGAGGGAAACTGGCAGTGATCTGTTATTAATTATTTCTTTCTCACGACTTTGATCGACTATTTCTGTTAGAAAAAAGCGTTTTTCTCTAAACTGCTTGAATAAAAAATGTTCTACATTTGCTAAATTTTTCGAAATCAGTTTAAAAAGTTTTGATTGTTTTTCAACAGTAAATTGATTATTCATCAATAGTTTTACTATTGAAATAGTTAGTTGACTCTTGGATTGATCTGATGAATTTGGAATAACACTCTAATAAATACTGCATAGTCTGATTCGGTTTGTCTCAAGTTTGTCGAAAATCAATGGAGCTCTGGAGCTACCATGGGAAAGAGAGCAGTTAAACTTGCAGTCTGTTTTTCGTTTTTTACAGACTGCAACGCCAATAACCAGTCATTTCTAGTCAAGCCAATAATAAGTCATTTTATCCGACCAATCAGTGAATTCGATGAAGGATTATATGGATGAATTGACGAGGTCTTCGGTTTTGAATACACCATTGAAATTTTCGTCTGATTCGTCGAAGAAAATGTTTGGCATGGTGAAAATTACCTTCCAGTACTTATTTTCAGTCGAGAAGCCGAAATTAAAAGGGATGCCGTACACTAAATCTAAACTCATGTATTAAATTGTAACTTGATCACAGTTTCACCAAAGGGTAATGTTTAGTCACTCCCTGATAAGAATGCCTTAGAAATTATGCGTTGGACATGGTTGTTGGATATTTCCAGGAGAAATTTTAGATCTAGTTAAACTCTTTCTGGATCAAAGGGGAAATCTTTTTGATAAAAATGATATCTTGTCAAAATAAAGTTCTTTTAAACTGGCTATTTTTTTTTATAAATTCAAAAAAAGCGTCTTAAGTATTCGTCAACGATTTTTCCCAGAATTCCAGAACAAAATCTGCTCAAGAATACCTAAAGGACCATGTCATTTGTTCATCCTTCAATGAACTCGCTATGAGTTCAATAAAGATCTCCTCAATGAGGAAAAAAATATATAGATTTCCATACGAAACGGTCATGAAATTTTACCAGAAGAAAATATTATAAATTTCATACGATGGCGTTCTGAACGAATTAGCTTGTGGTATAGTATGAGTTTTGCAGTACAATAATATAGATTACATAAATGTGTCGTATGGAATCTATGAATATTTGTTGTGAACATAAAATTGTACTTGTATGAATATCAGTATATTTGAGTATGAACTTTGTACGATTATTTTGTATTATTATGATTTTTGCAGTATTTCAATGGTAACAAGACGTTTCTTGTAGTTTTCATTAATATCATATACAATAATACTTTTCTCATCGTTATAGCGTCCTTTTCAATTTAAACACGAGAGCCACTTATGGGAAAATGTCATTTGTAACTAATAAATTGATTTAAAATGAGCACTTCATAATTAGAACACTATGCAATATTTATGTAAAAAAATCAATAAGAACGCAGTATTGACCGAAGAGTATAAATTTTGATTATTGTTCATGAACTATAAATCAATAGTTTGTCTCCCATCCACTCGAATATTGCCGTTGTCGGAACCGAAATCCAATGGCAGTCTGGTACCGCTTAATATGTTGGAAAAATTCTGAACAAGATTGTCGATTAATAATTTGAAACATACGATACAATCACTCACGTTTTGTTGTAGCCTCTTCGAGAACCTCGTATTTCAATTGTGCTCCCATTGCACGAGATAAAGCTTTGCAAATTTCTTCTTTCGGCTAATTTGCCGTATTTACACCACACTTTACGTAGAATTAACGATATTTACATTTTACCAAGCCAAGGTCTTCGCCTTTAAAATTCGTGAGCTTCTTCTGTACAAACGCCATTTTGATCCGATCTGAAAATAGACCTCGGTTCATGAAAAAAACGTATGATATTTTTCAAAGAAGGCTTGCTTTGCATTTCATAAGCACATCGTATTAAAGCGAGTTATGAGAATCGTATGAAATGTTTTCAGCTAGCAAAATACTGTTTCATACGAAAGGAGTTATGAATGACATAAATCCATAATAAATCCCGTAAAGTGCCTCATAAACCCAATCTTTACATTTAATCAAACTAGTAATCCCAAAAATACTTCACCAAGAATCAGTTTGTGTATCTCGAAGAATTCGACAACGGAATTCTTAATAAAACTGTCCAAGATTTCGGACCACTTAGATCTCCCAAGAAATTTGCCAAAGGCGCCGTCCACAAATCACGTAAAACTCTAGGGGGAGAGGGAAGTAGGCTCAAGCGTTACCGTTCATAAAAAACAATTTTAAACTTTCCATACAAAAAACGTTACGGAGGGGGGAGGAGGTGAAAAATTTCCAATTTCAGCGTTACGTAATACACGGACGCTGCCAAATACCTTTTCGGCTTTGTTTTTGCCATTCTCTACGAATCGAATTTCTAGAAATATCAGCCAACGCTCTTTTACAGAAACTACTATAAATATTTTTCAAGCAATCTACTTATAAACTTTTCATTATTATTCCAAAGAACATTCAAGTGAATATGCAATCGTTTAAATTCACTATCATTAGCATTTCTGCAAGGATCTCATCAAGAATTTGCCATGAATTTCAATGATAATCTATCGACCATCTCACGAAAAACCTTGCTAAAAATCCCTGATTACTCTTCTAGAATTTTTTAGGTATCTCAAAGATGTTCGATATAATCTTCTTTGAATCTGCTCAACATCTTGCCGCCAGAAGCCTACAAAGCATTTTACAAGAAATTGGTAAAAATTGTAAATCATTCTGATGCATAGGAGATCTCACCAAAAATCAATAATGTTGCGAAGTGCGAGCTGTCAGACAGCCGCACACTTTACAGCAATTTTTTCTACTTTCGCCAATAGTGCTTCCAATTGAAACGAACAGTTATTCGTATGTTTGAAATACATATTTTCCCGGTTTGTTCTACAATTTCCTGGGTATTTCCCGCTTTTTCTCCAGGTCATTCGTAATTCCTGGGGTTTTCTCTCTTTTCCCGGATTGATGGATACCCTGATATTACGCTTACGTCGACTATGCAAATATAGGCAGTATAGCTCTTGGCTAACACAGATTCTCCACAGACAATTTTTTATCGCATCATATTTAGATTTCATGACTCTATTCGGCTTACTTTATGAAATCACTAAGAGTAGAATCATATTCTCCACTATGTCACTGCTTCATAGATCACGCTTTCAGGGTGGCCACAAAATTTTCCCGGTTTTTGATCCTTTATTTTGCACGACTTTAATTGACCATTTTTATATCAAAAATCGTTTCTGTGAAAAGTGCTGGAACATTTTTTTTAATTTAACAAATGGTTAATTGTGCTAATCAAACGGATCCTCCTCTTGGCGCGATTGAGTCACTTCGACAGGGGTTTAATTTGAAAGCTACTAAAACTATTTTTACAAGCAATATGCCCCTTAAGGGCATCTTACTGCTGAGTTTCAGTTTATTTGGCCGACAAAAGCCTCAGGTGCCTAAGTGAATCATCAAGATGTCCAAGTAGTTCTTTACCGTAAGTGAAAGTATTTCAATTCCTAATCCTTTGAATTTTCTGCATAAAAATTAAGAGTTGTCTAAAGAAAATAAATTTAAGCTAGGAATGAAACAAGGACACACATATAGAAGCACTTACTTATGGCTCATTCACAGATCTAATAACACCGCACATTATCATTTTTGACATCCACCCACCCTCTCGTAACGTTTTTTGTATGGATATGCAACACATTTTATATGAGTTGTGACAATTTGAGGATACCCAGGAGGAAAATCGCAAATGGGCCTTAAAAACATTGTCGATTGGATAACCAATGAAATAGTAAACATTTTTTTTTTAAATAGGATTGTTTTCAATATTTGTTGTGGTATAAATATTCAACAACTATAGAAGAGTGCTGCCCAATCTGCAATAAGTAATTTAACTTTGATTTAAAAAAAAAAAGTCGAGCAAAAAGTTAGTTAAAAGTTTAAAAAATATTAACCCTTACAGTGCGTGAACAAAAATTTAAAAAAATATTTTGAAACATTGCTAAGAAAAGAGTAAAACATTGTTAAGAAGTATGGTGTAGTATAGTAGAATTAAATCATTAATGTTTGAAAGTTATTTGTTAAAAATTAAGGATGCCTTTCCCGGTGAATTCAAATTCCCGTCTTTTTTCCGCTTTTCCCGGTTTGGTGGCTACCATGCCGCTTTTAGACCTAGAGAGTATATTTCGGAGTTGTCCGAAGCTTAGGATAGGTAACCCAATAATACGTGATAATATTTATTAGATTTAAATTGTTTCAACTAAACAGCAAATTACATTGTTTCTTATCTTAACATTCCGATGCAAATGAATCATTTCAACTCAATTTACGAACTTTGTAAAAAAAAGTTATGTAAAATGAATTAACGTAAAAAAAAACTTTGTAAACCGAGGTTTATGTGTACCTATAAGACGCTGAAAAGATCGGTAGTCCTCTACGGCGGAAACACCTCATGACCTCGCATAGAAGCGCAATGACTGAAAATTAGTGTATCGTTTTGTTTCGTATCGCCACGAAAAAGTTGCATATCGTACATCCTTACTCTATCACAGCTTCTCCCCTTACTCGACCATAATCACAACATGTTTTGCGTGCTGCCTCCACACGGAACGGAACTCGGTCGTCTACAGACAGCAGCAGCTACGACCGCGACAACGTTGACCTTAATGTTTTGAGCAAGCGGGGTTGCAGCGCACGTAGCATTCATTTGCATACACAAAGCATCATACTTACTTATCTTGCGTATATACTCACGAGCAAAAGTTTGGGACTATCTCATAGAAAAACATGCAAAAGTGTTTTTTCCATATCTCTCTGATTATATATCAAATAATAATTAAAATAAATAATGATTATATTGATATATAATCAAAACTCTCTAAAGCTCATGAGTTAGTCTTACTTCGTAGGTATTTTGACATTTTCTCGCATAACTTGTAATCCCGCCCTAAAAACCATTGGTAACCATGTGTTTAGTTCATAATTTCTGAGGATTTGAATGGATTTACTAGTTACTTGGCAACGCTATGATGAAGAAAGGATTATTCTGTACCTGTCAGTAGTTTTGGTTTGAATGCTTATTCATTCATTTGATCAATGAGCTACACACGTAGTTACCAAAGGCTTTTAGGGCGTTATCCCAGATTAAACGAGTTTTTTTCACTAAATTTTAACTTGAAGTTGTGACATTTTTCAGGAATTTTAATGAAAAAAAATGGCTAATAAATATTTTGCGATGAGCACTTGCAAAAATTTAGCAGACAAATCCGAAAGCCAATTAAAATCGAAAAGAAGTCATTCAAGTCATCGTTCAAAAGTTTAAGATCACCCCAGTTCTAATGTCGTACCAGTTCAAAATTTTGGTCAATTAAATGCTAAGAAAATTAGCCATATTTTATAATTGTATTTTTTTAATTTTTTTTTTTTTAAATGCTTAATTTCAATCCTCAAATTTAACAAACCAAATGTGGAAACTATTACTGTCCAAATACTCACAAAGTAAGATCAATCCAGTACCTTTCAAATGAGCCATAGATAGTTTTATTTGGACGTGTGAGCACAGAGATTCTTTTCTATGTTTTAGGGGGTGATCCCAAACTTTCGCACGGGAGTGTAGCTACTTACTACCTGTTCGCGTAATCAACGAGCGGTGCAATGATAAGGAAAAGATGCATCTAGAGAAGCCAGCTCCGATACTGAGCTGCATCTTTCCGTATGGGAAGGAAATTGGAACGATCAAGCGAACGCCACACTCGGCAAGGGGTCTGAAATTTACGACCGTGGTGACAAAATGGGACATTCATGCAAACTTTAAGGGGGGCCTAATTGAAATTTGAGCTGCCGAGAAGGAATGGTGTCGGTTGGAAACCGATGATCTACGCCCAAGTGGACCATCGGTGTTTGTAGGACAGGGGATTGTGGATAATTCCGAGAAAAATGGCAATAAAGTGGATCAATTCGTAAAACAGGGTTTGGCTTCAGGAACCTGTATTGAATTCAACTTTTCGAAATAAATAATTGATTTTTTGTTTTTTTTTTTTATATACATTTATGGCATTTCGTTCCAACTGGGACAGAGTCGCTTGACACTATATGAATATGAATGTTGTTTAAAAACCTTTGAGAGATTACTGGTTGCACTTACAGATCTGAAGACGAAGAAGTTCTTCATATTTTGACAGAATTAATTATCCTGCAACAAATACATTTCATTGTCATTTTCTAGTAGGTAATCCTTACGAATAAAATCAAAGGAACACGTCATAAATTCGTCGTAGGTCAATTTGCAAAATCTGTTGAAGCTCGTAGGAAGGACAGAAAGATATACTGGAACGAACCGTGTTATGCTACACATGCACCTAGACCTACTTTCTTCACACTCCGATGCTGATGCTATCCCAACATAAGCTATGCAATGCACAGCCAGAAGCATTAGATCTATCGACAGGCAATCGAACTTTACAACTTCACGGGAAGTTTCCTCAATAAAGAAAGAAGAGACAGACAAACGATCGCGTCTTGGTCGTCGTCGTCGTCGTATTGGACGTCCGCCCATCGGATCACCCACACACACACATTTACTGTGCAGGGTGATCTAGACCCGGGGTGGTAGAGTTGCATGTATACAAAGTATACGGACGATTGCTGTTGGCAGTACCTAATAATAACAATGCAGACATGAGAAACACCACCAACAACAACAAACATATCGGCTCAGCAGCAGGAAAAAGTTGGCTCAAGATGCGGCGAAAATTGTTTCAAACCTAGCTGGATGCGAATGCGTTTGCGACTTGGGCAACTCGTACGGGAATAGTAATTGCTCTTTTCGCGCGACCAGATGATGTCGATTCGATCGATGATGAATGCCATTCATTGGTTGGGGGGTTTGGACTATTTACTAAACCAGTTTTGGGTTCGATTCTGATTGGCACTAGAATCAGCGCAGAAAGTTGGGTGGGTGTTCAATTGATCATTGAACGACTTGACCCTTGAAGGGTTTACTCAAATAAAAATCCGTTTCAGATATCTGGGGTCCAAAGGGTCCCTGAACGTATAATAACGTGTCTAATGATCTTCTACTTCTTGATATTACGTCCCCATTGAGACTGCTTCTCAGGTTAGTGTGGTGTGAGCACTTCCACAGTTATTAACTAATAGCATTGTTTGTCATAGTGACCAGTTTTGCAATCGTATATCGTGTGGGAAGCTCTATGATACTCCATTGCCAGGGAAATCCAGGAAAATTCAATAACGGAAAATCATGAACCGTCCGGGAATCGAACACAGACACATTCAGCATGCCGTTGCTCAGCCCAGAGGTTGACATATAAAATTTGAATTGCTTGTTTTTGAGCATAAGTCAATAGTTTTTGATGAAATTTTGGGGATTGCTTGTTCGCAATCATTCTAATTTCCGTAAATCATTAAGATCTGACTAGTTCTTGCCTGAGTGTTATCAGCATCATCGGCATGGTTGAAAATATGAAATTCATAAGCATTCGATTTTTCATCAACACATCCACAGATGTGGATTAGCGAGAGGGAAGATTCCTTTTTATGAATCAGATGAACCTACAGTTGTGTTCAGAATAATAGTAGTGAAAGCCGATTTTCATACAAAATGCTCAACTTTGGCATGCTGTAACTTTGTTTACCTATAAGCAATCGGCATGAAATTTTGACAGAGAACTACAAATATACCGTCAAACGGGGCTTCTTTTGACATTATTTCCACATTCTTCAACTTTGAGGATTTGTAGCTCTGTGAATAATGGATAGATTTCGATAATTCTTGCGCATATTTATATTGTATTTGTAAGTAACCAATGTGCAAAATATGAGGCAAATCCATCAATAAATAAAAAAGTTGCTTGAATAGCGAAAAGAAATGTGTCCTTCAAGACAAAAAAGGGGCTACTTTGGACACTTTTAGAAATTAATACGTTTTGATAGTAAAACGATTTTTCATCATAAATTTCAAACTGATTCTATTGATTATCGTTCATTGTGATGTTTTCGAATGTTTTTCAATGATATACATAATTAAGAAAATTTTAAAGCTTGAAAAAGCTACACATACCTATACAATACTTTTCACAAAAACATGCTATTCATAATTTTTAGTTTGCATGATGATATGTTTACTTCCTTTTAAATGTCAGCTAATAAATAGCGACTTATGCTTGATTGTTAAAGTTGATGCAAACGAATTGTGTAACTACCAAGTACTGCGATGAATAATTAGCTGTGTACAGAAATATTCGTTCTGATTCTTAATGTTATATGAACAATATGTAGAAGAATCTAATCGTTCGATGTATAATTGCCAAAGCTATTGATTGTTTTCGGAGTGAGAGCGTTCACGAATCGGACCAGATTGAATTGGTGAGATGGGTGTGATAGATTGTAGCACTGGATTTCGCATCGAGGGCCGCTATCCGAGAGGGAGTGTTTTTGATCGAGGAACTGTCACTTTCGGTTAGGGAACATTATAGTTAGCGAAACAAAACGGAACAGACCGGGGCGATCCATTTATTACGTAAAACATTTTTTGGGATTTTACAACCTCCCCTCACCCCAAGGTAAGAGTTTTGTATGAAAATGAAAAATAAATTGTGTGGCGCGTAGGAAATCTAAAACCCCCCTCCCCCCATAAACTTTTACAAAATTAGTGAACGGCATCTAAACGGTAGGTTGTATGTTTTTGCTTTAGTTTAATTCACACTTTTATCTAGCTAACAACTGTTATGACAAATATAATGTTTCAGCAAAAGATCCCGGACCGAATGGGACTACAATGTTTCACAGGGGAAGGAAATTGAAATAATGTTTGCGTAAAACGATCCAAGAAAAACATTTTACAAAAACTATGCATGGGATGGTACACATTGTTGTCACGCTGCGTTGGGACTTTCAAGCGTCTCGTTTTCTTGAATGATTCCTTTAAAAAAATATAGTTAAGACCGCCAAAAGGGAGCTGAAATCAGTATTTATATGTGTATATATTATTGTTCAGGATGTATCAAGAAGTGTAATTCTCAGAAGACATCGTTGTAGATCAATTCTTATTATGTAAATTAGGCTAATATCTTTTTTCTTTCAGGACAAGTAGTTGCATATTACCTCATTCCTTGATATTTTTGTATTATTGTATTTAGTATTTAACATAATACGATCAAGGAATTAACGTTGGCCATTCTATCCCAAAAATACACCAGAGTCCTGGACGAATGAAACAGAAAAAGGACATTATAACACAAACAACGTAGCCTTATTATATTATTTTATTGGTTTATGCTATAATCTTATTTATGGTTTTACTTACAGGGGCATTATTGGATTAAATTTTCTTTTTCAGAAACTTATTTCACAATCCTGAACAAAATCATCAAAGATGCTGGTTAGTGACATACAAACATTATTCTATTGCATTAATACATATAACATTGTGTTAATTCATATTATATAATGTAATATTCACTTTTTTGTTTTAATACATTAATGCTAGATTATTTATTTCTATTTTATATTGTTATTTTTGATATTTATATCGTACTAGTGGTCCCGACAAACTTCGTCTTGCCATCAAGTAGGCTGTTGTAAAACGTCATGTAATCCCCCATACAAAATGACACATTAGTCTTCTCCGGTTTTCTCGATTATTCCGGAGACTATCCCAAACTTCTTTCTCACACGAACACGTCGCATCCCTTGTCGTGTGTAACTGTGAAAAACTGACGGCACTCCGTTCATCTGTTTTCAAGTTATTTCGTGGCATACAAACACCACTCCGTTTTTATTTATATAGATTACACCATATAGTTTTTTATATATAATTTTTTGCATTGCGTTATATTACATCATATTTGTTGCAGGGATCCAATTAAATAGATTTTACTTCTTGAAGAATTTTGATATGTAGACAGATACCAAATTAATGAATGCTTCAATAAAAATTGATCAATAAGGTTGAAATCATCATATTCATTGAATTAAATTAATTTGAACATTCATATATGTAATATATATAAATATGTTATATGTTATTTATACATTATATTATAATATATATACACACTTTTATATATTTCTCATTACATTTATTTCATTTCATCATATGTTAAGATTTGGGAGGGTGCAACAGAGCATCATTGAAGCTGGATGCTAGAGTGGAGAGCCAGCCGGAGTCTAGGAGAACGTGCCCGTAACATCCTGGTAGATGGATGCAAATCTCCAACAGTTGCAATGGATTTGGAGCGCCCTACTTACAACAAACCATCTCGTGGAAAGATGGACAAGTATTGCAATTCTCTTATTCTATTTATTGGAAGGAGATTCTCTTTTCGCAGCAGGTTTCACGTAAGTGTCTCTGCTTACGGATCCATCATACCCCCTTTTAGCCCTTCATTCAACGGTATTATGAATTCAATTAATAATGAAAATTGACTCTGCTATCCAGTGGAACTGCATGCAGAGCAAGACTCAAGCTAGAATGGTGGCTATCTACATACATACATACATACATTGTCATTGTTTTTTTCTTTCAGGCTTGTTGGAACAATCTGTTATTGTCTAATTAATATTAATCATCTTTCATTCATAGATTCTAGGTCAAACCATCGAGTTATTGCATGATTTTCTAAATTTGTATATATTAAATTATTGCATTTAATTTTATTACATAACAATCATTTAATTGAAGCATATAATATGGGTGATATTGGGAGGGTGCATCAGGGCATCATTGAAGTTACAGCTGGACAATGAAGTGGAGTGCCAACCGGAGTCAAGGGTTGAAGTAACCGTAACATCCTTGTAGATGGGTTCTTCTATCCCAACAGTTGTAATGGATTTGACGCGCCCTTCTTATAACAAACCATCCCGTGGATAACTTGACAGGTATTGCAAATTTCATTATACTTTCCGTTGGATCATATTATTGGAAGGAGATTCTCTATTTCCCGCGGGTTTCGCGTAAGTGTCTCTGCTTACGGGTCCGCCACACCCCATTTTGGCCCTTCATACAATGGTATGTTGAATTCAGATTGATAATGAAAATTGACTGTACTGTTAAGTGGAACCGCATGCAGAGCAAGACTCAAGCTAGGATGGTGGCTACCTACATACATACATACATACGATATGTAGAAGAATCTAATGAATTACTGTAACTAAAAGTAATTTTTATTCCAAATACAATCCATGAAGTATAAGAATAATGATTCACAAGATCATAAACAATAAAAGTTTGCATTTGTTAGATGCATTTTGGCTCTTAATAGTTTTGAGATGGCGTAAGAGTAGTTTATTTTAGCACTTGAGGGATGCCATTGCTTTGTATAGCAGATTCATGTAAAATATGAATGAACAATATTTTTTAAGGATTATGTTGTGAGTTTACTGTTTATACGAGTTGAAATATATATGTTTTACATTTATTTACTTTTCTTAATCCTTTGTTTATTTTTTATTGTGTTGTAAAATATAGAAACCAACACTTTATAATTAAATATGAGTCGTAAAATTAAGACATTTGATCATTTATTTTTCTAAAAAAAACAACTTTTAACATAAATTTATCACAAATTTCTTTGAATAATGACGATTCGATAGTTTTGTGATGTTCCCAACAACTTTCCACGATATGTGGTAAAAGTGCTGAAGACACAAAATGGCTCAGATTAATATTTATGCTGGAAATAAATCCAAAACGTGAGTGTCCAAAGTAGCCCCCGGAATCAAAAGTAGCCCCGTCTGACGGTACTCAATTTCATTATCACAAAGTATGAAATTTTTCACAGTACCGGTTAAAAATTCAAGCACCAGGTGAAATCGCTCAAAATAATAGTAGTTTTTCATTTGTAAATTTTTGTCCTGTAACAATTTTCTAAAATATTGGCTTGTTCTTATTGATAATAAAATTGAGTATATTTGTAGTTCTCTGCCAAAATTGCATGCCGATTGCTTGTAGGAAAACAAAGTTACAGCATGCCAAAGTTGAGCATTTTGTATGAAAATTGGCTTTCACTACTATTATTCTGAACACCACTGTATATTATAGATCCGAACTTTACAAGAGCAGTGCATGTGCTAAGTAATAAACGGTATCTCTGAGAAAGCTTACGTTTTTGCGTTTCTTTTCGAATTTGGCCTATCTTTGATTGATAGAACAAATGTGACGGTGAACCTCATTGGCTCATGTGCTGAAATTTACTATAAAAAATAAATAATGTAATATGCATAATATTAGAACTAACTTGGAGGTGATGATTTCGCAATTTGGAAATTAAAATCACCTCCAAACACTAGCGATTTTGCGGTGGGATGTTGACGTTTTATCACGAATCAGTGCACCGGATTCCGCTTATTTAATGTGAAACAGTTTGGAATCAACTTCTAAGATAGCACCAAAACTTCAAAGGCACAAATCTATCCTAAATCATCCAACAACCGTGTCCTTCTTATTTTGGCTTTGTGCACTAGCAGAAAGCTTAACATAAGAAGATCATAAACGTTTTCCAATTATTTCTCCAGTTTAGTGCCTTTCAAAACGTGAGTAGGGACACAAGTGGCCATCTGTGGATTCCACCTTAAGGGAAGTTATGTGTTCAAATGTTTATTCAAAGTAGCTATTGAATCGATCAATACTATTGTTATGTCACAATGTAGCTCCAAGCATAAGTAATCAATGGCAAAATAACTACACTAGTGAACAGTAATAGGGGCATCAGCGGCTACTGGTGCACTAATGGTAAGTTTCCAATAACAAAATCGTTTCAAACAATCGATCACGGTGTTTGATGGGAAATTTGGTTACTGGAACTAGCTTACTGGAAAAGCACTACAACCCAAAGTAAACCTGAAGGGTTCTTTCGTGCCTGTCGCACGATATACGCATTTCAATTGAAATTTAAATGCGGTAAATTTAGTAAAAGCTCCTAATTAATAACTGTGGAGGTTCTTTTAGAACACTAATCTGAAAATCAGACTTTGTTTCGGTTAGGACGTTTGCAAAGAAGAATACGAGAAATCCTATGTTTATTCCAACATTGATCTATGTATGTGAGTTATCCATAACTGTGGAGTGGTTGTATTATACTTCTCAGATCTGAAAATGTTTAGTCGGACTCTTTTTTACTCGTGTTTTAGAAGTTGGTAGTATAGTCATTAGCATTGGCAAGAGAATTCTTTAGTTTGTAAATAGTTGTTTTATTTGTTGATGATAGTCTTTATCAGTTAATCAAGTCAAGAAGGTAATATCTCTTTGATTACATAGCAAATGAAGCAAAACAAATGACACACATTGAAGCATGTGATTGAAGGAAGGTAATAAGAAAGTAATTTCATAGTTAATGTAATGAAACTCAATTTGGTGATAGCGGCCAGACAGCAAAATAATAGTGACTACAGTAACTAAAATTATCGAAAAAGTGACCAAATAGAGATTGAAATGTGATTTCATACTTACAAGCATTATGTAGAAGAGAGGAAAATTACCGTCGTCGTTTTACAAATTTTCTAAATCGGTGTTTCGTTCAAAATTGCAGCAATAGTAATGCAATTCTACCATTCCACTACATTAGCTATCTGAGTTTCCATGAAGGTTCCATTCCAGTTGAAAGAAAAAAAAATATCTGAGTTTCAAATTTACAGTCATCCTACAGTTATGGATCAACTGGAAAATGGAAAACAAAATTACCTCCCTGGCATCAAAATCAAAATTCGCGGTTATTTACCAAAAAATGTTGACTTCGATAGTAATTTCGAACGATGTCTACCCCACAGATGTGGATCAGTGGGAGAGGAGGATCCTTATTATGGATCAAATCGACTCATATTGCGGTTCAAAGCACTATAACAGCTATTTATCTGTGTGGTAAACGAACGGTGTATTAGTGAAAGCATACGCGTTGGCGTTTGTTTCGGTAGTTTTCAATGCCCAGTTATGAATCAACGCTTCTGGGAATACGTTTAACATTTTTCGCGCAACGTTTCAAAAGGACCTATATAACATTGAGAGGCTCTCTTTGTTTACTTTCTCTTTAATGAGTCACATTAACCTCTACTGTTGCGTTTTTTTTTTGTATGAAACGCTAGTCAGGGAAATTGCCTTTCGTTCTTTAGTGAAAAACTTCCCAAAAGCTTTAGTATGCCACTGTTATAATTAAAAGAGAGCGAGAGAGGAGAGAATCTCTCATTTGTACATAGGTCCTTTAGTAATGTTCAGCGAACGGACGGAAAAAGATATACATAAGCATGTTATGGTGTACAGTTTTATGGTTTACGTAAATAAAATGTATTCTGCGTAATTGCATCTCTATTTGATGAGATATTCCTGTTTTAATCCAACTTTGATCCATATCTGTGTACTATATATAACTGTAGAGTGATTGCTGATGTTTGAATGAGCACACAAAAGCTAGTTTTGTAATGCATAAATCTCGAACGCCGATAGAAAAAATCCTCTGGAAATTCATCAATTCTGAAGAACGAAGTTAAAAAAAAAGACACGGACACCCTTTGGTCATTTGGCTGCACAGATGTTACTCAACACTAGACAACGAATAAGCATGGCCCAGTGGCACAGCCGAGAAACATTCCTGACGAAAAATGTCAATGACTGAAGCGGGAATCGAACCCACCCCCTAATGATACGATGCGCTTAAATGCCTAACGACACTAACCGCACGGCCACAAGCGCACGAAATAATGGCAAACATCTTAGTCTTAAAAATTCATTAAAGCTGTTCCATATGCCACAGTTGCAGGACGGATTTCTGAAAAAAAAAAATGCTTTATGCATTTGTTAGGAAATTTCAGGAATAGGTCGATGATATGAGAAGATGGTTTAGCGAAAAATCCTCACAAAAACTGAAGATAAATTCTTGAACGTACTTGTGGAATTCCCGACAGAAACGAGAATTTAAAAATAAGAGGAAAATCCTAGAAAGCATTTATTTGAAATATAACCCTCACTCTTTTCCAAGGTAGCGTCAAAGCTTTATTTATTCGATGAACTCGAGAAACACTGTATCAGGTGGTTAATGTGCCGTAGTTATTAGACAATGATTTAGACGTATTACAATAATCTAGATATTACTCAGTACTCGAAGTATCCAAAAAACAATCGTATCACTAAAGACTAATAAATAACACTCATTTCAAGATGATTCCGAACCATGTGTGTTTAGCTACGAATACTTTTTATTTCGAAGCGCGTATTTTTGGAATAAAAATAATCGTTCGAAATCGTAGAGATAATAGGCTTAATATACCTGGCTTAATGTCTGGCGGATGAGTTTAATTAGTTGTGAAAGGTTTGAATCCATTTCCTAATAAAATTGGTAAATTTTTGATGAACATGCTTCTGACAAATTTCTCGCATAACTTATGATCTCACCTTAAAAGCCATTGGTAACCGCGTTTATTGACTGTTTAACGATAAACTTGCGACAATCGACGCGCCACCATATTTCATATAACGGAGGTTACTAGAACTAACTTGGAGGTGATGATTTGGAGGTTATTTGGCCATTTGGAGGTTGAAATCACCTCCAAACACTAGCGATTTTGCGGTGGGATGTTGACGTTTGATCACGAATAGCTCAATGTCACTGAACAAGCGAATGGATTTACACGTTAATCAACAATGCTTACGATGAAGAGAAAATCACCTTTTTGTCCTAGTGGTGATAGTTTGTAACTCGGCTCATTCATTTGTTTAAAATAACGAGCTACATACTTGGTTACCAATAGTTTTTGGGGCAAGATCATAAGTTATGCGAGATTTTATAAATAATTTCTGGTTGAAGTTACAGAGAACTTTTAGGCTTTTTATGAGCTTCCATCCAAAGGTAGCTCAAAGATCCATTCAGGCTAATCTCCGTTGATTTATCTATAAATTCATCTAAATCAACTTAGCAGATCTGTCAGGAATTAAGGCTACATTTAAATTCAAAAACTTTACCTGAACTTGCATCACGAAACCCAACAAATAAATTCTAGATATTTTAGTGACGTCGGCGATGAACTAAAATCACGGCGTGTATATGGGAAAGGTTTATCACAGAAAATAGGCATCGCTGAATCTTTCACCATTCGAAAATATAGGTTTTAAGCTTTCATTTGACGTGTTCCCCAAAAAAATCCACCGAGGGATCCCGAATACATTTTTTTATTTAAAATTTTTGTTCTTTAGAGTACATTATTTTTAAATGTAATCATTGCAAGAGACAGCTTCGTTGGATAAAAGGTTTATTTCCATTTAAAAGTTCATAAAATAAATATATATACATATCTATTGAGTTTCATTTTGTAAAAAAACAAAACTGTCCTATGTGATTTTGAGGATTTATTGAGCTATAGGACACTTATTCGATAGGATATGTTGTAAGTTCGACTGTTCACTTATTCATACTGTGGAAGTATATCTAACCGAGCACTGTTTCTTTTCATGGTTAGAATACATTAAATTTATTCTTCTTCTGTCTGGCATTACACCTCTGCTGGGACATAGCCTGCTTCCCAGCTTAGAGTTTGTTGAGTACTTAGATATTGATTGAGAATTTTCTTTGAAAATCAACCGTTAAAGAATAAAAGTAGAATGGATCAACATTACAACGGCCTACGAAAGTAAATGGAATATGCTTAAACGCCCTGTTACCCAAGCCTTAGCAAAAAGCTTAAAAAATCCTCATTAAGAATATTATCCAGGCACCCGGAGTAAATGACACTACACAGACTTTTTTAATAGTATTGAAGTTATGTAGATGTTTTTAGCTTGGAATTTCAAAATTTAATAAGAATATAGTGGAAGATATTTCCTGTTAAATCAAATCATAAAAATAATTCCACCGTGAAAGTGATTTTCTGACAAGCAGAACAACAATAATACAATTTGCACAATTACTGCAGTAATTAAAACACGTAAGTAGCTTACAAACAAGAAAGTTTTACCATTTTATATTCCTTTTAGATTGATATCATATTCATATAATATATGTTTTCAACATGAGATATGGTTAATTATGTGATTATTGGCAACGGTAAGTGTTATGAGGAAGAATAAAAAGTTAAATTTTATGTGCCCACTTGCCCCGTAGAGTTGAGTAACTGCAATTTACAGTAGATTTTTATGACTTTATTCTAAGGGTTACAATATCTCGAAAGGATACCTTCCCATTATTGCGGACATCAGCGAATACAGGGTGCAACTTTTGCAATTTTTTGGGCTATTTCATGAAAGCAACATCAATCAAGTGGCTGCATTTATTGATCGTAGCAAAATGAGCTCCATACAGCATGTATTTTACATTACCTTTTGGAGCCTTTTGGGGAGTTTTGCGATGATAGCGACTCAAGAGTCTGCCTTGAGCTCTGCCTCTATTTTTACAGTAGCTCCATAAACTTAAGTCAGGAGAAGTCAAATTAGGATCTCCAAATTCAAATCATGTGTCCCTTTTTTATGTCAGATGTCCATGGAATTTCCGTTGCAGAGATATAATGAACAAACTTCCAAAGATATCGAATTTATCGACTGTTTCGTACAGATTGAAAAAAAAATGACTCAATGATTCTTTTGGTATGGTCCAAACTGTTAGTACTGATCATGGAATGGCGTTTCTTGAATCTTGAATAGATTTTCTGTTCCTCAAATGTGGCATTTTTGCTTATTTATGAAGCCAGATTGTGCCTGTTGACCACGATATTTTCTAGGATTTAACAGTTGAGTTAACACAACTGCAAGACTATTTTCAATTCAAAGAGTCACTATTTTGGCATGTTTTTTTTTTTTTTTTTTTTTTTTTTTTTTTTTTTTTTTTTTTTTTTTTTTTTTTTTTTTTTTTTTTTGTATGGTATTCAGTTGGAGCTGCCTGACAGCTTAAAATGTCAAGGCTGAACCCTCGGTCTGGCTTTTGCCAAGTTTCCCCTCTACCAGGACCAATACTCAGACGGACTAGGCAATGGCGACCACATGAACACTGTTTTTTATTAGTATTGTGACGTGGTAGTTTTTGAAAAGTACCCATATTCCCTTGCTTCTGAGAAAAGGAAGCATTATGAAAATCAGCAGCTCCATTAGAATTTGTTTGAAATAGTAGTGTAGAATTTGTTTGAAATAGTAGTGCATTACTAATACTGTCTAGTCGAAATGGTTTTAAATAATTTGTCATTCAAGTGCTATTCTGATTACTATTGTCTTTTACGTAAGATAAGAGTCTTAAATGTCAAGTGTCGTCAAGTCTTAACAAAATTAGGCTGTTTAGTAGTAATTCTAGTTAATTTCATTTTTTGTTGTTAAAAGTATTTATTGGTCATTACGTTCATAAATCCTTAAAGAAAAAAGTCGCTTTCCTTGTCTTTTCAACAATTTTTCGAAACTAGCAAGTGTACCTCAATGATCGATCTCAACGTCTTACTTTCCATAGTCATTTTTATAGTGAATATTGAAGAGTGAGGTTACCTTAGGCTTCTATTACAGTCTCCTACAAGATTCACTTTTCGGTGGCAAATGCAATGCTTCACAACGCCTACTTTCTACTTGTAAATTTTGCGAAAATGAAGCTGGAATTAAATTATTTATACCGCTGTTACAAAAGAGGTATTTCTTATTATGGCAATGTAAAAACCATATTAAAATAAGATTGTCGCCACTCATTTCTACTCAGTGAATCTACTAGTCATTTTCCTAAGAGTTCCTAAGTATTCCCTACGTCGTATATGATAACGATGTATCTAGCTAGCTAATAATAAGAGTGGCTACGGATCATTCTGGTTAGCAAAAGGCAAACTGAACGTCACCAATAGTATTAATGTCCACTTCGAATAGATTAATTATTTGAAATGGGCATCAATTCTGTCAATGACGCAGAATGTCCGTTGGATCGCATCCGAGATATTATTGCGTCTATGCCATATGAATTATGACGCGGCTTTAAGCAAAAAATGCCAAAATGTGATACCACCACTACAGGTTACGCCTTTGGTTTCCATCATATGGGCTAATGGATTATGCCCTCCCATCGCGGCAAGGTCGCATAACCAAGGGGAGGGAGTCACTATTTTGGCATGTTGTTTTTTTATATCATATTAATTGTGGAAAACATGACAATATTAACCCAGCAGAAAGTGATATTGATTTGTAAAAATGGTTCAAAAGAGCTCTATTTCGTATCAATCGTTTGGCAGCGTCCATTTATTACGTAACGCTAAAATCGAAAATTTTTGACCACCTCACCCCATCTCCCTCCGTAACGTTTTTTGTATGGAAAAATTAAACGCTCTTCCCCCCTCCCCCTAGAGCGTTACGTAGTTTGTGGAATTTTCAGGATGGTTGATTAGATCTCATCGGTCGAGTATATTTTTCTTACACACAATATAAAAAATAAAGCAATCATGATAGGCGAATCAAATTCTCAGTTAATGAATAACCGAAGAACTCTTATTTGAGAACTTGGCTTTGTCTCAATAGGGGTGTAATTCCAGAAAGAAGGAAAATAAAATTAATCTTTTCTAAATATGAACAGAAACAGTTATACACTAGAATCAAATACGCACTTTAATCCGAATGCCGATCTCAGCTGTGCAAATCTCGGTAAAAGGTCGTTTGTTGACATCTTAGTAAAAGTGACGTTTGGTAACGGCACCCAAAGGTGCTGTTTTAAGTAAACTTGATGTTAGGCTGACAACGTCTGGCATTTTACTCTCTCTTTTTCAGGAGGAGAAATTTTCCCAAACTGTTCAAAAATTTGATTTATCCAGTTCACGTGAGCGCTGGAATTGAGGAAGGACATTCCGTCTAGGATCGTTCTAAACATTTGGAGGGTGATCATGTTTCGTGTTCCGTACATTGGTTGGACGTTGGACTGAGGAGGAACTTTATCAAGGGATCGTTCATTCCTGTATTTTGAAGAGCACTCGAATTTTACGAAGTTTCCAATTCTTTGGTTTTATCAAGTGTCCAATAATGAAGTTGCTTTGAAATTTATCAAGATTTTAATTGGATTTTGTTAAGTATATTTTTTCTTGTTATTTCCTTTTATTCTTTATTATTAGTTTTAGCTTTGATTAATTTTTATTTTTTTGTTATTTTTTATGAAAGCATGCATATATATTTTACCTTTTATCGATTTTTGATATGCAATGCTTGTGAACTAAATATATAAATCACCCCGTGTGTCGGCATAGTTTATGAACACTCATCAAATGAAAATAAATTATTTTTTTAATTGACAATTGTTTTTGAATAGTTCGTCAGCACAGGTGACGACATACCGTTTTGATTCATATTACGGACACTTAAGGCCTTAATGAAGTATAACTCAACATAGAGCATACAAAATAAATCATTCTGTATGATTTCTCAGCGCTATCGAGCGTCGGAAACCTTTAACTTCCGAATGGTGGGTAAAGAATACGCTTCTGCAACTTCAATAATTTTAAATAAATCTAAATGTGTGGCCTTTTCATGATTCTTATTCCGGACGCTTCCTCACTTTTGCATCATATTCCGGACACTTTGATTCGAATTCCGGACAGCTCATGGAAATCATTATTAGAAAAGTCAAACCATCAGTTTAAATCGTCAAGCCGCTAAAGAGACGTCTAAGGCAGTCAGATACTATCAGTTTGCATAGATTTCTATGGAAAAAGCTTATTAAAACAAGCCTTGAAAGTGAGAACTTTTGCACAGCAAAAATTGAAACATTTCGTCTGAAATGTTTCCCATACAAACTAGAGTGTCCGGAATTTGAAGCTGTCCGTAATATGATTCAAAACGGTACATTTGTCATCGTTTATAATGAAGCCATACAAAATAGTGATATTTAAAATCAAAGTTTCATGAGTCGCATCACTTACCAAGGTGAACCCTGATCATTTAACTTTTGAACCCTTCCCACTAACAAAAATCCTTCCTGCGACTACCGAGGAGATGCAGAGATGATCACGGTATCTAGTAACAACGGTAGTCACACTAACATTATTTGTATAATTTTACGGTAAGATACTTTATTAACACTATGTATGATATATTACTATATATTGGGTATTGGGGAGGGGTAGCCTAAGGGAGTTAATTGAACTGTTGACTGGATGAAAGTGCGTGGGGTCGCCAGCCTTTTGTCATGAGAAAACAGCCTTAGTGTTGTCTTCCAAAGGTCTTCAAAGATATTAACTAGCCCTGCTACAACAAACCATCAGGTAGATCATACCATCCTGGTATGATTCTGCAGCCATAGGTAATCCTTGCGCTGATGGTGGCTAAATAATCATCATCATCATCATCATCATCAACTTGATGTTAGGCTGACATATCAGTTAAAATTAATTTGATTACCGCTCAGCTGTGCGGATCTTGGTAAAAGAATGAAAATTAGTTCAACTCAACTGAGTGTGTCCTCCACTGTACGGGTAAGTGTCGTATCCCCAAGATCACATAGGACAGTTATGTCTATTACAATATGTAATCTTATATATCTATGTTATATCAACTTTCATTTGAAATTTGGGCTACCATGGAGCTTGAGAGAAAAAAAAAACTGTCTTTTACCATGATTATATTTGAAAATATCGTACTTCAAGGAACAAAAATTTAAAATAAAAAAAAATGTTCGGGATCCCTTGGTGGATTTTTTTGGGGAACCCGTCAAATGAAAGCTGAAAACCTATATTTTCGAATGCTGAAAGATTTAGCGATGCCTATTTTTTGTGATAATATTGTTCTACTAGACACGCCGTGAAATAATCAACGCTTTTGAGTGTGACTGTAAGCCGAAATCCAAAAATAAATTCCAGATATTCTATCAGAAATGCTTGTGAAATTTTTACCTAAATTCATCTAGAAAGTTTGCAAACAATAAGAATGCTTTTCGCCCTGGTCGGCGTTTAATCAAAGTGGACCAAGTGACGTTTTTCATATTTTGCGAAAAATAGGCTTGACCTCGTTAAAATTTTTGTAATTGTTTAACTCGTTAAAATTTTGCTAAACATCTTTGTGTAACTTTCAAACAATATAATGTGAAGTAATAATCATGAAAACACATAACCCAAACCTCAAATAGAACGTTTTAACGTTTTTTTTATTTGGTGGACTATGTGTACTTGGTCCACTCTGACTGAACTAAAAACCACCGTTCAGTGATTTGGTTCACTATGACTGAACAATTTCTAGGAAAATAACAATCATTAAATGCTTGCACGGTCAAACTAGATACATACTTCAAAGATAAACAGGTTATCAACATCCGCCGATATCAGTATAGTAAATTCTTCAATTATCAACATCTCCAAACCCGAAATCAGTGACATTGTAGGGTCAGGGAATTGAAGACCAGAAATATTCAAATATGTGTTCAGTCAGAGTAGACCAAGTGAAAATCTTGAGTACCGCCCAAAATATACTGATCCAATAAGCGGATTCTAGGACATACCATACAGTCACCATAAAACTATCAAAAACTACTATCAGACTCTGAAATAGACTCAAAAATCGCAATAATCAATCAGTTTATTGCTTTTTGACACTTGGTCCACTCTGTCTGCACAGAACTTGTTGCAATATCTGACCACCTATCCCAATATGGTAAATGGTCAAAAATAAACGCATCGAATCAGTAATATTTATGAATTTTTATTGAAGGATGAGAAGAAGAATCATTCGATGTCGAAAAATCTGACAAATCATCTGAAATGTATTTCATTTCCTCACCTTACTCAGCATGCTGATCATTTTCGCTGCACGGAGGTCCAGTTTTCTAAAACAAAACTTTGAAAACCAAATTTCCAAACGAGTATTTAGATGAATAGCAAAATCAAACATTTATTTACAATATCACTGGTGACTTAACGGTACTTTAATCTAATTTTATTGTACATATCTCTCACAGTTTACAGCATTCATCAAATCTGATAACAGTGAAATGGAGTTAAGGTAATTTCGCATCTAATGGAACAACAATCCAATTTTCCCAAGTTTTGTATTTGGTCCACTCTGACTTAACGCCGATAATATGTAATTCGAAATAATGTTAGATTTCGAATAACAAAAACCAGTAAAGCATTACTGTCCTGATATTTTAGTTTAAGAGAATGATCCAGATTTTTTTTTGATTTATCAGATCACGAAAATAAATTGACACGCTTCTAGGCCTACATATCATATTCAATGTGACTGTAAGATTTTGTTCAAAGGGCAATCTTTTCCAGTGAGAAGCTTCGACTGGGGATTACTAGATATTGTGTTCATAACTGTTGTTCCACTATTAGGTGCTCTTAGTTCGTCTGGTTACCTTCGAATTCTTATTTGACGAAACAGCAGGAGCCCCGGTAATAATTATTGAATAATTTATGGCCGAGTATTTTAAGCAATATAAATCATAGAGTTGGTTGATAATATAATACTCAAATGCATCCGCAATTTTTCCACACATCTTTTGTATGTTCAGATGACGACTTCTCACTGCTTCATGGACTCGGTATGTTCCAAACACACCCAAACGACACTGCCGTGGATGATGCATATTATCCATGAAACCAACACTGTCAGCGATCCTCTGCTGCCTGCCTTCCAGATACTGCTAGTGCCCAGATTACACCGTGGCGATGATTATAAATCCTTAAACGCTTCGAGAGTACGAATCCGTCGAAATTTGAAACCATCCCGTACTAATCCAATCCGATATGAACTCCGATTCTGATATCCCTCCAAGCAATTTATCAAAAACTCCGAGATTAATGGAAGCACAGGTCAAACCTCCTCCGGAATAATACACTTTGTACAATCAAACACGCACACAAACACGGCATTCTCACTCGTAAATCTCTGTGAGGACAGCAAAACAAGCAACAACTCCAGAGGAGCCAGCAATCGGCCATGTATTCCGCCCGTCGTCCATACACACCTTTCGAGAACAACGAAGACGACGACGACTACTGCTGGTGCTGCTTCTGCTGCTGCGTGACGTCAGGCTGGAACATTTTTCTCACTGTACAACACTGTTCCTTCACTTTTCTCGCACTTTGGCTGCATCCATTTGCGGCCGAACTGCTGGAAGGAAAATGCATTTCCCGACGCCGGGAGCCCTCCGCGGCCGGTCGAAAACTATCGCATCCGGTTGCCAACCAGTTGGGGCAACTTTGGGCACTACTTTTCCGCGGAAATTCACTGATTATTGGGGCGGTTTTGGGCGACACAAATCGGAGACCGAATTTCACTTCTGTTTCTTCGCACGGGTTTACTGCTACCTACTGCGCTCTCAGGTCGGGTCGGTTCGGGTTCGCTTCGCTCGGGCGACTGGCTGAAGTTTTTTCTCTTTTCTTTTTTGACGTTTTGCTTTCGATTTTCGCCGCGTGTGCAGGGATGCTGCTTGCAAATGAGAGTGCAGGGGTGTGGTGATGTTGGTTGGAAAGACTCGTCGAGAGATGGCACTATTTCGAAAAGTTTGTGTTGGTGATTGCAAACCGCACATCTTAAGTTTATGAAGACGTTATTTCGTGAATAGGATAACGACTATTTATTTCGTTCTTAAACGCTAACAGTTGGCGCCAGAGGCAAAAAGTACAGACAACAACCTTCCGAACATCAGAGTTGCTTAATATCAATCATATCAGCTGATGGCTGATGGTCTAAAACTATCAATATCACTTGCGAGCTATCAATATCACTTTGATTTGACAACCAACAGCAGTGATGCGACATCGCACTCTAGATCAAAATCACTGCAGAATGAATGATCACGTGGTCATTATCCATGCTATTAATGTTTTTCAGTGACCAACACATAGTTTTAATCTATCTGCAACACTATCGAAAATATCTTACTGATAAATTGCCATTTTATGTGCTTAATTTAAAGCTAAACTTAACCCATCAGTGATATCATTAGTCTATCGCCATCAATGCACTGGTGATGGAGTAGAAAGCATGATGTTGATGTGATATAGAATGATCCGATTTGTATCGCAGTCGGCCTGTACAAATCAGCAAATTTAAAGCATTGATAGTGACATCGAGCAACTCTGCCGAACATTCAACTTCTTTCACTGGCCGCTGAGCGACGACACTGTTGCTTGTATTCCACCCACTGATCGCGCTACGCTGGATTCTCAAATTTCTCAAACTTTCAACATAAGCGCATGGAAGAATGGTAGTCAGAGAATTGTCAAAACGTATTCGTCATCAAACGTCAATAACCCACCGCAAAATCACTAGTGCACAGACAAACAGACGTCACACTTTCATAATTGTGTATCGACCACCTTTTTAACGGTCAAATCAAAAATATGGTAGGTAGCCAATCCGCCACCGACAGCGCTCGCATCGTTTTTGTTCGCGTTTGACGTTTACACACTACCGCCATCTGTTGGCCTGTCGGCCAAACACACTAATTTTAGCATTGGGCGTACATGTCCTCGTGACTATGATTTTTATCGAGATTTGTTCTAAGTGTTACGTCTGTTTGTCTGTGGCTAGTGTTTGGAGGGGATTTTAACCTCCAAATTGTCAAATAACCTCCAAATCATCACCTCCAAGTAAGTTCTAATAAACTCCGTTATATGAAATATGGTGGCGCGTCGATCGTCGCAAGTTTATCGTTAAACAGTCAATCGGCGTTCGAGATTTATGTATTACAAAATTAGCTAACCATGTAACCATAAAAAAAACTTGATTTTTCCGAACAAAATTTTTCGTGTACAGTTTGTGAAACTGTCAATATACTATCTTTTTTTCCCAAATCCAATGTAATGCAAACAGTTGTTAAATGGTCTGACTATAAAATTGAAATGAGACAAATAATGTATGTGTAATGATTGATTAATTGTGAAACATTGTATTTCTACCCTTTACCGTACTGTTCCTTTGTGTTCATACCATAAAAGAAAAAAATATAAAATGCATTTTTTATTAATTTATTTTTGTAATTTTTATTATACTATTTCAATAGTTGTTATATATAGGGTTATCTTTAGTGTTCATATTTCACTACAATATTGTAGTCGATTATTTGCACTAATAGCTCTCGATGACGCCTTTCCCTCTCACTTGTTGCAGACTTTGGAAGTTTTCAGGACATCATAGTCAAAATAACCTTTATGAGGGAATTCATCTCGCAAATGTGGTTCGGGGTAATATATTCTGGCAGCTTCCTATTGGTTTAGTTAGATCCTCACCGCAGCGGCTGTAAGTTTGTAACACTTGTTTGCACTCGATGCTTCGGAAGATTCGTCGTGTCAATCATCCTGAAAAAAAAAATCGATAGGACGTTAGTGCTGGCATTTGAATTTCTAATTCCAATTCTAATGGCACGATACATATGAAAAATACTTACGTTGTGATCAAATCCAACCGTCTGTACAGTGGCGACTCGGAGGATGGTTCCTACTTCGTTGATGTTTACGTTTCCGGATCAACGAAGATAAAACAGCAGAAGCTACCGTTGATTTCGAAAGGCCGCCGGATCTTCTCCCAGCCGCTGAAGAACCGGTCATTCACTTTTAAATATTTACCATTTAGCGTTATGATATTTGTTCACAAATTTCATAACGCTAAAAATTGCCATTTTCGACACCCACCCACCCCCTCGTAACGCTTTTTGTATGAATATTTTACATATTTTGTATGAGCCGTAACAGCACGAGGACACCCACCCACCCCCTACAGCGTTATGAAATTTGTGAATGGGCCCCTTCTAGACTTCTGGAACTTTTGTTTCTCAAACCTTGTTTTGTTTGCACAGGCGGTTTGAAAAAAAAAAAGAATGCAAAAATGCACGCTCGAAAAACTTAACTCAGTTATTGCAGTAATTTTCACGAAAAAAAATCCATAAAATTTTCACTTAGTTTTTACACATGTTTACCGAAAAGATACAGAATATTAAAAAAAAAAATATTTTTTGCATTGAATTTAATCTACCTTAGACTAAAATGTTATATGATAATAAAAAAAAACAAAAATAAAACACCGGTTTGCGGAACATCCTACACCCAGAATATATTTTTTTGAAAGTGTGTTGAATCAATGAAAACTTACTGTTTGTCTAACTGTTAAATAAATGTTGTATACAGTAAAATGCACATGGGTGAGTGTGTAGTGAAAATTGGAAGAAAATTCGTTTGGCAAATGGTAAAGTTATATTTCTACCATTTCTAAAGATTTTTTATCTTCGTATAACTCAACTATATTTGGACATTATTGCATATTTGCACTGTCTGGGATAGTTTACTCAAACCGTGGTTTAAAGTCTAAAACTAAAGGACTCTTATTGTTCAACAAAAAAGCAACTGTTTGTGATACATTAACAATAACAGATAGTTTTGTTTAATTGTTCTGATCATTAGACAAACTGTGTTTTCCTATGCGGGGTAAACGCTCATGTTGGAAAGTAGTACGTTCTACATGTTTTAAAGGTTTTTTATTCATACCAATATTGTAGTAAACTCTTGGATTTTATTTTTGATTTGATGCTACATGTAGTACATAACCTGTAGACGAAACCAACTCAACTCACATTTTTGTTGAGTACGAGTTAAACAAAAAACTCTCAAGCATTTTTTTTCAATTTCTTTATTAGTATCATTCCAAACATTACATTTATTTCTTATATCTAGGTGTTCTGTGTTATTAGACAACACTATCATCCTAATTTGGTAAAACAAATTTAAGATTTAATTAACATTTTGTTAACAACATATTACATTTCATTTGCCGTAGCAGTTCAGTTTTTTTACAGGTGAGTTGATTTCACCTGCTTATAAGAGAAAAAAAAACGTTTTTAATATACTTAACCTAACTTAACCTAAACATATAACACATTAATCGTGGCAATAGAAGATTGTAACGATTTTGCCTGAAATTATTAATTATTTTATTTGACATTTGTTCCAATGTTTCAACATTGGATATTCTATGTAACTCATTGGTGCTATACCAGGGAGGAAGCCTCAGAATCATTTTCAAAATTTAATTTTGAATTCTCTGCAGAGCTTTCTTCCTGGTATTACAACAGCTAGTCCATATTGGTACAGCATACAACATGGCTGGCCTGAAAATTTGTTTGAATATCAAAAGCTTGTTCTTAAGACAAAGTTTTGATTTTATATTAATAAGGGGATAGAGACATTTTACATATTTATTACATTTGGCTTGAATGCCCTCAATGTGATTTTTGAAAGTTAAATTCTTATCTAGCATGAGCCCTAGATACTTAACTTCATCTGACCAATTTATTTGAACCCCTCTCATCGTGACAACATGTCTACTTGAAGGTTTCAAATAAAGAGCTTTTGGTTTATGTGGGAATATTATTAGTTGAGTTTTGGAAGCATTAGGAAAAATCTTCCAGTTTTGCAAGTATGAAGAGAAAATATCCAAACTTTTTTGCAATCGACTACAGATGACACGCAGGCTTCGTCCTTTGGCAGAGAGGCCTGTGTCATCCGCAAACAAAGATTTTTGACATCCCTGAGGTAGCTCAGGTAAGTCAGATGTGAAAATATTGTATAATATTGGTCCCAAAATGCTGCCTTGAGGAACACCAGCTCTTACAGGAAGTCTTTCAGATCTGGAGTTCTGATAATTGGGTCCTAAAATTTTTAATGAAATCTTGTTTTTATTTAATAACACGAAAGAGCATCTCACTGCAACTACTTTACCAATTTTTTCCGCTCAAATAACGGCTATATCATGTTTAAACTTTAATTTAAAAATTGGGTCCATAAATGAACCTTGACACTTAAGATCATGTTTGACATTCGCTTAGTCGACAAAAACACCACCGGGGTTTTAGTTTTAACACTGGGGTTGTTCCTATCTGACATTTCGGAAGGGACACGGAAAACAAAATGCACCCAAAATTTGAGTTTAAGCCAAGGGGTGTGACAAAATCTAAAAAAATGTTTTTTAGACTCAAACCAACGGAAAACATTAGAAAATTGAGTAAACATATGTTATTGGCCTAAACTTAAGCGTTTGGCACTAAAATTGGAACAGGGCTTTAGGACCCTATTAACCTGAAGTGTACGATTTGACAGATAACTTTGAATTATTCTAACAATGTATGTTGGAAAATTAAAGTTTTTTAATTTTACAATCAAACCTTCATGCCAAACACTGTCGAATGCTTTTTCTATGTCTAGAAGAGCAAGACCAGTAGAATAGCCTTCAGATTTGTTGGAACGGATCAAATTTGTTACACGTAAAAGCTGATGAGTGGTCGAATGTCCATGGCGGAATCCGAACTGTTCATTGGCAAAAATTGAATTTTCGTTGATGTGGGCCATCATTCTGTTCAAAATGACCTTTTCAAAATGTTTACTGATGGAAGAAAGCAAACTGATTGGACGATAGCTAGAAGCTTCTGCAGGATTTTTGTCTGGTTTTAAAATTGGAACATTCTTAGCATTTTTCCATTTGTCAGGAAAATATGCTAATTGAAAACATTTGTTAAATATATCAACTAAAAATGATAAGCTACTTTCTGGAAGTTTCTTGATGAGGATGTAGAAAATTCCATCATCGCCAGGAGCTTTCATGTTTTTGAATTTTTTAATAATAGTTTTCACTTCTTCCAAATCAGTCTCCCAGGCATTTTCGAAAACGTTCTCTTGATTGAGAATATTTTCGAACTCCTGAGTAACTTCATTTTCAATTGGACTAGTAAGTCCTAAATTGAAATTGTGCGCACTTTCAAACTGCATAGCAAGTTTTTGAGCTTTTTCGCAATTAGTTAGTAAAAATTTGTTTTCCTCTTTCAATGCCGGTATTGACTTCTGAGGTTTTTTCAAGATTTTAGATAATTTCCAAAAGGGCTTAGAGCCAGGGTCCAATTGAGAAATTTTATTTTCAAAATTTTTGTTTCTTAATTGAGCAAAACGTTTCTTGATTTCTTTCTGCAAATCCTGCGATATAATTTTCAAACTCTCAAGCATGTTGCAGCTGAATACACTGCTTTTGCAGCTTGCAATTTTACTTGGGAGGTTAACCTCTTTCCGATGATTTTCAAAAACATCTAGTTGAATCGAATTGCTACGATTTGCTAAATAATGATAAGAAAGAATTTGTTCGCTTATGCATATCACCTAATGCCGTGTCCTAGTAGTGAAACTATTGATAAGCAATCAAATAACAATATTTTTTCAGTAAAACATTGTGCAAGTTGTTTTGAACAATTTCGCATATATCAAACATCTTTTGTACAAGCACATTTTGAAAACCGTATTTCTGGCGATGCAATTCGTGATCAAACGTCAACATCCCACCGCAAAATCGCTAGTGTTTGGAGGTGATTTTAACCTCCAAACTGCCAAATAACCTCCAAAACATCACCTCCAAGTTAGTTCTAATAGCCTCCGTTATATGAAATATGGTGGCGCGTCGATCGTCGCAAGTTTATTGTTAAACAGTCAATAGGGAGATATTCAAAACTGAAAAGGCAATTCGTCATCAAACGTCAACATCCCACCGCAAAATCGCTAGTGTTTGGAGGGGATTTTAACCTCTAAATTGACAAATAACCTCTAAATCATCACCTCCAAGTTAGTTCTAATACCCTCCGTTATATGAAACATGGTGGCGCGTCGATCGTCGCAAGTTTATCGTTAAAAAGTCAATAGATGGCTCTTTTTCAATGGTAGTAAAAACGAAATCCTGAAGCAAAAAAAACACCACGGAAGATGAACTAAACACAAAAAGTGATTCACTTTACACTTGATTTCTAATCATAACTTTTTTGATCCAGTTTCCTGATAGCATTTTTCATTATTTTACATTCGTCATCAAACGTCAACATCCCACCGCAAAATCGCTAGTGTTTGGAGGTGATTTTAACCTCCAAATTGCCAAATAACCTCCAAAACATCACCTCCAAGTTAGTTCTAATCTGAGACGAGACTCGCGAAGACGGTCTTCTTTTTCTGTGATTGCTGAGTTTTTTTCTTGTTCCACTTTGTGTTTATACCAATTATGCGCATGCTGTTCAAACCCTCACATGAACCTCTCAGCAAAAAATGATTGAGTTTGCATCACATCGAATCATAAATAGCCATATGAGAGAAATTTCATACCAGCAAACATAGCAGACATTAGAAATAATTAATCTTCTGCTTAGATTTATCAGCAACTTTGGAAAAAACTGGTCCGCCGACTGAGGTTTTTAATAACAGTTTACTTTGAACACAATACTTTTCACTTTTCCAGCCATAAAAACGGTGGGCTGCATTTGACGTTTTGTGAGAGGGGAATCTGGGCTGCATATGACATTGATATTTTTCCTCTTCGCGAGTCTCTCTCAGGTTCTAATAACCTCCGTTATATGAAATATGGTGGCGCGTCGATCGTCGCAAGTTTATCGTTAAACAGTCAATTCGTGATCAAACGTCAACATCCCACCGCAAAATCGCTAGTGTTTGGAGGTGATTTTAACCTCCAAATTGCGAAATCATCACCTCCAAGTTAATTCTAATACCCTCCGTTACATGGATTATGGTGGCGCGTCGATCGTCGCAAGTTTCTCGTTAAACAGTCAATTCGTGATCAAACGTCAACATCCCACCGCAAAATCGCTAGTGTTTGGAGGTGATTTTAACCTCTAACTTTCCAAATAACCTACAAATCATCACCTCCAAGTTAGTTCTAATACATTCCGTTATATGAAATATGGTGGCGCGTCGATCGTCGCAAGTTTATCGTTAAACAGTCAATATGTTTTCATTCATCCGCTGGTTTTGATCCCTCCTTCCTTCACGGTTTTTGAAGTCTTCGTAATCACCGCGGAAATCACCTTCAACGCTTCGACCGGTTATGACTGCACCCGCCGAACACTACACGGTTCTGTAATGCAAGGATTGTAGTCGACAGATACCTGATCTCTCTGTTTTGTGCCGACGAGGATTGATTCCCTCCTAGAGGCAGCAACAGCCGCTCAAAATTTCCTTGCGCGGCTGTTGCTGCCTCAAGGCGGAAATCTTCCGGATCAACAGCCAACAGATAGATTTAGGCATTTGTCGGCATGAGTAGTAAAAAATAGCTTCTAATAGAACTAGCGGTACCGTAACTGTTGGGTGGATGAGAGTTTTATTGTTCCAACCTGATTCAAGAACGTTTGTTTGATTAATTTCAGGTCAGTTTCGTTGGCGCTCCTGTTTGGGGCGCCCTGACCGGGATCACGGTCAGTTTGAGCACGCGCACCTGATTTGACGTTTCCAAATGTAAACAAGCATCCCAATGCAGGGGTGGCATCGAAAAACTGTTGCTAAATCACCACGCTGATACCCAAAGGGTTGAACAAACTGTGCCGCATCTTGAATTATTTTTCAAAATGTGGTGAGTATCCATGTTTTCAAAAAATTGTAAGAAAATCAGGAGTGCATATAAACAAAATCTGAAAGCGTTAATATTCATGAAAAATAATTGTCTTTCGAAGAAAAATACAAAAACTGGGGGTTAGATCTGATGGAAATGGTCTATTCTCGTCGGCAAAAAACAGAAAGATCAGGCATCTGTCGACTACAATTCTTTGTGTTACAGAACTGTGTAGTGTTCGCCGGGTGCGGTCATAACTGGCCGAAGTGGTGAAGAAGCCACCGCGGTGATACCGGAGATCTCAGGAACCGTGAAGGAAGGAGGTAGCGAAACCCGCAGAGCCATTCGTCATCAAACGTCAACATCCCACCGCAAAATCGCTAGTGTTTGGAGGGGATTTTAACCTCCAAATTGCCAAATAACCTCGAAATCATCACCTCCAAGTTAGTTCTAATAACCTCCGTTATATGAAATATGGTGGCGCGTCGATCGTCGCAAGTTTATCGTTAAACAGTCAATAAACAAATTATCTGGTCATAAATTCACCACAACGTGGTCTCAAAACCATAGGGGAAAAAGGGGTCTGCATTTTTTCGAGGTGAAACAAATTGTAGGGGACCGAGAGGTGAACTAACGTGCCGCAAGTTTTTCGTTGTTTTCTAATAGTTAAAGGCTCCAAAACATATCGGTTCCTTGGGAAAGTTTGTTCAGTATTGAACAGAATTGACAGAAAGCATATAAGCCAATAAAAAAATTTCACGGAAATTGTCTATTGAATAAGCCGGAAGATTCCCGACATGAGGCAGCAACAGCCGCTCAAAATTTCCTTGGAAATCTTCCGGATCAACAGCCAACAGATAAATTTAGGCATTTGTCGTCAGGGGCCCAGATAGCCGTAGCGGTAAACGCGCAGCTATTTAGCAAGACCAAGCTGAGGGTCGTGGGTTCGAATACCACCGGTCGAAGATCTTTTCGGGTTGGAAATTTTCTCGACTTCCCATGGCATAGACATAACTGTGGAAGTGCTCATAAGAACACTAAGCTGAGAAGCAGGCTCTGTCCCAGTGGGAACGTAATACCAGAAAGAAGAAGAAGAAGAGATTTGTCGTCATGAATAGTAATAAATAACTAGCCTCTAAATAAAGGGTGGTTTTGAATTTTGAATTTGTGGAGGAAATATATTTTCCTACAGGAAGACCTGAATCGGGTTGGGGTTGAAACTGTGATTCAGAACGGGTTGAACCAGTTCCAACCTGCTGCAAAAACAGTCTGTCCAAATTAATTTAAACATCCTATGTCGAACATCTTTTGTATCGTTTATTATGTAGTTAACTGTTAACTCGCATTTCCATACTGTCTATTAGGTGGTACCGTTTATAGCCTTTCAGTACAACTTTGTTGTACGAGAATGGCAAAGCGTTATGTGTATATCAAATTAATTTTTCAAATACTGTCATCCCTATATGTGATTACTAAGCTCCAATTTCCCTTCCGCATAGGGAGCCTTCGCCTTCGTTTGTACCGTCAATATTCCACGCCCCTCCTGAATGATAGGATCTCCGCCCATCTTAAGTTTTGCCTTCGGACTACGGCAGCCTGTATCTATGACTTTATCCAAACTGGAACACAACGTTGACCAGAAACCTAGCTTGGACTCGATCGATTCCGCGTAGAGTTCCCAAGCGCGTCCGTGTGCACAGGATGCTGAAATAGAAGTTTGGAAAGATTTGAAATTATATCAACAGATAAGACATTTAAGACCTACCTCCAGTCCACCATGGTAGGCACCCGGGTTGGTTAACTCCTCCGTTCGGATAGAAATCACTATGGCCAATTGGTTCGTACAAGCCCAACCTTTTGCCATTGGTGTGAATAACCTCAACGTAAGAGGCATCGGTAATCGCAAGCCTTTCGTCAGGTTTCCCTATGTCAAATTCCGGTTTGGCTGGATCCAACCCAACGATAGTTCCAACTTTACCATTACTGACTAACTTACCAGCCAATCCTGAAAGGTGAGCTCCCAAACTGTGCCCAACCAAATACAGATCTTGAAGCTTCATGCCTCCATCGCTGTGCAGGAAATCGATGAAGTTGGCCAATATCTGCGAAGCTGGGACTATTCTCCAGCGTGCCGTCCAATAGTCCCAAATCCATTTTCCGCTAGGCCAACTCATCGTAATCACATTGTACTGTTGAGGATGTTCGAGAAGCTTCTGGCGGGTCGTTACGCAAAACTCCGAAAGGTGACAGTTGCAAAATCCATGTACGATGATTCGCGTAGGGTTAGAACTGTTGAAACTGGACTTCTGGAGGGATTGGATATCGCCAGTGGTCAGCATTGTACTGGTATTTTGGTCTGAACTAGTCAACAGATAGAACGTGACGTTGATTGAGGATGGCTCGAAAACAGGCAATGATTGTGGATTTGATTTTCGCAACACATGGTCTATCATATGCTGATGGTACTGGGAGTCACATCCGATTATGTTGTTGTCGATTTCCTGGAGATGAATCCAGTTCACTGCAATCATACACTTTAACTCACACAAGTCTTAAATGATATCAATTATCCAAACCTTCACAAGAAACCAACGCCCATGATAGGGAAACCTGAAGCCAGCCTAGCAACCCCATTGGAGAAATATTCGATGTGCTACCAGCAACAGGTTTAGACTTTCTGATTTGTGCAAAACATGTTGCTAGCAGTTTTTGCACGAGATTTCAACTCTATATGCGATTAAATAATCACCTTAGTGTGAATCCCCGCAAAATGGACTGTGCAGTAATTATCAACAAAAAAGACCAAACAGGAACCAGGAAAACAAAACGAAACATAATAGGAATCAGCAGATAAGAGTTTGATTCTTCATAGCATCAGAGCAGATATTTCTCTAAGAATTTCATCAGAAATTTAATCAAGTGCCCAAATGCTCAGATAAGGTACCCCGGGGCAAGTGAGAATCCGGGGTAAGTGGGGCGTTTCGTCATAGCTCAACTAGAAAAAGTTTTTCATGGGGGTATTCTTCTAGAAAGTTGAAGATACAATGACAAGGAATGTATTTAGTACTAAACATATTGTTATTTTTATTACCATGTGGTTCATGTAACAGTTGTCAGGTCAGCGCCATTTTCAACTTGCATGACAAATTGTGACACGTTTCACGTCTTGCATTGACTTGCAAAAAATAAATGTGTTATAAATCGAATATTCATCTGTAAGCAACAATTTTAAGTATTACTACAAGCTGCTAACGATAAACCAGTATTTTGTTTTCATTTCATATAAAATTTTCGATGGTCTATCTTACCCCAAAATTTATTTGTACCTGGGGTAAGTGGGACCTATCAAAACAAAAACCAGAATCAAAACTTTTCGTACACGTTCCATACATTTTGCTAGAGAGAAGCACTAAAACATTCGAACAAATGATTTTTATCAAAAAAGATCAACCTCAAATTACGTAATTGCATAAGAGGGAGAAGAAAAGTATTATTATTCTTTATTTTTTAATTATTTTTTTTTTTATTTTGGAAATACGAATTCAAAATTGAACAAACACACAGCTGAAATTTGAAATGCATCATGAGAACGATTACTTTTCTATGTTATTTGAACTTCATTTGTTATTTCTACCAAATTAAGTAGTGATGGAAAACAATTCCATCCCATAAGGTGGTTTTCTGTCATGTATATAAATAATAACAAAACATATTTATAATTTCGTCAATTATTGATTGTTTATGTGCTACATCTTAATTAAGAACTTATAAATGATATATATTGAACATGTTTAATTCCTTTTTACGCTTTTATTGAGGAATTTTCAGTTAATATTAAATGTAAGGTGACATACTATTAAATAAAGGGTTTCTTCCTAAAACGTAACGTATTTTATGGTTGATCCCTTATGTACATCAAATATGTACTTAAAATTAAAAATCTATGACTTATCAATCCTATTATTGTAATGATTGACTTAATGATGTGGATTGACGCATGAAACTGGATGTGTCCCATTTGCCCCGCTTAGCGAGGTAACTGCGTCCATTGGCTCATTCTAAAACTTTCTTCCAAGGTTTTCACAATTTCGAAATTATTCGATTAGTTTCATGCACACACCAGCAAATATGTTGCCAAAACGTGATTGTGTTGTTGGATTTGAAAAATATTGACATTTGAAAATTTTATTGAACAATTTGTTTGAACTATCGTTTTTTTCATTCCCACTTGCCCCGCGGTACCTTACTACTCCGGAAATTACTTAACGAGTTCATTTAATATTTTTTCCCGAGGAATTTCTCTAAAAATGTTAAACCTAGATTTTCCCAAATGACATTTCTCTAAAGATTACTTCAGAAAGCAGCTGCATTCCTCTAAAAATTCTTTGAGAAATTCAAAAAAAAAAAGTCCTTACTCCTCTAAGATTTTATCCAGTAATTCATCCATTGATTTCCATGGGACATCCTCCAAGATTCCCGATCAAAACGTCTTTTAAAATTAAATCAATACCTCCTCCAGAAATTATTAGGGGTTTCCTATAGAATTGTGTTTCAGTATTTATAAAAGATTTTAACTAAGGGTTTCTCTGGAGGTACCTTCAGAAATTGCTCCAGAGATTCCTCCTATGATTTCTACGGAAATCCCTCCAGTAATTCTTTGAGATTTTCTTGTCCTGAATTTTTTTTAGGAATTCTTCCAGGAATTGCTCCAGGACAATGCCAAGGATTTTTTTTTCTGAAAAATTATTCCGTGAGGTAATTAATTAACTTTTGAAGATTGCATGGATTTTTTTTTTAGAAACTATGCTGGAGAAATTTCGAGAAAAAAAAAATTTTCGAGGAACCCTTCAAGGAATTTTGGATTTCTAGGAGGAAATGTGCATATCTTTAAGAAATTTACATGAAAGGCGGAGGGTTCATTCTTAAAAAAACTTAAGCTTCAAGCTCAGTTATAAACCTTTGTGGATTTCTTCGAAAGAAATTCTGTTCTAATCTTTGGAAGATTTCCTAGAGTAAAGATTGGAGAATTCGGTTGAAGAATTGGTGAAAAAAATATTTAAAGATGCCTATTCTAGGATTACTTCGAAAAAACAAATGAAAATAATACCTGAGGAAGCTACTGGCAGTGGTAGCTTTCGAATTCTCAAGGATTTCCTGCACCAAACTCTGGAGAAAATCTACTAAGCATCCTTTGAAAAATTGCTGGAAAAAATTCTGGGAGAATTGGTTGATAAATCTTTAAAATTATTCACTGTAGGAGATTCTGTAAGGATTCTACACAAAACTACATAAAAATCTACCTAAAGCAATAAAACAGTACTTTTCAGTGCTCAAATTAAAAGTGGTACTTTTCAGTGCTACTAAAGCAGTACTTATCAGTACTATTTTTTCTACTATTGATCCCTTTACGACCTCTTAGGAGGTCTTCTTTCGTTTATTCACTAAACATGGTTGCAACTACAAACAAAAGGAAGGGTGAATCTCTGAATTCACAACTTCCTTCCAAAAAAGTGGGATTTAAAACTGTCACTAAACGTGGCAAGAATGGAAGAAAGGACCTTTTTCCGGAATGCGGACTTGGAAGAAAGGGTGAAATGAATAATGTTAGTAATTGTATCGAAATCAGCAATGCTCTAGACAAATTTTCCGAACACCAAATCGAAGCAGCCTCTAGCCCAGGCTCTTTGATTCAAATGAGGAAGCAAAGAGTGCCGCCTATCGTGGTCAGTTGTTCCGAATTTGGGGGATTTAGGCAGGAGATCTTGAACTCCATTAGGGGAATCAAGGTTTCCTTCCAAATCGCAAAGAAAAGAGACTGTCGCGTTTTGCCGGAAACTCTTAAAGATCGCGAACTTCTTCTAAAACTTCTTGAAGAAAAGATGCACATTTTTTTACTTATGTCGACAAAACTGAACGTATGTTCAAAGTCGTCTTGAAAGGTCTCTCAAGTGACTATAAGTCACCTGAAGAAATCAAAAATAGATTTGATTTACTTGGATTTTCCCCAGTCCAAGTAATTATTAAGAAAATGAGAACCAAATCTGGCATTGTTTGGAAAGGGCTTTCTCAAGAATATTATTTAGTTCACTTTTACAAAAAAGATCTAAATAATATAGAGCTTAAGAAAAAGCTAGACTTATGTTCGATGTCCGTGTGACATGGGAACATTTCCAGAAACCTGGAGAAAATTACCAGAACCCCACTTAGTGCCGTCGGTGTCAAAAGTGGGGTCATGGTACAAAAAATTGTCGCATGGATGCTAAATGCATGATTTGCGGAGGTTCTTCTCACGCTAAGGACGTCAATAGACCATTTCCGTCAATTTTTTTTATTGGCTTATATGCTTCCTGTCATTTTACTGAACAAACTTTTCTAAGAAACCAATGTGTTTTGAAGCCTCTAACTATTCGAAAACAATGAAAAACTGGGGGCACGTTAGTTCTCCCCTCGGTCCCCTACAATTTGTTTCATCTCGAAAAAAATGCGGACCCCTTTTTCTCCTATGGTTTTGCCCCCACGCTGTGGTGAATTTATGATCAGCTGGAGGAACATATGATTTTTGTTTATGTTTTCATTTATCATAATGGGCTCCGCTGGTTCCGCTACCTCCTTCCTTCACGGTTCCTGAAATCTCCGTTATCACCGCGGAAACCACCTTCACCGCTTCGGCCGGTTATGACTGCACTCGCCGAACACTACACGGTTCTGTAACGCAAGGATTGTAGTCAACAGATGTTTTGTGCCGACGAGGATTCAATAAGCTGGAAGATTTTCGACTTGAAGCAACAACAACCGCTCAAAATTTCCTTGCACGGCTGTTGCTGCCTCTAGGCGGGAATCTTCCGGATCAACAGCCAACTGATAGATTTGAGCATTTGTCGGCATGAACAGCAGAAAAAGTCTCTAATAGAACTACCGGTACCGTAACTGTTGGGTGGATGAGAGATTTGTTTACGGGGTGGGTTTAAATTTTAAATCTGTGGAGCAAAATATTATTTTCCTACAGGAAAACTTGAATCGGGTTGGGGTTGAAACTGTGATTCGGGTTGCGCCAGATCCAACCTGGTTCAAGAACGTTTGTTTGAGTAATTTGAGGATAGTTTCGTTGGCGCTCCTGTTTGGGGCGCCCTGACCGGGATCACGGTCAGTTTGAGCGTGCACCTGATTTGACGTTTCCAAATCCATTAATGTAAACAAGCATCCCAATGCAGGGGTGGAATCGAAAAACTGTTAAAAAATCACCACGCTGATACCCATAGGGTTGAACCAACTGTGCCGCATCTCGAATTATTTTTCAAAATGTGGTGAGTATCCATGTTTTCAAAAATTCATAAGAAAATTAGGAGTGCGTATAAAAAAAATCGGAAAGCGTTAATATTCATTATAAATGATTGTCTTTCGAAGAAAAATACAAAAACTGGGGGTTAGATCTGACGGAAATGGTCTATTACAATCATAAGTCAAATTTTTAAGCTTGCCCTTCGCGTAGGTGAGTCGTCGAGGCTCGTGCCAGGCAGATGAACAGTAATATCTGTTACGATAACGGTCGTTTCCGGAATTCCCCTGGTAGAGTATCGAACAATGCTCATTTTTCAGTTAACGATCGCTTGATCAAGAATCAAACCCATCAGAAAGATCAGGAAGAATCTTTTAATTTCGAATGTATCTACCCAAGGAAAATCCTTTGCTGATATCGTAGAAGGTTATTATTATTATTATCTTTATTAAGGAGATTTTCGTAGAAAGGTAATTTGAATTCCTCCCCTACTCATACTATGAGCACCCATTCTACTTGTTTCAAATCAAATGGATAAAACCCTGCCGCCACATGTAACATCTACTCCGCCTCTTCGTCTACCGAAAATGATAACGGAAAATCATAAAATGTACCCACTTCAAGTGATATGTCTGCCTCTGATTTTAATTTTCTAACTGAACAATTGAATCCAATGATTGATGCAATGTTCAAAGCGACTATGACTGAAACAGTCCAAGTAGGTGTAAAATTTACTAATCAAATTGTTATTGGATTACGTTTTTTTAATGGATCCAAATAATAATTTAAACATTTTAAATTGGAATGCTCGTTCTTTGAATGGTAAAGAGGACGAACTGTTTAATTTTCTTACAGCTAATAACGTGCATATAGCAGTTATTATCGAAATATATTTAAAACCTGGATCCAAACTAAAAAAAGATCCTAACTTTTTTGTTTAACGTAATGATCGACTTGATGGGGCATGTGGGGGAGTTGTAATCATCATTCATAGGCGTATAAAACATCAAATGTTTTTGTCATTTGAAACTAAAGTTTTTGAAACATTAGGTGTTTCTGTTGAAACACAGCACTTTCATAGCTGCCTATTTGCCTTTTCAATGCTCTGGACAGCAAGTTAATTTGCTTCAAACTGACTTGCAAAAATTGACTCGCAATAAATCCAATTTTTTTGTCATTGGTGACTTTAATGCCAAACATCGGTCATGGAATAATTCTCAAAATAATTCCAACGGCAGCATTTTATTTGATGAGTGGTCTTCAGTATATTTCTCAATTCAATACCCTGAGAACCCTACGTGTTTTTCCTCTTCTAGAAATCCTTCTACGATTGATTTGGTCTTAACCTGGGAGGGAGGCACCGATATTACACACGAAATATGACACAAAATTATTTTGAATTGCAAGAAAACTCCAGCTTGCCAACGACAATCAAGGCAGACTTGATGAAAATCGCTAGTTTTCTTTTGTTGTGTTCCTTCGATCGTTCTGGACAAACATGGAAAAAGGGCCAAAGTTTTCTGAGCATTTAATTTTCGTTTTTATTGGAAAAAGTAAAATAATGCGTATTTGAACACTTTATATTCAATCAGGATAAAATGTGCTATTGTGACATTACTTTTGAATAAGCATGAATAGCTTTTCAATCGATTTTTTTGTCACATTTGATAAAATGCAAAAATTAGTTTTAATCAATTACGCGCTTTTATCATGTTTGTCCATTGTTTTAGATCTGGGCTCACAGTGACAGTTCGTGAGAGCAGAATCTCGGCTCACCTTGACGTACATAAATTTCGTATTGGTTTCTCCCTCCCAGGTCTTAACCATAGTCATCTAGTCATCTTTGTAGCCAACTGATTACGCATGCTGATTTTGATTCTGATCATGTCCTTGTTACATTTCAAATATCCCATGAAGCGATTCTCAATCCTATCAGCTCCACTTTCAATTATTTTTTAGCTGACTGGAATAAATATGAAACATATATTGACTGTAATGTTGATGTTAACATTTCTTTACAAACAAAATTTGATATTGACAATGCTTTTAAAACTTTAACAAATTCAATTGTTGAAGCCAGGAGCATTGCAATTCCAATGCCAATGTGAAGTAAAATTTGAATTCGTGATTATAGACGATGATCTTAAACTCTTGATCCGCCTTAAAAACGTGAGGAGAAGGCAATTTCAACGCGCTCGCGATCATGCTATGAAAATTATTTGGCAGGATTTGCAGAAAGAAATCACAGTTTTTCACAATTAATTTTGAAAATACAAAATTTTGAAAATACAATTTCTCAATTGATCCCAGGCTTTAAGCCCTTTTGGAAATTATCTTAAATTTTGAAAAAACTCTGAAGCCCATCCCAGCATTGAAAGAGGAAAACGTATTATTATTAACTAATTGCGAAAAAGCTGAAAAACTTGCTATGCAGTTTGGAAGCGCGCGCAATTTTAATTTAGGACTTTCTAGTCCAATTGAAAATCAAGTTACTCAGGACTTCGAAAATATTCTCAATCAAGGGAACGTTTTAGAAAATTCCTGGGAGACTGATTTGGAAGAAGTGAGAACTATTATTAAAAAAAATAACAAAAATATGAAAGCCCCTCGCGATAATTGTTTAGAGTAGCTGATTATTCTTGGATATATTTAACAAATGTTGTCATTCAGGCATATTTTTCTAACAAATGAGAAAATGCCAAGGCTGTACTAATTTAAAAACCAGTTAAAAGTTCTGTCTAAGTTTCTAGCTATCTAGAATGCTTTCCTCCGTCAGGCCATTTTAAACAGAATGATGGTTCCGGATTCCGATATGAACATTCGACCATTTGTCATCCTTCACGTGTAACAAATTTGATTCATTCCAACAAATCTGAAGGCTATTCTACTGGTCCTACTCTTCAAGACATAGAAAAAGCATTCAACATGAAGGCTGGATTGCAAAATTTAAAACTTTAATTATCCAAAAAACATTGTTCGAATAATTCATAGTTTTCTGTCAAATCATATCCTTCATTTTTAAAAATAATAAATATTGAAAACATTATGTTCACATCGTTGAGTAATCAAGTAAAAACTTGAAAGAATTATGAAAGAATGATGATATTTTCAGAGAATAATAAATTCACTATAGCTAAATATTTCAGTCTATGTACAAAAAACTACTTCTTTGAAGATCATTTGAATAATCATCAAAATCCTAGATTTTGGCATAACTTCAAATTACAAATCAAAAAAATGTATGAAATTTAATCCCATTTTTTATTTATCAACAGTTAATGATTCAGTTTATTCCAAAGAATACGTTTTCTTACCAACTTCGCAAAACTTAGAGAACAATGATTAATTCTACCAAATGATATTTCAGTAAACCATTTGAAAATAAGCTTTCAACCACATTTCCGTTCAAAAAAACGTCATTCGACCAAAATAAATGATCCAAAGCAATTCGATCAAATGTCCATTCGACCAAATGCCCATTCGAACAAATGTCCATTCGACCAAATGTCATTCGACCAAAGGTCATTCGAAGAAATGTTCTAAAGCCCAAAAAACCTGGCTACGCCCATGTCCCTCGCCCCCTTCAAGATCTATGTAGGTTGTAAACGCGGTTCATAAACAAATATTAAGACGTCTAAATTCAAAAAACTGAAACAAAAAATATGACCGGATTTTGTCAGGTTCCCCAATTTGTCAACCTAAAATTCATCGAGGGGCTGACAAGATTGTACTGTATTAACAAAATGTTAATAATAGCTTATTTAGTTTCAACAAATTAAGATGATTTTCTTAGCCGAGTGGTTAGGGCCCATTAACAAATTTCATAACGCTATAGGAGGTGGGTGGGTATCCTCGTGGTGTTACGGCTCATACAAAATTTGTAAAATATTCATACAAAAAGCGTTACGAGGGGGTGGGTGGGTGTCAAAAATGGCCATTTTTGGCGTTATGAAATTTGTGAATAAACCCTTAGAGTCCGCGGCTGCAAAGCAAAGCCATGCTGAAGGTGTCTGGGTTCAATTCCCGGTCTGTCTAGGATTTTCTTGACTTCCCTGCGATGGATTTTGATGAAATTTGTTTTTAGTATTATGTTTGTTTGTCTGTGCTTATGATTTGCCTTCCTTCTTGTTCCACTGGGAATCTATGGATCTTTACTTTCTTTATGCGGGTAAAACAGCCCATGACGCAGTATAAAGCCTAATAATTCTATCGAACAGCAGGTCATGCATCAACGGTTACAGCTACGTGCCGATCGGTTGGATCCCATCGAACAATCTGCTCGATAGACTGCTTGAATCACATTCAAATTCGTTCAATAAATATTGCGCGCTCGAAATGGGACCAAGTAACAGTTAAAGATTGGCGACAATTACCGTTTTGATTCATATTACGGACACTTAAGGCCTCAGTGAAGTATAACCAGCATAGAGCATACAAAATAAATCATTCTGTATGATTCCTTAGCGTTATCGAGCGTCGGAAGCCCTTAGCTTTTGGATGGTGGGTAAAGAATACGCTTTCGCAACTTGAATAATTTTAAATAAATGAAAATGTGTGGCCTTCTCATGATTCTAATTCCGGACGCTTCATCATTTTTGCCTCATATTCCGGACACTTTGATTCGAATTCCGGACAGCTCATGATAATCATTTATGGAAAAGTCAAATCATTAATTGAAATCGTCAAACCACTAAAGAGACGTCTAAGGTAGTTGGGCATTATAAATTTTCAAAGATATTTATGGAAAAAGCTTAATAAAACAAGCCTTGAAAGTAAGCACTTTTGAACGGCGAAAATTGAAACATTTCATGTGAAATGTTTCCCATACAAAGGAGAGTGTCCGGAATTTGAAGCTGTCCGTAATATGAATCAAAACGGTACCTACCTAGATGCGAGGAAAATTAGATCACAACCGCAAATTGATTGATTACGATTTTTTTTTAGGAAGTCACACTTGCTAACCTCAAAGCGAAAGTGGTTGGATAAATCATAAAGGTGGTGTTAAACAAGGCAATCAATTATTCTATAAATACCATTTCACTTTGGTTATAACCTTTACTCTTCTTCAAAAGTATGCTAGAAACAACTTTCCTTATATGAACGCAAACCCACGAGAAACTGATATCACAGACAAACAGACGTCACACTAGGAACGATTTTCTCAAAAATCTATCGCCAAATTCACACCATCTACACTGCCGTGAATCGCAAGTCAGTCCCATCTGCATTTTCATCAAAATTGAGTTGAGTTCTATTTTCAACATATCTTTCAATGCTCTTTCAGCTGCCCTAATGAGATAATAAGATTTGTTCGAAAAAAGTAGGAAAAACAGCAAGCCAAATTGTCCCAAAATGAAAAGTAACCGCACATTAGTCCCACTACAGATTTGACACAAAAATGAACCGTGTTTTGATTAACATTATATTTTCTCAGAAAAATATCGTAGTGAAAAGCAAATTGTGAAAGTTTCATTAAGAGTTGAACGTGTTCCAATCCTCTGGATTTTTTTAAATAATCGTATGAAAAACGAGTTTAGAAACTTCAAACCCCATTTTCTCAATGCCTACTTTTTACAGATGGGACTGACCTGCGATTCACGGCAGTACATCTGTTGCACGAAATTTAATTATGTGCAGCAAAGCCTGCAGAAGGCACTAGTGTAGAAGGTCAAGCACGAACGAAAAAGTCGTGCGTGCCTCTGGTTGTGAAGTTTAATGCGTTGTCGAGGGAAACTTCGTCAGTGTCACGTTCGTTCGATAGCCGAGAGGTTAGAGTCCGCGGCTACAAGCAAAGCCATGCTGAAGGTATCTGGGTTCGATTCCCGGTCGGTCCAGGATCTTTTCATAATGGAAATTTCCTTGATTTCCCTGGGTATAGAGTATCATCGTACCTGCCACACGATATACAAATGCAAATATGGTAACATTGGCAATGAAAGCTCTCAGTTAATAACTGTTCTCATTGAACACTAAGCTGAGAAGCAGGCTCTGTCCCAACCAAGAAGAGAAGAAGAAGAAGACGTCAGTTTGTCTGTGCTGATATTATTGAATGGACCAAACACCGCTGTTGAACACACCGCCTCTGCAGCATTCCGGTTCTACTCTATTAGGCACAATTGGAATGACAGCAAATTGTGCCAATCCATCCAGAGTGTGGGATGCTAACGCGTCGTCCGAAGATAGTGAGAAAAAATCTGGTTTGCTTATTTACATTTATCCTAACGTTGTACAACTTGTAAAATGGTTGGAAATGGGTCAACAACTTGTTTTGCTCGGCAGTGGAAGTTAGGTCAAAGAACTTGGATGTATGTAGGTAGAGTTCGCTCTCTATGGATGTGACCAGTTGGCCAAGTGGGATTAAAATAACTTTCGCTACCTATGAGTGTCGAATGAAATCGAGATTGCTTTTTAGGAGATTTAAAATAGAGAAAACTTGTACCGGACTCTTGAGGCTTCAGCGAACAACAACGCGTTTAAAACTACAAAAAATAATTATCATGATCATTAAATTTTTATGAACATATTTAGATTAGTATTAATTAAACTAAAGTGACCAGACGTCCCGCTTTTCGCGGGACTGTCCCGCATTTTGAGCATTTGTCCCGCGCTGAAAAGTGTCCCGCGAAACATCTCGCATTTTACTAAAATCATGGAAATGTCCCTCGTATCTAAAGAAGTTATTTATTTTTCTATATTTTCAACATGTATTCTTTGAATTCATTTTTTCGTGCTTAGAAAACTTATAATGTTTGTGTATCTGAGAAGCCAAATAGTTGCAATAGAACAGAGTTTTCAAGTTTCAATTATAGAGATTATGTATTTTCAACAGAAACATTATTTTCAGGTCATGAACCTTTATGATGCCCTGCTGAAATATTTTTTTTTGTACGATTGTCAGTCAGTGAAATAAATCTTTTGTAGAAGATTTCACGCTAAATTTATGATATTTTGAACAATAGATTTTGTGATAATTTTGTTCAGGGTCTTCGAAATTTGGCCAAGAGTTCCATAGTTCTATGAAAATCCATCACAAAACTAAGAGGCCCAAGCGCAATGGGGTGTAAATGACATTCTGTTCGATTTTGAGATGAGTATACTGAAAAATTCTAATTTTTCCAAGCTTTGCAAAAGTATTTTTGGAAATTTTTCCTGTCCAACAAAAAAATCACATTTCTCTTAGAAGATTTCCTATATAAATATTGCTGAAAAAAAAAAAACATTTGGCTAATTTTTCTAATACTTTTATCACTAACATCCCTTTGTTTCTACCCCCTCAACACTGTTTGACACCTATTGAGATTTACTCATAAGTCTTTTTCTGAATTATGTAGTTTTTATGTCTCAGAATCTTTCCTCAGATTATATAGCTCCTATTAGTGGTTATTGTACAACAATTGCAATCAAACTATAATTTTAAGTTTAAATTTTCGAACTGTAAAAAAATGATACTATCAACAGCTCTTCTGATTACTTGTATAAAAGAAGAAAACAATTGCAATTTTTGTGTTAAGGAATCCTTGAACTTGCTTGTCGAACTTACGAAAGTTAAAGTGTGAGTTGAAAAATGAAAATTATTGGAATTTCTAACAAGTTGCAGCTGTGTTGGGCGCCGTGGTTCTTTGATTTGGAGAAGGGCTTTCTTTTCATCAGATCGGTATCTGAATAGAGAAGGGCTTTGAAAAGTAACCTTCTGTTCAGACCGAAGGACTGCTAGAGTGAGCTTACAGTCAAAGATTGTTTTTATTCAAGTAAGTCACTCATTTATATAGGGTTTTACAATTGTTCCTAATCTATGGTTTGCATATGGGTGAGCGAGACGGCAGGAGTGACACCTAAAAATGTTCTTTGCTAGGTCAGTTAATTCAGGCGCACATTTGGTGCATTTTGGGACCTACCGGGTTGCGCAATTTGAAACCTTTCGTTTCAAGTGCGCTTGGGTACGGATCGCAAGCGGGGCAAAGGAAGAACGGATGGATAGCTGCTAGCGTTGAGCTATAAGTGTCGCATATGGATGTAATTTCATTCTCTTGCACTTTTCGAGTGCATTGATCGGTTTGCGGCTGATGGCCTATGAGTAAATTTATTACTATAGGTTTGGGTAGTCAAAGGTTCTCAAATCCCATGACACAGCCATTTTTTCCTGTACCTTCTCTTAAAAACTGAACATATTTTTCAGTGTAACAGAGGCATATACAAACATAATAAAAAATGTGAAATTTTGTCCCGCTTTGGACCAAAATATATCTGGTCACTTTAAATTAAACTATTACAACAATTAATTATATTCTTTAGGTTGTAACAGTATAATCGTTATTTAGTAGAACTTAATTGAGCTGTTAATAACATTTGCCATAGCAGTTCATATTTTAAGAGGTAGATAAAACTTACTGGTGTTAAGTCAAGTCTATGATTTATCAATCGTATTGCTGCAATGGTTGACTTAATAATGTGGATTGACGCATGAAACTGGACGATTAAAATGTAGATTTGAGTACCTTGTACCTTTTAATTCCGCACACTGTAGAAGGCTACAAGTGGTTGTCGAAATACGCGTATCTGTCAAAAATAAGCAAATAGGCAAAAAAAAGCAATAAGGGCGGAATTAAGAGGTACCTAGTATTCAAATCACTCAAATACATTTAAAAGAGCTACTTACCGATTTGTCTAAAATTCCGAACATGACTTATATTTCTAACATTGGCGTTTTCAAAGGTGAAAACTCATATTTTACTTTTAAATGCAGATGACTCGAATCGTTTTGTTTTTAATAAAAATGTATTATAGAATATATACAACTTTATGCACAATTTGCCCATTGATGCTAGAATAACGAAAAGCTGTTGAAAAATCTCAATAAAATTGACAAAACTTTAGGTGAAGCCTATTTTTGTGTCCAAAATCTTGAAACATTTTTGTAATAGCAACAAATTTTCATATTTTCATGAATAGGTGTATGAAGCATAGAAACAAATGTTTGCACAATTTCCGCAGAGATGGTTTATTGAAGCATCCTATATGAGGTCCAAAAGAAATCGGGGTCAAAATTCATTATTTGAAGCTCAAATCACAGGCGACCCATACTGCTCCATATGACTATATTGCCCAGCCTATTGTATTTATAACGATTGTTTTTGTAATTGATGTAAGATAGTGGTTCCCGAAATTTTTAGGATCGTGGTGCCCTTATCAATTTTATTGGGATGGTTGTGAACCATATTATCATGGAGTCGAGAAGTATAACTGGAAACGAAAAATTGTATGTGATGTTTGTCTTACCCTTCTCATCTAATTACAAATACGAAATTATCTTTGTAATCACAAAATGATTATTATTTCTAGTTTCGAGTTTTGAACAACGTTGTATTATTTATAGCCAAAAATCGTTGCCGAGAATGTGTTTCAAATTTAATATAATATCCTGAAGCTTAAAATTGTAATATTCAATGATTAGTGTTGGTAAAATAATGCCTTCCTTAGCCAAGTGGTTGAGCCCTTTTTAATCACATCCACGCAAGTTAACACCACTTAACCTTAATTTTTAATGTGAACTCCGTAATGAAAGGCGTTAATGTGAAATCAATTGTTGAAATAAACGATGATTTTGTAGCATTATGACTAAAGTGATGGAACTTATGTTGATATGTTGTTGTAGTGATCCTACAGTCCGTGTTTTCTTAATTCTAGTTCGAAAATACGTTAGTTTACTGAAAATTATCGAGAGGACCTCCAGTGCATTACCTTTGAAGTGGAAAGCAATTACTCATATAAAGCTTCAATTGAGTATTCTAGGAAATTTGGAAATTTCCCCAATTTTTGTGTTCTTGAGTAGGGATTGATTTTGAAATTCTTGATGATGCCTTAAAAATCAATAAATTTGTCTAAAGTTTGCTTCAAATATGTTACAAAATGGACTTCAAAGATTTCTTCAGTAGTTTTTTTGTGATTTTCACGAATTTTCTAAGGATTGTGTTTTAAATACCTTCAAAAATTCAACGTAGATTTTTTAAGGATAACCATAGAAGTTACCTAAAAGATTCCGGCATGAATTCCTTCGAAGATTCTTTTCAGATATTTTCCAAGAAGATCACAAGTGCTCCAGGAATGGATCCTATGATTTTTTCAAAACTCCATCTTTTTCTCAAAACCACGAATTCCTTTTACAACATCCTTAAGATTTCAAATAGTATTTTCTCAAACAATTTTCTAGAATTTCATTCAAAATTAATGTTTAGATTGCAACAAGAGAATTCATTTAGGAATTGCTTCAAAGATGTTTGCTAAGATTCCTTCAGGAATTTTTTTACAAGTCCTTAGAAAAATTTCCCAAATATGTCTTTGAAGAATTTTCCCCGTCGCAGAAATACCTCCAGAAAATAATTTTTTAGTTGAAATTATTGGTGAAGTTCTTCAAAAATTCGGGAGATATTTGAGAAGGAAATCTTAAAGTAATATCTGTTGAAACATAATTAGGTTTGAAAGTAACCCATAATTAACTCCCATAAAGTTCTCTGAAAGAACTCTTGGGCTCTTGAGGAAGTCTTTCATCAAATTTTAAAAGAAATTCCTGGAAGAGTATTAAATATATTTCCTCAGATAATCCCTGAAGTATTTTTTTTTCCATCTTTATTAACGAGATTTTTAACCCTGGGCTAGTTCATCTCGGGACCAACGGCTTCACTTCCCTTCCGAAGGAAGACGTCACTATAACTCTTACGTTATAAATGACTATGTCGGGGATGGGATTCGATCTCAGGTCCTTGGCGTGAGAGAACCCCTGGAGTAATTTTTGGTGCAATTCCTAGGATAAATGTGGATGAATCCTTAAATTATATATATAAAAACTCCTCAAAGGCAAACTGGAGAAACTGGTGTACAAATTCTCGTAGATCTTCATGGAAAAATTCTTAAATTAATTTCTTGAAAACTATAGAATGATTTTTTCCTTAAAAGAACTCCTGTAGGTCAGACTTCGTCTTGTGCTCGTATTGAACAGACGTCTTTTTTACTACATTCGTACGTGCTATTTTTAAATCGTTAATTGTTGCCGTGTTTTTACGCAGTGTTTTATCCGTGAAATTTTTTATCGTTAATTGCAAAGATATCGTAGCAGGTCTACGATTGCAATTAGCAAATCGTTTTAGCAGAATAAAAAACAGTTCGTATACGGGAAATCGCGCGCGATCGAAATACAGAGACACCTTATCCCAACCTTAAAGGGAAAGGTGGCAGTGTAGTGAGATACACAGTGAGATCTCATCACGGCGTAGAATCGCCTTCGAAAAGCCTCGTGTGAAAGAAAGGTTTCAGTCCTGAACCCGTGTGAACTGTATCACACACAGTGGAAGTTTTGTGTCTAAGTGAGATCTGGATTTTTCGTTTTTGCTAACGAGAAGTGTGGAAGAGCAAAGAACAACTCTCGAGAGCTGATTGCGAAGAGAGAGAACAGAAGATAGTCCATTGAGTGCCCAGCCAGTGTTTTCGTTTTTTTTTTATCTTCATCGCGCTGTTTCATATCATATCGTGAGCCAGTGGTTCCCGGTTGTTTTTGTTTGGCCGTTCATCACAATATTTTACTGACCGGTTACCACACCGCTACATTGGCGCTGGTGGTTAAACTGTCGTACGAGTTTGGGGTCTCGCCGTAATGGCGACGGGGCTGGGGGGTGCTTTCACGGAGAATGGCCCCCCGTTTTCAAGTAATGAAATTGCAAGGCCATCTGTAGAAAGAAGAGTAGACCGAAGTTACACAGGAGCGACGCTACCTGCGTTCATGGATCCGTATGGAGACCATGGTCAGCTTGAAATCTTAAGAATTCAAGGAGTGAACAAGGCGCCTCTTCCTGATGCACCTTTTCTGATACGGAAATCCATAAGTGCTTTTTTGGGTAGTTCAATTGAAGGGGCCTTTCCAGAGGCGAACGGGTTGACTTATGTCCTGAAAGTACGTAATCAGAGGCAATTCAACCAGCTATTGAAAATGACTAAGCTGGCTGATGATACCCCAGTGGAAGTCGTTGAACACCCAGTCAAAAATGTTACCAAATGCGTCGTTAGTTGCAGAAACACTATCAATATGACAGAAGCGGAACTTCTTGATGAACTCTCTGAACAAGGTGTGAAAGCTGTACATCGAATTACAAGGAAAGAGGGAGATGCTAGGGTTAACACACCCATATTAATAATCACCATTCGTGGCACAAATTAACCAGATTTCCTTGATTTCGGCTATATTCGCTGTAAAACACGCCCGTACTATCCATCGCCAATGATGTGCTTCAATTGTTGGGCTTTTGGGCACACCCGGTTGCGGTGTAAATCCAACGGAGTCTGTGGGAGATGCTCCGGAGACCATGAAATCTCTGAAGATAAAAACTGCGCTAACAACAAATTCTGTGCAAGATGTAACTCGGACCAGCATTGCATTGCTGATCGAAACTGTCCGGCCTACCAGAGAGAAAATCTGATACAGAGGATCAAAATAGACCAATATGTACCATATCCAGTGGCACGTAGAATTCACGACGGTAACGCTAGTCAAAGATCGTACGCAAGAGTAACAGGCAGTGATCATGATCGCGAATTAGAAGCCCTACATAAAAAGATCGACGATTTGGTCAAAATTGTGGATGAAAAAGACCAGCGTATCTCTCAACTTGAGACAACTCTCCAAGGTCAGAATAACGATCTTACGAGTCAGAGGACGACCGCGCAGCCGGCCGTTAGTTTCGAATTGAAAAACCTTTTAAACGCTCAAGATGAGAAATTCCGTAGAATGATTAAGAGTCTCATGGAAACGAACTTGCAACTGCAAAGAGAAGTCAAGGAGCTCCGTGCAGCTGTCCATCCGGCGGGTGCAACTAGCTCACTTAGTGAAGAAGAGGATATCCGTTACGAAGAAGCTGTTACAAAAACGGAAGATGAAAAAGTAATTACGACTGCAAAATCCACTGCGCCTACCTTTCCAACAACTCAACAAGCGCACATCGAAACAGCCAACACAACACTGAGAACCAGTCTGCAAGATGCCACTTCTGACTCCTCCGAGTCCTCACCTACCCCGGATAACAGCCCGAATCCTGGTAAGCTAGGCGGTACACCTAGGCCGACCAGAGATTCGCTAGCCGCAAGATCAAAAAACTCTGGAACCACTACACCCTCTCCGGCATCTGGAAACCAAACCCCTAAGCGATCCGCAAACGATATGAGTAGCAGTGACCTGCGGGCGAAGCAATTCGCCAAGAAACAAAAGGAAGGTGCTCACTCCAGCACCATACAGAAACTGCGACGTTAATCAAACATCACAATGCCTCCTCCAACGGAAGCACTGGAATTGACTCTCAACATCCGTGCAGAGAAGAGCTTGAGCGCTGACCTCAGTAGCCGGGGCACGGACGAAACGGACGCTCTACGCCAACCGGAATCGTCGGAGCGACCTCGGCGCGAAATACCCCATTTTGAGGAAGAAACTGTGTACCACCCCGAGCAGTCGGGGCGCCTTTCGACTGGACGTTCTTGCCCAACTAGAACGATTGGATCGATGCTTGGTGGGTGGAACGAATTCTCCAACACCAACGCTTTCAACGAATCAGAAGTAGCTTTGCATGCAGTGGGCTCCTTCATGACGCCAACCCCCGACGATATTGTATCCGACCCCATCTTGCCCACATCCTGTGGCTTTAGCCATTCGGAGACGCTATTCAGTGATAATACTTCGCAACATTCTGGATCCTTGCCTGCACTCCCGAAAAAAGCTAATTTCATTTTACAATGGAATATTAATGGATTTCTTAATAATCTCAGCAATCTTGAGCTTCTTATACAAGACAATCCACCTTGGATCTTGGCCCTACAAGAAGTCAATAAAATTAACACCAACCGAATGGATCGCGCGCTTGGTGGAAAATATAAATGGATATACAAGCGAGGAAGTAATTTTCGACATTCGGTTGCTATTGGCATCCTGCATGGAATACCTTTTAAATGCCTAAATATCGAAAGTGATCTACCCATTATTGGCGTCCGGATAGAAAACCCTATAAACATATCAGTGGTCTGTTTCTACTTTCCGTGTGGAAAAATCACGAATATTGGTGGGCAACTGCAAAATATCGTTAATTCGATACCTGAGCCTCGAGTATTACTAGGAGATTCAAATGCGCACCATATTGCCTGGGGATGTAATCGCTCAGATCCTCGAGGAACCGCAATAATGGACATTGTTGAAGGTGAAGACATGATCATGCAACTTCATGCATCCCTAAAACAAGTAGCAAGCCAGGAAGAAAAGCTCTTTACTGGTGGTCAGAGGAAACCAGAGCAGCCGTAAAATCCCGCAGAAAAGCATTGCGGGCAGCCAAACGCCTGCCACCCTATCATCCTGAAAAGGAAAATGCTATGCGACACTATAGATTGCTTAGAAATGACTGCCGGCAAATTATTCGTGACGCTAAGCGATCGTGCTGGGAAAGTTTCCTAGAAAACATTAATGCATCACAATCCACATCTGATCTATGGAACCAGGTTAATGCTTTATCTGGGAAACGAAGAATTGCCCCTCCAATACTCCGACTTCAGGGGAAGACAATCACCGATCCCTCGGAAATAGCAGAAGAGCTAGGGAAATATTTTGCAAACCTGGCCGCAATCGATGCCTACGATACAGACTTCAAACGTCGAATTAATCCTTCCAGGAACTCTATTCGGAACTTCGATGTTCCAAATGATATAAGTAATCTCTCCATTAATGAACCGTTTTCCTTTGTTGAATTACAACATGCTTTGGGCAGCTGCAATGGCGATTCGGCTGGTCCAGATGGTATTGGGTACCCAATTATCAAAAGTCTCCCTATGGCCGGAAAGCTTAAGGTACTAGAACTTTTCAATCAGTTATGGCTATCAGACTCCTATCCTGAAGAATGGAGAGAGAGTTTAGTTATCCCTATAGCGAAAATCAATCACTCCTCACAGAACCCAGCTTGTTTCCGTCCAATATCGCTCACATGCTGTCTTTCCAAACTAATGGAGCGAATGGTTAATCGCCGTCTAAGACATTTTCTGGAAGGTGGTAAACACCTGGACCGTCGCCAACACGCCTTTCGTGCCGGATTTGGAACAAATACTTATTTTGCTTCCCTCGGCCATGTGCTAAAAGATGCCCAGGAGAAAGGTTTCCACACTGAGTTGATTTCACTAGATATTGCAAAAGCATTTAATAGAACATGGACTTCTGCCATACTCAAGCAACTCGTCGACTATGGGCTCGCAGGTCACATCATCAGCTTTGCCAAAAATTTTCTACTTGACCGATATTTCCGGGTATCGATTGGGGACACACAGTCACATCCTTTTGCTGAAGAAACAGGTGTGCCCCAAGGATCTGTCATAGCGGTGACACTGTTTCTCGTTGCTATGAATGGGATCTTCAAAAGAATTCCGAAAAGCGTTCATATATTGGTATATGCGGACGATGTTCTACTTGTTTTTTCGGGCCGCACGCAGCCCGCGACTAGAAGAAAGGCTCAAGCAGCAGTCAATGCAGTTGCTAAATGGGCCAACTCGGTTGGCTTCAGCCTATCAGCACACAGAAGTGTAAGATGTCACATCTGTTCATCTAGACATTGGGTCCGTGGTGCACCTATCACTATAGCAGGGCAGACTATTCCTGTGAAGAAAACAGTTCGTGTCCTTGGAGTACTGGTCGACAGTTCACTCAGCTTCCAGCAACATTTTAACACCGTAAAAGACAACTGTAAAAGTCGTCTCAACTTGATAAAAATTATCTCCAAACGTCATCGAAGTAATAACAGGGCCATCAGATTTCGGGTGGCCAAGGCAATCATAGATAGCCGCCTCCTGTATGGCCTAGAACTCACCTGTCTATCAAGTAATGGGCTCATTAAAACACTGGCACCAACGTACAACACCTGCGTTCGGATTATCTCCGGTCTGTTACCCTCTACACCTGCATGGTCGGCCTGTATTGAAGCTGGAATACCACCTTTTGAATATCGCATCGCCGCTGCAATCTGTAACAAGGCTGCAACCTATGCTGAAAAAATAACAATGAATCGAAGGCTCTTCCTCCTCGATGAGGGGAAAAGAGTTTTCCGTAATGCTGCCAACACGGAGCTCCCCCTAGTGGCAAAAGTTCACTGGCATGGAGCCAAAGATTGGCAAGTTCCAACCCTAAAAGTTGACAACTCGATCAAAAATCATTTTCGAGCGGGAGAAAACTCATCGAAACTTCATCAGACGGTCCTGGATCTCCTCAACACCAAATACCGTGACTATCAGCATAGATATACTGACGGATCCCTTTCCCGTTATGGAATCGGGATTGGAATTCACGACAGCGAATCGGACATGAGTCTTAGACTTCCAAATCAATGCTCAATTTTTTCTGCTGAGGCAGCTGCCATTGTGATAGCCGTTACCACACCTTCTACTAAACCACTTCTTATTCTGTCCGATTCCGCAAGTGTCCTAGCAGCTATACAGTCACAAGCACCTAAGCATGCATGGATCCAAGAGATTATTCGCCGTTCCCCTCCAAACACAGTTTTCATGTGGGTTCCTGGCCATTGTGGCATCGCCGGAAACAGCATTGCCGATAATCTAGCTGGTATAGGACACTCTGGATTACTTCGCACCAACAAAACACCTCTACCCGATGTTAAAAAGTGGATCGAAAAAGTTATTCTCAACAAATGGCAGCTCGACTGGAACAGAAATGAGATACTCTTTACAAGGAAAATCAAACTAAACATTGGTACTTGGAAAGATCTGGAACAGTTACGTGACCAGCAAGTAATCTCGCGGCTACGTACAGGTCATACTAGAGTCTCGCACAACATGGGTGGTTCTCCGTTTCGTAAAATTTGCACTGTTTGCAGCATCCCTTTTTCGGTTGTGCATTTTTTATGCGTTTGTCCACAGTATTCGTTCCTCAGAGACCAGTACAACATCAGCGGCAGTATCAGAAACACGCTTGGAAACGATTCATCTTCCATCGAAGCTCTCATCAGTTTTCTAAAAGACGCCGACCTGTATCGTCATATCTGATTATGTCTTTTTGAATTACCTCACAAACGCGACATGCCTTATGCATTGAATCAATACAGTTAGTGTGTCTTACGAATATTGGATTACTTATACTACAGAAGAAGCAAATTACCGATGTAAAATAATATTGTAAACCTCGACGAGAAAAAGCGGAATAGAGATGAACTAGCCTTTGGCTAAAAATCTCTTTAATAAAGAAAAAAAAAAAAAAAAACTCCTGTAGGTTACTCTGGTATATAGTTACACTTAGGGAAATCCAAGTAGTAAAGAAAAGTGTGGGCCCAGATAGCCGTAGCGGTAAACGCGCAGCTATTCAGCAAGACCAAGCTGAGGTCGAGGATCTTTTCGGGTTGGAAATATTCTCGACTTCCCAGGGCATAGAGTATCTTCATACTTGCCACACTATATACGCATGCAAAATGGTCATTGGCGCACAGTAAGCTCTCAGTTAATAACTGTGGCAGTGCTCATAATAACACTAAGCTGAGCAGCAGGCTCTGTCCCAGTGGGGACGTAATGCCAGAAAGAAGAAGAAAGAAAAGTATTCTAGTGCTAATAAATTTTCTAACCATCCCTTGAAACACCGCTGAAAGATTTTTTGGATACTTGTGGTGCTAGAATCAATAGAGAAAATTCTGAAGGAGATCCTAGAGGTATACCTAAAGAGATCTTTGAAGAAATCAAGAACCTGAGAAAAAATCACGTTATCATCTCTAAAGGTCTCTCTTGAACCTCTTGAAACAGGATTTCCTAGCAAGCAGAATAAAAAAATGGACTTTAGAGACCTGTCTGCTACAAACCATGTCCCGAAGAAAAGAGTTTTCTTCGCCATTAGGTTCCTAAAGCCCAGTCCCAATTTGAGTACCAAACGCTTAAGAATAGATGAGAAACACATGTTTACTAGAGTTTTAAATGGTTTTCGTTAGTTTGAGTCCAAAATATATTTAGGTTTTTTGAAATTTGGTCACAACCCTTAGTTTAAACTCAAATTTTGGGTATATTTTGTTTTCCATGTCCCTTCCGAAATGTCAGATAGGAACAACCCCAGTATTGAAACTATAAGCCCTGTGCCTTTTTTGTCGACAAAGTGGACGTCAAACATGATCAAAAGTGTCAAGGTTCATACTCGGAACCATTTTTAAAATTTAAATTTTCAACATCAGCCATTCCATGAAAAACCGATCTAGTGGGTCACCAAAATCCATGAAAATTTGCTATTTTGTTCCTTATATGGAATAAGGGTACACGTGTTTTTGGATTTTTTGATTATAGGACGATATTCAAAACTGAAAAGCCAATAGATGGCGCTTTTTCAGTGGTTGTAAAAACGAAATCTTGAAGCAAAGAAAGCACCAAGGAAGATGAACTAAAACACAAAATGTTATGTACCGTTTTGTCTCAAATTCCGAACAGACTCATATTCCGAACACTCGGTTTTTGTATGGCGACTTGGTTGAAATGTTTCGCTGAAATATGTCATCAAATCACTACGAAATGGCTGTCAATTGCAATGTAATTTTAACGTTTTCAAATCTATTTTATAGCTCTGGAGTAGTGATGATTCTCTAGTTCAAGAGCAGTAAGACTAGCTCAGATAAATTTATTTGCGAAATTATTCATTTGAATAAGATGTATTCGTGCTGTTCGGAATTTGAGTCAAGGTGTTCGGAATATGAGACAGAATGAACACAGTGTTCGGTATTTGAATCAAAATGTTGTTCCATACTTTAACGTAAAAACAATAGTAAACAAGTCTAAATAAATGTTTTTTTCGGTACACCCAACAGCTAAGGGTTAGCCTTTGTGAAGAAATTTAAATTTTCACAAATATCATCTAATGTATGCCTATCAGATGCATTTGAAGTCACTGCTGACCTTAAGTGTTCGGAATATGAGTCAAAACGGTATTCACTTTACACTTGATTTCTCATCACTACTTTTTTGATCCAGGTTCCTAATTGCAATTACGTTTTTCATTATTTTCCATACGTTTTGACAGCTCTCCGACTACCATTCTTCCATGCGCTTGTGCGGCCAGTGAAACAAACTGAATGTTCGAAAGGTTGTTGCATGTACTTTTTGCCGCTGGTGCCAACTGTTAGCAGTAATGAACGAAATAAACAGTCGTTACCTTATTGTGACAATTTCCGAAATAGGGTGACTAGAAAAATCACGACTTTGCAATATTTTTATTTAAAATCATAGCTTTTGAACCGCTTGACCGATTTCAAATTTTCTTAGACGAAATGATAGCTTAAAATTTTGACTTTTCAAGAAAAATATAAATTGTGAAAATTGTTTTTTTACATGAAACAAAATATCAAAATTTCCGTTTTTACGTGTTTTCAAGGCCTCGGGACCAAAGAGGCTATTGCTGTTCTAATTTTTTCTAGAAAGTTCAGAAAGTTATACGTTTACTACGCAGCGATGTAGGTTTTTCTTAGTTTTTGTAGTATATTTTTTTGAAAATAAAAAATCAGTAATTTTTATCGGCACACACTGAAGGTCTCAGCGCACTAGATTTTTTATTTTATAAAAACCACAACTTTTGAACAGCTCGGTTGATTTCCATTTTTTTATGGAATGAAAGCGTAAGATTAAAACTTCTCAGAAAAAAATATAGAATTCTGAAAGTTTTTTAAAACAATCTAGTTTTTTAGGCTTTTTTTAGTTTTTTGGGTTATTTGGTTCTGGGACCAAAGAGCGCATTGCTGTTCTCATTTTTTCTAGACACTTCAGAAAATTTTAGGTATACCCTCAAATTTTCAGCGATGTATTCTTTAGTTTTTGAGATATATATTTTTGAAATTTGAAAATCAGCAAAAATCAGAACAGCAATAGCCTCTTTGGTAACGAGGCCTTCATAACACGAAAAAACGGAAATTTTTGACTTTTTTATATGTAAAAAACAATTTTTGTGAAATTTAATATTTTTCTTGAAAAGTCTAAATCTTTAGCTTTCATTTTGTCCAAGAAAATTGAAAATGGGTCAAGCGGCTCAAAAGTTATAATTTTATAAAAAAATAAAAAATTGCAAAGTCGCGATTTTTTTTATCACCCTATTTTGAAAATGCTCACCCTGATCAAAAAATTCCAAAACACGTGTATCCTTATTTCGGATAAGGAACAAAATAGCAAATTTTCATGGAATTCGGTAACCCACTATATCAGTTTTTCTTGGTTAATATGACCATAGTGGTATTAGACTGGCCCAGCTCAGTATGGGAGAAAAATAAAGTTGTATAATTCCACGGGGCAATCCCTAGGATTATTTCTTAGGGTTAGAGGAAGACTTCCTGGTAATTTCAGCTCATTTGGTCGTTCCATGAGCTGGCGCAATTGAATTAAAACTATTATAGGATTTTCGACTCAAACATATGGGAAACAGCACATCATCTCCTGTTTGGGTCAGGAAAATTGTTGATCGCGTTCAATTGAACCCAGAATGTCAAAAACACTACTTGATACCATAGCGATCAATCAGAGGCGCGTCCACGTTCAAAACCATGGGTAGGACAAACGTTGGCAAATATTTTGTGCAGGGATGCTGAGAAAATTTTTCATCCTGGACTGGAAATTTAAATTTACTACATTTGAGGGGCTCAAACGCAAAGGGATGTAAATGACATTTTGGTCGCTTTTGAGTTAAGGTGAATATGAATCGAAGCCAAAGTTCAAATTTTCAAGAGCACGGATCTGGAGAACCAAACATCAGTTTAAGCTGAAAACTTAATCGATTGGTCACTAGCTGGTTGGAAATCTTCTAAGCACCCTTTAAAAAAGCGCTGGAAAAATTTCTGGGAGAATTGGTAGACAAATCTCTAGAAGAATTTTTGGAGAGATCCCTGTAAGGGATCCTAAAGGTATTCTGTATAAAATCACTACGATAATGCCTTTTTCGGGGAATCTGAGACGAATTTCTTGAAGAGTCTATTGAACCCTATATAGTGTCTGAAGGCTTCTTTAGAGTCTGTACAATTTTTCATCAGGATTTAATACAAGCAGAATAAGGAAAAAAGAAAATATTGAGACCATTTTGGGTTAAATAGATAGTTCAGAGACCTTTCATTAAAAACAGAGACTTGCATAAAAATAGAGACCGAGTCTCTGAAAATAAACTTACTAACAGTCCTGTTTTCAGGATCATTTATTGGATCATCTTTTGTTATCATTTATAATAAAAAAAATGTAAATATGCTTCACCTTTAAATCATTTTTTTTTAATAGATTCGACAAAAATAGACCTTTACAATGTCTAGATAAATGATGAAGTTTGAAAAAATGTTTCATCGAGCAGGAACTCCATCGAATATTTCGCTGGAATTTTTTCAACTATTCTGTAAAAAATCTCTCAAAAACTCATCATAATCTGCTGTAAATATTTTTATGAATGATGTTACAAAATATCAGTGAGCAATTCTCGCTGAAACCAGGCCGCCATCGGCACCCATCGTTAGAATTCCAATTTTGTGTCACTGATCGCTAGCTTTCGATAAAACTTAAGGGTGGTCCTTTTTGTTTTCTCAAATTGGTGGACCCCTCGTACGCCAGCTAGCTAAACAGTTTGCAAAAAAGCCCATTTTTTGATAAATCTTGGGTATTTCTTCACGTGATATGTCTCATATTTCCCTTGGAACACATACCAAACTTAATGGTATCGTATAGAGAAAGGATATAGCTTTCATTTGAAGTTAAAAAAAAATCCGGCGGCCATTTTGAATTTGGCCACCATCTTGAATTTTGTTAGAAAAATCGTTTTTTCACCATTAGCGCACCGCTCGTTTTGAATTCTGAGATCACCATCAGAAAGCTGAGGAAAAATTGCGTAAGATAGGCTACAGAAACTAGGTGTGCAATGGTATTTACCCTATGAAATGAACGATTTTCTAAAACATGTTCCACGATTTTGACGTATATGGCGAGTGTAATCAATGCAAACATCATTTTTTGTACAACAAAGAAACAAGTTTTCAATAGTTGGTGTATTTTTCGAGTCAGATGAAGAATAGGAGTATTATTTAGAGTGATAAAATCTGGCGGCCATCTTGGATTTTGACACCATCTTGATTTTGACTAGTAGAATGAATTTTTCACCTTGATAGCACTCAGCATGTCGAATTTAGAGGTTACCAATAAAAACAAGGTTACGTATACTCTTCTTCTTATTATTCTTCATTTTCCTGACGTTACGTCCCTAGTGGAACCGAGCCTGATACTCAGCTTTATTAGTTATAAATACAGGTTATTAAATAGGAATTTTCTTTTATAATACGATTTTTAATAACAGAATATTTCTTCGACATATCTTTGAATTCAGTTATTATGAATAAATAAATTTAATGAATAAAAACCGTCCAAAAACATTGATTGAAATAAACAATTTTTTTTTTACCATATGCTTTTTTTGTCATCGAATGAAGTTTATAAATTGTGCGTTGGGACATTAGTAAGTTTTGTGGTAATATCTGTAGTTTTAACGTAAAACATTTCCAAAAGTGCATTAATTTAGCATGGAAATCTTAAATTTTTGTATGTATGTATGTATGTAGGTAGCCACCAATCCTTGCTTGAGTCTTGCTCTGCATGCGGCTCCACTCAACAGTAAGGTCAAATTTTATTACCAATCTGCATTCAACATATCGCTGTATGAAGGGCCAAAAGGGGGGTGGCGGACCCGTAAGTAGAAACACTTACGCGAAACCCGCGGGAAATAGAGAATCTCCTTCCAGCCATATGATCCAACAGATTGAGTATTAGAATTTGCAATACTTGTCGAGCTTTCCACGGAAAGGTTTGTTATAAGAAGGGCGCGTCAAATCTTTTACAACTGTTGGAGAGAAAAGTACTAGACGCGAACGACTAGCACTTTTCCTCCTGACTCCGATTGGCACTCCACTTCATTGTCCAGTTGTAAATTCAATGATGCCCTGATGCTCCCTCCCTCCCCAAAACATGATAAATTCAATTATAGTTATATGTTATATAGTAGATAAGATTATAATATATATAATAATATGATAATAAAATATGAAAATAAAATGGTAGTAACAATAAAATATGACGCAGTAAAACAGCATGCAGTATTATGTCGGCCGACATATATTTTTCTTTTGAATGTTTGTCCTACTGATGATATTAGGCTGGTCGAGGGAAGAATGATAAAAATAAACAAATAATTTGAATAAAAATAACAAATCAGCGATATGTTAACAAAGCTTCCAGATGTATGTATGTACGTATGTAGGTAGTCACCATCCTAGCTTGAGTCTTGCTCTGCATGCGGTTCCACTTAGCAGTACAGTCAATTTTCATTATCAATCTGAATTCAACACACCCTTGTATGAAGGGCCAAAATGGGGTGTGGCGGACCCGTAAGCAGAGACACTTACGCGAAACCCGCGGGAAATAGAGAATCTCCTTCCAATAATATGATCCAACTGAAAGTATAATGAAATTTGCCATACCTGACAAGTTATCCACGGGATGGTTTGTTATAAGAAGGGCACGTCAAATTCATTACAACTGTTGGGATAGAAGAACCCATCTACAAGGATGATTGGGTTACTTCCACCTGTGACTCCGGCTGGCACTCCACTCCATTGTCCAGCTGTAACTTCAATGATGCCCTGATGCACCCTCCCAATATCACCCATGTTATATGATTCAATAAATGATTGTTATGTTATGAAAATAAATACAATATTTTAAAATATAACAATATAGGAAATCATGTTGTAACTCGATGGTTTAACCTAGAATCGATGAATGAAAGATGATTAATATTAAATACATAATGACAGATTGTTCCAACAAGCCTGAAAAAATACAATGACTGTTATGTATGTAGATGGCCACCATCCTAGCTTGAGTCTTGCTCTGCATGCGGTTCCACTTGATAGCAGAGTCAATTTTCATTCTTAATTTCAATACATAATACCGTTGTATGAAGGGCCAAAAGGGGATGTGGTGAACCTGTAAGTAGAGACACTTACGCGAAACCTGCAGGGAAAAGAGAATCTCCTTCCAACGGCATAATCCAACAAATAAAATAATGAGAATCGAAGCAGATGTCCAGCTTTTCCCGAGATGGTTTATTATAAGAAGGCCGCATCAAACCTATTGCAACTGTATAAGATATGCTCGTATCTACAAGGACGTTACGGCACATTCTTCTAGACTCCGGTTGGCACTCCACTCCATCGTCCAGCTGCAACTTCAATGATGCCCTGATGCACCCTTCCAATTCCCAATATGTGATGAAATAAAATAAATATAATGAAGAAAATATAATGATATGTATATGAATGGAAATCATGTTCATATATGGTTAATATAGATGTTGAAACTAAAATAATTCAATAAATATTATGAACTAGTGGTCCCGACAACCTTCGTTTTGCCATCAAGTAGGCTGTTGGAAAACGTCAATAAATCCCCCATACAAATTACACCTTAGTCTTCTCCCGTTTTCCCGATAAATCCGGCGACTTTCCTGAATTATTTCTTCGCACGAACACGTCGCATCCCTTGAGGAGTGCAACAGTGAAAATCTTGCGGCAATCCGTTGGACCATTCTCAAGCCATTTCGTGACATACAAACACCACTCCATTTTTATTTATATATATATATATATATATATATATATATATATATATATATATATATATATATATATATATATATATATATATATATATATATATATATATATATATATATAAGATAAGATTCAACCTCACTCAGCACTCCCTGAAAGATTGTAATACATTTTGTTAAGATGAACGATGTGCTGAAAGATGAAGAGCAATAATTATTTCAGTATCGTAATATGTAGATTGCATGATGCTCCTATAAGTTAAATCCATATAATTGGATCCCTGCGATGAATATAATGTAATGTTCTGTAATATAATAACTGAAATATAAAATATTATATGATATAACATAATATTTCATGTATGTAGATAGCCACCAGCCAAGCTTGAGTCTTTCTGTGCATGTGTTACCACTGTAGAGCAAAGTCAATTTTCATTATCAATCTGAATTCACAATACCGTTGTATGAAGGGCCAAAAAGGGTAAGGGTTGGTTCCTGAAAACGTATACGAAAAAAGAAATAGTTTCCCTCTCATCCTCTTGGCGCTTCTATACTTCGACTGACGCCATCTAAAATCACCCTAATTAAACCATTGAGGCGACTAGCCCACTAACACACCAACGAACTCAAATACATCGCACCGCTCACATATCCTAATGAAAGAATGTTAGTGAAAATCGAATCTTTCATGCACACCGTCTCACTTATGTGTATATACATAAGTATTGGTCATTAAATGACGTTCCTGATAATGGGCTAGGAACTGTAAATGATAATGAATACAGTAAACGGTATCATGCCTAGATACAAGTTTTTCCAAGATGTTTTAGCATACAATGCGATTTGATTTGAAAATGTTCACCGTCTGGAAATAATAAAACAAAAATTACATGTCTAAAAAACACACAATGCACAATGCGAATGTTAATCCAAGAAAATACTAAAGGTTATTCGTATAACTAGGAAAAATGTAACGATGCAATGGTTCAACATCCACCAAAAACTAATGAACGCGTATGATTATAATCATGTCATATATGCATGCCGGGTGGTTAACGGCATTCTCCCCTCAAATGCTCACCAATGAAAACATCGCAAAGAAATTAACGAATAAAAATCAAAAATGTAAGCAATTATATGTAACTTAGCTGCAGTAACGATGATTCCTGTAGGCGCTTCTCTGTCCAGCTGCAAATTAACGTATTTTTTGCGCCCGGATCGCACACGCCATGTTTCGCATTAAAAACATTCACAAGAGCATCTATGCTCAGCTGCTTGTCTTTATTCACATTTATCGCTGCACGCCGATGCCGATTGGATAAGCATTACACTAACACATGCTGCCCAGTTTCGGGTATGTGCTTACATACACTCAAGTAGTGAAACTTTAGAGAATGCTTCCCGTCGTTAGAATACACACATACACTTCTACGCTGAATTTTCAGCGAATTTCATCTCGGCTAATGGCCGTAAAAACACAACCGAGCTGCAACGCGCAAAAATTACATGATCAATTTCAGCGCGATAATATAATTATATTGCGATCCACTACACTTTTGTGATAGAACGTTCCTTATAAATCACTTCTCATTAAGTTGTTTGATTTAATTCACTCAACATTTCTGAAAAATCTAAAAATTTCGGACGCATTAAAGAATTGGCTCCGACGCGATTCAGTGCTGCCAACAAACTGAGCATGGAAATCTTAAATTTTTAAGCAAAAAAAATCCTTGATTTTCTGAATCATAAAGTATTGTTTTTACTAACACTCAACATGCATGTGAAAAATAGCGAAATTGAAAGGTGAGAAGCAGGCTTTGTTCTAATGTGGACGTAATGCCGAAACTCAGGTGAATCATTTTGAGTTTGGAAAATCTGGTGGCCATCTTGGATTTCGACGCCATCTTAGTTTTTAGCAGTAGAATGATTTTTTACCATCTCAGCGCTCTTCATGTTTAATTAATTAAAGATCTCCGTTAAAAAACAAACAGATTCTTTATTTCTTATCTTATTTAAGCTGTTCAACAGATTGTTCATTTCTATCAATGGTTTTAGACCAAATAAATGAAAGAATTAATGCTATTTTTCAACTCGCAGATATGCAGAACAATCATTCAGGTGGCAAATAAGCGTTAGAAAATTCTACTTGTTAATTTATTTTTGAAGCTTAGGGGCTGGCTCTATTCCAGTAGGGACGTAACGTCAGGAAAAAGAAGAACAAGAAGAATAGTAAGTGTAACGGTGGCATTAAAATTCAACATGTTGAGTGTTATCAAGGTGAAAACTCATTCTACTACTTAAAACCAAGATGGCGTCAAAATCCAAGATGGCCGCCAGATTTTATCACTCAAAATAATACTCCTATTCTTCATCTGACTCGAAAAATACACCAACTATTGAAAACTTGTATCTTTGTTGTACCAAAAATGATGTTTGCATTGATTACACTCGCCATATACGTCAAAATCGTGGAACATGTTTTAGAAAATCGTTCATTTCATAGGGTAAATACCATTGCACACCTAGTTTCTGTAGCCTATCTTACGCAATTTTTCCTCAGCTTTCTGATGGTGATCTCAGAATTCAAAACGAGCGGTGCGCTAATGGTGAAAAAACGATTTTTCTAACAAAATTCAAGATGGCGGCCAAATTCAAAATGGCCGCCGGATTTTTTTAACTTCAAATGAAAGCTATATCCTTTCTCTATACGATGCCATTAAGTTTGGTATGTGTTCCAAGGGAAATATGAGACATATCACGTGAAGAAATACCCAAGATTTATCAAAAAATGGGCTTTTTTTGCAAACTGTTTAGCTAGCTGGCGTACGAGGGGTCCACCAATTTGAGAAAACAAAAAGGACCACCCTTAAGTTTTATCGAAAGCTAGCGATCAGAGACATAAAATTGTAATTCTAACGATGGGTGCCGATGGCGGCCTGGTTTCAGCGAGAATTGCTCCAGTAGGGATTTGTTCAAACCATGTTTCATGAATTGAGAAAGAACTAGAGAGAACTATTTTTTGTCGGTAGCGATAGGGGTAGTACTGGCACTCTTAATCTGCCCTAAGCTCCTTCCCAGCATTTGCTTTTATAAGCCTCTATTGCGTTCATCACACAGACGTTCCTAAGCAATGTTGCTCAAATGGTCATTGTGTACCCTAGCAGCAATCAGCCCTTACCGTAGTTTTGCAGTCTAGTAGTTCAGACAACTATCAAACTATGATAAGGCCTGAAATGCTACTAGAGTGGTTAAAGTGAAGAACGAAATAATTTTATTAAAAGATCCTCATTCCCCATTTCATTTCGTCACTCACTATCGTCACTTTTATTTTCGACACTATCACGTTTATCACCGTTTATCACTCATCATTTTGTAATACACTTCAGATATACTTTTCATTATATCACTTTTCACATCACAGCATTTTCATATAAATTCATTGTTATTAGCATTTACCATCTGTTAGCATTACTAAGTAATTAAAAGATATTCAATTTAAATGTTTCATTTTTTTTTTGTTGCTGTAGAGTCATTACTATTCAAACTACAATTTAGCACTATCAACAAAGTTACAGTAAAACAAAATTACTTCCATCCATTTTTATCATGCATGTTTGAAGAACTAGGCAATAATGTTTATATTCAGAGAAATGATTGCAAAATGTATTATGGCCTTTATTAAATTAGTAGAGTTCACATCATTATACACTCCCGTGCATAAGTTTGGGTTCACCCACTAAAAAACATACAAAAGTGTTCTGTCCATATCTCTGTGAATATACGTCCAATTGAAACTCTCTAAGCCGCATTCGAAAGGCAAAGAGTTATTCTTACTTCGTATGTATTTTTCCAAAAACATTTTTTGAATTTTGTATACTTAATTTTTACTTAAAGTTGTGACATTTTTCAAAAAACACACTGAAAAATCATATCTAATTTTCTCAGCATTGGATCGACCAAACTTTTAAATCGAAGTGTCATTAGAAACGTAATCTTATATTCTTTGAAGAGCACTCACGAAATTTTTGCGGAAAAATCTGATAACTATTCAAAATTAATGAAACAGTTATTCAAGTCATCGTGAAAAAGTTTGGGTTCACCCCTCAGTATGGTGTATCGTGCAAAAGTTTGGGTTCACCTGAACATACTTTAACCATGAAAAATCTGTGAAATCTCAAACCAATTATTATTTGCGCTCGAAAAAGCTTTAAACTAATCGGTTGAAAAATGGCAGAGATATTGACAAAAATGATGTGCATGCGGCTCAGGTGAACCCAAACTTTTACACGATTTGCATCATATTGAGGGGTGAACCCAAACTTTTGCACGATGACTTGACTGACTATTTCATTGATTTTGAATACTTTCCAGATTTTTCCGCCAAAATTTCGTGGGGTCTCTTTAAAGAATATGAGATTACGATTCTAATGACACTTCGATTTAAAAGTTTGGTCGATCCAAAGCTGAGGAAATTAGATATGATTGTTCAGTGTGTTTTTAAAAAAATGTCACAACTTTAAGTAAAAATGTAGTAAACAAAATTCAAAAAAAGTTTTTGGAAAAATACATACGAAGTAAGAATAACTCTTTGCCTTTCGAATGCGGCTTAAAGAGTTTCAATTGGACGTATATTCACAGATATATGGACAGAACACTTTTGTATGTTTTTGAGGGGGTGAACCCAAACTTTTGCACGGGAGTGTACATCATCATTGTTATATTTCTAACAAAACTATCAGAATCACTTCCAATTTCATTTTCAAATTTTTATCACCCTAGATTTTATTATAAACACACTATTAGCACCAACACAATCACTAAATTTAATAACAATAAGTGTTACACGCACTATTTCATAGCATTCTAACGATAACAACTGCAAATGTTTTGTCCGCTCAATTCATAGGAAATTTATCCAAGAATAGGATACCCCAAGAATTCAACCTGATTCCTCCAAGATTTAATCCAGTGATTGATCCATCGATTTCCCTGAAAAATCCTCCAAGATTCTCTATCAAAACGTCTTCTTATATTCAATCAATAACATTTCCTCTAATTTCTAGGGATTTCCTTTATAAATGTCATTTGGGATTTTTATAAAATTTCAACTTCTTTGAGATTTTCTCAAGTAAGTCTTTAAAGTTTTTTTCAGATTTTTTTTCTAGGAATTTCTCCAGGGAAATGCCAAAGAAATTTTCTCGAAAAAAAAATACTGTTTAGTTATTCATAAAATTCTAGAGTAAACTCTAATAAAAACTGTGTATGTCTTCAATCAACTGGATCTCGTTAGTATTGCGCAAGATTTTCCAAAGGAATTTCTCAAAAATCATTGGCTAGAATCTCTATAGAAATTTGTGTAGGAATTGTCGGAAGAATTATTGGAAAAATTGCTGTAATATTTGATAAAACTGCAATTCATTAGAAATCTTTGGAAGATCTCCTAAATCCTAATCCTTTGAAAAATCGCTGGAAGAATTTCTGGCAGAATTGGTAGAGAAATATCTAGAAATACTCATGAAGAGATCGCTGTAGGAGACCCTGAAAGTATTCTAAATAAAATTGCTATGATAATTTCTGAAGCTTTTCCTCGTAGAGTCTGAGACTAAATTCTTGAAGAACCTGTTGAACCCGTTATAATCTCTGGAGGTTTCTTTGGAGCCTGTACAATTTTGCATCAGGACTTAACACAAGCAGAGTAAGGAAAAAGAGACTTAGTAAGAAATAGAGACCATATTCTGTAGAAATTGCTCTGATAATTTTCAAGAGATTCAGCAATGCTTTGATAGATTTTATCAAGAGTGATCACACGTTCAGAAATCGCTAGCACCATCACACTTGTTTTGTGTATAATACGATGCAACTGGTATTAGATTAATCCATTACTTCATCCAAAGATTCTTTAATGATCTTCTGATAATTATCTATGGATGTTTCAGAAACTTCTCAAGAATTGCTTCCAAATTGGTTCCAGAATATATACGGGTTTGGCCATAGATATTTTTAAGAAACCATCCATTGATTAATTCAGAAACGCTATAGAGGACTCCATTTGGTTTTTTTAACGATTAAAGAAGTTCCTTGTAGAAATTATTACAGTTTTAATTAGCAGGATTTTCTCTATAGATATTCTTTATTGATCTTCTCACGAGTTAGAACTTTTGGAGGTCATGCGCAAACCATGTCACGCTTTACTAAGCATGAGAATGACATGAAAAACCTTATCATGTCTTCCATCCTCCATAAGAATAAGTACGACTTTGCTACGCATTGATCGAATTTTTATGTATATTGAACAGATGATAAATAATTTAGTTTGTTTTCAAACTTTTTTGCTGATCTAGCTTTTTTTTGTTGGATCGTGGGTAGGACAATCCCTTGACTGTCCTACCCAGGTATTTTTGTGCGTAGTACATGTCCTACCTGTCCTACCCACTTCCCGCGCCACTGCGATCAATATTGTAGAAGGTTGTATGATGATTAAAATTGAGAAAGTTGGTGTTTTAACTATCTGAAGTAGATTTGCTATGATGCTTGGTATTTCTTCAACATAGCTGGGTGATAGCCACTAAGCGCATCATAGCCACCTATGACGTTGGGCGAGCTGCGGTACAAGGTGCATGCATATATGTGATTGTACGGGAGCTCCCGGGAGTGCTGATATAAGCCTAACTTTCTACTACTAAAAGGTTAATGAAAATGAGTTTAAAACCAGATACAACCTTCTGCAACTATGTGCATTAGGGTATTTTTTTTTTTTTTTCCTTCTAAGCAATGGGGGGATAATATGCTCAACAGACTCCGGACCGAGGTCCGGGAGTGTGGGGTTGGGGACCATTTACTACGTACAAGCAGTAAACAGGACTACAACCCCGACCCACTAAACCATTTCCATTGCCGCCAAACCCTTCGTCTCTCCGGGACCACCAAGAAGGCATTGCTTCGGAGAGGGGCTATTGCACATCGCATCCTCCAGGTTAGCTGCGTAGCCATGCAGCAACGAACATCGATGAAACGCTTATGGGGGTCCACCAAGGTAGCATGCTGGCGCATTGCCAGCTTCCCGGGTGGTCCTCACCTCCCGTTGTCCGCTGAAGGCGGGCAGGGTCGACCACTAAGCCCGCGCCCAGCTGCACCGCAGGTATCAAGAACTGATACTGCGGGCTTCGCAATTTGACCTACTGAAGGCTCAGGCCCTATCAGCTAGCACCAGCTGGGATTGCTGACGAAGGTGCCTCCACCTGCCCCGAACAACCAGAGGCTCGTATCCACCCAGCAGGCCGGCGCCACGACAGCAGCGCTACCAGGATGTTCTCCCCGCGGCCACTTAATCGTTGTAAGGGTCGATTTCGACCGTAGGGCACCGGTATGACCTACGTAGCCGACTGCGAACCCTTGGACCACCTGTTAATTAGCGTCTGCACTAGTCACTCCTCGAGTCCACACGCCACCTCCTGTGGAGTTCCGAGACGATGTGGGTGATAGCCGATGAAACGCCATTCCAGCCAAACTCGTCTGCACACATCCTCTGGACCAAATTGTCCGGAGTCGTGTCCCGACCGCATGTGGCAAACATGCGGTCACGCATTGTGCGGAAACGCGGGCACACGAACAAAACGTGTTCCGCCGTTTCCTCTAAACCTGCACAAACTGGACATCCGGGAGAACCCGCATGACCGAAACGGTGTAGATATTGTCTAAAGCATCCATGACCCGAAAGGACCTGTGTTAAGTGGAATGTTAGTTCCCCATGGCGCCTATTGACCCAGATATCTAACCTCGGAATCAACCTGTGAGTCCACACTCCCTTGGTGGAACTGTCCCACGCACGCTGCCATTTGACCATGGAGGTCGTTCTGGCAGTTCTGCGTATGCCTCTTGTGCCGCGCCTTTCGAAGCACTCTATGTCTTCCATGATAAGGATACCAATAGGCATCATACCGGTGATGACACAAAGTGCATCGTGTGACACGGTACGGTACGCGCTCGCAACCCTCAGGCACATTAGCCTATAAGTACTCTCTAGCTTGCTACGGTAGCTATCGGTACTCAAAGCCGTGCCCCAAGCCGGGCCACCATACCTCAGTATGGACGAGGCGACACTGGCCAGAAGCTTACGCTTGCTGGCGTACACCGCAGAGCTATTGGACATCATCCGGGACAGTGCCACAATAGCTGTGGAGGCTCTCTTGCAGGCATAATCGACATGGCTACCGAAGGTAAGCTTGTCGTCGATCATCACCCCCAAGTGTTTGACGGAGCGCTTCGAAGTGATTGTGCAGTCGCCTACACTGATCACCGCTTGCTGCACCGACTTTCGGTTGTTGACAACAACAGCCTCAGTTTTGTGGTGAGCCAATTCCAGTTTCCTGGAGCCCATCCACTCCTCCACAATTGCGATCGAGTGGGCTGCAGTCAATTCCACTTCTTCGATCGATTCACCGTAGACCTCCAGCGTAATATCGTCGGCAAAGCCAACGATGACCACACCCGCCGGGAATTTTAATCTCAACAGCCGCTTCCTCAACCCGCTGCCTGCTGTTGTTGTAGTCGATACTGTAGCGAACCGCCAGGTGGTCGCTGTGAGTGTAGGCATCGTCTACCCTCCAGTTCGAACTACTCGTTAGGCCATGACTACAAAAAGTAACGTCGATAATCGACTCCGCTCCGTTACGGCTGAAGGTACTTTTGGCACCAACATTAGCCAGATCGACATCTAGCACGGCCAGTGCCTCTAGCAGGATTTGACCTCGCTGGTTCGTGTTACGGCTTCCCCATTCCACGGCCCAGGCATTGAAGTCACCCGCTATTACAACTGGCCTTCGCCCTGTCAGCGCGGTCGTCATACAGTCCAGCATCTGCGTGAACCGCTCGGTCGACCAACTCGGAGGCGCATAGCAGCTACAGAAGAGGACCCCGTTTACCTTGGCGATCACGAAGCCCTCGTAGGTAGTAGACACCAACTGCTGGACAGGGTATTTACCCGTTGTCCATATCGCCGCCATTTTTCCGGATCCATCCACGACCCAGTTGCCGTTGCCGGCGGGTACTCGGTATGGGTCCGATATGATGGCGATGTCCGTCCCCCACTCAGCAACTGACTGGTACAGCAGTTGCTGAGCTGCGTCACAGTGGTTCAGGTTCAGCTGCGTTACCTGCACTGTGACTTTTCGTTGATGGCTCGTTTGAAGGTCGGGCACCTTGAGCCTCCCGTTGGGTGATTGTTGTTCACGGACTTGCCGGAACAAATCAAGCACTTGGGAGGGTTCTTGCAGCCTAGTGCTTTATGACCTTCCTCACCACAACGCCTGCACAACTTAGTCCTATCAGGGCCTTTACAGCCCCTGGACTTGTGTCCAGGTTCCCTGCACCTAAAGCAGATCACTGGTTGCTCATGTATGTTCAGTGAACATACTGACCAACCAACCTTGATCTTACCTACCTTAGCGGACTTATTTGCGTCTGCCACAGGTAGGTGTACTAAGGCCACCTGAGTACCTGCCGGACCTTTCCGTAGCTGAACGGCGGTGGTGGGCACCTGCACTTCGCACTGTTGCCGCAGTGCCGTGACGAGCTCTTCAGCGTTAGTGATCTCGTCAAGGTTCATCACCTTCAGAGTCACTGACTGCGTCAGAGCCCTCACTTCAACACCAGCGCCAAGGACCTCTTCCGCCAAACTTTTGTAGGCGGCGCCCTTGCGCTCCTTGTCGCGCTTAAGCTCGAGGATCATTTCACCTGTACGAGTGCGTCTGACACTGCGTACGTCGGCTCCTAGATCCGCAAGCTTCGCGTCACTGCGCATCGCCTTCAGGACTTCCGAGTACTTGGACTCTTCCGTCTTGATGATGATCGCATCACCCTTTTCGCGCTTGGCACCTACCCTCCTACCATTCTTAGGTCTGGTATCCCTGCGCTCCTGATTCTCCTGTTTCTTCTTCTTCTTCTTCCTCACTACGGTTGTCCAGGGGGCGTCCCCCCCCTGCTCCGCCCTGACCTGTGGTGATGGAGGACCTCTCAAAGGTCGCAACCCCCTGTTCCCATCACTCCGTGAGGGGCCAGCCTTTTCGGGCCCACCCTTCTCGGCTTTCCGGGACGCCTGGCTGGGGTCCGATTTTCCGGCACTTCTGCCGGTTTTCGGGGTTAGTATCCGCCTGGCCTTACGAGCGCCGCCGGGTAGCTCCTCCCCTGACGGCTGCCTCGCGCGCTTCTGCGATTGCTTGCTGTAAGCATTCGCTTCCACGCTTTTGGGGCTGCCCGCGAAAACGAAGGGTTCCGTCTGGGTAGACTTCGGCACCTTCAATTCCACGGGTTCTGCCGCAGCCACAGTCACCATGGGTTCAGCATGGTTCTGCTTGGCCGCCAACATTGACTTACGAAGTCTAAGCAAGGCCTGCTTGAGGTCCTTGCTGATGTTAGACTTCGAGGACGCAAAGTCAATTATGGAGTCGAGCTGCTGTGCAGCCACTTCCATCGCAGAGAGCCCATCTCTACTTTTATTGATGGCCCTCATCAACCACGCTCCATCCATAACATCACCCGATGCGTTAGCCGGGGATGAAATATGGGTTCCAGCACTGGCACTACGTGCACTGCTGCCTCCTCCTGCTTCTACTCTCCTCAACGGAGATCTAGCTAGCCCACTTCTTGCGAAGGGGTTCGCTTCCCTACTACTGCTACTACCTGCACTACCACTACTAATCTGATTGTTGTTTGAATTTGTACTCATTTTGGATCCCACGAGTAGCACGGGAAAAGAGGTCCACCACGCCAGAGCCCTGCATTAACGCGGTAAGGGACAAAATACTGTGAGGGGTGCCCAGGTGCCCCACAGGCTCCGTTAATGGCCGAACATCTTTTTCACCCCTTCGACCATTCATTCCTCAGCACGGTTTTTCGCATCACACCTTGAATTGGGGTTACCCCGTTTGGTGGACTCTTACCACCGGAACGGGTTGTCCGTAGTTCTATTCTAGACGCCGGAACTACACGGCCAATGTTCATTAGGGTATCAACTAATGAATTTGTCATTATGGGCTCAATTGAACGCGATTAACTAGTCTACGGAACGAAACAGTGGCAAAGGTTCAATTTTCAATATATTTGAATCAAATATTCCATACAAACTTCGAATTGAATGCGCCAGCTGGGGGGCAACCAAATGAGTTGAAATTTTGAGAGAGCTTTTTTCTTACCCTAAGGCACATATCTAAGGGGTGCCCCGTTGAGTTTTTCAACTTTTTTGTTTAAGGGCCAGTCTATAGTGGTATCCACTACAAAGTATTGTATTCTAATCCGTGACACCTACCGTACAGCACAGTCATTGGCGTAGCTAGGATTTTTTCCTGGAGGGGGCCTAGGGGGGGCCTAGAAAATTCTTGATTTACCGATTTTCGCAAATTTCGTAGTTTGCGAAAATTTTATCTTTTTGTGTTTTTGTCTCATATCAGCTATTATCTCTGAATATCAGTAATGCTTGTAAATTACAATTTTCATCACTGAAAATTCGACACGAATGCCACACGTATGGTAAAGTGTCCTAAATAAATATTAATAATAATAATAATTATTATTATGGAAAATATCAATTCTTTGTCTAATCCAGTAAATAAAATCCTTGAAGAATTTTTCCAAAGAACTCACGAAGAATATCTTGAAGTTCTTGCACAAACTTTTCAAGTATCGGGGATCTCTTCATGAACTATTTCCGCACTTTTCCAGTGCAATAATGCCTTTACCAGTTTTCACTCAGTTTTTGCTGGGACTCCCACGGAATAAGTAGTTATTATTAAACAGATTTTTCCCGGAGTTTCTTTAGGCTTTATAAACTGGAATTTTTCGAAGAAACTGTATCAAATTGCTCAAACGAAGACATCAGAATTTTCAACATTTCTCCATGAAGCTAAACTACTTACTTATCACACATAAATTTTAATTGTTGAATATATCATTAAGCTGTTCATTAATAATGTATTAAGGATTTTCTGGAAATACTGGATTTCTCCAAGAAATATTACAATAAATACTACCAAAATTGTGTTCAAAAAACTCTCTGAAATACTTAAAGTTAGGGTGTCAACTACCTGAAAAAACCTGGAAAGTCAGGGAATGTCAGGGAATCCAATTTTTGACCTGGAAAGTCAGGGAATTTCACTACAGGTCAGGGAAAATTATCTATCAATACTATATTACAACATCAAACGAGTTGATTATCTGCAAACTATTGACTACGATAAATTTGTTGGACGAAATGGGTAATCAATCTTAGCTATTAACCATTGATAAAGCGCTGTTATGTATGGTAAAGTAAACTATATTTTACTATCTATAAAAAAATCCTCGGAATTTCGAATTTTGAAAATGTGATGAATAGGGTTCCAAGCGCTACTTTAGGATTTTCATTAGAAGCTTTCCTATACTGATGTTTAGAATCGCAGAATGAACACAAAAAAAATCCCCAGATATTCTGGAGATTCTTCTGAAATTCTCCTTAAGTGATCAATCTGCGATTCTTTGCAATTTGTAATGCCTAGATCATCCTCGCTATTATAAATTTATTTTTTTTGAGCCGAAATTTTAGTGCTTTTCCCCTGCTCCAAGATTTTTAATAATCCAGAAATTCTCTAAATAGAATTTCTGCTATGATAGATTGAAATTTTGTGAGATTTCTTGAAGATACTCCTAGAAGAATCGATTATTGAATTCTTGGAGCAGTTCCTCACAGCATTGCTGGAGGCACGACAAGTTTTTATTAGAACAATAATAAATCCCTGAATGATTTTTTAAAGCATCTTTAGATGAATTCTTCGGGCATAATTCATATGGAATGTCCAAAATTTTTATTAAAATAAATAATTTGTAACAAAACTTCGCGACGAATTATTTGAAGTACCTATTCTAAAAAAAATGAATTCATTTTGAGTGAAAAAAAATTGAGACTCTTGAAAAAATCTTCCTAAGTATTCTTGAAGAAATATTCGCATTAGTCTATGAATGTAACATTTTCTGTATTAGTTTATGAAATAGCATCTTCTTATATTAAACAAATACATGTAGAGAAAAACATTGAGAATTTGAAATCTTGAAGATTTTAACTGAGTATGATTAGTAAGTAGATGACTCAGGATTTTCTGAGTATCTACTCAGGTTTCACTATTTTTTGTTTCATACGAATCTTTATGCTTTGAAAGAAAACTCTCAAGTGATCAGTTTAATCATACTTGCTTTAAAACACCCTCTAGAAAATTATCTAACAGTTGTATTCGAGTAAAGTGAAAGCCTTTGCTAAACTGAGCGAAAGCTTTTTCTTTATACGACCTATTACGGTCCAAATAAAGACCTAAATTTTCCTTGTAGTTGCTCAAAATTTGACGGCACTTGAAGTAATACATCAAAATCTAGAATGTCGTAGAAAGTGTACTGCGATATGTCAAACTTGGTAAACAAAATGTAGCGCTGAGCCCAACAACTATATTTTTATTTCGTCTTTAAACCAAATTCAGTACTCTGAAATGTTACTGAAAAATTACTGGAAGGTCGGGGAAAGTCAGGGAATTTTATTTTCCAAATTGAGTCGACACCCTGTAGATGATTGCTTGAAAAATTCACAGCAAAAATTATTGATTCTCTCTTGATTTCTCCTAATATTCCACAAGGTTTTCATAAATAATGAAATAAGATTTAACTGGGAAAATGTTCTTAGTGATTTCTCAGAGAAGTTTTCAACATCTACATATCTGCATTTTTTCTTCAGTGTTTCTTTAGATTTATCTAAATATCAATTTGATATTAATCGAATTCCTTACCCATATTTTTCAATTCAATCATTTCAAAGTTTTTAGTGGAATTGGTTCAGCTATTTTTTCATAAACTCTTCCGTGCAAATATTCAAACAAATTTCGAGAAATTTGTTCAGAGATTTCTCCTTTTTTTTATTATTTAAGTTTGGAAAATTATTGAACTCTTATCGGGAAACTCAAGAATTAATCGTAGAATTTTTTGAACTTTCTGACGTCCTGACGATGTTACTCATCGTCTTTGGCGTTTTTTGTAGGATTAACTACAAAAAATCTTGTTAATTTTTATTGTCTTTATAATAGACAATGGTTTATGTTGAAACAGATGGAATTTTTATGAAGGTGTTTGTATTTTACATTTTAGAAAATGTTTCGCATGAACTCCGAAGCTTTAATATGGCAGATTAATCTGACAACTTTTAACTATTGTGGTAGAACTCTAAAAGTTGAAAGTGAAAATATTGGCGGTTTTTATCAAGAACTCTGCTAAAAATGTTCTATAACAAAATTCATAATTTAAAACTTGGAGTAAATTTTTGCATAACTTTGAAAATTCGTTGAGGAATTCCTGATGGATTTTCAGAAATCAGTAGCCATACGTATACGATTTAAAACCCCTGGAATTCATTTTTCTCCTTTAGATTTTTTAAAATGTTGCTTTTTAGAGTACGAATTTTTGTACGAAGGTGCCTAAGAATACGTCATGTGAAGGAAGGAGAAAAAACAAAATGTTAAATCAGATCGAAACAACCAAAGATAAGTGATTATCTATATTTTTTTCTCTAGAGGTGAATCAATGGGCTGGATAAATAAAATTTCCAGCCAAGAAGATTTTTTTCTTCAAAACACATCAATGAAAACATTCAGATGTTTCTTTGTTTTGTCTGCTTCCCGTTGACGAGATTGCCGAGACTGGACGAACAATTTCACCATAGATGCCATCAATTCAAATGAACACGCCTCAAAGTGCGACTGATTTGGAGATTTGCCTACAGTTCTTATGGAAAATCTGCCGACATTAGTCACACGGATATTGGTTGTTCGAACCGTTATAAATAAGTTTCCAAGAAGGTTATAACAAGTCTATCGGTGTGAATTGATAGAGAATTGAGCAGCGCATACATGTAAACAGGCAAAAACGTAATTTGTCTGCTGATGTTCGAGAAAATTGCAAAAGAAGCGCGACATCGGTTTGGACTGCCAAGGATACGTAAATTCCCCTATATGAAGGAATTTGACAGAATCAACGATTATTTAGAAAAAAATGTTAGGACAAAGTTTGAAGTTTTTCAAGGTATAGCAATTTTTAGCAAATCTCAATATTATTTGACTACTTTCTAAAAGATTTGAAGCAAAAGGTATAAAATACTCTTCGATATACATTAACGAATTTGATCACAAAAATTCTTGAGACTGTGACAAACTTACTTGGTAAAACGTAGTTTAGAGATAAATTAAAAAGTTCATTCATACGAAATTATTTTCAAAAAATGAAGCGAAACAGAGAAAGAGCATATTGCTAGAATCAAAAATTATGACCGATTTTTTTTTTTACTTTTTTTTGAAGCCTTAGGTAAGTTCGAAATTCTTTGAAGAGACATGTTTTGAATTTGGCCTTGTTTTTCGCCAATAATTGCAGCTATTTTACGTCTTAGAAGTTCCTTTAGTAATTTTACCTATTTATTTCTTTGCAGACCTTTTTTATCAATGAATTTCTTTAAAGAAATCTTATGGGAACAATCATCATCACCGGACACCTCGATCAGGGCACCCTCCAAGAACACAGGAAATCGTAATTCAGTTAAAAGGCTACACTATGCTAGAACATTTGAAATAGTATGGTTTGCCCTACTCAGAAAATACGAATTTAAGGAACCTATTTTCTAGGATACTGACGCTTTTTAGTATCACAGTATTTTGAAACGAAGATGTCGAGCGACAGCAGGACGGTTAATTTTTCGATGGTCGCACAATTCAACGAATTCAGAACCGCCGTGAACGACAAGCTAGGTTTTCCCACTATTATTGAACAAAATAAAAGAACGTAACTACTGAAGAATGTTTATCAATAGATTCAGAAGATTTTACTTCACTTTAGAATTATGTATACATTTTTTTTTTCATATATATTTTCATTCAAAATTCTGGAGGGGGCCTGGAAGACTCTGGGGGAGGGGGCCTGGCCCCCTTGGCCCCCCCTGTTCCTACGTCAATGAGCACAGTATGGTCGAAAGTAAAATGCCAAACTTGTCAAATCAAGAATGTTGCTAGTTATAAATAATGCAACTCTGGTTAAATAAACCGAATATATTTTCTTGTGTAGTGATGTTGACTATGTCTTGGTAGAGTTAACAGATTAATGTAGTCGGTTGAAAATCGTTGGTGCAGTTCTCAATTTTACCATAGATTTAGTAAAATTCATAAAATTGATTTCAGTGTAGTTAACGCTCATGTTCAAAAGTAGTATACGTACTTCATGTTCCAAAGGTTTTTTATTCATACCAAAAGTGTAATCAACTCTGTGGATTTTTTTGAGTAGATACTACAAGTAGTATAGTTAAGCGCTGTTCAACAAGCCTATCTTTAAAAGTAAAGTCACCGAAAGATAAAAAAATGATAAGAAAATTACCATTACTTGAGAAAACTGGAAATCCTCAAAAATAATATAGCAGTCAATCATGACCATTTTGTTTCATTTTTTGAATATTCTTTAACATCTGCATCAGTATACAGTTTTCTCCGTTTGGTGCATCGTATTGGTCACACAATCCGCGGATTCGATCAACTGCATCATCGCACATCAATCAATATCATAAAAGTCGTGGGTAATGCAATGCTCGCGAGAGCCAAGCAAAGCAAAACCATTCCGCGAGACCGCCACGAACAGAGCCCGAACGCCCGATCATGTTTTCGCTTACCCCAACGCGAGGCCCGGCTTCGTCAGTGGATCTCCAACATTCGTGGTGATCAGTTCGGACTCGGTTTTACGTAGAAGTCGTCGTTGTCGTTTTCAGCCGCGTTTTTGAGCGCTTGCATCGCTCCTGGCGATTTGAAACTGGTGTGAGCATATTTGAATACCTGGGGAGTCTTCCTGGTTGAAGAAACGGGTTGACAGTGTATTGGTGTGCGTGACGGAGCATAATCGGGCAGCATAAAAGGGAGGGAGGAGGGCGGACTCTTTGGGCTCTCGGAACATTGTGACCTTCCGTGCTTGTGATGGGATGGTTTGGGGACGGACGGTGGGTCACAGAAACTGGTTTCTAACGAGAGCTGGTTTCGAAGATTATGTTGATGGTTTCGGCTGGAACACCTTAGGAATTCCTTGATGATCAAGCTTTCTCTGAGAGCTTTAGGATTTTGTTTAACATAATTTCATTATAGTCAAATTAGTGAGATAGCTTTTGAATATACTGGTTTAGAAAAAAAAACTTGACTTGAGCAAACAACATTTTCAAAATTGTTGTTATTTTTGAAAATATTGGATCCTGTTTGCCTTCATCCTGTCATCATCTTAAATTTCTAAGTTTTCATTACCTAAAAATTTGAGATGGGTTCTGACTTGTTTGAGAGTGAAAAGCGCGTGGTTCTTCGCCTGAACCATTTTCAAAATCTGTAATTTCTCAACCAATCGGATCCTATTATCGTCCGTTCCTCGGTTGTCGAACGAAGTCAATCCTCGATCGACGCGCTCTCCGTCCCAAGATTGCAAAATGCAGTGATGCGATAAAGGTGGAAAATATGTAACATGTGGAACGGTGGAAAGCTCCCTTGGGCAAATGCAATGAAGAAACGTGGAAAATGATATATGTTTTGTGTGTTATAAATTGTAAATAAAATTGTTGTGCGTTTTACTCTTCGACCATAACTAAAAGAGGAAAAAAAAAACAAGGCAGAAACGCGTAACGAACCGTGCTTGTGTTCGGATTATGCGGTGTGTGGTACAGAAGAGATCGCTCGTTCGTTCGGCTTTGGTGCACGTGGGTGAAATGCAACTTGGAAAAGATTGAAACGCACGTGATTTACGATATTGTGGTAACGATCGATGTGGGCGTGTAGCAATTGTATCGAAGAAAGAAGACGCGCGTGTGTTGTGCCGGAATGTCCATAGGAGATTTCCGTTGCCACAGAGAATTGTCATAAATTTCCATATTTACCTTACACTTATAGGTGGTGAAAGAAGTACTGTGAAGCTGAAAGTTTGTTTTAGGTGCGTGTAGAAGTGAAGAGACGGAAAACGGAGGGTTGGAACTAGTTGATTGGCAGTGCTTGAACAACTACTGAAATTGTTTGCACGGAAAGGAGCTTTGACGCTGAACAACACACGTAAATAAGCCGTAAGCAATAGTAACCGACTGAAGGATTACGGTGAATTGCTAATTAAAAAGGTAAGTTTAAGGGTTTGATTTATAGTTTAATTATGTTAAGATTAAACGGGGCAATATCGTTAACAGGATTCTGCATTGTAAATGTAGTGCCTTTTTTGTATATTACTATTTGTTGCCATTCATTGAGTTAGTCCATGTTTTTCAAAGATTTTATTTTTCTTTCTTAATTAGTATCATTTCAATCATTGCATTCATTTCGTATATTTAGGTGTTCTGATTCAGGCAACACTGTCATGGTGATTTGGTAAAACTAAATTAAGCTTCTATTAACAACATATTACATTTCATTTGCCGTAGCAGTTCAGAATTTTTACAGGTGGGTTGATTTCACCTGCTCATAAGATAATAAAAGAAACAAAAAAACATAAATCGTTGCAAACTAAGATTGCAACGATTTTAGTCTAAAATTTTGTTCGACGTTTGTTCCAATGTATGAACATTGGATATTCTATGTAGCCCATTAGTACCATAACATGGAGGGAGATTCAGTATAATTTTCAAAATTTTATATTGAAACATCTTCAGAGCTTTCTTCCTGGTATCACAACAACCAGTCCATATTAGTACAGCATACAACATAGCCGTCTTGAAAATTTGTTTGAAGGTCAAACGCTTGTTGTTAAGGCAAGGTTTTACTTTCCACAAGTGTCGGATTGTTTCGCGGTCTTCGGCAATATTCTTCATCGTTAAAATACCTATCTATGTTCAGAGATTTTATAGAGGACAATGGGCGACCTCTAGCGATTTTTCGTTGTAAAAGTAAGTTTTCCCATAGTAAATCCCATACAAACTTTGAACGGCTGGCGCTAAAATATAGTTTCTCCGATCGAGCTGAAATTTTGCACAGTTGTTATGGGACCTAAATGCAATCCAAAAAGTGGACTAGAGCGAGAATCTAAATTTTGTACCACACTAGTGCATATATTATGTGATGAATAATAACATACAATTCAAGTGTATAAATATTCCACCGAACTAACCTGTGATCTTATGCGACTTAACTTATGATAACAAATGTCGATTTGACAGCTGCTACGGATTGATTCGAACTTTGTACGAGTGTACGGGACGAAACAAAATGTACAAATGAACTCAGAAGAGAAGTGTTTTATGCGAGGAAGCTCATCAATCTGACGAGTTTATCAACGGTGTTTTGCGAGTTTGATGTAATTAGTATGAATAAACGAGTTGTAACATGAACTTTCATGCAATTTCTGGTTGTCTGGGTACTTAACTTCATCTGATCAATTTATTTCTGTTCCAGTTGCATGGACATGACCAGCATAAATCAGGACTATTGGAAGCTGATATGACTCATTTTACAGATACATTTCTGTACAAGTTTTGAGGTCACCTCCTAAAAACATACAAAAGTTTTGTCCATTTCATTGTGAAAAAATAAACATCTAGTTCCAGTTCTATACAACACATTACAAAAGTAATGAGTTTATTTTATTTTGTATGTTTTTCGATAGTTTTTCAATACTTTTTTAACCAAATTTTCCTTGAAGTCGTGACATTTTTCTATTATTACACTGAATAAGAACATGACATATTTTCAGAGCCGTAGCGTTGTTTCATGGCGCCCTTGGTGAACCTCTATTTCTGCACCCCCGGCAAATTTATGTTAAGTAAGGTACAGTGGGGGAAGTGTATCAGTGGGGTAAGTGGATCATTTGTCAATATAAAACCTAAACACTTGGATATGTTGAATGTTTTCGCACCATTGCTTCGTTTTAGGTTATATTCTTACGCCCACACTGATACTATTGCAAAACTGGTACTACACGTACACTAACACAAGCAAACTTGTTCGCTGTAAAAAGTAATTAATTTGAAAATTGTTTTCCATCAATCAAAAATCCATTGTATCTCTGTCTAAAATCAAATTCTATTATTTCTTTCGACACATGGTGAGCATTTCAGTTCTAATTGAATGAATCACAATGAAAAATATGTCATTTTTATGAATAAATACAAATATATTGGACATGGTACACTTACCCCTACTTTTTAGTGGGGTGGGGTAAGTGGATCAAGCATAATTATCATTTATTGGCAGACTGCTTAGAAGAATTTTAATAAGCTTCAATACCCGCAAATGTTGTTTTCCTTTATTTTGTTCCATTCCCAGCTTGAATTTGTTAAATTGGCCATAGAAAATTTGAATTAACCCACCTAAAAGTTTTTTTAACCTTTCTGGTATAAAAAAAAATATAAAAAGAATAATAATTTCAAAATTCACACGAAACTTTTCGTGGTTTATCTAAGCTGAGTTGTAAAAGAGCAAAATATACTAATTTTCCAATCGAAAGCATAGTCTCATACATGATTTGACCATATAAATTGTTCTAGACAGATGATACACATATATTCATAAATAAAACAGAAGGATTTCAGTTTGTTATTCAAAAGTGTCTGTAACTAATATTTTTAAACCAAGAGTGCTTTTCGAAAATATCGTTAGGAATAATCCTACAATACTTCTGTATAACTTATGCGTATAAATGGATGAGTTTTCTCCAAACTTTTCTTTGTTTTTTTTTTGTTCTAATTAGTATGAACTAGTATATACATACTTTTTATTATATTTTGATTAAATAAAGATACTTTTTAATTTTAAAGTAATAAAATGTAACATTACTAGCACTACTAACAAGTGCGAGGGTAATATCATTCTTAATAAACATAATCATACTACATTTGTTTCGAGAACAGATTTTTTTAATGGTGATCCACTTACCCCACCATGGTGCAGCAAGTGGATCATTTGGCGCAAATTTTTAAGTCTCTCATTCTCAAAACATAACAATCAGAAAAATCAAAATAAATGACGATTTGAAGTATAATAGTCCCTTATTTGTTATCCACAGAAAAAAGTTTGAGTTAAACTATTCACGTTAGCTGTACATAACAATGAAGTTAACTATTGATTTTTCTGTATCCACTTACCCCACGGTACCTTATACCAAAACATTCCAAAGGATTTTATCAATTCTATGACCACCTCATTAAAAAAATCTTCATACAAATCTTCAATAGTGTTACGATAAGCTTAAGAATTATCTTGAAATTGGAAAACATTAAACTATTGTCTACGTTTCTGCACGAGGCTTACGAAAGCTGTCTCAGCATTATTGGATATTGGATTTCGCTAAAGATATTTATGAAAAAAAAATACTATGACAAGGAACAAATCTCCTTGTTTGGAGTACCTATTTCAATCATCCCTAAGGAAACATTTCAAAATATTATTGAATAGTTTAATTTTGCGAAGCTTTTTAAGACTGTTCTTCCAATATAAAAAAAAATAAATTACCGTTTCGCCTCGAATTCCGAACATGACTCATATTCCTAACAGTGGCGATTTCAAAGGTTAGAATTAGTATTTTCACCTTGATTTGCACTGATCGATATCTTGCATCTTCAAAAACTGTATCAAGGATTCCAGAATCATGGTTAAGATTTTTTTAAATATCTGTGCTGTATTATATGCGTATACCAACCATAATTTTCAAAGAATCCTGTTCAATTTTCTGTTACTATAAAACCAGTGATAATCCTGTTCAAGATCCTGTAAATAGGCCAGGGGGAGTGGTTCACCTAGAGTGAATTTATGTCAAAGAAAAAGTAGATTTTGTATGAGAATTGACAGAAAAATGAATGACAAGTTCATCCACTTCTCCTGGCCTAATGTTGCTGAACAGCGATCGGAAACGCGAGGCACGATGAATTTTCGTAGGCATCAAAACAGAATTTGCGAATAAACACGAACAACCGTTCGGGCCCTTCATTCGTTCGTGTTTCATTTTCGGATCGCTGTTTCTCCCGACGCTATCATCGGGTGATTTTCCATCGCTAGGTAATGTGAACAATACGATCCACGCTGCCTGATCTTCGCGAAGAACAGGAAAATATTCACTTAGATCATCTTCATGCAGGCTCGCAACAAGCTGGTGCGCCATAGGCTAGGGGAAGTAGTTCACCTAGCATGAATGAGGGATGAACTTATCGCTGAGGAAAAGTAGATTTTGTATGAAATTTGACAAGTACCGTTTTGATTCATATTACGGACACTTAAGGCCTTAAGACACTTAAGGGAAGTATAACACAGCATAGAGCATACATAATAAATAATTCTGTATAATTCCTCAACGTTATCGAGCGCAGGAAACCTTTATCTTTCGAATGGTGGGTAAAGAATACGCTTCCGCTACTTGAATAATTTAAAATAAATCGAAATGTATGGCCTTTTGATGATTCTTATTCCGGACGCTTCCTCACTTTTGCCTCATATTCCGGACACATTGATTAGAATTCCGGACAGCTCATGAAAATCATGGTTAGAAAGGTCAAATCATCAATTGAAATCGTTAAACCACTAAAGAGACGTCTATGGCAGTTGGGCATTATAATTTTGCATAGATATTTATGGAAATAGCTTATTGAAACGAGCCTCGAAAAAGTGAACTTTTGAACGGCAAAAATTGAAACGTTTCGTGTGAAATGTTTCCCATACAAAGTAGAGTGTCCGGAATAAGAAGCTGTCCGTGATGCATTTGAACGCGTTCAGTTTGCGTTCCAGTTCAGTTTATTGAACGGGGGATCAAGTAGGCTTGCTCATTGTTCAGTTCAAAAATTTGAACCCTCGAGAGCAGAAAAGTGAACGCAGATTGTTTTGACACATTTCACGCCATCTCACCATGCTAATGTTGATTTTAAGGTGCTTAAAGTAAGAAAAAAAACACATTGATTTATGATAAAATTGAATGTATTATCAATTCAAGAAATGTTTCCCAGGTAAAACATTCAATTCATGCTTCAATTATAGTTGTAATGATTTGCGATCTAAACGGGCCGTTCGAGAGCAGCGGCATGCTCTGGCTCGAGAGTTCAAAGTTTACTGCGTTCTCGTGCAAAAATTGAACTTGCTCCGTTCATTTTTGGCTCGCGTTCAGTTCAAAATTCATCATTGCTGTCCGTAATATGAATCAAAACGGTATTTGAATGACAGATTCATCCTTGTTGATCCACTTCTCCTAGCTTATGAAAGGCGTGTTTATCATGCGCGTGGTTTATTGATTTATTAATTCGAAAAAGAAAATTGATTCGCATGTACCTACTTTGGTTTATTTAAACGGTAGAAAACCTGCAATCGAAATCTTCCAGACCTCTCATGTTTTTTCAATAGTGTTTGGGTAAATTTAATTAAACTTAACAACAAAATAACAAAAGCATTTTTTGTTGTAATAGTTATTAAAAGTGTCAAAATCAGTACATTTTGCGATTCGTATACCGTTTTGATTCATATTACGGACAGCTTCAAATTCCGGACACTCTACTTTGTATGGGAAACATTTCACACGAAATGTTTCAATTTTCGCTGTTCAAAAGTTCTCACTTACAAGGCTCGTTTTAACAAGCATTTTCCATAGATATCCATGAAAATTTCTAATACCCAACTTCCTTAGGCGTCTATCTAGTGGATTAACGATTTCATTTGATGATTTGACTTTTCTATCCATGATTTGTTTCACCTGTCCGGAATTGAAATCGTAGTGTCCGGAATATGAGGCAAAAGTAGGGAAGCGTCCGGAATAAGAATCATGTAAGTTCCACACATTTCTATTTGTTTAAAATTATTCATGTTTCGGAATCAAAATCTTCACTCACCATTCGAAAGTTAAGGGGCTTGAAGGTTCGATAACGCGGAGGAATCATACTTAGTGATTTATTTTACATGCTTTTTTGTGAGTTATGCTTCACTGAGGCCTTAAGCGTCCGTAATATGAATCAAAACGGTACATGCCATCGATTTTATGTTGCAATTGTACCTAAACATTACCAGAAAATTGTTGCGCAATTAGCTCAATGGCGGTCGCTCTCCAAGCCATAGCCAGCAGCACCCAGCCACGCTCGTGCTGTGCACTTCGAGCGTGGTTTTGTTGGTCGGCATGTACTCAGTACACCATGCAACCAGCAGAGTGTTTGCTTGACTTTACGAGAAGAAGCAACCTTGCAATGAATCACGAGAATGAACAGCGCGTGGATAAATGAATCCTACGAGTGGGAAGGCTTCGCGAGCCACTTATCGGTGTGTTCATTTTGGTTCTTCGGCGTTGCATCCGTTCGCTTTTTTCGATGCTCTTCGTAACGCAAAAATGAAAAATGAATTTTGGCGAATATTGGATCGCGAAGATGCGTCGATCACCGTTCGCGAAGAAGATCCATCGCAACCCTGCTTGTAATAATACTAGTCAAGGTCTCGAGACAGTCATATTTTTGGTAAGGATTATTTTAGAGTATTGCTAAAGAATTTATAACAACTATACTGTGAATCTGCCCAGTATTATATTTAAACCGTATCCAAGATGGTATTGAATTAACATTCATGAATGCAAGAAAATGTTTATCGGAATTTTGTTGGAACATACTAACACTGGGCCAGGCCAATTACCACACAAAACCTTCAGCGCTCTAGGAGTGCATTTTTTCGGGTTGGTGTCAAAGGAGACCTATCTTGAATTTATGTGTTCTTTAATTTGATGGTAAAAGTTAGTTAGGAATTTCGCCGTATAGGTGGCGCTGTGATGCAAGCTTTTTTATTTCGCATCCTAGAGCTTTTCAGTCTTCGGAAAAGTTTTAGAACGTGTAAAAATACGACAAGTTGTGGAAATCACCAATGTTCTAGGACTTCAAATAACAAAATGATGGTAAAAAAACTGTAAACCACAAAAATTTTACTTTTTTTCATACTTTTCAACTCAAAATCGCAAAATGCTTTTTTTTAAACACCATGCGTCGCTTTAGTTTGATAACATGCATGTACTGTATGAATAAAAATCTTGTTTTTATTAAAATATTTTAACTTTTAGACAAATTATTGCAACAATATCATCAAATGTCAAAGTTTGCCGGATGTACATTTTGATATATTTGAGATATTTGAATTCAAAATAGTGGTCTTTTTTCATATATATATATAAATATTCTATTAGTTCAATCTATTCTATTTAAATCTAAAAGATGATTATTTTGAATTTTCGTATCGTAGATATATGACATAACAAGTATAAAAAATGTGAAATTTAAGTGATTTACACATTTTTTATCATAACTTTGTTATTTGAAGTCCTAGAACTTTGATGTGTTTGACAATTTGTCGTAATTTTACCCGTTCTACAATTTTACCGAAGACGAGAAAGCTCTTAGACACGTAATAAAAAGTTTGTATCGCAGCGTCACCTATGCGGCGAAATTCCCAACTAACTTTTATCGTCAAATTAAGGAACAAATAAATCCAAGATAAGTCTCCTTTGACACCAACCCAAAAAATGCACTCCTTAAGTGCTAGAAGTTTTGTCTGGCTAAATTCTGCTCCTGGCCCAGTGTGCAATGGAACTCAATTATGTTGTGTCACGTCAAACATACAAAGTGAACAAAGTAAACAAAGAAAACAAAGTAAACAGTTATCTATGAAAATCCATTCAAAGACTAAGGTGGTATCTATTTATAACGTAACGCTAAAACTGGCAATTTTTGACCCCTTCCCCCGTTCGTAACGATTTTTGTATAAAAAAAAATAAATTTTTGTATGAGCCGTAACGCTTGAGCCTACTCCCCCCTCCCCCTAAAGCGTTACGTAATTTGTGGATGACGCCTAATGGAAAATATTTCGTCCAAGAATATATCCAAGGATAGCTTATAGAATCCACAGGGAGTTCTTCCAAAGATTATGTGATGTTCCTCTTAAGTGTCTACCAATAACTTTTTGAAGGATTGCTCCAGAACGTCAGTCAGAAAACCTTCCAGGATGTACTGAATCCTCACAAAATTACCGTTGGATTTGTTTTAGGAATTACCCCAATGGGTTAAAACATTCTTAAATAATTATTCCAGAAATGTTTGTACAAAAACCCTCTTTTACGAATACTTTGTAGAAATTTTCAACTGTAAAATAATTCTAATGATTTCTTCAGAAATCAGGTCAAATATTTTACTAAGGACTCGTGCCAATATTCAGATACCTTTTTCACGTGGTTAATCAAATACGCCATGATTTACTCTACACAATTCTTCAAAAATAGTTCTACAAATAACTCGATAAGTTCAAGTGAGAATATCTCTAAGGCTATCCTCGAGTACTACTCTAATAATTTCTAAGTCAATATCCTAAAAACTTCATTAATTCACGTAGAGTATTTTAAAGGGAATTTTCCAAGGTTTACATACACGGTCTTTTCCAAGATGTTTACACGGATTCCTCAGATTCTCGGATTCTTCCAAGTTTCACTTCAGAAAGTCTTACGATTTTTTCAAAACTTAAATCAACTAGAAAAATTCTTGGCCGATGTCTTGGAAAAAATCCTTGAACAACAGACAAGTATCTCGGAAGAAATGTCTATTGGATTGCCTTGTGAAATTATGCAGTAATTTTTAAAGGGTTTCCGAAGGAATCTCTCACAGAATCCCTGGAGTTATTATTAGAAGGATCTGTGAAAAACTCCCAGATATATTCTCATTTTTTTACGGAAACTTTTTCAAGAAATTCAGCAAGTATTAGCTACATAGCGTAGGAATTGTTGATACAATAAGTCCATAACTAAATCCTTTGTACAATTAGTCTTATACCATCGATGGCTGCCTTGTTCTCGTTTGATACCAAATTAAGAGATTTGGGACTAACCCCCTGGCCCTGACTCGTAAACAAGATTGACGCATCCTCCAACAATCAAGAGCTGTTCTGACTACGTCCTTGCGAAAACTGTATGGATTGGGAAAAATGTTTAGTTGGAACCTTTCAGTCATCCTACGGTTTGCCGCTGATGCTGTGTACGTTAAGCAAGGGTTTTCACCACTGTTGTTCAAAACACAACTGCACTACTTCCGAAGTGTTGAGAGAGCTGCAGAGAGGTCTACGTCCTCTTATAGATTGCACTGGAAGATGCATGTTGTTCGGAGAAAGATTATTGTAGTATGATACGTTTGGTCATCGTTCAGGCTATTTAATGAAAACTGGGAACTCATGATCTTTTGCTTACAAATCCTGCAAAAAAAAAATCAAGGAGATTCAATCGAACTTTATTAACGAATCCCTGTTGAATCTTTTCAACTAATCTCTAGACGATTTCCAGAAAAAATCACAGAAATCAGTGGAGGAATTCATAAAGAACCTGCTTGAATATCTTCTGAAGGAAATAATAGTCTAGAATTCATGAAAAAAAAAATCGAAATAAAAACCTGGAAGGAATTCTATCGTTGGGTTAATTTTTGAAGTGAACATCACTGGAGTAAGTTTTGTAGGAATTTCTAAAGAAATCGCTTTAATCTGGAAGAATTATTCTAAGAACTCCTTAACAAATGGCACGAGGCATTCCCAAAGAATTTTCTAGAGTAGTCCATGGAGGATATTTATTGAAGCCCTTGAGAAGTTGGAGTTCCTTGATCCTCCAGTATTATTTTTTTAGATAATTCATCAGGAATCCTTTCACGAACAGCTGAATGGAACTGAGAGCATGCCTGAACAGACGAAGGAAACAAGACTATAGGCTATTCTCTTGTATGATATTTTATTATCACCAGTTGTTATAAAACATGTACTGCTAGTAGTAAATATAACGAAAATTATTACTTAATTTGCACCAAGAATAGAATTCTATTATAATTATAACAAAATGGTTACATGTATTTTAAGGATGTTACAAAATAACTAAATTATTTCAAATTATGCTACTGTTCATAGCTTCGGATGTAGTTTACAACAAACTCAAAAATGTTTTGTCAAAAATGCAACAAATGCTGTTATCAATCTGTTACAAAATATGTAAAAATTTAAGAACAAATCTATCTTGATAACAAAAAAAAAAACATTTTTTTTTTTAAATTATTTTAACTGGTGTTCTTAGAAATGTGTAATCATTTCAGGGGCCGTTCATAAACCACGTGGTCATTCAGGGGAGTACGGGGAAGTCTGGCCAAAGACTACGGTTCGTACAAATTTTAAAATTTTTGAATTGGCGAAAAAAAGAGGAAAGAAGAGGATTTGAAAATAACAAAAAAGACAAAAAATGATCACGTGGGTTTTGGACAACTTCTTATGTGATTTTGGTCAAGTAGGGAGTTAATATTCAAGTTTTGAAATAAATTTAATCTTCTTGTTATTTGGTATGTCGATTTTTTTTTAATTTCAAAATGTTGTGAAAGTCATTGAAAACATTCTTTGTCCAACCTGTTAGCGAAAAATAAAATCATTTCTATCACCAAGCTACGAAAAAATGATAAATATTCCAAAGCGCACCCCGTCTAAACGTACGGTAAGTTGATTCGAGGATTATCAATTGATCTTGAATTAGACAGCCAATAAGGTTAGTATTGGTGTTTAAAGGGTTAATCACTCCTTCACCTCTTTCAAAATCAGTCCAAAGAAGCTTGTTATCGGGACTGCATCAATTGAATGACGGTTCTGTTTGTAGAACGTATTTTTGAATTTCTGCACATATCACAGTCTTTATGAACTTCTTGAACAAAACTAGTCCAGATCGAATAGTGAGAAAATCGAACATGACCAAGATAACTGTTTTGTAATAATCAGAGCACGAGTAATCATGTAGTTTTGCTTCGAATGTGAAAAATTTCAAAACATTAATTTTCCGACTAGAGGCTTGTAACAAAAATAAAATAAAATTTTATCAGAATATGATATGCATATCATATTGTGATATAATTTTATTAGGCTTCGTTATCCACAGAACAAATTTAAACAAAAATATTACATAGTGTGTTTTATTTCCCTTCAAGATATATTTTGTTCATTTTTAACAACTTTCTAACAAAATTAAATAGATACTTACGCATTTCAATAATATACAATATTATCGTATATCGAACAGTATTATAATTTTGATACTTTGTATCAAAGATTATAACTTAGTTTGATATTTTTTTGATATAATTAAAACACATTTTTTTATGCTTATGTTACTATTGAAACACTTTTTGTTATAATTTTAGTTATTTTAACAACATCCTGCATCAAGTTTATAACAATCTATGATCGAAAAAACCTTATAACATAATAACATGTGCTGATATAATTTTGTTATGTACCCTTAGTCGGGTTGCGATCGTCGTAACCACGAATTCCCAAGTTTGAGCCAATGCAACTACTAATCGGTTCTATTTCCCATATTTAGTCACCAATTAGATAATTTAGCGAAGTGCACCAAACCTCTCGCCGTTTCTTAATTAGAAAATTGAGCATTTTTCCTCCCCCTGTGTGCTAACCTAAGCAGCCCCCTGATGGCACGCAACAAATTAGGTCCATACGCCCCATACAATTTTGCCTAAGCATCATCGTCGCCAGAGCCGATGCCTAAGTCGTGTCTTACTGTCCGTCCAACGAGGGGGTTCATAAAAGGAAATCGATTTTTAATTGCGTCGTTTGGTACCATAGTAGACCCTCGCCGGCGCTCTAGCGTGGCATCAAACGGAAAGCGCGCTCGCACGTGGTTCCTAATTAAGACCCTCGCGAGTGCGACTTGTTACATTATTACCTCCCTAGGTCGGAGACTCGGACAATTCAAAACAACAAAACATTGTACAGTTTTCGCTTTCGCTGCGCATTTCGCACATACGCCAACCTTTTTGGAAGTTGTTTTTTTTTTTTCTCGGAAAGTTACGGATTGCAGGTGCGCTGAAAAGGTATAAAGTCCTGTAGAAATGGTTTCAATCATCAGCAACCATCAAAAATTAAAAACACGTTTTTTTTGTTCAAATTTCAATCAATCCTTATGAAAATCTATAATCGTTAATTCATCGTATATCACACAGCAAATTCAATGCAATGATAGATTTTCTTGAGCATTGCTTCGATTTTGAGCAAATATGATATGATGACAATGCAGCCCTAGTAGCACACATGTTATAATTGAGGCAGAATAACTCTTATATAACCTGATCTGGTCATATAAGAGTTATTCTGTCTCTATTATAACATGTGTGCTACTCGGGAGTTCAAGGTGCTCACTATGCCCCACCTAAATTTATGACAATAGGTTGAAAAACAAAAGGTAGAAAACAAAAAGTCGAAAAATCAAAAGTCGAAGAGCAAGAAAATAACGAACATATATTCTTAAATATAAAAAAAATCCCATCTGAGCAATTCTCGCTGAAATCAGGCCGCCATCGGCACCCATCGTTAGAATTCCAATTTTATGTCACTGATCGCAAGTTTTCGATAAAACTTAAGGGTGGTCCTTTCTGTTTTCTCAAATTGGTGGAACCCTCGTACGCCAGCTAGCTGAACAGTTTGCGAAAAAGCCCATTTTTTGATAAATCTTTGGTATTTCTTCACGGGATATGTCTCATATTTCGCTTGGAACACATAGCAAACTTAGTGGCATCGTATAGAGAAAGGATATAGCTTTCATTTAAGGCGCGGTAAATGGCTGGGCATGGCGTACCATTGGTACCTCGCGTACCTGCAGGAATAAAATAGACCCCTTTGTGCGGTCCTTAGCCTCTTGCCCAGCAACTCCTATCCCTACCTCCTCGTGGTACTGGCCGGGGTACGAGTAACCTTGGGGAAGATCGGGTAACCAACCCCCGGTGGGAACTTTGGTCGTATGCTGACAGGGAAGGGGGGGTTTGCTTTTGCAAACCTGGAGCGTCTGTACTCCACGTTAAGAGCGGCTCACAACAGCGTCTGTTCCCCATGTCAGGGGCGGCTGATCATCGTCCGAGTGCCAGAGAAGGACTCTAAGCTAAACTGCGCACTATGGCCCTCCGAACATTTAGGGGGAATGGTCCTCCGGAAATCTAGGGGGTTGGTGTCAGGCCCTGCGAGCCAGCCGTAAAAACACATCAGCACAGGAACGTCAACGAGAGAATACGGACCGGAACAATCGGCAAAGACCACAGCGACGAAAATGGACTAGCGATTGGAAACTCGGTACGTGGAACTGCAAATCTCTCAACTTCATTGGAAGTACTCGCATACTCTCCGATGTACTGAAGACCCGCGGTTTTGACATCGTAGCGCTGCAGGAGGTGTGTTGGACAGGAGCATTGGTGCGAACGTTTAGAGGTAATCATACCATCTACCAGAGCTGCGGCAACACACGCGAGCTGGGAACAGCTTTTATAGTGATGGGTGACATGCAAAGGCGCGTGATCGGGTGGTGGCCGATCAATGAACGAATGTGCAAGTTAAGAATCAAAGGCCGATTCTTTAACTTCAGCATAATCAACGTGCATAGCCCACACTCCGGAAGCACTGATGATGACAAGGACGCATTTTACGCGCAGCTCGAACGCGAGTACGACCGCTGCCCAAGCCACGACGTCAAGATCATCATAGGAGATTTGAATGCTCAGGTTGGCCAGGAGGAGGAGTTCAGACCGACGATTGGAAAGTTCAGCGCCCACCGGCTGACGAACGAGAACGGCCTACGACTGATAGATTTTGCCGCCTCCAAGAACATGGCCATTCGTAGCACCTATTTCCAGCACAGCCTCCCGTATCGGTACACCTGGAGATCACCTCAGCAGACAGAATCGCAAATCGACCACGTTTTGATCGATGGACGGCACTTCTCCGACATAACCGACGTCAGAACCTATCGTGGCGCCAACATTGACTCCGACCACTACCTGGTGATGGTGAAACTGCGCCCAAAACTATCCGTCATCAACAATGTACGGTACCGACGCCCGCCCCGGTACAATCTCGAGCGGCTGAAACAACCGGATGTCGCCAATGCGTACGCGCAGCATCTTGAGGCAGCGTTGCCGGATGAGGGCGAGCTCGATAGGGCCCCTCTTGAGGACTGCTGGAGGACAGTCAAAGCAGCCATTAACGACGCTGCCGAAAGCGTTGTCGGATATGTGGAACGGAGCTCAAGAAACGATTGGTTCGACGAGGAGTGCCAAGAGGTTTTAGAGGAGAAGAATGCAGCGCGGGCTGCAATGCTGCAGCATGGTACGCGGCAAAACGTGGAACGATACAGACTGAAGCGGAAACAGCAAACCCGCCTATTCCGGGACAAAAAGCGCCGCCTGGAAGAGGTGGAATGCCAAGAGATGGAGTTGCTGTACCGTTCTCAAGAAACGCGGAAGTTCTATCAGAAGCTCAACACATCCCGCAAAGGCTTCGTGCCGCGAGCTGAGATGTGCCGGGATAAGGATGGGAGCATCTTGACGGACGGACGCGAGGTGATCGAAAGGTGGAAGCAGCACTACGATGAACACTTGAATGGCGCAGAGAACACAGGCACAGAAGGTCAGGACAGCGAAGGCGATGGCTACGTCAGCACAGCGGACAGCGGAAATCAACCAGCTCCCACGATGGGGGAAGTTAAGGATGCCATTCAACAGCTCAAGAACAACAAAGCCGCTGGCAAGGATGGTATCGGAGCCGAACTCATCAAGATGGGCCCGGACAGGTTGGCCGCTTGTCTGCATCGGCTGATAGTCAGAATCTGGGAAACGGAACAGCTACCGGAGGAGTGGAAGCAAGGCGTTATATGCCCTATCTACAAAAAGGGCGACAAACTGGAGTGTGAAAATTATCGTGCAATCACCATCCTAAACGCCGCCTATAAAGTGCTATCCCAGATTCTCTTCCGTCGTCTATCACCTATAGCAAACGAGTTCGTGGGAAGTTATCAAGCAGGTTTCATCGACGGCCGCTCGACAACGGACCAGATCTTTTCCGTGCGGCAAATCCTCCAGAAATGCCGTGAGTACCAGGTCCCTACGCACCATTTATTCATCGATTTCAAGGCGGCATACGATAGTATCGACCGCATAGAGCTATGGAAAATCATGGACGAGAACAGCTTTCCCGGGAAGCTCACAAGATTGATCAGAGCAACGATGGACGGTGTGCAAAACTGCGTGAAGATCTCGGGCGAACACTCCAGTTCGTTCGAGTCTCGGCGGGGACTACGACAGGGCGACGGACTTTCGTGCCTGTTGTTCAATATTGCGCTTGAAGGTGTCATGCGGAGAGCCGGACTTAACAGTCGAGGCACGATTTTCACGAGATCCGGACAATTTGTTTGCTTCGCGGACGACATGGATATTATTGGGAGAAAATTTGAAACGGTGGCAGATTTGTTCACCCGCCTGAAACGCGAAGCAACAAGAGTCGGGCTAATGGTGAATGCGTCGAAAACAAAGTACATGCTGGTTGGCGGAACTGAGCGCGACAGGACCCGCCTAGGAAGCAGTGTTACGATAGACGGGGATACCTTCGAGGTGGTGGACGAGTTCGTCTACCTCGGATCCTTGTTGACGGCTGACAACAATGTTAGTCGGGAAATACGAAGGCGCATCATCAGCGGAAGTCGTGCCTACTATGGGCTCCAGAAGAAACTGCGGTCAAGAAAGATTCACCCCCGCACCAAATGCACGATGTACAAAACGCTCATAAGACCGGTAGTCCTCTATGGGCATGAGGCGTGGACTATGCTCGAGGAGGACTTGCAAGCTCTTGGGGTTTTCGAACGCCGAGTGCTAAGGACGATCTTCGGCGGCGTGCAGGAGAACGGCGTGTGGCGGCGAAGGATGAACCACGAGCTCGCTCAACTCTACGGCGAACCCAGTATCGTGAAGGTAGCTAAAGCTGGAAGGATACGCTGGGCAGGGCATGTTGCAAGAATGCCGGACAACAACCCTGTAAAGATGGTGTTCGCCACGAATCCGGTCGGAACAAGAAGGCGTGGGGCGCAGCGAGCTAGGTGGATTGATCAGGTACACCAGGACCTGGAGAGCGTGGGTCACAGTCGAGGATGGAGAGAAGCGGCCATGAACCGAGGGAATTGGCGAAATATTGTTGGCGAGGCTTTATCAAGATAATTGATGTAAAGCCAAATAAGTAAGTAAGCTTTCATTTAAACTTGAAAAAAAATTTTTGAGTGCTAACAAGGTGAAAATTAATTCTACTACTTAAAACCAAGATGGCGTCAAAATCCAAGATGGCCGCCAGATTTTTTCACTCAAATTAATCCTCCTATTCTTCATCTGTCTCAAATAATACACCAACGATTGAAAACTTGTTTCTTTGTTGTACAAAATATTATGTTTGCATTGATTGCACTCGCCATATACGTCAAAATAGTAGAACATGATTTAGAAAATCGTTCATATCATAGAGTAAATACCTTTGCTCACCTTGTTTTTGTAGCCTATCTTACGCAATTTTTCCTCAGCTTTCTGATGGTGATATCAGAATTCAAAACTAGCGGTGCGCTAATGGTGAAAAATCGATTTTTCTAACAAAATTCAAGATGGCCAAAAATTTTTCAAGATTAAAAGAAAGCTATATCCTTCCTTTATACAATGCCACTAAGTTTGCTATGTGTTCCAAGCGAAATATGAGACATATCCCGTGAAGAAATACCCAAGATTTATCAAAAAATGGGCTCTTTCGCAAACTGTTCAGCTAGCTGGCGTACGAGGGGTCCACCAATTTGAGAAAATAGAAAGGACCACCCTTAAGTTTTATCGAAAACTAGCGATCAGTGACATAAAATTGGAATTCTAACGATGGGTGCCGATGGCGGCCTGGTTTCAGCGAAAATTGCTCATCTAGCAAATCATTTTCGACCTTATGCCCTTACATCGTCTTGTCTTTCGTCTTTTTGTCCACCGCCTACCCCTAGAGAGCTTAGAGGTCATCAACGGATTCTAACATCCATGTATTTAAATTTTCCCGTAGCATGTATGCCAGCATTTAAAATAGGTACCAATAAGAGGACTAATCTCATTATTAGGTGAATAGATTTCAACTATTTGCGCCAGTTGACTGCGGTTCGTTTGCTTGCCTTACCATGTTTGAACAACGCCATCAGCTCTTTTTGGCAGACGACGACGTTGTCTTTCTGGCAAGGCGTACACAGAGCAAGTACTTTTTATATTTGAGCTTGGCGGCGGTGGTGGTCGGAGTCAGCCACTTACCCGAATAATTGCTTTACTTTGGCAGAGCATTTTGCTTCAATTGTAAACCGAATGTTTGTAAACAGCTGTTGGCAAGCGTAGGCTTGCGGCTTTCGCTAAACGAATCAACGAATTTAATGATCGAGACCTAATAACGCCGTAGTAAAAGACGGGAAGCAGAAAATCGCTTCCGAAAACGGTCTTGAGCTCGTAATGTATGTTTTTGTGTATGGTTGCCGTGGCGCGATCAAATGGGAATCCCTGCGTTTGTTTTTATTCGAAGGTGAATTTAAGTGCGATGTACTGTTGCTTTCATGTGTTAGATCACTTTTGAGTGTAAACGCGCAATACCTGTTGAGTAATTTTAATTGGATATATAGTAATGGATGTTATACATATATGGATTTTTCTTCGTATTTGTCTTTCCTTATTCATATGTTTGAATAGACAGTTTGATATTTGCTGTGCATAGATATTTTTTTAAATACAAGACCAGTATTTGAGCTATGTATTCATAACCGGATGGTTGTATAAATTCTAAGGGAATATTTTGCTCTGGTTCTTTTTTGCATACAGCAGACATATCGTACTCCGATAAGCGCAAAACTCGTCATTAGCTCAAGATATTTTTGTTGTATCAATACGGTTGTGCTACTTTTCCCCGAACGCCAGTTTCCCGAATGTCAGTTCCTCGAATATCCCGTTTCCCCGAATAGCCCACTTCCCCGAAATTTTTTTGGCATTCATAACTGTTTTAACTTTATACATTTCATGGTGGTGAACGAACTGGTCATCTAATATGCACCCTTCTTTATTTGATTGGTGGTTCTTTCGAGTTCAACCGTCCTCATCATTTTTTCCAACATGTGTATAGCCAAGAATAACAAAATACCTCCTTCTTTTGTTTGCTTATCGTTCTTTCTGGTTTACCATCCAGTCTCTGAAGACTTTTATAGCACCTATTTAAACTACACCACTTTTAGGGGAAACGGGTCATTCGGGGAACTGGCATTCGGGGAACCGACATTCGGGAAAAGTAGCACAATCAGATTTTTTGAGTAGACAAGATCTTACAGCCACTGTAAGAGGTCTAAAGTTTCATCATATCTTCAGATATAAATTTGAATTCAAGATTTCTTTTAATATAAATTAAAATTCAACTATTCCCGTTAGAAATTTCTCAAAGAGCTCCTCCAGAGCTCCATTGATTTTTGACGAACTTGAGATAAACCGAATCTGATGAATACTATGCAATAGTTTTTAGAACATGATTCCATACTCATCAGATTAATCCAACAGTGAACAAACTATTTCAAAAGTAAAACTATTGATAAACGCCATTTTCGTTAAAAAATAGTCTATCAAAGTCATGGGAAAGAAAGGGTTAACTAATGAATTTTGGTTTAATGAATTGATGAACACTTTGTTCAATTTTGTATACAAAAAATTCTCTACATGGATTTCTACTTCTACCAGATTTATTCGGTTCACATTTACAAGAACTTTGGAATTACTTAGGATCCTTCATAAATTACGTAGCATTTTAGGGGGAGGGGGAGTATTCAATCCTGAGATGAAACATGCATTAGGTATGGAAAAACATGCTACGATGGAGGAGGGGGTGATAAAAATTGGCTTAAAAATGCTACGTTATTTATGGACAGTCCGTCACCAGACTTTTGGATCGAATTTCTTTCGGTCTTTAAACAGTTTTCCTTTTGAACCTACACTCCGTAGCACAATAATCCTAAAAGATCGACGCCACTAGCCACACGGCTACGAAGTTCAAACTTCTATAAAATTTTAATCCCAGAACTCCAACAGATTATTTTTGAGATTTCTGTGAGATTATTTTCCATCTACTATTGAGATTTTGCCAAACTATTGTGGATTGTTTCTGGAATTTGTCCAAGAGTTCTTTCAAGCATTGAGCATGAGCATGAGCATAAATGACCGTACAATTCGTAGTTGCTACTCCGTGATTGACCAGAACAATCGAAGTTGCACAGGGATTTAGTGAATGGGGCTTGGGATTAGCTTACCATTCATCAATGTGCACAAATCGAGAGCTCAAACTTAAGAAGTCAATAACGGCGCCGGCCACGTCCTTACGGTCATCGGGGAAGGGAAGGAATGTTAGTTAGACAACCATTGGTTTTAGAGACCGAAGAATCTTCTGCATCTCCATAGTTGTCATGGAAAGGATATTGGGTTAGTGGGATAAGGTAAGGATCTGGGAGTCATCTTTAGTTGATGATGCGATCCTTGATATATTCACGCCTGACCGGATTCGCGATATTATTCGATAAATGAATTGTATGCCGAACAAATGTCCATCGTTCGCCCTCGCAAGAGCAAGCACCGCGACCAAAGGATCAAACACTACTAACACTAATCACGTGATCCGCGACTCTTATATACTATCGTGTCGCGCGAGCGACGCGCAACACGATTGATCCTGTCCACATCACCCGCCCCCGCAGGAGCAAGCAACGCGACCAAAGGATCAAACACTACTCTTGTCCAAGAGTTCTTTCAAGCATTTTCTATGAATTCAATATTTCCATACAAATATCTTAAGGAATGTCGTCAAAGATTTTTTCTAGGGATACCTCCAAATGTTTCTTCTTGGAGCTTTCCCAGAGCTTATCCAGAGGTTTTTTCAGGAATTCACATTATTGAACAAAGTAAAAGATGAATTGAACATATATCATACATGGCATGAATCTCGATTATTAACTAACTTCGAATGAGGTCCCCCCCCTCAGCAATAGGTTTTGGTCATAACTTTTATGTTTGCAGAAAATATTAGGAAATATTGAAATCAATCATTATAACCGGAATAATTACAGTGCGGAGCAGTTTTTGTCTCAAGAACCGCTATTTACTTAATTTAGGGTTGCCATAGAACGTTGAGTTTTCGAGATAATGGCTATTAAAAATGCAAAATTTCACGGTTTCAGCTAACAAAGAGGAATTTTCAGGTTTGTTTCTGGATGTTCATACCATTTTTTTGGAATATTTTGTATTTTTTCATATCTTTGAAATCAAAATGATCATTATTCTGGCTATGAATTGGTTTGATAAAAATACGCATATCAGAAAGGATTTTTTTTACCTTCGATGCATTTTTGTATTTTCAAATTTAACCATTTTATATTTTTCCCCAATCAATCCAACGCCCAAGGAAAGCCTGATGGTATAGAATATACTCCAGAACTGCTTTTTCTGTTATTTACACAAAAAAAATGCTTCAGATTTTTTTTTAATCCTACTCATTTTTGGAAGCAGCGTAAAAACTATTTTTTTTATTATCAACATAGCTTCAAGTATATTTAAAAAATGGACACGGATAAACCAAAAGTAAAATAAGAAAAATCATCCAAAATTGAATAATTTTAAACAAAAAATATTGCCCAAAACGTGTCCAGTTCGATAAAAATTGCAGAAAATAGAAATTTGGATATTATAGGGCTAAGTAAATTTTAAATTATTTGCAAGCTGTCATTAAACATTTTATTTGATAAAATTTAATCTATATATTTGTTACAAAATTTCATGACTCTCATACAAGATGTTTAACATTTCTTTATGTCTTCAATAAAGTTGTTAGATGTTTCAAAAACACGTGATTTTGCTGAACATCACAATCCTCTTCTTCTTAAACCAAAAAAGTTATCGACCAATTTCGGTTACAAAAGGCTTACTTGTGTAAAAAGGCATGACAAGACTCTTATAGACAAATGATTTTATCACCTATTGGTAGGGAAGATATGGTGTTTTCATAATGTGTAAGAGTTGTCTGTGGCATTTTGCACCGAAAGCAGGTATTTGGGCCTAATCTACCCCATGAAAAAGAGTAATATTCGAATAACTTTGTTTTTTCAAAAGATAGCGTGATGACATGTTGAGTATGAGAGTGGGCATGAGCATAGATGACCGTATAATTCGTAGTTGCTACTCCGTGATTGACCAGAACAATCGAAGTTGCACAGAGATTTAATGAATGGGGCTTGTGATTAGCATTCTTCAATGTGCACAAATCGAGAGGTTAAATTTTAAAAGTCAATAACGGCGTCGACCACGTCCTTACGGTCATCGGGAAAGGGAAGGAATGTTAGTTAGACAACCGTTGTTATTAGAGACCGAGAATACCTCTGCATCTGCACAGTTGGAGCAAGCGTCAAGGTCTAAGATTCAAAAGATAGCGTGATGCCATGTTCAGCAAAAACAGGAGATTTTTTGTGACAAACAACCCAAAAAAAATGTTAAAAATCTTGGAAAAAAGTTATGATAAAAAATTTGATTTTAGGGGCCACTCACATGCAAAAGGCATATATCTCAAAAAGTATAAGAGATAGAAAAATTGTGTCTTTGAAAAAGTTGTTTCGAATTACCACTTCTACAACTTTCCCGAAGACATCATATAGTCGGCGTTAAGTCAGAGTGGACCAATTGACATTTTTCATATTTTGAGAAAAATGTGATTAAAGTCTAATGCTCTGCAATTTTTGAAGTCGTATAAATTTTGGTTCAATATTTCTACACATCTTTGTGTTACTTTCAACCAATATAATGTGAAGTGATAATCATGAAAAATCATAATCCAAACCTCTGATAGAACGATTTTCTGATGGACTATGTGTACTTGGTTCACTCTTACTGAACTAAAGACCACCGTTCAGTGAGTTGGTTCACTCTAACTGAACAATTTCTAGGAAAATAACAATCATTTAATGCTTGCATGGTCATACTGGGTGCATATCTCTAAGATAAGCAGATTATCAAGACCCTTCGACACCAGTATTGTATTCCATATCGTCAATACCGAAATCAATGTCATTACGATAGCTTGAAAATTAAGGTTTTGCAGGGATATGGTATTGAAGGCCAGAAATATTCAAATATGTGTTCAGGCAGAGTGGACCAAGTGAAAATCTAGAGTATCGACCAAAATATACTGGTCCAATAAGCTGGTTCTAGCACATTCCATTCATACATACACCATAGAACTACCATAGGACTCTGAAATTGAATTAAAAAAAAATGCAATAATCAATTAGGTCAATTCTGTTCAACACTTGGTCCACTCTGTCTGCACAGAAATTATTGCAATTTTCGACCACACATCCAAATATGGTAAATGGTCAAAAATCAAAATCAAATGCATCGAATTAAGTAATATATTTAAATTTCTATTGATGAATAAGTAGAAGAATCATTCGATGTCGAAAAATCTGACAAATCTCTTGAAATTTTTTTCACTTGGTCCACTCTGACTGCTCACCTTTATCGATTTTTATTGATCATCCAAAGTAAATTTGTTACATATCTCTCGCAGTTTACAACTTTCATCAAATCTGATGAAAGTGAAACGGAGGTAAGATAATTTCGCATCTAATGAGAGAATAATCCTATTTTTCCAAGTTTTGTACTTGGTCCCCTCTGACTTAACGCCGACCATATGTCTCTTTTAATGTTATGAAAAAATAGTTTTTATATCTGCTAGGTGGATTGATCACAAAACTTTTTAATCAAAATATACGCTTTCATATACCAAGCAACTTCTTAAAACAAACTATATCGCTAAAATCAACGGTTTGGGTGCTATTCAAAGCACGAAAATCGACAAAATTGAACACAGTGCATTCGATATTCCATTTATGTTTATTTATTTTATTTACTTGTTCAAATCAATATACCTAGCACGACGAAAATTCATTTTAAAGAGGCCCAAGGATTGACCCGACTAGAGGTACATAACAAAAATGAAATATTTTTTTATCAGAATATGGTATGCATATAATATTACGATATAATTTTGTTAGACACCGTTATCCACAGAAAATATTGAAACAAAATAACATCATATTGTGTTATATTTATTTTTAACAATTTTATAATAAACTTAAATACACATCTGTGCATTTTAATCAACTTGAGTTTTTGAATCGAGCGAAATATATACGTTATGAACTTAATTTAATGATTGACTAATTGCAAGTGATTAAAAAGTCGCGACTTTAAATTGCTTGTTTTACATCAAAACATACATTTTTCTGTCTATTGCACCCAATATTAAGTTTTATTAGAATTTTTATATATGTAATTGATAAAAAACTGGTTATAACCATATATGTTTCTGTCTATTGCTCGGAATATCACGTACTGTTATCAAAAAGCTCGTTACTTAATGAGTTACCACGTATATTATACAGTATTACAATTTTTATAATTTGTATCAAACATTATAATTGGACTTGATATGTTTTTGATAGATTAAAAACGCATTTTGTTATATTTATGTTACAATTCATAGAACTGTTTGTTATAAATTTAGTTATTTTAACAACATCCTGCATCAAAATTGTAACAATCTATGTTCGATAAAATCTTCATATCATAATAACATAAGCTGATATAATTGTGTTATGTACCCATAGTCGGGGAGCCTTGTGGTACTCCAGACAAAATAGAATTGGTCTTGAAAAATGCTCCGCCAGCAAAAACTGATTGACTGCGATTTGATAAATAGGACTGCATAAGATATAATGCTGGTCTAGAGAATAAAAAAAAATACTTTTTTCAGAAGCTAGGTATGTGAAACACTATCGAATGCTTGCACATTATGATGCTGCCTACCAGCAAGCAACTAAATTAAATCACAAACTCGCCGATTGGATATCAATGATTCCACAGCTCCATTAAAAAATCAATTTTCACTTTGACCGCAACAACAACCTAAGCCATCGAACGACCGCGCAAAACCAATCAGCTGACGGCGAGCAGCGGTGCATCAGGTAAGGTGGAAGATGACCCAGATTGATTCACCTTGCGGTTGCTCGATAAACTTTGCTTCGGTTCGGAATTGACTAACCAATCGAACGACCACGCGGCCACCCGCTGTACTTCTCCGACCACAGAGACCGAGGTGACGAAACCGACCCCCGGTGCCGTGTGTCGAACTCCAAAGTCGTAATCAAATTGCTTCGATCGAAAATCGATATTTTGCGCTCCGTGCCATCACCGCACAGTTTGAACGAAGATGCTGCTGGCCGTCAAACACCAACGGAGCAGTGCTTTCTTGGGTATCGGTAACAAAACAAAAAGCTAATGCAAAATGCCATTCGATGAGGTCCAGTAGATTTCAGTCAGATGAGAAGCGAACGTTCTCTAAGCTTGGTATTTACATAAACATATCTACTCGGAGGGGGCCTTCCTTAGCCAAGTGGTTAGAGTCCGCGGCTACAAAGCAAAGCCATGCTGAAGGTGTCTGGGTTCAATTCCCGGTCGGTCCATGTTCTTTTCGTAATGGAAATTTCCTTGACTTCCCTGGGCATAGAGTATCATCGTACCTGCCACACGATATATGAATGCGAAAATGGCAACTTTGGCATAGAAAGCTCTTAGTTAATAACTGTGGAAGTGCTCATAAGAACACTAACCTGAGACGCAGGCTCTGTCCCAGTGGGGACGTTAATGCCAAGAAGAAGAAGAATCTACTCGGAGGAAATTGCGTAATCAAGTCTAAAGTCTGATAAACTTTTGATCCGTCTAAAGAACGTGAGTTGAAGGTCATTTCAACGTATCCACTATCCCGCTATGAAAAATGTACGGCAGGATCTGCAAAACGACAAAACAAACCGTTTACCTGAATTCAAAATAAAAAAAAATGAAAAAAAGCATTTTATTATCTAATGTTTAAAATAATACTTATAAAGGAAATCAAAACTTGTCTAAACTTCAATTCAAATATATGACATGAGTTTAACATCTGCGATATACGTGCTCTCAATGGTGCAACTCTGATCAACAAATCACGAAAAAGTACTTCAAGTGGAAAAATTAAAAACATTATGCTAATTGGACGAACATTTTCTTGCGAAAAAATGGTGATCTGTTTCAGCTCTTATTCTCACTCACAATTTGGAATAACACCCCAACCAAATATTGAAAGACTTCAACGTCATGCATGACAGAAACCCGCCAAAGCGTCGAACGGGATAGAAAGGAAAAGTTCATAACCATCCCCATCGAATGCATCATATCTTATTTTCCCCCTGCAAGAAAAAAAATCCTTTTGCTAACCATTTCGCAAGAGAAGCACATATGAGTAGCTTCGTGTCACGGTTGCGCGATTCCATTCCCCATCACTTTCGATCTTAGCCATCTTTCTCCGGTCTGGTCTTTCCATAAGCATCCACATCAAACCTCTAAGAGGCGCCTTATGATTTCGGCGGGAGGACTACGCGGGCGTAACGAAGTTCATTTTCTACTCGCTTTACTTCGCTTTCGCATCAGTCAGTGCAGTGCAGTGCAATGCAAGATTGTTGAAGAAATCATCTGAGGAGAACGTGTGGCAACAACTTTTCTTTAATATTCAAATAACCGAGCCAATTCACGGATTACACGGTCTGCAGCGCGCGGTGGTAACAGTCAATCAAGTGAGGGGGAAGATGAGATTTATCGTTTTAGAGGCTTACACAATCAAATGGAGCATTGGTGGAAGTTTGATTATGAATCAATCGTTCTGGTTTGATTGTTTTATCGCTAGGAATGTTGGGGAGGAGAGGCATGCAAGGCTATCGACCTCTAAACATTTGTACTGATAAGTTGAGTTTTGGAAGCATTAGGAGGAATCATCTATTTTTGCATGTATGGAGATAGACTATCCAAACTTTTTTGCAATCTGCTACACTGAAACAAGCGTTGTATTAATGAGAACCATGAACAAGTTTTTAAATTTACTATTCCAATCACGATTAAGCTATCAAGAACGTTTTTTTTTGCGTTTTGGTCCATCTGAATCCAACCGCATCGATAGCCGAGCGGTAAGCGTTCGCGCTTGACAAGCGCAAGATCCTCGGTTCAATTCTGGCTTGCTGCAAGTTTTTAACCATGAAATAGTAATTTTTACTGTCAAAATGGTACCATGGTCAAATTGAATGCTCGAAATATTTGAAATAACTGCTAATTTAGTCTGCACAAATCAAGTGGCGTTATGTATTTAATTTAACCCTCTAATATAGTATTTTCAACTGCAACGCTGTTCTCAGTGTACAGATGACGCGTAGGCTTCGTCCTTTGTTGGAGAGGCCTGTGTCATTCACAAACAAAGAATTTTGACATTTCTGAGATAACTCAGGTACCGTAACTTCGGGTGAAATTGATCATTTTTCACGGTTTTTCTAATCTGTTTTCTATAATGTTAACAATGCCAAACCACTAAATGCAGGAAAACAAGTACGAAGGTGAGTCTCATCGACTTATGTACCGAAATTTTCTAACAAATGTCATTTTAGTGTTAACAAATATCTCTAAAATAAAAAATCAGAAGAGATCATTTCGGGGTGAAATTGATCACTTGTCAATGCCATTATTGTTAGTTTTCAAAACAAAGCTACATGATAAATTTGAGCTCCCTGAATCCGAATGTGCTTGTCAAATTCTTAACAATGCAATATTTATATAAATAACGAATATTTAAATTTTAAGAATAGCGCGGAAAACGCCTAAATGTATGCAATTTTCTAAGGAATTCAATGATATCTAGCAAATTTCAATTATTTCAACCATATGAGCTAATTGGTACGAGTTTTGGTGATGAAATCTGGTTTAGGGTTATATCTCAAGGATCCTCACAAACTTTCAGGTTTATACCATGTTCAAATCCATGCTTATGAGCAGAAGTTCATAGGTGTTTGTCAATACTGCACCGTGTGTGATTTTGAAATTTTACATTATTTTCATAGTAATAAACATTCTTTAACGCAAAAAACTTCACTACACACAATTCGACAATAGTTACGACAAGCAACGTTCATTTACTGCAGCTTACATTGATATTTGTGCTCCATTGCGAATAAATAAAATCGTGTGATACGATGATCAATTTCACCCTTCTGATCAATTACACCCGATTTTACGGTAATTCAAATGTGAAAATATTGTATAATATTGGTCCCAAATCGCTGCCTTGAGGAATACCAGCTCTTGCAGGAAGTCTTTCAGTCTTGGAGTTCTGATAATTAACCTGAAGTGTACGATTTGACAGATAATTTTGGAAAATTGAAGTTTTTTAATTATAATTTTAAGAGTTGATGAGTGGTCGAATGTCCATGTCGGAATCATTGGCAAAAATTGAATTAATTTTCGTTGATGTGAACCATCGGTTTGTTCAAAATGAACTTTTCAAAAAGTTCACTGATGGAGGTAAGCAAGCTGATTGAGCGGTAGCTGGAAGCTTCAGCAGGATTTTTGTCAGAAAAATATACCAACTGAAACCATTTGTTAAATACATTAACCTAAAATGATAAGTTACTCTCTGGAAGTTTCTTGATGATGATGTAGGGATGTCCATCATCGCCAGGGGCTTTCATATTTTTGAATTGTTTAATAATAGTTCTCACTTCTTCCAAATCAGTCTCCCAGGAATTTTCAAAACAGTCTCTTGATTGAGAATGTTTTCGAAGTCATGAGTTACTTGATTTTCAATTGGACTTGTAAGTCCCAAATTAAAATTGTGCGCATTTTCAAACTGCATAGCAAGTTTTTGAACTTTTTTGCAATTAGTTAGCAATAATTTACTTTCTTCTTTCGAGGCCGGAATTGTCGTCTGAGATATTTTCAAGATTTTTGATAGTTTCCAAAAGGGCTTTGAGCTAGGGTTCAAGTGAGCAGTTTTATACCATTTTTTAATTTCTTTTTGCATATCATTTTTTTTTTAATTTCTTTTTGCAGATCCTGCCATATAATTTACATAGCAGGATCGCGAGTGTGTTGAAATTGCCTTCATTCCATGTTTTTAAGACGGATCAAGAGTTTAAGATCATCGTCTATAATAACGGATTCGAATTTTACTTCACATTCTAGTATTGAAATGCACCTTACTTCAACAATAGAATTAGTCAAAGCTTCGAGATCATTGTCAATATCAAGTTTTGTTTGCAAAAAAATGCTAACATCAAGATTACTAAAGATGTATGTTTCATATGTATTCCAGTCGGCTCAAAAATAATTGAAAGTGAAAATCAGCGTGAGTAACCAATTGGATACAAAGGTGACTAGAACCGGTTAAGACCAAATCATTCGTTGAAGACTTTCTAGAAGAGGAAAAACAAGTAGGACTATCAGGGTATTGCATTGAGAAATATCCTTTGGGATTGCTATGCGAATTATTTCATGAACGATGTTTTGCATCAAAGTCACCAATGACAATTTATTTTGAATAATTACCGCAAGTCGGTTTGAAGCAAATTGGGTAACTTGTTGTCTAATGCATTAAGAAGGCAAACTGGCAAGCTGTGTTTCAACACAAACACAGTTTGAAGCAAATTAACTTGTTGCCCAGTACACTGAAAAGGTAAATATCCTTAGAAATTCATCAAATTTTACGTAAATAATACACAATCCTAAACTTTGAGGAATTCAGCAGGGTTCATTTGAATAGAATCGAATATATTTCAAGTTCTATGTGAACTTTTTAACCTAAGCACATTGTTGCTACTAGCACTGCTCATGCTACTTGATGAATGTGTGCGACAGGGAAATGTGTCAAGCGAAAAAAAAACATAAAATATCAGCTCAAAGCTGTCTTGCACCCAGACCAACGGATTTTGTGATATGGAAAACAGAATTCGACAGCAAGCCGTTAAAAATCCATTTCTTCGCCGTTACACACCAACATATAAGGGAACTATGTTAAAGTTTCAAGGCATCCAGAAGTTTGATAAAAATGTTTACGTTTATTTACATAAATTAGATCATAAGTTGGATGAATCAATTGAGTTTCCTCACCTATAAATCTACTGTCTGAGATTATACTCTATCATTCCGTCTCATACAGTTTCATCTCATATATACATATTCAAAAAATAATTCGATTACGGTAACGTTTTAACAGCACTGGAAAAAGGTCATCGAAATTTCAAGTTTCATTTTAGTTTTGTTTTGTGAAAAACTAATATTCTTTAATTTTGAAATATCCCCTCTTTTGGGTTTTTTTTCTATTAAAATTTAGATTGTATTTTTTTAAGCATCCCTTTATGGCTTATATAAGGTTTTGCTGTCATAAAAATTTTGATATTTTAGCCCCAAACTTGTCCAGAAAGTAATTTTTTATCTTATTATAACTAATTATGGATAAATCATCTGACAGAGGAATGTTTAGCAAAATTTTAGCCATACATTCTTTGAAGGAACCTGAAAAAAAAACCTTGTGGGAGCTCTTGGAGACATTCTACGTAACCTTACGTACCTGTGTAGTATTTTCTGAAGAAGAAGAAGAAATGTAAGAAGCTTCAGAGAATTTTGCTTAGGACACTCGGGATGAATTCCTAAAAACATCCTTGCAAAAATATCCGACGAAATGGTCGATGGAGTTCCCTAAGAAATTCAAGATGAGCTGTAAACAATTATAGCTGGAATAAATTAATTTCTTCTGGACCAGAAGAAACTTGTGAGTATACATTGAAGAACCTTTGGGTAAATTACAGAAAGAAATACATGGAAAACTTTTTGTGGACATTCCTGGAAGTATTACTAAAGGAGTCTTGGGATGGATATTATGTATAAAGGGCTTTGTGGTGAACTGTTGAAGGAATGCATTGAAATGTTTATGAAAAACTCTTGTAAGAATTGCTGGATTGATTTGTTTTTGTCAAATTTCTGTTGAAATTCAGTAGCACTTGTACGATTTCTTATAGAGTCGCTTGGAGAAATCGTTTAAGAAAAACTTAAAAGCATTATTGACGCATTTCGCGCCAGTTCGAACAGATGTTGGCAGCACCCTTTCAAATTTCAATGAAACTTTCGAGATGTGTAGACCTTGACTAAGTCAGCTACTACTTAGTTTTTCCAAAATTTATCTGGACTATCATTTGATAAGGGCCAAACTTTTATAACCAATTTGTTTTAATAACGTAATCGAAAAATGACAACTCATACAAAAAGTGTTGTATGGATGACTTGTAGATAATTGTCCAAATTTTTGAATAACAATACTAAAAAAATCTCTTTTGTGACCTACACTGCAAAAAAAGGATTTTTAAAATATGATGTCGATTAAAAACAAATAGATATTTTTATTTTAATGAAGTTTTGTCTTGAGATAGAGTATTATGTTTACTACCATCAGTTTTTTGAGATTTTTGAGAAAAAAACATTTCTAACAAAAACTTTTTTTTCTATTTTTTTAGCGTGTCATTTTATAACAAAACTAAACAAGTCAAAGTCACAATTATCTCAAAATTCATTGAAGCTCATTAAGTGAGTTAATTTGGCCTATTCAGTTTACTTTGAATAATCGAGAATTCCATATGAAAATGGTATCATATGTGGCCCACACTGAAAAATAAATGATATTTAAAATTTGATTTTAAATTGGGAAGTTTTTTTTTCTTAAAAAAATAATTTATATTTATTGCATTTGGCAGCTCGGAAAACAATTGGGCGTAGTTTGGATCATTGGAAGAATTAATGTGAAGTAATCCGTGAACCCGCTCAAAGAGTGCTTTGTGAAGACTCAAGCAGTCCGATTCATTTTCGCGCGTTCGGAGTGTTTTTCGGTGGCTTCGTTCGTTTGCAAAGTGCTTTGCAAAGACCCAAGCTGTCCGATTCATTTTTTGCGCGCTGGAAGTGTTTTTGTTTTTCAGTTAGCACTTCATTCCTGCTTATACGTGTTGACGCTGCGATTGTAACTGTTCAGTCGAGGATGGATTACCAATTGGTGAGCTCGTTTCATGCTTGTAATAACACATTTGTATCATAACATGTATTTTTTTATGAATTTGTTGAACAAACTATGAATAGTTCGTCACTTTAAGCGTTGACATAAGCGCTTATTTATGTTTTATAAAATTTCGAGATTCAAACCTTTGAATAGTTCGATGTTTAAGATGTCGACGCATTGATAGATAATTTTTTAAACAGAGGTTACATGAATCGCATCACTTACCAAGGTGAATCCTGATCATGTAGCTTTGAAGCCCTACCACTAACAAAACTCCTTCCCGTGGCAACCATGAAGATGCAGAGGTATACTCGGTCTTTAGTAACAATGGATGTCACACTAACATTCCTTCCCTTCCCCGATGACCGTAAGGACGTGGCCGGCGCCGTTATTGACATTACTAATTTCGAGGTCCTCGAAAATGTACATTGAAGATGATATGCTACTCCCAAGCTACATCTGTTGATTCCCTGTACAATTTCGATGATTCTTGTCAATCACGGAGTAGCAACTACGAATTGTACGGTCATCAATGCTCATGCTCATGCTCAGTAATCCATGAACCCGCTCAAACGCTTTGCGGTTATTTTAAGCAAATTTTACCAGGGGTGACAAGGGCGTTTTTTTCAGTTTGGAAAATAAATCACTGCGACCAATGTTTGATCTAATGTAGTATATCTCGTGTCTTTTGTTTAGTGCATGTCGTGTTACATTATGAATATTGAGAAGTGATAAAGTATTAGGTTTTCTTACAGTTGTAAGTTAGGTGGGTATAATAAAAAACTTAATAATATCGGTTTAAAAATCCTTACTTCGCATGAAAAAACTGAGAGACAGCTGGAAAACGATCATAAAAGTAAGTATGATTGGCAATAGATTAGGAGGAACTTTGCAGAAAACGGATGCAGGAACGTTAATTTTGCGACTGGTGACGATGGTAGAAGGGCAGGAGGTACTGCTCTTTCCGGCTACTGTTCGTCTGGTTCAAAAAAGTTTTTGTCACAATTAAAAACGAATGTAACTATTTGTTGGTTCAACGTTCTGTCTTAGTCCAAGCAAATAAACTCTATAAATTTTTGAACGAATTTGAGCGCATTGATCCGTATTACTCGTCATCAAATTAGGTTCCGAACAGTAGTTGCATTTCGAAATTTCAAAACCACATGATTTTCATTCGATTGCAAAACAAATACAAATGTTCAACTGGAATCACTTTTATGCTCGTGGAAAACTATCCAGACCTTATGTTAGAACATGAATACAGTAATGTCCCGATTTTGTCAGCCCCATGCTGCATTAAGAGTTGACAAAATCGGGAAAGAGCTAAAATCGGGAAAAAAATTCGACTGGTTTCAAGTTTTATTTTAACTATAGGACTTAGTATTATGATTTTGTTAATATAAACATTGTTATTTTTACTTCCATTTTCTATGCACAGTAATCCAAGGTAACATTGATAAGTTTCTTGGATAATTATTAAGAATTTAAAATTTCAAAAATTCGGTCTTCAGATGATTGTATAGATGTGCCCAAGGTCATAACTGACTTTATGAACCCAATACAGTAAGAACCCGATTTTGTCAGCCCCTCGGTGAATTTTGGCTACGTCCATGCGTGCATGACATCAACATCATCGTCAATTTGAATGTAAACGTGGTAAAACATGACGATAACAATTTTTTGACAAATTTTAAATAGGCTGACAAAATCGGGTCAAAAAGCTGACAAAATCGGGGGTAGACAAAATCGGGGGCAGACAAAATCGGGGGCTGACAAAATCGGGTCAGTACTGTATTGCCAGTATATACGTGTTTAGTATAATTAAAATAAATATAAATTTTAGGGTGACAGAATCGGGCAAAAAGGATGCTAAAATTGGGGGTAGACTAAATCGGGTCAAAAAGAGTGCTTAAAAAGGGGGTAGATAAAATCGGAGGTAGACAAAATCGGGGGGCTGACAAAATCGGGTCATAACTGTATTTCGTTTGAAATATTTCTCCACACATTTCTTGACTTCAGATCGTATAATATAACAATCTTTCAAAAACCAAACTTCTGTTGATTGTTTTCTGGTCTAAATGATTCATTATTACAAATCCACATTTTCGAAATGCTTGGTGGATTGAAGAAAGTTAAAAAGCACAAAATATAGTGCAAATCTAGTGAATTTCTCCCACGCATCGTACAACCGGCCGTCGTTGTATTATGTACATCGCAGTTTGTATTAGCCTGTCAGTCAAAAAGGTGTCGCAACGCAAGTACACCGTGTCTCAAATCCAACCTTTGTACTCAATATCCAGTCACAATATATAGGGTTACTTGTTGTATTTCAACAATTTCATTTTTTTCTTAGCTTTTAGAAAAACTATCACTTTTCTACAAGCTAAGATTATTAACTCATTGCACGTGTTGTAAAGCGGGTCAAATTGTAAGTGAAATTATGGAAAAAAATGTACTCATGTGGGATTCAAATCCACTATGGTTATATGGAAGACAAGTGCTTTACTAATTAAGATACTGAGTCATTGAGCAATTGTTAAAAAATAGCAGTTATATCCTTTTACTAATTTCTGGTGAATCGACCAACAAAAACCCTCTGTGCGAGGAGACCAGAACTGCCGAAAATAGTACAAGTACCCCCATAATTCGATCACAACGCTTTTTTGTTCTCTCGTGACTGATCAACCAATTTTTCGAGTGCTTGGAACTCTTTTAATAAGCAAAAAGCGGTTCACCTACCTTTCTGTTTTGGACCTGTCAGCCGTTTCCTTCGGCTTGACTTGACAGCCATCCACTTCACACGATCCGGTGCAGCGCTGCACGAGACCGAGCTGGATTGGATATGTTAAAAAATAAACTTGTCCTACCGCAGGGCAAGAGGAAAAGGTCGACTGCTTGTCTGCTGCACGACGAGTCCCACCAAAATCTAACGCACAATCGCGCAATTGATCCGGCTCATTGCGGCATTCTTTGATTGAGAAGCTTATTTGAGAAATAAGTTTCTCACAATTGAAGGACACCCAGTCAATGTGTGTGCTGTGTAGTCTTCTCGATCGATCAATGCCTGGTCGTCGTTGTGGTGTATTTAAGAAGATTTTCGTTGTGTTTTGGTTGGTTGGTTTGCGTACACAGCAATGCACGTTTTGCGTTCATCAAAACGGACAGCATTGGTGGAATTCGGTGAAATCGGCCGGAGAATTCTCATCACTTTAAATTGTTTGTGAAAGTAGGCAGACTGTGTAGTCACTGGAGCCGTAAAATTGACACTGTTGACATCCTTTTCAACTGTTTTGGAGATCTTCAGTAATATTTGAATCGAAACAAACGTAATTATCGCCAAAAATACCAAATAGTTCCATAAATATAGGCAGGACTGTATTTGACATACATATAACAGTTACTACTGAAACTTATTTTAAATTTTTGTTAATGGTAATGATCGACTGGATGCGGCATGTGGTGGAGTTACTATCATCATTCATAGGCGTACAAAACATCAACTTTTTTCATCATTTGAAACCAAAGTTTTCAAATAATACACCAGTCTTCAGCTTTGTCAAAATAGTTTAAGAAAGTAATGGTGCATACACCACAAATCGATCACAAACACTTCCAAACCCATACCCTTGTTTCCCTGTTAGTTCAACACGTCCCACTAATAAAATGTCGAATTTTAGAAAACAATGTCCCCCAAACGACTTTGTCACTTTCCGTTTGTCTGAATTCAAATTTCCCAGGTAAGACGTGACCGCAAACATCAGCGCACAAGCGCAAATCGCGCAACTCAAGGCGTAGCGCACAACCAATTTGCATATGTAGGATGATGACAAGACTGCACCGGGGGCGAAATGATCTTTTACAGCCTGCTGCGCGGTTCAAATCTGGCACAAACCGAATGTGCTAAAACAAACAATCCCATCATCCACCGACGGCTGTTGACTTTAAACTAGGGTGGGTCAAAGAACAAAAGAGCTCGATAATCTCAGCTCCTATATCTTTCTTTCAATATCATTGATGAAAATAGTTTTCTGTGTAATTATCAACCGTTTTGATGATGATTTAGGGACAATGATGATATGCATAAGAAAAAAAAACTGACAAAACATGTCTACAATTTTCACATAAAACTTTCCTTAGTCCCTAACAAAAAGTTACAAATTGTGACGAAAATTCAAACAGCTCGCAAAAATCAGTTTGTTGACCGAATTCAGTTCTGTTAGGCTTAAATGAAAGGCACACATGTCTAGTTTCAAAAACCCTCTAGGAAAACCGGATTTGGTCACTGTGACCACCGTGAACCTGTTACATTTAAAAAAAGTCCCTTTAGAGACCCTTACTTTGCCAACCCGTAGTTTCGTAACTAAACAAGTAATCTGAAGCGTCCTCATATTGTTGAATAGGTATTCTCGTGGAATATGTTACAGATTCTCAAATCACTTAGTTATTCATACCCGGTTCCAGAAACCCGGAACATCCGATAAGTAAGTTTCCATCGCAGTTTTGTATATATGATTCACATCGGTACTATTTAGTTGATGAATATTTTTACATAAAATTTCACTATAATGAGGAACCAGTTACCAACACACATCCCTGAAAATTACGGTCCAGTATGGTCCATGCGGAATCGGTTCTAGGAGTCCCGGAAGGTGGCCAATCTGGACAATTCGATGAAATTACTCGTATTTATGCCCCAAAACCAAATGAATTGTGTCCAATTCTTTACGATTTTTTTTTATGTTTGGATGTATTTTGCCACAAGGATGAATGGATGGCTATCCTGGTCGTTTTGAAGCACCGGAATGGCCACCGGGCAACCTGTAATATGGGACCACTATGTTTTAGCAACAAAAATAGGCATGCGGCGGCTCAATCTTCATGGCTTTGAATCCCTGTAAGTCTTCTAGTTCCATTACAGATAAATTACCATTTTGATTCTTCTTTACTACCAAAATAACCCAGGAAAGGCCTTCGGAGATACCCGTATTGTACGGTATTTTAGTTTTTGTACCAAAACTAGGCTTTGTTTTTCAGAAAAAAAAGTCCTTCGCATTTCCCTGGAGACGTTCTTGGAAGAATTTCTGAAAAAAAAATCAAGGGTCACTTGAGAAAAAATTTTGGAGCAACTGCTGAAGTTATATTTTGAAAAAATACCTGAATGTTATCTTATATACGTCCTGATTGACAATTTTAAAGGTAATTCCTAGAAATTTCTGGAGAATTTACTAATTAAATTTTAGAAAACGTTTAGACCGGGAATCTTGGAAGATGTTCCAGGGAAATCAATGCATGACTCACTGCATAAAATATTAGAGAAGTTAAGATTTTCTTGAAAAAATTCTCAAATAATTTTTGAAGGAATTCAGATAATTTCTGAAATAATATTTGAAGAAATTCCATTTCTCTGGTTATCCTTGGGAGGATCGTGAAGTATCCTAATCAAAATTTTTGGAGAGTACCCCTAGGAAAATTGATGGAGAAAAAAATCCTTGGGAAATAATCACTAAATGAACCCCTTTAGAGATTTCCGGAGTAATATCTGATCATTCGGAAAAATATCTAAATGAATTTCTGATGAAATTCTTAGAGAAGATCATGGAAACCCCCATACAGTAATAATTATCGTAATGTTACCAAGAATTCTAAAAAAGTCTTAGATTTTAGAGGAATGTCTGCTCTGATGCTATTAAAAATCAAACTCTTATATCTCCTATTGAGTTTCGTTTCAGTTGGTTCGTGTTTAATCCCTTTTCGGCCTGTTGTTGGTTCCTTCCTGGTCTCTGTTTGCTGGCAAGATGTCTTCAATTTTATTATTGAATGGAATAACGAGCTACACAGTTAAAATATGTTGTAAATTTCAGTTTATTTTCATGTACATATATGTAGCATCAAAATAAACTGAAATGTCAACGGCAAATAGCTTATTTTTCAATCGAATACCCTTTAATTTTCACGATCATTTAACATTCAAGCATATTTTGTTGAAAATTAAACATGATGCTGTAAAATAGATGAATTTGGTGTTTACTTTTACTATCTTTTTCTGTTTACGCTACATTGAAATTTAAGTATTTTTGTGTCTAGCCTTCAAAGAATTATGTTATTTTTTCTGTTCTGAAAGTATCGCTTCGAAACAGTAGAATTTCCACATCTCAACTCAACTCATAACCTACCAGAATTTTACTTAAACAACTTTGCGTTTGAGCCCCTCAAATATAGTAACTTTAAATTCCAGTCCAAGGTTAAGTTTCTATGTTTCACTGTACACAAAATATTTCAAACGGCCTCTAAAACATCTTTTCCATCCATCCATTCCATCCAAGAGACTACAGAGAAACATTCATAGACTTTTAGGCGGCTACTCCTAACGTTCTTCAGAATTTTCTTTCTCGAATTCAAAGGTTGCATTTCCACTGGACTTACTCTGTTTTTTTGTTTTCCCAGGAAATAATCCAGGATTTTCTCTAGTGGTTTTCCTACAGATTTTTACACCGATTTCTCCAATTTTACTCTTGGAAATTCCTCTGAATTATTCCAGAGTTCTTGACAATTTTTATTTAGAGAGCTCTCCAGGAAACCCTAGAATACTTTTCTAGGAGCTCCAACGCCGAACTTTCCGCCAATTCTTCCAACCATTTGAACTGATTGAGGTATCTATAGACAAATTTCATATCAAAATCTCAAAGAAAATCTAATCTTCAGTTTTTTTATAGATATTTCTGATATTATCTTCGGAGGAAATCCTATTGGCATCTCTGGAGTAATTTTGGGGTTATCCTTAGAAAAATTACAGGATGAATTACTGAAGGCATAATGAACAGAATTTTTGAAGAAATTTCCTAAGAAGTCCGAAACAGTATCACTATATGAAATCCTTAAATTATTTTCGGAGTTATATCCGAAGAATATTTTGACAAAAACCTAATATAATTTCTAAGAATTTTTTTTTTGAAGATTATGATAAAAATGCATACAGTAATAAGAGCAGTAATACTAGTCGTAACGCCATGAGAAATTCTCATAAAGCCTTGGAAATATCTTTGGAGAAGGATCGACCGTGATTGTTTTTATATTATTTGTTATGGCTCTATCGGTCATGCGACTCAAAGGTGAAGGGAGTCTGTAGAAGATGTTTACAAATAATGAAATGAATCAATTTTCACCACCTAATTTAATGCAATTTTGTCGCTTACTTGTGACGCCTATCCACCTATTCATTGAATAATTGGTAAAAAATCTTCTACAGACTTCCTTCACCCTGGTGACGCATGACCGATATAGCCATAACAAATAGAACTTTGAAATATATTTATTGGCTTATTTCAGGGATTCTTATCAAATGGAAGATCATTATTAGCATGTCAAATATTTTTCTCACGATTTTGAAAGTTATAAGTGTTATTTTTTGTATCATGAAAATATAATTCATATATTTTTGAACTCAAAGACCTGGTCTTAGGATAACTTCAGTGATTTTTTGTTCTGAAAAATCATAAGAGTCATAATTTTAAGTGTTGATCTTTTTAGATTTTCCATTACATCGTTTATATCTGTTTGTACATAACTCTATCCGGGACAAATTCAGGAATATAATTACTAAGATCAAATGGACACCCTACAACTCTCTTCAGGAACATTCTTCTCTACGATTTGAAGAAAGAACTTAGGCAAAGAGATGATAATTTTTACTTACATTAAAGTACTACCTGTTTTGAACACTTTTCAAAATTTCTTTATATTGATTTCTATATAGGCCGTTATTGGACCATCTCTAAATCATTACTGAAATGACAAAAAAATTTACAGAAATTTATTTTCGTCAATAAGATTGTAGAAAAATTTTGGAAGATGGCATTTTCAACTTTTTTTTTAAATTTCTTCATTAGTATCATTTCAAACATTACATTCATTTCTTATATCTAGGTGTTCTGTGTTAGACAACACTTTAAGATTTGATTAACATTTTGTTAACAACATATTGCATTTCATTTGCCGTAGCAGTTACGAATTTTTACAGCTGAGTTGATTCCACCTGCTTATAAAAGGAGAAAAAAAAACGCTTTCAATTTACTTAACCTAACTTAACCTAAATATATAACACATAAATCGTGGCAATAGACGATTTTTGCCTGAAATTATTAATTATTTTATTTGACTTTTTTCGAATGTTTCAACATTGGATATTCTATGTAACTCATTGGTACTATACCAGGGAGGAAGCCTCAAAATCATTTTCAAAATTGTATTTTGAATTTTCTGCAGAGCTTTCTTCCTAGTTTTACAACAGCTAGTCCATATTGGTACAGCATACAACATGGCTGGCCTGAAAATTTGTTTGAATATCAAAAGCTTGTTCTTAAGACAAAGTTTCGATTTTCTGTTAAAAACTGGATACAAACATTTTATATTTTTTATATAGTTTTTGAAAGTTAAATTCTTATCTAGCATGAGCCCTTGATACTTAACTTCATCTGACCAATTTATAGGAACCCCGCTCATCGTGAAACCATGTCTACTTGAAGGTTTCAAATAAAGAGCTATTGGTTTATGTAGGAATATTATTAGTTGACTTTTAGAAGAATTAGGAGAAATCTTCCATTTTTGCAAGTATGAAGAAAAAATATCCAAACTTTTTTGCAATCTAGTACAGATGACACGCACACTTCGAAAAAATCATGTAATTTTGTGTCATAGAAGACCGACATATTAAAGCGAGCAAAGTGACACAAAATTACGTTCGATTTTATTTTTCACTCGTGGTTTTGTGAGCCTTAATAGTAATTTTACAGCTGTCAATGTTATGTGCTGTAAATTCTAAATATGACGTAATTAGTAATTGCATATCAACATAACCTCCAAGGAATTCCTCACATGTTTCTTTAGGACACTGGTTATAAGTAATAGAAACACTGTTGTTATGCTTACATTTTACATCTTATTTTATTCTTGGCAACAATATTTTACAATTCATAATAACTCATATTCACTGGTTGGTTGCTGTTCCGCTGGGTGCAACAGGAACGTTTTTCATGATACTGATGCTAACAGTTTTTCTACGCAAACACGGCCGCAATAATATATAAACAGACGTCATTTAACACTATTGCTTTAGAACTTTGAAAAAGAGTTTACTTGCACTGAATTGTACACCATGTCGAGGATTTTACACCAAAAATTACTTTGCCTCCTTTATTTTGTTTGGTTTCGTTGGCCTTTGACGTTTCACCAACTTGCTACGATGGATTGTGTCATCGTTAGAGTAATTTTAAGTCATTATGTTGTAAAATCAAGCCAAGTGACAAAATACTGCAGATCATGTCTCAAAACGAAACTGAATTTACATGTTTTTATGTTTACGTCATCTTTGATTTAATAATGATTCGAATTTCAATTTGATTCATGATCAATTACGTCAATATCGACGATTGCGTCATCTTCAAAATTAATATTTTGTTAGTGTGGGTGCTTTGGCGGAGAGGCCTGTGTCATCCGCAAACAAAGATTTTTGACATTCTTGAGGTAACTCAGGTAAGTCAGATGTGAAAATATTGTATAATATTGGTCCCAAATTGCTGCCTTGAGGAACATCAGCTCTTACAGGAAGTCTTTCAGATTTGGAGTTCTGATAGTTAACCTGAAGTGTACGATTTGACAGATAACTTTGAATTATTCTAACAATGTAGGTCGGAAACTTAAAGTTTTTTAATTTTGCTATCAAGCCTTCATGCCAAACACTGTCGAATTCTTTAATTATGTCTAGAAGAGCAAGACCAGTAGAATATCCTTCAGATTTATTGGAACGGATCAAATTTGTTACACGTAAAAGTTGATGAGTGGTCGAATGTCCATGGCGGAATCCAAACTGTTCATTGCCAAAAATTGAATTCTGTTCAAAATAACCTTTTCAAAAAGTTTACTGATGGAGGAAAGCAAACTAATTGGATGATAGCTAGAAGCTTCTGCAGGATTTTTGTCTGGTTTAAAAATTGGTACAGCCTTAGAATTTTTCCATTTGTCAGGAAAGTATGCCAACTGAAAACATTCGTTAAATATCTGGAGGGGTTCGACTGTAACACTATCTCGTTCGGATTTAACGGCTACGCAGTCTATTCGGAAAAAAAAAACGAGGTTTATTACTTGCCCAACGTTTCGACACGGGGTTGGTGTCTTCTTCAGGGAGAAACGTGTCGAAACGTTGGGCAAGTAATAAACCTCGTTTGATTCCCGAAAAGACTGCGTAGCCGTTAAATCCGAATTTGTTAAATATATCAACTAAGACTGATAAGCTGCTTTCTGGAAGTTTCTTGTTGAGGATGTAGAAAATTTCATCATCGCCAGGAGCTTTCATATTTTTGGTATTTTTTTAATAATAGTTCTCACTTCTTCCAAATCATTCTCCCAGGCATTTTCGAAAACGTTCTTTCGATTGTGAATATTTTCGAAGTCCTGAGTAACTTGATTTTCCATTGAACTAGTTCGTCCTAAATGTGAAGCTCAGAATCGATGTTGGCAAGCGGGAGCTCCACTAAAAACCTTTCATTCCATTCTGACGTTACTATAGGAGTGAGGCGTCAAAGTTGTGCCATGCCTACTAGATCGTTTGATGTTCAATCCGCTGCTACATTCTCGGATATCTTTCAACAGGCTTTTGATTGTCAGCCATCATAACAGGGTTGGAAGACAAGATCTATGACAATGTTCATTCAGTACCACACATCCTCCCTCTTCTCAAGAAAAAAAAAAAGTTTTAAGTGATGAGTTTTCACATCGTTTTCGTCATCACGAAAGCTTTTAGGAATTCAGGATATATCTTTCACATCGCTAAGAACTTCCCCGATGTATACTGTCTCATATCTCAACTGTTCACTTGTACATGCGACTTGGAAACATTATTCCGCTGTAGGATACGGTGTTGAACTTATTGATCGGTTGAATGTCGTTCCATTCATTAGAAACGGCAAGCTAATTCTATGCAATGACATCTCTAAGACGAACTAATTTTGGACAAAATATTGCTATTAATAAACTGACATATACATGTTGAACAGAGTAGCATCAGCGTTTGACTCTCATCTTGTTGTACATTCAAACCACCGTACTTTCACGGAAATACTCACTCGAAGACTTGTTTGGCTGTTGTTACTTGTTTTGATATAACATACCTTGATCTACTAAGTTACTAGACATCATTGGGCTTACATTCTATAGATATATTTTCGACCGCCAGTCGCGCATGCATGTGAGCATCACTTTTATTAGGAACCAATTTGTGACCACTAGTCGCGATAGCAAGTGTACACCACCATTGCTTAGAACAAATATACGACCACCAGTCGAGCTTACAACATCAATAATACTTGCTAAGAACAAGCATACGACCACCAGTCGAGTTAACAACATTAATAGCAGTTACTAAGAACAAGTATGCGACCACCAGTCGAGGTAGCAAGTGTACACCACCATTGCTTAGAACAAATATACGACCACCAGTCGAGCTTACAACATCAATAATACTTGCTAAGAACAAACATACGACCACCAGTCGAGTTAACAACATTAATAACAGTTCCTAAGAACAAGTATGCGACCACCAGTCGAGGTAGCAAGTGTACACCACCATTGCTTAGAACAAATATACGACCACTAGTCGAGCTAACAACATCAATTATAATAATTGCTAGGAACAAGTATACGACCACCAGTCGCGGTAGCAAGTACACACCACTATTGCTAGGAACAAGTATGCGACCACCAGTCGAGTTAACAACATTAATAGCAGTTACTAAGAACAAGCATGCGACCACCAGTCGCGGTAGCAAGTGTACACCACAATTGCTTAGAACAAATATACGACCACCAGTCGAGCTTACAACATCAATAATACTTGCTAAGAACCTAAGAACAAGTATACGACCACCAGTCGAGTTAACAACATTAATAGCAGTTACTAAGAACAAGCATGCGACCACCAGTCGCGGTAGCAAGTGTACACCACAATTGCTTAGAACAAATATACGACCACCGGTCGAGTTAACAACATCAATAGCAGTTATAAAGAACAAATACGCGACCACCAGTCGCGGTAGCAAGTGTACACCACAATGGAACAAGTATGCGACCACCAGTCGAGTTAACAACATCAATAGCACTTCATAGAAACAACCATGTGACCACCAGTCGCGGAGGCAAGTGTACACCACCATTGCTTAGCACAAATATGCGACCACCAGTCGCGCTAGCAATATCAATAACATTGATTGATAGGAACAAGTTTGCGACCAACAGTCGCGTTAAGGACATATTTTGCAACCATTTGTCGCGTTAGACATTACTTTTATATTTCAACCACCAGTCGCTTTTAGGGACATTTTTTTTTTATTGCAAACTCCAATCGCGGCAAGAATGTTTATTTTTATTGCAACCACCTGTCACGTTAAGGACATTTATTTTTTTGCATTGCAAACACCAGTTGTGTTAAGGACATTTTTACCATTGCAACTAACAGTCGCGTTAAGGACATTTTTTTGCATTCATACATGTTTTTAACATGGCATTTATTTAGAAATAATAATGAATTGAGCAAATATGAATAGTTTGGATCTCACCGATTATCGACACAAAATTCACAAAAAATTACCGATTCAGTATGCTTCACACTTAACTCGTAAACATTACTGGATACACAATGTACTGAAGCAAATAGGAAAGAAAACAATCATGTGCACTATTGGGCAAATTTGACCAAAACATCGATAATACTGAATCGATTCAAATTCGATACGTCGAATCGTTTCGTTTATTCAATCGAATCCTTTGTATCCATTTTTTTAAAATCGATTCAATTTTTCCAATCGTAAGCAAATTTACAAAAACAACGGCTCAAATTAAGACCAAATCCCTTGAATTAGGATCTCATGTAGTGCCAACATAAAAAAATCGATTAATTGGAACGAAAAATCTACTTTTGGAACATCAATTCAAAATCGCCCATGGCTAGGAAAATTTGCACACACTAACATTCATTTTTCACTCTATCTTACTTGATTAAAACTATTTTATTTTCATTTGAAAGCAGGAGAGATAAAATATAGAAATGTGCGTATTATCACAGAAGAAACGATAAAATGATCACATACAAACAAAGCAAAATTTTATTATTGTTTATATAGAAATTTGCAGAGTTGATAAATGTTACGGGCGTTTTTTTTGTACGATTGATATAACTAAATGATAAGTTATACAATTTGATTAACATTCAAGAAAACCACTAATAGAACTTTAACACTTCACTTCTCTTTTGCATTATTATACAAATTATTCTTATTATACATATTATTATACATTTTGCACGGATATGTTCAACTGACTTCTGCAAAAAAATAGTTCAGTTCCTAACGTTATTCTTCTTCCGTTCAACTTATGCAGAAAATAGGTCCTTGATAAAAGCAGAATGCGCACTTCATAACTTAGATGAATCAGCTCGAAATAACATAATCTTTGAATCGGATAAAACATATGAAACACTTTCTCCATTTTTTTTACATTCAAATATTTTCATCGAAGTAATCTTTTTGAATTCAAAAGCAAAACAAAATATTCACTTCAAAGCCTGCATCGCGCAACTCAAATAGTTGAGATGATGCTGGTGTTCAATAAGAACAACAACAAGCACAGAGAGAAACATTGCTGTTTCAACGAGTAGTGAAGCGGCTAATACATATTCATGTCATATTTCCTCTTCAATCAGTTTTCTCTTGTTCATAGAAAAATACCACATTGCTGTTTACTTACAGATATATGTCTTTTTTTTATCAGATTCAAACTTCACTCCACAATCACTCTCATATTTTCACACGCGGTTTAAGAAGCACTCGACACAAACACATTTTCTAGTGGACACTCCCGCTTGTTAACGAATCCAGGCACTCCAGGAACACGAAATATTATTTAAAACTCCTGGCAGGATCGCCAAATGTGAAGCTCAGAATCGATGTTGGCAAGCGGGAGCTCCACTAAAAACCTTTCATTCCATTCTGACGTTACTATTCGTGATCAAACGTCAACATCCCACCGCAAAATCGCTAGTGTTTGGAGGTGATTTTAACCTCCAACTTGCCAAATAACCTCCAAATCATCACCTCCAAGTTAGTTCTAATAGCCTCCGTTATATGAAATATGGTGGCGCGTCGATCGTCGCAAGTTTATCGTTAAACAGTCAATAGGAGTGAGGCGTCAAAGTTGTGCCATGCCTACTAGATCGTTTGATGTTCAATCCGCTGCTACATTCTCGGATATCTTTCAACAGGCTTTTGATTGTCAGCCATCATAACAGGGTTGGAAGACAAGATCTATGACAATGTTCATTCAGTACCACACACTAAATTAAAATTGTGCGCACTTTCAAACTGCATAGCGAGTTTTTGAGCTTTTTCGCGAATTTTCAACCTGTTTTTCTTATTTTAACCGCCCTAATGATGTACTCAGAAGGGAATCCTACCTGCCTGCCGCCACGAGTAGCTTTCTCGCTGATTCCCGATCAACCACACCGACGCGACCGCCAATGGATACCGGAGACAAGATCGCTGAACGGTAGAACAAGCACTTGCGGACATTTCGGATCCAACAAACAAGTGCGGTAGTTAGCACATGATGACTTCAGAGGAAACGTAGTTGGTTCGAGGAGAGGCATGCCTTTGAATGTGTGTCACCACCGCCACGAATGAATGATCTTTGTCACTATCGACTACCAACGCAATACAGTAAGGTGGGGCAAATTCTTTTTTATGGCTGTTTAGGTACTATATTACAATCAACCCTGTTATGGGCAAATTTTTGATCATTAGCAAAATAAAACTAATATATTCAAGGTTCACTGTAAAGTATTTATTTCCATTCAACTGTTATAGTTTTCGAGAAATATTAATTATTCCACTAGGGTCGAACGTTTGCCCCACCTCACTCTATAGTTTCCCGCGCGAAGGCAATCGAGGATCGGTTGTCAGATTTGATCGGGTGCGAAAGAGAGTTAATGTCGTTGTCTCTGAAAAGGGAAACTATGTCAATGGCCTCTGCGCGGTAGTAGGTTGGTATTCCGAGTGGAATTGTGGTAAGTTGCGAACTACCTACAGACGATTGCCAACTTGGACATGGGCGGTTTGTTTGATGTAGATCGGCAATCATTCGCAAGATGCAATTGTTGTTCATTGCATTTTCAAGTCAGGTTAGATCTAGGTTTTGACATCAGGTGTAGACTTGAGTGTAAAAATGGACGGAGTCAGAGGTTATTGAAGATTTTTTTTGTAGCTTTTCAACCATCCCACTAACGAGATTCCTTATGAAAACTATGTAGATGCAGAAGTGATCTCGGTCTACTAAGTAGCAACGGACGTCACACTAACATTCCTTCCCTTCCTCGATGACCGTAAGGACGTGGTCGGCGCTGTGATTGACAATACTAACTATGGTATGTATGTATGTATGTATGTAGCCACCATCCTTGCTTGAGTCTTGCTCTGCTTGTGGTTCCACTCAACAGTAAGGTCAAATTTCATTACCGATCTGAATTCAACATACCATTGTATGAAGGGCCAAAAGGGGGGTGGCGGACCCGTAAGCAGAGACACTTACGCGAAACCCGCGGGAAGCAGAGAATCTCCTTCCAACAGTATGATCCAACAGATTGAATATTGAAATATGCAGTACTTGTCGAGCTTTCCACGGGATGGTTTGTTAGAAGAAGGGCGCGTCAAATCTTTTACAACTGTTGGAGAGAAAAGTATTAGCCGCGAACGATTAACATTTTTCCTCCTGACTCCGATTGGCACTCCACTTCATTGTCCAGTTGTAATTTCAATGATGCCCTGATGCTCCCTCCCTTCCCAATATTTGTTTCATATAAAACAATATGATATAAAATAATGAAGAATATAGAATAATAAATTATATAAAATAATATAATAAAATGTAATACAATACAGTCAGCTCTCCTTTAACCTATAATTACTGAACTTAGGAAGGTATCGATTTATTAGGAGTTGCAAGCATTGATTGCAGCAAGATTGATTCGCCAATTTCATTAAGTTTAGGGATATCGATAAAGGAGAGTTGATTGTACTATAATATGATATAACACAGCACAATATACTCTAACACAATATAATATGGTATATCACAATAAATTGTAGCATTAATCAATGTGTTAAATTGTAGAAAATCCAGTATCATGGGTGTCCATCCAGCTAGCGTCCTGCGGTTGAATGTTTATTATAGATTATTTTTTCAAATTTAACATGGTGCATTTTGTACATACCGTAAAACGGGATGAATAGAAAAAGTGAGGCGAATAGAAACAAAGCGGCTTACAGTGAGAGATGCGACTATTATATAATGATAAACTTATTTAATAGTTTTATTTTTTTTCTTCACAAAATAAAAACTTTTTTATATTTCATTAAGATGCACTTTACTGAACAGTGTTTCTATTCGCCCCATTATGGGGTGAATAGAAACATACACCATTTTCATAAATCTTTGCATGATATAATTTTTATTATTTTAACAGCAATTGCGATCTCAGCCAAGGAAGATGCGACCAATATTTGAGATTAATAAAATTGGGTTTTATCCACACGGTTTAACTTGTTCATATTCGAACATGTCGGAGAGTGTTTCTATTTCGCCCCATTTTACGGTACTTTCAAAAAAGAAGCTATGGTCTTCGTTTGGTATCCTATTCGTCCATGTTCCACCTATCCTGAAGAAAGATTTATTATAAGTGATAAATTATTCATTATAAATGTATAATTTCAATAAAGTCACGAACGATAAACATTTTTACCCCTAACCCCGATTGGCACTCCACTCCTTTGTGCGGTGGTAACGGATGCTTCCTCCTTTCCCATTACATGGTTCATATACATAATATAATATAGTATAATATAAAACAATGTAATATAATAAAGAATAATATAATATAAAGCAACATAATATAATGTAATATAACACAATACAGTCAACTCTCCCTTGACGGACATCAAGAGTTTCATAGAGCTATGAGGTATTAAGATTTTGACCCTAGGCTAGTTTAGTCTTATATCCATACCTTCGAAAGAAAAGTTTAGGTTGGCTATCATGTTCATCGTTGTTTCACCTATCCTGAAGCGAAATATATTATAAGTTATATAATTAATCATTATTTATGCGTCATCCAATGAAGTAAATAGAATTTCAATCATCATCTCTGAACAATATCCTCGATGTAAGAGGTCCTATTCACCAATATCAGGGGTGGGTGGGTTTCCTTCAGATGTTACAGCTCATACAAAATTCATAGAACACTGAAACAAAAAACATTACAAGGGAATGGGTTGTGCCGAAAGTGGTGGACTTCTGGAATTAAATTGTTTATTTCAATTTCATCATACTGCCCATAAAGGAATAACTGTCCCACATACAAAAGAAGGCTTTGAGAAAATCGCACAGTTTGTCTTTTCATACAAATGTTCATTTAACACAACCAGGTTTTGCAGTTCCTATTTGGGTTGCTAAGTTCATCTATAGACTATTTTTTAAATGGGCTACAACAACTTAGTAAATTCCCACAACATTTTAAAAGAAAGTATGTAAATTATTATATGCATAGTAAATTATATAGTAAAACATGATGTTACGATGAAAAAAGGTGTTGGTTCTAAAATCCATATGGGACAATTATGCCTTTAAGGGTAAATATCTTATTAAATTGTTTGCGAATGTTGGTTCAGTGATTTTAGATCTGCGTATTAGCGCATCGCATAGTTGCTCATGCATTCTATTGGAGATCTACTATCTGGAATTTAAAAACAAAATGTTTTTATGGTATATAATAAGTATTCAACAACAGATTTTAATTTCTAAGTGCTACCAATTTTGAAATGTGTCTAAATTTGCAAGCGTGTCAAAATTGAGAAAGCCATCTAGTGGTGATTAGCTAAATAGAACGTTACCATTATGAAGAGCTTTTCTACTCTGAAATATCTCCACTTAGAGCTTGAGCTGTGAAATGATGCTTTTAGCTCATCACATACTAGTATTGGTATGGCTAAAAAAATATATATTGGAAATCAAATCTACATGAATCACTAACACAAACGACATGTAACGATCTCACCATTCACTGCCAAATCCAAACTACATGGGCATCATGGTCATGTATTCAGTTCCGACTGTGAAGAAGTAGTTGAAATTCCAGCAAAGCACTGCACCATATGCACACAAACACACACCCATCGCCGCATCTCACTTTTTCTCAACATTTTGCTTTTCATTTATGTTTGATTTAACTTATTACTTCTCGGTTTCACACTTAGATCTTCTTCAAAATAATTAGAGTGTCCATTTCCCGGCCATTTTGCTTGTCCCGGGATTCGGGACAAAAATCTATGCTTGTCCCGGGAAATCCCGGGATCCCGGGATTTATCAAATTTTCAATAAAACTAGCATTTCGGTTGAAATGGGAGTACAAATTTAGCAATACAATTTATTTTCAACAAAACAAACACATAATGAAACTTCTCAAAATAATATGATGATTATAGAAAATCACATTTCAGATAAGTCTTTCTTATTCTGATGAATTACGGGTTTGTACGGGTTTGCAATGGATTATTTTTTAAATTCTCTATAACACTTATGAATGGAATTATGATAAAAACTTAACTCATAGTTTTAAAGCAATTTGCTTCAAACATTTGAAAAGTCTTAAAAACTTTAGAATAAAAGAAACGAGTTAAGATCATTGAAGGTATTGTTGGTTATGCTAAAAGTAAATTACTGAAAATTATTGACTGAAGTTTACTGCCGTGAATCGCAAGTAAGTCCCATCTGCTTTTTTTTTGAATATTTGTATTAAAAACGAGATTGAAAACTTCTCAGTCAATTTTCTCAATGCCTACTTTCAACATATGGTACTGACTTGCGATTTGCGGCAGTTTAGGTGTACTTTCAAATTTGTTATCTCAGCATAAGCTTATAATAACGGCTTATGTTGATAAGAAAAGCATTAAAACTTTGCACGTAGACAAATAAAAACATGTGTTTCTCACTTGGTAAATTGTTCTTTTCGTGAAAAATAATTACTCGTCTATTCTCTTTTTCATTATGCTTTTCTGCTGTAACCCCTCTACCGGCAGCTTCAATTTTTACCGCTCAACAAATATTCAAATCGCTATAACTTTTTTGTTTCTCGATATTTTTGCATCATTTTTTCACAAGATCTCAAAAAACAATTCTAGTTTAAGACTCTGTGTCGATATTACTCATTGGTTACCTAGTTTTGAAAATATTCAGATATTCCTTGGGGGACCGACATTCTCCATATAAAATGTCTTTGGCGGCCATTTTATTTTTGGTCAATCTATCAAAAAAAATAAAATGTGTACTATACAAAGCCAAGTAATAAGGAACTACTCTGAAAAAATCATATAAATCGGTTCAGTATTCTTAAAGAAATTTGAAAATTACGATATGAGGTTTTTTGAAGTTTTCAAGGGGTTCATTTGTCCATCGTGGTATCCGAAACATAAACGCTCATTACTCAAAGACGGCTGCACCAAATTGCGTCATTTTTTTCACAACATACTCGCATTAATGTATCATTCCGTGGAGTGAATATCCGAATACGATAAAAATTCTGTAGCCTGAGATATTTACGTGGGTTATGGCTACGCGTCGTTCCCTTCAAGGAATTTTGGAATATCTACGGATCCATATGACCAATTATCAATACCGACACATATTCTTAAACTAGAAGAGTTTTTTGAGGGCTTGCGAAAAAATGGAGCAAAAATATCAAGAAACAAAAAAGTTATCGCGATTTGAATATGTTTTCAGCGGTGAAAAATAAAGCTGCCGGTAGAGGGGTTAAGCCTGATTTGCTACTGAAAAGGAATCGCAAAAGAAATATCTTGCTGATTCCTTGCAGAAATTTTCTACAGCGACTCCCATTTGAACTGACATTTCTTTTCAACTGCGTTCTGCAATTAGAAAAAGCGCATTCTTGATCGATTCCTTGCGGAAATTTCACATGCATCAAGATAGGCCGAGAAATTACTTGTCAGCAGCGAATCAAGCTTTATCAAATATAGTTAATAGGGTAAAAGCACCGGTTTTGGCCAGCCTAAGAAAAAATGTCAATACAAATTAAATGGGAAGCCGTATTTATACTACAAATATGTCAAATGCAAGATTTCAATCCATATTATGGGTGTAAAATATCAAAACTGAGCTAAAATCATTTTTTCGCTTTGAAAATCCCGTTGGTCAATATAAGCCAACGGAACCAGTTTCGGCCAGAGATTTAACTTCGGTTCCTAATTTGGCCAATCGCATTGATTTCTCATGAGAGTGGCCAAATTAGGAGTGCCCTGGCTAAATTAGGTGTATGGGAGTTAAAATTACAAGGAAAATGAATTGTTTTTCTTATGTTTTGAATTGATTTGGACGAGTAAATGAATGTAGCTCTATCATGTGAATGTGATCTACTGAAAACAAAAGGTTTCATGCTGTTTGGCTATGTAAAACGGTGGATAATCCACTATGGCTACAACTGGCGTATGGCCAAAACCGGTGCTTCTACCCTAGTGAGGAAAAATGTCATTGTTTTTTTTTTAAATTAGTGGTTTTCATCAAATTCTTCGTACATTTCGGGAATCCCGGGATTCCCGGGATGTCAGAAATAAAATCCCGGGAAACAGGAAATCCCGAGATTTGTCAAATCCCGGGATTTTTTGTCCCGGGATGTCCCGGGATGGACACTCTAAAAATAATTTTGAACTATTTACGGCATTGCTATATATTAAACTAAGCATATAAATATTCGGTCCACGACCGATTGACAATACTAACTATGGTGTCCTCAAAATTGTCATACAAGCTACTTCTGTTGATTCCCTGTGCATCACGTCCAGTCAATTACGGAGTAGCAACTACGATTTATACGATCATCAATGCTTATGCTTATGCCTATACGATAGACTACAGTGAATTGATCACGTACATTGCATATCGTAAGAAGGAATTCATCATATATCGCCTAAAAAAAGAAACAAGTAGATATTGGGTAACTTCATATAAGATACACATTGATCAATGATCATATGCATTTGAACAGGATCATAGAGCGTGAAAATGTGAGAAACATTCTCAAATAAAGCCCTCGAGTCCTACAAAGATCATGCTCTAGTCTACACACTCCGAAAAAATCATGTGATTTTACGTCTTTTGGATGCACATAAAAGAAGCGAACCAAATGACGTGAATTTGTGTCTCATTTTAAATAAGATGGTGTCTGATTCGGCAAATGTCGATCATAGCGGCATCGTTTTCATGTCCTTCATCATGTAAATTTATAATTTTCTTTCAATACATCTTTCAGAGCCCATTTTTACGTCATTTTATCATTTACATTAAGTGTCATTCAGTCATAATCTGAATTACGTCTGGAGTGATTTTCATTATTTTTAAGGGTGTACACAATGCTTGATTTCAGTGTTAAGCAGTATAAATTATGAGGTAAAACCTATTCAATTTTGAACTTTAACTGTCTGGACAGACACAAACTTCATGAGACACTGAGGATAACTCACACTGGTAATAACATTTTCATAAGTATCCCTTCACATACATTGCCCCCATTGCACAAGTCGAATGAATCACACTATACTGCACAAAGGAATGTCATACTGTCACGGTTCGAGCTTTCAAATGCATCATTCCTTCTATGGCCAAGATCTACCATGCACATCAAAGTTGCTGAGGGAGAAAGAGCTATGACACACTGAAATGCAAGCAAAGTCCCTTACAAGTCGATGGCATGCATTATTCAATTCGTCATCAAACGTCAACATCCCACCGCAAAATCGCTAGTGTTTGGAGGGGATTTTAACCTCCAAATTGCCAAATAACCTCCGAAGCATCACCTCCAAGTTAGTTCTAATACCCTCCGTTATATGAAATATGCTGGCGCGTCGATCGTCGCAAGTTTATCGTTAAACAGTCAATAGCCCATAGAAAAAAAAATAACCACCAACAACAAATGCATTCGTCCCAAATGGCAAAACCGCTTGTGTGGCGTTTGGCGACGGTTAGTGACTGATGCTTTCTCGAAGCCAGCCAGGTATCAAACTGCCCATAAAAGCTTAAGTGTCCCATATGGATTTTCGAACATACACCTTTTTTCATTGCAACCTTCATGGTTTAATTTATGCTTTACAATACATAAATCATTACCACATTTTATTTGAAAATGTTGTGCAAAAATATAAAGTCTATATGAATTTTCAACCCAAATAGCAACTGCTGGACAATCTGTGCAGCAGGGGGGTAAATCAACATGGTTTGCATTGCAGAAATATTCAAGAAAATTATGAGAATTTGTATGAGAATACAAAATTCAAACTTTGAGCGCTGTTTTCCCAATGCCTTCTTTTTCCATATGAGACAGTTATGCTTTTATGGGCAGCCAAGACCAAGCACGGTGCACTGCACTTCAGTTGTCACGAAGTGTTTGCCTTTGTTGCTGAACCTTCGGACCCACGATTGGCACCACAAAGACGTCGAACTGTTGCAACATGATCTAGATCTGGGCTAGCGCGGGTGCACCAATAATGGTTTTGCTGTAGATCTAATTGATACCTGTGTTTTTATTTGCCCCTTGTGGACGTTGTTCGCGTAATTGTGCCGGAATGCTTTGTCGATTTACGTTACGCTGATCGAGTATAAATCTGCAAGATCATGTATAGAGCGATTCTAGCTCAAAACGTAAAATCCAATATTTTGTACAATTATCAGAAGTAATCCGATATGTCATTGTGAATTAAACATTTGTTTAAAGCAGAGAATGTCGCTTCCTTTTAAATTTCTTTATTAGTATCATTTCAAATATTACATTCATTTCTTATATCTAGCCGTTGTGTATTAGACAACACTATGATCCTAATTTGGTAAAACCAAATTAACCTTTCATTAACATTTTGTTAACAGCATATTATATTTCATTTGCTTTAATTTAATGCAACCTAATATATTATCTGCAAGTTACGGTTAGAGGTAGGATACAAATTATTATAACAAAATTGAAAAGAAATATTTCGTAGAATGTTATATTAATATTAGATATTTCAACATTTTTTATGTTGGCCAGTGCCCCAGACAACCAAAATGTACGCATAACGAAATCACCTGGAGGCTTTGTATGTGCAAAATTTCACTTATAAGATGTCGCGAAAAGGCCTTCTACGTACAAAAGTGGAGGCGATATGCGTGCATATATTATAAAAGAGTGTTTAAATTTTCTCCCGAACTAACCTGTTATCTTATGAGACATAACTTATGATAACAAATGTTGATTTGACAGCTGCTACGGATTGATGCGACTTACTTTGTACGAGTGTACGGGACGAAACAAAGTGTACAAACGAACTCAGAAAAAAAGTGTTTTATGCGAGGAAACTCATCACTTTGACGAGTTTATCCACGGTGTTTTGCGGGTTTGATGTAATAAGTATGAATAAACGAGTTATAACGTGAACATTCATGCAATTTCTGGTTGCCTGGGGCGGGATATTACTTGAAATTTTAAAATCTTAAATAGCATAAAACGGCTATGGTAAACTAAAGGTTAGATTTCAGCTTTCCCAAGAAAACATATAGAAAATTGAAAGGTTTGGTTCTGAGAAAATTAGCTTTATATTTTACTTTTATACTATGTTTTCTTAGTTTTTTTTCTCATAGCCCATGTTATTTCCTGAAACTTCATAGAAATTTTCATTTCAATGAAATTCACTGATTTTGAGTTATAAATTTTCACATTATACAAAAACACATTATTTGACAACCAAGTCTAAGAATATATGCAGAATTTTGATGGGAAATTTCACATTGGCTACTAATACATGCACAAACTTCAATTTGGATTGGAAAAAATATGATCCGAAATGTTAATATTTGCGTTTTGAGTTGGAAAAGCCCTTATATGTAATCAATTTACCCGGGGCCTGGCCACTGCAAGATCCCTTCATCTTTGCAACATGACCAACGAGAATGCGCTCCATGGGAAATATGATCTCCCATTTGTTCCACGCCACCATGTGGATGGATAAATTTCCACTCGATTTGCGCAAGCTCAAATCCATGAGAACCGCACCACGGCATAGGTTTGATGGCAATTAACCAACAACGGTAATGGACATCCACACGTCCCCTTGAGTTCATCGCAAAATGCCAAAAGTTGTGCTCATGTGCTGCTACATCTGACGATCTTCGAGGCTTAGACGAAGATGCGCGGAATCTCCAGTACAAATGAAAAACTAAAAAGCCAACCAAGTGATGCGCAGCTGCAATGACCGCACGGGCAAAAATGTCGTCAAACAGGTTTCCCAATATCATCATCTGAATGGCGTTTTGGATGCCACAGATGAGCGGAGCGGAGAAGGTAGTCAAGTTGTTGTGGAGCCGACAGATTGCTTGGCAGTGCCTGTGTTTGATGGAGACTCGGTGCTATCCACTACTGGAACTAGGCATTTGTACGGTTGAATGAACATTAAAATTCACCAGCAAATATCTTGCAAAGCTTGACCAATTTGAATTGTAAATTTGGGCACACGAAGATTATTTTGATCTTATTTTTTTCAAAGTTTAGGAGTTGAAAATAGTCATTTGATATATAGCCTTGAATTTCGATGTTAGGTATCTTCATACGTGTTTTTGATTTGCTTAAATGCGATTGTTCTGAATTAGGATAATTTATTTACATTCATTCATACACATCTGGGTAAATGCATATAAACAGAAAGAAGCTTTGAAGCCAAAGTAGGATGATGTGCTAGTACCCATCGTATTAAGCATTGATCAGTGAGAACTGCAATTTCCCCAGTATTGCAGTGAATGATGCTGATACAAACCGATGCCAAACGATTCTTCCACAACACGGCTTTAACATTTTTGATAAATCTTGATCTCTGTTTGGAAATAATGCAAAGATAATACATCTTGCCGTATTCTCGATCAGCCGTATCGTTTTCATTTCTGTCGCAATCAGTTTCCAGATTCGTCTCACAAATTACGGCTCACTGTGATATAGTGAGTGATCAAAACACAACATCATATCAACGCTGATCAATGAGCATCTCCTTCCATTCTTTCATCATGATGGGATATACTAATTTCCTTTAAAATTCATTGTTCGTCATCAAAATTCAGCCCAAACTTTTTTTTTTCCAAGGCACTCCGTGCTCGTGGCCACCACTGTGCCGGACTCAGTTGATCTTGTAGCTTCTTTACCGATACAGATCTATTTTCAACTTATCTATATTTACATCTAGTTTCACTCTCTCCTACTCTTTTACTCTCACACCGAGCAGGTAGGAGAGAGCTCTGCTGTTAGTGAGGCTAGTTGCCTGTGAAGAGGGTCAGTTTGTCTCAGTCACCATCTGATACTGGACGGAGGATGGATGTGCTCCCTAAAGCACGGTCCTCCGTGAGGCGTCTTCTGGTGGCTGGACGGGTTTTCTGTGGAGGGGCTGGGAATCGAACCCATGACCTTCCGCTTATGAAGCGAAAGCGTAACCTCAAGGCTACAGACCCCCCTCAGCCCAAACTTATAAACACAATTCCTTTCGACCGAACAATGATGGCATTTGCTCACAGTGAAGCGAAAACAAAACAATCAAAGGAACCGTATTTTTACGTCGAGCATCTCGCACACATTGATGCGCAGAAGCTTTTTTTTGCTCAGTACGACGGATTGAACTTTGTTTACATTCTCAATTTTACGCAGTTGTTGAAGAAATTTCATGAAATTTCGTGAATTATAGAACTTTTACGGCGAGTGATTGGAATGAAATCCTTCAGTGAAGAAGTACACTTATTGCATTTTGGTGTACAAGTGTACAAACCATAACAGTTTTCACAAAGTTACACTTAGAAAATGAACCTATGTTGCAGGTAAGTTGGAATATTCACCGTAGTGGAACATTTTAAGTTTAATACGACGAATAATAGCGCATACGACGAAGTAGAACTAAACCCTATGCACCCTCTTTAAGAATCGATAAAATTCCAAAAAAATGATAATAAGTGAAATCTTATAATTGATAAACACACTTACAATAAACTTTGATTTACACGTTACGAAAACTTAGGTTCAGCAATGTAAATCCATTTCTAATGTATTATTCAATTATGAAATCCACAAACAAATCTATTATATCCAACATTTCTAGTAAAATGCTTGATATTGAACGCGAAATGTCTTCTCTTAAGAATGTTTCAAGCGAAACGGCTCGGTGAAGAGAGAATCGATGAAGAGAAATTAATCATGCGACTTACACCCTTATTCTAGCACACGCTTGAAAAATGCACATAAAATGACTGAGCCGTGTGCATTATTTTTAACAGAATATTCAGCGTTTATTCATGTAAACCGAGCATTTTCGTTTGAAATTTCACTTTCAAGATGCAAGTAAGCATGCAATGTTGGCGAATGTTGGATGCAAGATCATAGATTCGCTGAGCAGAATCGCAATAGAGAATCAAAAGAGGAGATTGGAGTACTTTCAACCCTTAAAAGCCCGAAGCGAACCTTTAATTTTTAAATGGCCACAGTTCGGCGACTAGTAGATCAATAAATTTGAAATAAATTTTGTACCTAAATGCGGTTAGTTTGTCTTACAGTACATTGGTGAGACATCCCGCCTGACACCACCACTTTTTCTAGATTACGGGAAATTGTGGACATCAGGGGTCCAAAATTGGCCTTGAACGGATATCTCAACATCCAAATGAGCTAGAACCAACCTTCTTCGGAAAAGTTATTCAGCAGATCAAGAACTATCTAGCGATAAAATATCGGATTGAGAATTCATCCGCTTGGTGACGCTTGTGACAAATTTTATTCAGACACCTGTATCTCAAGATCCTTATCAGCTAGAAGATTGGTGTCTTCGACAAAGGTGTTCAGCAGATCAAGAGCTATCTGGTGGTGAAGAGTTTGGTTAGAAATTCATCTGCTAGGCGTCGCTTGTATAAAAATGTTCAATATTTTCTATCTTAAAATCTTTATAAGCTAGGAGAATGGTGTCAAATCTGGTGGGCAATGTTAAGATTTTTATGGAAATTGTAGTGACTTCTGTAGTAATCAAGGGACCAAGGAGAAGGTAGAGTCTAATATCCCAAAGATATCCATTAGAATCCACTAGATTTCTACCGATATTCAAATGGTAGACTCTTGAATATTCCCTCTGATTCTCAAAGGAGAGGAATATCAACGTAGTTCTGAATATTTTTACAATAATTTACAGGAATCTGGAACCCCACCGAAATCTCATAGAATCCTAAATAAATATCAACAACTCTGAACGAAGTTCCAAAGATTCCTACAGGATTCCAAGAGAATTAGAAATTCCAAGGATTCCCACTTAAATTCCAGAATAGCTATCGAAATACACGAAGTCCTTGAAACAAAACCCTCAAAATGTGTATCAGTAGAGTAAGGTGGGGCAAAAGTTCGACCTTAGTGGTGTAATCGAAGTTTTCAGAAAAACAGTAGCTGTTGAAACAAAAGAAATACCATACAGTGAACCTTCAACATATTGGCTATAATTTTGCTGAACAAACTTGTGTCAAAATATTTACCCATTTCTGGTTATAACAATTTCAAAATTGATTGTCTTAAACGAACTTTTGCCCCACCGGTGGGGCAAGAGTTCGAATCTAGTGTGGGGCAAAAGTTACCTGGCCAAATCACAAAATATCGATACTTTTATGACAGGCATACTTTATATTAGCCATAAACTTGTGTTTGCTGAAAAATACACACTAAATTTTCATCAATAAATTGCCCAAAACCGGGTTAATTATAATATACCCAAAAATAGCAGTTTTTCACTAAACTAAGTGAAAATGTAAAATTTTTGTGACATTTATCGCACGATAAGGCAAATTCAGAAAAATTTGAAGATAATATGTGGATTTTAAGCAATTTGCACTTATTTCCATTAGTTTTTACATGGGTCGAACTTTTGCCCCACTATGGGCTAAAAATTGTTTCCAAGCATTTATGCGAAAACTAATACACCTCAAAGCATCCTTATGATGGGCCTAGAAACGCCCGTATATAAAATATTGAAAAAGATTTCATCTACAATTGGTTTCATGCAACGAAAGTTTGACCAAATATTACAATATTCACGTCGAAAAACAACAAATAGTCATAACTTTTTCAAATCTCAATCGATATTTATGATATTTGGAGTGAAAGTCTCTTACTTGAATAGTATTCGAACCACCATGACATTTATAAGTTTTGTTTTGAATTGAGCTAGAAATCTTAAAAAGAAACTCTTACCCCACTCGAACTTTTGCCCCACTTTACTCTATCATAGAATTCCTACTGGAATTCTTGAATACCAAAGGCAATCTCATAATCTAAAATGTCAGAATTCTCATGTTAAATTCAAAATTCTCACTTTATAGACCTAAGCAAATTCTTCATTGTAGTCCGTCAATTTTCCTAAATTAAAAATACTTTGAAAACGGAATCGGTATTGGCGATTAGTCATTTTTAGTAAACACCGCATTTTATTTGCTTACCGTATGCAGAGCTCATGTGAGACATAAATCTTGGTTGTGTCATCCATATTCAAGAGGATCTATCTTTCGAAAAGTTGAAAAATTTATTTATGAACAAAACTCATGTTTTACACGAATAAACTTTATTTCAAATTATTATAGATTTACAATCACTTGTTGATATGGATATCTTTATTGAAGAAAGTAGTGCATTTCAGGACAGGAAAGCTCAGAAAAATGTATGACTATTTTATAGGTATCATGAACCTGAATAAAATTACATGAAATATAATCTGAAAGTTGCAAAATTATCATAACAATTGTATATGAAGTGAAGTAAACGGGCATGAAAGGCATATTTCGTAGAAAATTAGTTTGTTTGATACCTTTATTGAATCCTATAGATTTCATAGCTTTGAAGCCGTTTTTGTCACTTCCAGCCATTTCCTTCTAAACCTAACCCCGCCCCCATTACATTGTAGTGTTCAAAACGGTCATCCCTTGATTTTCGATCTTCGGGAAAATGTTGGTTGAGTTTACTTAAAAATACTTTAATAAACGAGATTTGTACAATAGTTTAAGGATTCATTTGAAACAACCTCCAATGAATTCCATGTGGCTTTGAGACATATATATTAATAACTTTACTTTTGATAATGCTACGTCCTTCAATTCATGACCTTCGCGACAATGTTACGTCAACAAACTCGGTCTGCCAGCTCCAGCCTCCAGTTTGTCTATCAGGAAGTATGGGACCTTCCAAGATACTGCCCAAGCAGCACAGTTTGTTTCAACTCAAGAATAAAATTATCTCTTGAAACTAATCAGAGTTGTCAACTGTTGAAATGCCTTACAATTGCACTGAATAGCAATGCAAAAAGCGCAAGAGGCGGAGTCTGTTTGCAACGATTGTGCTACTTTTCCCCGAATGTCGTTTCCCCGAATGTCGGTTCCCCGAACGCCAGTTCCCCGAATAACCCTTTTCCCCGAATGCCATTTCCCCGAATGACCCAGTTCCCCGAAAAGTGGTACTGTTCGAATAGGAGCTCTAATAGTTTTTAGTAGCAAGATGGTGAACTAGAAAGAACGATAGGCAATCGAAAGAAGGAGGTATTTGGTCTTTCTCGACTATACACATGTTGCCAAAAATGCTGAGGACGGTAAAACTCCTAAGAACCGCCAATCAAATAAAGAAGGGTGCATATCAGATGACCAGTACGTTCACTTGCCTGAAATGTAAAAAGTTATGACAATTATGATTGCCAAAAACTGATCGGGGAAGTGGGTTATTCGGGGAAACGGGATATTCGGGGAACTGGCATTCGGGGAACTGGCGTTCGGGGAAACGACATTCGGGGAACCGACATTCGGGGAAAAGTAGCACAACCGTTTGCAACATATTTAAGTTATATCGAAATTGCTTATTTGTTGCAAAATTATTAAAGGAAAAAAATGAAAACAAAAATATGGACGAGAATCGAACTTCCGACCTCAAGATCACCACCAGCTCTTAAAACAATTACTTCGCCAATGCACTATTAAAGCGACCAAATTGCCCATCAATCAAAGTTTGAAGCATATAACTTTACTGCATCCTTCGAAATTCAAGTCCATTACTGGCAAAATTAGGCCACCCCTGAAACAATCTAAACTTTTCGCAAAAACTTCCGCGCAACACATGAGAAACACGCTTCAAACAAACAAACTGTTGTTAGACCATGTTTTCGTTGTTAGATGACTCGTTAGGTGCAACTCAACCATATTGCAACTGGATTGAAACAATCAAACTTCTAGCTGTCATACACGTAGTTTAGTGCAATTTTCTCGCAACTGCGATAAAACTTCTTGAGTTGTGGGTATGGGAACGAAAATTGAATGCAAGTTGCGGATGCTTTAAATGAAGGTAATTTGAAACAACATCTAAACCGGCATTTTAGGAGAAGTTTTAAGAGTTTGTTTGGAAGTTACTGAAAACATTTTGATAAACTTGACTTCATTGTTATTTGCAAAGCACATTTGCAGCAAATCTTGTCGGCAGCGGCAATGAAACTTTATGAGCCTTGATAATGACATGCAACCGATCTAGAACCAGGTAAGTTACTGATGCTTTTATTGATACACGATTGCGACCATTTTTGAAAAGCATCTCCCTTGAAGATGTTTCGCGTGTTACTTGGGTGCTCCATTTGGTCAAACCACCTGGCTCGTTGCGCTCCTCTTCGTCTTGTACCGGCCGGATTCAAGGTGAATACCATTTTTGCGGGATTGTTGTCCGGCTACCCATCGTACCCTTCCAGCTTTGGTGACTTTCTGGAGGTGAAGTTTACCAGACCGCAAGGTCTTGTGGAGTCCGTAGTAAGCACGACCTCCGGCAATGATACGTCTTCGAATTTCTCTGCTACAGTTGTTATCCGACGTTATCAATGATCCGAGGTAGACAAATTCGTCCACCACCTCGAACTCATCTCCGTCGATCATCACAAGTCTGTCAATGCGCGCTCTGTCGCGCTGGGTTCCTCCAGCCAGCAGATATGTCATCTTCGACGTATTTACCTTCAATCCAACCCGCTCGTCTTATCAGCACCTTCTAGCGCAATATTGAACAGGAGGCAGGAAAGACCATCGCCTTGTCGAAATCCTTTGCGTGTTTCAAATGGGTCCGATAAAGCACCTGTTCTGGCAGCACGGACGATGACAACCGGAGCGGTGTGCAGAATCCGACAGCACAATAGATCGAGAACTATCTAGAGAATCAGAATTATATGAAGTGGGTGAAACGTGCACCACATTGTTGAGCCCTATGAATTTACGATTTATTTCTATGCATATTATCGAGTGAAGCGATTCTTATTATCAAAATACTTCATTTTTGGTATGAATTAGGTCGATTATGTGATTCAATGCACAATTAAATTATCATTATTCTACTAGCGCAGGTATATCTACCATTAGAATCTTGGCTTTATTTGGTAGGGTTCTGAACCGATAAGCGAGACCAAATGTATGGATTATGGTACAATTTTCTGAAAAGAAGTCTAATAAACAATTATCTTTTTCAGTTTTGAGCTGCGCAAATTGAAACGCTGCTGCGAGATTTCTTTTACCTATCATCCAACAGCACCCGTTATCTTCACACGGCACTGTACACTATCCATCGTTGCCTTGATCAGTCTGATTTCCCGACAAAACCATTCTCGTCCATAACTTTCCATAGCACTTCGCGATCGATGGTAACATAGGCCACTTTGAAATCGATGATTAGGTGGTGCGTAGGGAATTGATATTCGCGACACTTTTGGAGGATCTGCTATAACATAAAGATTTGGTCTGTTGTCGATCGCCCGTCCTCAAAACCGGCTTGATGACTTTCCACAAATCTGCTTGCTAGCGACGATAGACGGCGGAAGATGATCTTGGAAAGCACTTTATAGGTTGTGTTAAGAATGGTGATCGCAAGATAGTTCTCACTTTCTAACTTGTCATCCTTTTTATATATTGGGTACATAACCCCCTCCTTCAAACTCCTCCGGTAGCTGCTCTGTATCCCAGATCTTGGCTATCAATCTGTACAGACAAGTGGCCAACCTGTCCGAGCCCATTATAATAAGTTCCGCTCCGATACCATCCTTCCTAGCTGCTTTGTTGTTTTGAGCTGTTTGATAGCATCCTTAACTCCACCTATTGTAGGAGTTGGCACGTCTCCCTCATCCGCCGTATTGTTGAAGCCATTCCTCCTGCTGCACTGATCTTCCTCCTCCGCGCCATTCAGGTGTTAATCGTAGTGCTGCTTCCACTTTTCAATTACTTCACGTTCGTTCGTCAAGATACCCCAATCCATATCCCGTCACATTTCGACTCGCGGCACAAAGCTTTTGCGGGATGTAATGAGTTTTTTGTAGAAATTTAGGAGTGGCAGGGGCATGGCAGTGAGGATCAATTCAACGGTAGAAATGTCTACGACAGTTCAATAGAAAATGAGAGCCAAACGATTCCCATTTTCGGGAATCGCTAGAGTAGCTCCTATACTTGTATAACAAAACCCAAAAACTCGAAGGTTCAACGATTTGATTTTAAACCATCTGAAGCTATGAAACACACTAATTGAACTTTAATACTGCTTCACTTTTGCAAACGAAAAAAAACATACTAAAAACCACAAGTAAGGCGAGCAAATACCATTAAACTTCAATTGCTTTTCTCGACAGATAGACCTATTTCTTCTGCGACTTATAATCTTCTTCAGTGTGATTCTTTACTTGGTATTGAGTTTTACCTAGCGATCCTGTATCTTATAAAGAATCACTAGCTTTATACTAACACAGGTAGCAATTATTCCTTCCATCTACTGTGGACGAAAAAGTCTGATAGTTTGCCATACATCAAACTTGAACACAGCCCTTTTTCATTTTCCTCGTTTGTGAAACAAAGAGCAACCTTCGGCCTCTAAAATCGACGTCCATGGAGAATTACATGGCAACATTTTCCCTACCCCAACAATCTGTCATATTGTATCCAATCATCAGCAAACCTTGCCTCCACAAGGCAATCAATAATGGGCAAAGGGTTTCCATATCTCGAAACCCTGCATCCATTACCGGTCCGGTCCATTGAGCGATTTCTGCACCGTGAAGCAATTGAAGCGCAACATGATCTTGGATCCGATCGACTCGACTTTGTAATGAGTTTCTGGGCAGATCTCCAGCTCCTCCGAGACGGCGAATTGGTCTGGCTTTATTAAATTTTCAAAGACCATTCGTCGAACAGGAAATCCTCGTTTCAATGGTGGTCAGGTGAAAACTTACTTTTTGCCGCAGCTTAACATCGAACGTATCAATTAAATGCTGTGGCAAATGAATGGAGAAGTACGAACTGAATCATTGCTATGCGGTTTGTCCATAGGTATCCATCACCCAGTCAGACGGCACTCGGTTTGAGCAGCGAAATGTGTAGCGTCAAAAAGGAAATCCGTTCCACACAGGTGCCCATCTAACCGGGGGCGTGCGTGAGCTTTCTCGTCGTCGTCGTAGGTAGTTCATGTCTAACCATTTGCCCGTTCGGTTTGTAATTACAATTCACAACTCTGTTTACTGAATGTTACTACAGATACCGTTGGGAGTTGTTTCAAGCTTTTGCTAGGAAGGCTGTAGTGGAGCTCCCTTGAATCTGGTAAACACCTTGAGGCGATGGTCAAGATGCACGGGTTGAGAATTTTCTCCATTTTCCATATATTTTGTTAACATCTAAACAGATAACAATGAAACAACAATTGCACGCCACAATGCCCAGTTCGTAGTCGCATCTATTCAACCTCGGTTTCAATCCACGATCCCCAAATCATTCTGTTTTTTAATTCCATATTAGTATAATTCCAAACATTACATTAATTTCTTATATCTAAGTGTTCCGTGTTAGAAAACATTTTGTTAACAACATATTACATTTAATTTGCCGTAACTGTTCAGAATTTGTACAGGTGAGTTGATTTCACCTGTTTATAAGAAAGAAAAAAACGCTTGCAATCAGCTTAACCTAAATATATAACGCATTAATCGTGGCAATAGAAGATTGAACGATTATTGTCTAGAATTATTAATAATTTTATTCGACATTTGTTCCAATGTTTCAACATTGGATATTCTATATAACTAATTAGTACTATACCAGTGGATACAAATAACAGACACTGAAGAAGACTTCAAGTGGTAGCCAAATACGCGTATCTGTCAAAGATAAGCATTTAGGGCGGAGTTAAAAGGTACAAGGTACTTCAATCTACTTTCAAGAGATATTTAAAATTATGCCTTAAGTCCATTGTCACCCCCAAAGTCGGTAGCTAATATTTCAAGGTTGTAAATCCTTTGTTCAAAACATTAAACCAACTTCAAAAACCTTTCTTTCCCCTTTCTACGACCACTGCCATCGATTAAGAAAATTAATTCAACCGTAGAAATTTAATCTCGTAAAACACTTTCATTAGAGAAATTGGGCCGATCATGCTCTCTCTCTCGACTCAAAAGAAAACATGTTCTGTTCTCCATCCGGCTACTAATTAACCACTTTGTAGAGATCGATACAGAAAGAGCGCAGTCAGCTGAATCCCTTGGCACCGCCCCAAACACGTGGTTAACAAATCTGTTTCCGATCAATGCTCAACGCTGAACAACGAGCTCTTCGAAATGACGGGTTTGGATTTCTACATACACACGTTCGGTGTCTATGCTATTGGTTAGTCAGTGTCTATAATTATCATTCCGTAGCATTCGTTTGCTTTCCAACTTGTTTGCACGAGGATTGCCCATCCCAGCGGACAAATGGGCAGTCGTATGGGGGATATAATCAAGTATTTACGACTTTCGTGATGATGCACACCGGCAAGTGACAGTTGCGATACTATTGTGTGTAGTGGAGGCACATTTTCGGACAAATATTTTCACGCAAGCTTGCAGCAACGATTACCCGGGCGACTGCCTGAAAAGAGGGCGTTTCGTGACTTGGTCGTTTCCGGCAAGGTCTTATTATGGTGTTTCTTGAAGGTTCGTGATCGTGACGACCACTTGTTTGAAGTGCACTTAACGAGGCACTATTTTTAGGTGATTATTAAATTTGATAATAGGTTATTTCACTGTGAAATTCTCTTTCTTTCATTTTTGGAGTAAATATAAAAATAACTGCACCAATAGCTACTTAATTCGCTAGGTTTTAGTTCTGTTATACTCTTGATTAAAAACGCCAGTTTCAAGATAATTTGCACGTATACAAAAAATCATGTCCGCGAACCTATTTCATTAATCAATTTTCTCTTTTTAATTACAGGTAAAAATGGTGTAAAATAATACTAAGGACGTACCCCAAACAAAGTAAGAGTACCATTTTGAAACACTTTAAAAATACTTATCCGCTTTTTTAAAAAGCCTGACATGTGCTTTTACATAATCCAATTGTCACACTGTTCACTCACTGGTCTTTCTTATTCTTGGCATTGCGTCCCCACTATGACGGAGCCTGCATCTCAGCTTAGTGTTCTCATGAACACATCCACCATGGATTTACGTCCAAGGAGGCAAGTACTTTTATGAGTTTATGCAAAAACGATCATTATACACAACATCTGCAAGCTTTTTGGATGAAACGTTAAATTATACAGGACACTCATCCTTCTTTTTCATTCACCGTTAGAAAAATGTAGTTAAACACATATCCGGGTTCAATTTGTTTTCTAACCCGACCAGTGGATAACAACAGAGTTGTAATAGATTTTGTTACTCAGTTATTTTTTCTAACAAAATATGTTATAATTTTGGCTGGTCAGTAGTTAAAATAACAAAAATGATACCACAATTTCCTCTACACTAAACAAATTGAAAACAAAATTGGTTATAATTTAAACAAAAATGTAACTCATCATGGTTGGACCCAAACAAAAATAGAACTCATTTTGTTATTCCCATAACTAAATTATAACAAAATTTGTTATAAGCAATTGATTTCAAACATTTTATAACAAATTCTGTTATAATTATGTTTTTAACAGGGCAGGCAATCGTCAGATTCGGGAAAAAGTGCCGCGATCGGTTAGTTCTGTTTGATCTTTCGACCTTGACACTTGCTTTTCCCGGGGCAAGCGACGAGAGCAGGATCAAACATGTCGCGCGTCGGTCTCGTAAGTGAAAAAGTGGCGTGATCGGTGAGTTCGGTTGAAGAAAGTGAAAAAGTGCCGCGATCGGTTAGTTCTGTTTGATCTTTCGACCTTGACACTTGCTTTTGCCGGGGCAAGCGACGAGGGCAAGATCAAACATGTCGCGCGTCGGTCTCGTAAGTGAAAAAGTGGCGTGATCGGTGAGTTCGGTTGAAGAAAGTGAAAAAGTGCTGCGATCGGTTAGTTCTGTTTGATCTTTCGACCTTGACACTTGCTTTTGCCGGGGCGAGCGACGAGGGCAGGATCAAACATGTCGCGCGTCGGTCTCGTAAGTGAAAAAGTGGCGTGATCGGTGAGTTCGGTTGAAGAAAGTGAAAAAGTGCCGCGATCGGTTAGTTCTGTTTGATCTTTCGACCTTGACACTTGCTTTTCCCGGGGCAAGCGACGAGGGCAGGATCAAACATGTCGCGCGTCGGTCTCGTAAGTGAAAAAGTGGCGTGATCGGTGAGTTCGGTTGAAGAAAGTGAAAAAGTGCCGCGATCGGTTAGTTCTGTTTGATCTTTCGACCTTGACACTTGCTTTTGCCGGGGCGAGCGACGAGGGCAGGATCAAACATGTCGCGCGTCGGTCTCGTAAGTGAAAAAGTGCCGCGATCGGTTAGTTCTGTTTGATCTTTCGACCTTGACACTTGCTTTTCCCGGGGCAAGCGACGAGGGCAGGATCAAACATGTCGCGCGTCGGTCTCGTAAGTGAAAAAGTGGCGTGATCGGTGAGTTCGGTTGGAGTAACTGAAAAAGTGCCGCGATCGGTTAGTTCTGTTTGATCCTTCGACCTTGACGCTTGCTCCTGGGCAGTGCGTCAAGAAAGCCCGAACAGTTTTTTTTTTATTCTTTTTGGGTCGCGCGCTTATTTTTTTTCCTGAGTGCTTTTTTATAGCCGAGCAAACGAGTGAAGCCGAAAGTGGATTGTGGCTGCTCAGTCAAGGATAACGGATCAATTGGTGAGCTCGTTTCATGCTACTATTTCTAATCTATAAAATATATGATTTATCAACAAACTATGGATGGTTCGTCACTGTGAGTGTCGACACAAACTCTGATTCATGATTTATTTATGTTTAACATTTTTTTTTTCAGAACACCTTTTATATACCTTTATTTTTGTAATTAAAAAAAACTTTGAATGGTTCGACACTACAAGTGTAGACTTGCGAAAGGTTCACTTTATTCAACAAACTTTGGATGGTTCGCCACTGTAAGTGTCGGCATAATAATAAGAGTGTTCTATGATGTCCCAACCAATCGAGTTTTTTGTTTCTTTTCAAATGAGTAAAATATAATAACACATGCTTTCGTCCTGACAGCTGTAGGAATGTTACATTTAGGTATTTGTTCAACAAACTTTGAATGGTTCGTCACCTCAAGTGTCGGCATTATTTTCCTCTACATAGAAATTGTTCATATCAAATGAAAATATTATATTTACGTATAAGTATGTATATATCTCACAAATCATTGTTTATCATGGTCTAATCGCTTATCAAAGTGAATCCTATGACCCAACGATCCTCCCCATTAACAAACATCCCTCCCAGTAGCCTTTGTGGAGATGCAGAGGCAAACACGGTCTCCAAAAAGCAAAGGTTACACACTAACATTCCTTCCCCCAATCCCACCTGACTGCAAGGACGTGGCCGGCGCCGTTATTGACCCTGTATAAATAGAGGCACTGAATTATGCACACTGAAGAAGATTATGGCCAATCCCAGCCGAACTTCTAGTTGATTCTTTGTGCATTTTCACTGACTTCGGTCAATCACGGAATAGCAACCATTGATATGTGTAGTCAGTCTAAGCTAAGCTAAGCTAAGGGCAGGCAATCGTCAGATTCGTCACAGTGCGATGACGAAATAAAAAAAGACATCGTCATCCAGTATAATAACTCTGGCAAGCCGTCGTCTCTTCATCGACGAAAGAATGCACGACTAACTTCAATCCAAAATCGTCAGCGAGCAAATTTTTCTTCATCCCGCTTGTCACCCTTACTCACAAGAAGAAGGCGTTTACTGTATATTCGCTTGCTTCGCACCAACCAACGAATGCCATCACATAATTGCTTGTATTGGCCAATGAACCCGCTTCCCTCATGATTCCAAAACAGCTCTGTTGGTTGGCGCGTGGTGTTGACGATTCAGAGATCGTTTGTTCGATTCGAGTCGTGTTTTGGTATTTTGTTTTTTGTTTTATTTTTTCCAAAAACGCTCTCAATCTGTCGAAGACACGATTCATAATTTTAGTCGGCTCAGTGCTCCCGAACGAAGATTCGCCCGTAACGAAGGAATCGTATTTGTTCGTCATGACGCCGAGCCTCTGCGCCGGATCTTTGTGGCAAATCGTCATCCGACGCTGGTTGAGTGACGATGACTATGCATCTTTTAGTTTCGTCGTCGACTTTTTCCATTTGACGGTGACGATTGTCTAGCCTGGTTTTTAATTTAAACAAGTTTGAAACAGCCTCTGTTATTAAAACTGATTTTGTTTTAATTATGGTATAAACTCTACCATCAACTAAAAGTGCTTCTAACAAAATTGAAATTTGAAATTTGTAATTTGTAACTAATATTGATATAACTGTGCTACAATTAGTTGTAATCCACTGATCGGGAGGTGACATATTCATTAACGGTTTCGAAAATCCAATTTCTACAATATTAAGATAAATTCTACCAACATTTCTTCCAAAACTATCTCCCGAACTTTTGCAGACATTACCACATTAGTTTTTTGAAGTTTCTCTGAGCAATCCGTCAGCAATTTTCCAAGAAAATTTCTCAGCATTTGATTTCAATTTTCCTCTGAATAAATTCATAATAATTATTCTAACATTCATTTCGAAGATTCCTCCGTAGACTACTACAATTCTCAAGATTTCTCAAGTAGTTGTTTCAGGATTCCTCTTAGTATTTTTAAAAGAGTTCAATTTCTCAACAGATTCCTTCAAATATTTTCACTCTTTGTTGTCCAGGAATAACACTCAGAATGCCTCGTTAGAGAAACAACAAAGTAGACTGGAGTACCTTGTACCTTTTAATTCCACACTGATCCACTATTTTGTACGTTCCAATCTACTTTTTTGTTTCTTTATTGAGATTCTGCTCAGACGATATAAAAAAAAAAAAAATTTCGTTTCTTGGAATGTCGCTAAGATATTTCTTTCTACATAATTTTTCCCAAAAATTCCTGAAAATTCTATTCAGATGTTTATTTTTAGGATTTTCACAAATTCTCTAAAGAAGTCCTCCTAGGAATTATCCCGAATATCTCTTTAGAGATTTATGACATCCAGGAAATAATGTCTTGATTAGTATTCTTTGGTTTCTGCAGATTATATTTGTTAGTGTCCTTAGAAATATTGATAAATGGATTTTAAATATAAAATAAGACCCAAAGGAAGTATTGAATGAAGTTCTGACAAACCTTTTATCCTATGATTTGTTCCTTATGTATACTTGACTATTCCTAAACAATTTCATAACATCTGAAGAATTTTGCAAATTTCGTTGTTGAAACCCAATTAACATTCCTTAAGATATTGCTAGAATAATATCTTAAAACTACTCAAGACAAATTACTAGAACAATCATTGGAGTATTTTTTCGAAGAACCCCTGCTTAAGACAATGATTGAAAATGTTCTTGGTGGAATTCCTGGTTTGGTATAATTTCTGTAATAATCGCAAAAAAAAAAGAATTTTTCAAAGGATTTCCACAAGTACTCTTGAAGGAGCTCTCACAGGTTATTCAGAACAACTTTTCTGATTAGTCGCAGGCTACATTTCATGAAGTATTTCCAGAGAAAAACGATTTTGAAGGGCCTTATGGAGTCATTTAAGTCAAAATCCTGGGGAGTTATGAGGATCAATTTTAAAGTTAAAGTTAAAGTAGTTTGAGGGATTTAGCAATGCCAACATTTTTTTCAAAAACAAAAAATTCTTGAAGTGTTCTTTAAAAAAACACATGATTATAAATGCGTAATTTGTGTGATTTCCAACAAAGTTTGAGAAGGAATGCATGAAGAAGTTTCCTAAAAAATATTTAGAAAAATTCCCGATAATGGAATCTTACATTATTATTTGGAGGAATCTCTACTTCCAAGTATGTTCTTAGGTACAATTACTTAAACAACTCATGATGTAATTCCTGTATTTGAAAAATAAAACTTTTTTTCTCAGGATTCCATGTATGAAATCTTTGAAGTGTCTATATCTTTTAGAAAACAATGTGAGTGGTAGAAAAGTATCTTGAAATATTATTGATGGAGAAAATCGAGCTACTGCCAAGAACTATTTCTGGAATAAATCATTGGAATGCTTATTGAAGAAAATCCTGGAACAATCTAAGGAAAATTATACACTGGAAACAAAAAAGAATCACAGAGAAAAATCCTTGCGAGTATGGTATTTTTTTTAAGAAGTAATGGATGAATTCATTTCAAGATAACTTAAAGATGCTCGTCAAAAACATCTGAAAGATGCATTGTGTACTGTTGATGAATCGTTCAACTGATGATTGATAAGATCTTCAGCAGAAGTCTGATTTTTATCAAATTCCTAGAGTCATGCACGTATATCGCCTCCACTTTTGTACGTGGAAGGTCTTTTTGCGACACCTTATACGTAAAATTTTGCACATGTAAGCCTCGCATAACGCAAAATGTGATTTGGTTATATGTACATTTTGATTGTCTGGGATACCTTTTGAGATTTTTGTATTTTTATGTAGCTGAAAAATCATACTAATTTGAAATTTTATTATTAGGCGGGACAATACACGCATTTAAGGAGAGCTTCAAATAGCTTCTAAAACTGGTTTCTTTTTGAAAAGAAAATGATCATCAATTAATTAATTAACTCATTATGCGTGGATTGAGTTAAATTTTGAAAAAAAAACTACGTGCTCAGGTGGGATTCGAACCCACGACTCTTGTATGCTAGACGAGTGCTTTATCAACTAAGCTACCGGCTCGGTGACCCAATAACTCAAAAGGTTACAATTTTCAAATTGAAATCCCAATTTAAAATTTAATTGGGATTTCCTCGAAATGTTTATGTGCGATTTCTTCAAAAATTATTTTCGGGATTTTCGAATATTTCTAAAGAGTTCTCTGTGGAAACTTTTCCAGGACTATATTAAAAATATCCATGGATACTCCGAAGAACTCCACGTGTATTTCTGTACACCCGATTCTGTTTTTGCACGGGGGATGCGTACCGTGCAAAAAAAGTTTTCAGTTCAAAATTTCAAAAACCGTGCAAAAAAAGTAACAGCAGTTCTCGACGTTTCATGCAAAAATAAGGTTTTGGTGAAAAATTTTGTATGGAAACTTTTTTTGCACGGCCGTGTAAAAAAAATCCGTGCAAAAACAGAATCGGGTGTACTTCATTTTTAGCTAGAAAAATCCCAAATGCAGCTAGAGCAACTAGCATTCTTCCATACATAAATTTAAGCTGGTATATCAGAAAAAAACTACATCTGTGATTTTCTCACAAAATTCAAAAAAATCCTGTTTATTTTCCAAATTTCTCCCTGGAATCTAAGTTCTTCTAAGTTTACTATATCAAGTAGGTCGACTAAGTTCCTCTTAATCTATGTTCTACTAAGCATTTTTACAGATTTTTTTCTTATAAATAATTAAAAAGGATTACGCCCATGCATTTTTAAATTTTGTTACACACTAAAAAGGTTTTTGTGACTAATTGATGATGAAACCGATGGCTCATTAGAAACCACTTGACGTACAGTTTCATGGCCAAAAGACCTACTTTAGAAAAGCTCTCTAATTCCGTTTTACCATCATCAAAATTCTATCAATATAGAGTAGGGTGCGTTTTATTTTTTAGAAGTTTTCAAAATCAAAAATTCTTGTGCTCTTCTGAACTCATAGAGAAACTTCTAAGTTTGAGCTAAAAATATAACTATTTAGAGCTGGATCAAGCGATTTGAAGGTGAATTTTCAAATGATAAAATATGACCTTTAGTTAAGTCTACATAACTTTGTTATTTCCCAACCAACCAACTCTTATTACCTCATTAGGGGTCGTCCATAAACTACGTGGTCCTTTTAGGGGAAGGGAGGGTTCTGGCCAATGATCAAAGTCCATACAAATTTCAAATTTTTAGTATGGATAAAATATCACGATGAGGGAGGGGGTGCTTGTAGATCTGAAAAAAAAATGATAACGTGGTTTCTAGATTAACCTGAACCTCATTCTCTTCAAAATTAAATTTAACACTTCAGTCGTCGCGCTGTTGTATTTTGTACAACATTGTTTTAACCAGTGCAGGGAATGGTAATAGTAGTAGGCTTGAATTTCGAGATACTCACGTCGCTCTCCCAGTACAGTAGTTCAAAAACGTGAATCTCATCAAGTAGCCTATGTTGGGTGCATGAATTTTCTAAATCAGTAGTGTCATTGAAGGCTCTAAATGCGGGAAATGCAGCGGGAAATAGAACATGTTTCTACAGTAATTTTGGGTTGCCCTTAGCAACGGGAGTTTTGCTATTTTCAAGGCATTTTGCCTACAGCAGCATTGGGCGTGAGTTTCACTGGCATCGCTGACTGTGATTTGCTTTGATTGGCTACTGTAGAGTGAATTTCAGATTTTTTCCCAGCTCTGGTTTTAACCCTCTAATACCCAACCCCACCTTTAGACGGGGTACACTTTGGAATTTTGTGTATTTTTTCGTAGCTCGGAAATCAAAATGATTTTATTTTTGGCTTAAACATTGACTCATAACACGCATATAAGGAAAGTTATTTATGACTTTTGATTTTTTTTTGTATTTTTGAAAATTGTTTGATTGTATTCTTATGCCTGGGGTTTAATCAACGTGTAATATAAAAAATCGTACCTTTTATATTTTTCTACTATTAACCTATAACAGAAGAAGGGCTTGGTGGTATTAAAATAATTCCAAACCTGTGCTTCCTTTAATTACACGGAAAATGAAAATATTTTCAGAAAAATATTTGAAATTTATTATTTTTAAAAGTACCGAGAAAACTTGAATTTTTATTGTTGCCAAAAATCAGTAACTAGAAGAGGCTTCAAGAAAAAATGAAAAAGGATAGGGATGTTCAAAAATAAAAACTATAAAAATCAAAAACCAAAATTCATAGATTTGCGAATAAAAATAAATCATTGCCCAAAACGTGTTTAGAACGATCGAAAATAAAAATTTGGGTATTAGAGGGTTAAAAACCTCGCTATTCGCTCACAACAGCAGCGTGGTGGTTCTGGCGGTGGCAAACCGCGCGACGATTAAAAGATTAAGAAAAGCTTGATGAACAATTTGTTAGAAATCAAAACTAGTCTTAGTCAGAAGTAAATAATTGTTTATCATGGTCTTATCACTCATCAAAGTGAATCCTGTGACCCTTGATCCTCCCCATTAACAAACATCCCTCCCAATAACCTTTGTGGAGATGCAGAGGCAAACACGGTCTCCAAATAGCAAAGGTTACACACTAACATTCCTTCCCTCATTCCCACTTGACTGCAAGGACGTGGCCGGCGCCGTTATATACCCTGTATAAATAGAGGCACTGAATTATGCACAATGAAGAACATTATGGCCAATCCCAGCCAAACTTCTAGTTGATACTTTGTGCATCTTCACTGACTTCGGTCAGCAACCATTGATATGTGTAGTCAGTCAGCTAAACTAAGAAATATTTTTGAAAATCTATTATTGCATTACTGATAGCAAGTGCAATACAATAATAGATTATTGTGTACATTGTTTCAATTTTGAACAATAAAAAATAGGGTTTGAACATTTTTAAAACGATCATGGTATGTTTGCTCTTTTAAGACTTAAGTCTCAAAAGACGCAGGCTCTGTCCCAATAGGAACGTTAATGCCAAGAATAAGAAGAGGATGATTGCAACCACGAACAATCATTCAAGGATGAATCTCTGAAAAACTTGTTCATACAAAAGTGGGCCTTAAATTATTGCTAAACTGTTGATAAAAATGGCTCTTTGGATTACGTACTTTCCTTCTGTTTGGACAAATTTTCAGGCTGTAAATCAAAGCACTCTCAAGCCTAGGTCCTGCGATTCATAGCATAGCATAGCATAGCATAGACCGACTGTACATGTCAATGGTTGCTACTCCGTGATTTATCGGAACTGGTAAGAATTGCACTACGATCCAAATGAATAAGGGATGGGAGTTTCCGCTTACTCTCGAAGTGCAATTTTAGCAGATCTAATATTATTGATCAGTAACGGCGCCGGCCAAGTCCTTACAGTCAGTTGGGATGGGGAAAGAATGTCAGAGTGTAATGATTGTTGCTTCTAGAGACCAAGAATACCTCTGCATCTCCACAATCACCACGGGAAGGGTTTTTATTAGTGAGGGAGGAAAAGATCTGGGAGTCACCTCTGGTCGATGATGCGATCCATGGACAAGGGGGAAATATAAGACTTATATATAAAGCTAGTTTTGTATTTTTGCCTCGAGAAGTTTTTGGTAGAAGCTTTAAAAAATACGTCAACATCTATAATGTCGAACAATTCAAAAGATGTTTTTATTGATGACGAAAACTGAAAATTAAATGTATTTATTTTAAATTATATGAAACAGGAATAATGCCGACACTTGTAGTGACGAACTATACATAGTTTGTTTGAAAATTACATATGAGTATTACTGTGCATTTTGTCTCGATATTGTAGAAGTTTTAAAAAATACGTCAACATTCACAATGTTGAACAATTCAAAAGATAATTTTTAATAATGTCAAAAAGAGAAAAATATATGTATATTGAAATAATATAAGAAAAAAGCATAATGCCGACACTTATAGTGACGAACCATACAAAGTTTGTTTCAATATTACTTAAAAGTTACGCTTTCAAGAAAAAATGTGTTATCACAAGCATGAAACGAACTCACCAGTTGGTAATCCATCCTCGACTGAAAACAAAACTGACACTGACAGCAAAACTTCTTGGCGTCCCGAAAACAAACCGTCTTGCTTGTGCCTTCCCAAATACCTACCCAGCAAGACGCTCCAAAACAGAAAAAAAATAAATTCTTCGGCGACGAAACCACGCGTGAAACCGTGAGCAAAATCTATCGGACGACGCAAAATCGAACTGTCCTGCTTGGGCTTCACGAAGCACTCTCTCAATCCTAGGTCCTGCGATTAAAGTGAGAAAGTAAAGTGTTGTATGATGTTGCTGTATTTTACAATTTAGTGGACTCAGGAAGGAGATTTGGAACTCCATCACGGGTTTCTTCATAATCTCGAATAAAGGAGGTTCAAAGTCATGTAGATTGGTCTCTCTAGTGACGAATAATCATTTGAAAATAATAAAAGGGATACACACCGTTTTGATTAATATTACGGACAGCTTTAAATTCCGGACACTCCACTTTGTATGGGGAACATTTCACACGAAATGTTTCAGTTTTTTGCCGTTCTCACTATCAAAGCTCGTTTTAATAATAATTTTCCATAGATACCCATGCAAACTTATAATCCTCAACTGCTTAAGACGTCTCTTTAGTGGTTTAATGATTTCAATTGATGATTTAACTTTTATATTAATGATTTTCATGCGCTGTCAGGAAATCAAATCATAGTGTCCGAAATATAATGCAAAATTAAGGATGTGTCCGGAATAAGAGTTATGAAAAGTCTGCACATTTCTGTTTATTTAAAATTTATTCATGTTGCGAAATCAAACTGTTAACCCACCATTCGTAAGCTAAGGGTTTTGAAGGCTTAATAACGTGGAGGAATAAAACAGAATGAATTATTTCACATGCTTTCGATGCGTTATTCAAATTCCGGACACTGTACTTTGTATGGGAAACATGTCACACGAAATATTTCAATTTTAGCAAACATTTTCCATAGATATCTATGAACATTTATAATGATAAGCTGCCTTAGACGCCTCTTTAGTGTTTTGCCGATCTCAATTGATGATTTGACTTTACTATCTATGATTTTCATGAGCTGTCCGGTATTCGAATCAAAGTGTCCGGAATATGAGACAAAAGTAAGGAAGCGTCCGGAATAGGAATCATGAAAAATCCACACATTTCTATTTATTTGAAATTATTCATGTTGCGGAATCAAAATCTTCATCCAACATTCGAAAGCTAATTGTTTTGATGGCTCGATAACGCGGAGGAATCATACAGAATTGATAATTTCTTTTTGATTTCTGATAAGTAATACTTCACTGAAGCCTTAAGTGTCCTTAATATGAATCAAAACGGTAACAGATTGGCGGTGGAAACACCATATTTGACAAATGTTTTGGTTTGGAATATATTCAATTGAATGTTTATGGTTGTTGTTGATGCCATCCCAGAGTATTTTCAATGATTTTTTTTTGTTTTCTATTTGACTTATTAAACCTTAAAAATTCACTAGATCAATAGTTTAACCTATGGTTAACCTATTTTGCGATAGAATAACGTCTAGTCATGAATGTTCAACGAAAATTACGTTACACTGAGTTCCTATTTCACACAGGTTAAATGGGCCAATAAAGCTGTAATGCCTATTTACGGCGTCAAAGTGTTTATTCTCACGTGCATGGCATTGAAGTTGATATCAAATTGCTTGACCAACGAGAAAGAATCATTTGAGCTTTGTATCAAAACCTCAACAACCTACCGCTGCAAAGACCGGACAAACTTGTTAACTCAAAATGGCTTAATTTGCTCAAATTGGTACCTCGAGTTGCTTAAGGATAATTGTTTGATTCGAATTCTCATACCTACTTTGTGAACCTCATTGACCGTTCTCCGCATGCCGATCAACAATTGGGTCCTAAAATGTTTAATGAATTCTTGTTTTTATTTAATAATACGAAAGAGCATGTTATTGCAACTACTTTAGCAAGTTTTCCAGCTCAAATAACGGCTATAACATTTTTAAACTTCAATTTTAAAAATGGTTCCAAATATGAACCTTGACACTTGTGCTCTTGTTTGACATTCACTTTTTCGACAAAAATGCCACAGGACATATAGTTTTAACACTGGGGTTGTTCCTATCTGACATTTCGGAAGGGAAACGGAAAACAAAATATACCCAACATTTGAGTTTAAACCAAAGGGTGTGACAAAATCTCAAAAATCTTAAAAAAATGTTTTTTTTTTGTACTTAAACCAATGAAAATTGAGTAAACATGTGTTTCTGCCCTAAACTTAAGCGTTTGGTACTAAAATTGAGACAGGGCTTTAGGACCCTATTTGCCGGCGTTAGATGTAGGAAACAATCATTTTCATACCACACTCGTACAGGAGCTAGTTTGAAACTCGCAATGAAACAGAGACTTCCCCGTTGTGCGTTGACCTCTGTGGCAACTTGAGATTACATCACACTCTTGGTCAAATATAAATTATCCAGCACACCGTTGGTTGCTCTCATGGGTGGAACGTTGGCCGTGTGCAGTAAATGACGAACGACTAAGTTGAATCGATCGAACCGGTCTTGTGGAACATGAACGCACCGACCGTCACGTCCTGTCCTCATGCTGTACACAGTAAAAAATAAAATGTAATGTCACGTCGATTTAGCTGCACATCAGTCCTGTCGTAAGCATTGTGTAGATTTACATCTTTTAAACGTATAAAACTAGCCGGCGATTGTTGAAAGTAGAGACTCGGCAATCGATAGAACCGTTTGAAAAATAAAAAAAAAAAAATGAGTGGGTTTTGAACCCTAAACTGGCGTCCTATACTTCTCGGTCATCTCACCACACCAAAGAACCCAGACAACTAGATGTCGCATACCAATTTACGTGAAAAATTATTTACTTGTTCGAATTCAATCATACTCGCTTAATACGACGAACTGTTTCGCGTGATTAGCGAATTTCCTGGTTTTGAGCGCAATATTGTTTTTAAGAGTAATCGAATTATTTTACGTCCGGACATATTCTATTTTTACAGTGTACGTATGAAGTTGTTGTGTGCTTGAAAAAAGTTCAACAAATGACAAAACAAGTGCCCCGCACTTCGTCTTGTAGTTGCTATCAGGTTAGAGCTTGAAGATGAACACAATGATAGATCGGGAAGTGCCTAAGCTCGTTACGCTTGGAAAAGTGGATAGCCACGACGATAATTGTAATAACTCTATTGGCTACCGTGGTGCAAACATGTATAACATTAACAAACGCCGGTGTGATGAACGGAGATCGAAATGGATGTTGACCGTTTTTGTATACTTTGCAACACTTTTTGTTTAAACTTATTACATTTATGCCTATTATTCTTTGATGACTTAATCTCAGCCGTTGGAACGTTATGAATGGCATTGGAAAGGCAATAGAAAAATGAGCACCTCCTGTCAGATGCTGCCCTATTTTAGGTAATTATAATTATAATCTTCACCTCTATTAATCTCTCGATTGTGTTGTAAAAAAAAGTGATCGATTTGGAGTCTGTTTAAATGGGTGAATTAGAAGTAATTTTATATTAAACCGTAAGTTCCAAAATTATTAGGGTCATTCATAATTAATTTCATGTTCGAAGTTCATATTCTCCTAAAAATGCCTTAATTTGTAAGACCAAGACTTGACTCGAAAGTTCCTCAAATAATTCTTTTAAACTCTCTCAATGTGTTTTAAGATACTTTTGCAGAAATCTGCTTCAGCATCCCTTCCAGAAATTTCTTTTGACGTTTCTGTAGGAATTAAGTTTTAAATTTCTCCAGACATCATTAACAGATTCATTCCAGAAATTCATGCAGTGATGCCTTCAAGAATTTCTATAGATGTTTTTGCTGAGTTTATTCCAAGGGTTGTTTCAGGGATTCATGCAAAACATATACAGGGAATTCTCCAGAATTTTCTCATGATGCCAGCAGTTCGTGATACTGAATTTATGATGAACTGTTACAGCTATAATCAGACTGGAGAATGAACGCTCTTTCATATATTTTTTCTACACATATTAGTACATAAGAAATCTTGCCTTAATGGTAGAGCAAGTCAAACAACGGTTTTATTCATCGCTCGCTTTGAGATTGCCTCTAGGCTCTCACTGTAGTACACCTTGTACTTTGTTAAGCTCGTTACATGTAGTAAAATTTGACGTTCATTACTCGATGGACCAATGCACGAGTTCACTAATGCGACGTTTGGGCGGTGCTGAATACACTCGTTGCCATGGTCAGGTAAATAACACGGTACCGCTTAAACGTCAAATTGAAGAACACGCGCAAAAGTCCATACAGATTTTTTTTAGTGAACGAGTGCAAAGGTCCATGCAGAACTAATGCCATTGACCAATATGAGGTTTTGGCGACTTCCGGATACCCCGGAATCAGTCCGGCAGGGCCTAATTGGGATACTTTTGTAATCCTACCCACTCATATAGTGCAAAGGCTCTTGAACATCATGGCTATAATGCCAAAGACCTATATGAGATTCTGTTCATATCCGGATACCCCGAAATCGGTTCCGATAGGGCTTCAGTCGGACACTTTTGTAATCTTGTTTACTCATATCGTGAGATGGCTCAAAATTTATGTTTTTTTTAACCCGAACACTTCAGCTATAATGCTATGGACCAATATGAGATTCTGGTCACATGCGGAGCTCACGGAAGAGCTTGGTAACTAATTTCAATACTGTCATCAGCAGCTATAATAAGGGAAACAAGATGTAAAGAAATGCCTCAATTTTAAGGACGAATATGAATTTTTCCAAGTTTATCCATATTAATATTCATACTAACCGTAAAATATAAACCACATAAATTCTCGCATAACTTATGATCTCGCCCTTAAAGCCATTGGTGTGTAGCTCGTTGTTTTCATACACATGAAAGGACAAAGCTAAAAATTATAACCACTGTGGGACAGAGGAGGATCTTCTCTTAATCGTAGCATTGTTGAATAATGTTAAACCTAATTAGATTTCTCTGTTAAAACAAGCCACACATTTGATTATCAATGGCAAACAAAGTGAGATTATATGCAAAAATTTTTGGCATTTTTTGAAAAAAAAACACTTGTAGAAATTGATAATGTTTCTACCAGTGTCTGCATATTTCAATATACAGTCAACAACGCCGACCCTCAGTAGGATTCGTCATCGTTGATTTCTTCTTTGTGTGAATGTTTTTTTTTTTGACAATACATGCACGAATCTGGTAGAGCGTACATTCAGTTTTTCAATTACTTTTTCTACACTGATTCTCATCCACCTATTGAAATTCGGTGGCAGCAAATTCAATTTCGCTTATGAAAAAAAAATCATTTCCATCAGAATACCCCACAATAACACCCGAAAATTGCAAAAGTTGTACTTTTTTCCTAAAAGACAATCATGATTCATCAACTGGAGCCATCACATTGCCCTTTTCTCACACGAGTAATATAACACTCATTTGTATTTTTTTATATTCATTTCTCAATTTCAATGCCTCTAGATGAAATTAAATATTGAAATGACACCAACAGTGGGTGAAACTAAATGTGTGCGTGTGTTGCACCCACTCTTTTTCACATTCGCTCTCGAAGTCAGATCTGCTTCGTGCTAGCGGAGTTTGTTTTTTGTTCGTTTCCGCACTGATCGGGAATCATTTGGCTGAATTTTTACGACACGGGCTCCTACAAATTCAAGATACAATAATTTCGCGCAAATCCCTCTGCCATCATTGATGATTACTTTCATTCAAGGGTACAACTGTTTTACTTCAGATATTGTTTTGAAGTTGTTAACTTAAAATCCTTCATTAAAAATTTCGTTTGATATTTTCAAAAAGTATGATGTTTTTAATTGCTTTGTTTTTTAGTTTATAAACCAGCATCAAAGGTTTACAAATGATATGGAAGTTCAACATATGACTTTGAAAGACATTTTCAAATTTTGTTATTATTATCAAATTTTAAGAACTTCTGCCACCAAATTAAATGATATACTTAAATTAAAAATATACTTAGCTCTGGACAATTGCATCAAGGTAAACAAAAAATTGTAAAAGAATATATTTGGCATGGTGAACGAGTTCTTGAAAACTTCACAAAGTCATTGAACCGTGACAAAATGGAACAATTGTTTTTATTTATATTTTTATCAGCGTATCAATAACCACGGATTAAGTTTACCTATTTTGAACATGGTAAGCCTCAAAAAGACACTAAGAAACATTGATGTTACCAAGATTGGGGACTAGCACATGATTTTTTTTGTGAATACATTTCAGTAGTAGTAAAAGATAATTTAGTTATATTGAGTAATTAATAACGAACTAAACTAATCATAATATGTCTGTAGATTCATATACAAAAAAAATTAAAAGTTTTCGGCTCTTTCAGACTAGTGAAGCAGCTAAAACGCCTTTTTTATCTACTTTCCAAAGTTTCGGTGTATGTTTCACCTTCGCCTGTAATTTATTTAATTTGTTCTAATCATGTTCAAATATTTAGACGTGTTTTGTGTCACTTACATAGGTTGCGTTTTGTTGTTTTGTATATGCGTGTCTTGTCCGACATGTTGTCTATAGATTTTGACGATGCCGTCTCGTTCATTAACAACAACAAATTTGTAACAATAAGAAGTTTTGTTTCCAAAATCAAATGGGTACTGTACTGTCCATAAAGGCATAATTGTCCCATATGGAAAAACTGGGCATTGAGAAAACAATGCTCAAAATTTTAAGTTTGCTCTTCCATACAAATATTTATAATTTTCTAGTTCATTCCCGCATGCACATTTCAATAAGCACCATCGCAAAGATTATTCGTTTATAAAAAAATATAAACTTGAACTGAATCTAATTTTTGCAGTTGCTATCGGGGTTCAAAGATCGTATAGAGACTGTCATGCCTTTATATTTCAATATGGGATGTTTGAGACCAAAATCGGTCCATAACTGTCTAAGCTACGTTTTTTTGAAGTTCATTTTTAATGAACATTCAGACGTTAATTCAGTTCAGTTAATGAAAACAAGTGGATCAAACTTCCACGAATATTTTGTAACATGGTTTATTAAAATGTGCAGAAACAAATATGACTAATTTCTCAAATAATATTTGTTAAAACTAATAAAATATGCACACAGAACGGTTGAAGATATTCCAGAATGACTGAACTTTCCAATCTTTTTGTAAGAATCTTAGGTTGCTTCTGAAAATTTTATGGTTTGATCGGATTTTTTTCTGCTAACTTCGGTGATATCCAGCTTTCGCTGGGAATTATAATAGCTCTGCTTAGCTTTCCTTACAAATTACCCATTTCAGGAATCTTTGTTTCAAAACTAATCAAAAGCCTCAAGGTCACTGCAGAATTTCCCATTAATATTCAAGGTCACTTCTTCTTCTTCTTCTTGGTATTAACGTCCCCAATGGGACAGAGCCGGCTACTCAGCTTAGTGTTCTTATGGGCACTTTCACAGTTATTAACTGAGAAGAGCTTTCTTTGCCTAAGTTGCCATTTCCGCATTCGTATATCTTGTGGCGATGATGCTCTATGCCCAGGGAAGTCAAGGAAATTTCCATTACGAAAAGATCGTGAACCGACCGGGAATCGAACCCAGACACATTCATTTACAGAGCGATTTTGTTCAAACAATGGTCGACATAAATAGTTTTGCTTATAATTTATGTTCTCTTGCACCTATAGTAGACCTAGTATTCCTAGACTATTACAAATAAAAGAAAATAGTTTCATTTAAACAAAATAATTGAAGAATTAAGAACATTTTGACATCAATCGAAATTTTTGATTCATATTTTAAAAGAAAAATATAGCAGTTTTGTAAAACCCCGATTTTGATTTGTGTTTTTCCTACGCCGTGAAGCTAGTGCTACTATAAGAACCGAAATTAGAAATAGTGCTACTATAGGCACATGTGTTCCTATAGTGGCACCAGCGATATTAAATACAAACATATGAATTTCCATGGTTATCATATTTTTTCCACAAAACCCTTTATATTGGTTTCAGGTGACGTAAAATTGAATGGCGCTAGCTTTGCTTTTCGATTTTATACGAATATTTGTTCTTAGCTATATTTATGCGACTCTCGCTTAGCATGCCTACGAATTGGGCATCTCAGAGAGCCGAAGGAGATGTAGGGTTGTTGTGAAGGAGAAAATGGGGTTGTGACGGACTTTGGTTTCAGGTTGGCCGATTGCGCTGCAGAATCGTTTCCCGTTCTGTGGCGTAGTTGGTTGACGCACCCAGTCTAGCGTATTGGGAGTCTTGGGATCGAAGCCCACCAGAACGAGTCTATTATTTTTCACAATCTTACATCTCAATATGTCCAAATTGACTTTTGTGTCTACGGCTTTCAGGTATTTTCCTTTCAGGATGTTTATCAGAAAACTTACAGTATTCATATTAGAAACTTTCCAGAGATTCGCAGAAGCGCTCTAGGATTCTCAACAGAATCTTTTCAGATGTCTTATCAGTTTCCTTAAGGTAACTTATCAGTTTGCATCAGGAATTCATTTCGAAATCAAAAGTGCGATTTTGTTATTAAACCAAATTTTGTTACTACTTCAATTTAAGGTGAAGATGAATCGAAGCCAAACTTCAAATTTTCAAGAGCACAAATCAGGAGAACCGAACACCCGTTTGAGCTGAAAACTTTATCGATCGGTCACCACCAGCTAGTGGCACATTCACGTCCAGAATGTCCTCTAATAGTTACAATTTTCTGAAATAGTGTTGTTTGGTGTTTCTCATAATTGGTGTTTTCAAATATGATACATTGTATTTTCAAGCTAGAACCGGCGTTTAGAAAATGGATCTAAATTGGTCATATGTATTGAAAACAACCAGATTAGCATCCGTTGGTCTTCTTTTGTCGAGTAAATGGAAATCAACATTGGAATAAAGTTGGATCTCATGACTCGCATACTGAGAGTTCCGGCGTCCTTTATTTGAACACTTCAAGCGGTCAAGTGATTATTGTGGTTCAAAAATATGCCACATGGAATCGGAAAATTTAACACATACTATATTCATACTATATTTTCCAAGAACATGGTGGAATATGAGGTATAAACTACATTTCCGGCTGTGCGTCCAGATTGGCCATCGGTATCCAAATCTTTGTGGTTGCATTTGGAGCTACAACTAATCCCCTTCACAAAGTTGTTATTTTTTTGGCAATTGGTCTGTTTAGTCAAAAGATACGAGCAAACTACTACAACAAAGTCGTCTACGCCATTTTAGGGTTAATCTATTCAAGTCACTTAAGCCCACTATGAATTGATTAATTGTTTCAAACATTCAAAATATGAAAGACCACCAAACCCCCCGATTTGCATAGGATGACTATGTCAATTTGAATAATCTCATCTTGAAATCCACATTCCCATAATCACCGATTGTTCAGAACGTGCCTTGCATGAACAACCAAATGTTTGACCATCATTGACTTGAAACGCGATTGGAGGTTCGCCTTGATGACGAGACGTGACTTCCCTCCCATCTTCAATGCAATGTGCATCGTATTTTCAGTACATCCAAATTCGTAGAGGGTTAAAAACCATGACCAATATGAGGGCATTTGCGGCAAGCGCGTTCATATCAATCAAATCACGTTACAATGGATTCAAATAGGGTAGTAGTATCAGTTATATTTGTAGTGCCAACTATTGCATTAGACGAATTATTTAGAATAAGTCGAAATTATTAGAAACAATATCGATAATCTTAGATTTGGGTTAAACTTGACACATGTTTTCGGTATGGTAGAATAGTAAGTGCCTTCCATGCATTATCGATAATTTGGACACAAGAAAAACTTATGAAAATACCCTATGAGCTTTTGTATGATGTTTATTTGAAAATTCTAGCTGTCGAATTTAGAGAAAAACGGTCTACGGGGAAGATGTAGTGAACCATACGGGTTACAATGAAAATGTACGCGTTGCAAAAATATTTTATTTATTATCATGAAAAATTTAAAATTTAAACTAACATTTTTATATTGAAGGAGGTTATATTTGGTCATTAATACCGTTTTGTACCATAATTGGAGTTTGCACAACATATCATTTTTTATGTATTTAGACACCTACCCTAGTAGCAAACACTTAAAGATGACCCTTTCACTTTCCTCTCCACATCGTTATCGGATTAAGTCGGTGGTTTTCCTTCGAATCGACGTGCGGATTTTCACCGGCCGGTGTCGATAACACCAAATCCGAATTCACTAAACCACCCATTTGATGGGGTTGGTCGTCCAATTACTGCTCATGCCATTACACTAACTAGCTGTGGCATTCCAATGTATAAATGCGAATTGCGAACGGCAGACCATAAACGGGTTTGCATTCCGAGTTTCAGTTGCACTTGTTGCAATGATGTTGCTGTGTATTAAAACTGATGTTAAATGTGACCAAAGCGACATTCGTGTCGCTGGACAACGCTCCAGTGGATAGCATGTGTCGTACATAATATATCATGTTAAGTGTATCAAACTAGCAAATTGGTAAACCCTCACAATCGAATCGCTTTGGTACCATCTCCATTTAGAGGACTGTGAGGTTTGGTCAGTTTTAGGAGTGCATGAAAGCATTCTTTACACCAATCAGAGAGTGCCTAATTTACCATAATTATAGTTCAAGCTAATGCTACTTTGTTCGATTAAAACTTTCAAAAAGCAAATACCTACTTGATCATAGATGTTCTTTTTCTTTATCGTGAAAGAAAAGGGCGTGCCTATAAACGGTAGGCAGCATGCAAAGCCTTTTTTTTAATACAAACCCACTCTTTGGGGCTACAAAATGGCCTAATTGAATTAGTGACTAGTTTAGCTCGCAAGCTTATTAGGGCTGGAATATTGAACAAAATTTGTTTTTGTCCTGATCAGAGTTTAGATTAGCATTTACACAAAAATGTTTACTGCATTATATTTTTCTCACGAACAGAATTAAATGAAAGATGCCGAAGTTCGAAGCAATTTACACTCCCACAATGAGCAAATTGTCAACCATTTCGGTTGAGTTTTCAAACTGTCACTTAAGGTAAATTTTTCATAAACTGTTTTTCAAAAATATTGCAGAACTATGGAGCCTTAATGTGGAAGACTAGTCTACGATTGACGAAGATTGTTGGCAGATTATTGCGTAGCAAAATTTTTAGATGGAGAAGAAAGCTGCATATTGTAAAACGTGTTGCGAAAAAGAGATTTGAAAAAATACAGTGTATAGTTCAATACTGTGTTAGAAAATTTTATGAGGTGTTTCAAGTACGATCCACCAAACGATTATTTTCAACCGATACCGTCAATTTCTTTGTTTCGTGAATTATAAGAATAAACAATTTGGAACGAATATTTGAAAAGGTGGCAAACCGGTTTATCAACTCGAGTAGGACTAGTGATGAATAATGATAATAAAGTATAATCTATGACCTTGGTATATACAAATTGTTTAAACCGGGATAACTTTAACCGGGCCGGGATTCATGCGCACTACTCTGCATGGTCTAGATCATTGATTACCAAAGTGGTCGAATTCGTCCCTCTGGGGGCGATTTTCTCATCCAACGGAGCGACAACTTCTAAATTGAAGTTAGGGGGAGGGGGTGGTTAGCGAAAAATCGAAAATGGGGTAGTTAAAACTCTAACTCATCTGTAAAATATTTTTTATCCCGCCTAACAATTTCACTATACATATTGTTCTAAACTTTATAATTGTTCATGATACACAAAATTTAATGATGTTGTTTCTTGTATATGCCAAAAATAGGAAACGTCAACTAAAGTTTTCGTAACAAAAATAGCTTAGATTTGAATAAATTGAGGTCATAGATTGCATAGGAAGTTTTTCCACAGAAAAATTATGTTGGAATCAATAGAATTTTTTGAAATAGATTTCAAAATCTGAAATAAATATTTTATTACTTTACGACGACTAGTCTTGGAATTCGATTATTTATTGACATATTGTTCAAGCTTATTCCAAAATCTTGGTTCAACTTTTTCGAATTAGTTCTTATATAAGGCTGATGTTTTTTTTTACTTTTGAGGATAATAGAATATGAGGTTTTGGATTATTTGAACCCATAGGGTATGGTAAGACGTTTTTGGATAACGTCAGAATTGCATTCACATTTTTTTGACCACCTCCCTCAAAATTCCAAATTTGGATCCAAATTTTTAAGGAGGGGATACAAAAAGTAAAAATATTTTTTTTATCAGCTTTATACCTTTTTTAAAAATAGATTTTAGAGAATTTGACTGATAAAAACTGACGCATACAATAATACCAATAATTGCCGAAGACGTTAATCACCTTAAATAAAAATAATCTATTTTAGAAATATCTGATTATCATCGGATTGAAATTTACTAAAATTCACAAAAAAAATAATAATATGAAAGTTTGAAGGTAGAATTTGGACTAAAAATGTATCGGATGTTAAGTGAAATTTGCCACAATAGCCTGTAATATACGCATGGGCGTAACCAGGCTTTCTCCCAGGGAGGGGCGAACGACCTTGAGAGTTCATTCACGAATTTTTCGCATTACACACACGGTTGTTGTAAGCATGAAATGTTAAACTATGCAGGTCACCCATCCTCCTTCTCCATTCACAGTTGGAAAAGTGGAGCTATAAACACGTCTTGGTTGAATTTGTTTCTTGAATAACATGTGCATTAACGGTTTGGACAATTCAATATTGGAAAATTGTCTATGATAGATTTTACCAACATTTTTTTTCCAAAACTAGCTCATGAATGTCTTCAGACATCCAAAATTAGTTTTTCGAATCTAAGCAAAACGTCTGAAAATTAGTTAAGGAAAGGTTTCGGGACTCCTAAAGAGATTTCTTCAGGATTTGATTTCATTTTTTCCTCTGATTATATTGTCTTTTAAATTAATAAATTGAACACATATTTATGATATTTATATAAATATGTATGCAGAGATTGCTCCGTAGACTACTTCAAAGGTTTCTTAAGTATTTTTTATGGGATTCCTCTAAGTATTTTTCTTCCACGAAAATACATGAGTTCCACAAATAATACATAAAATGTCTCTCCGTATTTCTCTAAAGTTTTTTTCAGGGATGCTGTCAATGTTTGGTTTAGGCATAAGTTCAATGTTGTTTAAAACATATCTTTGAAATTTTACCAATTTTTGTTTCTTGGAATTTCATTAAGATATTTCTTAAGACATTACTTCTAGGGTCCGAGTTAAATGACTCTGTAGTATATGTCCCACAATTCTATCTAGGGTTCTTCTTTCAGATTCAGAAAACTAATCAGAATGTCTCCAAAAGTTTTTTTTGGGACATCTTTGAAAATAACTGTTAAATTCCTTGGTGTTTTATTATAATTTTTTTTAGAGTCAATCATTCCAAGAATAAAAAAATATTTCTAGAACACCTAAATTTCTACATACAATCATATAAAAGCTACACTGTTGATATTTTTGAGAAATCCCTAACAGTTATTTTCTTGGGAGCTCTTCTTGACACTTCTTTGAGGATAATATAAAAGATTCGTCCAGAATTTTAAACGCAGATTTCAACATTATTTTCCCAAGAATTCCTGAAAAACTAACCTTTAAGTGTGGAGTTTCTTCTAAAAATACTTCAGAAATTCTTTCAGTAAGTCCAAGGATTTATGCATGATTTTTCCGTAAAATGACCTTTGCAGAAATTTATGGAATTCAGGAAGTAATATCTTGAGAAATAATCCTTCTGCAGATTAAATTTGGGTAGTTAAGCTCTAATTATAGAAATTAAACCAGAAGGAAGCATTCATTTATGTCCTGTAAAAAATCTATTTTCCTAAGAATTTCTGAATAATCCACTCAGAAGTTTCTTCAGGATTTTTTTCTATAAATACCATAGAAATTATTTCAGAAAGTCATAGCAATAAATCCAGGATTTTTCTGTGTTAAGAAATTTTCTTTGAATTCTGTAGAATAATTTTTGGTAGATTCAAGACTCTTATTCAGATATTCAGATATTCATTGATAAATTATAATTACAAAAATAAAACCCAAATGAAGCACTGAATGAATTCTTGAAAAATATTTTTCTATGATTTGTATTCAAATGTGTACTTGGAAGTATTTCTGTGACAATATTTGGACGAATTCAGAGAAAAAATATTCTAGGGAAATAATAGGATCAATTGCTGGAGAAACTAATGGAAGATATTTTAGATTAACTTTTTTATATCATCTGGAGGATATCAAAACATGAGTTTTTCAAATTCTTGGAAATTTCCTAATTTTGGAAATTTATACATAAATGTTTACTAGACCTGTTCACTTTTTCCAAGGTACCCTTGCCACAACAAAATCCGAACTTATTTATCAAAACAAGTTATCTGTCCAAAAATGAGTCAATTTGGTAAAGTTTTAGAGGTGTATCAAGTAGATTTTGTGGTTTTTTGAACCTTTTCACCGAAATGCTTTCATGAAACCAAAAAATATCATTGAAAATTATTAGAAAATACCACTAGCCTTTTGCTAACACAATAGCCTATCACTTTGCCGAAGACGCTAGAGTGTTTTGACCGCTTCTTCATTATGCTTTTAACGTAATTAGTCTAAAAATTTTGAAAAAAAAGCAATATATTTTTCCAGTTTGTCATATAAATTTCGATAAAATTTAAATATAAATTTAAATGGAGATATTCTTGCAGGAATCATTAAGATTATTCAAAGTGATCTAGAGAAATTCCCAGAATAATGCATGAACAGTCTACTCATGAACCAAACCGATGTGCAACTTTGGTTTGAACCTCGCAACTTGTGTTGAACCGCAATCGCGCTTCGTCTCTGTACCAGTGTATCAAACCGAACCTGGTACTTGTGTACTACGGTTCAAACATGGCTTAAACTTGAGTTAAAATAATGGCACAAAGCAGGCAGACAGGGAACGCTTGAAATAAACGCGAATAAATTTCTCCGATCATAAATGGAACTTCTACGTTCAAGTCACAAGACCCTTGAGTCTTAAATAAATGTTTCATTTATGCAAACCAACTAAAATCAATACTTTAAATAACATTAAGCGATAACTTTATGAAAAAACCAAGGATTTCACTACATCAAACAACAAGACACGATAAGTAGAAATTGATAAGCGTTGATATCAACAATTTTCTGTCTGTCCGTTTGTGTCATCGTTCTGAACCTCAGATGCAACCGAAGATTTACACCAAAATTTGAACCGCGGTTGCAATCGAGGTACAAATGAACCGGCGTTTGCACCGATGTTCACACATGTTTGGGTTTAGGTTCAGATTCGAGTGTTTCGGTTTGCACACGAAAACAGAGTACAAGGAGAGTACGAAACCGCCTGAACTAATGTGTTCGGTGTTCGTTTGAGAAGACTGTGCATGCAGGATAACTTGGAAAAATATACAGGGAAAATTCGTAAATCATTTCCAATTATTTGAATAATTTTGCAACTATCGTTGAACAAGCCCAATTAGCATTCTTCTGAGTATTTTCAAGGATCCCTGCTTAAGATGTTGATAGGAAATGTTCTGAGTGGAATTCCTTGTTTGGTGTAAATTCTGTATTATATCCAGTAACAAAATGGAATTACTGGAAGTGTTTCCAAAAAAGTACCTAAAAGAGTTCTTAGAGGTTAATCCAACCGAACTTTTTTCATAAACCAGAGCGACTTATCAGGATCAATTTCAAAAACAATATCTGTAAGGATTACTACAGATATTTAACTAAAAAAACTTGAAATGATTTTATTAAAAATATAATCCCTAAAGAGTAATTATGGGTCTGATATCCAATCAAGTTCGAGAAGAAAAGCATGATGCAATTTCCTAGAAATATGAAAGGTGATCCTAGATTTATACTTGAAAGAATTCCTACAAACTTCGGTGTATGTTCATTATTAGAATTACTGAAGCAATTCATGATGTTATTCGTCGTATTTTGGAAAAAAAAATCAGGATTCCAGAGATGAGTTCTTTAACGTGTCTTGAGATTCACGGATGAAATTGAACAAAAATTAAGAGGCAGAAAAATATCTTATATTGATGAGGACTCGATTGAGAAATTCGAGTTACTCCAAAGAACGACTATTGGAATACGTTATTAGAACGGAATTTCTTCCCTTGAACAATCTAAAGAAAAATATAGCTGAAACAAAGGAATCCCATGAGGAAATCCTGGCGAATATATGGATTTTTTTCCCATCGGATTCCTTGCCAAATCCTTGGAGTAGTTCCTATATTAATTTATTTCAAAATAACGTAACAGATGCTTGGCAAAAACCTTCACAATATCCATTGCGACGTATTGATAAAATGTTCAAATGATGTTGGGTAAAATCTTCAGCAGAAGATTGATTTTAACCGAATTTATTGAACAAGTTATTGTTTACGTATAATTACGTCATGATAAGCTTCATGACACAATTTTACGTTAATATGAATTCCAAAGAGCTTTTAGAAATTCTAAAACATATCTATGTTCACCTATGTACCAAGCCAGTTGATATTTCTTTTTCTCCGTCAGCCATGGAACATGATTCAAATTTCGAACAGTGTCGATTTAAAAGGTAAGAATTCATATTTTACAACTTTAAAGTGCAATAATGAATCATACAATAATTGATCATCATGTGAATAAATTTGGGTGATTTTCTTGACAAATCGATTTAAAAAGTCGAGTGTTCGACATATGAACCGCTTCGGAATTTGAGACAAAACAAAATTATAAACGGAAATGATAACTATTGCATAGTATTTTCCTGTTGAATTAATTGAACTTCGATTCCTAAACTGACATAGTTTTAAGATAAATACAAATTATTTTCTTCAAAGTTAGAAAAACAATGATAAGTGTTATGTCCCATGGCGCCCGAGCCTGATAAATAAACGAGATAAGAAAAAAAAGCTAAAGCATGAGTTTTGTATAAATATGCGAGTTGAGGACAATTTTCAGTGCATTTTTAAGATTAAAATTGGTCAAAGTTTCAGCTATCTATAACGATTAAAAAAATATATATATCAGGGGGGCGATTCAAAAAAAAAAATTGGCCTCAAGAGGGCTAAAGTGAAAACAGTGTGGGAAATATTGGTCTAGATGAATACGGCCTCGGCCTCCATGGCACACCATTTTTATTTTATCATTTTTTGTAATTGTTAAGTTTCAAATTGTTTAAATTTAATTTCAGTTTTCCAACAATATTTTAGTAATACAAATTATAACGATTATATTTATTCCTCTTTTCAGGTTCGCATCACACAAATAGTATTTGTAAGTCATGTTTTTAGAAGCTTTTCAGTATGTGTTCAATCTGGGCTACCGCAAGCTGTTATGTGCAAAAAGTTCAATACTCTATTCTGGCAAACTATAAAATTTAATGCATAATGGTTACAAAACTTGTTTTAACATATCACGATGAAGCTATGATATTCCCACTGTTGTCTTACATTAGTCCTACCACCTTAATTATAAACCAAAACAAGAAACGCGTTTCACTTTTGATTATGCACATACTGACGGACTGCTTCGCTACCAGTTCAGTGGTGGCATGGCATGAGGAGCTTTGCTATTTCCTTCACCAATGGAAACATGTGGCTCCGATTGATGCCGTAGTGTCAAGTAGCCCTCGCATCGTGAGCAATATACAGTTCGCATCGGTCAGCAATCAGAGGCACCGTCGTCGTCGTTGTTGAACTATGGACAATTTCCATATAGTTTGGTGGCCAAATATATTTGAGTAATCTTATGTCACATTTTTAAGTTGACCATGCCATGGTGTCTAGTAATAAAAATTTGCTGTTTTGTTTTAGGAAAAGTTTTCGAGACAAAGTTTTGAATAGGGCCTATATTGAAATAAAGAGTTTTGCTATTAATCATGCATTTAGGCCACTTGTGTGTTTAACGTCGCAAAAGCCATTATAAATATTAGAGCTTACAAAGTTGGAGCCTTCCTCAGCCGAGTGGTCAAAGTCCGCGGCTACGAAGCTTTTCGTCAGGCCAGTCCAGGATCTTTTCGTAATTAAAATTACCTTGGCTTCCCATTGTACCTGCCACACGATATACGACTGAGAAAAATGGCAAAGAAAGCTCTCAATTAATAACTGTGGAAGTAATTATTAAACACTAAGCTGAGAAGCAGCTTAATGCTAAGAAGAAGAAGCTCCTGAAGCAATCTTTAGAATCTTTATTATGGATGATAAACAAGAAAAACTTACCGAAACAAGTGGTTTTTTTCAGTTTTGACCGCTTGGACCTGATTGGGGACCCAAAGTGCGTTGCCGGAATATTATCGTCAGCACAAGTTATGGTGGTCAAGTTTCGTAATCATTAATATGAAGCGACGTCGAACCCTTCGCCAAGCCTGCCCCATGAATGCGATTGTCGTTGTCTCCGAAGGTGTGTAGCAGAGCTCCACGAACCTTCAAACGATCGTATAAAAAAATAAAACTGAAAGGCTTAAAACATATGGCATTCATATAAATGAAGCCATGAAGTGGAAGGAGGTGCGCTAATAGCTCGGAACAGTGTGCGGTGTGGTGGCGCATTCATCCGAAATCATTAACATTAAATTGTTCGCTCGGGTAGGTTGGCAGTATGGAGCACCCAGAGAGGATCGGTTTGCTTAGGAATTCAGTTCCTTCAGCGGCTCTAGTGAATGCTTGGTGTGCGCGTGAGGACGTGCATTTGAAGTAGATTATGATTGATGCGTCGACAGGAAGATCCTCGATGATTGTGTTGGTGGAGCTAATGGGTGGTATGAATAAAAAGTAGTAAAGTTGAGTTTACTACATTCTCGGTAGTAAATGCCACATGTGACACTCGTGTGTCACATGTTTGTATCACTTTACTAGAAGAATTTGGTGCAAATTTGCCATCTTCAGAAATTTGACAAGAATTCTAAATATATTTTCAAGTGATTTTTTCCGCTCAAAAGAAAAACATGGCATTACGACAAGTATTACTGTATTTGTTTTTTCATTGTTTTCTCTAGAAATATCATCAGAAATTTATTCAGGTGTTTGCCGGAAAGTTCAGATATTACTCCGGAAATTTCTAAAGGAGTTCATTTAGTGATTATTTTCCAAGGAATTTCTCCACGAATATTCCTAGGAAATTTCTACAAGAATTTTGTTTGGGATACTTCAAGAATCCAACTTGGATTTTTTCCAAGGAGAACCACAGTAATGGCATTTCTCCAAAGATTATTTCAGAAATCATCTGAAGAGTGTGGATTAAAGGCTTCAGAAATTATTTCTCCAAAAATTAGTTGAGAAATTTTTCCAGAAAGTCCTAATGATCCAAATGGTTTAATGATTCATGCATCGATTTCTCTGGGACATCCTCCAAGATTGCTAGTCAAAACGTCTTCTCAATTTCAATCAATAACTTATCCAGAAATTTATATCGATTTCCTTTGAAGTTGTCTTTCAGGAATTATATCAAATTTCAAATAGGGATTTCTCTAAAAATACCGTCAGCAATTGTGCCAGAGATTCTTTCAAAGATTTATACAGAAATTCCTCCAGTTATTCTTTTAGTTTTTTTCCTAGTAAGTCTTGAAAGTTTTTTGTCGCGAATTCCTCTACCAATGTCTCCAGTGCAATGCCAGGGAAATTTTTCAAAAATATAAATCCGTAATATATTTTTAAAGAAAATCCCACAGTAACCTCTGATAAAGCTTGGGTAAGTTTCAAAGTCACCCTTAATAAACGAAGATCTCTTAAATAATTTTTGGGCTTTTAAGGAAGTTTAAGACGATTTCCTATATAGTTTGCTACGATAATTGAAAAATCGAAAAAAAAGATCAATCGAATCTGGAGATATTCCGCCAGATTTTTTAAAGAAATTTTTCGAAAAACATTAGACAGAATCATATACAAATATGTGTAGGAAATATCAAAGAAGTTATTTGAAAAATATATTTAGTATGAACTGGTGTGAAAACGTAAATAAACTTTTGCATTAGAACGTTTTGAGAAATTTTTAAAAAATGTTTGGTAAAACTGCAGGACTACTTGTTTGAAATGCTGGAAAATTCCTACAAAAAAAATGTTCTAAAACTCTTCAAGGAATTATGTATTTCTGGGAGGAGACGTAGATGGTTTTTTTAAAAAGATAAAGGATTTCTTGCAGGATATCTTAAAAAAAAAACAACTCTCAACCCTCTTTCCCGGAAGGAATTCTGTAGAAATCTTTGGAAGTTCTCCTAGAGTAACAACTGGACTCATGAGGAAGTTTTAGATGATTTCCTAGAAAGTTTGCTAAGACGATCGAAAACAAAAATCAATCGAATCCCGTGGTAGTATTCCGTAGGATTTTCTGGAGACATTTCTCGAAAAACATCGGACATAATCTCTTAGAAATTTGTGAATGAATGATCGAAGGAATTCTTTGAAAAATTTCTGTAGTATCAACTGGTTCTACTTCTTCTTGGCATTAACGTCCCCACTGGGACAGAGCCGGCTACTCAGCTTAGTGTTCTTATGAGAACTTCCACAGTTATTAACTTCTTTGCCTAAGTTGCCATTTTCGCATTCGTATATCGTATGGCATGTACGATGATACTCTTTGCCCAGGGAAGTCAAGGAAATTTCCATTACGAAAAGATTTTGGACCGACCGGGAATCGAACCCAGATACCTTCAGCATGGCTTTGCTTTGTAGCCGCGGACTCTAACCACTTGGCTAAGGAAGGCCCCCGACTGGTGTGAAAACTTAAATAAACTTTTGAAGATTGCATAAGAATTTATTGAAAAACTTTTTAAGAAACTTTTGGTATTATTTGGATGAAATGCAGGAAAAAAAGTTTTGTTCGAAGAACCTCTTAAGGAATTATGGATTTTTAGGAAGAAACGTAGATGAATTTTTGAAGGAATCCACATGAACAAACAGAGGAATTCTTGCAGGGTTTCTTGAAAAAAAAGCTCAATCCTCCTTCTTGGAAGAAATTCTGTAGAAATCTTTGGAAAATCTCCAAGAGTAACAACTGGAGCATTCGGTAGAAGGATTAGCGCCAAAGTATCTGGAGGAAGTTCTAGGATAATTTTGGAAAAAAAAAATTAAGTGTTACCTGAGGACATTACTGGAAGTAGTGGCTTTGGAGTTCTCAAGAATTTCCTGGAGCAAGCAGAAATTCTTCTAAGCATCCTTTGAAAAATCGCTGGAAAAATTTCTGGTAAAATTGGTAGAGAAATCTCTACCACCTCTTCTACCGGGATCTCCCTGTAAGAGACCCTGAAAGTATTCTGAAGTTAATCATTATGATAATTCATGAAGCTTTCCTCGGGGAATCTGACAAGGGAAGGTCACGATGGTGTTACACGGGGGTTTCAACCGGACTATTTTTGTTAGATTCTACATGTCGAAATATGAAAAACCCCAAAGCCTTTCAGGTGATGGGCCAGTGGTGTAGCCAGGAGGGGCTCTGAAAGGGACAATTTTGTACGTATATTATATTATTAAGTTCATTGGAAATTTGACAAAAAAAAATTTTAATATGTATTGTGATGGTATTGAACAGAATTTACATTAATGTATGTTTAAAATGTATTTTCCATGCTACAGGCGCAATCGGGATGGGTTTAGTATTGGTATACTATTCTTATAAAACCAATTTTGTTTTGGTATTAATATTCCATGTTAGTTAAGCCAATGGCATGGAAAATACATTTTTAACATACATTAATGTCAATTCTGTTCTCTACCATCACAATAGATACTAAAAAAATATTTTTGTCAAATTTCCAATTAGTAATATATATACAAAATTGCCCCTTTCAGAGCCCCTCCTGGCTACATCATTGGCCCATCACCTGAAAGGCTTTGTGGTTTTTCATATTTCGACATGTAGAATCTAACAAATATAGTCCGGTTGAAAACCCCGTGTAACACCATCGTGACCTTTCCTTGTGAGACGAAATTCTTCAAAAGGCTGTTGAAACCATTATTGTTTCTGAAGGATTTTTTGGAGTCTATACAATTTTGCATCGGTATTCAATGCAAGCAGGATAAGTAAATAAAAGACTTTAGAGACCATTTTATTTGAAATATATACTTCAGAGACCTTCCATTAAAATAGAGACTTGCATTGAAATAAAGACAAAGTCTCTGTTTAAAAAAACACTACCAGACCTGTGGATCAATTTTACTTATTCACATTACAAAAAATTATATCGTTTTTCTTCAACAAATTTAATAAAAATAGACTGCCTTTGTTTTACAACCAGAGTTCTAATTCATACATTGGATCAATTTTACTTATTCACATTAAAAAAAATTATATCGTTTTTCTTCAACAAATTTGATAAAAATAGACTGCCTTTGTTTTACAACCAGAGTTCTAATTTCCTTATCTATTCCTAACATGAACGAACAGCAAACAATGTGAATATGTATAGTTTTTTTTTTCTTTGTACCGAAAAGACCCGACGAATCGCAAAAGTTTTTAGGAGAAACTGAAGACGTTTGAAAAACGTTTCATTGAGAAGAAACTCCGTCAAATATATCGCTGGAATCTTCTTCAACAATTCTCAAAATAAAAATCTTTCAAAAAATTGTCATGATCTGCTCAAGCTGTTTTAATGAATGATGCCACAAGATGTCAGTAGGAATTTAGCGAAATCTTTTTTCAGGAATTTACTAAGAACTACTTCCTGAAATTTCTACGGAATCAGCCAAAACTTGTAGAGAGAGTGCTGTGGGAGTTCTATAGGTATTTTTTCACACTGAGTTCTAAAGTTGAAGTTCACTTCAGATTTAGCAATGCTTTGATAGGTTATATCAAGAGTTATCACACGTTCAGAAATTGCTAGCACCATCACATCGTGTATAGCAAGATGAGACTGGTAATAGATTAATTCATTGATTCATTCAAAGATTCTTCAATAATCTTCTGATAATTCTTTATGGATGTTCCAGTAACTTCTCAAGAATTACTTCCAAGAATGCTGATAACAATTTGCCCTAGAACATGTAAGAGTTGGACGTAGATATTTTTAAAATACCGTCCATAGATTTATTCAGATATGCAAGAAGATTGCTCAATTTTACAAGAAGTTTCTTCTAACAATTATTACAGTTAGTTTCCCAGGATTTTCAGAACAGATATTCTCAATCGTTCTGCTTACGATCCAGAACTTTTGGGGGTTAGCGTTAGCGTAGTTACGGTATACTTCGTAGATTGGATACTAGCATGATACATTCATGTTTCTGTTTTAATAATCTCGTCCAGATTGCTTTCAGGAACAAGGCAGAGGAGTGAACCTTGATCCAATCTTGAAAAAATATTAAAAGCATGAGTATCACTATGCCCGGCCACGCCCATCTTTACCGTAACTTGGGATAGGGGAAACATATGTTGATGCAACACTTACTCAATGAGAGGCCACCGACTCAGCGACACCCTCGTACGGAGTTGGATGTTGGGAGAGGTATAACGTCAGGATTCGCCTTTAAAGCTGGCGATAGACAAAGAGTGTTGTTGTTTAAGTGTTTTACATTTAATCTTTTGAATGCCGATAATCAAAAGAGAAAACAGTGATTTATTAATTGTATGAAAAGTATTTCGCGTCAATTGTACGGTAATATTTTTTTTGCTAAATAACCATTACAAAGCAAAACCGATCCCTCCAGGGTTATCGGATTAAAAAACTGTCTGTAAAAAAATTGTCGGATTTAGAACTTTTTTAAATTTTGAACATCAATCCCAATCCCTTCAAGAAAAACAAAAAAGTCAAACAAAAAAAAAACTGTAAAACACGACTAATTTCAGTTGTCCGTAAAAAAAAAGAAATAGACGGTACTTTAGAATAGTTGAAAAAAAGGAGAGCGCGTTTGAACTAAACACCAGATTACGACCCGTAAGTGGATAAAGGCACCGATCGTTTCGGATGATATCGAATGTATCCCAAGCTACACCCTGATGAAGCTGCAAAGACAATCACTCTTCGTATGCGTGCTGAATTCGCTTATGTAAGCATTTGTGTGAATCTTATGTGCCGTTACTGGCTCTCTGAAAAGAAAAGTAAAATGTAGGGTTTCAATGCTAGCAATGGACCCCTTAGTAGCTGAAATTCATTCTAGACGCTTTCCCGCAATGATATCTCAGACGCATATACGTTTTGTGGAGTCTAACAACAACAATTCAATGTCTTTACTTCATAGTACGTCTATGAAACATACAAAATCATTCGATTTTTTCAGCGAAATATGCATTTGAAAAACTGTTGTCCGAATGCCTATTATGGACCCTCCCGGGGTCCATAATAGGATTGTTTACAAATTTGACGTTGCGTATTATGAACCCTCCATTTGATACCCATGTAATCCGGCTCGCTGCCGACGAGCCTATTATGGACCCACCTGGAAATGCGTATTATGGACCCTCTTGTGTGGTTTCATTTACAAAACTGTTCAAATATCTGTATTTATGCGTCTCAAACCAAATATTTTACCTGAAACTGCTGACTAACAATGTAATCGAAGTTCCCCCGGTGGATTTTCATAGGAATAAAGTTATTTTGAGTGTTAATTTTATGTTTTTTTCTGTAGGGGGTCCATAATACGCAAAGGGTCCATAACCGGCATCGACTCCCTATCTCTCCCATTATGTTGAAATTTTCTGGAGTTGCAGGATAAACAAAGTTCAAGCATTTAAAAATTAAAAAAACGGCTGCGTTTACAAGGTATAAACCCATAAAGCCAAATCCTGGTTGCGCTACTGTCTATTATAAAATGCAATTGAGTGGAAAAAATAATAATATTTAAATGTGAAATGCATGAAACTTACAATAATATCTCTCTCAAATATCTTAGTTGGCATTTCAAATTCAGAACAATTCACCTGAAGACTGCACAGTGTCATACATCCAATAGAAACCCAGAATATCCTATTTTATGCCATTTAGTGTTAAAACAAAAGTGTTCTATCAGAAGTTGAGTACATTTTGAACGTTCTTCTGAACAAATACCATTTTTTGTATGAAAATTACCCCCAATGTATTTTTTTCTTGTACTACCAATGGGAAAGGACAGGATTACATTTAGTGGGCTTTTTGAAAATTACTGATTCCCGTTACCATTCTATGGGTGTAATTAATCACATGTAAACTCAAACTACAGGATGGTAAATGGAAAGTTCTCACCGAGTACTCTGATATGCATGGAAAGCTTTGATGTTAGGGATTCACTTCACTCAAGTCAGCAGTCCTAGTAGCTGTCCTGCTTTTACCTGGATCCAAGATTTCTTTTGGCACCATTTCAATTTGAACACCATTCCAATAATCACAGCTTTCACTTAATCTCATTCTTTAGATCTCAGTGTGGAAAAATCTTCAGTCGAATGTCAGCCTAATTGCCAAACTTTTCAGTTTACGCTCGCGTGAAAATTTGCGACAGCGAAAAAAATGTGACCTTTCGCAAACGAAACTTACTGCGATCTATCCACGATACAGAATATTTGGGGGTCATGTACACACTATGTCATGCTTTACTGGGCATGAGAATACTATAAAAAACCTTATCGTGTCTTCCATCCTAAGTACGAAGAAGTATAATTACGACGCTCATCGAGTTTGTATGTATATTGAACAGATGGTAAATTATTTAATTTATTTTACAAGCTCTCTGCTGATCTTGATTTTTTTTGTCTAATCGTGGGACAATGGCTGTCCTACCCAGGTATTTTTGTGCGTAGTACATTTCCTTCCTGTCCTTCCCACTGCCCGCGCTACAGGTGTCTAATGAGCACTTCCACAGTTATTAACTGAGAGCTTTCTTTAATGATATATCTTTTTTTTTAATTTCTTCATTAGTATCATTCCAAACATTACATTCATTTCTTATATACAGGTGTTCTGTATTATTAGACAACACTATCATCTTAATTTGGTAAAACAAATTTAAGATTTAATTAACATTTTGTTAACAACATATTACATTTTGCCGTAGCAGTTCAGTTTTTTTTACAGGTGAGTTGATTTCTCCTGCTTATAAGAGAAAAAAAAGTTTTTAATATACTTAACCTAACTTAACCTAAACATATAACTCATTGATCGTGGCAATAGAAGATTGTAACGATTTTTGCCTGAAATTATTAATGATTGTACCCAGACAACCAGAAGTCGCATAAGAATTAACGCAAAAACTCGTTTACTTGTACAAACAACATCACACTCGCACAAAACGATGACACAAATCGTTTGAATGACAAGTTTCCTCGCATAAAACGCTATTTTCTGAGTTCATCTGTGCATTTTGTTTCGTCCCGTATACTCGTACAAAGTAAGTCGGGTCAATCCGTAGTAGCTGTCAAATCAACTTTGTTGTCACAAATTAAGTCGCACAAGAGTCCAGATTAGTTCGCAATAAAATCTACACACTCGCATCGCATGCTATTTTTCATCATATAAAATATGCACATATAGTTACCGTGGACACTCCACCAGTACCGGCAGCTAACCCCATTGCACAACATGCGACCGGATGCATTGTAAGCACCTTACGCACCTAGCAACAACGACGAGTGACGACGACAACGACGACGCATCATCGGTTGGTCAACATTTTAGGCTACATGCAGAATCAGCAGATTATGCTATTAAATAGGGCCGATAGGATTCCGATCAGGCAGTCATCAGCGGTTATTATGTGAAGATAGTCGAATTGTGTTAATTAATTGTGTAAAAGTGAATAATTGTCGATAAAGTAAATGTAACAGTGATTAAATCTGTGATTATTATATATCGCCTCCACTTTTATACGTATAAGGCCTTTTCGCGACATCTTTTACGTGAAACTTTGCACATATAAGCATCGCATAACGTAAAAGGTGATTTCATTATATGTACATTCTGGTTGTCTGGGTATTTGACATTTTGTTCCAATGTTTCAACATTGGATATTCTATGTAACTCATTGGTACTATACCAGGGAGGAGGTCTCAGAGTCATTTTCAAAATTTTATTTTGAATTCTCTGCAGAGCTTTCTTCCTGGTATTACAACAGCTAGTCCATATTGGTACAGCATACAACATGGCTGGCCTGATAATTTGTTTGAATATCAAACTCTTACAGGAAGTCTTTCAGATCTGGAGTTCTGATAATTAACCTGGAGTGTACGATTTGACAGATAACTTTGAATGGGTGCACGACGTTAGGCATAAATACGTTAGGCATAAGGACGTTAGGCATAAGTACGATAGGCATAATGGACGTTTGGCATAATGGATGTTTGGCATAATAGACATTAGGCATAATTCTCAAAATAAAAAATGAGATTATTTGTGTGAAAAGTGAGCTGACTTCTTTGGTAATTGTGGAGGGCTTCAAAGATCAAAATTGTGTCCTTTGAAATACGATTGCCTTGCAGCCGTCCCATAGTGGTGAATTCTTTGAGGTCAATTTCTAGGACAAAACTTGATAAAATGATTAGCATGGAAATGCTGTTAATTGCCTTCATTAGCTTTGTGGTAACTTCTGTGACCATAGAGTAAAGCCATGCTGAAGGTATTTTAGTTCGGTTTCAAGTTGATCCAGGATCCTTGGCCATGAAGTGCAAACGTGTTCATGTGTCGTGTACAAATAAGAATGCAAAATGGCTACCTTGGCAAAGCAAACATTTGGTTAATAACTGTAGAAGTGCTTCTAGAACACTAAGCTGAGAGCTTGGGTTGGAGAGTAATGTCAAGAATATGAATGACGCTGTAACTGCTGCTCATCTTTTGAGTTAGGTCGTACACATTTTATTGACAAATTTTTCATCAGAGATTATCCCTTCTTTAAATTGGAGGCCGTTCTTTATAGTTAAACTGTCGACAAAACTATTGGAGTTAGTGCTGCTAATGTTTAAATCAGAAAATTTGTCTTCTTTTATAATTAAACTGTTCTTTCGAGACGTACTTATTCAAAAATTAATATCACTATTGCTCTTAATACTTCCATCATACATTTTCCCTTTTTTGGATCATGGGCTGTTCTTTATACTTGCGATAATCGATTCATTGTCAAATTTCATAACACCGGAAATTGCAATTTATAACCAATCAATTAACCCACCCCTTCGTAACGCTTTTTGTGTGAATTTTCCACTATTTTATTGAGCTGTTACATCTAAACGACAGCCACCCACCCCCATCAACGTAATGAAATTTGTAAATGGACCCGAACAATTTTCGGTATGAGAAGAGTTTTTGAATGACACACACGCAAGTTATTTTATGCCTAACGTCCATTATGCCTAATGTCTTTATGCCTAACGTCCATTATGCCTAACATACTTATGCCTAACGTCCTTATGCCTAACGTCTTTATGCCTAATGGGGTATACTCGTCGAATGCTTTTTCTATGTCTAGAAGAGCAAGACCAGTAGAGTAGCCTTCAGATTTGTTGGAACGGATCAAATTTGTTACACGTAAAAGTTGATGAGTGGTCGAATGTCCATGGCGGAATCCGAACTGTTCATTGGCAAAAATTGAATTTTCGTTGATGTGGGCCATCATTCTGTTCAAAATAACCTTTTCAAAAAGTTTACTGATGGAGGAAAGCAAACTGATTGGACGATAGCTAGAAGCTTCTGCAGGATTGTTGTCTGGTTTTAAAATTGGAACAACCTTAGCATTTTTCCATTTGTCAGGAAAATATGCTAATTGAAAACATTTGTTAAATATATCAACTAAAAATGATAAGCTACTTTCTGGAAGTTTCTTGATGAGGATGTAGAAAATTCCATCATCGCCAGGAGCTTTCATGTTTTTGGATTTTTTAATAATAGTTCTCACTTCTTCCAAATCAGTCTCCCAGGCATTTTCGAAAACGTTCTCTTGATTGAGAATATTTTCAAACTCCTGAGTAACTTCATTTTCAATTGGACTAGTAAGTCCTAAATTAAAATTGTGCGCACTTTCAAACTGCATAGCAAGTTTTTGAGCTTTTCCGCAATTAGTTAGTAATAATTAGTTTTCCTCTTTCAATGCCGGTATTGGCTTCTGAGGTTTTTTCAAGATTTTAGATAATTTCCAAAAGGGCTTAGAGCCAGGGTCCAACTGAGAAATTTTATTTTCAAAATTTTTGTTTCTTAATTGAGCAAAACGTTTCTTGATTTCTTTCTGCAAATCCTGCCATATAATTTTCATAGCAGGATCGCGAGTGCGTTGAAATTGCCTTCTCCTCACGTTTTTAAGACGGATCAAGAGTTTAAGATCATCGTCTATAATCACGGATTCAAATTTTACTTCACATTTTGGAATTGCAATGCTCCGGGCTTCAACAATGGAATTTGTTAAAGTTTCAAGAGCATTGTCAATATCAAGTTTAGTTTCTAAGGAAATGTTAACATCAAGATTAGAGTCAACATACGTTTTATATATATTCCAGTCGGCTCGTAAATAATTGAAAGTGGAGCTGATAGGTTTGAGAATCGCTTCTTGGGATATTTGAAATGTAACAGGGACATGATCAGAATTTTAATGATATATCCTTTTTTCCATGTGTATAGTGACCCAAACTCATGTTCGTACAGGGCGCTGCTTTCACATCAAGTTGTTAAAACACTATTTAATGATATATAGACTTCGATGCACTTTATCAATAACAAGTGGTCCTGGCAAACTTTGTATTGCCATCAAGTAGGCTGTTGAAATAAAAAAAAACGGTACAAAATGACAGTTCCGTTCACTCACGTTTTTTTTTCGACTTTCCCGTTCGATATCCTGAGCTTTTTATACACACAAACACGTCGGAACTCTTTAGGAACATAACAATGATTTTTTTAAATCTAATAGCCCTTGCTCAAGCTATTTCGTGACATACAAACACCATTCCATTCTCGACGTTGGCGAGAGAGTCCGCTTTCTTATTGCCCTGAATCGAGCAATGTGAAGGGACCCATACCAAGGTGATAGTATATGAAATCTTCAAAATTTCCAATTACCAATGGGTTTAACACCTCACAACGGATGAGGAACCTTAGCGACAGTTCCACGAATCGATCTGATAAGGGTGGTTTTCCTGCTAATTCTACTAAACTCATTGTATGAGTCGAGTTCATGCAGCCTAACGCGATACGAAGACAGCGATATTGAATACCGTTTTGATTCAAATTCCGGACACTCTACTTTGTATGGGAAAGGTTTCAATTGAAATGTTTCAAAATTTCCTGTTTGTAAGTTCCCAACTTTCAGGCGCGTTTTAATATGAATTTCAAATAGCAATCCATGAAAATTTATAATGCGCAACTTGTTTTGACGTTGCTTTTACGAATGCGAGAGTTTATTTATAATTTAACTATTAAAGTTCTTCTTTTCGTGAGTTGTCCGGAATCTGAAACAAGGTGTCCGTAAAATGAAGTAAAAGTGAGGTTGTGTCCGGAATAAGAATCATGGAAAGATCATTAATTTCTATTTATTTTAGGTAATTCAAGCTTTGGAATCCGAATCTTCGCCCACCGTTCGGAAGTTGAGTGTTTCAAAAGTCTGATAACGTACAGGTATCATACAATATGTTTCAATTTATATGCTTTTCAATCGGTTATACCTAACAGGGGCCTTAAGTGTCCGTAATATGAATCAAAACGGTACGGAATACGGAAGCTTCAGGATGTGAGTTTTCGCGGCGGATTGGAAACAAAAACTACCGTACTCTATGACCGACCCACTATGTTCCGGTGAGTGCACGCATGAAATCGATTCGCTTTTGGCACTTCTAATGCAGATACTTAAGGTGAAGATGCATCGAAGCCAAACCTCAAATTTTCAAGAGCTAATGTGCTTTCCCCAGGTGCATTTAGAGTCGAACCAGACCCATAGAAAAACCCTGAGTAAATTCCTTCCCCATGAATTGAAGCTCTAGTTTTGCCGGTTTTCGCTTCCTAGAAAAGACAACTAACTCGGTTTTCTCCGGAGAGAATTCGATGCCCAGCTTTAAGGCCCAAGTAGACAAATTGTCCAGAGTATCCTGCAATGGTCCTTGCTGATCGTCCGCCTTTAGTCCTGTAACAGAAATAACGGCGTCATCCGCAAGCTGTCTTTGCAAGCAATTTTGCATTAGACAGTCATCAATGTCTCTAACGTAAAAGTTAAAAAGAAGGGGGCTAAGCATGAGCCCGGGGGGAGACCTACGTAACTAATTCTTGAAGTTGTTGAGGAACCCTGAGCGAATTTCATATGTTTTTCAGACAACAAATTATACAATTGAGTTTGTCTGAAAGGATATCAACGCGAGCCGCATCAAAACCCCCCTCATATTTAGGAAGACTGAACCCATTTGTTCCTTTTGAGCATAGGCCAGAAATCCATGTAGAAAGCAGTGCAAGACAGTCGCTCGTTCCTTTGTCTCTGCAGAAACCAAATTGCGTATCTGAGAGAAGCCGATGGAGAATAATTTTCTCTAACAGCTTTCGAACACATGACAACATCGCGATAAGACGATACGAATTATGATCCAACGCAGGTTTTCCAGGTTTCTGGATGGCAATAACCCTCACTTGTCTTCAATCATCCGGAATAATGTTGCCTTCCTAGAATATGTTGAACATGTTCAATATCCTTTGGAACAGTGTTTCCCAAACTTTTTTGACTTTCGCCCCCTTGAGGCCAATATATTATTGGAATCGCCGCCCTGATATGTTTTTGAAGTATTTGTATCAAACGCTTTATTTTGCTAAAGTTGTGATCGATATATTACCATAAATGTGTCGAAGATTGGTCAAATTTTAAAAATTATTGGTGCGAAAAAGTCAAACATGTGGTTTTGAATCATTTTATACACCAAAAATCACCTCAACTCGTATTCATTGATTTTCTTGAATCAACAAATCTATCCGATATATTTTCTTAAATTTCAATAGACAGTATTTTTTTAAATTATGAACTTGTCAGTAATTCATAATAGCTAATATATACATTGCAGGCTACTGGCTCAGATTTCACTGAACTAAATAGATTTGGCAAACTTTCTCTATTTCGAATCTAATAAATATGATTGGTGTCAATGATTGTCAATTTTCTGTTGAGTTATTGATTATCTTTACAATTTCTATAAAAAGTTGCATGAATCATATGCAATAAATGTTTGACAGTTTCAAAATGCTAATATTTAGTAAAAAACATCATTATCTTTCATCCCCGAGATAGTCACTAAAAATTTCAGTGACGTCTTCCTTCGGAAGGGAAGTAAAGCCGTTGGTCCCGAGATGAACTAGCCCAGGGCTAAAAATCTCGTGAATAAAGATAAAAAAAAAAAAAAAAAAAAATCATTATCTTTTTCACTGCAATGTTGCGTAAGAAGATTTTTTTATTTAAAAAAATCCAGATTTTTTCTGTAGCTTTGGAGATGTCAATACTGATTTTTACTGGCCAAGTTTTCGGAATTTAGTTCATAAAAAAATGTAATAAAAGTAATTATTGAAATTATCGTAACAATAAATAAAAACAAATTGTGTTAAAAACTTTGCCTGTGATGACCCGAATGTCAATAATCGTAACATTAGCTGTCGAATTCAAAGGTTCCTGTTGGGAGGGGGAGAGTCACCTTTGGCAGAAACACACAAAAATTGACAGCAGCCTTAATGCTCGCAGCTGCAATGCTGAAATTAAAACATAAAATTATTTCGTTTCGTTATTCGAAACAATTTCTAAGAATTTTTACATTAAGCTCACTTTAATGAAACTTTGACTACAAATAGGTTGCTCTGATCTGAATACAATGTATTTTGAGAAAATTTTAGTTTAAAATTCATAATTCTTTAAGAACAAAAAAGCTTTAAAAAATTGAATGCTTATAAAACCTAGTTGATCATTGACATTGTTTGTCCAAGAGATGTCTATCGTGATTATAAAATGAGCATGTTAAGACAAATAAATAGAGGGAAAAAGTTTTGTATGTAATCTACTTATCTTCAGTTTATTAGAGTTTAATCCTCTATTAAATTGAGAGTCTTCTCTAAACGTTATGAATCGTTCCTCAGTTTCTCACACTTTCGCCCCCTTTTCAGATTTTTCGCCCCCCAAAATCCATTTTACAAATTTTTGCCCCCCTTGACCTGAAAATCGCCCCCAGGGGGGCGAATTCGCCCACTTTGGGAATCACTGCTTTGGAGTCTTGGAAATTACAAGATTCCCACAAGAACTGGAGCCCCAAGAAATTACATCCATTTTCTAAAGATTTTACTGAAATCCCTGGTGCCGTGCCATTTGAATTACCGTTTTGATTCATATTACGGACAGCTTCATATTCCGGACACTCTCGTTTGTATGGGAAACATTTCACACGAAATGTTTCAATTTTCGCCGTCCAAAAGTTCTTATTTTCGAGGCTCGTTTCATTAAGTTTTTTTTCCATAAATATCATTGCAAATTTATAATTCCCAACTACCTTAGACGTCTCTGAAGTGGTTAAACGATTTCAATTGATGATTTGACTGTTCCATCAATGATTATCATGAGCTGTCCGTAATTCGAATCAAAGCGTCCGGAATATGAAGCAGAAGTGAGGGAGCGTCCGGAATAAGAATCATGAAAAGGCCACACGTTTTGATTTATTTAAAATTATTTAAGTTGCGAACGCGTATTCTTTACCAACCATCCGAAAGTTAAGGGCTTCCGACGCTCGATAACGCTAAAAATTCATGCAGAATGATTTATTTTGTATGGTCCAAGCTGGGTTATACTTCACTGAGGCCTTAAGTGTCCGTAATATGAATCAAAACGGTACTAATTGATTGCTGTAATCCCTGAAGGATCCATATTTCAAGCTAAAATCTCAAAATTCGTGGATTAAAAACATTTGCAAAGACGAAAAACTAACATCACATAGATCTTGTTTTTGGAAAGATGCTACAAGTAGTAAAATTAATTGCTTTTTGTTCATACTACCCAATATTGGATGGAACTGGATGGATTGAATTGAGTCAGTGATTATATGATACGGCATTAGGGCTGTTCAAAATTTAAAAGTTCTCAAACTCATTCTTCAAACTGCAATAAAAAAAAATTGCTGAAGAGATTCAATTCATCTAATTCCATTATCGATAGGCCACTCTATGTCATGTAGCTTCCGATATAAGTTCTGAAAGTAAATCTGCATGCTCCGTTCAAAAATAAATGTTATATTGAAATTCTTGGCACGTTTCGTAGCCAAATCAAGAAAGGTCGTCTGCATAAAACTCACATTATCCAAAAGTTGTTGCTATTCATTTAACCAACTGCTCCATCGAAGAAATGAACAGCCAGCACCATCAAATCGGTGGCAGTGTAGATGCGATGGTCGTATGTAAATTCACTGTCCAGTCGACCATGTACGGGTGAAACGATCAGATTACTTTTCTACAAATTTAGCTTCATTAATTTTTGGTCGCTCCGAATTTTCTGGGGACCTTGTCGGACGTGATTCAAAAGTAAAAAAAATCTGCCATAATTGAAAGTGCTGCTTCAGGTTGATACATCGTACACAGTTCGTTACGGTTCAACATTTTTTTGTTTTGATATTGTTGCTTGGCGATAAACTCCGTGCACCTTGTTGTGACCACCACACTTCGCTACATTGGAAGGCATTGCGTTTTTATTTCACCGAGCGTCCGAATTCGGATATCGGTGCGTGGAGTCGCAATATGCAAATCAAGGTAATAGCTTGGCCACATGAAAGCGAAAGTCACTTACGGTGCTGTTTGTCAGAATTGACGTAGAGCAGATTACAAGACAGTCTGTAGTTAATCATCATTGTTAAGAATGTGCTTAAGGATGCATTGTTAAAAAAGATATTATAAACGAACATTCGCCAACAAACAGTTCGGATCCCAACATGGACAATCGACGACTCATCAACTTTTAAAGTAGCAAATTTGTTTCGTTCTAACAAATCTGAAGGCTTTTCTACTGGTCTTACTCTTCTAGACATAGAAAAAGCATTTCATAGTGTTGTGAATGAAGGCTTGATTGTGAAATTAATAACTTTATTTTTCCAACATACATTGTTAGATTAATTCAAAGTTATCTGTCAAATCATACACTTCATTTTGATTATCAGAACTCCAGGTCAGAAAAGCTTCCTGTAAGAGCTGGTGTTCTTCAAGGCAGCATTTTGGGACCAATATTATACAATACTTTCACATCTGATCAACCTGAGTTACCACAGGGATAAAAAAAAGTTTAAAAAAGCTTAATTTTATTTTACCAAATTAGGATGATTGTTCTGTCTAACACAGATTACATAGATATAAAAAATTATCGTAATGTTTGGAATGAAACTAATAAAGAAATAAAAAATTACTCCCAACAACTTGTTCAAATAAACAATATTCCGCTACAGTCCTATCAAAAAGCATATCCAGTAACAGCAGATGTTCTGTTAAAGGAAGGTGATATTTGAAAAATACACCGCATAATACATATCTCCGAACACCAAATACCATGTATCACAACTAGCTAAAACATAACCTTACCGACCATATCGTGCTCTCCAACAATTCCACCGAGGCACGACTCAGCAGAAGCGTGCCAATGTCGAATGCCGGTCGTTCAGTCGGTCGACCATCGTCAGGTACGCGCTCTACTTGTCTGTTTACATTACTGGTCGGTCGACTAGACTAGATATGGCCAGTGTATGACTACCACTATTAAATACTAAACCTGATTGCATATTGTTCAGTTTTTACGATGTTCCTACTTACCACTTGAATTCAAAGTGGTTTCAAACTTTAGTTCATAGCGCACGTTCACGACTCCGTTGACGGGTGGTAAAATGGACCAGCCGGACAGAACCATGCCATATGGTCTGATTGACGGCTACTTAGCGAGAAACAGTTTATTTCGTTGAAATAGTTGAGTAGTTATTAGTTTGTTTGTCTACATCATTGAAACATTCTCTTATGTAATTAGAGAAACAAACTTATAAACGATTGATTCGTTTATCCAACTGAATCATCATTTGAAAACACACAAATTATAATCCAGCCCCCAGTTCTGATTCAGATCTAACCATTCGATGAGCTAAGCCTCAGTTCGCATTCCACAGCAACCTCGATCGTGATCTTCAACTTGAAGCATCAACCGGGGATGAAGCGACCACACCCATTCATTCCACGCTCCAAACCTAGGTGATCTTTTTCCCCATCACTCTCAACACCTCAGCGGTAAAAATACCTTCTTCAATTATGAAGCAGTTGGTTGTTGTCGTGAGTGGTGCTACATGGTGTGAGGTTCAAGAACGCGTTTAGGCATTGTTTGCCGTTTTAGAAGACGGTGGCGGTCGATTGGCTTGGATTATCATGTGAATCGCTCGGCTTGGATGCTGCGACGCACTAAGGGTTGTTAGCCGAATCATGCTGACCAAAAGTTATTTTGAAAAATCCTTCGTATTTTGAAATAATGTTCTACATGTGACACATGAAAAGTTGTGAAAAATGCTTCATACTCAGTTCTCTCTTTCTTATGCCCTTGTTGGCGCTGTAACAGCTGCTGCTGTGCGTACACAAATTCTTCCTACTCTCGAAAGTTTTTAAAACTACCAAAAGCAATAAAACAGAACTTCTTAGTGCTACCAATACAGTTCTTTTCAGTGCTTTTGATCCTTTTGCGATCCTTGTTTGCACTCGTGCTTTCGATTATTGTTGGACCCGTTAGCTAAAGCTAGCGGTGGTAATCCTGCTTGGACATCGTCTTTGGAAAAAAAACCTTCTAGAAGATCACAACTCTTTCGTTTATTCACTAAACATCAGGCTTTGTAAAATTTAACGATCATTGACACATGAGCCATAATTCCATCTCATTTATCCGCCTGCATTCATACAGCACGCATGACATTTGTCGTTCGTGGAAGATAACAAGCCATGAAAGAAAACAAAACAGACACACACCACCCACAGTTTGGTGCCGATTACTGTGTGTCGCCATTTGTAACACTCGCTGACCCACTCTCATACTGATCAAGAAACAGAGGCGAATATTTTTTTTCTGTGCTATGTTTGCAACCATAAGGGTGTTCAAAGGTCCATTAGAATATGATTAGGTTGTTAAAGGCTGCACTACCACAAAATATGAAAGTTATTACCAATTTCATGCAAAACATAAATCATTCGAATAGCTCGATATCTACTGTTGCAGTCTGTGAGAGTTGGACGCTCTTGTGCCACATACCAAACGAGAGAGTGAATGTTTACATCCATAGGGCTCTCCAAATGCGATGTGCCACGAACTGTTATGGTTACACTCTCCGAATATGGTTCGATCGGCTTATTCGGATCAAAATACAAACACTGCTAAACATGGTTGCAACCACGAACACAATGAAGGGTGAATCTCTAAATTCACAACCTCCTTCAAATAAAAAAGGTTTGAAAACTACCACCGCTTTCTTTCAGGGGTGAAATGGTTAATGTTGATAATAACATTAAAATGAACAATCAGTTCAATGTTTTAGACAAATTTTCGAACATCAAATCGAAGCAGCATCTAGCCCAGGCTGTGTTATTCATGTGAGAAAACCAGGGGTGCCACCTATCGTAGTCAGTTGTTTCGAATTTGGAAGTCTTCTGGAGAGACTGGAGAGATCTTGCCTGGTGAATCAAGGTCTCCTCCTTCCAAATCGCAAAGCAAGGAGACTGCCGCGTTTTTTCGGAAACCCTTGAAGATCGCGAACTTCTTCTTAAACATCTTGAAGAAAAGATGCATTTTTTTTAATTATAACGATTAATTTGAACATTTGTTCAAGGTCGCCTTGAAAGGTCTTTCAAGTGAGTATAAATTACCTGAAGAGATCAAAAGTGGAATGAGCTTGAGCTTGAGCTTGATTGGCCGCCCGTGGATGCACTCCAGTATCGCCAGATCAGCTGCACTTACACAAGGAACCAACCGAATGACTGCTTGGGACTAACAGGCATCCTCAGTGTATAAGTGCTGGTGATCTTCTATTTTTAGGCAACAATGGCACCTGCCACGTCAGAATGCAGACCAATGAGGGGAAGGGGGAGGACTTGATGATGCATTGAACTGACTCCCACGTAGACCGTATATTCCACTGCATCCACGTCAGTTCATGCGGGAGTGTATGGATTGGGGGAAAGGCATGGCAGAGAGGTTTGCTTTTGTGGTTAGCAGACTGCCTATGTATCAGGCGTAAGAAAGGCGTGCGCGTGGAAGTAGGAAGCGTTAGGGAAACGGTTTCTTGTCCGTCTCTGGTTCTAGCGTTTGCTATGAACGAATAGTTTGAGTGTGATATATTTAGAATGGAAGATAGAAGCAAGTGAGAGATATACAACTACAAAGTACGAGGAAACGGACGGGCCTGGGATTGAACCCATGACCTTCTGCATATGAAGCAGAAGCGGTAGCCATCAGACCACCAACCCCTGAAGAGATCAAAAGTGGAATAAATGATTTACTTGGATTTTACCCAGTCCAAGTAATCATTATGTAGAAGAGAACACAATCTGGTATTCGTTGGAAAGGGCTTTCTCAAGAATATTATTTAGTCCACTTTAACAAAAGTGATCTGAATAACAATAGGCTTTAGAAAAAGCAAGACTGATGTCCGATATTTTTCCGAAATTTCTCAGAAACCAGGAGAAAATTTCCAGAACCCCAATCGGTGCCTTCGCGCAAACGAATTGTTGAAGCTCGTACTAGGCAGATGATCGGAAATGTTTTTCGTAGCTGGAATTCCCCAGGCAGAATCTCCAACAATGCGAATTTTTCAGTTACCGATCGCTTGCTTCATACCCATCAGGTAAATTAAAATCATGCTCATTCACAAGCTAATTTACTTCCTTCGGGTAGCCGTTCGAATCTTTTAATTTCGAATTGATTCAACCAAGGAAACTCAAATAAAAGCTCAAATCAGAATAAAAATATTCAAACCTCGATAACTGTTTTGTTTCTCGATATCAGAGTTGCTTAATATCAATCATATCAGCTGATGGCTGATGGTCTAAAACTATCAATATCACTTGCGAGCTATCAATATCACTTTGATTTGACAACCAACAGCAGTAATGCGACATCGCACTCTAGATCAAAATCACTGCAGAATGAGTGATCACGGTCACGGTCATTATCCATGCTATTAATGTTTTTCAGTGATCAACACATAGTTTCAATCTAGGGTAAGTGTTCCCTTAGTTGTAGATACTCCTATAGTTGCGGTAGTGTCCTTTTCACTGATTTTATTACATTAGTCACAGCACCGACACTGCTAATCGATGTATTGGCTTGTTGATATACGGAATAGTTGAAAAGAGCGAAATTGCTGATGAAATATCACTAAAATTGCTAAACTTTCCCTTACTTGTACCAATAGTTGCGGTAAAGTGTTCCTATAGTGGAGGATCCCATAAGAAAACAACGGATACCGCAACTATAGGATCACAAATTAAAAATATATTGAGCATTTTGCACCTTATTAGACTACTGTGCAGAAAATTTTTGCACAGTGAACATTTGCACACCTCACACATCCACTTACTTTCGAGTTTGGCAGCATGCTTTGATATTAATTTTTTCGTCTTTGTTTTGGTTTGGAGGAAGGATTAGTATTACTTATTAACCGATGAACTAAATTTACTCGGTCCAGGAATGCAATCAGAACAAAGCCATAAATGCCACCGAAAGAAAGATGCAATGACTAGTGCAGAATTTATACCCGGTATAGCTCTAGATAAAGAGCTGAGTTCGATCCTCAACGTGGAATACTTGAGTGAGACGTTGGACAGCGACGAGGATCAAGTTACTAAAAGTTCTTCCGCTAGGAGGAATGCTGAATTGCTAATCGATTATATCTTGTATATGCGGAAACGGCACTGATTTCGAAGACGATTTAGATGATGTTATCATTGTAGATCCATCAGACACTATCTTCACAAAGAAAAAAAAATCTGCCCATCCCCATTACACCTGCTGGATATTGACTGCCGTTCGCGATTTCAAGAACCCAGGAAAATGAACAAGGGAAAAGAAGTCTGTTAGTGGGGTGTAGCTGGCAATACGGTAGAGACTTTTATTCATACCAATGCTGGTTACTTTCAAATAAACATAACTATAAAGAAGTTTTCATGCAATCTATTTGACTGCTTGGAATTATTTTGAAACGTCATCAATAGCTTTCGAGGCATACGCCTGCTGATGTTGGTGAGTGTGCAAATTGTATCTAGCACGTGAACAATTTCATTAGAATCTAAAAATTCGTGCAATGGTCAATACCGCAACTAAAGGAACAGTGAACCAATAGTGGAGGTATTATTTTTTACTGACATGCCGTGGATTACTGCGATGAAATCATTTTTCTCATCAAGTCAATGACCGTCACTTCCCGTTACAACATTAACATGTACGTTAATTGCACTTCTTGAATTTTGGCGATTAAATGAAGTTCAATCGTGCTCAGTACCTTCACTATTGGTACATCTACCCTATCTACAACACTGTCGAAAATATCGTACTGATAAATTGCCATTTCAACTGCTTAATTTAAAGCTAAACTTAAGGGGACACGGGAGACCGTGTTATTTTCCCTATCTTTTGTCTCACTCTAACCATTATCATCAAAACTTTGCCGAAGCAAATCTCGAGTTTTAGTGAACCGATGAAGCTGAAAATTTAATCGATTGTGCACCACATATAAAGAATATAGTGATAAATTTTTCGCATCCATATATGGAGTGGTACTTGAGATCTGCTTCTTCAAATGGATAGGATGATTATAATGACGTCCCGTGCGGCCTTAACTCATCAGTGATATCCATAGTCTATCGCCATCAATGCACTGGTGATGGAGTAAACAGCATGATGTTGATGTGATATGGAATGATTCGATTTGTATCGCAGTCGGCCTGTACAAATCAGCAAATTTTGAGCATTTATGGTGACATCAAGCAACTCTGCTCGATATTTTTGCATCATTTTTTCACTAGTTCTAAAAAAAACTCTTCTAGTTTGAGAATCCATGTGAATATCTGTCATTGGTGATCTAGTTTTAAAGTTACTCCGACGTTCCTTGGGGGACCGACATTCTCCATATAAAATATCTTTGGCAGCCATTTTGTTTTACGTCAATTTATCAACAAAATAAAATGTGAACTATACAAAGCTAGGTGAGAAAGAGCTACTCTGAAAAAAATCATAAAAATCGGTTAAGTATTTTAGGAGATATCTAAAAATTACGATATGATGTTTTTTTGAAGTTTTCAAGATCTTTATTTGGCCAGCGTGGTAGCAGCAACAAAGACTCAAAGACGGCTGCACCAAATTGCATTATTTTTTCACAACAGGCTCTCATCAATGTATTGTTCCGAAGAGTGAATATCCGAATACGATAAAAAAATTTTAACCTGCGATATGTACGGGGGTTATGGTTACGCGTCGGTCCCCCAAGGAATTTCGGAATATCTCTGGATCTAGATGACCAATGATCAATGTTAACACAGATTCTAAAACTAGAAGAGTTTTTTTTTGCGAATTTGTGAAAAAATGGTTCAAAGATACCGAGAAACAAAAAAGTTATTGCGATTTGATGCCGCACGCTATGTTTAAACCAGCGGATTATGCAAATCGAATGTACCTCGGATTTTTTTCCGCTAGAGTTCAGTATTTGGGTTATAGTTTCATAATCGGAAGGTTTCAATATATTCCATCGGTAAAATTTTTCCCATACATTTTGTATGGGCTGAAATGTGTAGGAAAACATGATTTTCATTGATTTTCATAGTCTTAATGTGAAAAAATACCGTAAAATGGGGTGTTAAAGACTCGTGGGGTTTTAAGGGATTGAACTTCTTCATCAAGTTTGACAAGTCACAAAAACGTCGAAAGTCGATATATCAGTCATCTGAAATGCTTGATTTGTTCGGAAGATTGTGAACTGCATTATGTGATAAGGAATGTCTAATAAAATAATGTATTGTGGAGTCTAGATTGAAAACGATTCAAAAAATTTTCGTTCAAATATTATAGGCTAAATACATTTAACTACAAAACTATGAAACAATATTAAGAAAAATGTGTGAGTAACTTAAAAGGTAAGTATATTTAATTGAGATCACAATGCAGGTAAAATTTTGAAATTTTTATCTAGATTTCGACTTTTAATATATTTCATGGAAAAAGTTTTTGAAAATACGTGGGGTGTTAAGGGATTATCTTTTCTACTTTTTCCAAGTTACTAAACTCATTCGATTTATACTGTAATATATTCCAATATACTATTGCCTAACTCCGTGAGGTAGCACTGCATTGTAAAAGTTAGGGTCCCTGTTTTGTTTGTTACTGAATTTCTCCAAAAATGTCTAATCTCAAAAATTGGTTAAACTGGTTGAAAAATCTTGTTAAGAACGTATCAAAGTAAATATAGGATTTTTCTAGATATTATTTCCATAACTTGTTCGAACATGCTGGTAAAATGTTTGGGAAGTTAGAATGATTCTTTTATTTAGAGATGTAAAATGGTTTTGCAGCCGTTGTTTTTTAGTTATTATTATTATTATCTTTATAAACGAGATTTGCAGCCCGAGGCTGGCTCATCTCGGAAAAATGTTTTTTTAGTGGTAATCCTATGAAGTGGTAAACAATAATAATATTTTTTCATTTCTTAGAGTCTATAAATGAAAAGTTGCGCGAAGAGTTAAACCAAATCAAATCGTCCAGCTATCAAGCAGATCAGCAAAGCAAATAGGGGATTTTTTCGAAGACGAAGGAAAACAATTATTCAAAGAAGCCTCTTCGCGTAACTCTCTGTACATAGACTCTGTCATTTTTGAACTCTTTTTGAGAAACTTCGCGGCCTCGTCGGGCACTAAACGTGTTATATAGTGAGCGTTAGATTCCCGCTCCATATTGAAACATTTTCTTCAGTGTTTTTTCGACCTTGCCACTCGGTGTTGCATGTAAATACTTTGTTTAGTGTAGTGTTTTATTTACTGAAAAAATTGACCATTTCCCCTATTTAAACTAAAAGCTTGATTAAATTATCCTAATATTATAGATTATTTACGAAGTTGCTCTGCATAGCTTACAGCAGTGATTCCCAAAGTGGGCGAATTCGCCCTCCTGGGGGCGATTTTCAGGTCCAGGGGGGCGAGAATTTGTCAAACTGAATTTGGGGGGCAAAAATGATAGAAAGGGGGCGAAAATGGGATCAACTGAAAAACAAAAATAGATTCAAAGTTTATAATAGACATTCATGTTTTTAATGATAGCATTTTTTTTAAGACACCGACACGTTAATGCTTCCAGAGGGCGATTTGCCCTTTGAAGGAAGTACCACACTAGACAAAGGACTAGCATGCAACGCCCAGTGGCACAGTCGAAATACATTCCTGACGAAAAGATTTCCGGGCTGAAGTGGGAATGAAACCCACACTCTTTGGATCGATGCGGCTAAATGCTTGATAACACTAACCGCACGGCCACGAAGCCCACATCTGCGGAAGACTATATATGACAGCTAACTATTTCACCGCATCTTTGCTCCAAAGGCAATCGTTTTTAAATTATAATAGACAAATTTGATGATTGTCATTAAGATCTTATTGTTTATTGCTAAGAATTAATGCATTTTGAAAGCAGAAACTATTGGCGATGTTTGAAATTTATTTCCAAGTCTGAAGTATAGTTTGGTAACTTTTTGATGGGTGATCTTTACAATAATACAGATTAAGTTTCTATTCTTTCTAATGCATTTATTTAACTATTCATTTTGATATTTTGTCGACACGCACACTAACCAGTATTTATAGCACAAATCATTCTATAAATAAGTTTATGTGACTTTGGTGGACAAAAATCGGGTTCCAATGATAAAACCACTGAATGCCATTTACGTAAATCACCCTGCTTAAAAAAGGTTTGAGCGACATAAAATTGCATGGATCATAGCTTAAAAAAATCTGAATTGAATGTTATATTTTAGTGAATGAAAAGTTCAAAAAAAGTCTGGGTTTACTGACCCAGACTGATATTACCCAAAATTTAGTAAATTTATTTCAACAACTTAAGAAACATTAAAAAAACAGAAAAGCAGAAAGTGAGCCGAGCTTTTTTTGATGATCGCACATTAACCAGAATATTAGATTTGTTGATACAAAAATAATTGAAGCACATGATAGATATTGCATGACTCTATTATGGATATACAGGACACTCTTATTGTTTTTTTTATTGAAGCATTATGGTTGACTGCTACACGCTTTAAATTTGACCAATTTTTTAGATATTGATATTAATCAATACTTCAACGCTTAATTCAAATGTTTCAATTTCATATCAGGGGGGCGATTTAAAAAAAATATTGGTCTCAAGGGGGCGAGAGTCAAAAAAGTTTGGGAAACACTGGCTTACAGGATTCGTAAACTGCAAATATTTAGGTTATGATCCTGTTTCAGACAAGTTTAAAAATCATAGAGGGGTCTGTAGCCTTGAGGTTACGCTTTCGCTTCATAAGCGGAAGGTCATGGGTTCGATTCCCAGCCCCTCCACAAAAAACCCGTCCAGCCACCAGAAGACGCCTCACGGAGGATCGTGCTTTGGGGAGCACATCCATTCTCCGTCAGTATCAGATGGTGACTGAGACAAACTGACCCTCTTCACAGGCAGCTAGCCTCACTAACAGCAGAGCTCTCTCCTACCTGCTCGGTGTGAGAGTAAAAGAGTAGGAGAGAGTGAAAGCAAAATGTAAATATAGATAAGCTGAAAAAAGATCTGTATCGGTAAAGAAGCTACAGATCAACTGATTCCGGCACAGTAGTGGCCACGAGCACAGAGTGCCCTTAAAAAAAAGTCTAAGCCTTAATAAAAAAAAGTATAAAAATCATTTCAAGACAATTTTATAATGTTTTGATAATTCTCAAATAGGATTAAAAACTATGAAAAATTAAGCAGTTAAAATGAAACAGTTTGCGTTTGCAGGAGTTCCAAGTTCAATAATATTGATGTATTATCTGATTAAGGTTGAACATAACTTATGAAATTGGATGAAAGCAGCATAGTTGATGCCCAAAAAAATTATGATTAGGTGTTTCAAAAATATGGTTTTATTTACGAAAGTCAAATTCCTTAACACCCCATTTTGCATTTCCGTCAAAAATTACACATTTTCATTATTATCTCAGAAATCAGCCATGGCATCCTCATAATTGTATTTGGCTTTTGATGTACAAGACGAGAGAATGGTAGGGTTGTAATTGGTTCAATTATTGACACACTAGAAGTTGCTTGAAATTCGAGTTGAATTTTTTTTTCATCCCTTAACCCCCCCCCCCCCCCCCCCCATTCTACGGTAGCTAAAAAGTGTAAAAAATCAAAATTTCACCGATGGAATATTTTAAAAGCTTCCGATTATGAAAATATAACCAAAATACTGAACTCTAGCGGAGAAAAATCCGAGGTACTAACGATTTTCATAATCTGCTGGTTTAGACATAGCGTGTTAACGGGTTATCCCAACCTAAAATCATCATAAAATGGACCTACTTCCAGTAAAATGTCTCCTTCTGATTTTGATTTTTAAACTGAACAATTGAATCAAATGATTGGTGCAATGTTTATGACCACCACAATGACTGAAGCAGTCTCACGGTGCTCCCCTGACTGTTATTATCAGAAAAAATCTCCATCAAAACTGTGCTCGTTTTCTATAGCTTAGCTGTCTGGGCAAAATTTTATAAAAATCGTAAGACCCGTTTTGAAGTTACATCCTTTTGATTATACAAATGATTCCAAAAAAGGAATTCTGAGATATTTAAACGGCTTTTTATTGGCCGTGATTATCAGAAAAAATAAAAAAAAAGGTTTGAAATTGTTTTGTTATAGTTTTTATAACTTCTGGGAGGAGTTTTAAGGCGAAGTAGGCCGTCATTGAAATTTGTACGCGTCGTTGATGATTGTTACTAATTCATCTCACGATTTTGAATCAAAGAAAATCAGTTGGTTTCGAACTGACACAGCTGAAAAAGTATCAGCATACTTTATGCATGTAAGCGCGTACAGTGATATTTTTTCAAGTCAATATAAACTATCAAGACTGAGTTTTATCACTTTGAAATGCAAGCTGAAAAGTCATCATTATTGCCAAAACGAATGACAGGCTTAAATGAGAAGATCATCGAAATTTTGAGTTACGCCCTGTTCGAAGTGTAACCATTAACATCACTCATATTCTTTAGGTTAATTAGGCATTCTAATACCGTTATGCATGTTCAAATACTTTCAATGACACATTGCAGTTATTTGCTGTCTAAGTCTTTCACATTTAGCTGATTCTTCGTAGACTCAAGTGACATAATGCATTAGGGAGCCAATTTTGTATTGTTATTATTATTCATAAATTATTGTTATAGCCCTACTAGCTGCCCCGGTTGTGTTGGCTAACTTTGTACTACTCTGGAATTTAAACTTCAATCGTTGAGTAATGCACTATGTGACAACTTTCCTATTGGGCTAAGGAAACTGTCTAAATAGAAATTCTGAACGCTAACAATGGCTATGTTCTAAATCTACGATTGAATAACCGAAATAGCTAGAGTGATCAATAGGGCGATATTCAAAACTGAAAAGGCAATAGATGGCTCTTTTTCAATGGTAGTAAAAACGAAATCCTGAAGCAAAGAAAGCACCACGGATGATGAACTAAACACAAAAAGTTATGTATTCACTTTACACTTGATTTCTAATCACTACTTTTTTGATCCTGTTTCCTAATTGCAAGTATTTTATGATTTTCATTATTTTCCATACGTTTTGACAGTTCTCCGACTACTATTCTTCCATGTGCCTGTGTTGAAAGTTTGAGAAATTTGAGAATCCAGCGAGGCGCGATCAGTGAGTGGAAGAGAAACATCAGTGTCGCCGCTTGGCGGCCGGTAAGAGAAACTGAATGTTCGAAAGGTTGTTGTCTGTAATTTTTGCCGCTGACGCCAACTGTTAGCGTTAAAAACAAAATAAACAGTCGTTACCCTATTGAACCAATTCGTAATGACGAACTAAATCGTACGCACCATCAACACAGAGAACAGACGTTCATCTTTATTCGTCAGCGTGCGTAAAGCTTTGTACTGGTCATTTCAAAGTATGTCGTTAGGCTCCTGTTACGTGGCGCTGTCAACAGAATATAGGAGTTTCAATTTTGCCACTTTTTACACTTTGGCGCTAGTGTCACCATAAAAAATTGGCACTTGTCGCTAGCGTTGCTTTGTATGCCAATGTATATTGACGTTCACTAGTGCCATCGTGTGGTCGAAACGAGTTTATATGTCGCGCTGTCTGCGTTGTCGGCGCTGATGATTGAATCTAACCTTTACACATGATTTGGTTGGAATTTTGTTCGAGCCTCCATGTCTGTTCTCTGTGCCATCAACATCATATCGTAATTTTCAGGTTTTTCCAAGAATACTGAACCGATTTGTATGTCAGAGTAACCCCTTATTACCTGGAATTGTATAGTGCACATTTTTTTTTTTTTTTTTTGATAAATTGACCAAAAACAAAATGGCTGTTAAAAACATTTTATATGGAGAATGTCGGTCCCCTAAGAAACATCGGAATAGCTTCAAAACTAGGTCACCAATGATTAATATCGACGCGGATTCCTAAACTAGAAGAATTTTTTAAGCTCTTGTGATAAAATGGTGCAAAAATATCGAGGAACAAAAAAGTTATCGTGATTTGAATACTTTTTAGCGGTAAAAAATGAAGCTGCCGGTAGAGGGGTTAATTTCATTTCATTCCATATCCTGCTATCCATAACCGAAAACTCAAGTCCGAAAGCATTATTTGACGTCTACTTGCGTTTTGATATACAACATGAATTGCATGTAAAATAATTTGAATCGTGAGTACATCGGTTTACCAAACTATCCACAATATTGTCTATAAACTAGTTTGGCTACCTAACAAAATTGGCTCCGTAATGCCTTATAGCACTTGAGCCTTCAAAAAATCAGTTTATTCTGAAAGACTTTTTATATGCCATTGAAAACATTTGAACATGCTTAACGGTATTAGAACCCCTAATTTGTAATTTAAAATTTATGTTTTTAATGGTTACACCTCCAAATTGGCGTAACTCCATATTTTGTTGATCTTCTCATTAAAAACTCCGCCTAGAATTTACAGATAACTAAATGAATTACCTTTGAATCAAATTTTAATATTTTATTACTTCTGATCACAGTCAATGAAAGCGCAATTCAATATCTCAGATTTCCTTTGAATTTGAGAACTTAACTTCAAAACAGGCCCTATGTTTTTTTTTTAATTTTCCCCGACATAGAAAACGACTGGTGAGCACAGATTTGATGCAGATTTTTTTCTGATAATAACGGTTAGGGGAGCACCGTGTGTCCATTTGGTGTAAAATTTACTAATTAAATTGTTATCGGATAACAAGGATTACTTTAACCACAGAACCGACACTGCCAATCGACGTATTGGCTTGTTAATACACGGAATAGTTGAGAAAAGCGTTCAAATTGCTTTCAAACTGATGAAATATTACTTGCTTGTACCAATAGTTGCGGTAAAGTGTTCCTATAGTGGAGGATCCCATAAGAAAACCACGGATACCGCAACTATAGGAACACAAATTAAAAATATACCGCAACTAAAGGAACAGTGTATCAATAGTGGAGGTATTATTTTTCGCTGACATGCCGTGGGTTACTGCGATGAAAACATTTTTCTTATTATGTCAGTGGTTGGTACTTCCCGTTACAACATAAACATCTACATTAATTGTGCTTCTTGAATTTAGGCGGTTAAATGAAGTTCAAACGTGCTTAGTACCTCCACTATTGGTACATCTACCCTATAGCAGTTATTACCGAAACTTATTTCAAACTTGGATCCAAACTCAAAAGAGATCCACACATATCGTAATGATCTACTTGATGAGGCATGTGGGGGAGTTGCAGTTATCATTCATAGGCGTATAAAACATCAAATTTTACCTTCATTTCAAACCAAAGTTTTAGAAACTTTGGATTTTTCTGTTGAAACACAGCTTGGTAAATACACTTTCATAGCTGCTTGTTTGCCTTTTCAATGCACTGGGCAGCAAGTTAATTTGCGTCGAATAACTTGCGGAAATTGATCCGCAATAAGTCAACATTTTTGGTCATTGGTGGCTTTAATGCAAAACATCGCTCATGGAATAATTCGCAAAGTAATTCCAACGGAAGAATTTTATTTGATGATTGCTTTTCAGGATATTTCTAAATTCAATACCCTGATAGCCCTCTTCTTCCTCTTCTAGAAACCCCTCTACGATTGATTTGGTCTTTACGGACTCTAGTTACCTTTGTACCCAACTGGTTACTCACGCTGATTTTGATTCTGATACTGTCTTTGTTACAATTAATATACATATCCCTTTAAACGATTCTCAATCCTATCAGCTCCACTTTCAATTATTTTTGAGCCAATTGTAATATACATGAAACATACATGAATAAAATTCGAATCCTTGATTATAGACGATGATCTTCAACCCTTGATCCGCATTAAAAACGTGAGGAGAAGGCAATTTCAACGCACTCGCGATCCTGCTATGAAAATGCTTTTGGCCACCTAGATTGCATAAAAACCGCATAGTGCGTCGCCGTCGGCTTTGGACCGGCTTCAAAAAGGTGCGTCCCAGTCGTGAGCAATTCAACGGGTTCGTCTTCTCGACAATGTTTTTCAACTTTTTGAACCGCTATTCGCGTGATGCTTAGATTTGGCACTAATGGGTAGGTGGCAGCTCATGACGGAAAAGAAGCCACAATTTTGAAGGAATGATCTGCAGCTGCCACTGTCGGTCTCCAATCGGCGAGATGAAAACATTTTGGATGCTCTCGTGCGGAAGAAGATCTTTTGTTCGGTGTGAGATTTGCCCAAGCAATGAAGAGTATCTACAAAATGAGTCGGAAAAGATGTTAAATGCGTGCTAAACGGTTTCTTCCATTGGATGATTTATTTTTTCGGAACAGTAAGAGACGCGAATTTCCTAGGTAAAACAGGGAGTCAATGATGGAAGCATATTTCAACGCTCTCTCACCGTTAGATGGCCGCATTCACGAGCTTCTAAGGTAGTAATTGAAATGATGCGCAGAATTGAATGAGGAATAATCGCTTACACTTTTAGCTATCTTCTTAGCAACAATATGGTACTGTTACAAAATTCTGTGTGATTTTTGTTTGGGAACAAAATGCCGAAAGACAAAACGTCAAAAAGATAAAACGACGATTTATTTATTTTTTTCGGAAAAAAGATATTCTTTCGGGAAATTTTCGTTCCCTCACAATTTGCTCTTCTAGAAGTTTTGTACCTTCGACAGGCATTGCAGAATTCGTTCTCTATTAATTTTGAAGCACGATAAAGCAAGCGAAGAAAAACATCGCATATGTATTGATCCATAATCAGCAATGCACTATGGGCGGTTTCCATACCGACTGGCGGCCAAAAATATTTTTTCCATCTCATGTCGTATTTATGAGTTTTATGATACAAATTTGATGTTTTATTTTCAAAAACAAGTTTTCGAGACTAACTTTTGAATAGGGCCTATAGCGAAATATTGAACTTTGTTACTTATATTGTATATAAGAAATTTATGCGATTAACGTTGTGCAAACCATTATAAATATTAAAACTTACATAGAAATGATGATTTGAATGATTTAGCGAAATTCAGTTATTTTCTGAATTAATTTTTAGCTGTTTTTAAAAGAAAATGGTTAAAAATATTGGAAAAATTCAAAAAGCCTTAAATAAAAAAAGTGCAAATTTGTGCAGCTAAATTCTTCAAGATCCTTTAGTTTACATCTCAAAGTACCCTTGGAACTGAATTTAAGCCTGGGACAACTTGGGTCAAAAAAGTACTCGATGTGTTAACTATAAGCTTATTCGATTTTTTTAACCGCTTTATAAAAAAAAACATAAAAAAGCCACTATTTTGAAGCTTTTTTTTATTTTTTTTATTGTTTCTAGGAAGCCTTTTTTGTAAGCTTTCAAATGGTGTAAAAACATTTTACGTAAGAATCATAGAAAAAAAGTTATATTAATTTGAGTAAACCATAGTTTTTGTTAATAAAAACAAGTTTTTCTCCATAGGCTCAACTTTGGCACCTCATATCTGAGTGTGCAATGCAAATCATGTCCTAATATTTTGGGGAATTCTTAGCAGACATGTTTACAATGATATGGCGAACAAGAATTGAAATTTGGGGCACATCACTTTTTTTGATTATTGGCCACCTGATAAGCCATAGTGCAATGGTTTGTAATTTAAAAAAGCAGCAGCAAAGGAGCACGATATGCAATCCACGGACATCCTATAGCATTAGTATCCCCAGGTACTCTTAGCATACTTTGCATATTTTTTGTATTCTCTGAAAGAATACATTCAAGCATCTTTGAAAGGAATTTCAAAACAAATTTACACACGTGTACTTTTCACGCAATATAGGGGCGATCCATTAATTCCGTAAGACAATTTTCGGGGTTTTTCAACCCAGCCCCCTCCCCCCCATGGTAAGATTTTTTGTATGGAAATTAAAAATAAATTGTATGGCGCGTAAGAAATCTCAAACCCCCCCTCCCCCCATAAACCCTTAGATAATTAATGGACAGCCCCATATGACCCTTCTTGATAAGCACATCATGTGTGCTTTTTACTGGCAGATTTGGTTGTGAAATCTACATTTTATTGATCCTTCGATGTCAACTGTTTTACTATTCTAGACTTTTGATTATATTTTGCATATCAAGCTCCAATAATCGACTTAACGATTAAGTAGTCAGCTCGTTGCAACCAGTTTGACAACATTGCGACCTTTCGATTTTGTTATTCGTGTCTTTATCTACCCAGTCTCCCCATAATAAAAAAAAACACTCGAATCGATTAAATACCTTCTCGTTATGTGTTTGTATGGTGATCACACATCTGCAGAAAACATTCCTCGCGCTTCAGTCCACCCATTTATTTCCGCATTTGCCTTGCTGACCAAATTTGCCATTTCCTGATGATCTCTCTGTCTATTCGTGTCGGGTTGGTGTTTGTTTTTCGTGTGCTTACATTCACACCTTTCTCTTTTTGCTGTGCAAACCAACAGTTTCCACGCCTGCCTGGTCGCTTGCATTGCATCGCCAAGAGATTCTTCGTCAATTCGATACGCGCGCGTTGAATTGGTCTCCTGTTACAGGTCCATATAAAATCCGATTGCATAATAAGCATGCGTCTTTTCAGGGCTGGTAGCGTTTGAGTGACTGGAAAATGAAAAAAGTTTAACCAAGTAACAATTGTAATGCAATTATGTAGGTTACATTTGATTCTTAAAATCGTTTAATTGCAGCATTAGATTAAATTCACACTTTAGAATCTGTGTCAACATTGATCATTGGTCATCTGGAACCAGAGATATTCCGAAATTCCTTGGTGGACCCACGCATAACCATAACCCACATATATATCGCAGGCTACAGATTTTTTATTGTATTCGGATATTCATTCTTCGGATCAATACATTAATGTGAGTATGCTGTGAAAAAATTAAACAATTTGTTGCAGCCGTCTTTGAGTAATGACCATTTAGGTTGCTGGTACCACGCTGTCCAAATAATAATCTCGAAAACTTCAAAAAATCATATATCGTAATTTTCAGATATCTCTAAGATTACTTAACCAATTTGTATGATTTTTTCAGCGTAGCACCTTATTACATGGAATTGTATAGCCCACTTTTTATTTTGACGTAGAATTACGTCTTTCTTCTCTATACAGGAGTGAAATTAGAATTCCAAAATCAAGAGCGTTACGTTGGCATGAAATATTTTAAACGTTAATAACTTTTTGCTGGTTTAACGAAATTTCATGATTAGCACCTCAATCGAAAGACAAGACATCAAAGGTTCATGTCGTTTACTAACTGAATCTCACATACCTGTCCAAATAGTTTAATAACTGTTTTAAAAGAGAACGTTGATTTCAAGCATATCTATAAATAGGGGTGCTAGAGAAAAAATGACGTCGTTTGCTTTTCACTCTCCGATTGGATCGCATCTCAGCAGGCAACACATCGGCTTGCTCTGATCAGGCGTACTTCTCAGGCATAGACATCGATAGCGAAGGACCTCCCCGTTTGTCTTGCTTCGCTCAAATCAAACTGTCGAGCGAGCGAGAGAAGATGCCGTCCGAAGCCAAAGCCATCACCGCTGCCGCCGCCAAGAAGAAGGAGAAGAAGAAGAAGCAGTGCACCGGAGAATTTGCGGTTGAACTGTGAACACGGTCGGGTGAGGCACTCTCGGTTCACCGCTTGTTTGCGTTCACCCAGCCATCGCCATCGCTGCCGCCAATTTCATCGGCCGAGGAGCTGTTCTCCCACGCTTCAAGATTTCGACTCGTGATAAAATTAGCATTGGTGGTCAAGAAGCAATCCCGTTAGGAACAAATACCAGAAGCCCCCTGAGTTGCTGGTCCGAGAAGCAGCTAATCGAGCGTTGGAATAGTGAAATCGCTCAAGATTTCAAGAGAGAGCAACGTTTCCAGATTTCGACTTAAGCCCGGTGATCCACTACCCGTCGCTGTTGTGCACCATCAACGCCACGAAACATTCAGCTGGTTCGTCGTATAAGCAAATAACTTGCTCAAATTTATTCATTTGAGTTGAGGATTTCCCGTTTGACCATGACAATCAACTGATAACATCCCGCAGTGTTATTTATCTGTAAGAGAATCGAAGTTAACAAGGCCATCGGCCCTTTTCAGGGCCATCAAATTAGTGGAAAAGAGTTAAAAGAGAAATATTTACGACTTTATTTATGACTTCTTATATTCCTAAATCAATTTCACAGCTTCATACAAAATTTCATTTGTCATGAATAATTTATGACTCAACAATTTGTGACTGTATTCGAGGGCGCTGCTGCAGTGCCGTCGGGGTGCGTGCTCAACATTTTACAACGATTGTAAAATAGAGTGGCATTTCCAACAGCGTCTTTGATGTCAGCGTCATATTTTATAGAAACACGTTGATTAGAAAAATTATCACATGTAACAAAATTGCGACATATTTAGAATGCTTTTGAAAAGAAATTCTCATTGAACAAGTGTAGTAATTTTGGCACCCATGGATCAGAAATTTACCTTCATAATGAAGAAAACTATTTATTATCAATAGCTCGTATTGAATATTTAGTTAATTTCAACCCTTCCAACAGTTCATTTTCAACCAATTTCACACGCATTAGCATTCTCCGCAATTTTCAAGTAATTCTAAGCCCAACGTATTATTGGCACATACCCATTTCCTAGATTGGTCGATCAGAAAGCGAAGAGCATAAAAGGGAGGAGCATCATCTGCTAATCTATGGTTATAAAACATACTTTCTTCGTCGGATTCAGTTTCATTCCATTTCCGCTTTCGAGCTGGTAAGAGCTCCTCCGAACTTGCTTAGCGAGAAGTACCTCGCTGCTAGAAACCTGCTGAGCTATTAACCTTCAAGCTGTCAATACAGCATCTGATTTGTGGAACTCAAGATTAAAAGATTGAGCTATGTTTCCAGATTTTAACTTAATCCCTGTGATTCGCTACCCTGTTGCTGTTGTGCACCCATGAAATATTCAGCTGGTTTGTCGTATAAACAGAGAACTTATTCACATATACATTTTCGTTGGGGTTTCCCTGTTTAACCATGGCCATCAACTGATAACATCCCGTAGTGCTATTCATCTGTGACAGCATCCATGCTCAATCGGCTTTTCAGGGCCAACAAGCGTTGTTAAAAGGGTTTATTGAATAATATTTCCTAATTTATCTATCATGATCTAAATCTAGCGGTATTGTACAAAACTTGATTTGGTTCACATAATTTATCCCACATAATCTCATAAAATTTGAGAATTTACTCGTGAACGCCGCTGCAGCGCCGTCAGACCGTAATAACGTCATAGTACTCAGCATTGTATGGCATTTCAAAATTCTTGAGTACGGAAATTGGGAAATGTATTAAAATTGCAACAGATTTTTAATACTGTTCACTAAACTGATTCTTGACCAGTTGTAATAAGCATCTTTTGATCTGATATTTTTCTACATATTAGTTTCAATGAAAAATGCATTGCAAATGTGAAATTATATTAAGCAGAGCATTCATATTAACGCTTGTATTGGGTTTTGAATTCCGATTTCAATAACTTTTACGAATCAGGATATTTATCAGAAATATTTAAAATTTGCTAGAATGCAAAACATTCGTGTTTTTGCATTCATTGTAAACTATTGAAATAATGTTTTATTGTTCATCCGAACGCGTCCATGAATTTTCAAAGATATGTGAATCCCTAACCAAGACATCAACTTTATATACCTTATGTCCCAGATTGGTCGATCAGAAGAAGGCGAAGAATAAGGAAGGGAGGAACATCGTCTGCTATTCAAATTGTGTAAAACATACTACTTTCGACTGATTCGGTTCATTTCATTTAAACTTTCGAGCTAGTAAGAGCTTCTCGTGAAAGTTGCAGCATCGGTACAGTTAAGATACAATCCCGTTAGGTACCACTACAAGAAGCCTCATGATCGGCTGATCTGAAAAGCTGCCAATCTTCGGGTATGTGCAATTGTTCAAGACTGAGCTACGTTTCCAGATTTCGACTTAATCCCTGTGGTTGTCATATAGTCTATTCCCCTGAGAAGAAAGCGAAGAAATAGGCTAAGGCACCGTCCACAAATTACGAAACGCTCTTGAGGGAAGGGGGAGTAGGCTCAAGCGTTACGGCTCATACAAAAATTTAAAAATTTTCGCACGAAAAGCGTTACGGAGGGAAGAGAGGGGGTTAAAAATTTTCAATTTTACCGTTACGTAATAAATGGATGCCGCCTCAATAGGAAATAAGCTATATGAAAATCATGTATTGGCAAGGGATCTACAAGATAGCATCATGTTGTTATTGCATCCCGACGGCACTGCAGCAGCGTCCTCGGAAACATCCTCAAATTATCGTATTGTCGATTATTCGTAATGAATCAGATATTGTATTTGGTAAATATATTAGGAAATATTGCACAATTAACTCTTCAGAACACATTTATTGGCTCTGGGGTCGATTAAATTGTTGAAATCGAGTCACACGGACACATTGATTGATTGGCGCACTGGTTGAAATCCTCCTCGCCCGATAAGGTTTGCGGTGGCGGCTTTTTCGGAGTCTTCTTCATCACGGCGATCTTTGAAACTTGAAGCGATTTTGCTCAGGAATTGCCTTCTTTTTCTCCTACTTCTTCTCGGATGTCAGCCACAATCACAGTTTAGGACTGCGATGGCGGCCACAACCATCTAATTCTCCTGTGGACTGCTTCCTCTTCTTCTTCTTGGCGGCGGCAGCGGTGATGGCTTTGGCTTCGGACGGCATCTTCTCTCTCTCTCGTACGACAGTTTGATTTGAGCGAAGCACGGCACACGGGGGATCCTTTGCTATCGATGTCTGTGGCTGAGAAGCACGCCTGGTCAGAGCAAGCCGATCTGTCCATCGGAGAGTGAAAAGCAAATGACGACAATGACGGTCCCCAAGATGGTTGACTTGAGGAACGAGCTGCAGCGCTTGGGCAATCATCGATTACGGACGCATGGAGACGAACTGCGTGGCATACTGGATCATAGTGACCCTGCCTGCACATTGTTGAGTATCAATGTACAGAGCCTAAATGCTCATGCAATGGATATTGATACAGACCAAATTATGACCAGTGTAGAATTCCTTGCACTGAGTGAGATTTGGCTAGACGATCACTTCTCCGTCGACATTGCTGGCTCCAGCTGCATAACCAGTTCAAACGCTCCAGCGTGAGAGCTGGAGGTGTGGCGATTTACCAGAAGGATACGGCCTTCAACATACTGTGCAAGATACGAAAATGTTCATGACCCGTAATTTATTCAATTATGTAAAACAAGATACTCCTATTGTAGTCACCGGTTACTTTAATATTGACGTTTCCAAACAAGAAAATATTAAATTTGTCTATTTCATAAATTTGAAGTTGGAAAATCGTCCAAATGAAGAGACCACATTAGGTGGTTCTTGTACGATTTAATGTTTATTAAAAATATAAGTGTAGATTGCAGTCGATATTGTTCGTACTTTTCGTACCATAGACCGATTATCACGATCAAAGCACCCGAGCTATCAAACATCTAATCTACTGGAGGAGTTTGGCGAACTATAGCTGGAGCCAGAACTGAAACCGGTCACCCAACCAAACAACACAAGGAAGCGACGACCAAACAAACAAACTCAATCATCTGGCACATCACTGGATTATACCTGGAACACTAAACACTGGTTCTCGGAACCACCGAACGACAAATGGTCCTTTTCAGGACCACCAAAATGAGTCCAAAAAGAGTTAATTTCTGAAAACTTCTTCCGATCAATAACAACACAAAACTAGTATACTTACAAATTCATACACACGACAAATTATTAATAATCTCTCATTACACTCATACTCAAACTTCACTGTTATTCAAACATCATAATCAAATCAAATCCTTTTTAAAGTATTTACTTTGAAATTGGAAATCCGAAACTCTGAAAAAGCTTCCAAGCCAAATGACAGATCTCCCTTATTGAATATTCACAATCACAGCACCTATCATCTATCATCAAACATCCTATCACCTGCAAAAAGCTACCGCACTGTTGTAAGAGTCTGACCCAGAATTGATCGAAGTTGTGTCCATAGTAGTTCTACGTCAACCCCGCGGTAATGTAACAGACATTACCCACCCCAATTTTTTTTTCGATAAGTTTGCATGAATCAAAATGGTCACCTAAGACACTTTATATGGAAAATGTCGGCCCCCAACATTGGAATATCTTTGAAACCAGTGAACTGGAGCAAAAACTGAAGCTGCCGGTAGAAGGGTTAACAAATATAAAAACTGTTTAAAATCCACTGGTTTGAATTGATTCAGATTCTTTTGGGAGCAACACTTCCCATATTTCTTTGACCGCCATTTTGTTAGCAGCCAATTTATCAAAAAAAATGAACCTGAGCCAGGTATTATGGAAATTTTCTGATAGTATCATATGAATCGGCAGAGCTGTCTCCAGGATATCTTAAAATGACAATGAAAACTCTCATCAAAGTAATGCTTTTGAAAAACGAATAACCAAACATTAGAACACTCGGCTAGGCGTTGATCTTCAAGAAATTTTGGAATATCAAAGGAAAAATATGACCAATGATTAAAATCACTACAGTTTTTTTTATATAAAGTTGTTTTAGAACTTGCGATCTAAATAACACAGCGAAACAAATATAACATTTTTGCATGCTTCAAGCATCCAATTCTGTAGTACATGCTGAATCTGATGCCGTTCTCAGAAACGTTCCAGCGTGTCATAATTTTGAACAATAGGTTGCCAATGTTTTATAAACACTGGATTTATTGATGTTTACATGAAACCTAAACTGTGATGATACTTTTTAATGATCTAATTTATCAAAAATGCAATATAGGACTTCAACTTTCATTTAAGATATAATTTGGCTTCAACTACATGATAAAATTTTGATTTAATCTTCTTTTTCATCATTCATGCAGTCTTCATACAAAGTTACTCCTTTGTCTTATACAGTAATTTCTCGATTATATCACGGATCCAAAAATTTTTGGCGTGATATACCGAAACGTGATATAATGAAAATGTTTTTTTCTACCATACCATTTTCATCGAAATTTGACCTTTAAGTTACAGAAATAGAGCAAATGAGATGAAAAGCACGTAAGAGATGGTTCAAATAGATATTTGTTGGATGTTTGGAGTTATTTATCAATGTAAAATGTATGAAATTCATTTCATCATTGTGGCGTGATAAAATCGAACAGAAAACCGTGTTAAAATCGAGAGTGATATAATGAAGCGATATTAAAACAAGCAGTGATAAAATCGAGAAACTACTGTATTTAGAATACAATACTTTTCTAATTCAACAGACATAACTTTTGAGCATCGAAAATGTATTATGAACTTTGTTGACAATTATTGTTTAACATCTTCTTCTTCTTCTTCTTCTTCTTCTTGGCATTAACGTCCTCACTGAGACAGAGCCTGCTTCTCAGCTTAGTGTTCTTATGAGCACTTCCACAGTTATTAACTGGGGATTTTTTTTATTTCCGTACAAAGTGGGCCGAAGGGTCTCAGATTTTCATGAAACTTTTTCCACAGGCAGGGCTCATCAATGTATGAATAAAACAAAATTGAGAAAAATTCAAGGTCGCTTATTTTCCCGAAAAACTCAGTTGGAATTTTTTTTGTTTTCCTCTGACACTACTTACTTTGAAAAATCATAACTCAAGAACGAAGCATCGTAGAAACAAAGTTTTTTTTTAATGAAAATCAAAGCAAATTTCTTCAATAATAAAAAAAATAACTGGAAAAAGTTTTCCACAAAATTTTTCACCGTTGAGAAAATTCGTAAAGAAAAGCAGGAAAAACTATGCTCCAACTCGTGGAAAATTTTCAAAAAAAAAAAATATTTTTGAGAAGATAATTTCATAAGCTTTAATCGCTGAAATTTTTGAAATGTAGTTTTCTTTTCGTTTTTGGGTTATGGTCAATTTTGTAAAAAAAATGTGCAAATGTGTCATTTTGAGCCTTTCCTTTGAAAAATCATAATTCAAGAACGAATCATCGCAGAAACAAAGTTTTTTTTTATGAAAATGAAAGCAAATTTTCTCAGGAATAAAAAAAAATATTAACTGGAAACAGTTTTCCACAAAGTTTTCCACCGTTGAGAAAATTCGTAAAGAAAAGCCGGAAAAACTATGTTCCAATTAGTGGAAAACTTTTCAAAAATATATAATATATTATAAGCTTTAATCGCTGAAATTTTTGAAATGTACTTTTTTTTTCGTTTTTGAGTTATGGCCAATTTTGTGGAAAATGACCATTTAAGCCTTTTCTTTGAAAACCCATATTTCAATCGAAGCATCGGAAAAACAAAGATTTTTTATCAAAGCAATTACAAATTTTCTAAAACACCTGAAAAAAAGATATGGGATTGGTTTTAATGAAGTATAAGTCGGAATGGATGATATTTTTCATGAAAAATTACACCGCTAAGAAAAATCGAAAAAACTGTTTCTGCCTCAATTTTTCATTACACTGAAAAGGGATTCTTTCTTTTCTATGGAACAAATAAGATTATTATTTATTTATTTTTTAATTTTATTTATTCAATTATTCAGTATATAACTAACATTTTCATCTTAATACTATCTATTTTTTCAACCGGGAAGACTGTCTTTGGTTGCTAACACCAGAAGATTTTCGTTTCTTTGTATTATTAAGAACAAAGCATGCTGTATTTTCTTGGTTTTCATGTGCATCTGAGAATTCACTAGCAAAAATGCTTCGTTCGTCTTTTGGTATAAATGAATGATATTTTTTTGTTCCAGGAATTGGAACAAGGTTAGAAAATCTTTCCTGAAGAAATTTTTCAGCCTCTGAATAGTCATTTTCAGTTTAATAGATAAATTCCCAATCTTTTTTAAATTGGTCCTTCACCTTTTGCGACACAGCCTAGTCGAAAAATTGTTTGGCGTTATTAATTTCGGCTGACTTTCTAATACGAGCATCTCTAGCCATTCGCTTAATGTCAAATTTCAAAATTGTATGCAACCATGAAAATGATTTTAAAATTAAAGCAGAATGGCACTTTTTCCCAACCTCACATGGAAAAGGTCTTTGTGATGGTATCGGTGGCAACATTACGATGCTTCTTTCTTGAGTTATGATTTTTCAAAGAAAAGGCTCAAAATGGCACATTTGCACATTTTTTACAAAATTGGCCATAACTTCAAAACGAAAAACAGTACATTTCAAAAATTTCAGCGATTGAAGCTTATGAAATTATCTTCTCAAAAAAATTTTTTTTGAAAATTTTCCACGAGTTGAAGCATAGTTTTTCCGGCTTTTCTTTACGAATTTTCTCAACGGTGGAAAATTTTGTGGAAAACTTTTCCCAGTTAATATATTTTTCCTATTCCTGAGAAAATTTGCTTTCATTTTCATTAAAAAAAACTTTGTTTCTACGATACTTCGTTCTTGAGTTATGATTTTTCAAAGTAAGTAGTGTCAGAGGAAAACAAAAAAATTCCAACTGAGTTTTCCGGGAAAATCAGCGACCCTGAATTTTTCTCAATTTTTTTTATTGATGAGCCCTGCCTGTGGAAAAAGTTTCATGAAAATCTAGGACCCTTCGGCCCACCTTGTACAGAAATAAAAACAAATCCCCAACTGAGAGCTTTCTTTGCCAATGATGCCATTTTCGCATTCGTATATCGTGTGGCAGGTACGATTATACTCTATGCAGAGGGAAGTCAAGGAAATTTCCATTACGAAAAGATCCTGGACCGATTGTTTAACATATGAAGTTTGAATTCTATGGCAAATCAAGCAAGAAAATTCCAATTGGCATGCAAGTTGACTTAAATTTTTCATTTTAAACAGTCAACATCTCGAAAACTATATTAATAGGAGTTTAAACTGTGACCATCGCTTTAAACAGAAAACTGCTACCAGCCCTGTCTTTCGGCTGCTCTGAGTTTCGCCGATCGCCGTGTATCTGGTGTATCGACTTGGCGTCGAACGATTGGCAAGTTTTAGTTTTGATTCGTAAATTAATTGCGATTACTCGATGATGTGCGGCTTTAACGAAGAGAGGATATTTGACGAAACACCGCGAAAAAGAAACACAGGCGGCAATAAAACAACAACCACTTGATCAATTCCACAGTGGTTACCGTCAGTGTTGGACAAAACATGGTCCATGTCCATACTCAAGTCAAAAGTCATGGTCTGAAATGAGTTTTTTGTGGATCGATTCGTATGAAATTTACGCAGAACTTCGGAATTTGAATTTCAACATACCTTTATGTGTACTATTATTTCTTTCTTTCGCGGGTTCATTAGCAACTCCGGTTTAATAAGAATGGTGTTTTGAACAAATATCAATAATTGGCATAATATGGAAAATTGAATGAGTAGCTCCATAAGCAAAAATGCAGTTAGCGGAGAAGAACAAGTCAGCTGATTTTTTTATGTACATCTTTCATATTTTAAAATAAATCGTTTGAAATTTTTCCTTAAATATTTAACTTTAGTCAAGTCCTTATTACGTTTTAAAACATGCATTAAACAAAATTGTAATTTTTTTTAAATTAAGTGATAAGTGGTAAGTGCTGTGAAAAATTCATACAAATTGGGTCAAAGATAAGATATTAAGATATAGCCTACATAAGACAGTTATTGTGCATGGAGAATCGAAAATGTTGCAAATGTGTTGTTCAACACTGTATATCGCTTTGAACAGTTGAAGTAAGATGAAACACGAAGAAGATCAATGGCCTGATTGCCGATACGAATGATCGAATTTATTGATAGATCTCTAATACGACTAATGGGTAGGTAGGTCCAGTAAGTTCAACGTTCATGTAATGCAAGTATTTACTGTTCCATTTATTTCGTTTCTGAACGCATATTACCGATTGTTGATTTTTACCAAAAACACCGGTTTCTTGCTTACTAATCGATCGAATATTTTTGTGCACTCCGGAGGGTTATGCACGCTTTTGGGTGGTTATTTTTGGCACAATTACAGCGCTCAATGGTGCAATCGCGATGCACCGCTCATTACTGGAGACCGGATGATGTATACGATACACATGTGCAAAGGGAAATAAGAAAATCATGTTTTGGCAAAAAATCGTAATCAAAACAAAAAGAGAAAAAAATGTTACGAAACATTCGGAGAGGAAATTGATTCATTAAAGATGAAAACATAACCGTTGCAGTGTAGGTCCGAATGGAATGTCCGATGAAGAAGAAGTTGTAAATTCAACAAAGCTTCCTAAATGCTGTGGTATGTATAGATAAATTGATGCAATAATAAAGTATAACAATAACCGAAAATTATATGTGCAAAACACGAACGCTATTATTATAATTCGGCGATTTTGAGCCGATGGTCAAGAATTGATGATTATGGGGTTAATTATAAATGCTGGAAGTGTGTCAGATCAGATGATATGGATGGTTACAATTGCTATAATGAATAATAAAATATCTAAACATTAGCTTTTGAAAAGCATCATTAATGCTTCCCAGACAACCAAAATGTACGTATAACGAAATCACCTGGAGGCTTTGTATGTGCCAAATTTCACCACTTATAAGATGTCACGAAAAGGCCTTCTACGTACAAAAGTGGAGGCGATATACGTGCATATATTATTTGATGAATAATAGCATACAATGCGAGTGCATAAATTTTCTACCGAACTAACCTGTGATCTAATGCGACTTAACTTATGATAACAAATGTTGATTTGACAGCTGCCACGGATTGATGCGACTTACTTTGTACGAGTGTACGGAACGAAACAAAATGTATAAATGAACTTAGAAAAAAAGCGTTTTATACGAGGAAAATCAACAATCTGACAATTTGATCCACCGTGTTTTGCGGGTTTGATGTAATTTGTATGAATTAACGAGTTGTTACGTGAACTTTTATGCAACTTCTGATTGTCTGTGTTATAAGCCTGATGCATGATCTTCAGTTGTTTGTGTTGCTGCGTTTATAGAATTGTCGCCTGTTCAGGTTAGCTTACTATAAGAACCAAGTAAAGACTCAGCGATCTCAGCATTGCAAATGAGCTTTTGTACCGCTTTGTCATCATACTGATATTAATTATCCGTTTGAACACAACGGAAGCAACTCGACGACGATGATCAATTCCACCTTGGTCACAGTATTGCGCAGTTTCCCTTAGAACAATAGTCTACCGATCTCCATATAGTGGAACGCGTGAGATCATCTCTAAATAAATAAGTTCATAAAAAGGAGAACGTTACAACCTGATAAACGATCGATCGTCACTGAATCGAATACAAACGTAGTTCATTCGATTTCCAATAACTTAAAGTGAACCCACCAAACGATGTTTGCAGAAAGTTAAGCTCAAGCTAGCGTGAACAGCGAACAAACCTTCAAAAATTGACGATCGCTGAAGCGTGACACCAAAAGTGAAAAACGGCGAAGACACTCCTCCCTCGATGACGGCAGACTGCGCGATAATAATTACATATCGAATTATGAACATAACCTTGAAAACTGGCAGGTTCAGAGACGACGGCGACGAGACGACGAATGCGGCATTCTACCAAATAATGGCTCGTAAAAATTGGTCAACCAGAACAAATAAGCGAAGGAATCCATCGACTTCGAAAACATCGTTATCACGAATGGTTCAAGACTGGAAGGTGACCGCGTGCTTCCTTACCCCCTCTAACGAACAAGGTGCCGGATGAAGGCAATGTGATCTCCGTGCAATCAACGTAATGAGCAATTATCCAACGGTGGCGTGCTGACCGTCGTATCTAGTTGAAGGAGCTGTCCGAGCAGTAGCAAAACTGGACGACTGGAAGGTGCTTCTAACAGCTAATCACTTTGCTGTACATAGTCACTTTACCACATTCCATAGCACGCTAACAACTTCAAGAGCAGATCGCTGTTGTTAGCTCTGGACATGAACAGGCAAAGATCGTGATGTGTTTGTTAGCATATCAGGTTGCACAGAATTAGGTGTGATTAGAGCTGTGCGACGCTGGCAAAAGAGGTTATAGAGCGGTTCAAATTAAAAATAAGCAAAATGTACTTCTATCACCGGTAGAATTATATGAAACTTGATGCTAGTTAAAATGCCAGAATCTTATTCCTCGAGGTTTAATGGGGAATGTTGTTTAAAAACCATTCCATTTTGAACTACTTTTATTTGGGGTGTTGTTGAAAATTACAGGACTGTAATCCCATTCGAGAAACGAGACGCAAAACTGTAGTAGTATGCGCAGCTAAATAACAGTAATCTAATTGACAAGTTCGTACTTAGATACCTTGAAGTATTATCGTGCTTTGAACATTTATCTAATTTTCTCTAGAGTAAGGTGGGGCAAAAGTTCGACCTTAGTGGTATAATCAAAGTTTCCAAGAAAAAAATAGCAGATTAAACAAAACAAATACTGTACAGTGAACCTTCAACATATGGGCTTTAATATAATAATAATTTTGCTGAACATACTTGTGTCAGAATATTTACCCATTTTTAGTTATAACAGTTTCAAAACTGATTGTCTTAAACGAACTTTTGTCCCACCGGTGGGGCAAGTGTTCGAATCAAGTGTGGGGCAAAAGTTCGCTGGCTAAAACACTTAATATTGATACTTTTATGACAGACATACTTTATACCAGCCGTAAACTTATGTTTGCCGGAAAATACACACTAAATTTTCATCAAAAAATTGCCCAAAACAGGGTTAATTTTAATATACCCAAAAGAAGCAGTTTTTCGCAAAACTAAGTGAAAATGTAAAATTTTGGTAAGATTTTCCGCACGGTCAGGTAAATTTCGCTTAATTTGAAGATACTGTGTAGATTTTGGGTAATTTGAATTTTCAACTGTAAGACCGTCTTCAGTGTCATGTACTAGTTAAAAAACTTTAACAGCATAAAACAGTATAATTGAACAGGTTTTGAACAACAATACCCTAAAACTATCACAAATTGCTTCAAAATGTCTCCCAAAAGTCTTGATTATCTAAAACAATATGGTTTTGACAAAAAACTTTGGTCAAAGTAAAAAATTGCTAAGCGAAGGAAACACCAAGGCACTTAATTTTGACATAACTTTTCTGGACACATTTTCTTTGCCTTTTAAAAATCAAATAGTATTCAAAAACAAGATTTGTTGCTATGTTTCACAAAAAATATATGTTAATTTTGAAGTACAAACATTTTAACGAAAGAATTTGATGTTATAGCATACAATTTCCGCCAACTTACGTGATTATAAGCAAGTGAGCACTTTATTTTGGCGATGATTGTAGAGTAAGTTGGGGCAAAAGTTCGGCCCTTGTGAAATAGTCATTAAAACTATATCAGTTCAAAATAAATAAATTCCACACAGTTTCACAGTTTCAACATATTAGCTACAATTTTTCTGTTCTTGTGTTGAAAATTTTACCCATTTTTAGTTTTAATTGTGATAAAGTTGATTAACTTGAACGAATAGCCAGCCAGGAACTTATGTTTGCAGAAACACCTTGATTTTTTTTTTATTTTCCATAACTGGATTTTTTCAGCATTCACTTTGCAAAACTAAGTACAAACATGAAATTTTGGTGTCTATTCTGGAACGCTTAGTAATATTTCGCTAAATTTAGAGGTAATATGTGGATATTGAGCAATTTGAAAGTTGTTCTCCAAGATAATATATAGCATGATCATTGCCCCGCTGCAGCGCGCTGATTCGAATTTTTGCCCCACTTCGTCGAAAAATGGTTTCAAAGCATTTATGCAAACACTAATTTACTTCAAAGCATCCTTATGATAGGCCTGTCAACGGAGTACGCTCTTACATAAAAAATCGAAGAAGATTTTTTTATTTTGTTCAATGCAATGACATTTCGACATAAAATTACAATTTTTACACTTCAAACAACAAATAACCAGAACTTTTCCAAATCTCTATCGATTTCCATAACATTTAGAGAGAAAGTCTTTAAATTGAATGGCATTCGAACCACTATGACATGTATAACGTTTGTTTTTAATTTAGCTAAAAATCATAAAAAATAACTTTTATTCCACTTGAGCTTTTGCCCCACTTCAGTGCTGGGAATGATAATAATAGTAGACTTGAATTTCGCGAAAATCACGTGGCTCTCTCACTACAGTAGTTTAAAATCGTGAATCTCATCAAGTAGCCTATATTGGGTACATGAATTTCTCTAAATCAGTAGTGTCATTGGAGGCTCTAAATGCGGGAAATGCAGCGGGACATAGAACATTTTTATACAGTATTTTTGGGTTGCCCTTAGCAACGGGTGTTTTGCAATTTTCAATGCTTTTTGCCTACAGCAGCGATGGGCGTGAGTTTCACTGGCTTCGCTGACTGTGATTGGCTTTGTTTGACTACTGTAGAGTGAATTTCAGATTTTTTCCCAACCCTGCCCCACTTTACTCTATGTTGATTCGCATCGTGTCGTTTCGATTCACCAAAAAAAAAAAAAAAACTTGAAATATGTTTTGAATATATAAGAATCATCATAGGAATTCGTATAGTAATTTCCATGAAAAATACGTCAAAGAATTTCTCTCTATGAAATTTTTCTGCATATTCCAACGAGTATTCTTCAAGAAACTCTTCCGACGATGTATCTCGGTATTTTTCCTAGGTCTCATCCAATAATTTTCACAGTTCACTGTGGAACATGTTCTAGGATTCCTTTTTCAATTCCTATGAAAATTTTTCCATGAGTTCTGGGATTCTTTGAGTGTTTGAACCATTTTGCCTGAGATTTATCGAACTATTTCTATGGGTGTTGCTCTTGGAATTTCTCCCTTGATCACTCTACACGGGTAAAAATCAGAATCCAAAAACAAGATTATGACTCATGATATCATGATTCCAGCGTGTTTTCGTCTTATGAAAATACACCATGATTTGGACTCATGATATCATGAGTCAGATTGCCGTAACGTAACACACGCGTTAGGTTTTTGTAGCTGATTGCTCAGAATCATGATTCAAATGCCAAAAATGCTGAGTCGCGCATCCGTTTATGATCGACAAAATAAAAAAAAGTTAAAAATAGCATGCATTGAGATTCGAGCCAAGAAGCTTCCGATTGTGAGCCACGTACTCTACCACTCAACCGCTTTGTCATCTGGAATCAAGAGTGATCGAAACGAATATGATGAAGCAAAGTGCACCGCTTAGTGTTTTCACACTGGATGTTACGCTTATGAGGAATCATGATTATGACTCCAGGAACCATGATTTGTGATCCTGATATTATGACCTAACCAATTTATGAATTTCATGATTTGTAAATCATGGTGTGGGGATCAGATTTTTATCCGTGTAGGAAGATATGCCTCGAAAAATTGCATACATTCCTTCAAGTTATCCTTCAGGGATTCATCCATGATATACTAGTTCCAACATAGATTATTTCAAGATTATACCAGGTTTATGTTAAGGAAGATTTTCAGTGGAATTCCCTTTAAAATGTTTTAAGGGTTTCCACCAGCGATTTCTTCACTAATTACCGTTTTGTTTCAAATTCCGGACAGACTCATTTTCCGAACACTCGATTTTTGTATGACAACTAGGTTGAAATGTTTCGCTGAAATATGTCATCAAATTACCAGGACATGACAGTCAATTGAAATTTATTTTCAACGTCTTTAAATCTGTTTTATACTTCGAAAGTACTGATGATTCTCTAGTTCGAGGTCAGTAAAACTAGCTCAGATAATTTTATTTGCGAAATCATTCATTTGAGTACGATTTATTCATGCTGTTTGGAATTTGAGTCAAATTGTTCGGAATATGAGACAGAATAAACACAGTTTTCGGCATTTGAATCAAAATGTTATTTCATACCTTCACGTAAAAACAATACAAAACAAGTTTTAATAAACCTTTTTAACGGCACACCCAACAGCTAACGGTTAGACTTTCTGAAGAATTCGAAATTTTCACAAATAACTGCTATATTATGCCTATATATGATATATCAGATGTCACTGTTGGCCTTAAGTGTTCGGAATATGAGTCAAAACGGTATCGCATAGTAGGGTGCGGATTATTTCTCAAAAGTTCTCAAACCCAAAATTGTGTTTGCTTTTCTTAATTTAGTTTACATAAAAAGAAAAACCTTTAAGTTTGAGCAAAATAAATAGAGACTTAGAGGTGGCATAAACGGATTGAAGGTGAACTTTGAAGTTATAAAATATGACCTTCAGTGAAGTCTACATAACTTTGTTATTCTCGAATCAAATTTTAAAACTTATTGCCCTGTTCTCTTCCAAATAAAATTCAATAGAAATTCATAGAGCATCAAACTTTCTAAAATCAAAATTCTCAGTTTACAATAGTTTTATCCAATGCTTCCCTTATTTGGCCGAGAATTTCAAATTCGTTTGTCCATAACCGATTTCAAATATTTTTAAATGGTTTTGAAGATATTTTGATTGCTTTTTTAAAGTGTGAGAATTGATTTCGTTATTTGATAAAATCTACCCAAAACATAAAATTTAACGAAAAATATAAAATTTAGATTTTATTTTTTCATTTAAACCTAAGTACGTTTTTTCATGTTTGAAACCATGTTTGAAATGGTTTTGTTTAAAAATTTAAATAGATTTTATCATAAAATATTTTTGCGTTTATTAATAAATATAAACTCTGTTCAAATCACAGTTAAAACAAGATGCTTTTTAAATTTCAACTGAATGGTAAATATGTAATTTCCGGCAAAACAAACTTGAACAATACGATGAAAATTGATTGATTTTATATACATTCGCCTCTCCACATCTCGATATCGAAGGGACCATCGAGATAGGGAGAGATCGAGACAAAGAACAAAATTTTGAAGAATACTAGATTGAAAAACACTCCGTTGCCAAGAAAGTAATACACAAACAAACGTCATTTTGCGCTCCTAATTTGTTTTGAATCCCAAAACTTTGGTCAAGTAACCTTCGATATTGCTCTTATCGACGTACGGAGAGAAAATTGAGAACAAAAAATGAACAGAAACACATCGAGATATGGAGATATCGAGATAAGGAGGATATCGAGATATGGAGAGTGAAAATGTATGCAGACTGAAGGGACTTATGAAATCATCGACATAGGGAGAGATATCGAGATGTAGAACATCGAGATGTGGAGAGTCGACTGTATCATGTTTTTGGCCAGTTTAGGTTGAATAAATAAATCAAATCAAATCAAATATTAGATGTGTTGCATGCATAGTTTAAAAACAACTAAAATGGCTTCAACAGCATTTTTTAAAAATCGGTTGAATATTCATGAAGTTTTCAGAAAATAAAGATGATTTTTAAGTAAAATAACGAAAGAATTAGAGAAATCTACTTTTAGCTAACGATAAGTCTTAGTTTGAGAAAAATTTGACATTCTACAAATATTTTATAAATTTAATTTGGAAAAGAACTATTCTAGAAATGTGATTGAAAAATAACAAAGTTATGTGGGCTTAACTGAGTTCAGCTTCAAGCCGCTTGCGCCACGTTTAGATTTTTCTATTTTTGGCTCATTTTTTAAGTGATTTAAGTTAAAAAGAACATACGAATCATTGGTTTTGAGAACTTCCGAAGAAAAAATTGCATTCTTTCGAATTTACTATTAGTTATTCCAGTGATCTCATTAGAATAAATTGTTTTCTAATGGGATCACTGGAAAAACTAATAGTAAATTCCCCTTAATTTCTCGACTGATTCCTACCCCAAAATCTTCCAAGGATTGTTTCAAAACTAAAAGAAAACGGTAATATTCCTAAAAAATTCAGCATAGACAAGTTAAAAAATCACTTCAAGAGTTGCCCTAGGAATTGTTACATGCGTTCCTCTAATTATTCTTCTCTAGTGGTTTCTCTAACCTAATCTAGTAGTAATTCACTAGTCCCTGTAGTAATTAGGCCGAATTTCAATGGATTTATTTTTTTTTGAATTTATCAAAAAACAAACCCTCCAGGCCTCCAGAAATTATCTATAGATTTTATCAAAACAAGCACTTTATAAGCCCTACTTTCGCATAAAGGATATGTTTCCATGATATTCCGTGTTTTGGCAGAACACCCACTGGTTAGTATTTACATGGTAATAAAGAGAAAAATATAGAAATTTACACTACCCCATTCGCATATTTTATGACGATAAATTAAGAAAAAAAATCAAAATGTTTATAGTAATTTAACTAAAAATTGAGTAAGTGTTTGTAATTGAGAACTTTTTTCAGAAATTTTCTCAAGGACTTCAAGAATTCGAACAATCATGCACGCCTAAAAATTTCATGCAACAGGAATTCCACTAGAGTTTTCACCTAGATTCATATCCTGATTCACCTCCTGATCCTGGAAAAATACTTTAAGTTTGTTTTAGGAATTGATCATTTTTTTCAGTAATTTACCAGTGATTATAGTTTGCATTTACCTGTGAGATTTCCATGCTTATTTAAAGACGTTTCACCATGAATTCTTACATGGAATACCCCCTAGGTCGTACTCACGATTGTCACCAGGATTCCTATAGAATTTTTTTTTCAGAGGACCTTTTAACCTTACGAATGCATTCAAAACGTACTGCCTATGACACCTTTTGTAGAGTTGACCGCAACGCACCCGGGTTCATAAGCTATAGCACATTAATTCTCTCAAAGATTCATAAACGTACAGCATCAGGTACTTTTCAAAACATTTCATCATTCAATCAAGAATTTCTCCAAGTTATTTCGTAACAGATCTTGACATAACCAATCCCTTTCGCTTTTTTTTTTGGAATTTCGTTCAACATAGAAAAAAATGTGTAACTTTTTACTGCCTATAAAAGCGTCATAGTCCCATTGTTTAAGTCTATATATTACTGTGCAATCACAAATGAATAAACTTTGTTTGATAACGTTGCGAAAGAATATAAAGTAAGTGCTGTCCCATATTGAAAATATAGGCATCTATATGAACCATTAAACATGGATTATGATGAAGTTTATGTTTTTGCTGATCAATAGTGCCAAAAATGAGTAATGCTGAAAAATTATGACATGCAGAAATGTGCTAGAATATCTTGAATTGAGAAAGCAAACTTCGAACTTTGAGCAACATTTTCTCAATCCCTAATCTCTGCCAACTTTTTTTCCAAATGGATAGCTTATGCTGCTATATGCAGTTGAGAGATTACTCCAAGAATACTTTTTTTAAGGTTTAATCTTAGAACTCCTTTATATACTTTCAGTAATTCTTACAAGTATTAACCACGGCTGACTTATATGAAATTACTCGAAAAATTTCTTCAGATGCTCTTCCAGAGAGTCTTAAGTCGGATTTCTCCATATATTCTTCATATCCAATAAAAGAAATTGTTTTACACGATTATTTGCTGAAAATCCGTCAAAGATAATGCACCTTATAAAATAAGCGACTTATTTTTTTTAAATTTTCATCGTAAAAACATGTAAAGAGAATCATTTTGCTTGCAACCTCCATTGACATTTTTGGCTCAATGTTAGGAATTTTGTTAGTAATGTTGGATATAATTAATGTATGTTTAGATTTGATCATTAAATTACACTGCGGAACACGTTTTTGTCTCAAGCACCAAAATACCGCTATTTACTAAATTAAGGGTTGCTGAATACATTACCGTTTTCATAAATATCATGGCACGTCTAGTTTTCGAGATATTATTGACTGTTGAAAATGCAAAATTTGACTGTTTCAGCCAACTTGCATGCAAGTTTGCCAGCTTGTACGGCAATGTAGTTGCTTTATTTGTCACAGAATTCAAACTTCATCTATACAACAATAATTATCAACAAAGTTCACAATATTTTCGATGGTAAAATGATATTTTTGGGTGGTTCAGAAAAGTATTGTAGTGTGCCATATAAGAGAAACGAAGAATTTTATATGAAGACTAGTGATTGAAGCATGTTGAAAAAAATCGATTTAAACTAAATTTTATCGTGAAATTTCAACTAAATTGTATCTAAATTGAAAGTTCAAGTCCTTTTTAGCATGTTTGGTAGATTATGTCACAAAAAATTTGATAAATCATACTTTAAATTTCATGTAAACATCAATGAAACCAGTGTTTTATACAACTTTGGCGACCTGTAGCTAAAAATTGTGACGTGCTGGAACATTTCTGAGAACGGCAACAGATTCAGCGACCCAAAATCTACTAGAGACACATAATTTGATCCTTGAGACACGCAAACATGTCATTTTTGTTGCGCTGTGTAATCAATTGACTTCAAATTATTTTAGCTAAGCTTTTTATATGTTGAAACGATTGACAATCATAGAATATTTTGGAATCACCTAATTTCACGCAAGTGTTCATTTTGCCACGACATTTTTTACCAGCCTTGTTTTCTATAGAATTTTCTATTTCAATTTTTTTCACATTTGATATGCGTTTTATTAGGTACCATGAATGAATGTAGCACATCGTACTAATATTAACCATGAAACTACTACTCGGAGGTAAATTAAACCATTGTCATTTCATGGTCTTAAAAAAATTGCCTGATGTGTCCATAATGTCCCTTATTCCCCTAAAATTAGTATTTTTAGTAAAGATTTTTTTTTCATTAAAATGTCCAGAGATTTCAGGAAGAATGCCTCCAAATATTCCAACTAGGGTCTCTTCAGATTCTTCAATTGTTTTTAAAATATTCTCCTAGGAAGTATTTATATACTTTGTCCAAATAAGAAATTTAAAATTCTTCATTCATGTTTTAAAAAAATTTTTGTTCAGTTTTCTTCCGCCGATGTACATTGCCCTCGATAAAAAAAATACTTAGGCACTCAGGGTTAGTGTGATGTAAGTCCCATGTTTCGTAATCTGTGATTATTTTTTTTCAATTGTTGGCATATTTAAAGTATTTTTTATCTTAAACATTAGATTATTAGAATATCACATTATTCACAATCAAGGTTTCAGCTCCTGTGACATTGACCGCTACCGAAAAGATTCTCTTTGTTCCACTGCTGCCCAGAGCTATGTGATCGTATTTAATAAACTTCGAGTCAGTCAGCTATCAATCATAAATTACAGATGATCGCTTCGCTTCGCCCGTTGGCGATCCATATTTTTCTACGGAACTCAAACACACAAAAGTCACCGATCGTCCCATTATGGGAATCAGAAAAATCGAATACAATAGCCTCATTACCAATGCGATCAGTGCATACGAATACGAACCGACTGTCATTAAATCATTTGGAGAACGATTGTCTTAAATTTTCTGCGACAGTTCTCGATCAACGTGTATTGCATCATAAAATCCGTGGCCTCGAAACAATTATCACACTCGCAGCATGCATTCTGTGCTCTGGATAATTAATCCCCATTCCGACCGGATACCGGTTCACGCCATCGATCGCGATTCTACGGGCATTGTTTCCCATCGTCTTCGCTGCAGTCGGCATGCTTTGTAGGAGGGTAGATCGCGGATGGTGAATCGTACTCTCACGATTGTTCGCGCGCACTCGCTTTTGTGGTGTTTCCGCTCATGCTAAACGATCATAAACGGAGTCGTCATCAGTGTGCAAAACTAGCAAAATTAATGTAAAGGGTGCCGGTTAACATCAAGGTGATTGCTTATGAGAAGTATTTGATTAACGACAAAAAGAGCGATTAGGCTCCTCCTTGCCCATTAAGTAGCTAAATGGAAACTGTTGGTGACTATTTCTTCTTCCTGGCGTTACTTTTCAACTGACACAGAGCCTGCTTATCAGTTTACTGTTCTCTTATTGTTTAGATAACTATTTTTTCATTTCTGATTTCCTCGATTCTCTTATTTTAAACAAATTAAAACCAAGCCCAATTCCGCTCTATTAAAATTGTCATTAGATATCTTTGTTCATCAGAAATAAAGTCAAATATACATACTAAAGTGAATCTTCTTCTCCCAAACTTTCCAGGTTCACCCGCTGGAGGCCCAGCATGGAGGCCCAGACGGCACTGGTGCTGACGATCCAGCTGATAGCGCTGTTCTCGATTGCCGGCGCACTGCTCCTGTACCTGCTGTGTAAGGTTCGTGCAACCCGCGATGATGGCCATGGTCCGCAGAGGGGTTCGATTCTGGTGACATGCGCCGACACCGCACTCGGACTGCAGGTTCGTTATAAATAGTTATCTACCATTAACCTGAATCACGAAGTATCGTTGAACATTTCTAGATCTGCACCTTCTTCGCCAGCAAGGGCCACCGGGTGTTTGCAGGCATGAAAGACCCCGTGGAGTCCTTACCGGCTAAACTGCTGAAAGGCTGGATGAAAATGCGTGAAAACTCGGACACTCCCGTTGCCGGATCGGTCGTTCCGTTGCGTATGGACGTAACCCGAGAGGACATTCTTCGGGAAGCTGCCGAAGCCATGGGAATCCACCTGAATGCCGGCGAACGAGGTATCCTGGCCGTAATCAACACCGCAGGTTCGGTGTACCGTGGACGCATCGATTCGCAGGATTCGCTCCAGTGGGAAAACATGTTCAAGAACAACGTGATGGGATGTCTGAGGACGGCTCGAGCATTTATTGGACTGTTGCGCCCTACCCGTGGTCGATTGATTCTTCTGGGCTCGGGTAACGAAGATGACGGATTGACCGTTTTCACCGCAACACGAAATGCCGTTCAGGGCTGCGCCGATGCACTACGAAAGGAACTGAGACCGTACGGAGTCAACGTGGTGACGCTGGACTCGCGTGGAGTCCCTGCCGAAGCTCTGTTCAAGGCACCGATACCATACAGTAAGTCTGGCTATAAAATTGTCCTTCTCATGTCACAGTTACTAATTCTAACTCCCTCTTGTTTTAGCAATCTCCGACGAGGAAGGCGTCCCCACTCAGTACAGTGCCGAAGTGCTGACCAGTTCCGCCCTAGGGGTCATCGAGCGGGCCCTCTACGATACCCGACCAAGCGAAACCTACTGCCTGTCTGTGCCAAACCCGAAATTCCAAGTGAAGCTTCCCTGTCGATCGTCGTTCAAGATAACCGGAGTGGGCAGCGGCAACAGTTGCAAGCAGGAACCGAAGCAGATACAGAACGTTTGAGTCGCTTCGCATCGCCCGAATCCTCCGTACGCCAATAACCTTTAAGTTGCTCACGTTCTGTAACGCTGCTTGTTGGGCGTCGCTTCTGCCTGTTTCAGACGCAGTGTCGAATGTGTCGAAAGCCAGAGTCAGAGATTTCAAATTGTGCCTTTTTTATATATTTCCCGTTGTTTTCCTAAGCGATGAATCAGAATACCGGAACCGGACGCTTATTTTTCGAGTGAAAGGTTTTTCTGAATATGTATTTACAAAAAAAATCGAAACAGAAGAAAATGTGGAATACAACGAACAACTTCAACACTCGTTTTTCGTCCAGTGTGTGTCTGTACGCTCTTTTAGTGAGTGGTAACGCAAAGTTGGAGGGACGGCTTCTTGTAAAGTTTTGTTTTTAGTCTTACTGATTATCTTTTATGTATAATAAAAATGTCGGAAATAAAACGAATACGATTTCTACTTAATAATTCTATGGCGAAAACAATCTGTTCATCCGAAACGCAATGGAAGTGTAAAATGTTGGCAAACAGACGGATTAAAACCTTAAATATAAAAAATTGATCTGGAACGCTTTGAGAAACTATGCTTTTCTAGAGTATATAGTCAGTGACAAAATTTAAGAACCTAATTCTGTTTTTTTCATACAAAATGCCCAAATTTAGGGCTTTGTATCTCACCTTCTGGTAGTCTGATTCGGTTAAAATTTGAATGACAGACTTCAATTAACCAGAAGTTCTGTATGTAGTGAATTCAATAAATTTCAGTCATTTTGCAGAAAGTTCTATAGGGTTGTGAAGAAAGTTTTATAGGGTATAAGGTGAAAAACACAAATCTGGAGAACCGAACATCGGTTTGAGCTGCAAGCTTAATCCACAGACTCAATCTATTGATCACCACCAGCTACTGACAATCGATTTAGGTTTCAGCTTGAAGGAATGTTTGGTTTTCCAGATTGGTGCTCTTTGAGCTTTGGCTTCTATTCGTGATCAAACGTCAATATCCCACCGCAAAATCTCTAGTGTTTGGAGGTGATTTTAACCTCCAAATTGCCAAATAACCTCCAAATCATCACCTCCAAGTTAGTTCTAATAACCTCCGTTATATGAAATATGGTGGCGCGTCGATTGCCGATCGTCGCAATTTTATCGTTAAACAGTCAATAAGAAGCTCTCTGTATTTTGTACTTCAATTCAGAAGTGGGATCATGATTCTACGCGATATCCCAAGACAAAGAGCTGATGCTGGAAATTTGTCAAATAACGAAGGCGAATCGAATGAAAACACAGAATTTAGAAACCAAGCCAGAAACATGAACGTTAGTGGAGCAGGAGATGGAACGCGACCTGAAACCAGTTCAATGGTTGTTGGAGAACGCGGAGATGTAACGGTTGGTGTTAGAAGCGACATGGATCAGAATGAAGCTAGAAACAACACTCACGGCGTGTATATGGGAAAGGTTTGTCACAACAAAAATAGGCATCGCTAAATCTTTTGCCATTCGAAAATATAGGTTTTTAGCTTTCATTTGACGTGTTCTCCGAAAAAATCCACCGAGGGATCCCGATTTTTTTTTATTTTAAATTTTTGTTGCATTATTTTTAAAAGTAATCATTGTGAAAGACAGTTCCATTGACTTGATGAAAGTTTCAATTCTCAATAAAAGTCCATAAAATAAACCGACACATATATATTAGCTTTCATTTTGTAAAAAAAACAAACTGTCCTATGTGATTTTGAGGATTTAATGAGCTACCGTGTACCCCCGCTAATTTGAACGGTACCTCATGCAAACCATCGGGGTTTATTTTTTATTTGAACATCTAGTCACCCTAGAAAGGTGTTTCTGGTTACCTCTTTCACTGTTTTGTTTTGATTCTGCATTCCGTTCCACAGCGTTCCATCTCACTTCACTACGTTTCATGAGCTAAATGACGTTTGAACCATTTTTAATCTGAACGATGTTCAAATTAGCGGGGTACAGATTAAAAAGTGTTCAGATTAAATGTGGTCAAACCAACGCACACTGGTTCAGAGCCCGAAAAACATGCGTTTTTTAGTTTTCGATGTCGAAACCTGATTTAAGAAGGACGGTGTGTTCTGAAGAGTTGGAGGATATTGCCTAAGCTTTATTTTGATATAAAAATAATTGTGATCTATCCACCTAGCAGTCCAGTGTGAATTTTTTTTTCAATATTTGCTCAAATCGAGTAGCAGTCTTCAGCAAAGTTGTAGATAATGATAATTGAAAATTTTTCTTCTTAGACACCAATTTTGTACAAACGTTTGTTCAAGAGTTTCAGAGCATTTTGTATAACATACTCCTAAAACCAGATTTTTTAAATAACTTTTTACGTAACGATTTTAGCAAAAATGTTTATTCTAGAAGTTGTCCACAATCAAAAAATCATTCTTTCTCTCAAGACACCAACTTTCTATCTCATCTTATTTCCGAGTTATTATCAATTTTAGTTAAAAAAATAGTCACTTTTTGACTCAAAATATCATGGAAAGCGGCAAAAAGCGGCAAACCAAACAACTTCCATCTGAAAGATATTCTTTTAGGCTAAACGATCAGGCATTGTTTCGTTTTGTTCCATCGTGTTCCAATACTCTCAGGAACTATGGACCCATTTATAGCATTACACCTCTGCTTGGAAACCTCTGGCACCATTACACCTCTGCTGGGCAAGCAATTTACGATTTTCATTATTTCCATACGTTTTGACAGTTCTCCCGACTACCATTCTTCCATGCGCTTGTGTTGAAAGTTTGAGAAATTTGAGAATCCAGCGTAGCGCGATCAGTGAGGGGAATACAAACATCAGTGTCGTCGCTCGGCGCCGGTAAGAGAAACTGAATGTTCGAAAGGTTGTTGTCTGTAATTTTTGCCGCTGGCGCCAATTGTTAGCGTTTGAGAACAAAATAAACAGTCGTTACCGTATTAGGAAACTGGTCAAAAAGTAGTGATTAGAAATCAAGTGTAATGTGAATACACTTTGTGTTTAGTTCATCTTCCGTGGTGCTTTCTTCGCTTCAGGATTTCGTTTTTACTACCACTGAAATAGAGCAATCTATTGACTGTTTAACGATAAACTTGGTGACTCCCAGATCTTTTTCCTCCCTCACCAACCACACCTGTCCTGTGATGATTGTGGAGATGCGGAGGTATTCTCGGTATTTAGAAGCAACGATCATTACACAATAACGTTCCTTCCCCTTCCTAGTTGACTGTAAGGACTTGGCCGGCGCCGTTATTGATCAATAAAATTAGAGCTGCTAAAATTGTACTTCGAGAATATGCGGAAAATTCCATCCCTTATTCATTTGGATCGAAGTGCAATTCTTACCGGTTCGGATCAATCACGGAGTAGCAACCATTGACATGTACAGTCAGTCCAGGTCGGTCCCACTCGGGCTCAGATTGGGTACCACTTCTAGTACTGCATTTGGTCCCACGGTGGTGCAAAAGGTACCCAAGTTTGACAGATCGCAGTACACTTTGAGCGGCATTCTAGATTACCTTATGAGCCATAAAATTTTGGGCAACTGCAAGGGACATGGGGTCTTTATATTGTCTTTGGTCAGTCTATGCTTTGCTATGCTATGCTAATACAACACACAAAATCTTTCAAAATGTGAAAACATTCAAGTAATCCCGTATGGGTTCATTCACATATTTCATAATGCTGAAAATGGCAATTTTTGACACCCACCCACCCCCTCGTAACGCTTTTTGTATGAATATTCTACAAATTTTGTATGAGCCGTATCACCAGCAGAACACCTACCCACCCCCTTCAGCGTTATGAAATTTGTGAACAAGCCCTATGACGAAATAGGGAACCACTATGTCCATAACTGGTACACCTACCCTACTTCCACAGAAACATGAAAGAGTGATTTTTGTGATGAGTCTGATGACGATGTAAAATCTACAAGAATAGGGATGATTATTTTCACTCTCGTCTTGCAGCAAACACACCGTGTGCAACAGTCAATTCAAATGAACTTTTGATACTGACCACTTCAAAGCGTACTGGCGCTGACTGTTTGCGATGTAGTTTCAGCTTCCCACCGCATGTTTGTCCAATGGCGTCGTTGTGCAATATCTGTCACATCGTGCGAGACAGTTCGTCGAATTTAATGTTAAAGAATGTTTTGATTAGAATGCTGGAAATATAAATTCTAAATGCACAGTGAACGAAAAGTTACAAAAATGAGTAGCGATGAAAAGGATAGCAGCGACGAAATATGGGAGCAAATTCTGGTTCGTTCGTTATGCATTTGAGTAATTTTAGTTAATGTACTACACGCAAATTCCAGGAGCAACGATCCATCCAGAAGGCGGAAGCCGAACAGGAAACCGATCCCAGCCGTAAGATGCTCGAATCCTGGCTGAACAACACCTTCCGAATAAAAATGACCGACGGCCGGATACTGATAGGAATGTTTGTCTGTACGGATGCCGATGCAAACGTTATTCTCGGGATGACGAGCGAATTCACGGAAAACGGCGGAGAAGAACGGGTTCTGGGACTAGTCATGATTCCCGGGAGGTACATCGTGTCGATTGAGATCGATGAGGCCAATCCGGTCGGTGCAAATTAGCTTAAGATTTTGTATTTTATCTATTTATTCAAACAAACTGTACACTCTCGGTTAGAACTCAAAACCATGATTAATAAATCACTCGCTAACTGTATCTTAAACACGATTAATGACTAAGCAGCGCTATTTGGGAGTTTTGTCGTCCAGCGGTTCGTACCCTTTGGCCATTTTCTGCTTGAACTGTTCGAAGGTTCGTTTCCGATCGAAATGCTTCACCCACTGGCCAGGACATCGTTTCTCGTACAGCTTCCGCAAGGCCACACACTGTTGGGGTTCCGGTTCTCCCGAAGTGGAACTGTGACTGGGGGCATGCTTTTCCAGGCAGGACCAGTATTCGTCTCGCGCCGCCCAGCAAACGGCTCTAGCTTCCTTGTCGGGAAAGGACATCGTTCACAGCTCTTAGACTTTCTGTCAGAATTCGGTAAGAAATTATTCGGCTAAATCTTATTTTCGTCACAAAATCGGCCAATTTGCGACGGTACAAACTTATGTCATCACATTCGGTTCTGCTTGCGGTACGAGCTGCCGTTTGTTTACTTCTGAATTTTTCGCAACCCAACTGTCAAATCGCATACGGTGGATGAGGGTTGGCTCGTCGAGAAAATGTTGTCGTGACAAGGGCGCTAAGTTTTCAAAACCAACCACAGCATGATGTAATGGCGCAGTAAAAAAAAACTGCAACGCTTCCATGAACAACGGTCCATAATATTTAATGGATATGTCATCAAACGTCAACATCCCACCGCAAACTTGCTAGTGTTTGGAGGGGATTTTAACCTCCAAACTGCCAAATAACCTCCAAGTTAGTTCTAATAACCTCCGTTATATGAAATGTGGTGGCGCGTCGATCGTCGCAAGTTTATCGTTAAACCACAGACAAACAGACGTAACACTTAGAACAAATCTCGAGCAAAATCATAGTCACGAGGACATGTACGCCCAATGCTAAAACCGCTGTGGCGGTAGTGTGTATACGTCAAACACGAACACAAACGATGCAAGCGTGCTGGTGGTGGATTGACCACCCACCATATTTTTGAATCGATCGTTAAAAAGGTGGTCGATGGACAATGATGAGAGTGTGACGTCTGTTTGTCTGTGGTTAAACAGTCAATAGTATCGTTGATAGATCGACTGTAGTTCGTTGTTTGTGATATATTGGCTTTTCAGTCTTGACAAAATTAAAAACTGTTATTTCATTTTGTCCAACGTTTCGGTCCGTTTGGGACCTTCCTCAGGGACTCAATTATTACGAAAGAACTGTAACAATTGAGTCCCTGAGGAAGGTCCCAAACGGACCGAAACGTTGGACAAAATAAAATAACAGTTTTTTAATTTTGTCTAGACTGAAAAGCCAATATATCACAGTCAATAGTATCCACTTCGTAAGTACCGTGCAAAAAGATAGGACAAGTACTGGCCAGGGAATCCTTCAGCTGTCCAATTTACTTGAACTTTATCCAGTTGGCAAGTAGAGCGAATATCCGTAACGTTTTATAACGCCTGCCGTGCTAATCAAATGGAGCTATCATTTTGCCGCACGGGAAAATGGTCTGCTCGATTATTCCGCAAGAAAAATAGTGACAGTTCGCTCATACTGGATCAGCTGTCGAAATTACTTTGGTAATTAGCAGCAAACTGTACTTGGCCGCTCTACTTGGGATGTCGATACTCAGCCTAAAGCCTGATTCGCTGCTGACAAGTAATTTCTCGGCCTATCTTGATGCATGTGAAATTCCTGCAAGGAATTTGTGATCAAACGTCAACATCCCACCGCAAAATCGCTAGTGTTTGGAGGTGATTTTAACCTCAAAACTTCCAAATAACCTCCAAAGCATCACCTCCAAGTTAGTTCTAATAACCTCCGTTATATGATATATGGTGGCGCGTCGATCGTCGCAAGTTTATCGTTAAACAGTCAATAAAAAAGAAATGTCGAGGCAACTGTGCACACAAGTTGATTTTCATTCACCCGTTTATTTTTAACCAGAACAGACGTTTATTAAACGTTTATTTCGTTTCATTCACACAAGTGTATCATTCTGAGTCCGGTTCCTTTTCTTCGATGTTTCGCTTCCGTTGTGCCGTGTCCACCTCCGCCCAACATCTTTCTCCTTTTTTAGAGTGTCAAATTTTTACCCGTGTGTTCAGTAGCTCTGTACCCTTCTACCCACTTTTTATTTTTTTTTAATTTCTGGAAAAGATAGAAGGAATTAGTAGAAGAGTTCTTTAACAAATCTCCGACGAAATTTCTGATTCTATGAGGAATTCACGATTATTCCTAACAGTATCTAAAAGTTATCCTAAAATTGTAACTGGATACTTGTCTGAAAAAGTCTCTTGAAGAATATCTAAGAAAATCGTAAAACATTCCGGCAAAGTTATCCTGAGCAACTTGTGTGATTTTCAGCAATAATCAATGAGTATTTTTGTCTTTCCTGTACAAACTCACAAACTATTTACGGTTAAGGTGAAGATGAATCGAAGCCAAAGTTCAAATTTTCAAGAGCACGGATCTGGAGAACCAAACATCCGAATGAGCTGAAAACTTAATCGATTGGTCACTAGCTGGTGGTGACCAATCGATTAGGTTTTCAGCTCAAATGGATGTTTGGTTCTCCAGATCCGTGCTCTTGAAAATTTGAAGTTTGGCTTCGTTTCATCTTCACCTTAAGGTGATTATAGAACGAAGCCACACCTCAAATTTTCAAGAGCACAAGACTTGAGGACCAAACAGCGTTCCTCGTTGAAAATTTATCCCATAGGTCACCACCAGCAAACAAGCAATTTGATTGATTTTCAACGCGAACTGTTGTCAGATTATCCAGTCTTGTGCTCTTGAAAATTCAAAGTTTGGCTTTGTTTTATAACCACCTTAACCTTTTTCTAACCTTTTTCTAATTTCTTAGATGTCAAACTTAGTACGAGATGGAGCCAGGCAACTCGAGGTTAATACGCCTCCAAACGCGAAACGCAACATACTGTTAGCCATCTATAGGGTAACCAATATATTTTGGACCCCTGTATATTTTGGACCCCGTGGGCCATTTTTCTGCAAATTATCCAGTTTAAATCGAAAGACCTACTCAATAGACCATTTCCGTCAGATCTAATCCCCAGTTTTTGTATTTTTCTTCGAAAGACAATCATTTTTAATGAATATTAACGTTTTCAGATTTTGTTTATATGAACTCCTGATTTTCTTACAAATTTTTGAAAACATGGATACTCACCACATTTTGAAAAATAATTCGAGATGCGGCACAGTCTGTTCAACCCTATGGGAATCAGCGTGGTGATTTTGCAAGAGTTTTTCGATTTCACCCCTGCATTGGGATGCTTGTATACATTTGGAAACGTCAAATCAGGTGCGCGCTCAAACTGATCGTGATCCCGGTCAGGGCGCCCCAAACAGGAGCGCCAACGAAACTAACCTGAAATTACTCAAACAAACGATTTTGGACCAGGTTACAGCTTGCGCAACCCGTTCTGAATCACAGTTTCAACCCCAAACCGATTGACTGTTTAACGATAAACTTGCGACGATCGACGCGCCATCATATTTCACATAACGGATGGTATTAGAACTAACTTGGAGGTGATGATTTGGAGGTTATTTAGCAATTTGGAGGTTAAAATCCCCTCCAAACACTAGCGATTTTGCGGTGGGATGTTGACGTTTGATGTCGAATTCAGTTCTTCCTCCACATATTCAAAATTCAAAACCACACCCTAACAACAAATCTCTCATCCACCCAACAGTTACGGTACCGCTAGTTCTATTAGAGGCTTTTTTTTACTATTCATGCCGACAAATGCCTAAATCTATCTGTTGGCTGTTGATCCGGACGATTTCCGCCTTGAGGCAGCAACAGCCACGCAAGGAAATTTGAGCGGCTGTTGCTGCCTCTAGGTGGGAATCTTTCGGCTTATTCAATCCTCGTCGGCACAAAACAGAGAGATCAGGCATCTGTCGACTAAAATCCTAGCGTTACAGAACCGTGTAGTGTTCGCCGGGTGCGGTCATAACCGGCCGAAGCGGTCAAGGTGGTTTCCGCGGTGATTACGGAGACTTCAGGAATCGTGAAGGAAAGAGGTAGCGAAACCAGTGGAGCTCATTATGATGAATGAAAACATAAACAAAAATCATCACCACAACGTGGTGCAAAACTATAGGGGAAAAGGGGTCTGCATTTTTTCGAGGTGAAACAAATTGTAGGGGACCGAGGGGTGAACTAACGTGCCGCAAGTTTTTCATTGTTTTCTAATAATTAAAGGCTCCAAAACATATCGGTTCCTTAGGAAAGTTTGTTCAGTAAATTTACAGAAAGCATATAAGCCAATAAAAAAAATTCACGGAAATGGTCTATTCGCATGACATTTGGAAAGATATGACTATTCCGCACTTGCATCAACCGTTTGTACACAGAAAATGTGTTTATTTTATCTGAAATTAATTTAATTTAATCGATTCATCCATGCAACCGTTACAACGCGTTACACACAAAAATTGAAGTCGTCAGACTTTCAAATGTAAACAAAAACTTGTTTCAAATTTCTGAACTAAAACCGTAGTTTTTTCGGAAAATTTTGTTTGTAAATACAGTACGTTTCCGGTAAGAAAAACTAAGTGTGTAGCCGCGGACTGTAACCACTCGGTTTAGGAAGACCCCTAACATTCATGAATCTGAACTTATGAACCGAACACCCTGCACAAAAAGTTATCAAGAGAAACACAAGTATTCTGTAACCACCCCGCATTTGAAAACATCATAACTCATGAACCATAAGAGACCTTATCTTTTGTTCTTTTTGTTGTAGGTAGATGTAGAACTACCCTACTGTTTTGATCTTTTGACTGTAAATTACTTGTAGGAAAACAATAAAAAATGATGTCAACTAGACTAGCATTCGAAGCAAAATCGTTTTTATTATCTATTATTTAGCTAGTAACGATGATGCGAACAGACTCGCGATTACTAGCAGTATGCTCCATCCCAGCGTAGCGCTACCACTGTTGCATCTATCTGTGTTGCACGACTGACAGTTGAGCATCCCGAAATTCGGTGGACTGGCATCCAGACGGCACAAACCTTCCATGGTTTCGAATAAACATCCCTTGAACATGATCGATGGGTTTTCCTCTCCTGAAATATTTAAACGATTTAGTTGATATTCATTTTTTCAGATCGGTTGTGCTACTATATCCCGACTGTCGCTCTCCCATGTCGTTCCAGCGAATGCAAGTGTTTAACACTTAAATTCTGTCACTGAAGACTACTCTCACATTTTTTTTATTTCTTCATTAGTATCATTCCAAACGTTACATTAATTTCTTATATTATGGTGTTATGTATTAGACAACACTATCTTCCTTATTTGGTTAAACAAAATTAAGTTTTTATTAACATTTTGTTAATAGCATATTACATTTCATTTGCCGTAGCACTTAAGAATTTTCACAGGTGAGTTAATTTCACCTGCTTATAAGAGAAAAAAAAAACACTTTCAATTTACCTCACCTAAATACATAATGCATTAATCGTGGCAAAATAGAAGATTGTAACGATTTTTGCCTGAAATTATTATTTTTTTTACATTTGTTCCAATGTTTCAACATTGGATATTCTATGTAGCTCATTGGTACTATACCAGGGAGGAAGCTTCAGAACCATTTTCAAAATTTTATTTTGAATTCACTGCAGAGCTTTCTTTCTGGTATTACAACAGCTAGTCCATATTGGTACAGCATACAACATGGCTGGCCGGAAAATTTGTTTGAAGATCAAAAGCTTGTTTTTAAGACAAAGTTCCGATTCATGATTTTTGAGTTCTTACATATTCTTAATTTTACCTTTTTTCGGGCATATAACATTCGGGGAAAAGAGTCATTCAAGGGAATGGATCATTCGCGAAAAAGTAGCACAATCTTTCAGATCACTTCTACTTCTTTGATTTTAAGGTATACCTTGACGAGTGAACCTTAGCGATACACACTGGTAGTTTCCATTCCGTAGCACCGATTCGTGAAGCTTGGGATAGAACTGGCTTGAGAGCTTCTCATACATTGGTTGAGAGTTGGCATCGTTGCACCGGACAACATTATTCTGCTGTGGACCAAGACAGTTCTCGACATCGGGACACTCGTAGCAGTCCAAGGCCGAGGCTTGAATCGAAGAACGAGATTAGCACGTGTTAGTGGTATGTTTGTAGTTGGATCATTCCATACCAAGTGTACACGTTTTCAACCAAATTTTGGTCAGATGTTATACACTTCAAAATCCAATATTTATGCCTATCGAGCCACCCCTGTGGTTGTAAATTAAACAAAACCCATGATTTTGCTTACCTTACAAAGTAAATCTTCAAAATTGTTAGACATATAGAAAAAAATTCTGTACTTTTTAAGAAAATCGTTTAAGAAGTTCAGAAAAATTGTGGTTTCAGATACAGTGTTTTCAAATATACTCATTTCATTTTCAATTCTAAAATTGAATCAATTTTTTGTCGAATTAGTATTTTTGATTTCATAAATACTGATTCCATCAACATGGTCAGACATTTTCCAATCGAAAACACTAAAATCCTCGAGGTGATTTAAGTTTTAAAGTTAGATAGTCGGAAAGTTCCCTATAAAATCACAAGCAATCTTTGCATGTCTCAAATAGAATTTCTGTGAATATTCCTGGAAGCATTTTAGAAATCAATAAAATTTCTAGATGAATAGCTGAAAGAACCTATGATTTAATAGACCATTTCCGTCAGAACTTACCCCCAATTTTTATATTTTTCTTCGAAAGACGGTAATTTTTAATGATTATTGACGCTTTTCGATTTTATTTATATGCAGTCCTGATTTTCTTACAATTTTTTAAAAACTTGAGAATTCATCACATTTTGAGCTGAAAATCGTCGCGCGGCACAGTTGTTTCAACCCTATGGGTATACAAAGTGGAGATTTTTCCACAATGTCCAATAACACCCCTGCATTGAATGTTTGTAGACATAATGAAATGTCAAATCCCAGCTCACAACAAAACTGGCTCGCTCGCACATTTAAAAAAATGATCAACAATTTTCGTTTGTTTTATAAAACTGCTAGGTATTTATAGCCTCAAACTCCGTGCTCAAACAGTCACCGGAATCATCAAATCAAAGGCTTCTCGCCCTGGCCAGGTTGTATCTCGGAGCCCCAGGCAGAGCTCCGCCGTATTACCGTCAAGAAAAACATTCCCGTTCGATGCATTTTCTTCTTTGGTTCCAACAACTATGCATGGATCGAGGAATCAAAGCCATACCAGGAGTTCAAAGAGAAGCTGCTCTCGTCGTGCAAGTCGGCCGGCTTCAAGGATGTCGTCCAGCAAATCGAAGAGTTCTTCGCCTCGCCGGAAAACTTCCAGCATCTGTTCGCCTTGGAGTAAGACAACCGCCCCGATCCGGACGTCGAGTTCAACAAACTGCGCGAAGGTGGCACCGAAAGCGGCGAGGAAACGACCGTCAACAACACGTCCACCCCGGCAGCGCTGGAATCGGTCGAAACGAAACCCGTAACGGCCAAGAAATCCTCCGCCAAAAAGAAAGCTGCTTCCACAACCAAAGCCCGCGCGATAGGCAACAAAGCGAAAGCTGCAGCGGCCCTGAACGACTTCATCGCCCAAGCTCAAACGGAAAATCCTCAACGATACCCCTGGCGATGTGTCCTCACTTGATCTCGACACTTTCTCCCCGGTGCGTCGCAATGTACCTGTATCACATCTGTTGAACCGACCAACGGTAGCCCGCCCGGCCACGCCGGAAATCGATATGACCAGCGCACAGTGGCCCAAAGCTGGCCAAAAGTCAAAAAAATGAAGTTTGAAAATTTCTTCTCGAATATTATTTCTTGATTTCTTCAGTATTGAATGACAATTCCCCAAAATTTCAGATCAATCGGTGTATATTTCGATTTTTTACAGCATGTAACTTGGAGAGATGTCAGCTAAAAATGACCCTTTTGAATTTTTCAAATTTCGTGGAGGTTGTTCTATAGAAATTTCAGTTTCGGTACTAAATCATGACCAAATCTTTCTCAACCGGTCTCATTCGAAAGAATATACCTTGGGCTTTGTTTTGAAGATATTTTGAATCATATTTGACATTTTTACCATTTGAGAATGTCAAGAAGTGTATAACATAGAGCTCCTTCAAATATAAGACATTTTTTCAAAGGTAGTGCAAGATATCTGGGAAACGCTCTAAAATGATCATTTACCACTCAATGTGTGGCAAATATTCCATAGTATTCGATGTACTATGGCTTCACTTGCGTTTTTTTGTGCCAAGATAAGAAAAAAATATTTTTAGTTACACTGCGAATCAGTCTATAAGACCATCATACTTGTTATAAATATCGCATTTTTCTACCATTTTAAGCTCCCGAATAGATTCAAAAACCGCCTCGAGCTTGCCCACGATATTGAACTTTAAATTGGCATCGGAATAATGACGTTTCATTCGATTTTGATCTGGATACGGATTTAATTGATTGAATTAAAAATATGTGCTATTTTGAACTAATTCTGTCAAATGTACCGGAAATACAGATTTCTTGTTTCAACGACTATTTCTATCAAATAACCTCTAAAAATCATGTTTTGTTAAATAATTAGCTTTTTTGAACATTTTGAGTGAAAATTGTACTTTTGGCCAGCATTTGTATTGAATGCGGCATCATGGGCTGCGACATGGTCAAGAATTTACTCAATTCCGGCCACTCGGTTGTTGTTTGGAACCGGACGGCCACCAAGTGTCGGAAGTTCCAGGAAGCGGGCGACGAAGTCGCCGACACCCCGTCGGACGTGATCGAAATGACCGATGTGACGTTCTCGTGCGTTGCCGATCCCCAGGTTGCTAAGGAGTTGGTATTCGGAAATTGTGGCGTCATGTCGGCCAATCTGGTCGGCAAAGGCTACGTTGAGATGACCGACGTCGATCCCGAAACGTCACATGACATTGCAGAGCAAATTATCGCCAAAGGAGGACATAATCTGAAGCACAAATTCAGGGATCCAAGAACCAAGCGGAGGAAGGAATTCTTCTGGCCGCCGGCAAACGGTTGCTGTTCGAGGAATGCCAGACCTGCTTCGAGGCCATCTCGCGCAACTCGTTCTACATGGGCGACGTGGGCAATCCCACCAAGATGAATCTGGTCCTGCAGATGATCTCCGGCGTGATGCTGGCCGGTATTGCCGAGGGGCTGGCGCTGGCCGATCGAGAGGGTCTTCAACAGAAGGATGTCCTAGAAGTGCTGGAACTGACAAGCATGTCGTCAGAGCTGGTCATGCAGAAGGGAAATGCAATCATCAAGGGCGAATTCCCGCCCCAGCAGGAACTGAAGCACATGCAGAAGGACCTCAAGCTGGAACTGAACATGACCGAAGGTCTGGAGCATCCCCTGCCCATCACGGCCGCCTCCAACGAGGTGTACAAGCACGCGAAACGCCTCAGCTACGGTTCCCACGATTCCAGCGCAGTTAACGTGCGGGCAAGGTTTTAACAGCGACTCGGTCTATCGCTGAAAGGAGGAGATGTGAGCTTGAAGAATTGAACGGCGACTACGAAGAAGGAATGCATATAAGAGCGCGGGGATGGACCAAGATGGACTGAATAACGCATCCCTGCTAGGCACCCCCGAAATGTTGGGGTGGGCAGGGACGGCGTGGACGTTTGGAAAAAGGTTGAAGGATTATTTTTAGTAGCTATTTTTTGTTTTCTTTTAGTAGCAAAATACAAATAAATGTCAACGAGTCCTGCAGTGAAGGTCAACTCCATATAAAAATGAAAACAATTCCTGCACGAAATGTCAAAGAGCAGGACCGTCAATTGAATATGATGAGAGAGCAACAGAGATAGCAAAATCTCCGTCACCAGGCAACAAAGTGGAGACGGCGGAGGAACAGCTGATCAATATTCACCACAACGTGGAGATAAATTCATAGGAGAAAAAGGGGTTCCCAAAACCTTCGGAGAGATATAAATTGTAGGGGACCGTGGGGTGAACTGGTGTGCCGCCAGTTTTTCGTTGTTTTTCAATAGTTAGAGGCTTGAAAACATATGGGTTCCTTGGGAAAGTTTGTTCAGTAAATTAAAAGAAAGCTTATGAGCAATTAACAAAATTTCACGGAAATGGTCTATTCAAGGAAAATTATACAGAGTCACATAAATTCCATGAAGAAAATCGAAAAATTGATTTGATCACTTCTAAAGATGTGGTGTGTACTAATCGAAATAGACCGATATTCAAAACGGAAAAGGCAATAGAGTCTCTTTTTTAGTGGAAGTAAAAACGAAATCCTGAAGCAAAGAAACAAAAAAGAAGATGAACTAGATACAAAAAAATATTTATTTACATTACATATTCACATTACGCTTGATTTATAATCACTACGTTCTGGATCTAGTTTCCTAACTGCAAGTAATTTAATGGGGTTTCTATCCTTCAATAGACTACCTAAATAATTTCGTCACACAAAACCAACACGTAACGTGAGTGTTTTCCTCTGGAAAATGTCTGATAAACAATGGAAACAATATTTTTGAAATAAAAACATATACTCATTCGATGATAAATCTTAAGGTTGATTAAAATTGAAAATAAATACATTTAGTTACACTGAACCAAAAACTCCCTTAAACGATTCCCTGTAGGTCTTTTTTCTCTATTTCTAATAGTTTCAAAGATTCAGATTGAAAAATGCTCTCAAAATCATGGGTTCACAGGAGGTTTTAAGAATAGGCGTAGTCAGCTAAAATGGTTATTTTTACTACAGAATTTTTTCCCGTGAAGGCATAAAAATTTGACTTCTTACACATATCAAGTGAATGACCATTTGACCAAATTTTGAATGAAATCGGTTGTCACCTAATATGGAATGACCCATATATGTGATTAAATTGTTCGACAACGCAAATTGCATGAAGTAATATGAAACTTACCAGTTGTGAAGACTGCCACAATCAGAAAGATACCAATAATTTTAATTGTCAACATGATTCGTATCTCAACGCCAGTATTCGACAGGGGACTAATCCAATCACACAAGGTATATCACACTCAATGCCAACACGTGCACTCAAACAAGAGCTAACGTTTTGTAATCTATTGAAGCCGTACCAATTCAAACGTATAATCACTTCACTCTTAATTTTAGTTAGGCAAAAATGAGATTGAGAACAGATCTGTTGAAGAAAAAAAAACGCAGTTGTAGACAAAAGCTTGGGTTTAACTCGAAAGTGCGAAACGTGACTGTTCGTAGCAATATTTTTCAAACAGATGGTAACTACAAACGATTATTGGCCCGGGGCGAAAGCATATGATAATCAGTAAGCGTATAGATACGAAAACCATGCTTGTTTGTATTTCTTTATCAAAAAACCGGTGGTGATTCCTCGGCTGATTCACCTATTTCCTGAACTAGCTCCGCTGGGCTCCAATATGTGTCATACACTCCCCAACTCAAAACAGATAAAACATAATGATTGATTTTCAAGGCAAATAGAATCAAATGACTTAAAAGCTATGAAGATATCAAATACTGAGCCCATGCGTAATTTGCTAAAAAACACTTCTTACTTCTTTCAACAAAGAAAAATTATTTTGCTCGGATAAAGCTCAAAATGGGGAACTTCTTGCAAATGACCCTATTCGATTCCATTTTAACAATTTTTGCAATTTCCTCTATGTTGGAGTTTTTTTTTTAGTACGAAGGAATGAAAATTGGTGATGTGCCCTAATTTCAACATTCTATCGCCTAATCAACTTCCGAGCCTATTTAGATAAGATTGGTAGTAATGCGTGATCGATTGGTAGTTGATGCTATCGGTGGGTGATTACACTTTCATGGAATTTCTGCATGAATGTTGCCTAACAATCGAATCGGTTTAACATGCTCTAAACAGTTATCTATGAGAAGAGGAGATTACCCCGAATTCCGTTACACCAAATGGCATTGCCCTGAATCCAATTACCCCGATTGACCGTGTGACTATCTCTGATTGAAAACTAAACTTAAAACTTTTTCATTTTTGCATATAACTGTTACCATGGCCATTGTCATTGGAGCTGACAGTATTTTACTAAGAAATAAACATTATTTTGAACATTGGTTGTTTTTTAAATTTAAAGTATGATTTATCCAAATTTTTCGTGATCTAAACCATCAAGCATGCAAAATAGGCCTTTAACTTTCATTTAAGATATAATTTGATTGAAATCACACGGTTAAATTTTGATTAAATCGATTTTTTCAACATACAAACAGTCTCCATACAAAACTCTTTGTTTCTTTTACATGGCAAAATACAATACTTTTATAAATCATCAAAAAATGACTTTTGAGATTTAAAAATATTATGAACTTTGTTGATAAGTATTGTTATATACATGAAGTATGAGTTCGGAGGCAAATTAAGCATATGAATTACCTTACAAGCTGGCAAACTTGCATGCAAGTTGGCTGAAATAGTCAAATTTAGTATTTTCAACATCCAATATCTCAAAATCTAGACGTGCTATGATATATCTGAAAACGGCAATGTTTTCAGCATCCCTCAATTAAGTAAATAGTGTTATTTTGGTACTCGAGACAAAAACGTGTTCCGCAGTGCTATTTTTTAGGATTCTACCCCCTCACTCCGAATGCCATATCCCCGAACGACCCATAACCCCGAATGCCGAATACCAATATCATTGAAAAAAAAGAACGAAGTTTAAGACAAGCCAGCTACTGCCCATGGATCCCCCATTAGTTCCCGCTGGTGCAACTTACATCAACGACAGCAACGAGGTCGATGTTGGCAAGAATAACACCGATGAGCGTGACGAACGAGCCACTGAAACAGCGGAGACTGCGGAGAGCAGGTTTCAACTGAAACGGTTAATGGAACGATGGACGAAAACATAGCAAAACGGAATTGCAATTCGTCATCAAACGTCAACTTCCCACCGCAAAATCGCTAGTGTTTGGAGGGGATTTTAACCTCCAAATTGCCAAATAACCTCCAAATCATCACCTCCAAGTTAGTTCTAATACACTCCGTTGTATGGAATATGGTGGCGCGTCGACTTTGAATGAAAAGTACCGTAATCCGGGGGCAAATTGATCACTGGGGCGAATTTGATAAGGTTGATACCAAGAAACATTTCCTTCCAAGGATGCTGAAGGTTTCGTTGGCACCACAGATATTCCATGTTTTCTAGTTTATAGATGCCTAATGATGATTTTGAACTATTAGGGCCAGTTTTGCATAAAAATATTCTCACTTTTTGAAGGTGTAAACAATACAGTTGGAAATATCGGTGATAAGCAATCCACTGGTGCTATGCCCGCATATCAACTTTGAGTGTATAAAAAGGTGTTTAAGCTTAAGTATGAACTCATTTTTGATATCATAAAGTATTGACTGTTTAACGATAAACTTGCGACGATCGACGCGCCACCATATTTCATACAACGGATGTTATTAGAACTAACTTGGAGGTGATGATTTGGAGGTTATTTGGCAATTTGGAGGTTAAAATCACCTCCAAACACTAGCGATTTTGCGCTTATTTCAAGGGAAATTGCCTACATTTAGGCGTATGTGGCAGATTTTCAAAGTTTAATTTTGCAATAAAATTACCAAACACTCGAGTTATAAGAATTTTGCCATCATTATCAGATTCAGGAGACCCAGTAGATAGGGATTTTTTTTATTCTTAAATTTTCTTTGTTATATGATGATCAATTTCGCCCCAGTATATCATTTTTAATTTTGGTACTGAAACTATTTTTATGATAGGGGAACCTGGTCCAATTCGGACCCTGTTCTAATTCGGACCATCAAGCATTTCTCAATACTGGCGCTTATGTAAAGATCGTGGGTACCGTTTTTCTACCCACCTTCCGGCTTGGATTTAACACAATCAATTTGACGCCTTTCAGTAATTTCGTTTGATTTTTATATTAGTTACACTGTCTGTGTCATTGTTCCATACAAGATCACCTGTCAAACCCAATATTTTCTTGCAAAGTTTCAATGTGTTGAAATTTTACTACAGTCAAAGTTAAAATGACCTGTTCGAATGAATTTTATAAAAATAACAAAAACACTATGGTCTGTTCAAAATCGAGTTAGAGAGAGTTGACTGTGCCTAGTTTCGATCATCCACATTCACCAGCGGATTGCAGTTGTTTTTTTTTTTAAATGAAACTCACATTTTGCTCGAACTCGAATTAAAATGCATTGTTTTGAGTTTATTTTTATGCTTGCGCTTGCAGAAGAAGATCAATAAGCTTTGATAATAAACAAATCGTAGTTATATTTTATTACTACCATAGTAAAAAACGATAATTTATAGGTGGTCCGAATTAGAACATGGGGAGTCCGAATTGGAACAGGGTCGGTCCAATTCGGACCTTCTGAAGATTTTTGTTCAAACATGTCTATTCATGTCCTGGTAGGAGATATCACAAAACTCTCTGAGCAAAAAGTGTGCGCACTGAATGAGGATTGAGGCTTTCACGAAAGCATAAAATTTTGCATATAGTTCATCTTGCTGGAGAAATATGGCCAAAAAATTGTTACTAGGTCCGAATTGGAGTATTTGATCATTTTATTGCAAAATTAAACTATAAAAATCTTACTAATACGCCTAAATGTAAGCAATTTCCCTTGAAATAAGCAACCTTATTCGAGAATAAACGGTTTTATGAGCAAAAATCTATACTTGCCATCAACTACCGAAAAGCTAAACATTACATATACTTTGCAATTGAATTAAATGGACAAATGGACAAATAGACAAACAAAACTTTATCGCTGTAACATTTGAGAAAAAAAATGCGAAAAAACGAAATCCTGTCGAGCAAAGAAAGTTTATATGAACAATACGTTGAGATCTTTTCACAACAACTATGCAATACGGAAATGGTTGTTAATTACTATTGACAACAGAACTTCTCAACCTCTACCCTTTCATTCACTCTTCCATCACCTGGAAGATGAATGGACCCGATCGTTTACGTTCTAGACAGCTTATTACTGGTAGGGTGCTAACCTATTTGATTCAGCTTTCCCAAGTTGAATCATCACCAGCTGATGAGCTGGGTATTTCCCTCGAGCTGTTGTCGGGCGGTGCCACATTGAACATTGATTCGACCGTCGTCGCGCTGCGATTGTGATCAGAACGTGGGATAGTTTATTTCATTCATACTAAATAGAGCTTAAAGTCTAACCAGTAGCAGGGAAATCTAGAAGCACACTTTCCTTCCGCCTTGTTAGGTTAATTTTTTTCTACAGTCACAAAACAAAACTTTAGAACTCAACACAGCATAAGCATTGCAAAAAGAAGCAACAGAAATGCTTCCCCGATTGATTTGCATAATTAGTAGGAATATTCGCTGTAGCTGCTGTTGTTTCTGCCGAGGAGGAAAAACCGAAGCAAATTGAGGGCAAATAGTTTACATTTCAAAGCTGAAGTTTAAATCTAATTTGCCTCTTCCGGTCGGTCCGGGGCTGGTCTGGGAGGGTGAGTCGGTATAGTACAGCCTAGTAGAGCTTTTCTCTCAGAGCCCCGATAGTCACAGCCTATAGCAACTAGGGTAGAAGTACCAATTATGGAAATAGTGGGAACAAAAAAAGATTGATCTTATTGTTTGAAATTTGATCTAATCAATGGCTAAAATCATGTTTTACGAAATGTATTTTAGAAACAGAATACGGAAAACTGTTTTCACGTTTAAGAAACGCAATTTATCTATACCGTTGACTCATTGCATCCATAATTGATACACCTACCCTACCTGTCGATGTTGTCTGTGCGCCCAACCGATACTCCAGAGACGATACGACGGATGCATCGGAGTGTCGGAGACGGACATGATTGTTCGTTCAACCATGTGCAAATGAACTCATTGTTTTTCTGTGACATTGACTTATCGGATGGTAATTGAGAAGTGGTTCAACATTGTTGTCGCTTGCTTGTTAGTCAGTCAAGCCAAATGTAATCGAATGAGAAAGTAGACGCAAGAATGTTTGGTATATGTTACATATCATTGATTGAGAATTGATCGAATTGATGCAAACAATATGAATTGTAAGCACTACATTGCATAACACAAGATTTGCACCAAATTGAAGTAATATGAATTGGATTTAATTAAAAATATTCTTTATATCATTACATTAATCTTTCTAGAGTTCATTACCTAAATTCATATAGGCATTGTTGAAGAAATTGTTCAAGAGATTTCAAGATTTTCTTTGGAAATTCCACCGGAAATTATTCTAGGGTTTTGCAAGGTGTTATTCCAATATTTAAAGACACTTTCAAGCATTGCTCCAAATATTACCAACAAAAATCTGAAATAAGTTTGGCCACATTTTTCTTCTTAAGAGAGTAGCCCAAGAGTTTTTCTATTAAATTACCTAGAGTTGTATCCAGGATTCTTTTTAAGTTTATCTGAAAATTCGACCGTACATCTCATGTCTATTTTCAACAACTTTTTCGAGGTTCTTATTCTTCTTCTTCTTGGCATAACGTTCTCATTGGGACCGAGCCTTTCAAAGTTATTAACTGAGAGCTTTCTTTGCCAAAAATGCCATTTTCGCATTTGTATATCGTGTGGCAGGTACGATCATGCTCTATACCCAGAGAAGACAAGGAAATTTACACAATGAAAAGATCCCGGACCTACCGGGAATCGAACCCAGACACCTTTAGCATGACTTTGCTTTGTAGCCACGAACTCTAACCACTCGGATAAGGAAGGCCCGAGGTATTACTACGTGGAAGACCACGAATACGCAGTGGAAGATGACCTTAAACGTTTGAGGCAACTAGAGAAGTATCGCTCAAGACCGACAAAGATGGAATTCTACAATACGTTCGGGCAATTGCGTGACGCTACCCTGTAGCCATCAAGGTTCAAGATAGGTAAAATACGACGGACTTTATTGGGCTGGTCACTCAGTGCGAATATAGGAAGAAAGAATAGCGAAAATAGTTTTTTTTCATTAGGAAACAAAGTAAATTTGCTGATGGCTGTACGTTGAAAAAGTTCGGGGCCAGCGGGTTGAAGCATCGAATCAATTTGACTCTAACATGACTTCAGAATGTGGCGCTTCAAACGAGCCCAAACGGGAATTTACGCGACGGCATCCACCGGAAAATGCCGAAAGAGATTTACGAAAGAACATCGTCATCAACCGCTACTGCTGCGCCCGTCTGTCAATTTCAATTCGGAACAACCCGTGTCCCCGAGCGGACCCATGTCTACATACAGCGCTCCTCCACCTGGGACGATGTAAGTCAGTTGCAATTACACATTTACCGTGTCGCTACATCCGGATGGGCTTACTACTGAAGTGAGCTGAAAACCGTAGCCAAAAGTCGATTACCCTCCCATAGCTACTTACTGCGGTGCGGTGTTGCATCAAGGTAAACAAAATCGTGAATTGTGTCCGCCTCGCGGTTAGTGTGGCAATAACTGCTACCATTCCACTAGGATAGGACTAGGCCAAAAGAACAGTCACCCATCTGGACGTGTCTCCCTAAATTGCTAAGTCCATTTCCTGCGGTAAAAGCGAAACACTGCTGGCGTTTGGCATTAGCATCCGCAACTAGCCACAAAACCAGAACAGATCTAAATTAGATGGACAGCAGCACACCCGTGCTTAGCGTCTAGGCCGATCTAGAATGATACTGGTCCCGATCTGAACGTTTCCGTTAGGTCACTCCATGAGTGTAGTCACGACGTGGGGGCTTTGTGGCCCCCCCTCTCCTGGTTGACGAAAAAAATCAACTGATTCTCTCAAAATGTTGATAGGGTACGTGTACCAGTTATGGACATAGTGGTTCCCTATTTCGCCATACGTGATTACTTGAGCGTCTTCAAATTTTGAAAGATTTTGTGTGTTGTAGTAGCGAGATTTAAGATATATATTGATGTCAAAACATTCAAAAAGTTTAAATATTTGAAAGTTATCAAAATTTTACATATGTCCAAATAGGGAACCACTATGGCCATAACTGGTACACTTTCCCTATTTCATTTCAATTTTCCATTAATTGTCTTCAACATTCCGGTTTTGGGTGATGTGGTAAACTCACTGAAAGAATCTAACCCATCATAGCCATGAATTAAAGAACTTCCTAAAGTTCATAAACCTGGTAATAAAATGTGTGAGATTGTTCCAGCTATTGGATCACCTACCGACAAGATTGACAGTAATTGACCGAAACATTTGACAGTAGTTGAAAATCTTAGAATTAGGCATTGCACGGCGAAATTCTTTCTCTTTCGCTCTTCAACAAAACTTGAAAACAATGGTGCCATTACCTGTCAACTTTGACAGATAGTGGTACCGTTGTTTTCAGATTTCCCGAAGGAGGGAAAGAGAACGATTTTCTGATGACGTCATCGTACAATGGGCAATAGCCGATAATGAAGTTTTGGTTTCTTTTGGTGTTATATCTTTGTTCCCTAGGATATAGGGGAACCTACGTATTGTCGGCAGCCTAAGCAGCTGAACTTTTGAGAGGGCAATTTACGCAACAATAGAGCAAAACAATTAGCAGGAGGCACCTGAACTACACTTGAGCACTGTTCATCTATTAATTATTATACACAAAACACTATTTTTTTCTCTTAATCTTCTATCTTTCCTCACCAAAGTAACGAGGCACTTGTTCTTTTATCGGCAATGCAATTACTATTTTCGGCAATAAAAATGTTCACTTCGGCAATCCAAAACTGCGCAAAAGCTAGTTTATGTATTGGTAACATTTCGTATTTGTTGACAAATCCTGAAATTAAACGTCACTCATTATGTTCTTCTCGTTGAAAGGGCCAATGTGGAAAAATACAGACTACACTGAAAACAGAATTGCAGTTATAAATAGAATTGTCAAATTGAAAACACAACGCCACTAAATTTATGCAGACTAAGGCGTCGTCCACGAATTACGTAACGAACAAATTACGTAACATTACAAATTACGATGGATAGAAGATAGACTTAGGGACGTTCCGATATTGCCAAGTATCGATATATGATTCGATACGATTATCGAATCGAAGTATCGATACCACCGATATATTGAATCAAAATATCGATATATCGCAATATCATTTGATATATTTGAAGGCCGCAAAATTCTTGAATCGCTTAGTAACCTGATGTTAAATTTTCAATGATTCGCAAACAATTATTTAAACCCTCAATATTACCGGAATATTGATCGATATGGACATGAATATCTTTTTTTCATAATACATCATATAACAATTGGTATGTGAACATTTTTCAAATATTAAAAAGTCAATTGTTTCATGAAAAAACCAAAATATCGAATATCGAAAGCAAAATATCGATATTCCGATATATCGGAAGTATTGGAACGTCTCTAGATAGACTATATTATTTCTATCAATTGATAGGCGGATAGAGATACTATCAGCATTTTTTTGATAAGTCCGAGAAAAGAGAAAGATTTCACGTTTTAACTACAACTGACTTGAACCGAGGCTAAAGATAAAGCGCGAGAACTGTGATGGAATGAAATAAAAAGGCGATCTGTACTCAGCTAGGTTTCAGAATCTACTGACTCGTAGGTTTATTATTATGATCGATCAGACCTTCGTCTGCATTCGTATAAGTGAATCAGTTAGTCATTACACTTGATAGTGTTGGTTTCCGTTAAGCGGAATTACACTATTAATTAAAACAACTATTGAATGCGTAATATGTTCACGCTAATATTAAACACTTCAGTCCTTCCCCCTTTGAAGAAGTTTCGAATTCATATTACAATATCAATCAACATTTAGAGCTATGTTAATTCATGTTCAGATAGAATTACAATTTCAAATACAAATAAAAAAAATATTCAGATCGAACTTAAGAATCATTATGACTACATCACGACTATCACTACTTCGCATACACAAAATCATCATTGCGCTTGTCCGTTCGTTGTCGTTTAGAACGTCGGGGAGCAAGTTCTGGCGTATGCTCTACCTTCTCGGTGCACTTCCTTTTTCTGACGTATCGCTTCTCCTTCTGAACCTCATCCTCGGGAAATCCGAAAAATTCTTGGCTCGAATCCTTGTCCTTGTCTGCCCCCGGCTGTCGCCGGACCACCCTTATGTTAGGTTTTTCGTGGGAATCGCCACCTCTATACACGCGAAGCTGTTCTCGATGAGCCATTGTTACCACGCTTCCAATTTGAATCTGAAAGGTATTGCGAGAGTGCTTTTTAATGAAATTTGCCTTTAACCATTTAGCTGTATGATGTGGGTTATGATTCTTATACCATAATTCCTCACCAGGCATCAGATTTTCGAAAGGATCTATCGAGTTTTTCGGGACATTCCCGCAGTCCTTCGTATTAATGTCATCATGCCCAGGAAATAGTTTTATACTAGTAGTTAAATCTTCATGAACAGTTCCTCCTTGTAAAAACTTTTTATAATGAGTTTTAGGATTTATTAAATCCAAAATAGTTTTAGGCTTGTATGAGAAAATCAATCGTGATGGATAATTTCCCTCACTAGTCAGGCAGCTATTTCTGTAATTGATCAAAAACAGGTTGATTTGATCCTCGACATCCAAATGAGAGAACTCCGGGTCATTCAAAAACTTTTTGAGCACATCTTTTACGGTTCTCACCAACTTTTCAGCCTGTCCATTGCTGGATGGATTATAAGGCGGACTTTTTAGAACATTGATTCCCTGTCGCTTTAGAAAATTAACAAAGGAGTGTGCATTGAATGGAGGACCACCGTCTGATACCAAAACATCTGGTAATCCGTATCTAGCAAATAACGCCACTAATTTCTTTAAAACCTTATCACAATTTGTGCCATTCCTCATTAGCTCTACTTCAACCCATTTCGAGTAACTATCAACTACTAGCAAATATGTACGGTGTCCAAAGTAAAAGAAATCAATGTGAATTCTGCTAAATGGTCTCGTCGTAGGTATCCATTTGGAAACTGTTTTTGTTTTTGGAACTATCATCATGCTATTACAAGTATCACAAGCAGTAACATAATCCTCAATGTCGGAATTAATTCCAAACCAGTACACGCATTGCCTAGCAAGTCGTTTCATTTTAACGATTCCCGCATGATTGGCATGCAAAAGTTTTAAAATTTTAATTTTCATTGATACAGGTATTACCACTCTATTTTGATATAACAGACATTCATCTACCAATTCCAAATCTTGCTGATTAGCATACACGTCTTTGTACTGCTTGTTTACTTTTGTTGGCCAACCCTTTGTCATGAATGATATAACATTTTGTAAAAACATATCTTCCTTCGTTTTACTGGCTATCACCGAAAAGTCGAGAGGGAGTTCCCTACCAAAATTGATACCGTTGACCAATTCTACATCGCATTCGACAGGAACTGCCTGATCTAGAGGGAAACGCGAGCAAAAGTCAGCATTTCCCATGCGACTTGATTGTCTATATTGAATCTCAAAATCATAAATTGATAGTTCTAGCACAAATCTTTGTAGTCTGGTGGCATAAATCGAGTTTCTTCCTTCTTTACCGAAAATTCCGACTAATGGCTTATGGTCTGTGTAAATAAAAAACTTTTTACCAAACAAAAACTTATGAAACTTTTTCACTGTACAAACCAAAGCTAGTGCTTCCAAATGAAGGATTGGATATTTTTGTTGAGCTGCATTCAATGAAAACGATGTAAAATAGATTGGTTTTTCAATTCCTTCAACTAAATGTGCCATTACACCACCTAAACCATATCCTGAGGCATCTGACACTATAACTATTGGTTTATTTGGGTCATAAAATTCCAAAAATTTTGCTTCCACCAATTCATGTTTACTCTCTTCAAAAGCTTTATTGCAATTGGCATCCCAACAAAATTTTACATCATTTTTCAATAATCTATACAAATAATAGAGCTTGGATGACAAATTTGGGATGAACTTATGGTAATAATTGATCAACCCTAGAAAAGACTTAAGTTCTGTTACATTTTGAGGCACTTTTGCTTTTTCAATTGTTTCAATTTTGTCTAAGCATGGCATTAAACCCTTCTCACTAATCACATGCCCCAAATGAGTCAGTTCTGTTACAAAAAACTTGCATTTGTTCCAATTTACTTTAATATTGGCATTTTGAAGTCTACCAAGTACTAAGAATAGCTTTTCCTTGCAATCATCGAAGTCCTTTCCAGCGATCAAAACGTCATCTAAATATACCGAAATTTGTTCAATTCCATTTAAAACCTGGTCCATCACCTGCTGAAAAATCGAAGCACTGGATGATGCACCTTGTGGCAAGCGGTTGTAAGTGTAAAGTCCTTTTACAGTGTTTATTACCATAAACTTCTTGGACATTTCCGACAAAGACAATTGAGTATAGGCACCCTCAAGGTCTAATGAGCAAAAAACCTTGCAACCAGCCAAACCAGCAAAAACATCCTGAGCAGTGGGTAATGGATAAGTGTTTGGAATGATGAACTTATTAATCGAAACTTTACAATCTATCACCAATCTTATTTCATTATTCTTCTTCATTACCACAATTACTGGAGAAGCCCATTGACTGGTTTTAATTGGTGTTATTACTTTTTCATTTTCCAATTTCGTCAAATGTTCCAAAACTTTATCACGTAATCTATACGGCACATCGTAAGCTTTCTTGTAAATCGGTACTTCAGATTTCAAAACCAAATCCGCCTCAAAACCCTGAATTGGGGACGAAAAATTTTTAACGAAAACATCTTTGTACTTAACTTTAATTTCATCAACTATTGGTTGATTTGTCTGTGGACTAGAACCCACTGAATTTACAAAAAATGTCCTCCAATCTGGGAAAAACACATCCAGCCATGGCCTACCTAATAAAGGCGTAAAATTGTTCTCACAGTTTAGTATCAAAAGCTTCAATTTTGTCGAAATTCCCTTAAAATGTACTAAAACTTCTACTTCTCCCTCTATCACAAGACTCGTGCCATTTACAACAACTAGCTTTCTTTGACTATGCGTCAATTTTTTTGAAAATTTTTCAAAATATTGTTGTTTGCTCATAACAGTTACAGACGAACCACAATCCACTTCCATTTCCACAAAAACATTTTCAATTTTCAAACTTAAAAGACAAGGATCACTTATTTTGCCAATAGACAACACATGCATACATTTAAAAACATTTTTCTCACCCTCCGCATCATTCTCACTGTCTGAATCCGCTCGCATTCTGCTGACCATATTACTCAAAAAATCGTCCGGGTTGGAACCAGAAGTATCAGGGTCAATCATATTCACGGCATCCCTTTGCATATTTTTCAGCTTGAAGCACCTTCGTTTAATGTGCCCCTTGACACCGCAAAAATCGCACACCATCTGTGAGTAATCAGGACGGTTTCTTTCCTCCTTGCCATTTCCACGACTTCTGGTCTGCCACTGCTTGTGTTGCCACCTATCTTTTTTGTAAGGGGAATATCCTAATCGGCTTTTGACCGGTCCACGAAATTGATCAACTTTCGCACTGGAATTGGCCCTCGCCGCTGCTTCCATTGTCGTCGCTAATTTGTGCAATCTGGCCCCAGGAAACCCAGAAGCCTTCAAAGATGCAATCTGTTCCGTACTGTTGCTGTAGTCCATATTCTTAGCATTATTTCTGGCGATTTCCCAAGTGGCAATCAGTTTTTCTGCCGTTTCTAATGTTAGCTTCTCCTCATTTAACAATCTTTGTTGCAGAGATTTGTCCCGGACGCCAGCAACAATACGGTCGCGTATGGCCATCTGTTTGAAGTTCTCAAAATTGCAGAATTCTGCTTGGAGTTTGACAGACAGCACGAAATCCTCTAAAGATTCATCCGGCTGCTGCACTCTTACATTAAATTTTAATCTTTGTACAAGATCGGACTCGGTCTTATCAAGACGTGCTTTCAATCTGTCAACCATTTCCTTATAAGGAACTTCAGCTAAATTGCTATTAGGGTATAGCAATTTGAGTTCCCTAAAAATTGTAGGGCCACTTAAGGTAATGAAATGATCCCGCTTTTCTTCGTCGGGAACTTTATTCATGTTAAAAAAGAACCCTAAACGTTCAATCCAATCCCCAAACGAATTGCCCTTACGAAAAGGTTCTATTGTACTGTTGATGTTGGTTTGGGCCATTTTAATTTACCAAAAAAATCTAAGGAAAATGGTTGCAACTACCGAAAATTGTTCTGTTTCTAAAAGAAAACAGTGTCTACTGTAATGAAATGCACTTTTGATTCCCCAATAGATAAAAGGATTAAAAACTCACCCGGAATGTCCTTCAGCCTTTGCCGACAAGGGTAGAGATAAGGGTTTGCTGTTAGCGGTCTTCGCCCTTCGGCAACCACGCAAGCCGTCAGTTGACGTGAAGGTTTACAAACCAGAAATGGCCAAGGCGGATAAACGAAGAATCGGTCGATCCAGAGGTCGATCAAACTGGTTCAATACGACAGCCTTGATGGTTTTATTGGAATGCCAGAAGCACGGAAGGGTGCACAGCGATGGCCGATCCCGGTGAACAATTATCACTGTCTAGTAAAATAAAAAGAAAAAACTCTCTTAATAAAAGAATATAATGACACCTTTGTTTCATACAATTTCTTTTCAATTCGTCAATTTATTATTTCTTTTATGAAAAAGAAAATAAGAAACCATAAGCAGCAGATGCTCGTTGTTCAAAATGGTGTCGAACTCACGCCACCGATGACTAAATCACGCCTAATTCACCAAATTCTTAACTTTTCGGCGAAAACAAAACTTACCACACCGGAATGAAGTGTCACCACTGCACGGTGCGAGGAAGCGGACAATCAATTACCAATCGCAGCGATGGTGGCCGTCGGAAAATCACGCTCACAAGGGGACTCCACGAAATTTTCTGCTGCTGCTGCTACTGCTGCGTAATGACGTCCGTCACTCCGTCGGTGTTGAAGAAATTCACTATTTCCCCAGCACTTTCACTATACACTTTTACCCTCGTCGCCAACTGATAAGTCCGAGAAAAGAGAAAGATTTCACGTTTTAACTACAACTGACTTGAACCGAGGCTAAAGATAAAGCGCGAGAACTGTGATGGAATGAAATAAAAAGGCGATCTGTACTCAGCTAGGTTTCAGAATCTACTGACTCGTAGGTTTATTATTATGATCGATCAGACCTTCGTCTGCATTCGTATAAGTGAATCAGTTAGTCATTACACTTGATAGTGTTGGTTTCCGTTAAGCGGAATTACACTATTAATTAAAACAACTATTGAATGCGTAATATGTTCACGCTAATATTAAACACTTCATTTTTCATCCCTGATGGATGAAGCACAGACAAACAGACGTAACACTTAGAACAAATCCCGATCAAAATCATAGTCACGATGACATGTACGCCCAATGCTAAAATCGGTGTGTTTGGCCGATGGGCCAACAGAGGGCGGTAGTGTGTAAACGTCAAACGCGAACAAAAACGATGCGAGCGCTGCGGGTGGTGGATTGGCCACCTACCATATATTTGAATCGGCCGTTAAAAAGGTGGTCGATGGACATCGGTGAGAGTGTGACGTCTGTTTGTCTGTGGATGAAGCATATCTTTACTATCTATCTTTGGGGAAAATACACTATCAGCAAAATTCTATAGCTATCCCTATCTATTCTATCATTGATATAAAGAAGAACATACAACATAGGAATTTTCGGAACGGGCACGACGAGAGAATCCCGGAAATCGATGTCTGACGCCATTTTGAAATCCAAGATGGCGGCCTCCGGATAAGTAGCGTTTGGTACTAAAATTGGGAATTGGATACTAAAAAGAAATTGGGGCCTTATAACCCTATTCTCCTTTTTTCTTCATATTTTATGCCCTGAACTGATCCGAATAAAACATAAAATATTATAGATGACAATTCGAATACATATCGCAAGTGCTCTTTTTGTTGTCGTTCGAGAACATGTTGGGTACATATCTGTCAAACAGCATGCTCAACTACTTTCCGCCAACACACGATGCTGCGACACAAATAAAGAAATTATTATCTCTATTGACTGTTTAACGATAAACTTGCGACGCTCGACGCACCACCATTTTGCATATAACGGAGGTAATTAGAACTAACTTGGAGGTGATGATTTGGAGGTTATTTGGCAATTTGAAGGTTAAAATCACCTCCAAACACTAGCGATTTTGCGGTGGGATGTTGACGTTTGATCATGAATTGAAGCGGCTGTCACACTTCAAAATTGCGTAGGATATCGATTCTTTCCATCCCCTCGTCGTGCCCGTTCCGAAAATACCCAAATTGCATGGGTTTTCAAAGATTTTTTCACACCAGAGCAGGGACGAGAAAACTCAATCTACCCTCGCCTATATGGACACTTGCTGGGTAGAATCTTCGTTTATCTTTATTTGTTTTTATCTTCACCTTGACAACACAACACAGATTGGAGAAGCGCTTAACGCAAGATTTTCAGTTCCCTTTTAGCCTGCTGATACTCAACCGCTTTGTGATTAGCGGAAACAAAAAATGATATTCATACTAACTAGCTTGACTTTTTTTTTACATTCCGCTTCGGGAAAATGTAATTTTTGCACGAAAGACACTAAAGACGCGTCAATATAATCGATTCCATGCATCGGATCGTTCATTAGGGCTCATTTACAAATTTCATAACGCTAAAGGGGGTGGGTGGGTGTCTTCATTATGTTACGACTCATACAAATTTAAGAAACAGTTCAAGGTGATAATAAACTAATTCAGTTTTGTGAGAACAGTGCCATTAGCGTTCTACTATTAATATTTCTATTAGCGTAACATGAGCTTGTGATCAGCTTGCCATGAGCACAAAAAAACATTTGCGTGCTGGAGCATATGCTATGATGAAACGCATTTCTTTAGGTCTCAAGCACGGTGTACTATATTAAGAAGGTGATATTTTTCGAAAACTGACAGCTACTTGACGACGTCATCCCTATCCACCACGAGCAAATTTGCGAAAAAAAATGATCTAGTGGTCCGGAAGGTATATAGTTCGATAGGAGTGACGTCACATGTTTACAATCAAAATTGATATTTACATCAGTAAAGAGCCTGTCTTGTTAATTTTTATGCCGTGGGTCTCAAGTAACATTGTGCTGTCGCAAACCATAACATCTTCACTGGCTCATGTACCTACCTTCTGATGAGACGATCTCAATGAGACAGTTGTACTTGAGAGTTGCAGACGTGAAGGTTCGTTTTAACTAAAGCTCTCAAAATGACCCAGAAATGTGTAGTACTGGACGAAGAGCTATTTGCAATAAATCCAGATGCTAAGGAAGCCATTTGCATAATATGCAACAAGAAAATAACGGACCTTAGAAAATTTTCGTACTACCGGCATGGACCGATGCACGAGTTCACTATTTTGACGTTTGAGCAGTGCTGAGTTCACTCGTTGCCATGATCACGTAAATAACACGGCACCGCTCAAACGTCAACGGGTGAACTCGTGCATTGGTCCATTACAAGAGCCAAAATAGGGCGATCGCAATCGAATCAGGAATTTTGGAAGAAGATTAGGCGAAAGATGAACCGTCGAAAAAGATTGTCAGGTTGGAGATCCGGATGAACACACCAACATACGTTTCTTCTTTGGTTGAATTGACTACCGTCAACGGAATGCCGCTGCGTATGTTGCAGTATCCAGCTTTTCAACACATTTGCCGTCCTATAGAAGAAGGACTGCGACCGGCACTTAAATCCAGATTCAATGCGCGTTGTAAGTATATTTTAATTTTTAAGATTTGATTCATCCGTCCTGGAGCTTGAAGAATATGAATATGTTATTTGGGTCAAGGAACGAAATGTGTATTTATCATAATCAATCTGGTACTGGCATGTTTTCATTATTCGCTTTCCATAGGTATTGAGAAACGTTGCAAGCCAGATTCGTCAAATAATTCGCCAAGAAGTTCATGTTGTGTCTCAAAGCGGACTCTGCTTCCCGACTGGACCGTGAATTCCTCGAAGTGACCTTGCAGTATGCAGATAAAAGGACGATCAAAATTAGAATCTCTAATATAGAGCTATATGACAGACACACAGCTGAAAATCTATCCGCGGAAATTTGTAAGATTCTCGAACCATACGAAATAGATATCAAGAGAATTTTGACCGTTACAACCGATAATGCTAGCAACAGAAGATGTCACAAGAAGCAGCGATGAATGGATTCGATGAACAGGACGACGAGGATGACAGCGATAACGAAGCAGACGATCCCGAAGCTCATGACCGTAAATCAACAACTTCAAAATTTGAGGAAATTGAGTTTGTAGAACCTATTTTGAATGATATAAAATGTGCGGAGCATACATTGCAGTGAGCGGTAAATGGTACTTTGAAGGCTGCAAAATTCAAACTAATATTGGATAAGATTCGAGCCGCAGTGAAAGTATTACGAAAACTGCCCTACAAACGTGTGTTCAAAATAAGTAACAAACGAAGACCGAAACTGGATTGCCCAACACGTTGGAACAGTACATACTTGATGCTAGAATCGCTGTGGAACGAGAAAGCTTTCATTGAAGCCTTATTGGATGGGACCGGTCAGCCAATAATAGAGAATACCTTGTGGGACTTCATCGAACAGTAAAGAAGTGAACAGTGGCAGAAGCTACAGTTCAGCTTCAGGGCTCACAGATTACCTTTGGAGACTTCTTTTTGATTTGGGAAAAATGTTATTTTCAAATCAGCAAAAAGAATGATGATTTGTCCGTTACGCTTTCTGCAAAAATGACTGAACGCCGAAAACAATTGATGAACAATGAAGCATTTCTAGGTGCTATATTTATGGATCCTAGAATAAATTTCCGAAACAGCCCTTTTATGTCAAATGAGGAACGTAGTGTCGCATTGGTAAATAATTCAAAATTAATCATTTTTTCTTGAAATATATTTTTTAACAATTTTACAGGATTACATCAGAAAAACATGGACTACGATCAAGTCTGTTTCGGGTCAAAAAGTGGCATCCCAATCTGAAGCTCAATCAAATCATACAGATGTTGAAGATTCGTTCCAAGCGTACCTTGCCTCAATAGATGATTCCAATAATGTTTCAGAAGACAATGAACTAATTGATGATTTGAATAATTTATCGAGAACGCCAAGATTAAAACTTGAGAAAGGCGAAACAATTTTAGACTGGTGGTATAAAATGAAAAATACCAAACCAGATTTGTACGCCATTGCAATAACATTGCTTCCAATTCCGTGTACACAAGTTTCTGTAGAAAGATGCTTCAGTGGATTGGCCCTAGTTCTGACAAAGCATCGTACACAGTTGCACGACGAAACACTTCGGAATATTCTTTTGATTAGATTAAATAGCGATCTTTTACAAAGAGTAGATTATGTGATATCAGCCAATTTATGCCAATCAGATGCATTTGAAGTCACTGTTGGCCTTAAGTGTTCGGAATATGAGTCAAAACGGTATATATGAGAAATACGACACTCTGTTTAAGAGTTATTATGTATTTACAAGCCTTACTAGTGATTTTTAGTATTTTATTTTTTCTTTTGCAAAAGTGAAGTGTTGACATATGAACAAAAATGGAATGTTGTTTGCATGACACGAGTAGGCATAATGTAAGCGTAAACAACCGACACTTTTGCTTTTTCAATTTTTGAGTGGATTTTCATGCAGTTTTTGTCACAACTTATTAAAAATATATAAAAATATTCCCTTAATTTTATATCTAGAATCATAACCAAATTTACACAAAACTAAAACCTTTCATATCTTACCTAGTAATTCTATCACAGGGTTTCTATAGGAATTAATCCAGATTTTTTACTAGGATTCGACCAAGAATTTCACTAAGAATATATTCAAGTACACCGAAGTTTTTTTTTACACAGCGGACTCGACTGGAGAAGTCGTTTGTTTGGTGAACAATCATAAAGGAATCTGTGTAGGTGATTCTGAAGGAATTATTGTAATTATATTTGATGGTACTCCAAGAAGAGTTTCTGAGGAGTTTAGTGTACCATTTTGAAGGAACTTCTAAGAAATCCATACATAAATTGTTATATCCTTAATCCCACGGCAAATTTGGTAAAATTCAAAGGAAATTTCTGTCGGTTTCCCAATAGGGAACACTATGAAAAACTATTTGCGGTATGCCTGGAGCACGTGTAGTTCTTTGTTGTTCTTAGAAGAATTATTGTGAGTATCTGTTTTTAGGTGATTCTTGGAGGAATTATGTGAGAGAAAATAGACCATTTCCGTGAAAATTTTTTATTGACTTATATGCTTTCTGTCAATTTACTGAACAAACTTTCCTGAGGAACCAATATGTTTTGAAGCCTTTAACTATTAGAAAACAATGAAAAACTTGCGGCACGTTAGTTCACCCCTCGGTCCCCTGCAATTTGTTTCAACTCGAAAAAATGCAGACCCCTTTTTCCTCTATGGTTTTGCCATCACGTTGTGGTGAATTTAAGACATGAGGCATGACCAGATGATTTTTGTTTATGTTTTCATTCATCATAATGGACTCCGCTGGTTTCGCCCCCTCCTTCCTTCACGGTTCCTGAAGTCTCCGTAATCACCGCGGAAACCACCTTCACCGCTTCGGCCGGTTATGACCGCACCCGACGAACACTACACGGTTCTGTAACGCAAGGATTGCAGTCGACAGATGCTTGATCTCTCTGTTTTGTGCCGACGAGGATTGCGCGGCTCAAGGAGGAAATGTTCCGGATCAACATCCAACAGACAGATTTAAGCATTTGTCGTTATGAACAGTAAAAACAGCCTATAATAAACTAGCGGTATCGTAACTGTTGGGTGGATGAGAGATTTGTTGTTACGGGGTGGATTTGAATTTTGAATCTGTGGAGGAAAATATATTTTCCCAAACCTGAATCGGGTTGGAGTTTAAACTGTGGTGATTCAGAACGGGTTGCGCCAGTTTCAACCTGGTTCAAAAACGTTTGTTTGAGTAATTTCAGGTTAGTTCGCTGGCGCTCCTGTTTGGGGCGCCCTGACCGGGATCACGGTCAGTTTGAGCGCGCACCTGATTTGACGTTTCCAAATGTAAACAAGCATCCCAATGCAGGGGTGGAATCGAAAAACTGTTGCAAAATCACCACGCTGATACCCATAGGGTTGAACCAACTGTGCCGCATCTCGAATTATTTTTCAAAATGTGGTGAGTATCCATGTTTTCAAAAATTTGTAAGGAAATCAGGAGTGCATATAAACAAAATCTGAAAGCATTAACATTCATTAAAATTATTGTCTTTCGAAGAAAAATACGAAACCTGGGGGTTAGATCTAACGGAAATGGTCTATTCTTATATTCCGTGTCAATGCACATTCTGTAATTGACAATGAATGGGACCTCTACCAATCGAATCTTCAAACTTTTACCAATCTAGAATTTTTCAAGCCGATCTAGAGTAATGTGTGGTCCTTTGATTCCGTTACATCTAAAATCAGGTCTACAAACATATTGCGGATCTCTGAAATTATATGATCTTGAAATCAAAGCATGAAAACGAAGAATTTGCCTAACGCTCATATTCACAAGATTAATAGTAAACTACCTAAGATCTCAGAGTAAAACATCACAAATAATTTGCCGTCAAACCAAAAAAATGCATATGTAATCCACCACAGATGATGACAGAATTCTGCTTTTATTTTTTGGGAAACTTCCGTGAAAAATTAGCTAGGAGTCTACCAAGTACAGTTCTGCACAGAAAAAAAATATTGGTAGTTATGCTAACAAAATATTCAACTCGATCTCCGTATAAGAAGTTTTAAGTAATCATAAACCTCTCATTTTGACATTTTTGTATAAAAATCAAGCTTCAAAAACGTATCTCGCCTAAGTAAAAAAAAATCGAATACTTGGGAAACTACAACAAAAATCATGCCACAGTTTAAAAAATGGCTTCACGGACCCCCTGGAAAGTCGTCATGCCCCCCTGGGGGTCCGCGAACCACTGGTTGGGAAACTCTGCGTTACATGCTCCATTGAGGTGATCGACGGACCAATCGTGTTCGGTTCGCGTTGTGCGAGTGTGAAAAGATATTTGCGTCCAGTTGAGGATGAATTGCCCACTGGTGAGCTCGTTCCATGCTTATGATAACACAATTTTATAGTGGCAACGTTTCGCTTATGTTATTTCCAAAGAAACGTTAAATGGTTCGTCACTACAAGTGTCAACATGAACCCTTATTGCTGCTGCATATCATTTTAAATCTTTTTTCATCATTATTCAAAAAATCTTTGAATAGATCAACATTATAATTGTCGACGTCTTTTTTTAATCTCCTTGTAAAATGAAAAACTAGTTTTAAGTAGGAGTAGTATTTTTCCTCCTTATCCATGGACAGCATCACCGACCAAAGGTGACTCCCTCACTAATCAAGACTTTTCCCGTGGTGATTGTGGAGATGCAGAGGTATTTTCGGTCTCTAGCAGCAACTATCATTACAAACTAACATTCCTTGTCCATCCCAGCCGACCGTAAGAACTTGGCCGGAGCCGTTATTGATCAATAATATGCGAGCTTCTAAAAAGCGACCTTCGATAGTAAGCGTTAAATCCCATTCCTTATTTATTTGGATCGAAGTGCAATTTTTACCAGTTCTGTTTTGTCACGGAGTAGCAACCACTGACATGTACAGTCAGTATATGCTATGCTCTTGCAAAATGGGTCAGGGGTTTTGCATTATGATCGTTTTAGCATGAAATTCATTAATAAACTTCTGAGACCTCTCGATAGAAATCCTGGCTACGCCCATGGGGCTCTCACAATGGATGGTTTGCATTTTCTCCTATAGGCCCAATCCGAGAGGTGTGCACCTGATGAGGTTAACTGATTTGGACAGCTCATCGTGCCATTGCGAATCCAAGCTAATGGCGCCTACCTGCTTGACATTGTGCCCTCTGGTCCAGCTAGAAATCATTTCGACAAAATGCACACTATGCCCTCCGTTTTCCATAGGATGCTCGAAACAGTGAACCTAAACCACTGACTGGTGAGCATAATCTGACCCGATTGTATCCAATTGCGCTGTGGAGGACCCGTATCAAGCGGCACTTGACAGATTTAGTGAATTTGACATTCTTAGCGAAAACATTTATATACCTAAGGGTGTGGAAGGCTTATGTGAGAGAAAAGTTTCAATTATAGTGCACATCGTACTTTTCGTGATGATGTTTTGGAATTCGCAGACACTTAAGCCATTGATGCGTTTTGATTCACATTGCAGACACTTAAGCCATCAGTGAAGTATAACTCATCGAAAAAAAGCTTATGAAACGACTTCTTTATTTATTGCAATGCTCGCCTAGATGAAGCATTTGGTGGAATTGCTATCATCATTCAGTGGCTTATAAAACATAAACTTTTTTCGTCATTTAAAACCAAAGTTTTTGAAACTTTGAGTGTTTCTGTTAGAACACAGATGATAGATTCCATAGTTGCCTGTTTGCCTTTTCAATTCATAGTTTATTTCCAATATATTGGTCAGACGAAGCTAAGTATCTAGGGCTCATGCTAGATAAAAGTTTAACCTTCAAAAATCACATCGAGGGTGTTGAAGCCAAATGTAACACATTTATAAATATCTTTATCTACATATTAGCAGAAAATAAAAACTTTGTCATAAGAACAAGCTTTTGCGCTTAGAAAAAGAAAAAAAAATCAGGACGGTCATTTTGTAAAGCCTTATTTAGTTTTACCAAATTAGGATGATAGTGTATCTTAACACAAAACACTTAGATACAAGAAATTAATCTAATGTTTGAAATGATACTAATAAAGGAATTATAAAAAGATGTTTCAATTACACATAGCGGTCAAATCACTATCCTTCTCAAGTTTACTAAAACTGTCGATTTCACGGGTACCGGTCATCGAATTTTCATCGTTTCATCTTCCCGCAAACCAACTGAATGCTCGTTTCATCGTTTGCAAAGTTTCTAAACTTATAATCTGATTGAATCAATTACCGCTCATATTACGTCAATCTCTTGATGGAGAACGATTTGAAAGAGTTAACTTTCCAGTTTTTAGCCTCCAGGCATCAACTTGGAGCAACTCTGAACCAAACTTCGTCCAGAATGGATGGACAGCTGTTGCTTTCTGCTGTCGACGAGACGATGATGCCCAGTTATTCTATAGCCTAGCCTGTTGGGGCGTGACTACTATGGTGATGGAGCTGGGTTCAATTAATTACTTCGAAGAGCTAAGATTTGTAGCTAAGTAAAGACAGACGATTTTCAAGCTGAATCGTCAATTGCGGACCACGCCACACCGTTTCGTGGTCCAGGTCATAATAAGCTGTATCTTCATATGTAAACGATACCAGGACGGTTCGGTTCAACAAACCATAAAATCTTGCGGTTTTGATTTGAGATGGATAATGTAGGTGAATAGGGCTAGCGGTAAACGCGCAGCTGTTCAGCTAGACTATGTTGTGGGTTGTGGGTTCTAATCCTGCCGGTAGAGGTTCAGTCCGTAATAGATAAGCCACACGATACTCATTCAAAACTATCTGGTCAAAAACAAGTTCCTAATTTACAAGCTGAGAATCATGCTCTGTTCCAGTTGAAACGTGAAACCAGAAAGGAAAATAAAGAAGAAGAAAATGTTGGTGACAAGCAACGAAGGTAAACAATGTGTCAAATGAATGTTTGCTAAAACACAAATCGTTAAGCCGTCAAAATTGATAAGTGATTAGCTTGAATTGAGCGGTTAGACAACACAACCAGAAGCGCCATGGAAAGCAGCAAACTGTCATGAGCTTGTTGAAAATGTTACGAGGAAACTTCCATCATTTTGCTGGAAAACTGATGAACGCTTGGGATTAATTAAAAAATAGAAGACTCTAGAGAAACTGGTTTAGGAAGTTTTATGAAAAAAAAAACATTTATATATAGTATGGCGTGATCACGAATATATTATTTATCCAGAGAATCCCATAATATATCTTACTTGAGTTTTTTTATATGAGTGAGATGCTAAGATTGATTACCGAGCGGAAACAAACTTATCTCTTATAATGCAAAAACCGGTTCCTTATTGAATGTCAAAGCGATTTCCACCGCATCATTTTCTACAACAATGCATCCTACAAACGAGACCTACTTCAATAGAACCCTAGTTTCAATTACTGCTTTCAATCAAAAGACCGCAATTTTGCACAATCGTTATTAATTTGAATACCACAGTTGTACCAGAACAGAAGTAACAAAAAACCCTCTCACCAGATAAGCCCGGTCCCGATTGAATCCCGTTATGGCTAAATTGAATCCATCAATCGGTTGCATTTGCCATCGTTTGCTCCGGGAAAACTCTGCTCCGAAACCGCATTCCGCCAAAGACAATGGCGCGCTCCATACACGACCACAACGGCGACGACGACGAATGACGCTTTGTCAGTTTAGTGCCAGCGGCAGGAAAATATAAAACCACTCGGAAAACGCAATCTAATGAACGAATGATTGCACCAGTTTTCATCGCTATCTGCATGCACTATGGGGCAGAAACCTAGTTTGGTTGGAAAAAATGTCTAGCGACATGTCTACGGTTAATTTAGTATGCTTCGAAATTTCAGTATAATTATGTTATTGAAATTTTCCTCTTCAAAAACATTGAGACTCACATAGCTTCAGGTTTCTCGAGTTGCTGGAGTGTTTTTATTATGTGTGTATTGAACATGTTGAACGTCGCTTATGGCTGCTCAATTAAGGGTTGATGATTTGGTGAGTTCGTGTCATCCTTTAATTTAAATTTATAAATTATTATGAAGCACATTTTTCGTCACTAAAAATTGTAACGAGACTCTTTTACGGCAATGACGAAAGACCGTCTTATACTTACAACACTAAACCTCAGGGCAAATCAGGGGAAACAGATCATAAATTGACACTTACCCGCACATACAAAGTCTCACAATTCTTGAAGGTTTTCTTCTTCAAAATCAGGAAAATCAAAATAAAGTTCATGCTAGTTTATTATTATTAAACTTCTACTTCACTCATTAAAGTTTATGTTCATTTATTCTTTAAATCGAATTCATGTCACTTATTACGCTTCAAAATTAAGGCTAAGTAGCCCGTCATTCGTTTTGGCAACAATGACGACTTTTCAGCTTGCATTTCAAAGTGATGAAACTCAGTCTTGATAGTGTATATTGACTCGAAAAAGTATCGCTGTACGCGCTAACATCTATGCATGTATGCTGATACTTTTTCAGGTGTGTCAGTGCAAAACCAACTGATTTTCTTTGATTCGAAATCGTGAGATGTATTAGCAACAATCATCAACGACGCGTACAAATTTCTATGACGGCCTACTTCGCCTTAAATATTCTACGAAAACACATGCGCATTAGTAAAACGTTGGCTAGCTTTGTTGCGACCGGTCGGTTGGGCGCCTTTGCAGGTTCCGGGACGACTGTCGGCCCGTCATCAGACGAGCAGGGATTTGGGCATTTGGCAAGAGAACATACCTATGTGCGATACGACGATCGCAACCGATGAGATAAAGAGCGGCTCGGTTTCGACGAAAAACGGGGAGCGAAATGGCGACTCTCTCGCAGAGCACGCTACCCCTGGGATGCTGCTGTAGTGGTTGGAACCCCCAAGTTGCTGATCGCCTTCGGGGTGAGGGTGGAAAGGAAAGCGATGCGCCGATCGCTTAGATAGTAGTGAGCAAGCTGATAGTCACCACTACCTCAAAATCACGTGGTCGTGGAAATATTCTCGCCGCCTGGATTTTACCTCTCGTCGGGTAGCTTGTGACGAGGCAAACGCTTCCACTGTGGAGCGGGTTTGAAGCACGGGAAGGCGGGACCGTATGGTAACGGACGGTCTGGACGTACTCGAGTGGAACACCAGATTTTTACGTATCACTACGCGCACTGAGTGGGTTTTACCGAGGGATATTCTGTAACTTAGTTTTATAACGGGCATGCGACTCCTAATTGACCTCTAGCGAAACCAGACGAGATATCCGGTCAATTCGGAACGCTTTTAATCCTTAAGGACACCACTCAGAAAAGAAATATCCCTCACTTTCACACGTTGTGAATACAAGGTGACACTAATCACTGCGCACTATTTCACGCCCGTTAGTAGCTTTCTACTTAAGTAGACTTCACTTCGAGTTTTTAACCGCGAAGGTGTTATATATATTCCGTATTACAACGAATAAGACCTCCTCCACCTGTTCCTAGGCCTTTTATATCAATCTCCCTTCCATTCCAGCAGAACTCACTCTCTCTCCCATATATTGCCAATAGCCCATTTCCGGATATTTTGTTCTACTCAGACGCCAAGTTTCGTAACTCTCGATGCGGATTGATTTGTTTTGACGGTTGGTTTTAGTAAAAGCTATATGGGTGTGTTAATGTTGTTCTCTGAGAGTGGCTTTGGCGCTTTGATAAGAAGACCTGACTAGAACAGAAATTAATAGAAAATTAAGTGTGACTTACATAGTCATCTTTTGGATTGAGGAAAACTATTAATTTCTGTTAAATAGTTAGTAATATTCATCCAGCGGCATGCTATGCCTTACAACTTAATTTATTAAAGATACGATTTGCCCAGTATTGCAGGATTCTTAATAGAACTGAACCACTCTCACCACCATGTACGGTAACTTAACCAACGCTCGAGAATGAGATCCAAAAGATCCACAACCGTGTACACGAAATCGCAAAGAGATCAGAAACGTATCTCACCCCGAGGCGGCAACAACGCTCACCTGTGTTAGGTTACCGTACATAGGTAGAATTGGAAATGTATTGGATATAGAAATTTTAGTTGTCTTATTTTTATTTTGGACTTTGCATGTACAGATTGTGACCCGTTGGTTACAAAATGTTGATATAAACTTTTGTTCATGTTGTTACATAACATATAACACAAAAACTATGTCAACCTTTGAATGGTTCAACACTGAAAGTTTTGTCTTTCTATGGTCACGTTCAAGTCTTTGGAGATTGATAGGTGACTTTTTGAATTAAGCCGAAGTAGGCCGTCATTGAAATTTGTACGCGTCGTTGATGATTGTTGCTAATACATCTCACGATTTCGAATCAAAGAAAATCAGTTGGTTTTGCACTGACACACCTGAAAAAGTATCAGCATACATGCATAGATGTTAGCGCGTACAGTGATACTTTTTCGAGTCAATATACACTATCAAGACTGAGTTTCATCACTTTGAAATGCAAGCTGAAAAGTCATCATTGTTGCCAAAACGAATGACGGGCTACTTAGCCATAAAGCTGCATAAATCGCATCACAGGTAAATCATGATAATGTAGCTTCTTTTCATTCCTGTGACAACCACGGAGTGGCATAGTAGATTTCGGTTTCTTCTCTATTTTCCTCCTTTTTTCCTCGATTGCCGTTAGGACGTGGCCGGCGACGTTAGTAACTTTACTATATTTGTATTTCTCGAAGGTAATGTCCAACATGTTGCGCGTCGGTCGAATAGTGAAATGAAAATGCGCCGCGGATCGTTTGTAGTGTTTGATCTATTGATCGCGTGACTTGCTTTCGGCGTACAACGCGATTATCGAATTATATCGTGAATCCGATTAGGCGTGATTATAACATGGATCGCATCACCAACCACTGGTGACTCCCAGATCCCAACCTTATCCCACTAACCCAATATCCTTTCCATAACAACTGTGGAGATGCAGAGGTATACTCGGTCTCTAGTAATAACGGTTGTCTAACTAACGTTATTGACTTTTAAAAGTTGAGCACTCGGTTTGTGCACATTGAGAATGGTAAGCTAATCCCAAGCCCCATTCATTAAATCTCTGTGCAACTTCGATTGTTCTGGTCAATCACGGATTAGCAACTACGAATTGTAAGATTTGTAAGTACACTGAGAATAGCGTTGCAGTTGAAAATACTGTATCAGAGGGTTGAATTAAATGCATAACGCCACTTGATTTGTGCAGACTAAATTCTATTTTATTTCAAATATGTTGTGCATTGTTAATAAAAATTATCATGTCAGGACTTTGCGATTGTGAAGCGCGAACGCTTACCGCTCGGCTATCGATGCGGTTGAATTGTGAGTGAACAAACTGCCCATAAAAAGCGTTCATGGTTAGACAATGATCATGGAGAGAATAAATTTAAAAAACATGTTCGTAGTTCTTATTACTTCAACGTTTCTTTCAGTGTATACATTATTATATGGCATATAAAATAAGATTTTTTAGTACTCGTTGAAAAGAAATGTGCCTGTTTTAACTCGTGAATTAATACATGAGGATGTATTCAATCCGTGTTCCAGAAGCAATGAGTGGAAGATATATCTGCGACTTTTTGATTCATTACAATTTCAGAATAGCATAATTTCGAAACATTTTTGATTTTTGATCATCGATACAAAAATAAAACAATTCTGAAATTTCGAAGAAAACAGATTGAGTATGAAGAATTTTTAAAATAGGACGATTAATTCTTATTATTTTCTCATTTTCCCGTATAAATAGATTTTTTTTTCGATAACTAATATTGCACAAAGATTTTGTAGACTAGGTTCCTTTGGAACGTTATTCAGAATCATTACAATGAACAACTTTGTATAAGAAAGTTTTTGCTAAAACAGTTCCATTAAAATTGATCTAGATAAGTTGTAAAGATTTTATACAAAGTACTCAAAAGCCGTTCACCCGAATGCGACACTCATCTGAATACCATTTACTCTACAACCCAGGCATTGAAAATGCTAAGCTCATGAGTAGAGATCAGTTGATTTTGGGGTAACTTGATGCTCAGCTAAGGAGTAGATCATGAGTTATCAAGTTCGTTGAGCATTGACGATCATCAACATCTTTCTGCTTGATCAGCGCAGATCAGCAATAAAACCCAACTGAGCATAAAAGTCGATTGATCAAATTGAAGATATTTATGGAGTTTTTTTTTATGGATCCAGGCACTTTCAGTGCTATAAGGGATTGAGGAAACAAGTTAACGAGTTCGTTTTTCTCCATATGGCAGTTTTTCTTGATAATTCGAAAGATTCGTTGTATTGATTTTAAGTAGAAATGTTTAATAGCACACGAATTCCTTTTCTATATTTACCCAACATTAATGTATGGAAGTTAAAAAAAGGATGTAGGCTTCATCGTCATTGGTCAAACAAAAATTTAAAGAATTTCATACAAATCATATTATGGGGAACAGAGAAGGAATTTGAAATTGTCGATTTCGGCGTAAATTAATAAGTGGAAGCTGCCTTAAAATATAATTATTACAACTTGCAGCTTATTATGATGTAGGAATATACTCGCCCGTGCGCTAGAGTACGGATGGAATTCAACTGCATTGATGTCTTGCATGCATATAATGGTCAGGACTCATTAGTAGAGTAGAATTAAATACTATACTTAATCAGTGACTAGATTGGAAGGTTTGTGATCTAGTTTGGTATAGTTTTGTGACTCGTTAGATTTAATTCAATTGAAATCATTGCAAATCTTCAAAACTTTGCAAATCCTTGTACGTTCAGAAATCATTTTGGTTTGCTTTGATTTTGACTTCCTACACAGTAGTTGTGATAGTCATGCACTTTGAGGTTGCCTAGTGAAATTCCAAGCTCATTGTTTATCCGTACAGTGAGCGCTCATGATCGCTAACTACCTTTTTATTGGTCGATCAGAGCATAAGGTCGCTTTGATTGTTCAATGTTCATGCTCATCAAGCTCGCTCACGGCTTCAATGCCTGCTCCAACCTCTTTTTACGACGATTCTGGTTAAGAACACGATGTTCAGATGTTTTATAAATGATCAATACCTTAAAAAGTTACCAAGTAGAGGGTCATAATCTTCTGCAAAATTGTTCAGTTGATAAAGGGTTAATATGCGGTGTTCATTGAGATGCGGGACTCTGCAACTAGGCAGCGCTAGTGGGCAACAAAATGTTTTAGGATCCTATTCTTTTAGAAAGATGGCGTGCATCTTCGGCAAAATTATTCAGCAGCTCAAGCGCTATCATCATAAAAGCCATGAGATTCATGAGCATAAAAACTTGTTTTGTGGATAACTCAGAAACCTGAATATATACTTTGGAAAATGGCGTATTCAGCAAACTTGTTTAGTTAGTCAAGCACTATCGTCACAGAGAACAGACATGGAGGCTCGAACAAAATTTCATCAAAACCACGTGTAAAGGTTCAAATCAACCATCAGCGCCGCCAACGCAGACAGCCCGCTTAGCTTAGCTTAGACTGACTACACATATCAATGGTTGCTATTCCGTGATTGACCGAAATCAGTGAAAATGCACAAAGAATCAACTAGAAGTTCAGCTGGGATTGACCAAAATCTTCTTCAGTGTGCATAATTCAGTGCCTCTATTTATACAGGGTCAATAACGGCGCCGGCCACGTCCATGCAGTCAGGTGGGATTGGGAGAAGGAATGTTAGTGTGTAACCTTTGCTATTTGGAGACCGTGTTTGGCTCTGCATATCCACAAAGGATTCACTTTGATAAGCGATTAGACCATGATAAATAATTATTTGTGAGATATAAACATGCTTATATGTATATAATATTTTCATTTGATATGAGCAATTTCTATGTAGAAGAAAATTATGCCGACACTTGAGGTGACGAACCATTCAACGTTTGTTGAACAAATACCCAAATGTAACATTCCAACAGCTGTCAGGACGAAAGCATGTGTTATTATATTTTACTTATTTGAAAAGAAACAAACAACTCGATTGGCTGGAACATCAAATAGACCCTCTTATTCTTATGCCGACACTTACAGTGGCGAACCATCCAAAGTTTGTTGAATAAAGTGAACCTTTCGCAAGTCTACACTTGTGGTGTCAAACCATTCAGTTTTTGAATTACAAAATTAAAGGTAAAATACAGGAGTGTTAAAATAAGAAAAAAAAACGTAAATAATTCATGAATCAGAGTTTATGTCGACACTCAAAGTGATGAACCATTCATAGTTTGTTGAAAAATCATATTTACGTCCCACCGATTAAATGTGCAGTCATACATATTTTATAGATTAGAAATAGTAGCATGAAACGAGCTCACCAATTGATCCGTATTTCTTGACTGAGCAGCAACAATCAACTTTCAGCTTCACTCGTTTGCTCGGCTATATAAAAGCACTCAGAGAAAATAGGCGCGCGACCTGAGAGGGAAAACAACTGACGACTGCTCGGGCTTTCTTGACGCACTGCCCAGGAGCAAGCGTCAAGGTCGAAGGATCAAACAGAACTCTACTAACAGACCGCGCACTTTTTCACTTCTAACTAACGACGCGTGACATGTTCGATCCTGCCCTCATCGCCCGCCCCCGCTGGAGCAAGCGTCAAGGTCGAAAGATCAAACACTACTAACCTCGCCGCCAACGCAGACAGCCTGACATACAAACTCGTTTCGACAACACGATGTGACTAGTGAACGTTAAAATGACAAGTAGCAACTTTTTATATCGACACCAGCGCCAAAGCGTAAAAAGCGACAAATTTGTAGCGTTCTCAATCTGACGATAGCGCCGCGTAACAGGAGCATAACGACATACTTTGAAATGACCAGTACAATGCTTTAAACACGCTGATGATAAAAGATGAACGTCTGTTCTCTGAGTTATCGTTGTTCGAATCATGAGATTCAGGATTTCGCCACCGGATGGCGGTAGGGAACATAAAGTTTTTTTTTGCAAATATCTCAGGATCTCGATTAATTAGAAAGATGGCGTCTTCGGCAAAGCTCAAGGGCTATCATTATTCTAGCCGAGAGATTCGAAATTTTCCACCAGATTGGGTAAGTATTAAACTTTTGTGTTGTAAATATCTCCGGATCTTGACTACTGTGACAGAGCTGTTCAGTAAATCAATTGATATCATTAATTGAGCAATGAAATTCCAGATTTCACCACCATGTACTTGAACATAAAACTTTTGTTTTGTGGATATCACAGGAGCTAGATCACTTGGAAAGATGTCGCCTTCGGCAGAATTGTTCAAAACCTCAAGGAGTATCATTATTTGAGCGAAGTGATTCGAAGTTTTATATGGCCATTCGAAGAATATGGCCATTTGTAGCATCTACTTCCAGCACAGCTTTCCATACCGATATACTTGGAGATCACCACAGCAGACGGAATCCCAAATCGATCACGTTCTGATTGATGGATGGCAATTCTCCAACATTATCGACGTCAGGACCTATCGTGGCGCTAACATCGACTCTGACCATTGTCTGGTGATGGTTAAACTGCGCCCAAAACTCTCCGTCGTTAGCAACGTACGAACGTGGAACGTCATAGACCGAAGCGGCAACAGCAGACCCGCCTCTTCCGGGAGAATAAAATGCCGCCTGATGTGCAAGGAGTAGGAACACCTATGCCGGTCTCAAAAAACACGTAAGTTCTATCAGAAGCTCAACGCATCCCGCAACGGCTTCGTTCCGCGAGCCGAGAGGAGCAGGGATAAGGATGGGAGCATTTTGACGGACGAGCGTGAGGTGATCGAAAGGTGGAAGCAGCACTTCGACGAACACCTGAATGGCGCTGAGAGCACAGGCAATGAAGGACGGGATAACGGAGGAAATGCCTTCGTCGGTACTGCGGGCGATGGAAACCAACCAGCTCCCATTTTGTTGGAGGTTAAGGATGCCATTCAACAGCTCAAGAGTAATAAAGCTGCTGGAAAGGATGGTATCGGAGCTGAACTCATAAAGATGGGCCCGAAGAGGTTGGCCATTTGTCTGCAAGAGTGGAAGGAACAGGTAATATGCCCCATATACAAGAAAGGCGACAAGCTGGATTGTGAGAACTTCCGAGCGATAAATGCGGCCTACAAAGTATTATCTCAGATCATCTTCAGCCGTCTGTCACCTGTAGTAAATAAGTTCGTGGGAAGTTATAAAGCTGGCTTTACTGTATGGCAAATCCTCCAAAAATGTTGTGAATACCAGGTCCCAACACATCGCCTATTCATCGACTTCAAGGCGGTATCGACCGCGTAGAGCTTTGGAAAATCATGGACGAGAACAGCTTTCCCGGGAAGCTCACAAGACTGATAAGAGCGACGATGGAAGGTGTGCAAAATTGTGTGAAGGTTTCAGGCGAACATCCCAGTTTCTTTTGGATCCCACCGGAGACTACGACAAGGTGATGGACTTTCGTGCCTGTTGTTCAATATTGAGCTAGAAGGTGTTATGCGGAGAGCCGGGCTCAACAGCCGGGGTACGATTTTTACGAGATACAGTCAATTTGTTTGCTTCGCGGATGATACGGACTGGTGGTGAATGCGTCATGCTAGATGGTGGGACCGAGCGCGACAGGACTCGGCAAGGTAGCAGTGTTACGATACGTTCGAGGTGATCGACGAGTTTGTCTACCTTGGATCCTTGCTGACGGCTGACAATAACGTTAGCCGTGAAATACGGAAGCATATCATCAGTGGAAGTCTGGCCTACTATGACCTCCACAAGAAGCTGCGGTCAAAAAAGATTCACACCCGCACCAAATGTACCATTTACAAAACGTCCGGCCTTATAAACTCCTCTACGGACATGAAACGTGGACGATGCTCGAGGAGGACCTGCAAGCACTTGGAGTTTTCGAACATCGGGTGCTTTGGACGATCTTTGGCGGTGTGCAGAAAAAACGGTGTGTGGCGGTGAAGCTCGCCCAATTCTACCCAGTATCCAGAAGGTGGCCAAAGCTGGAAGAATACGATGGGCAGGGTATGCTGCAAAAATGCCGGACTGCAATCCTGCAAAGATGGTGTTCGCTTCGGATCCCGTTGGTACAAGAAGACGTGGAGCGCAGAGAGCTAGGTGGACGGATCAAGTGCGCATCGATTTGGCGAGCGTGGGGCAGAACCGAGGATGGAGAGATGCGGCCAAGAACCGAATATTGTGGCGTGAAATTATTGATTCAGTGTTATCTGTTTAGATGTTGACTAAATAAATGAATGAATGTGTCTTTAGAACATTAGTCAGAAACATTTCAATGGACAACTTTCTACAAGAAAGTTTTTTGTTAGGAAATAGAGCTGATCTAATTCAATACCGTCAAAATAAATCTTTTATTCTCCCGACAGAATTTGTCGAAGACATCAAACGCATCCCCAGAGCGTTAGAATTTTTGGCCTACCAAAGTAGTTTTCCGCCCATAGTGCGCCGTTCGCCTGCAGGGAAAGCGATCTGCGAAATTTGTCTCCGCTCTCAAAGCGCCCGAGAGCCAATAAATCATTGGCTGCAAAGCAAGAGCTAGCTCGCTGCCTGCAGAAGGACCCACGACCGACGTAGACGACGAATGCGCTATCATCGAACGATTCCATCTTGGCAATCTGGCATTGGTTCTGGGAATGCCCGGAAGACGGAGATATGCCAAACCAAACTTTAATCTAATTGCATGAAATTAACAACCCCGCGCTGATTGGATTCTATCAATTAAAATATACGAGTCAACGTAATTCGAGCTTTCGGCAGTCAGCTTTTATCAGACAAGTACGTGCTCCTTCGGAGGGATTTCGCGCTTTTGAAGAGATTCATTGGATGGTGATTGGTTAAATTGATAAATTAGAGTAAGGAATGCGATCTAATTGAACTGGCGATAATTTGCAATACTTCAGCCAATCAAATCATGTTTTCCTGTTCTGTACAAAGGCACCTCAGGGCACACCACGATAAGTAAGCTATATTTTAGGTGATTCTGGTTTAATAAAAACCTTTTTTCATCTTTTAAGCAGGTGAATTTAATTCACCGATTAAAGTTCTGAATCGCTACTACAAATGAAATGTAATATGTTTTTAACAAAATATTCATAGCTTAATATAGTTTCACCAAATTAGGATGATAGTGTTGTTTAACACAGTATGGGGCTCTGCACTGTTTTGATTTTGCATGGGATTTTGACGTTTACTGGCCTTGTTGTTTACTAATTTCATGAAGGAGTGAAGGATAGAGATTGATTTTTGTGCAGAGCCCTATACCCATATATAAAAGTAGAAGCTAATGAGCAGGCTCTTTCTCAGTTAGAACGTAATACGAGAAAACAGAAGGAGAAGCTACTCTCTTACATATTGTGCGTGTTGCTCAGACCACCATAATTATGTATAGTGTGTGACAACATGTTACTAATCAATTTCATCGACATACCATTTGGTTCACCGCTTTCAGAACAGCTTGTATCCACAGACTAGCATTTGAACCCAGACAATTAATTGGATTTGATGAAACCATTTCACCGTGTATGGCCTTTATATCATGTTCCAATAGTTAGCACAATGAGCCAGGCTAATCACATACTCGACCAAGTTTATACCACAACCAACAATAACAGAACACCATAGTTCATGTTCGACTCTCTTCGTGCTCTACCAATGAGTTACAACAACGGCATGAGTTCCATTGTTTCCATCTCGTCAATCAATGCGTCCAGGTGGCAGATGGACCGATGTTCGTGCGTGTATCTTCCATAAGCCGTAGTCAATCCGATTAGCTCGGTTATAGAAACCGCGATTCATTAGCCGTAGATCTTCTCAAGCGGTCCTCTCGATGGTAAATCGAGCGCTTTCCAACACGTCACACTAGAATCATGTTGAAGGTGGTTGGCAATGAGGCTTACCGTTACAACGTGGTGAACATAATTATTCTATGGTTTTATCGAAGCCAAGCTCTATGACCTCTGCAGGTGTGTATGTTTAGAAATTGGTGAAGACAATGACGATACCTTCCATGATTGTTGTGATATATTGTTAATTAATTTTGATTACCATCTGATTTGACCTGTTTGATCTGATACCACAAGGTACAACAATACATGGGCCGGGGCTGTGTGTGTAAGTTATTTGTTTGTTATGTGGTAAAATATGAATCTGATCAGCTTTTGTCTGTTCTGTCGAATACAGATTATCTTAAATAAAAACTCTATATTTATAAAATCGTTTTTAATCTTCAGCCATCTGATTCAAAATAGTTCTAGGGTACTTTTTCGAATGACATACTTGAATGAATGAAACTTCTTGAGAAATTCCGCAAAACAACTGCAGGAAGCTCTTGAGAATCATCCTGCTAGAATTCTTGGGTGGAAGTTCTGCATTTTTGAGGAACTCTTTGAAGAATTGTAGGAAGAGCTATTAGAGTTAAGTATTTCTGGAATACTCCGGAGGGAATCTCTAGTTGCTTTCTTCAAGAAGAGCATTACTGCAAAGATTTAGAAGAAAACTCTTATCTATGAAAATTAGAGGATTCTTATTAGAAAAAAATCTGGAATAATCTCTGAAAAAATCACTGAAAAACTATTGGAGGCATTATCGAAGGGACCCCTTGTAAGGAATAAATGAAACTCTCTCTGGATGAATATCTGAAAAGAACAATAAAGTAAAGGGCCTTCCTTAGCCAAGTGGTTAGAGTCCGCGGTTACAAAACAAAGCCATGCTGAAGGTATCTGGATTCGATTCCCGGTCGGTCCAGGATCTTTTCGTAATGGAAATTTCCTTGACTTCCCTGGGCATAGAGTATCATCGTAGGTACCTGCCACACGATATACGAATGCGAAAATGACAACTTTGGCAAAGAAAGTTCTCAGTCAATAACTATGGAAGTGCACATAAGAACACTAAGCTGAGAAGAAGAGTCTGTCCCAATGAGGACGTTAATACCAAGAAGAAGAAGAATCCAGCGCAAGGATGTAATAAGCCTAGTATGATATACTTGATAAATAATTGAAACAATTTTCACAGAAAATCTGAAAGCTTTTTGGAACAAGCACTTTTTTAGTATTTCTGGAAAACTCCGGATGGTAGTTGCTCTCTTCAAGAAGAGAATTTCTACAAAGATCTTCAAAAAAAACTCTAAACACTGAATAAGGTAGGATTCCCTTTATAAAAAATCTGGAATAGTCTCTGAAAGAACCATTGAAAAATAATTGGAGGAATTGCTAAATTATTCCAGGGATAACTACTGGAGAGTTCAGTGGAAGTATATCTAAAAAAGTCCTTGTAGAAATTCCCTAAACACGCTAGAGAAATTTCTAAAGAAAATCTTTAATATCCTTTAACATTATTCAAATATTTTGGATGCGATCTCTGGGTACATTTCTTAGGGAATCAGAATACAAACTTCAGAATATGCTCTTGTATGACTTTTCCAAGAAAATTCTAGATGCTTCTTAAAAACTCATTGAGAAACTGCATTAGGGATTTCTTGAAGAATCCCTATGAAGAGTTGCTAGAGGAATTTCTAGAGGAGTAATTGTAAGAGTTTCTGAAGGAATTCATGAAAAAAATGGGTTAAAAATCTGAATTGACGATTGTCAAATAAATTGTTTCTCTTACAAAGTTTTCCCATTCATCGTTGTGCCAACAAACCAAATGTTAAATGCATGATTAAATTGCTAATTCATCTCATATCAACAACGCCCGAGTGGAATTTCCCAACCGACTCGCAGCGCTGCTAAATAGTGCCTAAATTATTTTGATTCACTAATTGTACTGTCATTGAGCACTTTAAACTTATGATTCATCTCCTTATAGTGATGGAATCACGCAAGCACCTGAACCGAGCAGATATCTAGCATACTTCACCACCAGTCTAGTTGCACCAGCATCGACGCTAGAACCCATAGGTAATCTCGCCATGTTTATCTCGATCTGAACAAGCAGCCAAGTGGCTCCACGGTGTGTCTGAAACTGTTTTTAATGAAAAAAAAAAAAATAATAATATCATCAATTATGGTATCCTAGCATTCTTTTCGTGATTTGGAAAATGTTTCATCAAGGGAAATGTACGTTATAGTAATTTGAGGATGCAATATTTTAATGTTTAAAAAAAGTAAGCTTTACAATTCGAAAACAAATTTAATTACCATCACGTTCGCATTCAACATTTAAAAGATATGATATTCAAACAATTTTCCTGTAAATTTGAAGATATTCCGTTGTCAAAATCCCAAGTTGCAGTGATTTGTGTATTTAACAAGAATTCCATATGGTTTATTCTAGAGCTCATTCATGCGCATGTTGAAACATAGGAATCTATCAGTAAAAATAAAATGTCAAAGATTTTCATTCGGCATTCACAAGATATTGTAAGCCCGTTCTCTAAAAATACAAAAAATATCATCAGAGGAAAGTTAAATCATAGTGATTTGAAGCGTAGGACCAGGGTAGACAATCGTCACCGTCAAATGGAATAAGTAGGCGACGAAACTAAAAGAAGCATCGTCATCGTCACTCAACCAGCGTCGCATGACGATTTGCCACAGAGATCCGATCACATAGGTTCGGCGTCATGACGAACAAATACGATTCTTTCGTTACAGGCGAATCTTCGTTCGGGAGCACAGAGCCGACATAAAATATGAATCGTGTCTTCGACAGATTAAGAACATTTTTTTTGCAGGTGTTACTCTAAGGATTCCTCCTTATGTTCCGTAAGGTTTTTTTATAAACAACAAAACAAGATTTAATTGAAAAAATGCTCTTGGCGATTTTTTTAGAGAAGTTGACCGCAGATCCCTCTGCAGTTTTTGATAGAATTTGTTTTCTTTGGATTTCCTTTAAAATTATTTTTATGTTGCGTCCCGCATTCCGTCAAAAGTCAACCATTTCTATAAAGGATTCTTCCAAAAAACTTATCAGAGATGTCTTTTTCTTCTTTTCGATGCTTTCGCAGATAAAAAAAATATCAGCAGATTTACTATCGGATTTTGCAGTGTGTTCTCGAAATTCTTGAAAAATTTCTAAAGAAATTCGATATATTACAAAGTCAATACATATATGACGATATATTACACAGAAAGGGTAGTTTTTGTAAGATATACTACAAAAAATCTTGTTCTTCTTTCTTCTTCTCTAGTCAAAATAAGCAATGAATGGCGTTGAAAAGGTTGAAATTTTTACTGATGGTATTTGTATCAAACATCTCTGAAAATGTTTTACGTGAACTCCGAAGTTACATGATACTAGGTGAACAAATTGGTGTAGAAACCAATTTTTCTTACTCACAGAAATTCCAAGCATCTTTTTTGGAGGAACTTTTTAAACTGTTGTGGTAGAGCTCCAGAAGTTAAACACGAAAATATTGGCGGTAGTTTTTACGAACGTTGTCAAAGATGTCTTAAGGTCAATTCAAATTGTAAGATTTTACTGAGTTTAAAGCTTGGAGGATTTTTACATTACTTTGAAATTTTTTTAAGGCATTCCTGTTGGACTTTCAGAAATCAGGTACCATACGTATAAGAATTGCACGGCTTTTCTAAAACTCCCATTAATTATTTTTTATTCTCTAGATTCTTTTTGGATCGCCTTTGTGTATGAAGAGAGAGGCGAAAAAAGAGGAACCATTTGTTGAACCAGGTAGTAACAATAGATGAATAACGGGATTACGAAAGATAAGTGATAATTCATTATCTTTTTTATAATTAAAACATTTCTGCAATTCTGCTAACAATTTATAAAACTTTTAAATTATTTTGCTAAATGTTTCTGCACAGATTCATTTACTACTATGCTTATTTCGAAAACAAAAGTTATCCAGAGGATTTCAACTATTTTTTCTGAAGGTTCGAGGGCAACGGACATTTGAAAAACACTTTTCGAAGACAATTCTTGCATAATCCATTGAAGCAGAATTTTCCGACAAAAAACCGTACAAAAATTTCTGAGGCAAATTTGCGATGCGTTTTGGAAATATTTCTGGAGGGCTTTTGATGAACATCACGAAAGAAATTTTTTATATTTTTTGGAAAGGCGTTTTGTAAAAATTCACAGAGAAATGCCATAAGTCGATATCTTAGGGGTCCATCGACTAATGGAAATATCGAGTCATAGAACAGAAATGCTTTAGAAAGTGGTTTTAGGGGACCATCATAGTAATCATGAAATATCGTTTCTAGTATGGTCTTATGAGTCGATTTTGAGTAATAGAACAACTACTCATGGTGGTTTAACTGTAGTAATTTCAGCGCAATACCTCGGTATAGGTCGGACTCGATTTTTCGCAGTATCGATTTAAAGTTTTCACTCCAGATAATCGAATCCTCCGGATAATTGAATCACTAGAAGAAAAATTGAAATCAGCGATAAAAGAACTTAGAAATTTTCTTTTTTGTTGTCTTATTTATATGATGCAGTGGCGTAGCCAGAAATTATTTCTAGGAACATTAAGGGTCATTAAGAGAAAGAAAAATTAACCAGCATACACGTAAAACCCCGTTTTCAAATCCCCCTTCTCTTACCTACGTCCAAAACTGCTGAATTATTCATATTGTATATTGCAATACTAAATTATCTCAAATTTATGCATAAAAACTGCAAAACAAGAATATCAGAAAACATACTCCGGATAATCGAGTCTAAAATTCAGGATAATCGAATCCCAGATAAATGAGTCCGACCTGTGTAAGATCTGACAGAACCAAGTATATTTTTGAAGGAATTGCAAGGGAAAACTTCGAAGTTTTGAAAGGTTTTTTTTAGATGAATCTGGGTACATACACCGTATCATTTTGTGGATAAAAATGGACATAGAAGGAATGGTTCATCAAACCACACAATATTATTAATTCAAGAATTTCAAACATTAAAGAATCAATAACGGTGCTGGCCACCTCCTTGCGGTCATCGGGGAAAGAAAGAAATGTTAGTGTGACATCTAGAGATGGGCAAAACGGCTCGTTTTAGTGAATGAATCCGATCCGAATCACTCATTTCAATGAACCGGATCTTTTAAACGGTTCTGTGGCTCAGCGGCTCGCAAAGGAAGAATCGAGCGAACGGAAAACGAGCGATTCACTCTCTGTTGCTTGACATGCGTCGTACCATTCGTATCTTTTGCTGAAAATTGAAATTTTCAGAACTTACCGAAAAACTCTTCTAGTTTATGGTTCAGGAAACTTGAGAATATGGTCCACGTGGTTCCGGAGTTATTCCGGATTGTCTTGGGGTACCAAAATTGGCCACATTGTCCATTCAACGGATATCTCAAAACCCAGATGAGCTAGAAGGTTGGTGTCTTCAGCAAATTTGTTCAGCAGACTAAGGGCTATTCGTCAGTAACAATCTTAATTGGGAATTTATCCGCTAGGTGGCGCTAATTACAGTTTTCTTCAATTTTCTATATCTCAAGATCCTAATGAGCTAGAAGGTTGGTGTCATCGGCGAAGTTGTTAAGCAGACCCAGATCTATCTGGCAGTAACAATCTTAATTGAGAATTTATCTGCTAGGTGACGCTAGTTACAAATTTTCTTCAGTCTTTCTATCTCAAGATCCTGATGAGCTAGAAGGTTAGTGTCTTGGGAAAAGTTGTTTAGCAGACTAAAAGCTATCCGGCAGTAATAATCTTAATTGGAAATTTATTCGCTAGGTGGCACCAGTTATAAATTTTCTTCGATTTTTTATATCTCAAGATTCTGATGAGCTAGAAGGTTGATATCTTCGGCAAAGATGTTCAGCAGACTAAGGGTTATCTGGCATCAACAAAATTAGTTGCGAATTTCTCCGCAAGGTGGCGCTAGTTACAAATTTTCTTCAATCTTCTATATCTCAAGATCCTGATGAGCTAGAAGGTTGGTATCTTTGGCAAATTTGTTCAGCAGATCGAGGGCTATTTGGCAGCAATAAATCTAATTGGGAATTTATTCGCTAAGTGACGTTAGTAATAAATTATCTTCAATTTTATGTATTAAAAGTTAACAAGCAGATCAATGTTGGGTAGCTCCAGTTTGTCTTCGGCAAAGTTGTTCACATCGTGACGAAAATTTTAAATTCTCATATTTTATGTTCGAGATTTTTCACGTTTGATTTGTAACTTACGCAGCTCAACAATAGTAGCTAGTAACCTCTCCAATATTCTGAATTGGGTGATCCTAAATAGCTAAAAAATAATTTACTAAACAGTTCAGAGCCCCAGAGTCTGATAGTGATAAAATTGATTCAAATTTTGTTCCCTAGATGTCACTAGTTATATTTTCATAAAACTTATCTAATTCAACAACATGATAAGCAGGAAGGTTAGTTTTTCGGCAAATAATATTGGATGGCTAAAATCTACCTAATAGGGATCAAGTGGGTTTGAGTTTTAGTGGCGCTGCCGTATATTTTTTAAGAAGAATTTTATTCCAAGATCCTCGTACGCTAAAATATCGGGCTTTTAGCATTTTTTTCAAGCAACAAAAATTTTCCTTAAATGCTTTAAATTCTCAACTTGCTGCTCAACAGTAAGATTTGAAGTTAGAGCAATCTGAGTTCAAGTAAATGCTAAAGTAATAACAAATAATGTCACTGATAATTTGTTATCAGTTGTATCAGTACTTGTTGATTTTTTTTTTTCAGTTTTGAGTTATTAAAAACTTTCATCAGTTATCGATATCGAAAACAATTAATTTACTGGGATTGTGTGAAAAGTTATTTCCATGAATAATCAAAATGCAAGGTGATTCCTGTACCGAAAAAATCGATACTTAACACCTAATGCTTATATATGTAGGTCTTCGGAACTTTCAACCAATAGAACTGGATTACGCGATCGAAACGAACCCACTTTATGCCAGCAGCTGACTCGCACCTAGGCAAATCAACAACTACTGCTCTAGTCCAAATTATATTTTCTATACAGAACCAATCGATGCACACTTCATTAGCCATGTCAATTTTTATTCCCACATATATATGCAAAAAAATCACGAAAGTATTTTTAGTACCGGTTGTTTATATTGAAGTAAAACATAATTCCTCACGAACGTCTATTTCAAACAAACGTTTTGATATTCGTGGATTGTTGGGAAGCTAGGAGATGAATTTTTAATAAGATTTGCAACTGCCGAAAAATCCTTGATCTGTTTAACAACTATGTCGAAGACACTAACCCTCTAGCTTATCAATATCTCGTGATATAGGAGATTCAAGAAAATTTGTTACTAGCGCAAGCTAGCGAATAATTTCCTAATCACTACCAGATAGCTCTTGGTCTACTAAATGACTTTGCCGAAGACACCAACCTTCATCGGGATCTTGAGATATAGAAGATTAAAGAAAATTTATAACTAGCGCCACCTAGCGGATAAATTCCCAATTATGATTGCTACTGACGGATAGCTCTTGGTCTGCTGAACAACTTTGCCGAAGACACCAACCTTTTAGCTCATCGGGATCTTGAGATATAGAAAATTGAAGAAAAATTGTAACTGGCGCCACCTAGCGGAGAAATTCTCAACTAATTTCGTTATTGCCAGGTAGCCCTTATTCTTCTGAACAACTTTGCTGTAGACACCAACCTTCTAGCTCATCAGGATCTTGAAATATAGAAGATTGAAGAACAATTGTAACTGGTGCCACCTAGCGGAGAAATTCTCAACTAATTTCGTTATTGCCAGGTAGCCCTTATTCTTCTGAACAACTTTGCTGAAGACACCAACCTTCTAGCTCATCAGGATCTTGAGATATAGAAAATTTAAGAAAAATGTAACTAGCGCCACCTAGCGGATAAATTCCCAATTAAGATTGTTACTGACGAATAGCTCTTAGTCTACTGAACAAATTTGCTGAAGACACCAACCTTCTAGCTCATCTGGGTTTTGAGATATCCGTTGAATGAACGATGTGGCCAATTTTGGTACCCCAAGACAATCCGGAATAACTCCGTAACCACGTGGACCATATTCCTAAGTTTCCTGGACCATAAATTACTGTTTGTTTGATCTTTGCTGATCAAAAGAGGCAATTCTCACCACAAAAGAGCCACGGATTGGCTAAATGATTTGCTCGATTTTGTTGGGCTTTTGGGTTAAATTTCTCCCAAAAAACTTTGCCAGGTTGAAATTCCGGACACCTCGAGCAGGGCATCTTCCTAAAAGATTGGAAATAAAAAAAACCCTGAACTGAAGTTGAAAGTTACTACAGTCGACTCTCCACATCTCGATGTTCTACATCTCGATATCTCTCCTGTCGATGTTTTCATAAGTCCCTTCAGTTTGCATTCGTTTTCACTCTCCATATCTCGATATCCTCCTTATCTCGATATCTCCATATCTCGATGTGTTTCTGTTGATTTTTTCGTTCTCAATTTTCTCTCTGTATGTCGATATGACCAATATCGAAGGTTACTAGACCAAAATGTTGGGATTCAAAACAAAATAAGGAGCGCAAAATGACATCTGTTTGTGTATTACTTTCTTGGCAACGGAGTGTTTTTCAATCTAGTATTCATCAAAAATTTGTTCTCTGTCTCGATCTCTCCCTATCTCGATGGTCCCTTCGATATCGAGATGTGGAGAGGCGACTGTATATTTGAGGGGCTGAAACGCAAAGGGGTGTGAGTGACATTTGGGTAGGTTTGAGTTGAGTTGAGTTAAGGAAATTCTACTGTTTCTAAACGTCTAACCACATTTTTAGGCGATATTTCCGCTCAACAGAATAAAAAAAAACATTTTTCTAAGAAGCCTGGCTTGTTTATTTGACTTCCATACAATTTCAATAGAATGAAAAAATGCTAAAAATAACTTCAAAGTATTTTTCTTAAAACTTTATTTTTTGTCACTGACACCTCTTTGCTTCTCACCCCCTTATTTTAATGCCAGTCGTTACCACAAGACTAAGAAATATTCTTGTCCTTAGAGGCCTAAAGGATTTGAAAGAGGCTGAAATGAGACCAACCAAGAATCAAGAAAACAAAACGAAACCCAATAGAGCGGTTCCACAGAAAATGACGACTTTCTTCCCAAATTTCATTTTTATATTTTTTGATTTGGATGAAATTTTGCACATGCTTTCTTTATGCCCAAAAATGCCTTTTTGCATCATCGGCTCGCTATTTTGACTCTAGCCTTACTTTTGAGAAGGGCCTAAGAAAAAAAATCCTTAATAATTTTCAAAAAATTATAACTTAGAAATGGTTTGTCCGATCAGTTTGGTGCCTTCCGCAAAGTTTTAGGTTATTGTTGGGACTATCTGGAAAAAAATATACACTGTAAAAAAAATGTTGTAATTTTTTATATATCGAAAATAAAGCTTAAAAATCAATTTTCTCAAAAATCGTATTATTGATTTTTTTTTATTTTTTTATATGTTAAAGTAGACAAAAAATGAAGTCTTTTGCACAGTGGGTCAAGATGGAGAAATCATGGACAAAAAAGTTATGATTTTTTGAAAATAGGTGAATTTTTCAATATGGTCCAAATAAACTTTTTGAATGCTTTTCGACCCGATTTTGAAAGTACGCAAAATTTTCAACAAAAAAGGTATATGAGAAAATTTTGCTAATTGCTACCGAAACATTTGAAAAGTTTATTATGACCATTTTCAACAAATTCACCTTTTTTTAAAAATCATAACTTTTTTGTCCATGATTTCTCCATCTTGACCCACTGTGCAAAAGACTTCATTTTTTGTCTACTTTAACATATAAAAAAAAAAAAAAACAAAAATACGATTTTTGAGAAAATAGATTTTTAAGCTTTATTTTCGATATATAAAAAATTACAACATTTTTTTTACAGTGTATATTTTTTTCCAGATAGTCTCAACAATAACCTAAAACTTTGCGGAAGGCACCAAACTGATCGGACAAACCGTTTCTAAGTTATTATTTTTTGAAAATTATTAAGGATTTTTTTCTTAGGCCCTTCTCAAAAGTAAGGCTAGAGTCAAAATGGCAAGCCGATGATGCAAAAAGGCATTTTTGGGCATAAAGAAAGCATGTGCAAAATTTCAACCAAATCAAAAAATACAAAAGTAAACCGACATTCGAATTCAAATGGAACCGCTCAATAGGAGCTAAGAGTTTGATTCTTCATATCATTAAAGCAGACATTTTTTAAGATCTAAGATTTTATTTTTGAAAATGATTTGTGACATTACGACAAATATTATTGTATGTGTTTGTTTATGGTTGCTAGGAATTTCATTAAAGAGTTCATTAAGTGATTATTTCCCAAGAAATTTCTCCACGAATTATTCTGGAAAATATGTTTAAATTTACCAAGGAAAACCATAGGAATATAATTTATCCAAAGGTTATTTAAGAAATTGTCTGAATTCCTCCTACCACTCTATGAGAATTTTTTCAAGAAAGTCCTAACTCTTCCAAGATTTTATCCAATGATTCAGCCATCAATTTTCTAGGGACTTCTTTAAATATTTCCGGTCATAACGTCTTCCAAAATTCAATCAATAATTAATAATATAAGTTTCTAGGGATTTCCTTTGAAATTATCTTTCAACATTTATGTAAGATTTCAACTAGAGATATCCCTAGAGAAACCTTCAGCAATTGCTTCAGAGTTTATTTCTAAAATTTCTACAGAAATTCATCCAGTAATATTTTGATGTTTTTTTTTTCCAGTAACTCTTAAAAGTTTTTTCTCAGGAATCCTTTCAGGAATGTATCCAGAGAATTGACAAGGATTTTTTTCTGAAAAATAAATCCGTGGGGTATTTTCAAACGAAACCCTATAGTAACCTCTGATAAAACTTGGGTAAGTTTCAAAGTTACTCTTAATGAACATGCATCACTGAAATAACTCCTGGACTCTTGAGAAAATTTTAGAAGATTTCCAAAAAAGTTTGCTAAGGTAATCGAAAAAAAAAAAATCAATCGAATCTCGGGATAGTGTTTCGCTGGATTTTTTAAAGAAATTTCTCAAAAAAACATTGAATAGAATCTCTATTGAAATTGATGTATGAACTATTATGAACTAGTGTGGAAACATAAATAATCGTTTGAAGATTGCATGGCGATTTTTTGAGAAACCTATTAAGCAATGTTTGGTAAAACTGCAAGAGTGGATGAAATTCATAAAAAAATAGATTTGTTCGAAGAACCTCCCAAGGAATTTACGATTTCTGGGAGGAAACGTGGATGGATTCTTGAAGGAATGCATTTGAACAAATAGAATTCTTGCATGGTTTTTTTAAAAAAACTCTTAGGCTATTTTTTTTTCAAGCACTCTCTTATTCAGAAAACCGAATGCGATTTGATTGATAAATTAAAAAGATATTGCATGTACAAGGTGTTCACTTTATAAAATGAACAGTCCTTATTCCAGAGTGCTTAAAAAAATAGCCTAAGAGTTTTAAAAGACATAAACCCGTTAATTTAATACATCCAGAGAGCATTTAGCCCTATGAAGGAAGCAGACAACGGGCTAGCATGCAACGCCCAAGGGCCAAGATGGAAAATATTCCTGATGTAAAGTTTTCCGGCCGAGGCGGGAATTGAACCCACTCTCCTTACGCATGTAGAGAATGCTAAGACACCATATCTTACGAATCGTGGGTGAAAAATTGGTGGCCGTTTCTGTTCATTTATAGCAGTTTTAGACACACCGTGGCTTACCCAGTGCATCTAGTTAAACCAATTGTTTACCAAACACGAGATGAAGTTCAGGTCGCTCCCCGGCCGAAGCTCCCTCCCAAAGCTATGCACGCGAACTCCGTGTAAGATAACGGATCACTTTCGGGCCAGCTGAAGCGTAGTGGGTGTGAAAATTCTTACATAATCGTTCCCTACGGCCACCTCCCGCCAGCCAATCCGTCGTTTAGCGTGGTTCTGAATGAATGAACCCCACTTTCTTGAACGTTTGATGACTTCTAGCGGAGAATAGTCATATAAGACTACCGTCTTCCACTAAACAATAGTTTATTCCTCCGCCAAGCCTGTCAATCTGCAGAAGTCTCTGCTAAATTCAGGTTCGAGAGTTTCGTTAGTAGTCGGCCAGCAGTGATTAAAAGTTCGTCCGGAAGTTCACAAGTTCAGTTTGTTCGAGCCGTTCCGTGTCAAGTGCAGCGGCAAGTTAATTAATTCTCTGCCCGACAATGAAAGTGCTGGTGAGTGAAATTTATCCCCGTTTGTGTTTTTGCTTGGCAATGTGTTTCAAATCCCGGGAATGACACGGTTTTTTGTAGGGGAAATGTACCTGTTATGAATTTAGTGGTTCCCGTTTTGGCCTTTTGTGAATTATTGAGGACTTTCACATTTTGAACATTTGGAATGCTTTAACATCAAGATATATTTGATATCAAACCACATCAACACTTAACATGATTGAAAATACAAAAATAATTGAATTATAACATATGGTACACATACCCTAAAAATTGCACAGTGTTTCGACTTTCTCGGCTGAATACAAGTGAAACGAGCGAAAAAGGTGCATATTGCTGCTGCTCCAGTTGTTGCAGCGATTTAGTTTGGCGATTTATTTTAGCGTTTTTTTTTTCGACCGGGATTTGGGTGGAACATCGAGGAACTTCTTATCACTTGTTAGAACTTTTCAGTTACCGTTGCCGTTGAGTGCTGTACACTCGGAAGATCTTATGCCAAAAAAAGATACACTATAAAATAATAGGGTGACGGACAGTGAAAGTGCAATAATTGGAAAACATGTTCAGCATCAGAATATTTTTTTTTCGATTCAGACGTTAGAAGATGAACTGTCCTAATAATGGTGTACTGGAGCCTCCCAGCTGCTTGAACAATGCGGGAGGAACCTGTTAAACATAAGCTGATAAAGCTTACTGAACAACTAGTGTGAAATCACTTTTTTAAGGTCCAGAATTCGTTGAATTTGTAACTCGTTTTTGTCTCCAGCACCAGAATGCCACTATTTATTTAATTAAGGTGAAGATAAATCGAAGCCAAACCTCGAATTTTTCAGAGCACAAATCTGGAGAACCGAACACCCGTTTAAGCTGAGAACTTAATCGCTAGTGACCAATCGATTAAGTTTTCAGCTAAAACGGGTGTTCGGTTCTCCAGATTTGTGCTCTGAAAAAGTTGAGGTATTGCTTCGAGTCATATTCTTAAGGGTTACAGAATCCATTTCCGTTTTCGAAAACATCATAGCACGTCTAGTTTTTTGAGATATTGGTTATTGAAAATGCAAAATTTGACTATACCAGCCAACTTGCATGCAAGTTTACCAGCTTGTTTGGCATTTTTTACTTAATTTGTCGCCGAATTCTTCATGTGTTCAAGTGATAAAGATTCAACATAGTTCATAATACTTTCGATGCTCAGACTATATTTTTTGATGATTAAGAAATGTATTGTATCTTGCCATACAACAGAAATGATGTTTTGTATGGAGACTGCAAGCATGTTGAAAAATTCGTTTCAATCTAAATTTACTCGTGAAATTTAAACCAAATTATATTTTAAATAAAAGCACAAGCCCTTTTTTAAGTGCTTGGTGCATTAGATCAGTAGAAAGCTTGATAAATCATACTTGAAATACCTGAACTGCACTATTTCACACATAATTTTGGATAATTCTAGCAATACCATCAAGCCTTTATGCCAAACACTGTTGAATGCTTTTTCTATGTCTAGAAGAGCAGGACCAGTAGAATAGGAATTGGAACGAATCACATTTGTTACACGTAAAAGTTGATGAGTGGTCGATTGTCCACGTCGGATTTCGAATGGATGGAATGAGTCCCCCAATATCTATGACAAATTATCCCTCAATTGTTTTCCACCATATAAAAAATCGAAAAATGCATCGCCCTAAACCACGATCATGGCACCAACCGGAAATTCCGGCAACTTCACAAGAACTGGACTTCACTTTCCGCGAGCGAGCAAGACAAACTTCTGCCGAAGTCTTGTGCTTTTATGCTCCCACGGTTGTATTTTTTGCCCTAAATAGTTTCTCACACTTCCGTGCTTAGTCAACACGCTCTGGAGCTCAATTCGCAAAGCGTCACCATCGCAGTGAGAAAAGTTTTAAAATATCCTCCGCAGTGTGGTGCAATGGCAACTACTTGTTTTTTTTTTGGCGTTACGTTCTAACCGGGCAGAGTCTGCTTCTCAGCTTAGTTTGCTTATGAGCACTTCCACATTTATTAACTGAGAGCTTTCTTTGCCATTTGACCATTTTTTGCATTCGCATGTAGTGTGACAAGCTCGAAGATACACTATGTCCAGAAAAGTTGAGAAAATTACCTACACGAAAAGATCTTCGACAAATGGGATTTGAACCCACGAACCTTTGCTTTGTCTAGCTGAATTGCCTCGCGTTTTCCGCTACGGCTATTCGATCCCCTTAGTGCCAACTAATGGTGCTTTTTAGCATCACTCTTCACAAAAAGGCCGGTTAAAAGAGACCATCCCGAACCGAACCTCCTCCAATATGCACTCCAAGCAATCCAAGTCGGTATTATTTATCACAAGCTCGTTGAATAATAACCAAGTTCGCTCCTCTCTTGAGAGTCGGCCGGCCGAGATGACACGAAACGCCAACAGAACAAAAATAAAAAAGAGTTTTCGTTCACTGCTTTGTTTCTTCCCCGTTCCAGAAATTTGCGGCTTCCGTGAGTTAAATTTCAAGCAAAATTAGTTTTGCAAGTCAATAACGAGCTGAGGAGGCTGCTAAGCGAAAAGATGTGGAAAATGTCCAAATCGATTCACCTATTGGGGATAACTCTAAATTTCAAAATCATATATCAATCCCTTATTACAACTGACAATCAGATTATCGACCGTTGTAATAAATAATCAATATCTTCTGAGTACAGATAATCAAAACTTTGTCTTAAGAACGAACTTTTGATCTTTAAACAAATTTTCAGGCCAGCGATGTTGTATGCTGTACCAATATGGACTAGCTGTTGTAATACCAGGAAGAAAGCTCTGCAGAGGATTCAAAAAAATAAATTTGAAAATGATTCTGAAGTTTCCTCCCTGTTTCAGTACTAATGAGTTACATAGCATATCCAATGTTAATTCATTGGAACAAATGTCGATTAAAACTAATATTGTTTTTGGACAAAAATAGTTAAATCCATCTATTGCCACGATTCATACGTTATATATTTTGGTTAAGTTTGGTTAAGTCAATTGAAAGCGTTTTGTTCTCTCTTATTAGGAGATGAAATCAACTCAGCCTTTAAAATTCTGAACTGCCACGGTAAATAAAATGTAATATGTTGTTTAAAATGTTTACAAAAGCTTAACTTTGCTTTACCAATTTTGGATGACAATGTTGTCTCACACAGAACACCTAGAGATAAGAAATGAATACAATGTGTGAAATGATACTAAAAAGGAATTAAAAATATCTAAGTTTTTATATTTAACGGTCATAATGTTTCGCAAAGTTGTAGTGAAAATTAAAGCCTCTCCATAAATAATTCACATTTCTGTTGATAGTTGGCAACACTGTTTTATTAGATTCAAATAAATCCCAATAAATTGGAAGCACAGTCAGATAGTGAATTCGAGTGTGCAATAATAACAGCATTATAACAAAGTATTATGAAATACAGAAAAACACTGTTTACGAAAATAAACTGCGATTCAATTACAAATTCAGCTAATGTTAAATTATTTAAAAACAATTGGCTGGCAACACTGTCAACCTGCTGAATGAGATATCAAAAATATTAAATATTGCAACAACTGTGATTAACAATCTAATGTGGGTACCGTCAAGGTATCATTCACCGTGCATTTGAGAAAAATTTGCGCTTCAAAATATTATATTATTTTTCAAAATCTTTTAAAGCGAACTAGAATACTCGTAGTGGCGTACAATTATACTGTAATTCAGGGAAAAATCTAAAATTATCGATGTATAACAAAAATACTTAACAATGATGTTTACAAATGTAATGTTAAGGTCGCCTCGTACCGTGCTATATCACAATTTACCGTGCACACTGGTGCACCATTCACCATGCGTTTAGTTTTCGTCATGATTTAATTTTGTATCTTAAAGAAACGTTGTTGGTGGAGCAACTATGTTGCTAGTAGTGTACGCACTCAGTTTTAAGGGTATTCAAAGTCGAAAAAATGGCAAAATAATTATTTTTTCAATGAAATCGTTATAGGAGGTTTGACTGTATTGACCAAACCATTCCATATTCGCTCAAAAATTGAATATGGAGTAGTTAAATCACGACATCACAATAAATCCAATATCACCCAATAATTTCAAGCCTTTTACACTAATGCACGGTAATAAGAACCATAAATATTGAATAGGCTCCATTCACCGTGCTTTTGGGTTTCGACTGAAACACAATAAAAAAATCTAATTTGCATAAAATCTCATGGTTCATACAATGAAATACATGTAACTAGAAGTATCTACGGCGAAAACAATAGGAGTAATTCTCGATAAGACCGGCCCTTGAATGACACTTGGTCTTTCAAAGTATTCAAGTTTATGATCGTTTGACTGCTCCTGTGAAGTATGTAAAGAAACTGTATTCGAATAGTCAAATTGATGGACCCCTCGTTAGTGATAATCATAATTATTTTTGAGGACCCTTCAGATTTTTTTTTTTGAAATACGGCAGTTTGAGTTAACCAAGAATTGTCAAAGTTGGAGGCGTCCTCAAAAACGGTTGTGATTATAATTAACGAGGGGTCCATCAATTTGAGTTTCCGAATGCAACTTATTCACTTAATCCACAAAAGCGTTCAAACGAGCCTAAATTTGAACATTTTGAAAGACCAAGTGTAAATCTATCCGGGGACATTCTGAATTTTTAGGAGATTTGAGAACAAATAAGGTGGTTTGAGAGTGAATTTGAATCTAATAAGATAGAGAATGGAAAGAGGTGACAAAAATGTGCAGCCATTCCGTGAAAAACCGATCTAGTGGGTCTCCGAATTCCGTGAAAATTTGCTATTTTTTTCCTTATCCGAAATAAGGATACACGTATTTTTGGATTTTTTGATTAGGGTGACCATTTCTGAAATAGAGTGACCAGAAAAATCGCGATTTTGCAAAATTTTTATTGTAAAAAAATTATAACTTTTGAACCGTTTGACCGATTTTCAATCTTTTTGGACGAAATGAAGGGTAAAGATTTTGACTTTGCGGGAAAAATATAAAATTTTACAAATATTGTGTTTTTTACATGAAAAACTCAATAGTTTCCGTTTTTTCGTGTTTTGAAGGCCTCGGGACCAAAGGGGTTATTGATGCTCTCATTTTTTCTTAAAAGTTCAGAAATTTTTACGTAAACTGTCAAATTTTCAGCGATGTATGTTTTTTAGTTTTTGAGATATATTTTTTTGAAAATAAAAAATCAGTCATTTTTCATCGGCACACACTGTAGATCTCAGCGCATTAGATTTGTAATGTTTAAAAAAAATCATAACTTTTGAACAGCTCAACCGATTTCCAACCTTTTTTTATGGAATGAAAGCTTAAGGTCTCAACTTTTCAGAAAAAAATAGAAAAAAATGGAAAACTTTGAAAAAAAATTTTTACATTAAAATAAATGAAAATTTCTAAAAAAAAACTAGAAATTTTTATATTTTTTCACGTTTAAACATATTGTTATCAGATTTTTCAATTTTGTCTGAATAGTTGAAATTTTAAGCTTCCATTCCATACAAAAAGATTGGAAATCGGTTAAGCTGTTCAAAAGTTATAATTTTTTTTTAAACATTACAAATCTAATGCGCTGAGACCTACAGTGTGTGCCGATAAAAAATGACTGATTTTTTATTTTCAAAAAAATATATCTCAAAACTAAAAAACATACATCGCTGAAAATTTGGCAGTATACGCAAAATTTTCTGAACTTTCAAGAAAAAATGAGAACAGCGATAGCCCCTTTGGTCTCGAGGCCTTCAAAACACGAAAATAAACGGAAACTATTGAGTTTTTTCATGTAAAAAACACAATTTTTATGAAATTTTATATTTTTCCCGAAAAGTCAAAATCTTTAGCCTTCATTTCGTCCAAAAAGATTAAAAATCGGTCAAACAGTTCAAAAGTTATAATTTTTTTAAAAATAAAAATTTTGCAAAATCGCGATTTTTCTGGTCACCCTATTTCGGAAATGGTCACCCTAATCAAAAAATCCAAAAATACGTGTATCCTTATTTCGGATAAGGAACAAAATAGCAAATTTTCACGGAGTTCTGAGACTCACTAGATCGGTTTTTCATGGAATGGCTGGGTGTACAATATTCCCATTCTACTTATGCCCCTATGTGAATCCTGAATGCTTCACATAAATAGTACAATCACTTCTGGAAAGTGATTTTGGTCCCCTTAGAATTCTCGAACACTAATACACCTCTTCTGAATTTCATAAGCTGCAGCTGGTGTAGATACAAGGGAGGTCATAATGGAGCATTTTGGCGGCTAAGAGGCATGATGGATTTTTAAGGTGATTTGGTAGGGAGTTTGAATTTCAGTTTTTATTAGTGGCGCAGTTGTATTATGTACAACACACCAAAAAAAACCTCGCTTCTCATACACAGTATCAGCGCAGTGCTTCTGGTAGAATCTACCGCACGAGGACTGGAAGGATAATAAAATGGAAAATTTTAAGGGGTTACATGAAGGTGTGCAAAAGACCCGTAATTATCTTGTGTCCCAACTGGAATCCTGTGTGCCCCTTAAAAAACGTAAATGCTTCCAGAAAACGATTTTGGCCCCCTTGGACACGATTACACTTCTCCTCATAAGCTAGTGTAAGATGGGGTCATAATGGTGTCTAGGGGGACATGATGGATTTAAAGCGATTTGAGAGGGAATAGAGTCCTCAAATATTTAATGGAATCTTGTTTTTATTTAGTAAAACGAAAGAGCATGTTACTGCAATTACTTCATCAATTTTTCCCGCTCAAATAACGACTTTATCATATTTAAACTTAAATTTAAAAATTGGGTTCCAAAAAGAACCTTGACATTTTTGATCATGTTTGACGTTCAATTGAAAAAAAAAACAGCACAGGGGTTTTAGTTTCAACACTGGGGTTGTTCCTAGCTGACATTTCGGTAGTGACACGTAAAACAAAATACACCCAAAATTTAAGATTAAGCCAAGGTATGTGACAAAATCTTAAAATACATAAAAAATAGTTTTTGTACTTAAACAAACGAAAAACATCAAAAAATTGAATAAACATGTGTTTTTGGCCTAAACTTAAGCGTTTGTCACTAAGATTGGGACAGGGCTTTAGGACTCTATTTGACAATAATAAAATTTAAAATGCAAAGGGGTAAATGAAGGTAATAAAATAGGGAATGTAGAGGGGATACAGAAAAGTGTTTAATAGACCACCACCACCACCACCACCACACTTACGCCCGTACTGAAATCGCATGCTCTGCCTAAATATATATTGTAAACGCTTCTTTTGCCCCCTTCAACCCCCTAGGACACGATTGTGCTTAAAACCTGAACTGAATTAACTACACCTCCTGAACTTAAGTAAACGATGGGGTTCATTATGTGTCATTATGGTGCCTATAGCGGATCATGATCGATTTTAAGACAATTTGGGAGAGAATTTTAATGTTATAAGATAAAGAATAAGAAAGGCTGTCAGGAAAATGTGTAAGAGACCTCCATTCCACTTACTCCCCTATTATTATTCCTCATTACTAGGTGAGCATCCTTACATGTACCGTAAACTCTGCTGAACATGGATAAGGCCCTCTCTGTCACTTTGGACACGATTACATTTCTCCTGATTTTTATTAGCCAGTGTAAGAGGGCACAGTGGGACGAATGCCCAAAATCGTGAACTTTTTTCTGAAGCGTGTTAAAACGTGCTTTTATCGGTTTGGTGCCCTTGGATAAAAATGTTTAAATAATATGGCGCATCGGGTGGCCATAATATTTAGTTTAGAGTCTCGCCACAAATGGCGCTGATAATTTCAACTTTTTTATTTTGCGATTTGCAAACATGGCATCTTTTATTAAGTTGTAAATTATATAAATTGAAACAACTGTGCTAAAAACACCAACTCTCCATCTGGTAACTCTACTGAAGTGCAAATAAAAAAATCATAAAATGAAGTTGAAATGTCGTTTTATTCAAATATTTTCAAAACTTGAAGTTTTTATGGTAACAATGTTCTACAAAATTATGTAAATAGCCAAAATATACAACATTGTACAAGTGAATAGCATTACAAAACGCAAATAAGAAGAGTTATATTAAATTTTTGGTAATGTATTTATTTTTTTACTTATTTATTTATTTACTGGTTCAACGGACTCCTTTGGTCTAATTTAACGATGAATCATAATCATTATATAACATACAACGGAATGTTTATATGACATACAAGAAAACAAGCATTCCGGTTTTGTTGTTATTATGGAGGCAAATGGATGCAGATAAAACCTCCATAGGTTCAAACTACCCAGCTAGCTGAAACTATCAAAATTATAAATTGATGTGTTATTTAGTTACGATCATTTTTTGTAAAACCGGTTGTTTTAAATTAGATGCCGGATGTTGTTAAAAAAACTAACTAACAATTTGCACTATAGCATATTAAAATTGTAACTTGTTTTGTTACAAAATCTGCTTTGGGTTATAATCGATTAGGGTAAAAACTACACATTTTTACTAATTTTTTGGGTAAATGTTATTAAGTGTGTCAGTCTAGTTTTAAAAAATGACTAAAATGCAAGAAAAAAGGTTTTATACTGTTTTAAAAATAAGTTTTTAACGGGAATCGAACCACCAGGATGAGCCTGACGCCCCTACCATTGAGGCTATTGGTACACTTGAATTGAAGCGTGATACAAGCGCAATTTGTTCAACGTCTTCTCATCCCATATGAACATGTTCTTCAAATTACTATCGTGTCTAAAATGTAAAACATGACGACACAATGAGTGACGTAAATAAACTCGTTCTTGGGAAATGTTCTTCATACAATAAATCACAATTATACCATGTCCTGTGTGTCTAGGGGGTCATGATGAATTTTAGCATGATTAGAGAGGGAATTTAAATGTTATAAAATGAAGAATGTGATGGGGTTACAGTGTAAAAGTGTAATAGTCCCCCTTACACTTAGGCTTTTGCTGGAATCCTGCATGCTCCTGCTAAAAAGTATCATGAACGCTACTGGCAAGCAATTTTGGCCCCCTCAAACCCCTCGGACACGAATACAGTTCTTCTGAACTTCATAAGCTAGTGTAATGGAGGGTCATAATGGGGCATTAGGGTGTCTTGGATTTATATTGAATAAAATTGGGGATTTGGAGAGGTATCAAATGTATATAATCTACTCCAAACTCTGAAAAGTATTCCAAACGGCCCTGGAATCTTCTTCCCTTAAGAATCCCTTGGACACTGCTGTAAAAAGGAAATTAATATGGGAAAATGGTGTCTAGGGGAGCATGAGGAATTTGAAATAAAATAATGCATTATCCCTCATCCTACGTTTCTTCTTCTTGTTCTTGGCATAAACGTCCTCACTGGGACAGAGCCTGCTTCTCAGCTTAGTGTTCTTATGAGCATTTCCACAGTTATTAACTGAGAGCTTTCTTTGCCAAATTTGCCATTTTCGCATTCGTATATCGTGCGGCAGGTACGATTATACCCTGTGCCCGAGGAAGTCAAGGAAATTTCCATTACGAAAAGATCCTGGCCGACCGGGAATCGAACCCAGACACCTTCAGCATGGTTTTGCTTTGTAGCGGACTCCAACCACTCAGCTATGGAAGGCCCCTATTCTATGTTCCTGATTGATACTATTAACTTCTCCTTAGCTACATTAGCCGGTGTAAGAGGAGGTCAAAGTGAGGCATAATTAGTTACGGGGGTACCAATTCTACCAAAGATTCGGAATGCCTGTCTTAGAGTTGGTTTGAAATAACTAGCAGTGCTGCCAGCGAACAGTATATTTTGTAATACAGCATGATACAGCTGATACCTACTCCAATTCGTCCCAGCAGTTATTGTTTTCCTGTAGCTTTGAAATATTTGATTATTCTTCGTTTTATTTGAGCAGTGTTGCCAGCTACATAAAGAATTTCGTACCTTTAACAGTCACAAGACATGATATTTAAGGCCTTTTTTGACTGATCTCAATATCTCAAATGGTTTTTATTTATAAGATTTATAAGATTATATTTAATCATTTGACAATGATTGAAGCCAACTTCTTAGCTATCTTAGAAAAATAAAACGAAATAAAAATTCGTACTTTAGTTCTGGTAAATGTGAGGACTTCAAAGATGTAAACATAAGGATCGTGAAGAATTTAGCTGCACATATTTGCACTTCTCTCAGTTAGGGGTGGTAGACTTTTCTCAATGTTTTTGCATTTTTTCTTTGATATCAGCTTAAGATAATTCCAGGGGATAATTGAATATCGCTAAATGATTCATATCATCATTATTATGTAAAATATAATGGTTTTCACATCGTTAATTGCATTAGTGGCCAATATACATCATTGGTGAAAAACGCACTTTTTTCGCTATAAGTCCTTCTCAAAAGTTGGTCTCGAAAACTCATATATATGACATGAGATGGCAAAAATATTTTTGGCCACCATTCTATATGGTCCCAGACAACCAGAAGTCGCATAGCAGTATACGAAAAAAGTCGTTTATTTGTCTAGACGGCTTCACTCCCGCACTACATGGTGGATGAAATCGTTGGAATGATGAGTTTCCTCGCATAAAACGCTATTTCATGAGTTCATACGTACATTCCATTTCGTCCCGTATACCTGTACAATGTTAGTCGGATCAATCCGTAACAGCTGTCAAATAATCTTTGTTATCATAAATTAAGTCGCATAAGAGTACATACTAATTCGCAAGAAAATCTACACACTCGCATTGCATGTTATGTTTCATCATATAAAATATGCACGTATATCGCCTCCACTTTTGTACGTATAAGGCTTTTTCGCGACATCTTATACGTGAAACTTTGCACATATAAGCATCGCATAACGCAAAAGGTGATTAGGTTATGCGTACATTCTGGTTGTCTGGGGTAACCGCCAATAGTGTGGTCTGGAAAGCCCAAAAATCTTACTACGTGGACAGCCCCTTATAACTTCGAAATATTTAATTATTCTTTTTTTTATTTGAGCAATGCTGCCAGCTATATAAAGAATTTTGAAGTAATTTAACCATGCGTAATGCGAGGGATAAATTATAAGTGAAATTAGATGATTTAATTTCAACAATATTTTTAAAGCAGTGCTGCCAGCTACGTAATAAAAATGTAATCTATAAATAGAAAAGTTGCTTTCTTTTAACGTGAGTATGCATCGAAGGCACACGAAAAAAAAAACAGTTTACCTAAGTTTTGAGTTGACTTAACCCATAATTAAGTATATCGATTATTTTATCAAACCAAAATCTCTCGGTATTCTCTCTCTTCCCACCAATGTTGTCGGAAATAGAGAGAACTGCACCTACCTAATGGGGGTAGTTTGGCCCAATAAGCCAAATTTGGGTAAATGCATTATTCTCAAGTTTGGGTTGAATGAACTAAATTTTGCGTTGAAACAAACCAAATTTTAGTATTTTTTTCTTATGGCTTCAAAGCCAAAGTACCTAATGGAGGCCTTGGGAATTTAGCCAAATTTGGGTTATTGGGCTCAACTACGGTTTTGCGTTGAAACAACTCAGATTTGAGTAGATCCGCGTTGCCGTGCAAGCCTTGAATTTTTCAGAGCACAAATCAAGAGAACCAGACATCCGTCCGTGCTGAAAATTTGAGGCGCAATCGGTTGTCTGATTCTCTTGATTTGTGCTCTGGAAAAATAGTGTAGCCTTCGATGCATCTTCACCTTAAATGTTGAATCCTAATGACTCAAAATAAGGCACGATCCGAGATCAGTACTTAAAAATCAATTCCAATCAAACGAATTCAAAGCCCTTCAGCGCTGCCAGATTTCTATTTCCAACCAACACGAAATTGTTGGCCGATGCTGACAGAAGATGCCTATCATCGTCAACGACGGTGATGACGCTTGTCGCCATTATTCGTTGCGCGTTCGGGCAAGTCTGGAACAACGCACATTCCAAGAATGCAAATCGCCAGCAGCGATATCCATCAAAGCGCTGTGGCCAAGGATGGGAACAAAGTTTTCAACTTTCAAAGGTTCAATGTTCAAACGGTTGTTGGTGAATAGTGAGACGTGTCGGCGCGAAGGCGGCGATGACGGACGATTTCTTGGAAATGTAGAACACTTCGAAGGACCGAATGGAAAACCAGCCTGAAGTCTGTCACTTGCCAACTGGTTGATGTGCTTTGGAAGCGTTGGAAGTGGAAATCTTATTAATTGATGCGATTTTGACATCTTATTCTTTCAGAAAGTTGTGTTAATTTCTGGAAAAGGGGTGTGTGCTGTAAAGTACAGTAGAATAAAACATTATTTTCAAATGATTTTAAGTAAAATTGAAATGGGTATATCTATTGACAAACCTAAGTTAAAAGTTTTATATAATGGAATGTCACGAAATTAAAACGGTACACTCCAATGAACTCAAACTTGGATCCAAACTTTTTTGTTTATCGTAATGATCGACTGGATGGAGCATGTAGTGGAGTTGCAATCATCATTCATAGGCGTATGAAACATCAACTGTTTTCGTCACTTGAAACTAAAGGTTTTTGAAACTTTAGGTGCTTCTGTTGAAACACAGCTTGGTAAATATACTTTCATAGATGCCTATTGCCTTTTCAGTGATCTGGGCAGCTTGTTAATTTTCTTCAAACTGACTTGCGAAAATTATAATCATGAATTCGAATTTTGCTTCACGAAATATCCTCATCAAAATAAAACTCTACAATTGAAATCACTTTGCCAATTATTACATGAGCAATGTTTGGCATTAAATTCACCAATGACAAAAAAAATTGACTTATTCCTAGTCGATTATCGCAAGTCAGTTTGAAAAAAAATATCAAGCTGCCCAGATCTTATATATACGATGATCTTAAACTCTTAATCTGTCTCAAAACGTGAGGAGAAGGCTATTCCAATGCACTTGCGATCTTGTTATTAAAATTATATGACGGGATCTACAAAAAAAATGTTTTACTAAAAAAAGAAAGAATATTTTGTTAAATTAAATTTCTCAATTGAACCCTGGCTCTAAGCACTTTTGTAAATTATCTAGAAATTAGAAAAAAAAATCAGAAGACATTTTCGGCATTGAGAGAGGAAAACAAATTATTACTAACCAATTGCGAAAATGCACAAAAACTTGCTATGCAGTTTGAAACCGCGCACAATTCGAATTAAAAGAGCTTGAAAGCATCAAAATGATGTTCTCAACAGACATTCAAATAACTGATCTCTTCAAACCAACACTTCAACTGTATAGTCTATTTTTTGTTGATTTGTTGCTTAGGCATTTCATGGGACATTGCTGCAAAAGAACTCTACATTCCAAAACTTGTCCATTTCTTGTCCGCTACACATACTCTGGAACACATTTCGGATGATTGAAATTTGTCAAACGAACAAGAATTTGCCCAGTTCTTGTACACTCAGTGAAACCAGCCTTCAAGTGCCGTGCAAATACCGCAAGGCACCAATGTGACAGACGTATTTCGATTAAAATTGTCGTCGACTTTCGAGATTCGAAGAGCTGAATCCATACCAGCTTCTGTAGCAGAACAGAAATCGGTTCCGGTTTTTACTTCCCGGATTGTGTGTCCATCTTTCAGTTAGAGCAAGGACAATTTCGGGCAGATGTTGAAAAATTCATTTCTCATCATCTGCTCCGGAACTTGTCGTCATATCTGTCGGTCGGCCATCAGGATGGAAATAGCTTGGAAATTGGGGGTGGGGAAGTGACTAACTAACTAAGGGAAGAGATGAAGGACAGTAGGGTGCGGATTATTTTTCGAAAGGTCCCAAATCAAAACATCAAGGGCCTTTCTTAGCTCAAAACAGAAACTTCAAAATTTCAGCCAAAAATATTGAAAGTAAGAGATGGGATAGATAATGTTTGTTGCTTCTAGAGACCGAAAATACCTCTGCATCTCTACAATCGCTACGGAAAGTTTATTTGAAAATTACATAAACGTAACGTTGCAACGTAAAAATGTGTCATCATAAGCATGAAACGAGCTCACCAGTTGGTGATCCATCCTAGAACGCGGAACGAACACGATTGGTCTTGATTTCGTTGCTCACTCGGAAAGAGCATACAACAGAATCAAAAGACCACTCAATACTCTTTACTAGATGCCATATTGTCTAACCTAAATTCATATTTTTGGCTTAAGATTTGAGGTTTCTATTTGTATGCGATTTGAACCCAGAAGAGCATACGAGCTTTTGGTTTTGAGAACTTTCGAAAAATAAGCCGCACCCTAAAACACAGCCGACTGGGCTGGTTGCGTACAAGCCTGATGCCACACAACAGCTGTCCCTCGGGTTGTGATGCAATGTCAATTCGAACAAAAACCTGTGTGGTTTGTTTAATTTATCATCTTGGTTACGGTGGGAACTTGGGGGCGGGGGAGGATATTTGAATTAGACAGGGAAATGGAGCGGCAGGGGCACATGGCAAGTGTGTACGTGTCAATTCTGTGGCAGTGACAAATGGGATGCCCGACTGGATACTGTCCAGTTGGTGGTTCAGATGATGGTTCTGTTCCGAGTTGGCATGATGGAAAATTTCTATTAGATGACGATCGACGAAAGAAACAATGTTTGAGGCACTACTGTTGCTGTTCTCGTCATCAGATATGATGAATATTCGATTGAATTTGTACCACAATGTTAATAAAGTTAGCCAGCAAAAGTGTTGCAGATAGACAGATGTATGCTTAGCTTTTCTAAGGCATATGTATTTAGAGCAAACAAAATTACTACAAATGCATTGTTGGAATTTTGCAGTACATTTGCAGTAGCAATTTTTCGAAGTTTCGTATCATTTATCATGTATTTGTACTTTGACTTCAGTCTTATTTGATTCGATGACCATATCTATAGATGGCTTTAGATGTGAATCCCTGCAGTTATTGATTGTAAGAATAAGTTTTTTCCGTGAAAAACCTTTTCTGCAAGCAAAAGGGAAGCCATTGGGAAATCAAATTTCGATGAAATTATCAGATCGAACTTTATCAATATCGTAGTTAATTTTTGATATGATAGAAAGGCCTGAGTCATCCGCAGAGGTTTTTGACATTCCTGAGGCAACCCGTTTTTGTTCAGTTATCAATTTATAATCAGTCACATCTAATTACCAGCAGTAATTTATTCAAAATAAGATGGGTTTTCGTCACGCCCGCCTATTAATCACCCTTAATTATGCTGACATACATGTGACGAGTATGTCGCATGCGGAAAGTGTGTTGATGATGTCGAAATCATCTGAAATATTCATGAGATTTATATTACCCTTTGAGATGCCTTACAAAGAAAGGGAACGTGTGATTTTTATAATCACCATCTTGTTCATGTTTCCGTCATTACAGTTTGGCTTTTAATCTGTTCTTTACGGAAATCGGTAGAATAATGATATATGGATATGTAAGAGCTTTACAAAGAAATATTCAAAAAGCTTAATATTAATTATTTTAAAGCATGGATTTAAAAATTTTAATATCAACACTTAACTTATGCATTCTTTTTTCCCTCAATTGAATTACGATAGAAACAGTAACTTCAAACAAAACAAGCCAAATTGACACATTTTCCTTAGTATTTATTTGTCATATAAAGTAGACCTGAGGCTGTTCCCCATGTTTAGTCTTTAAGGTGGAGATAAATCGAAACCATACCTCAAATATTCAAGAGCACAAATCTAGCGAACCAAGTAGCCTTTTAAGCTAGAAACTTCGATTGATTCGATTCGATTGATCACCATCAGTGAGTGACCACTGACCAGTCGATCAAGTTTTCAGTTCGAACCGATGTCTGGTTCAACATAAATTTGTGCTCTCAGTTCTGCACAGAATTAAAAAGCTAGATCAACAAAAGAATTGAAGTAATTCATAGTAATATACTTTCTTACCTGGAACTTTTCTCCGTAAAACCTCTTTCTGAACTGTTTTGAAAATTCTGCAATGTGAACAATTTGGGAATACTCAACTTGGTTTTCAAAGAATCCTTCTTGAAATTCCATTTGAAACCACTATTGTACTGGGAGAATGAAATCAATGATTATGTTGTAATTTATGCATCTGTCCTGCTGTTTTTGAGAGAACCTTGTCCCGGATTCTACAAATAGCTGATCTTCATGTGTGGTAGTTCGGAAACACTGGTTTAGACGCGTGTTTAGATTTTACCGCGGGATTCGACCATTTTGCGATACAGCTTCAATTTGACGAAAAATGTTTGGCAGGCAGCAAGCCAACCCGCCAATCTAGTACTAAAATCTAGTCGTACAGTCGATAAAAGGGTACAATAAATCCAGTTAGAATCGTTAGCGTAGTACACCCCAACCTCTTTTTACGACCGTTATCGGGGGGTCGTAAAAAAAATCGGTCGTAAAAAAATCAGAATTATAATTATGCTTTTGAAAAATGCAACGTTTTTGAAAAATGCAGATGCGGAAATACTGATTCGACGTATTCGGCAAAGTTGAAGCATGAGTTGGGAACTTTTCAAAATGGCCGTTCAAGTTTTCATATTTTGGTAATAGATGGCAACACGATTGTTATCAACAGAGCCAATTTTATGGGGGTGTGATATGCAAATACCAAAAAAAAATTAAAGATAACGGTACCGAATGTTCACCAAAGTTGAAGGAAGTGTTGCGTGCCATACAGTCGGCCGAATCACAAATGTTCATGTGGCTGGCAACACTGTTCAAGAAGAATAAAGTAAAGATCAAAACCATCAAACTTGAGCGGAACAGAAAAATATAATGCTTAGCAACATAGCAATACTCTTCAACTGTAATCCAGTTTTTCATGAAGGGTTCAAATTTTTTTTCGTAGCTGGCAACACTGCTTAAGTGAAATTGCGCCACCAGGCAGTACAAGTGTGCATGCAACTATTGTTTTGCGGATATCTCAGGATCCTAGCCACTTAAAAAGATGGCGCCTTCGACAAAGTTGTTCAGTAGCTCAAGCGCTATCATTATAAACGCTATGAGGTTCAAAATTTTGCCACTAGACGGCACTAGTGAGTATGAAACTTTTGTTTTGCGGATATCTCAGGATCCTGACCACTAAGAAGGATGAATCTCACAGCATTTATAATGATAGTCCCTGAGTTACTGAACAACTTTGCTGAAAGCGCCATCTTTCTGAGTGGTCAGGATCCTGAGATATCCGCAAAACAAAAGTTTCATGCTCACTAGTGCCGTCTAGTGGCAAAATTTTGAACCTCATAGCGTTTATAATGATAGCGCTTGAGCTACTGAACAACTTTGTCGAAGGCGCCATCTTTTTAAGTGGCTAGGATCCTGAGATATCCGCAAAACAAAAGTTTCTTGCTTACTAGCGCCGCCTGGTGGCAAAATTTCGAACCTCATAGCGTTTTTAATGATAGCGCTTGAGCTACTGAACAACTTTGTCGAAGACGCCATCTTTCTAAGTGGTCAGGATCCTGAGCTATCGGGAAAACAAAAATTCTATGCTCACTCGTGCCGCCTGGTGGCAAAATTTCGAACCTCTTAGCGTTTATAATGATAGCGCTTGAGCTACTGAACAACTTTGTCGAAGGCGCCATCTTTCGAAGTGGCCAGGATCCTGAGATATCCGCAAAACAAAAGTTTCATGCTCACTAGCGCCGCCTGGTGGCAAAATTTTGAATCTCATAACTTTTATAATGATAGTCCTTGAGCTACTGATCATTTTTGCCGAAGACGTCATCTTTCTAAGTGGTCAGGATCCTGAGATATCCGCAAAACAATAGTTTTATGCTCACTTGCGCCGTCTGGTGGCAGAATGTAAAATCTCATAGCATTTATAATTATAGCCCTTGAGCTACTGAACAACTTTGTCGAAGGCGCCATCTTTCTAAGTGGCCAGAATCCTGAGATATCCGCAAAACAAAAGTTTCATGCTCACTAGCGTCGTCTGGTGGCAAAATTTATAATCTCATAGCGTTTATAATGATAGCGCTTGAGCTACTGAACAACTTTGCCCAAGACGCCATCTCTCTAAGTAGCCAGAATCCTGAGCTATTGGCAAAATAAAAATTCTATGCTCACTGACGCCGCCTAGTGGCAAAATCTCGAATCTCATAACTTTTATAATGAGCTTTAGCTACTAAACAACTTTGCCGAAGGTGCCATCTTTTCAAGGTGCCAGGATCGTGAGATACTCGCAAAACAAAATTTCTATGCTCACTAGCTCCGCCTGGTGGCAAAATTTTGAACTTCATAGCGTTTATAATGATAGTCCTTGAACTACTGAACAACTTTGCCGAAGACGCCATCTCTTTAAGTGATCAGGATCGTGAGCTATCCGCAAAACAAAAGTTCTATGCTCACTAGCGCCGCCTAGTGGCAGAATTCCGCAATTGAATGACCACCATATGTTAGCCCTTGAACTACTGAACAATTTTGCTGAACATCATGATCCTCTTTGAGTACTTTTTAAGATAATGATCATTTATAAAAACGGTCGTTAATCTGAATTTTGGTCGTTAAAAAGTGGTCGGAAAAAGAACCGTCGATAAAAAACGGTCGTTAAAAGAGGTTGGAGTGTATTTATATCACTAATATGAGTGGCGCCTGCTGTTTTGACGAACCGCGTGTTCAGAGGAAAAAGACGGGATAACTAGCGAAGAAAAAGGAGGCAAGAATCGGGTAGATATGTTGTATTTTTTGTTCTAAGTGGTTCCACAACATCTGTATTCGTGATCAAACGTCAACATCCCACCGCAAAATCGCTAGTGTTTGGAGGTGATTTTAACCTCCAACTTCCAAATAACCTCCAAATCATCACCTCCAAGTTAGTTCTAATACCCTCCGTTATATGAAATATTGTGGCGCGTCGATCGTCGAAAGTTTATCGTTAAACATTCAATACGAGTTAGCCAAGCTTTGCTTTCTGACATCAGCGCTTATCTGTACATATGTGAGCGGTGTACGGTAATTGGTAGTTTGATGTCTAGCTATACTAAATCTAGTGGCACTGGTATGAAAAAGATCGAAAATCAAATAGAAGAACTAGTTGATCGAATCAAAAAGATCGAAAGGTAAATTGCTACGTGAAGAAACAGTTGCAAACGCACTAATGACTAAAAAAACATATGCCGCCGCTGACAATTAACAATGTTGTGCAAAAGCGCAGTTGGAGGAGTACCGTACTAAACCGGTGAAAATGTTTGATCTTTTGTTCAAAGTTTCTTAGGCATCCAAGACTCAATGTCTCATGTAACCACATGCTTTCGGCTAGCCGCAAAGCCTTCCAAATGGACCGATTGTGCATTGGAGTCGTAACAGATGTCTTTCAAAAGTACTTCAAGAAGCACAAAGAAGCTTTTTTCACTTTTCACTGAATTGTACACCACCTTGAAATCAATAAGCAAATGGTTAGTCTGCAAGTTATACTCCCGGAATTTATTTAGGATGATTCGCAAGCTAAACTAGTAGCCCTCACGAAAACCAGCTTGGCATTTGCCGACGAAGGACTCCTCGAGCGATCTCAGTCTGTTAAATAGGATGCGCGACAGAATTTTGTACGCCGAATTCAGCAGGGTAATTCCTTTGTAATTGGTACACTCCAGTATGTGCCCTTTCTTGTAGTTTGGGCGTATGAGGCCATCCAACCAGCCGGTGGGCAATTCTACGTCCTCCCATACCTTCAGAAGTACTCGATGGATCGACTGATAAAACTGCTCACTTCCGTGCTTGAGAAGCTCGACCGGGATCTCGTCCTTCCCAGCAGACTTACAGTTCTTTAGCTCGCTTATAGCCGTTTTAACCTCTCCTATGGTCGGTGGGTCCACAGCTTGATCTTCACCATCAATGTACATCCTGTTCCTCGCTACATTTCCATTTTCACCATACAACAATTGCTGAAAGTGCTCCTTCAACCTGGCAGCCACCGCCGTTTTATCGATCATTGCACATGGCGGGCACTGGTACGGTATTGTGCCGCACACCATTGACCGTTGCATTGAATCTACCCATATCATTCCGGTTCATGCTTTCTTCAGCTTTAGCTACCACACTTTCTTCGTGATGCCTTTTCTTTCTGCGGTGGATTCGCTTTTCTTCGACTCTCGCTGCATTGTACCGCTCTCTGTTCTGTCCGGTACTGGCCAGAAGCATACGGCTTCTGGCGACATTCTTCATGTCTGTCACTCTCTGGCACTCATCATTGGACCAGTCGTTTCGTCTACGTCGTTGACCAGTGCCAATCACTTCCCGCGCCGTTGTTGTCAGTGCTTCGTGGATAGGGTCCCACAGCCTGTCGACAACTCCAGTAAACATATTTGCTCATGGACATGGGTTCGAACCCCGTCTGCGGCAAACATTTTTGTTATTTCCTTCGTGATAATTATCGCGATAAGTTTAGAGCCGATAAAGTTGGATCATCAATTATAGCAGTTCACGAAATCTGTTTCTCGCAGATAAAGGCGGGAACTAATTGTAGGGTTGCTTGAAAAATGCCAATTTTCGTCTCATTTCCGCGATAGTTTCATTCACTGCATCTGAGTAATGTCGCCCATCAACCAGCATGTATTTGGGAGCAGGCATCGCCACCCGTGAGTCGCCAGGTGTGTTTGCGGATATTCTTTCGTGCGAAGTAGGTACTGTTGATTTCCATCCCTCTAGCACAGGGTTTCTCAACCGGTGGTCCGCGGACCCCTAGGGGGCCGTGAAGAGTTCTCAAGGGGTCCGCGAAGCCATTGAGAGCAAGTGTCGTTTCTCCTAATAGACTAATCCAGTTGCCTGCGTAGTAGTGCAATGTTGACAACATTGCTTTTGTTTGCTGTGAGAATTCAAATATAAACATAATTGCTGCAAAACAACCACTTTCTTGTTGGCCTGCCGTTGACCGAAAGCTCAATAGCGTCAAACAAACATCGATACGTTTTCATTCTGAGGAAATCGACTTGTGTAAGATTGATTGTGCGTTGGTGTTCGTGACAGTTTGCTTGGGGACCTCTATTGATGAATAAGTCTCGCGTAACATCTCAAAAGGGCCAATCCTTAGATCGTTGATTCAGTGAAAATTCAATGTGAATATTGTTTACCACATTTTCAATTCCCATTTATCAATATTTAAACCAATCTATATGATTTCTTGCTCGTTGATTGATGATTTATTATTACTAGGGCCGGTGTACCAGTTTGGCCACCCTAAGGAAAATATTGTTTATACATAAATCAAATGACCTTTGGTTACTGTCAATACATTAAACGAAAGCTTTCAATCCATGCTCAGCAGGGAAAATATAAAAACTAATCAGAAACTTTGTTTTTGTATTAAAAATGGGGGTGGCGAATACTGGACCACTTGCACCAGTATTCGCCACGATTTTAATTTCAGTTCCTGAATTCGCCACCTACGTTGATTTCTTATGGAAGGTGGCGAATCAGGAACACCATGGCGAAAAATAGGTGCAAATGAGCAAACATTTTTAGGAAAATTATTTTTTTCTATTATTTTCTGAGAAAATTTTGCGGTTTCCAAGAATGTTTCCGTATTATCTTAAAACAATTTAGTGAACACTAAACAATTGGTAATTATATATGTCGTAAAACGGTATATAATCCGGGGTGGCGAATAACTGGAATATGACGAATACCGGTACACCTTCCCTGCATGTTAATAATTGATTTTATTCTTAAAACTGCCAAAAAAGTGGAAAAACATTATTAGTTTTTAAATGCTTGGACCATTTTTGATTTGAAAGTCTATTTATGAATTTAGTTAGCGTGCCATGTCCCAAGGCTAGGTTTTCAAAGAATGAGCAAGAGAGAGTTGCAAACTGTCATTTGCCTTAGTATGGTGAGAGGCCAATGACAGTTTGCAAAACTTTCCGATTGTAGGCCCTCTTGACGGAGATCAAGATAATTGGCCGTTTTGAACAGAAGACTAATGAATGATTTGAAAAAAGCGATGATTAGTCGTTTTGAGAATCGGGTTTATAACAGTAAGTTTTATGATAATGTTGACAATGTTTGCATAGTTTGTGGGTGCTAGTAGATGCTATTGAATTGTATCAAAGCCCGTTTTGTTTGCAAATTTGATTATTAGAATTGTAACGCGAAAAATGTGATGAATTTTTTATCCAACTTGGTTTCAAGAGAACATTATCACCGAGTTAAAAATTTTTGAACTGTGAAGTACTTTTGAACTGGAACCTATTTTGTTCCTTCCTTGCAACTGTGAAAATACTGAGAAATACCATCAATGCAATCATGACAGTTAAGAATTGCAAGTCAACTATAGTTACTTAACGCACATCCATGAAAATTATATCCAGGTTGAACTTGAAAATCAAAAACTAAGATAATTTCTGTAGGTATCCATAGGAAATATCTGGAATATTTGCGGCTTAATCCTTCGTAGATATTGCCAGCTTACTGGCGAGATCCAAAGTTTTCAAGATTTACTGACGATATTGTTTGTCTGGGGGGCCCAGATAGCCGTAGCGGTAAACGCGCAGCTATTCAGCAAGACCAAGCTGAGGGTCGTGGGTTCGAATCCCACCGGTCGAGGATCTTTTCGGGTTGGAAATTTTCTCGACTTCCCAGGGCATAGAGTATCTTCGTACCTGCCACACGATATACGCATGCAAAAATGGTCATTGGCATAGTAAGCTCTCAGTTAATAACTGTGGAAGTGCTCATAAGAACACTAAGCTGAGAAGCAGGCTCTGTTCCAGTGGGGACGTAACGCCAGAAAAGAAGAAGAAGATTGTTTTTTTTTAAATATAATTCTTCCTACGACTCGCAAGGAACACAAGAAATCTGTAATTATTTCCTGGGAATATTTTTGACGGTTTATTAGCAGAATTCGGAGTGTTTCCATGTAAAATATTTTTTGTTTGCTTTTTTGATCCATTTCTACAGGGGTTTTTAGAACTACTGAGCTCATATTTGATCACAATATTCGTTAGCTTCAAGCTATTCTTATTGCCATGTTTCAGACAATTTTGCCGAGAAAATTCCCCCTGTCAAAGTGGATCATGGAAGCGCCAAAGTTCTTAACTTCATTCTGAACTTACTGTTGTGTTTCAGACAATCGGATGACGAAAAATCCCAAGGTTTTATCCCACTTTCCCTGCATTAATTGTTGATTTTTTTTCAAGATGCCTCATGGAAATTCCTTGTCATATCATTGGAAAAACAGATAAGTAGATTCATGACTCAATACATAGTGGACTTCTTCAAAACATTACAGCAGGATTCTAGCGTTGACGATTTCTTCATTAAGATCTGTTGTGGTCAACCGCGTGAGGACCAGGAGGGTAAATCATTGGAAAGATTCAGTGTTTCCATAAACATTGATTTTAAGAACATCCATCTTCAGGGGTCCGTGAGACTTTCGTAAATCTTCAAAGGGGGTCGCGGCTTCGAAAAGGTTGAGAACCACTGCTCTAGCAGCAGCGAAGGTTACTAGCACATTATCATTGGTAACGGAATGGAGGCTTTTCGTTCCAATGATGGGTCGGAAGAAATCTTCTTTCCCGATCTCTACATTTGCGTCGCCGATGGCTATCCTGACATCTTGTTTTGGGCACTCTCCGTAGGCCTTATCCGGGCTCTCATAGAACTCATCCTCCATGTCATCGTACTTATCGTTCGTTGGCGCATATATGCTGCTCACCCAACTAACAATTCAGAGCCACAAACAAGCATGCATGTTTAATTATTGTTCAATAATGGTAATGACAGCTGAATAAAAAAAATTGCTCTATAAAGAGCTGAGAAGGTGCTTTTTGAACACAAACTTAGGTCAATGTTCAACGTTATGCATTAGAATGAACAAAAGTTGAATCGCCACTGATTAAACGTTTCCAAAGATTCTCATTCGACTAGTCAAGATTGTTTTACTAATAAGCTGAACAAGACATGTTTCCTCCAATTAAAAAGCCAATATTCCACTAAACAAATGTATATGTATAAAAGGATATTCAGAAGACGAACTAACGTTTTACCTGCGTCGCAATTCAGTTATTTCCACATGTTTAACATAAGCATGAATAAGAGCTGAATAAGTATCGTATGAAATCCTAATCCAGCTTCAGTACATTATAAGAACAGTTGATCCAATAGAGGCCAAAATGACGATTAACAAACACATTGTTCAGCAATAAATAAGCCTTGGTAAAGCTAAATTTCATAAAATGGACAAAATATCCGAAATTCGGGTTGAGTTCCGAACGCATTTCAAAGCTTATAACTTATGCTTTCTCAAAACTTTTAAAATAGCTGTTCAGAAAATAAACATGGTCAGTAGGGTGCGGCTTATTTTTCAAAAGTTCTCAAAACCAAAATTCATGTGCTCTACTGAATTTAAATCACATTAAAAGAGAAACCTCAAAATCTGAGCCAAAAATATTAACATTTAGAGGTGGCGCAAGCGTCTTGAAGTTGAATTTTCAGGTTATAAAAAATGACGCTCAATGAAGTACACATAACTTTGTTATTTTTCAACCGATTTTAAAACTTTTAGCATCAATACATTCAAAATTAAATTTGTGAAAACTTTGTTGAACACCAAATTTGTCTAAAATCAAAACAAGTTTCAGTTAAAAGTAATTTATTCCAAATTTTCCCTCATTTTACTTAAATTTCAACTTTGTTTGACCATAACTTCATGATTACTCAACCGATTCCAAATCTTTTTACATGCTTTTGAAGCTAATTCAATTGGTTTTAAACCTTTCATACATCACATTTCACTAAAAAATGTCTTGGCCAAGTTGTTCAGCAAAAACTGCACAAAAAAAACAATTTTTTTTACGAAAAATGTCAGTTTTTCAAATTTTTGCCAATCTCTAAAGCTGAAACTGGTTTTTCTCATTTGTTAAACTTTTGGGAAGGACTTTGCAACAATTTTTAAATAATTTTTCATCAAAATTAGGGATGGTACATAAATTATGTCACGCTAAATTTCTACTTTTTCGACCCCCTCCTCCCCCTTTGTCACGTTTTTTGTATGAGTCCTTCAAAAATTTTGTAAGGCTTGTCACGCTTGGCTTGACCCCCTCCCCCTCTTGGAGCGTGACGTAATTTGTGCATGACCCCTTATGTTTGCATATGTTTAAAAATATATGCACTATTCAACTCGTAATTAAGGCAAGATGCTTTATATATTTAAGTTTTAGAAAAAATGCAATTTCCGGCAAAAAAAAAAACTTAAATAATCCAAAGAAATTTGATTTTTTCATTAAAAAAACATGTTTTTGGGTAGTTTTTGTTGAATACCCAAGTCAAAATTATTTTTTAGAAAAATGTGTTCTATGAACAGTTTATAGTCAACTAAATTTGCTTCAAAAATATGTAAAAAGATTCGGAATCGATTGAGTTTTAATGAAGTTATGGTCGAACAAAAATATTTTTTTAGTAAAATAAGGAAAAATTTGGATAAAAGTATTTTTAACTAAGAAAAGTTTGGATTGTAGACAAATTCGATGTTGTACAAAGATTTCATTAATTCAATTTAAAAGATAATGCTGCTAAAAGTTTCAAAATCGGTTGAAAAATACCAAAGTTATGTTTACTTCACTGAACGTCATTTTCAAAAATCCTTTGACAGAGATTCTTCATGAATCTGGAGTCGTCCAAGGATCTCAAATGAGAAATCTACTACGATATCCACGATATTCGCCAACGATCTCACCTGAACCCCAAAAATGTTTTTATAGGATACCTATAAAAGCTATAACCGGATTTGGCTTTAAGGGGCTTGAAGTCTAATAATGTGTGAGGGGTCCCTCGTTATATGACATGCTATCATTAAAATATGTTTGCTTCTGAAACAATTTCAGCCAGTTCCCAAAGATTTTGTTAGAAATTTGTATATTGCCAAAAAACTAGGATTCTTCAAAAGTTCGCATCAAGGATCAGACTGGGTTTCCATTAGAAATTAATGGAGCATACCTTATACCTTGCATGAAATAGACTTAAAATTTTCCTAAAAATGTCAAATGTGGAGTTTTCTTTAGAGTGCACTCAGATATTCATCGGAAGAAATATTTTTTTTTCAGTATTTCAGTCTGTGACTGTTTGATAACGGATTCTTCGTTTGTTTTTTATTGTTTTCTGCTTAAAACCTTTTTCAAAAAATAACTGTGTTCTGCCACTTCTTTCTCAAGACCACAGCATAAGCAAATAATGTTATTCTGTTCTGGAACTCAAATCTGGCATAACTGTAGGTCACAAGATTACTAAATTGCTAAAATTACTAGAATCCCTCCAGACACCTGGTAAAAGAAAATTATGATACAGAGTGTGTGAAGTCAAGAGTTTTAAAATTTTATTGAAACTATATCAATTACTGATTTGGCATTATTTTCATGTAGAGCTACTAAGAGCTGAATTTTTTTACATGAAGTTTGAATTTCATTATTATTATGAAAACATGCGATGTTTGTTTATAAGATTCAGATTACACGATTTCTAAATAGAATCTATCTTCAAACATCAAACAATATCAGTTGTTCAATAAGGGTCAAGTTAATGGTATCTTGGAAGGCAATCTTTTCAAGATAATAAAATAATTCTTATTTTAGTTGTATTTCTAGGAACTTTTATAAAAATCGACTGGAAAATCGGGGAATTAAATTTTCAAAAATGAGTCGACGCCCTGAGATCGTATGTAATTGTTGTCTCAGTGTAAAAATGGTAAAAACAGCAATTTCGACAAGAAAGCTCTCAAAAAATAGTTCTAGATGTTCTCTAAGTCATTAATGTGATGAGCAAAATCTTTCCCAGATGGGAAGTTTAAAAGACGTTTGAAAAAGAAACCTATAATAATTGCCCTCTTTCTCTTATACCAACAGGTAATCGTTGCCTTCACCACCCTGTGCGCCGCCGCAGTTAGCGCTGCTCCGGAAGATGCGGGCGCCGCTATCGCTGCAGCGACCATGGCGGAAGACAGCGTCAGCAAAAGGAACGAAAAGCGAGGCGTTGGTCTTGGCTATGGACTGTCCGGTCTCGGTTACGACAGCAGCCATCTCGGTTACACCGGTGCCGCTCTCGCCGGCTATCACCACCCGGCTGGATATGTGGCGCCCGTTGCGAGCACCACGGTCATCAAAGCTGGATACGCGACGGTTCCCGTTGCCAGTGCCGGTGAGATATTGCTGACTTCGTCAATGTTTCCTTCTACTAATTTGTTCAACTTTTCAGCATACCCCGCATACGACTACGCGAAGTACACAGGCTTCTACCCGGGATACACTACTGGCTACGGTGGAGTCGGATATGCCGGTATCCCGGTGGCCACCACCGCAACCGGTTACGGAAAGATTGTCCAACCAGCTACCACGACCTATAGCAAGGTAATCCACTCGTACCCGCACTACGGGACGACTGTGGGAGCTGTTTCGCCCGCTTTGGGTTACACCGGAGTGGCCGGCTATCACGGTGGATACGTCTACTGAAGGAGAAGGAGGCAACTTGCCGAATGTACTTGAACTTCCTCAGATCTGGATGGTGGTGTTTTGTGTGTAGATAGGTTTCATTCTAATTGTGCTATATTATTTATTTTGATGTGTGTAATCCGAATAAAGTTTACAATTTGTGATAACCTAATCAAAGTGAAGTTTATCTATGTTGTTATTCATAATTCACTGTAAAATTAGATATAAACTGCTGTGCAAAAGTTTTTGTTCGCATACAAGTTATTCTTACTTCGTAGAATTTTTTTCCAAAAACATTTTTTGAATTGAGTATACTAAATTTTCAAAGTTGAGACATTTTTCAATAACTCTAAAAACACATGGCTTATTTCCTCTGCATTGGATCGACCAAATTTAAATCAATGTATCATTAGAATCGTCTTCTTATATTATTTGAAGAGCACTCACGCAATTTTGGCGCACGCATGTAATTTTTGTCAATATCTCGGTCATTTTTCAACCGATTCAAATAGTTCATAGCTTATTCAAACACAAATAATAATGCCAACATTATTGGTGAACACAAATTTTTCCACGATGATTAGAATGACTGTTTCTTTGATTTTTTTTTTCATTGTTTTCAGATGTCATTTAACAAAAAGGCCGGTTTTCTACTCATTTTTAAAGTCATATTTTCAACATTGATATAAGAATTATAAAATCTCTTTGTAAATTGTACAACTAGATTTTCTCCTAGTAGAAATTTCAAATTTCGGTCTATATTTTTGCAAGTTACGTTTGTAGACAAAACCCCTTCAAGAATTTCCCACCTTCCCTTACCCCAAGGAAGATCATCATATTGAAATGCATACGTATAAAGAAAACATGTCCTATTATCAAACTGACTTCGAAATACTGCTGTTCATGGCAAAAGTCTTATATTGCTTTTGCTGCTTGAAGATGGTCACTAATTATGATTTATAGTTTTTGGTATAGATGTACACTATTCAAATGGTTCAATTAGAGGACCTAAAGGTCAAACTCAAATTTCGATGAGAATCGAACACAGAAGAAATGAAACAAATTAAAGGTTATACTTTGAGCTATTCATTGAGCTTTGAAGGTACCTTCTAGGAGAATGCCAAACGAACTCTATTAATTGATTCCGAATAACTGAGTGGTCAAATACAAAGCAACCCGGATGAACAGAACCCTTTTCATCAATGAAAAATTGCAAGAAAGGAAAAGCAATGCTGTGGCAAATTATGATTGGGGTGTGCTTAGTAGACAGGAATGGGATGTGTTTGATATTGAACATTGATATAGTTGACCTTTAAGGAATTAATTTGGCTTCAAACAACGTGGGTGTTCATTTTCCCATCAAAAGAGATTGCATTGAAATGCTGCCAAGCTAAAAGACTTGATTTGTAGGGTGATCAAAGTAATTTGGACAGACCGTTACGCGTATATAATTTGGCCATTTACGGCAAAATCAAATGGAAGTGGCCAAATTATATACGCGTAACGCTCTGTCCAAATTACATAAAACACCCTATGTTCTTCAATATTGGTGTTCGGTTGAATTTCCATAAGAGCGGTTTTCTTTAAATTTATCCAGGCAACTGAGACCCGATGATCTCCTAAGTATACTTATTTCGATAGTCCTAATCAATACTTATAATCGGTGGTAGGTCATTTGGCATAAAGTCGTTTGGCATAAAGCCGTTTGGCATAAAGTCGTTTGGCATAAAGCCGTTTGGCATAGAGTCGTTTGGCATAAGGGTCATTTGGCATAAAGTCATTTGGCATAATGATAGTTTGGCATAATGAGTCTGATACCAAGAATTTCTTAAGATGACATTCGTTTTTACGTTTTATATTCAATCTTTCTGATGATAACAGGTTTGTTGTGGAGTCAATTGATACAACATGTCACTTTATTCAACAACCTAACTAAAGCATACTAGGAAAGTTATTGCCAATAGCATTTTATTATTTATCCAAAAATTACCCTTCTCTCAAATATTGATTCTTCATTTGAGTTCCGCTATTGGAATACATTTTTGCACTTTATATTTTGATATATTTTGCACAAATTTACCCTTCTTTCTTTTTATTCTATGTTTTTTTTTTGCTCAATATGATACAACTATAATTAAAGGTACAAAACTGTTGTTTTAAAATTTCAATGAATTTCACCTTCTTTTATTCATAGGCTATTCTTTGGAGCTTTATTTTAAGATATTTTTTGTTTCCAACTGACAAAAGGGCGGCAATTGATAACATTGATCTGCTGTAGTTATTAGCGAAAAGAGAAATCGATGACTGCAGTTACTTCGATGGGTTGTGCTACTTTTCCCCGAAGATCGGTTCCACGAATGTCGTAATCCCGAACGCCAGTTCCCCTAAGTAATATCCCATTTCCCCGAAATTTTTTTGGCATTAATAATTGTCATAACTTTATGCATTTCAGAGGGGTTAATGAACTGGCCATTTGATATGCATCCTTTTTTATTTAATTGGCGGTTCTTTAGAGTTTTACTGTCCTCAGCATTTTTGCCAACATGTGTGTAGCCGGAAATGACAGAATACTTCCTTCTTTTGATTGCTTATCGTTCTTTCTGGATCACCATCCAGCCACTGAAGACTGTTATAGCACCTATTTAAACTGCACAGCTTTTGACGTTAACCACGTTAACCCAGTGACGTTTGACGTTAACCCAGTATGTCAATTGAAAATCTAAAATTTTGCGACCGTCACGAAATTATGTAAGATTTTGAACGCTAATAACTCAGTCATTTATCGATAGATTTTCAATATTTTCCCACCAATCGATCGGAAATGTATACAACAATTTCCTCGAATGGAGAAAACTATTGATTATTGCCAATAAACTATTGAAAATTGGGAAAATGTCGACCCCTTTCTTACGCAACCAATCACGTGCAAGCAGTTTTCCACGCTTCTTTTGCGTTCCGCTTCGCACTATAAAAGCAGACCGATTCCTGCTTCTTCGCTCATTCTTCTTTTTTGCCGTCAGATTGTGAACATGGTCGGCAAGCAAGTCTCGAATGCCTTTCGCATTCTCAGCTCAGTTTTCAATGGATGGAACGCGAATGGAACAACAACACGCCGCCGCGACTGAAGCCGCTTGTTAAAGCGCACATCGTCATCGCCACCGCAAACCTCATCGGGCGAGGAGGATTTCTACCAGTGCGCCGTCAGCACCTCGCTACCAGAGGCAAGCTCTTGATCATCAAGCGGCGGCAAAACACCAGCGTCCGGATTGTGAAATCGCTCAAGATTTCTCAATGGACTCGCACTTCCAGAATTGGCGCTGCAGGAATCGGGGCGAAAAGGTAAGTTTGTACGTGGTGGCTGAATAAAATCGACCAAAGCCGCTTGTTGAAGCGCACATCGTCATCAGCACCGAAAATCTCATCAGGCGAGGAGGATTGCAACCAGTGTGCCGTCAAAATGTGTCCGTATTATGCAAATTCAACAATTCAATTGGCACTTTTCAGAGCCAACAAATGTGTTTTTAAAGAGTTGATTGTGTAATATTCCTTAATTTGTTCGAGATGGCTGAAGAAAATCGACTAAAGCCGCCGAAATGTGTCCGTGTTACGCAAATTCAACAATTCAATCGGCCCTTTCCAGAGCCAACAAATGTGTTTTAAAGAGTTAATTGTGTTATACAGTGCTGGAAAAGTTCGCATCACGAAGCAGCTCACGAGTGTATACCAACGCATAACAAACATCACAGACTCGGGATCTGGCTAGGTGTGAGTAAGCCCGCACCCGTCTGCTCGGGAGAACATGTCAAAAGAAGTAGCAACAAGCTCGCGAGCGTTTACTCGCGAGTAACCGAGCAAGGTGTGATTTGTTATGGTTTTGAAAATCATATTAATTGTATAACCATCATATCGATAGTAAACTACTAGTTTGTAGTCAAAAGCCCTTAAAACCATAAATCTCGGAGGGTAAGCAGTTTTTTTCTCAAAAGCACAATATGACTCTGAGCAGCTCCGAACACGTTCGTGAATCACTTTTAGCTTCAGTTACTCGGGAGTCGACAGATGCGAGTAAGCCAGCGCTCTGACGCTCGGGAGCGTTTGGATTTGTTTTTGTTCCAGTTCAGATGAAGCGTTCGCCACTTTCCATCACTGTACCACATACTTGCTATAATTTCTTAATTCATCTTATAGCAGCATACAATAATTGATTTATTACGAATAATTGACAATACGGCAATTTGAGGATGTTTCCAAGGACGCTGCTGCAGTGCCGTCGGGATGCAATGCTAATCTTGTTCATCCCTTACCCAGACATCAGTTTCAAATAGCCTATTTCCCAGATAAGAAAACGAAGAATTTGAAAGGAGGAGCATCACCTGCTATTCTAAGGGTATAAAGCATCCCTTCTTCGTTGAATTCGGTTTCATTCTGTTTTCGCTTTCGAGCTGTTAAGAGCTCCTCCAAACCTGCTCAGCTCCTCGCTACCAGAGGCGAGCTGTTTGTACGAGATGGCTGAAGAAAATCGACCAAAGCCGATTGTTGAAGCGTACATCGTCATCCGCACCGCAAATCTCATCGGGTGAGTAGGATTGCAACCAGTGTGCCGTCAAAATGTGTCCGTGTTACGCAAATTCAATAATTCAATCGGCCCTTTTCAGAGCCAACAAATGTGTTTTAAAGAGTTGATTGTGTAATATTCCTTAATTGGTTCGAGATGGCTGAAGAAAATCGACCAAAGCCGCCAAAATGTGTCCATGTTACGCAAATGTAATATTCCCTAATGTGTTTATCACATACTTGCTATAATTTCTTAATTCATCTCATAGCAGCATACAATAATTGATTTATTACGAATAATTGACAATACGGCAATTTGAGGATGTCTCCGAGGACGCTGCTGCAGTGCCGTCGGGATGCAATAACAGCATAATGCTAATCTTGTACATCCCTTACCCAGACATCAGTTTCAAATAGCCTATTTCCCAGATAAGAAAACGAAGAATTTGAAAGGAGGAGCATCACCCGCTATTCTAAGGGTATAAAGCATCCCTTCTTCGTTGAATTCGGTTTCATTCTGTTTTCGCTTTCGAGCTGGTAAGAGCTCCTCCAAACCTGCTCAGCTCCTCGCTACCAGAGGCAAGCTGTTTGTACGAGATGGCTGAAGAAAATCGACCAAAGCCGCTTGTTGAAGCGCACATCGTTATCCGCACCGCAAATCTCATCGGGCGAGGAGGACGCAACCAGTGCCCCATCAAAATGTGTCCGTGTTCGCAAATTCAACAATTCAATCGGCCCTTTCCAGAGCCAACAAATGTGTTTTAAAGAGTTAGTTGTGTAATATTCCCTAATGTGTGTACCACATACTTGCTATAATTTCTTAATTCATCTCATAGCAGCATACAATAATTGATTTATTACAAATAATGGACAATATGGCAATTTGAGGATGTTTCCGAGGACGCTGCTGCAGTGCCGTTGAGATGCAATATATTTTCTATTGTTAAGGAATGATTCAAATATTACGTAACGCAAAATTTGCCAGCTTTGGTTCCCCTTCTTTCCCCATGTATTGAAAGATTTTAAATTTTTGACGTTAACTACGCCTTACGGCAATATACCGGGTGTCAATTGAAAATCTAAAGTAATGCGACCGTCATGAAATTATGTAAGATTTTGAATTCTATTAACTCAGCCATTTATCGGTAGATTTTCAATATTTTCCCACCAATTGGTCGGAAATTTATACAACATTTTACTCAAATGGAGAAAATTTTCGATTTTTGACGATAGACTGTCGAAAATTGGGAAAATGTCGACTCCTTTCTTACGCAAACAAACCCAAGATTCCTTTGGGTTGGTAAGAGCATTATAAAAGCAGACCGATTCCTGCTTCTTTGCGCATTCTTCTTTTGACGTTAACTACGTCTTACGGCAATATACTGGGTGTCAATTGAAAATCTAAAATAATGCGACCGTCATGATATGATGTTAGATTTCGAACTATAGGAAGGCTGCAACTTTGACAATCGACTAAAATTCAAATGCAGAAAATCAATTGGCGTAGTTAACGTCATGCGGTCGTGTCTTGTACACAACCCCCTCTGATTTTTGGGGGAAACGTTTCATTCGGAGGAAAGGGTACTCAGGGAAAATGGTCATTCGGGGAATTGGCATTCGGAGAAACGACATTCGGGGATAAGTAGCACAATCACTTCGATTATGCTGAACGCGTCGAATCTTCTCTTGGTTTAATCATAAATTTAGCCTTCTTTTAAAAATAGGCTGTTCTTTATATTTGCACTGTTTTTTTTATATATTTTATTATTAACTTAAGCTATGTGTTAACCATTTTTATATTTTCCTGTTTTATCAATTCTTGCAAGATCTGCTGTTAGAATGATAATTACTTTTGAATTTGCGAATGTTCAACGCATTTTTTTTGCAAACACATGATCTCCTTTCGAGATGGAAAAAATGTTATTTCAAACACAAATTTTACCTTCTTTCTATAAAAGAGAGTGTTTTTGATGTACACTTTCAAAATTAAAATTTATATTAAATAATTCAAAAGTTTTGCTACAAATTTTTTCTTTCAAAAATGTGTTGTTCATATAAGTTATGGTGTAAGAAGTTTTTTTGCGTTAGAGTCTTAAACATTTTAAACAAAAAATCTTATATAGACTATTTTTGTATAATGCTGCAATTATAGATCTTGGGATAAGATTTTGCAAATACATTTTCCTTTCTTTAACCAAGTAATTTTCATCAAATGTTACGTCCAAACTGGGACGCTGGATTTGCAGCGAAATATTCTTTGAGCGTTCCGTTTATTGATGATTGCAAACTTTCTTTGCCAATTTACTTTTTTTGAAATATGTATATCGCAACAAGCTCAAAGATACCGTCAAACGGGGTAACTTGCAACAATTTTCAACTTCAAAGCTATATGGACGAAAAAATTGAGGATTCAGATGAGACAAAAACCATCTGGTACCCTAATCGCTACGTAAAGAATACCACGCGGTATTAATGTTATCAGTATTTAGTTTTCTGGAAACAGGAGAGACGAAAAATATGCATTTTTAATGCTACCCCTGATGTGGGGTAACATGCAACACACAATGGTACCTGAAGTACACTATTAAAAATGTATCGTATAATGTGTTATTATGGTCATTTAATAATTGTCTACAGTTAAAGCATGACAATTATCAGAAATAGGCTGCTTTTCTCTTAGAAAACTAATTATTATCGATTGTATTATGAGTATTGAATCAATTTGATTGAATGCTTCATTGGCATTGCATAGGGTGTCCACACTGGAAAATTCTAGCATATTATAAGTCTTGACAGTTATTGGAAAGCCATCAAAACGTTTTAATGCACCTTTTTTACAAATACAATGGTATTTTAGGCTTTACTTCACTTAACTTATTTTTTAGACATATTTAAATCAAAGCAACGTATAACATATTGATCTGTAAAATTGGTTTGACATAACTTTCATCATATTTTATGCAGAGAGTTCCCAATGACTGATCTGTAAGTTATTTTTTTTTTGCAGATTTTCTAAATTATTCTTTATTTTCATGAAAAAAATAAGATTAAATCTAATAATAATACGATTATTTAAATTTTTCAAAAATTATTAAATTACATGTTAAATATATGTTCAATTTTGCCTTTTCATGTGTTTTCGATGACAAACGGCAGGAAATATCAAACAATTGAGATCAAAATTGCTGTTGCAAGTTACCCCCCAAGGGTAGTCAAAAACGTTTTTGATTTTTTATAGTGTTTTAGGAAAAAATTATCAAAACTTTGATGTTGTCAATTTGTACACTACTAAGTACTGTAACTGATTACAAATGCCTCGAATGACATATATCTACCGTTTGTGTGGTACGAAGAACGTTTTTCAAGATTAGTTTTATACAATCCAAATTTTAATACGATTTTCACCTCCAGCAAACTCACCAAAAAAGAAACGATACCCAAACCCTTGTCAAAACCTTCTGTTGTATACCTAAGGTCAATAAACGGCGGAATAAATCATAATAATTCAACTCAATGCTAAACGAAACGACTATTCGGTTACATGTCGAAGTGTTGCAAGTTTCACCCCTGTTGCAAGATACCCCGTTTGACGGTACTCTATGTTCTGGGATGTGGAGAAAATTATTATTCCGAAAAGATCTTCCACCAGACCGGTCACGAGCTTTATTTAGTTACTCTCTCTAATGTCACTACAATTATTGACATACATATCTTGGAATTCTGAACAAGCACCACGCTTATTGAGAACCTACGAAAAAATTTTACTTTTGGCTGGGTGATGTTGATCTTCGTAAAAACTTCGAAAACGCCGATATCCAATCATTATGCCAAACGGCCATTATGCCAAATGACTTTATGCCAAACGACTTTATGCCAAACGGGGTACAATCCTTAAAATCTTAAGCTAACCTGATCAATACTTAAGCAATTCCTAATACCTAAGCAATACTCAATACTTAAACAAACCTGATCATAACGTTCTCCAAGCGTCGATAACATAGAAATAAAGTTAGGAATCGTTTTTAAACTACGTGGTCGTATTTTATTCATTATCAATCTTTCTCCACACACTTCCGTGTTTCAAAGGTATACCCTCTCAGCTATTTTGCTTGAGACCCACTATTCACTAATATTTGACACATGTCCTGTCGTTGTCCCAGGCCATGTTAGACACCATCAAAAAAGGCATAAAAACGTATCACACATGAGCTCAAACTTTATGAACTCTTACTGTTGCCTTCGGTCTAGGACACGCGCTCCTCACTGTTGAAGGTTAAAATTTCCAGAAGCAAGCATCTACACTTTCACAAGTGTCACATTTTGCAGCATGAAGAGTATGAACGTTCGTTCGGGTCCTTGTTCGGTTGTTCCACGTGTCATGTCCCCAATGCTCTGTCTGTTCAACGGTGTGTTGCAACAAGACAGCTTCAAGCCAACCAGTCACTGGGTGTGTCGGCTCTATGATAGAAGGTAGAGTAAGGTGGGGCAACAGTTCGACTTCAGTGGAATAATCCAGATTTCCAGAAAAATTATAGCGGTTGAAAATGCACAAATACCAAATTCTGAGTTTTCAATCCATTGCTCTATGGTCCAGAAAGTAGTTTTACACGGAAAGTTGCATTTTAAGCTTTAGAATGAGATGTTATCCTCAAAGTTGTTTGTGTTAGTTAGGCCTTTTGTTTGGTGTTAGGGGTCATGCACATATTATCACGCTGCAAGGGGGGAGGGGTTGTGTCAAGCCAAGCGTGACAAGCCTTACAAAATTTGCAAAGGATTCATACAAAAAACATGACAAAGGGGAGGGGAGGGGTCTAAAAAGTCGAAATTTAGCGTGACATAATTTGTAAGGGTATGCGAAATACCGAATGATTCCGTCAAATACGCTTCGAAACGAAATTCCGCGGAATTCCACGGAACTCGCACAGGCGAAATTTGTATTTTGCTATTTCGTTTCGTTTCGCCAAATTGTTAAAATATTTCCACGGAAAATTGAAAACAAACGGTATAAAACGGAATTTCGCGAAATTCGAGTTTAATTTCGAACAAAAAAATAGCAAAGCGTTCGCTTCTACTCCTAGCTACAGTCAAAAATGGGTCCGTATTATGGATCAAATCGACTCATATCATGAATCAGAACACTATAACAGCAAATTATCTGCGAGGCAAACGAATGGTGTGCTAGTGAAAGCCTACCTTTAGGAATCTTAGTTTCTTTAGGAATCGTCTTAGGGTTCATTCATTTATTTCATAACGCTGAAAATGGCAATTTCCTACACCCACCCACCCCTTCGTAACGCTTTTTGTATGAATATTCTATAAATTTTGTATGAGCCGTAACATCGTGAGGACACCCACCCACCCCCTTCAGCGTTATGAAATTTGTGAATAAGCCCTTATCTTAGATTCATAACTGTGGTATGGGTTTCAATGCCCCACAAATATGAATCAACGCTACTAGGCATATGTATGACATTTTAATTCCTACGAATGGAACAAATGTGTTTAAAGTGATTATGAAACAAAGCCAAACTTCGAATTTTCAAGTGCACAAGACGAGAAAATCTGACAACAGTTCGCTTTGAAAATTAATCGAAATGCTTGCTTGCTGGTGGTGACCAATGGGATAGATTTTCAACTGCGGAGCGCTCCAGATCCGTGCTCTTGAAAATTTGAACTTTGGCTTCGATTCATCTTCACCTTAACTCTGCATAAGAACAGCGGGAGAATAGAGCGCTGCATATGACGAGCATAACCTCACTTATTTGACAGCTGCTGGTCCTGTTGTTTACGTTTCGGACTTAGTCGTTTTTTCCATCATTTTTTCATCTTTGCATTTCTATCACCAGCATGCTGATGGTGACGATTTTCCACGGTAGGATGATAGAATAATACGATCCGTGGGTATCTGCAGTGGATTTGACCTCTCCTCGCAGCAAACTTTCACGAAATTAAGAATGATTCGAAAAAAGTACTAAGTCCAAACTGTAAACAACAGGACCAGTACCTGTCAAAATTGATGCGTGACGTCACAGTGCAGTGGAGTATAGAAGAGAAAACTAATAGCACGCATCAATGAGTAAAGGATCTCCGCGATTTCGTTGTTGTGTCATAAAATTCTACATGTAGCACGCAGCGATTGTTTGTCGTTGTCGCCGTAAAAAAATCGTGTTGATTTGGGTGATCCAAGGCCACACCTCAAATCTTCAAGAGCACAAATCTAAAGAACCAGACGTCCATTCAAGCTGAATACTCTATCGTTTGGTTACTCGATGGCCAATCGATCAAGTGTTCAGCATGTACCGCTGTCGGGTACGTTAGATTTGTGGTCTTGAAATTCTGGAATATGCCTTCGATTTATATTCATCTTATACAAGGAAGATGCATAAGGTACCGCCGGGCAAGTGAGAATCCGGGGTAAGTGGGGCGTTTCGTCATAGCTCAACTAGGAAAAGTTTTTCATGGGGGTATTCTTCTAGAAAGTTGAAGATACAATGACAAGGAATGTATTTAGTACTAAACATATTGTTATTTTTATTACCATGTGGTTCATGTAACAGTTGTAAATTCAGCGCCATTTTTAACTTGCATGACAAATTGTGACACGTTTCACGTCTTGCATTGACTCGCAAAAAATAAATGTGTTTTAAATCGAATTTCCATCAGTAAGCTATAATTTTTAGTATTATTGCAAGCTGATAACGATAAACCAGTATTTTGTTTTTATTTCATATGAAATTTGCGATGGTTTATCTTACCCCAAAATATATTTGTATCTGGGGTAAGTGGGACCTATCATAACAAAAACCAGAATCAAAACTTTTCGTACACGTTTCATACATTTTGCTAGAGTGTAGCACTAAAACATTCAAACAAATGATTTTTATCAAAAAAAATCAACCTTAAATTACGTAAATGCATAAAAGGGAGAAGAAAAGTGTTATTATTCTTTATTTTTTAATTAATGTTTTATTTTTGAAATACGACTCCGAAATTGAACAAACACACAGCTGAAATTTTAAATGAATCATGAGAACGATTACTTTTCTATGTTATTTGAACTTTATTTGTTATTTCTACCAAATTAAGTACCTAGTGATGGAAAACAATTCCATCCCATAAGGTGGTTTTCTACCATGCATATAAATAATAACAAAACATATTTATAATTTCGTCAATTATTGATTGTTTATGTGCTACATTTTAATTAATAACTTATAAATGATATATTTTTACATTTTTTATTCCTCTTTACGCTTTTATTGAGGAATTTTCAGTTAATATTAAATGTGAGGTGACATACTATTAAATAAAGGGTTTCTTCCTAAAACGTAACGTATTTTATGGTTGATCCCTTATGTACATCAAATATGTACTTAAAATTAAAAATCTATGACTTGTCAATCCTATTATTGTAATGGTTGACTTACTGATGTTGATTGACGCATGGAACTGGATGTGTCCCACTTGCCCCGCTTAACGAGGTAACTGCATCCATTGGCTCATTCTAAAACTTTCTTCCAAGGTTTTCACAATTTCGAAATTATTCGATGCACATACCAGCAAATATGTTGCCAAAACGTGATTGTGTTGTTGGATTTGAAAAATATTGACATTTGAAAATTTTTTTGAACAATTTGTTTGAACTATCGTTTTTTTCGTTCCCACTTGCCCCGCGGTACCTTACATTATTTTATATCAAAAAATGAATCTAGGTTTATTCACGCTGTACCACAACACCAACTCCCTATCTCCTCTTATAACGTGACAAAATTTCCTCTCGACCTCCAATTAAAAAAAAAAATGCGAATATTGATTATATATCATTACAAAATTCTCTAGTTTTTCCATCTTTCGATCGATTTTGATGATTTGTTTTAGTAAAAATCACAAATCAGTTATAAATTTGCATGCACCATCAAAATTGTTTCCGGATTTAGATTCAAGTTTAGTGGGGTACCTAGGGTATTTCACAATGGAAAAGCGCATTTTTTTTCGATTTTCGCACATCTAAATCTCGAGAAAAAAAATAAGCAAAACATTAAATTTAGCTCATTGAAAGACGGATTGTCTGAACGAACATGGGTGAACTTGTCAATCTTATTTGCGGTTCCTCTATGCTATGAAGTCCAGGTTAAAAACTTTTTTTTTAGAAATTTTCAAATATTTTTTAAATTACTCTCGAGGCTAAAAATTTAGTGAAAATGTGATTTTGTAGTCAGTTTTAAACAAAGAATCTGAAAATGAGATAATATCAACAATCCTTAATTCTTCCAGAAATCGTCCAGAAATTCCTCCACAGATTTTGGAATAGAATCATTTCTCCAGTATTTGCTCTACAAAATAATAGAAATACCTTCAGTATTTTCTACAAGGTTTACTCTAAAAGTTTGCATTCATCCAGATTTGATCCCTCCAAGAATTAATTTACAGTTTATGCAAGGCTTTTCCAGAAAATTTATTAGGAATTTCTAAATTAACCCTAACAGGCAATCCTGGTTAAGTTGCTGTCGCAATATTTCTTGGAGTTTATTATTTTTGCAGTTCTTTTCAATTTATCTTGATTGATTTCTTAGGTATGTGTTGATGGATTCTTTAAAATTTAATTATATCAATACTCCAGCAAATACTAAAGCAATTACTAAATATTCCAGTGATTCCTCTGTTCTACTTATTTTTCTTCTTCTTTCTGGCGTTATGATCCAACTGGGACAGAGTCTGCTTCTCAGTTTAGTGTTTTCATGATCACTTATCGACTTGTGTCCCCAACCACATTCATTCAAGCCACAAAGCATAAATTACAGCAAAAATTTGTAAAATGAATATCATTGTTCCATGTTTTATGGTATATATTAGCATAACATCACATCCACATGATTAAACAAATTGTAAGGCATTTCTAAAAATCAAATTAATGTTAGGCTCCTCTTAATATTTTTGAGATTGTTTTAAATGTTGGTAAGTGCTTTTCAACCCACATCTTAGTTGTAACATTTAAAATAAACCCACTCATTGCCTTGTGTGGGTGCCAGATATATTGAAATGAAACATTGAAATGAAGATTTCAAACAAACAGAAAAAAGTCTTACCAAAACATGTAGGGATTCCACTGAGCAACGCTAAGGTTTCCATATGAGAGAGGATTTAAAAAGACGTTTTTTATGCTTATTGTCAAATTTCCAGCTTTTGACAAGAAAAAAAAACTTAAACGTGTATTCCGCGAAACAAATTCAAAAATTTCGTTTCGTTTCGAAAAATTCCGTGAGATATTTGATTTCGTATCGAGTTTTACGAAATATTTTTAAATTTCGTTTCGTTTCGTCATTATCAGCGCAAGATATTCCGCGTATCGTTTCGTTTCGTATCGACATGGAAAAAATCCATATCGCATACCCTTAATAATTTGTGTACCATCCCTTATTGAAAATTAGAGTTTTCCACATTTTAATAGAAATGGTATAACTAACTAGTCTTTGAACCACTTTTTGAACTTAAGAAAACGCAAATTTTATGTTAAAATTTTATTTTAACTTAAACCAAAATTGTACAGCAAAATTATAGCCAGTATTTTGAACATTCGCTGAACTGTCATAGTTTACTGGAAATATTGATATTACCACCAAGATCAAACTCTAACCCCACCTTACCCTATGGATGTAGTTCCTCCATCCGTGATGTGGCAGCAGCGACAACAGGAACAACCCAGAGATGACAAAGTTGATAAACGCGACTGCCTCTTTCTCACTCGAGTACCGCGCAATTTTCGCTTTAATGTTGTACAACGGACCGAAAATTGATGCGTAAAAGTTGCTGCATAGCTTCCTAGTATAGTACCGGCACGACGATAAGCGGGGTACTATTTTTTGCCGAAGCAGGAGAATATTCTACATGATGTCATAATTTCACATAGGTACAGAGCATTTCCAGCTCAAAATGCAAATCGCACAGACGCTCCATTTTCTGAAATGATTGAAATGAATGAAGCCTAAATAACAATTTTTCATATATCTGAATTTCATAGTCTACGTTTTGAAAAAAAAGTTCATCAAATCAAATTAATATTTCTAAAGCAAACATTTATAACTGAAAAACTATGCGTTTGATAAAAATGATATCTTATTAGAGGTTTCAGCATATAACAAGGAATTAAAACGAAAAATACACTCTTGGGCCCACACGGAAAAAGGTAGGTAACAATTTTATAAGTGTTATCAGTAGCTGCATGTGTACTTAAATAGATATTTCATGTTATGTGTTTTGCGGTGTGTATAACAGTATAAATGTTTAACTTTTTATTCCTAGCTGTAAGTTTTAGTTCATTGATAATACTATCTAAAAAAAGCTGGATTTAGCTCCTTCAATTTCTTGAACTTACAACAAGCCTTGAATCGGTCTCACACAGCTACTCTAAGCTGTTCAGCGTAGGAAAAATCTGCCTTCCGCATAAAACCCCGGCAAAGTTCTTCGAAACTTGGTTGACGAATACTTGCAAGAACCACTTTTGCCTCTAACATCCACTAAAACTCCGAACCCAGATGCAACAAAAACTTTATTGGCTACTAACCCGAACAAATGCTTTCCTAGCCATACAAGCTACCTGATGGTTCGGCTTATTACCTACACATATGATTATTCGTGTTCTTCCTCTGTGTTGTACTGCGTAATATTTTTTTTTAATTTTCCATCGTAATACACCCGATTCTGTTTTTACACGGGGGATGCGTACCGTGCAAAAAAAGTTTTCAGTTCAAAATTTCAAAAACCGTGCAAAAAAGTAACCCCATTTTTCGACGTTTCATCCAAAAATAAGGTTTTGGTGGAAAAAAACGTATGGAAACTTTTTTTGCACGGCCGTGTAAAAAAAAAAAATTCGTCCAAAAACAGAATCGGGTGTAGGCTGTTATTTATTACGCCAACCAGGCTTGATAATTCTCCTCAACATCATCAGAGTTCGGTGACATACTCTAGAGCAGCGTGCTGCCTTTGCCTCCTCTGGTGTAATGTTTGGTTGAGCCGCGACCACATAACGTTGCAATATTTTCGGATTTTTTTCACAAACTACTCATTTTCATGCTTGTGCTAGTTAAGAAGTATATCTAGAAATAGTCAAAAATCTCGAAGAGTTGCAGGTAGTTGCAACTGTATTTTTCAGGCCTCTTAGACGACACTCTAAGAAACATGTCTGGGCGTGATTTAAGGTGGAACTCGGTGGAACTTTTTTTGAATCGATAATTAAAGTTACATGTTAGTATTTCATAAGTTTGATTCCATAGCCAACTAATCGTGCCGATTTCTCATATTCAAAGTAAAAATTGGTGTTTTTATAACATCAAATATACTTTACCAACCTTCAGCCATGTTCTCTTTAATATTTTGATTGAATAGATTGGTTTCAGCACTCTCCGTGCTAGTTAAAAGGATTGCTGAAAACATGCGACAAAATTTAGTTTTTCTGCTACTCCGACATCTGTCACTTTCGACGCTTGATGTAGTAGTTTTAGTGCTTTGTATAGCTTATAAATACTTGTTTCAATAACGGATGCTTTCTATAAGCACTTGTGGACACTTATTATCACCAGATAAAATAACTTGAAATTTGATTTTTGTCTATGGAGCAACGCACTGTGCGATACTTCCAACCTGATTGGCAAGTTGTTCGTTGTAACCTGCAGCTGCGTGAGATATTGCTCCATAGATGCCAAAAAGTTGGAACATTTGTTGTATTTGCTGGTAGTGGTCAAGGTGGTTTGTGGGAATGGTAGTTGGGTTAGGCTCAGGAAGGGCTTTCATGACTGAACCAATCAAGAAATTCTGTGGGATCGTTAGATAAAGGAGACAGAGGTCTAGATTTCAATGTAGCTGTTTCAAGCCGACCTCTTTCTTAAGCGTATGGAAGCTTCCCATAATCCTTCAATGTTGGGAGCACGCGGTATGTATGTAGGTAGCCACCATCCCAGCTCTTGAGTTTTGCTCTGCATGCGGTTCCACTTAACAGTGCAGTCAATTTTCATTATCAATCTGAATTCAACATACCATTGTATGAAGGGCCAAAATGGGGTGTGGCGGACCCGTAAGCAGAGACACTCACGCGAAACCCGCGAGAAGTCGAGAATTTCCTTCCAATAATATGATCCAACGGAAAGTATAATAAAATTTGCTATACCTGTCAAGTTATCCACGGGATGGTTTGTTATAAGAAGGGCGCGTCAAATTCATTACAACTGCTGGGATAGAAGAACCCATCTACAAGGATGTTATGGTTACTTCAACCCTTGACTTCGGCTGGCACTCCACTCCATTGTCCAGCTGTAACTTCAATGATGCCCTGATACACCCTCCCTATATCACCCATGTTTGAATTAAGTGATTGTTATGTAATAAAATTAAATACAATAATTTAAAATATAAAAATATGCATGAATACATGCAATAACTCAATGGTTTGACCTAGAATCGATGAATAAAAGATGAATAATATTAAATAAATAATAACAGATTGTGCCAACAAGCCCGAAAGAAATACAATGACATTATATGTATGTAGATAGACACTTTATGTATGTAGCTAATTTGAATTCATAATACCGTTGTACGAAGGGCCAAAAGGAGGTGGCGTAAGCAGAGACAGTTACGCAAAAGCCGCGGGAAAAAAAAATCTCCTTCCAATGATAAGAATAATGAGAATTGTAGTGCTTGACCAGCTTTCCACGGGATGTTTGTTCTGAGAAGAGAATCAAATCCATTGCATCTGTAGAAGATACGCACCCATCTACCCGGATCAAGATTTAGAAACTAATTGATTAAGAGTGTTGGTAATGGTGGTGACAACGTCAACAGATATCGTGCTGAAACTTCCATCAGTAAGAAAATCTTCACTGTTGACCGTACTAATAGAAAATGAACTTTCACAAAAACATTTGGATGCTGATTTGAATTACATAATAATATAGACATTGGGGCCTTCCTTAGCCGAGTGGTTAGAGTTCACGGCTACAAAGCAAAGCCATGCTGAAGGTGTCTGGGTTCAAATCCCGGTCGGTCCAGGATCTTTTCGTAATGTAAATTTCCTTGACTTCCCTGGGCATAGATTATCATCGTACCTGCCACACGATATACGAATGCGAAAATGGCAACTTTGGCAAAGAAAGCTCTCAGTTAATAACTGTGGAAGTGCTCATAAGAACACTAAGCTGAGAAGCAGGCTCTATCCCAGTGAGGACGTTAATGCCAAGAAGAAGAAGAAGAATAATATAGACATCGCGAAATCGATCATGAACACAAGCCCATGTAGGTTATGTAACTTTACATTTGATGTGTACATTTGCGATAACCATTCCCCTTATGCGCATGTGAGTTTTATAATGATTCGACAACAAGGATTTTTCTGAGAATTCTTGAATTTCAGCTAGAAATCTGTATCCTAGATTACAACAATTGTGAAATTATAAAGTTCCTAACCTTTTCACGATTCCAGTACTGAGAATTTGATGAAATAGCGGTAGAATTGTGAGCTTCCTCTGTGAATAAAAAAAACGGCCTGTTAGTATAAGTATTTCTCTGGTATTCTCGTTATTCCAGTAGGTTTCCTGGTTGTATCCCTGGGATTCTTAGAAATTAAAATAAATTCTCACAATAGTGGTTGAATTAAGGATTTTCTTTTACATTTATACAATCCCAATGGAACTGCAAATCAAAGGGATCTAAAGTTTACAAAAATGCAGGAATCTCACTGAAATCTCAGAGATTATTACAGAAATACCATGACTTTGAAAGCTCTCAGTTAATAACTGTGTAAGTACTCATAAGAATACAAAGCTGAGAATTAGGCTCTGTTCCAGTTGGGATGTAATGCCAGAAAGAATACCAGATCTCACAAATAAATTCAAAATTCATTACCGAAATCTCATGATTATGTTCGTAATTCCTAATTCTCTACAAAAATCTCAAAATACCTTTCGAAATATCAAAGCTGAAAACGTTTTCCCGTGATTTTTACTCATATTTTAATTATTCCATTCATTTCAACAATCTCAAAGCATGAGTACAACATGAGCAACCACTCAAACTAACTACCAGTAGTTTTGTAGTAAATGCTATCTTTATGCATAGTAACACGTTGTTTGTAGTATGTTCGAAAGGTGTAGAAAGATAAATGACACAAACAAGTTTCACTCGTGTTCCATAGCGTTTACTACCGATAATGTACTTTATTACATTTCATTCATGCCACCCATTATATCGGATAGCCACTATCATATGCGCAAAGCTTCATTTAGATTGAGAGAAGTTGGTTTGAAAAAACAACTTTTATTTGCGTCTTATGCTGGAAATGCTCTATAACAGCATACCTATTCGATGCACCGGCATGATACCGAAGAACGATTTACGTGCTTCTATCTGATACCTTATTCAGTAGGGAAGCAAAAATGGATGAGTAGTATAGCAGTCCTTCGAGAAAAAAATGCACTAACGATAGCTAACCTGATAATGTTTGATGATACTCAGCGTCAAAAGTTGTCCCAACGGCGGCAAAAAGTGTAGAGCTAATGCGAAATCAAAAAGTGCACTTATTCTAGATTATTTTTTTTTCTGGTTCCAAAACGGACATCTTCCGGTCAGTTGTGCATTCTTCTAGCATAGGTTGAGCAGCATAATGCAACGCTTTTTTATGTGGCTCTCGACATTCATAGCAAACAATGAAGGGTGATAGAATCGACAATTTGGCGTTATTCCAGAATGTGGTTTGGGATCATCGCAATCACCATTATTAAATGAAGCCTAAGTTCATTCGAATCATATAGTATAGTCACGATTGACCTTAGTTGAATTTGATTCTGCTGATGCAAAAACATCAAATTATGATAGGATAAAGAATCACTCAGGTGCTTTAGTGATTCGCTTTGGCATGTGTTTTTGTCTGATTTTCGAAACTTTTGTTTGTCTATCTGCATTAACGAGATTTCTAGCGGGAACTTTCCAGACACGATGGTCTCATAATGCGTAATGCCTTGACTCATGGCCTTTTTTTTTTCCTTCTAAGCAATGGGGGGATAATCTGCTCAACAGACTCCGGACCGAGGTCCGGGAGTGTAGGGTTGGGGACCATTTACTACATGCAAGCAGTAAACAGGACTACACCCCCGACCCACTAAACCATTTCCATTAGCTTAGCTTAGCTTAGCTTAGACTGACTACACATATCAATGGTTGCTATTCCGTGATTGACCGAAGTCAGTGAAAATGCACAAAGAATCAACTAGAAGTTCGGCTGGGATTGGCCATAATCTTCTTCGGTGTGCATAATTCAGTGCCTCTATTTATACAGGTTAAATAACGGCGCCGGCCACGTCCTTGCAGTCAGGTAAGATTGGGGGAAGGAATGTTAGTGTGTAACCTTTGCTATTTGGAGACCGTGTTTGCCTCTGTATCTCCACAAAGGTTACTGGGAAGGATGTTTGTTAATGGGGAGGATCGTTGGGTCAAAGGATTCACTTTGATAAGTGATTAGACCATGATAAATAGTTTTTTGTCAAATATAAATATGCTTTTATGAAAATATAATATTTTCATTTGATATGAACAATTTCTATGTAAAGGAAAATTATGCCGACACTTGAGGTGACGAACCATTCAAAGTTTGTTGAAAAAATATCTAAATGTAACATTCCTACAGCTGTCAGGACGAAAGCATGTGTTATTATATTTTACTTATTTGAAAAGAAACAAAAACTCGATTGGCTGGAACATCATAGAACACTCCTATTTTTATGCCGACACTTACAGTGGCGAACCATCCAAAGTTTGTTGAATAAAGTGAACCTTTCGCAAGTCTACACTTGTAGTGTCGAACCATTCAAAGTTTTTTTTATAATTACAAAAATAAAGATAAAAAGAAAGGGGTGTTTTGTAAACAAAAAAATGTTAAACATAAATAATTCATGAATTAGAGTTAATGTCGACACTCACAGTGACGAACCATTCATAGTTTGTTGAAAAATCATATTTACGTCCTACCGTTGTATCGATTAAATGTGCAGTCATACATATTTTATTGATTAGAAATAGTAGCATGAAACGAGCTCACCAATTGATCCGTCATCCTTGACTGAGCAGCAACAATCCACATTCAGCTTAACTCTTTTGCTCGGCTATATAAAAGCACTCAGAGAAAATAGGCGCACGACCCGAGAGGGAAAACAACTGACGACTGCTCGGGCTTTTTTGACGCACTGCCAAGGAGAAATCGTCAAGGTCGAAGATCAAACAGAACTAACCGATCGCGGAACTTTTTCACTTCACTCGACCGACGCGCGACATATTTGATCCTGCCCTCGTCACCCGCTCCCGCAGGAGCAAGCGTCAAGGTCGGAAGATCAAACAGAACTCCCGACCCACTAAACCATTTCCATTGCCGCCAAACCCTTCGTCTCTCCGGGACCACCAAGAAGGCATTGCTTCGGAGAGGGACTATTGCACATCGCATCCTCCAGGTTAGCTGCGTAGCCATGCAGCAACGAACATCGATAACACGCTTAGGGGGGTCCACCAAGGTAGCATGCTGGCGCATTGCCAGCTTCCCGGGTGGTCCTCACCTCCCGTTGTCCGCTGAAAGCGGGCAGGGTCGACCACTAAGTAGGGACGTTCCAATATTGCGAAGTATCGATATTTCATTCGATACGAATATCGAATCGAAGTATCGATACCACCGATATATTGAATCAAAATATCGATATATCGCAATATCATTTGATATTTTTGAAGGGCGCAAAATTCTAGTATCGCTCAGTTACCTGACTTTGAGTTTCCTATGATTCGCAAAAAAATCTTCGAAACCTCAATACTGTCCGCATTTTGGTCGATATGGACACGAATATCTTCTTTTATGATACATCATATAACAATTGGTATGTGAATTGCTTTCCGTGGTAACCATGTGTGTAGCTCGTTGTTTCTGAGTATTTGAATGAAGTTACATGTTATTTAACCGCTCTACCGTCAGCTTCATTTTTTACCACTAAAAAATATTCAAATCGCTATAACTTTTTTGTTTCTAGATATTTTTGCACCATTTTTTCACAAGATCTAAAAAAACTCTTCTAGTTTGAGAGTCCGTGTCGATATTAATCATTGGTGATCTAGTTTTGAAAATATTTCGATGTTCCTTGGGGGACCGACATTCTCCATATAAAATGTTATTGGCGGACATTTTGTTTTTGGTCAATTTATCAAAAAAAAAAAAAAAATGTGTGCTATACACCGACAGGTTATAAGAAGCTAATAAGAAAAAAAAAAAAACATACAAATCGGTTCAGTATTCCTGGAGAAATCTGAAAATTACAATATGAGGTTTTTTAGAGTTTTCAAAATTTCTGTTTGTCCAGCGTGGTGCCAGAAACATAAATGGTCATTACTCAAAGACGGCTTCACCAAATTGTTTCATTTTTTCACAACATACTCGTATTAATGTACCATTCCGAGGAATGAATATCCGAATACGATAAAAAATCTGTAGCTTGTTATATATACGTGGATTATGGCTATGTGTCGGTCCCCCAAGGAATTTTGGAATATCTCAGGATCCAGATAATCAATTATCAATATCGACACATATTCTTAAACTAGAAGAGTTTCTTGAGAGCTTGTGAAAAAATGGTGCAAAAATATCGAGCAACAAAAAAGATATCGCAGTTTGAATATTTTTTTTAGCGGTAATACGTGAAGCTGCCGGTAGAGGGGTTAACAACGCTATGGTGAAGAAAGGATCATTTCCTACCTGTCAGTATTGTTGATTTGCATGCTTATTCGTTCGTTTGCTCAGAAACAACGAGCTACATTCATGGTTACCAATGGCTTTTAGGGCGTTATCCCAGATTATGCGAGAATTAATTGTTTTACGATAAAACCCTACAATTATCCAAATATTGACACGGTACGGTACGCGCTCGCAACCCGCTCGGTACTCAAAGCCGTGCCCCAAGCCGGGCCACCATACCTCAGTATTTATTTATTTATTTATTTCATTTATTAAATTCATGTAACTTAAGACATTCATCTGGACGAGGCGACACTGGCCAGAAGCTTACGCTTACTGGCGTACACCGCAGAGCTATTGGACATCATCCGGGACAGTGCCACAATAGCTGTGGAGGCTCTCTTGCAGGCATAATCGACATGGCTACCAAAGGTAAGGTTATCGTCGATCATCACCCCCAAGTGTTTGACGGAGCGCTTCGAAGCGATTGTGCAGTCGCCTACCCTGATTTCTGCTTGCTGCACCGACTTTCGGTTGTTGACAACAACAGCCTCGGTTTTGTGGTGAGCCAATTCCAGTTTCCTGGAGCTCATCCACTCCTCCACAATTGCGATCGAGTGGGCTGCAGTCAATTCCACTTCTTCGATCGATTCACCGTAGACCTCCAGCGTAATATCGTCGGCAAAGCCAACGATGACCACACCCGCCGGGAATTTTAATCTCAACACCTCGTCGTACATGACATTCCATAACACCGGACCCAGGATGGAACCTTGCGGGACTCCTGAGGTTATGTGAAAGCACTTCCGACCCACCTCTGTGTCATAGATTAATACCCGATTCTGGAAGTAACTTCCGAGAATCTTGTACAGGTACTCGGGTATCCCCAGACGCAGGAGCGCATCAGCAATAGCCGCCCAACTGGCACTATTAAATGCGTTCCTTACATCCAGAGTCACTACTGCGCAGTAGCGAATACCCCTCCTCTTACTGGAGTGCTATCTCAGCGGTTTTCTTAACCGTCAGAATAGCGTCTACGGTGGACCTCCCTTTCCGGAAGCCGAACTGGTTGCTTGAGAGACCATTTACACCCTCGGTATACCTCGACAGTCTGTTGAGGATGATCTTCTCGAGCACCTTCCCCACCGTGTCAATCAAGCATATTGGTCTATACGCCGACGGGTCACCGGGTGGTTTCCCCGCCTTTGGCAATAGTACCAGGCTCTGCCTCTTCCACGCATCTGGAAATACTCCCTCGTCCAGGCATATCTGCATAGCAGATCTGAACATACCGGGAGCCTCCAAGATTGCGACTTTGAGGGCCAGGTTTGGAACTTCGTCCGGACCTGGTGCCTTCCCCATGCTTAGGGATTTTGCAATCCCTACAAGTTCCTCATCGGTTACTCTATCCTCATCGCCAGCCCCAATCCCCGGTTGTTCTACAAAAGGAGGCCCTGGGCTAGGGTTGTGGCGCGGAAAGAGCCCTTCGATGATCCCCTCCAGCATCTGTGGAGATTGCTCCGTAGGAGCAATTGCACCTCTTGTCTTCGCCATAACGATCCTGTAGGCATCACCCCACGGGTTCGCGTTGGCACTCTGACAGAGTCCCTCAAAGCAGGCCTTTTTGCTTGCCCTTATCTCGGACTTCAGCGCGACTTTGGCAGCGGTGAACACCGCCCGTCGTTCTTCACGCTCCTGCTCGGTACGTGCTCGCTGCATCCGTCTCCTGGCCCGTAGGCAGGCACGGCGCAGGTTCGCAATAGCTTGAGTCCACCAGTACGTCGGTGGTCTCCCATTCCTAGGGTGGACTTTTCTAGGCATGGTCGCATCGCATGCACGCGTAAGCACCGCTACTAGTTCGTCCCCGCTTAGGCCGAGTAGGTTACGCTCACGGCGGAGCGCCTCCCTAAGTACTTCATCATTGAAGTACGATGTCTTCCACCTACAAGGGCTTGGCCTTGACCTAGCCGCTTCCTCAACCCGCTGCCTGCTGTTGTTGTAGTCGATATTGTAGCGAACCGCCAGGTGGTCGCTGTGAGTGTAGGCTTTGTCTACCCTCCAGTTCGAACTACTCGTTAGGCCAGGACTACAAAAAGTAACGTCGATAGTCGACTCCACTCCGTTACGGCTGAAGGTACTTTTGGTACAAACATTAGCCAGATCGACATCTAGCACGGCCAGTGCCTTTAGCAGGATTTGACCTCGCTGGTTTGTGTTACGGCTTCCCCATTCTACGGCCCAGGCATTGAAGTCAGCCGCTATTACTACTGGCCTTCGCCCTGTCAGCACGGTCGTCATACAGTCCAGCATCTGCGTGAACCGCTCGGTCGACCAACTCGGAGGCGCATAGCAGCTACAGAAGAGGACCCCGTTTACCTTGGCGATCACGAAGCCCTCGTAGGTAGTAGACACCAACTGCTGGACAGGGTATTTACCCGTTGTCCATATCGCCGCCATTTTTCCGGATCCATCCACGACCCAGTTGCCGTTGCCGGCGGGTACTCGGTATGGGTCCGATATGATGGCAATGTCCGTCCCCCACTCAGCAACTGACTGATACAGCAGTTGCTGAGCTGCGTCACAGTGGTCCAGGTTCAGCTGCGTTACCTGCACTGTGACTTTTCGTTAATGGCTCGTTTGAAGGTCGGGCACCTTGAGCCTCCCGTTGGATGATTGTTGTTCACGGACTTGCCGGAACATGGCCTGCAAAATCGCAAAAGTGAACCTAATAAAAATAAAGCTTTAGAAAAAAGCAAGACTTATGTTCGATGTACGTGTGACATGGGAATAGTTCCAGAAACGTGGAGGGAATTTTAGGAACACCCCTCAGTGTTATCGGTGCCAAAAGTTGGGCATGGTACAAAATATTGCCGCAGGGATGCGAAATGCATGATTTGCGGAGGTTCTTCTCACGCTAAGGACATCTGTTTTGTGAAGGAAGTTACCCAAAATTTGTATCCGCATAACCATAAGTCCAACTATTGGGATTGTCTTTCTCGCAAACGAATTGGCCAGGCAGACCAGAGCAGATGAATGGCAACGTTTTTTGTAGCCGGAATGCCCCAAGCAGAATCTCCAACAATTCTCATTATTCAGATATCGATCGTTTGCTGAATAATCACACTCATCAGGAAAATTTGAATCATGCTCATTCAGAAGCTTATTTCTTCCGTCGGGTAAACGTTTTAATCTTTTAATTTGGAATGGTTTTACCCAAGGTAATTGCTTTGTAAATATTGCCGCAGGTAATTTCAGTCCATCCCCTTCAAACTGTCTTCCCACTATAACCAATCGATTATTTTTCAAATCAAATGGAAATACTCCGGCCGTCGCAGCTAAGTTTCTACTTGGCTGTATCGTTCATTACCCGGTTTGTTACATTGTAATGCTTTCCCTATCTTCAGTCGAGCTGCTTACGACAAGTTGGCAACCCAAAGATGCATCATCCGTGAAACCTTTCGTCACCAGCACTGCAAACCAGCTCCGACGACATCCACTATTATTCTACATCCAGAGACAACACCAACTACATCAGTGTCGTGAATGTGCGTGAAGCATCCTAAATCAAAAGCTTGTGATGGAAAATGTTCGCTGCATTTCTTGGAAATCACTTCCAGAAGAGTGTGCAACGGAGTGAGAGGTTCTGGGGATAACCACTTGAAGTGTCAGGGATGGAAAATGTTCAACAATGTAACGAGCGCACGTTTTCGTGACTAAGGTTCATCAATCAATTCCTAAGATGCCTGGCTGTTCAACCAGAGAAAAGCATTATATTTCATCGCTCGGTTGGAGCAACAGTCAAGGTGGTATCGGTTCAGAATTAGGTACATATACAAAGAAGCATTTGTGTCCTTTTCGCGTATCCTCCGGCCTATCAGCAGACGAAGAATGATGATGATGAGTTTGTTTTGTTACCGTGAAAATATCAAATTTCCCTGCATGTTCACAAATCATTGCACGACCCGGTGGAAATCCGATTGATCGTATCGGGAGCCGATGACATCTTTTGAACTTCAAACAAATTGCATGGAGCAATCCAATTATGAACAACAGCAGACGATTGGTTTAATCTCTGATGATTTGTTGTAAATGGAAAACGCTGCTTCAACATCTGTTTGGGTGGTGCAACGAGCAGAGCGTTGATTGAAAGTTTACAAGCTCGACTTCCGGTCACCACTTTTCCGACCATGCAGGTAGGTTAGTACGTACGTATGAACCCGACTCTTGGGAGACACAGTGGTTCAAATCGTTGATTTCATGATAAAAATAGAACAACTCCAAAACTATCAAGTGGAAATGGACTAAACTTTCAAAACTAGATTTCCTTGTCATTTAATAGTAAGTTGATTGTTTATCAATTTTGTTTACTATTGAAACAGTTAGTTGACTCTAGAAAAGATCTGATTAGTATGGAATCATATTCTAGTAGAGGCTACTGTATAGTATTCATCTGATTCGTTTGTCACAAGTCCGTCGAAAATCAATGAAGCTCTGGAGCTTTGGCTACGTTCTAGAGTAAGCGATCACATACAACTTTGTGGACGACACAAATATCAAAAGGATATTTGTTATAAATTGGTGCTACAATACGTGTGACTCACAATGCAAGTAGTGGCCACAGTTAAAGCAGTTATGAGAAATATTTTTACAAATTAAACATTATTGTTTTAAATGTCTTGAAAACTGATACTTGATGGAAGGTCCAAATCGTGACCTAAAAAAATGAGGTAGATATATTTTTATAAATTAAAAACTAATACTCTACATGGCGTTTCTATAACTAATAAGTGATAATATGACGCATTTTATTTTACGAAGTTGTAGCAACAACTTTATAATAAAAGTACTTTTTATAAGAATATACCAATGCGGGGTGACTTGCAACACTTGATTTTCAAGCAATTTTGAGTTTTATAAAAGTGGAAAAGTTTTGCGTTAGGTCTACTTTATTATCAAAAGAGTAATATTTCATCAATCAACTACAAACACTCATTAAAAATATTGTTTGCTTAAGATATTGGACCTTGATGATTTAATAACTCATTTTCCCATACATAAATATTCCAATCATTTTCTTACAAATAAGTAATCAAAACGCTCTTGTACTGGTTCGGATATTTGAAATACATGAATAACAATAGTTAATACGTGAGACTTATACAAATTATCAGCATTTTGTTACCAAAATCTAAATTAGCATTGAGTGTTGCAAGTCACCCCGCACGAGGACATTCAAAAAATTTCATCTTTTTTTATTAATTTTGTATGATAAAATAATTCGATTCAATCTTCTGTCATCTCATTCTGTAGGCGGGCCGGCCATTAAAAGTTCAATAAGGAATTTAGATTTTTAGATGATGTTTAGAACATGGTTTTGGCTGATTGTAGTTGAAAAGTGTTGCAAGTCACCCTGTTTGACGGTATGTTGTTTTTACTAGTTCGTTTATTTAAGGCTCAATAGGGTCCTAAAGCCCTGTCCCCATTTTAGTGCCAAACCCCTAAGTTAAGGCTAAAAACACATGTTAACTCAATTTTCAATGTTTTTCGTTTGTTTGAGCACAAAAAACATTTTTTTAAAATTTTGTCACACCCCTTGGTTTAAACTCAAATTTTGGGTGTATTTTGTTTTCCGAGTCCCTTCCCAAATGTCAGATAGGAACAACCCCAGTGTTAAAAATAAAACCCCTGTGGTGTTTTTGTCGACTAAGCGAACGTCAAACATGATCAGAAGTGTCAAGGTTCATTTATGTATCCAATTTTCAAATTAAAGTTTAAATATGATATAGCCATTATTTGAGCGGGAAAAATTGCTAAAATAGTTGCAGTAACATGCTCTTTCGTGTTTTTGAATAAAAACAAGATTTTATTAAACATTTTAGGACCCTATTGCGTATAACGCTTTGCAGAGCCAAAACTTATGTTTCTTTTTTTTTGTCTTATTGATTTACACAACTGCAAAACTGGTAGTCTAAATCACTAGTTTGGTCCAACCCTGAAACAGGTGAAGGTGCAAAGATTGAGAGTGATATAAAATGAAAGGCTGGAAAGCAAAGGATACCGGAAGAAAGCTAACGATTTTGGAACCATTCTAGGAACGATGGAGAGCAGTTTGAAATTTCAAAACAAAGATATTTTTTTTAAATATGCTCCAGAAATTTCTCCGGAGATTTCCCATAGGAATTCCCCCGGGAATTTAATCTAGGAATTTCTCCGAGGTTTTTTTTTCTCAGAGAATTCATCTAGGAATTTTGCTGGAGACTGGCACCAGAGATTTTTTCCCAGAACTCCAGAGAGATTTCCATCAAAAACTCTTCCGGGGATTTTCTCCAGGAATTCATCAGGAGATTTCCAAATGCAATTCGTTCGATTTCCAAAAGCAGTTGACGAATTATCTCGGAGTTTCTTTAGAAATGCCTCCGGAGTTCCCACAGAAACACATCCGGAGTTCCTCCAGGAATTGCTCCGTACTACCTCCAAGATTTCCTTTGATGATTCTCTAGGATTTATCCAGAGTTTCTTCAGGGATTCCATCGGAGTTCCTCCGGGAATTTCTTCGGAGCTTCATCGGTAATTCCTCCTGAGTTGCTACTGAAATTCCTCTTCAGCGATTCTTCTGAATTTTACCCACCACATCCTCCGAAGTTCCTTCAGAGATCAATCGGGGATTTCTTTGGAATTCCTTCATAGCTCCTTTTGGAATTGTTAAGGATTTTTCGAGGAGTTCCTCCAGGTATTCCTTAAGAATTCTTCCAGGAGATTTGGTCTAGAAATTTCGCTGTGGATTTGCACTAAATTTCCTGAAGGGATTCCACCGAGGATTTTCTCCACAAATTTCACAGAGGTTTTCCAAAAGCAATTCCTGCGGGGAGTTCGTCCAGGACTTCTTACGGGGATTTTTTAGAGAATTGATCCGCAGTTTTCCTCTAGAAATTTCTTTGGAATTCGCACCAGGGAATTCTCCGGAGGTTTTCTCCGAGATGTCCTCCAGGAATTCCTCCGGAAATTTCAAGGATTCCTTTGATGATTATTCCTAAGAACCACTCAGGCGATTTTCTCCAGGAATTCTTCAGGGGATTTCATAATAAAACTCCTCCGACGATTTTTTTCAGAGAACCCGAATCCAAAGATTTCCTCCAGAAATTTCACTTGGGATTTGCAACAGATTTCTTCAGAAAGTTCAAAGATTCTTCCAGAGATAGCCCCCAGGCACTTCTTTGCAGGTTTTCTCCAGAATTTTTCTGGTTATTTCGTCCAGAAATTATTCCGGGGCTATCATCCAGGAATTGCACCGGGGATTTGTTCTAGGAATTCCTCCAGAAAATTCTCAGAGGATTTCTAAGAGTAATTCCTCCGGAGATTTCTCCCAATGAGCAATTCTCGCTGAAACCAGGCCGCCATCGCCACCCATCATTAGAATTCCAATTTTATGTCACTGATCGCTAGTTTTGATAAAACTTAAGGGTGGTCCTTTCGGTTTTCTCAAATTGGTGGACCCCTCGTACGCCAGCCAGCTAAACAGTTTGCGAAAAAGTTCATTTTTTGATAAATCTTAGGTATTTCTTTACGCGATGTGTCGCATGTTTCCTTTGAAACACATAGCAAATTTTGTGGCATTGATAGAGAAAGGATATAGCTTTCATTTGAAGTTGCAGTTGCTTCAGAAATCCCTCCGGAGATTTTTTTTCAAGAATCCCTTTGAGGATATTCCCCAAGACTTCCTGCGAGGATTTCGTCCCAGAAATCCTCTGGGGATTTCGTCCACAAATTCTTTTGGGGATTACCTCTGGGGTTTTCATTAAAAAATCCTCCGGGATTTTTCAGAGATATTCTCCAGAAATTTCACCGGAGATTTATTCCAGGGATTTCCTCTGGAAATTTCAAGGATTCCTCCGGAGATACCTCCCAAGAACTCCTTCGGAGATTTTCTCCTGAAATTCCTCTCGGGATTTTGTCTAGACTTCCAGGGATTTCGTCGAGAAATTCCTAAAGAAACTCCTCTGACGATTTGCTTCAAAGGTTTTTTTTTCCTAAAACTCATCCGGGGATTTTCTTTAGTAATTCCTCAGGAGATTACGTCGGAAGTTCCTCCGGAGGTCCACCGGGAATTGCTCCTAAGTTCTTCCATACCTAACCCCGGAATTGCTCCAGCAATTCGTCGGTAGTTCTTTTGAAGCTCTACTGAGAATTCCTTCGCATTTCCTCCATAGTTACTCCGGAGTTGCTCAATAACCTTGGAGTTCCTACAGGAACGTCTCCGGAGCACCTCTAATAATCAATCCGGAATTCCCTCGCCGAATCATCCGAAGTTCCTCTATGATTTTTTTGGGATTCTTTCGGAATTTATCATAGTTTCTTTCCACTAGAAATTTCTTCAGGAATTCTTTCAAAATGTTTGCCTTGAATTCCTTTGGATTTCCTCTTTGGATCCTCCAGGAATTTTTACGAAGTTCTTCCAAAAATTCTTCAGAGTTCTTTCTGGATTTGCTCAATAGTTCCTATAGGAATTTCTTCAGAGTTCCTATAAGGACTACAAGGAGGATTAGGTATTCATAGTCCAGAAATCGAGCAACAACGCTGCTCAAGGAAGGCAACAACCTGAAAATTCGAGGTTGACGGATGTCAAGGTCGATGAGCTCATCCAGTTCGTGAGGGATCGGCACAATGTGCATACCGCGATCAAGATCAGGCTGACGAACATCGAATCCTCTGTCAACGCTGCCATGAGCGAGCAGAAAGCACTGAGGATGCGAGCAGAGCTTGCCAAAAAGGAATTGAAAAAGGTTACGGAGCAAGCAGCGGCTGACAAGCTTAGTACCTCGAAGGTACGAGATGACAAACCTACGAAGAGCGAGACAGAGAGTACCAGGAGAAGATGAACACTCAAAACTCAAGATCAACGGGAACGATGACGGATGGCTAGGTGGAGAAGAAAAAGGACGGGCAGAAGAAAGCGAAGTGACGCCCGCAGCCTTAGTAGTTGAAAGGGGATGCCATACTTGTTAAGGCAAATAACCAAACAACGTACGCTGAAATCATTCGAAAAGTTAAGGACGATCCGTACCTGAACGACCTCGGAGAAAACGTGGTTAGAACGCAGCGCACCCAGAAAGGGGAAATACTGTTTGAGCTGAAGAGTGACCCAGTGATCGCGAGCTCGACCTGTCAGGAGCTTGTCGCGAAATCTTTGGCGAAAGAGGCGGACGTAAAAGCGCTTACTCAGGAAGCAGTTGTTGAGTGCAGATATATGGACGAGATAACCGTGGACGAGGTGAGTGAGGAGCTGCGTAAACAAAACATCCTTGGAGAGGAAGCCATGGCAATCCGTCTTAGGAAGTCGTACGCCGGCACACTGTCAGCGACGATTTGGCTACCAGTTGACACAGCGAACAAACTGTTAAAGAAAGGCAAGATGAGATTTGGCCGGTCGATATGCCCACTGAGACTCGTCGTCGAAATGTGGAGAAAGAGGTCACTTGCAAGAATCGACCAATCTGCCTGCTCTGCTCACTGGAGGAAGGAAATACTCATTCGACGGGCAGCTTCAACGGTCATGCGTACCAAAAGGCGGTCGCAGCCCAACAATAACGGAGGTAGCGCTGATCAGCCTGAATCCCTGCGACACCGTACAGCAGCTGTTGGGGCAATCGACAACAAAAACTATGTGCGACGTTGCGATAATATCTGAACCGTATCGAGTACCACTCAATAAAGCCAATCGAATGGCGATTTCCTATCCATGAGGTGGCTGCCAGCTCAAACGTGGGGTTTGTGATTGCCAAAACCAACGGAATCTACTTTTGCAGCTGCTACGCGCTTCCAAGATGGAGGCTCGAAGAATTTAGTCGAATGTTGGAGGAGTTGTCAGACGAGATAGTTGATCGAAAATCAGTGCTGGTTGGAGGCGGCTTCCAGAGGTTACAACTTAATGGAAGCTCTAGCAAAGCTTGACGCACGATTGTGCAACGAAGGCACGAACGGGAGTAGAAAATCGACCTAACATGTTGTAACCCCTCACTGGCGGGCAACATGAAATGAAGAGTAAGTGAAGAGTACAGCCATAACGATCACCAGATGATACGCTACAGGATTGGCCAGCGGAACACTGCGGCAGTGCAGAGGAATGCAATTGGCGATCGACAGTGGAAGACGAAAGCTTTCGACAAAGATCTCTTCGAAGAAGTACTTTGCACCGACAGCGATGCCATGAACTTGGATGCGGTAGGGCTGACAACAGCGATGGCAAGGGCATGTGATACAACAAATCCACGAAAAGGGGAGCCCCGCAAAGATCGACATCCCGCGAATTGGTGGAAAGAGGCACTCAACGCCCTCCACGCTGTTTGCCTTAAAGCCAGGAGGCGTTACCAGAGAGCAAGGAACGTAGAAGTCAAAGAGGAGCGAAAGGTCGTATTCCAAGCAACCAAAGCTGCTTTCAAACGCGAGATAACGCTGAGCAAGTCTGAGTGCTACAAGGAGCTGTGCCGAGCAGCGGATGCCAACCCCTGGGGGACGCTTATCAAGTGGTCATGACGAAGGTCAAGCGTCTATCTATGCAGGTTGAAAAGTATGCTGAAAAGCTGAGGGCCATTGTCGAGGGTCTCTTCCCAACGAATGATATGACACCGCGCCCACTCACACCGTATGACGACGAGGAAGAAGCATACGTCAAAGCAAACGTCTCCAATGACAAGCTTGTAGCAGCGGTGAAAAAGGTACCTTGACTGAATAGAATACCGAATGTGGCACTTAAAGCGCTAATCGTATCGTACCCGGATATGATCAGGGAGGTGATGCAAAAACTCTTGAACGAAGGTCACCTCCCAGATATATGAAAGATCCAGGCTCTTGCTGCAATCGAAGCCAGGAAAACCACCCGATGATCCATCATCATACAGGATTGTACCCCGTTTGGCATAAAGTCGTTTGGCATAAGGTCGTTTGGCATAAAGCCGTTTAGCATAAAGTCTTTTGGCATAATGATCGTTTGGCATAATGGCCGTTTGGCATAATGGTCATTTGGCATAATGGCCGTTTGGCATAATGATTGACTTAGAATGAATATAGTCATTTTTGAAGCTTTTACCGAGATCAACACCACCGAGTTATTAGGGGGGTCCGTAGCCTTAAGGTTACGCTTTCGCTTCATAAGCGGAAGGTCATGGATTCAATTCCCAGCCCCTCCAAAAAATAACCCGTCCAGCCACCAGAAGACGCCGCACGGAGGACCGTGCATAGGGGAGCACATCCATCCTCCGTCAGTATCAGATGGTGACTGAGACAAACTGACCCACTTCGCAGGCAGCTAGCCTCAAACGACTCAGGAACACGGCAAAACGAACCACCGCAAGAGCAATGGACTATGGCTTATGGAAATCGATTTGACCAACAGCGAGAGCAAAAGAGCTGAAGAGAGTGAAAGCAGTTGTAAATATAGATTAGTTAAAAATAGAACTGTATCGGTAAGGAAGATACAGATAAAACTGATTCCGGCACAGTAGTGGTCACAAGCACGGAGTGCCTTAAAAAAAAAAAAAAAAAAAAAAAAAAAAAAAAAAAAAAAAAAAAAAAAAAAAAAAAAAATAAATCACCGAGCCCATAGCAAAAAATTTTTTTGGTACACTGTTAAAAATAATGAAGATTACACGTCATGTAAACGACGTAAACATGACGTCATGTAAATTTGAGTCTGAAATCATGTAAAACTGTGTTTTATGTCATGTAATGACACAGAATCCTGCTGGATTACATGACATATAATTGAAATTTACATGACATATCATGTTAATATCCGTGATATTCTACGCTCCAATTATGTGCATTATATGTCTCAGAAATTAACACGTTTCGTTCGAACTGTGTAGGTTCTCAACGAGCGTGGTGTTCGTCCAGAGATTTTTCAAAAATGGTTGTGACATTAGAGAGCATTTCTAAATAAAACTCGTGCGGGTCTGGTGGAAGATGTTTTCGGAATAATAATTTTCTCTATATCCCAGAACACAGAGTATATTTGAGCTTGTTGCGATATACATATTTGAAAATAGTAAATTAGCAAAGAAAGTGCGCAGTTATTATTAAAGAATCATAGAATATTTCGCTGCAGATCAAGCTCTGTCCCAGTTTGGATGTAACACTTGATGAAATTTACTTGATGAAAGAAGGGAAATTTATTTGCAACATATTAAAAGCTCTACTATAGCAGATTATTTTTGGTTTAAAATGTTTAAGGCTCTAACGCAAAAAATCTTCTCACATCATAACTCAAAGGAACAACACATTTTTGAAAGAAAATATTTGAAGCAAAACTTTTCAACGATTCAACATAAATTTAAATTTCGGAAGTGTACATCAAAAACACCGCCTATTATCAAAAGAAGGGAAAGTTTGTGATTGAGATAATATTTTTCCAGCATATCTCGAAAGGAGATTATCCGCCTGCAAAAAAAAGTTGAATAATGGCAGGTTCTAAAGTTTTTTTTTTTTTATCTTTATTAACGAGATTTTTAGCCCTGGGCTAGTTCATCTCGGGACCAACAGCTTTACTTCCCTTCCGAAGGAAGTCGTCACTAAACTTTTTTTTTTTGTCAGTGACTATCTCGGGGATGGGATTCGATCCCAGGTCCTCGGCGTGAGAGGCGTGTGTTCTAATCACTACACCAGGCCCGTCCCCGGGTTCTAAAGTAATTATCATTATAACAGCACGTCTTGTAAGAATTGATAAACCAGCATGATATAAAATTTATGGTTAAACCAAAAGAAGGTTGAACGTTAACAATTGCGTTCAGAATCATCGAAGTGATTGTGATGCTTTTACCTGAATGTCGTTTCTCCGAACGTCGGTTCCCCGAATGCCAGTCCTCGAACGACCGGTTCCCCCAAAAAGTGGTGCAGTTTAAATAGGTGCTATAATAATCTTCAGTGGCTGGATAGTGAACGAGAAAGAACGATAAGTAATCAAAAGAAGGAGTTATTCTGTCATTCTCGGCTATACACATGGTGGCAAAAAAGCTGTGGACGGTAAAATTTGAAAGAACAGCCAATTAAATAAAGAAGGGTGCATATTAGATGACCAGTTCGTTTACAACCCTGAAATGTATAAAGTTACGACAGTTATGAGTGCTAAAAACTATTCGGGGAAATTGGCTAATCGGGGAAATGGGATATTCGGGGAACTGGCGCATTCAAGGAATAGGCGTTCGGGGAAACGACATTCGGGAAACCGACATTCGGTGAAAAGTAGAACAACCCATCGAAGTAACTGCAGTAATCGAAGTCTCTTTTCGCTGATAACTTGAGCAGATCAATGTTATCGAATGCCGCCCTTTTGTCAGTTGGGAACAATAAAATATTTCAAAAATATAACTCCAAAGAACAGCCTGTGTATAAAAGAAGGCGAAATTTATTTAAATTTTTATTCAACAGTTTCTATACCTATAATTATGATTACATCATATTTAGAAAAAAATATATAACGTTTGAAAGAAGAGTAAATTTGTGCTAAATATATCAAAATCTTCAGTGCAAAAATTTATTCCAATAGCGAAAGTCAAAAGAAGAATTAATGTTTGAAAGAAGGGTAATTTCAGAATAAATAATAAAATACTACTGGCAATAACTTTCCTAATATGCTTTAGTTTATTCAAGAGCATATGATTGAACAAAGTGTCATTTTATGTCAATTGACTCCAAAACAAGCCTGATGTAATCAGAAAGTTTCAAAAGAAACGTAAAAACGAATGTCATTTTTAGAAATTCTTGGTTTCAGACTCATTATGCCAAACGGCTATCATGCCAAACGACCATTATGCCAAACGACCGTTATGCCAAACGACTTTATGCCAAATGACCATTATGCCAAACGACTTTATGCCAAACGGCTTTATGCCAAACGACTTTATGCCAAATGACCTACCACCATCATACAGGACTATGTGCTTAGTGGATACACTGAGAAAACTGAGAAAACGAAGAGGAAATTGTTACTGCGACGTAGTTACGATACACGATAAAAACGCGTTTCGGTGGTGTTCTCGGCAAAAGCATAAAAAATGCCGATATTAATTCTAAATCAATCATTATGCCAAACGGCCATTATGCCAAATGACCATTATGTCAAACGGCCATTATGCCAAACGACTTTATGCCAAACGGCTTTATGCCAAACGACCTTATGCCAAACGGGGTACAATCATGTTTTATTGCTTTAGGTACTTTTAAAAACTTCCGTGAGCTGAAATTTCTGTACGCACAGCACGAGGATACGATGCGCACTGTCTGAAGTTGGGGGTCCTCCATTAATTAGGTAAGGGTTTATGGGGGGAGGGGGGTTTGAGATTTCTTACGCGCCATACAAATTATTTTTAATTTTCATATAAAAAATCTTACTATGGGGGAAGGGGGGGTCTAAAAACCGCCAAAATTGTCTAACGTAATTAATGGATCGCCCCTTACTCTATTTCGTTCTTAAAATCGATGATTTAAAACACTGTGCGGGGGATTCCGCATTCGGTTATGAAATCCATCTCGTGCTCCCAGCTTTATAAGCTCATTTGCAGTACTTTACCCTCTTGGCCCTCATAGCCCGCAAAGTCGCTTATCGCAATCAGATATGGCTCGTCGTCTCGTGTGGCACGGAATCTGCTCGTAAAATTCACCCAGAAATTGAGTGAACAGGCGCTTGTGTTATACCTTCTACTGCCTGCCTGCATGATGGCATGCCTTTGCTTTACCGTTTGAGGTTCTACCCAGGTAAGGGGTAGAACTGTTTATTGCTAAGTAATGCTGACTTACTGCGGGAAAAGTTCAAAGTCAACAAAAACCTTGATTGCACGCGAGATGCAATGTTTCTTACCGGCTATAAGGCGGGTTGATAAAGGGAGGAAAAACAGTCGAATGGGGCGCTTTCGAGGTTAATTCGATGTAAATTGTGGTAGAATTAATACGACCGTTATCAGATTCGTTGCCGTTTGTGCTGATGTTGGGCTTGTAGTTCAGACGATGCTCGCTTGTTCGTTACAACGGCGTGTAAATCACTTGTCTTAACGTTTTTTTGCTAATAGCAGATTAGGCGTTACTACAGGAGGGAAAATGTATTTCCGGCATAGTTTTCAACAGCGTGTAGACGTGGGATCCGAGTGTGAAGGGAATTATCTGAATTGTATGATGAAAAACTGTTTCAGTATACTCCATTTTCTGTTCATCATGCGCGGTTTCATTCATAACGTATGGCTAGTATCCTATATTATCTGCACATCTTGTTTCTGGCATAATCTGTACCATTAGTGTGATTTTTCGGCCAAATGTCCATTTTTAACAAATAGCGTTCGTCCAAACGCCATTTGGTTAAATGGCGTTTGGCCAAATGACCTGGAACCGTATGATATAACTCAAAATAACAATGCTATATAACCGTCACTCATAGGATAAAACGAAATGAACAAAGAACTCAATTTGCTTTCTGGAGTTGCAAAAATGTTGATTCTTATTCTAATAAATTTAATTTCATTATGCGCGACCTTTTTGACTTCTACCGGTAGCGCTGAAGCTGTCTGTCATCATCAAAAGTCAACGCATAATCATCCCTCGTCATCCATTCATCCAAGTCAAGCCGTAGCGAGGAAAGTCTTATTAAAATCACCTATCTCGCATCGCGCTTGCCAAGCCTTATCTGGAAAGTCAACAATTTGAGCCGACGACGAAGGAAGAAGGAAGGATATCATCGCACATTCCGGTTCGTTACTCGAAGGCGACGACGACGCCCCGTTGCAACAATAATGCCTGGAAGGCTTCGAAGCGGAACGTATTCTTAATTCATTATTCGGTCGTAAATATTGTTATTACAGTTGGTCTTTGATTTCAGCGCTGCCGGAGTCATCACCGTCATCTTTGGCGATACAACTTTTCGCTGCAGGAAATTTCCAACGAAAGCGAAAAACTTTCATTTGTATGCGCGCACATCCTAATTAGATAATCCACTCAAAGTGTCGTAAAAATGGGTAGCGTGACAATCTCGCTCTTTTGGTGGAAATGTTTGAAATGTTTCCATTCTTGGCAGACTTTCGCTGTTGATGCATGAATATTAAAAAGTCGTAATTCTCTGGAAGTTTTCGTACATTGGAACCTCAATTTGTGATTTAGATCGGAGTTTTTAGTTAGTAGTTAGTAAATTTTATCAGTTTGTAAAATGTGGGAGTTTAGTTCGTAAACAGGTTCTATCGATTGCTAAACCTCGATTTTCAACTGTCGCCGGCTCATTTTATACGTATGAAAGATGTAATTGTACACTAAATTTCCGACGGGACTGATTTGCAGCTAAAATTACGTTGATGTTAAGACCTATATTACAGGAAGTTCTTGGATTGTTTAGGACATTTCATACAACACAAGAATACAACAACAAAATCAAGCAACATTTTGCTTTTAAGTTCTTTTGATAAGCAACAATTTCAATGGCTCATAGATCAAGCTTGTAGATCTGTAGATTCTTCTGAATTTTTGGGTAGGATGACCAATATTATACGATATTATTTCATATATTTAACACGTTTTAAATAAAGTACATAGCATAGTTTAAAACAAATAACATTATCTATTTCAGCGAAGCATCATTCTTATACATAATTTCAAATTCTGTCCCCTCAACTCAATTTGCGAGCTCCGTTAAAAAAAAATACGTTATTTGAATTTACTCTAAGGAAATATTTTGTAAAGGAGGTTTTAGTGTTTTTATCTGACATGCTCCATTGCAACAGTTTGTTGTTCACAGCTAGGTACGATGCATAGAAATAAGGGCCCTGAATTGCGGTACTGCTTTGAAGTTTTGTTGCACCAGCAAGCACAAGACTAGCAACAACATTGCATGTCTTCGTCGTCGGTCGCATGATGCATCTAGCTATATGATTTTCGCTCGTCACACTCTCTGGCAGTTCCTGGATGTGGATGAAAGACTTGATGAAAATAATAATTAAAGCATGCCTGCTGCCAATAATCAGAAACCCGGTCGATACCATCGATGACGAAGGCGATGATGACAGCGTTGAAGCATTTGCTTCCCCTTCCCACAATCCAACATGCGAATGGGTAATTGATCATAATTGGAGCTAATTATCTGCTCTTGTTACACATAGCGGACGACGACGGCGACGAGGACGAAGCGAAGCGGATGGATGTGCTGCTCTTAATATGATGAAATTCCAACGAAATTGATGGTCTGAAACCAGGCGGGCGATGATCAAATTTATCTTGCTTGAAAGTCTTTATTGTAGCTTTCATATACATTTTACGAGGATCCTTCCTCGAACCCTGGTTTAATAACTTGATGAACGACGCACATCAAGGGAGTAGCAAGGAAGGTTGAGCTTTGCCTTCCCTGGTTGGCGGAAAAAATCTAAATCAATTGTTTTTTACTTAGCCAAAACTATAATTTTCAAGAGCACAAATCTAGAGAACCAGATAGCGGTTCAAGCTGAAAACTTAGTCTATTGGTCTCCACCAGTGAGTGACCAAACGATCAAGTTTTCATTATGATTTGTAGACTGGTTCTCTCGATTTGTTGGGGCTACTAGTATCAGCGCTGCAATCTTGGGTTGGTTGGTTGGTTGGTTTGACTTTATTAACGAGATTTTTAGCCCTGGGCTAGTTCATCTCGGGACCAACGGCTTTACTTCCCTTCCGAAGGAAGTCGTCAGTATAACTTTTTACGTCATAAGTAACTATGTCGGGGATGGGATTCGATCCCAGGTCCAATCTTGGGTAATTAAAACTACTGTTTTAGATTTTCCCGACGTTTTGACTCTAATCTCTAAGCAGACTCTTCAGAGGGAGAATTCTGTTTAGTCGTATTTCGTATGGTATAATATAAAACTGTATGGGCCTTCCTTAGTCGACTGGTTAGTGCCGCGGCTACAAAGCAAAGTCATGCTGAAGGTGTGTGGGTTCGATTCCCGGTCGGTCCAGGATCTTTTTGTAATGGAAATTTCCTTGACTTCCCTGGGCGTAGAGTATCATCGTACCTCCCACACGATATATACGAATGCGAAAATGGCAACTATGGCAAAGAAAGCTCATAGTAAATTACTATGGAAGTGCTCATAAGAACACTAAGCTGAGAAGCAGTCTCTGTCCCGGTGAGGACGTAATGCCAATAAGAAAAAGAAGAATATAAAACTGTCGGTGGTACTGCACGATGTGGTCTATGTTAATTGCACCTGTGTTGTCTGGCAGCATCCCAGTTTGTATTTCCCTGAATCAATCTCCGCGATATCTGTCTATTACTCAACGATCTATTACGCATGCACATCTATAGTGTGGTACAGAGAAAAAAAGGGAAAACGACTCTGCGTACCACGCCACCTTTATTTGGCTTGGGCTACAAGTCCAATTTCCCCCTTGGAACTACCTAATGGTATTACTTCAGGGGGCTGAGGGCTTGTTGATGCCTCTATATTTCGTCACCTCTAGCTCTATTCGCTCTGGATGCGATTTCTCTCTTAGATTCTGGGCCGGCCACGCGCCTGGGCCATGTGAATCTTTTAATGATAGATGCTCCTGTGCTTTTTGGTACGCTGGACTTTACTGCGCTGCTCGTCATGATCTTCGGTCGGCAGTAGCGTAGGGGGTGCGGTTAGTGCGGTCCGCACCGGGCCCCGAGCTCCTAGGAGCCCCAAAATCGCAATGTGGATTTCTCATAGGATTAAAAGATCGACATAGCTTGTAGAAAACTGACAATTTATAAGATCCCAAGAAGAAAATAAGTATGGCAAGCATAAGTTTTGAAGGAGACTTGGATAAGCGATGTACAGGGGCCCCCAGACTATCCCTAGGATTAAAATGAGCCGAGGGCCCCGCGTGACCCGTGACTCTGGCCCTCCACATTTCAGGGGCCTTCACAAAGATTTGTTTTGTAAGTTTTTTTTTTCTTTGTATTGTTTAATCGATTGCACGCATGAAAGAACTGAGCCTTCTAATAGCTAAAAGCGGTCCTGATGTAGATTTTTAAGTGGGCCCAGATATCTATTTCGAAGATGTTGATGATTCAGAATTTATGTTGAATTCAAAAATATTCATATTTATATAATACTTCGTGAATTCTTATTTCTAATCAAATCTACCCAAGTATGTAGGCCTCCAAAAATCTTATGCATTGGTGAGTTTTTTGCTTGTACATATTTTCTTACTATCTGAACCATTCTCATTATCATTAGAAATGGTATAGAGACCTTCTCCATAGTATAAACGTGAGACCAGAGGTGTACGTTTTTGTTAGATTACAACGTATGAGATATATTCATAATCATAAATTTAGTAGAATGAGTAAGCTAAAGATTTTTTTTTATTCAGAATGATGCAAATATTATTCTTCTTTTATGTCCGAGACCACTTAAGAGCCTCAAGGCGAAGAAAAATATATAGGGTACAAACAGGCCCGGATTTGGGGGGTGCCAAAGGGGCAAATGCCCCGGGCCCCCCGAGGAACAAAAATTAAGAACAAAAAACATTTTGAAATACGTTTCAATATTTTCTTTTTGAATATTTGAACATAGAATTCAAACGTGTAAGTCAACTTTCCAATATTTGAATAAATATTTTTTCTTACCTGATATTTGAATTTCACAGTATGATTTGACCAATGGTTATCCTTCAATATATTATCAAAACTTTTGGAATTAAAAATGAGCTTAACGTTTTTGCAAGATCCTAAAAAATACGCTAGACTGCTTAAGAGTTTATTGGGTTCCCATTAAAAATAAAAAATAAAAATAAGCATATTTGCAAATCTATCAGAAACTTCAAGTGCAAGAAAGGTAAATTCTTTTGTTATGCGGTAGTTAGTATTTTTAAATACTTTTCCATTTTTTATGCCATAGTTGATGGGGTTTTCTTTGAATTCAGTTAAGGCTTTGAATATAATCCATATGATGTATAGTACTGGCAAGAGGAAAAGTACATAAATGCCGGTTTTCATACAAAATGTTAAAGTTTAGAGAACTGTATAACTGCTTCTAACGAACTGATTGACTGAAATTTACAAATAAATAACATTATATTTGATTTATGGGAAATTATATTCTAATTCTATTCAAGAGTTTGGAAAATATTATGAAAAATACGATTTTGAAAAAAACATAGTATTTTTGAAATGTGAATATTATGAAGCAGATAAGCTTCTGCAAATTTGTTCATTAAGATGAAGTGAAAAACTTTTGTAGAAGTTATACTTATAGTAAATTGTTCGTTCGGGCCTTCCTTAGCCGAGTGGTTAGAGTCCGCGGCTACAAGGCAAAGCCATGCTGGAGGTGTCTGGGTTCAATTCCCGGGCGGTCCACGATATTTTGACTTCCCTGGGCATAGAGTATAATCGTACCTGCCACACAATATACGAATGCGAAAAATGCCAACTTTGGCAAAGAAAGCTTTCAATTAATAACTGTGGAAGTGCTCATAAGAACACTAAGCTGAGAAGCAGGCTCTGTTCCAACGAGAACGTTAATGCCAAAAAGAAGAAGAAATTGTTCGTTTTTAAAATATCTTAGTATCAAAATTTGGACATTTTTGTCAAAATGGGCGAATTCTAAGACCTTAGACACTTTTGTAAAGAATTTGATGATTTATTCACAGATCTTATTTGAAGTTATATCCAACATTTAGTTCAGCAGCTCAAATTTCAGGTCCATCGGTTTGCTAGAAGCAGAGATGCAGGTCATCAAACTTATCCATTTTATTTGAAAATCAGGCTATGTTTGCTTTATTCCTGCAAGTATTTTAAATAATGTTCTGGTCAACCAGAGACAAACTGTAACCTTATAGTAAACATAATAAAACATAATAGATTTGAAGAAAAACTGCTTTGAAGATTTTGAGCAATTTTTTACTTTTTACAAATTATGTAGGAGCCTAAAAACGAACAAATCTTCTACGAATTGTTATATTTCCCTCATTGGACGGAAAAAATCACCTAGAAACACTATTAGAAAGCTTGAAAACAGTTGAAATGTTCAATGTATATAGCTCACAATCGAAAATATCAACTACACCTATTTGAATTAAGGCCCCTCATATCTTTGGACCGACCATCTCGTTCAAAACTCGAATTCAATACACTGGTTTGTGGAATCCCAAAAATGACTGAATTTTGTATAAAAGGGCCCCCTTCATGAAATCTGACCCGGGCCCCTCGAAGCCCATATCCGGCACTGCCTGAACTGAGATATGTCAAAAAATTTTAGCACGTGGGCGACGGAAAAAGAGAAAATGAAAGTTTGTTTATCTCATGTACTTTTTTACTATTCCTGTCTCATCTAAGTTGTGTTTTTTTGTTGAATGACTGCGGCCCGAACTATTGTTCTCCTATCTCCTACTATTAAATGATTCCGGTCACATTCCCATCTGATCCATCGATGCTTTTCTGTTTTCCCTGCTCAGCATCGTACATAAAGCGGTATTATAATGGATACTGGTAATAGCATACATTGAAAGTAATTTAACCTGAATAATTTATTGCTATATTTTGACGAAAACCAGGATACAAATCTCAAAAACAACACGAAAGGTATTTAATTTTCGGGTGACTTCCAATAATTAAAAAAAAAAAATCTCGTAGTAATTTATATGACATAATGCCGTGGATTTTACCAATATTTTTATATTAAACTTATCCAGAGATTCATCTAAGATTTCGGTGAAAAAACGAGACCATATTTCCAAGAATTCATTTACGATTTCTTTCGGGATTTTTTGCAGAAATTCTAACTGGATTTCTTCAGAATCAACATTAGCAACAAATCCAGGGAAGCAGTTCCATGTACAGAATATTGAGAGCAACGCCACCAGGATTTTTCTAGTAATTAAAAAAAATACCTCTGGCATAGATCCACTATAATATTGCTAGTCAAAATCTATGTAGCGTTCTTATATATACATGGGATTTGTAGAGAAATTGCCACATGATTCTTGAAGAATCCCTACAGGAATCGTTCTAGGAATTTATCAAGTTTTTAATTAAGTATTCCCCTGAGGAGACCTCAAGGCATGTTCCTGAAAACTACTGAATTGATTTCTTGGCGTACCCTTGACCAAGAAATCCCGTGGTTGTCTTAAGTATTCCTTTACCAATAACTCCAGAGATTCTCCCATGATTTTTTTTTACTTTTTTCAAATATACCTCTTAAGATTTATCTGAGGATTTCTTTTTTGTATTCATCTAAGAAGTTTTAATTCCTCAGATATTAGGAAATCATTTTGGATTCATCATTCATTTTTCGTTCAGGGATTTCTTCTTGGATTCGTCCATTATTACAAAAAGTTCTTTAACTAATAAAAGCAGCGATTTCCCCAAAAACTCCTTAGCAATTCTACCAGTTTTTTTTTCTCAAGAATTCTTCTTCTTTCTGGTGTTATGTCCCCACTGGGACAGAGCCTGCTTCTCAGCTTAGTGTTCTAATGAGCACTTCTACAGTTATTAATTGAGAGCTTACTATGCCAATGACCATTTTTGCATGCGTATATCGTGTGGCAGGTACGAAGATACTTGATACCCTGGGAAGTCGAGACAATTTCCAACCCGAAAAGATCCTCGACCGGTGGGATTCGAACCTCACGACCCTCAGCTTGGTCTTGCTGAATAGCTGCGCGTTTACCGCTACGGCTATCTAGGCCCCCTTCTTCTAAGGCTTCTTTTTAAGTTTCTAAACAATTCCAAAAATATAAGGAATTTTGATGAAGTTTTAAAAATTTTCTTTGGTAGAATCTCGGCATGTTTTTTATCAAGGTTTATTCTGAAATTTCCTTTATGGATACCTCTATGAGTTTCGCTGAAATAATAAAATCAAACATTTTATCTTGATTGCCTCCTTGATCTGTATCGAAAATCACAACAACAACATTTCATGGATTTGCGCAACACATGAATTTCAAGAATATGTCCTGCGATTTCACCAAAATATCTGGTGAATCGTTCCACGATATTTTTTCACGAGTTTTCCAAGAGTTTAACTAGGAATAATTGTTAGTATACTACTAGACACCGCACAACATAGAGAAAGTTTTTTTTGTGTCTTTATATTATATAGGTTTTCAGCTTTCGCAGCTGGTTCGCATATTACATTACAGAAAGTTATTCAAGAATACGAAGATTCAAGAAGATCCAATTAACAGAAACATACAGAAACTTCTGAAGCAATTGCTCCATTTATATTTTTCGATTCCATAAAACGTTGCATCAAAAACTATTTCCTGGCGGAAGTTCTGGCTACGCTCTCGTTTGGGTGGGCTTTTATCGGCCCCCTTAAATCATGAAATTTTCTTTCAAAAGTTAAACGTTTTCAAAAAACTGTTGAAGTTTTACGTGAGTTCGATAGTAAAAGGCATATTTTGTAAACCTTTATTTGAAGGGCCCCCAAACCTACCTCCGCACCGGACCCCCAAAACTCTAGCTACGCCACTGTCGGTCGGACTGGCTGGATGCCGATGCCAGGCTTGCGATTCCTATTAAGGGGTTTTCCGGTATACAAGGGCCCCGTCGACCCAAAGCCGGTGATTCGTCGTAGTTCCCGATGGTGCAGCAAGCCGAAGTCGGCCCAGCGATTCCGGTTGGAGGATGGCTTCCGGTTCTCTGGCCCTCCGACGAATCAAGCTGGTGACTCGCTACGGACTACTCAAAATAGTCGCCGACGGTGGATCTATCATACTCCGACGTCGATTTCCCCGGCGGTGGAAGATCTCCCGAACCCATGATATACGGGCAGTTGCTAAGGTCGGTCCTACGATTCAGGTTGAGGGAAACTTCCGGTTTACAGGTGCTCCGACGACCATTTGTCGGTGCAACTACGCGATCTACTCCGTAAGTCCCCGGCAGTGGACTTTACCTACTTCGAAGATGGCCGGGCAGATGCCGAGGTCATTCCTGCGATTCTGGTGGAAAAAGGCTTCCGGTCCGCAGGTGCCCCGACTACCCATCACCCGTAGTACCGATGACACTCGAACTACTCGGCCTAGTCCCCGACGGAGGATCTAGCCTACTCCAATCGCGATCCACCCTCTGGTCTTCTCGCCATTTCTATTCCAGCGACGACATGATATGCGTTATCGCTCTGTTCACTGCATGCCACGTACTTGCGTGTTGACACATTTTCTGCACGATGTTGTCGGGCTTTAAATCTCTGTCACTGTTTCCGAGCATTTCGTTCCGAACTTTCGCGTATCTTGGGCAGTCAAAAACTACATATTGTGGTGTCTCTTCGGTGTTTGGACAGTCTGGGCGACTCCACGTCTATGGAGATACTATCTGAAACATCTATGACCTGGTTTGGGATGAGCTGGTGGGTCCATCTTCCATCGCACTGTCATCAGCCGAAACACTTTGTTCAGCTTTTCGCGGTTCCGCTTTAATTCCTGTCCTTTTCCCCAAGCAGGAAATTCATACGTCAGTATCGATGATGAGACGTTAGCTAGCAGACGCCTCGTATTGCTGCTTGGACTGCCTAAGTTTGATCCTCCCTATTGCATTCATTGCCTTCTCGGACTTTTGGCATGCGTAATCAACGTGGCTGTTGAAATTCAGCCGATCGTCGATCATTACTCCCAGGTGTTTCAATACGCACTTCAGTGCAATCACATACCTTCTGTCGTAGACCTTTATCTGCTTAACCGCCTTGCAAATGCTAATTAGCAGTCCCTCTGTTTTGTGGTGATCTATCTGCAGTTTGACTCCACTCATCCAGCCTTCGATTGTGTCAATTGTTTCCATCACTGACATCTCCACTTCTTCCAGCGTGTTGCCCATCACCGTTAGTGACACATCATCCGCAACACCAACAGTTTTCACTTTCCTGGGTAGCCGCACACAGTTAAAAAAAATGAAGATTACACGGCATGTAAACTTCATGCATGCGATGCAAACATGACGTCATGTAAATTTAAGTCTGAAATCATGTAAAAATGTGTTATATGTCATGTAATCACTCAGAATCCTGCTGGATTACATGACATATAATTGAAGTTTATATGACATATCATGTAAATATCCATGATATTCCACGCTCCAATTATGTGCATTATATGTCTCAGATATTTACACGTTTCGTTCGAACTGTGCAGTGTCACATCTCCGTCGTACATCCCATTCCAAAAAGTTGGACCGAGAATGGTACCTTGATGGAAGCCCGCTGTCATTGAGTTCAGCTCTTCATTTGTTTTGTATACTAGGATTATGCTCTGAAAGTAGCTCTTCAGGATCCTGCACAGATAGTCGGAAACCTGCATTCTGTGCATTTCTGCGGCGTTGGCCATCTAGCTGGCGCTGTTAGAATGCGTTTTAACATATATCGTGACCACGGCGCAGTAGCGATCTCCTCTCCGTTTCTGCTTCGACGCCTTTTCAGCACTCTTGAGTACTGCTCGAATCGCGTCTATCGTCGATAAGCCTTTGCGGGATACAATCTTTATTTGCGATAATCCGCGCTCACTCTCCGTACACTTCGTTAGCCTGTTAAGGACCTTCGTCAAGGCGCTTTTGCGACACCTTCGTGAACTTGTCCGGATATGCCAGGATGGCAGCTCTCAATGCTACTTTCGAGATTCCATCTGGACCTGAGGCTTTCTTTGATTTCGATCGTTTCGCCGCTTCTGCGTCTTCACCGTAAGGCGTTGCTGGCCAGGACGTTGGATCGTGCTTCGGGAAGAGACCCTCTACGATCAACTTCATCTTGTCTGGGCACATCTCAACTGGTGTCGTAGGGCCCTCGATCATTGCCATAACGACTCGATATGCATTACCCCATGGATTGGTGTCTGCATCTTGGCACAGCTCTTCGTAGCAATTCGATTTACTATGCTTGATCTCCCGTTTGAGTGCTGTCCTAGCTTCTCAAAAAGCCGCCCTTCGCTCCCTTATCTCCAATGCCGTCCCTCTCTGAGCCAACCTTCTGGATCTGAGACAAGCAGCGCTGAGCGTGCTGAGGGTGTCATTCCACCAGTAAGCCGGCCGCTCTTTGTTTCTCGGCTACAGTTTTCGCGGCATAAATACGTCACAAGCCACTATCTTTTGTGTTAGCTCGGTGACGTCGATATCCTCGTTATTGCCGTCTTGACGAAAGTTCAAGGCTTTCGTCTTCTACTTCCGCTCGCTAGTCATTCTTCCCATTGTTGGCGCATGCCATTGTTGACCGATGCGACAGCGAATCGCTAGATTGTCACATACTCTCCAGTTCATATTCACCGACAGTGCAGAACTACAAAACGTAATGTCAATGATAGATTCCCTTCCGTTTCTCCGAAATGTACTAACGGAGCCTTTCTTGCATAGTCGTAAATATAGCTTCGCTAGAGCTTCCTGAAGGCTATATCATCTTGCGTTGGTCACTCTGCTGCCCCACACCACAGCCCAGGCATTGAAGTTGGTTGGAAGACATTTCTAGGAGAATTTTCGGAGTCCACAGACTATTATACTACAGCGAAACATCTTACCAAAAAACATTCAAAGGTTTTATCAACTCGCAATATATTTTGCGAGAAATGCCAACACTTTTAAATGAATTTATAAAGGAATTCTTTGAAGAAAAACGTTAAAGAATTTAAAAACGTATTGATTCACGTGTTGGGGCCTTCCGTAGCCGAGTGGATAGAGTCCGCGACTGCAAAGCAAAGTCATGCTGAAGGTGTCTGGGTTCGATTCCCGGTCGGTCCAGGATCTCTTAGTAATGGAAATTTCCTTGACCTCCCTGGGCGTAGAGTATGATCGTATCTGTCTCACGATATACGAATGCGAAAATGGCAACTTCGGCAAAGAAAGCTCTCGGTTAATAACTGTGGAAGTGCTCATAAGAATACTAAGCTGAGAAGCAGGATTTGTCCAACTGAAGACGTAATGCCAAAAAGATGAAGAAGGTTCACATATTCTTAAGGAATTACTTTTGATTTCTATTTCTTCTAGGAATTTCTTTAAAAGCTACTGCAGGGTTCAAAAATCGCAGGGTTGCAAAAATTGTCCCTGAGAGTCCCAGCGAAAACTTAAGGAATTTTTCCAGAAGTTCATCCTTGAATTCCTTCATGAAATCTCTATTAAAACAGAGATATTTTCCAAGACCCATACACTAATTTATCTATGAAATCCTGTCATAACATTCTTCAAAACACAAGGTAATGATATGTGAATTATTTCTAACATTGCATATACTGGGAAGTTCATAGAGATTCCTAAAAGTAGTCATCTGAAATGATCCCTTTGATTTTTGAAGATAATTCTTTAAGTATTCCTTTCAAACTCTAGAGCAAATTGACTTGGGATTTTTTTTCTAGGAATGGCTGCAAACATTCTCTTGTGAGATTCTTCCTCGAAACAAATGCAAACTGCGACTAAAAAAGAAAAAGTTTTTCATTAATGCTTCTGAGATATCCTCTCAGAACTCCTTCAGATAATTTTACAGTAAATTAACTGTACTACTTCAATAATCCGTATAGAACTTAAACCAAACTCAATCCAAGACGGGGTTTGTGGTCTAATGATCACCGCTTCTGCTTCATAAGCAGAACCATGATCTTCATTCGCAGGCTCGTCCTTTTCCTTGTACTCTGTAGTTGTGTTTTCAATATCAATTTCTCGCCATTCTCCTCAGTGTCTGCATTCTGTTCGTGGCAGGCGTTATTGTTGCCTAAAATAGAAAGTCACAAACATTTATACACTGAGGGTGTTTGTTGATCCCAAGCAGTCATTTGATTGGTTCCTTGTGTAAGTGCAGCAGTTTTGGCGATAGTGGACCACGGCCAATCAAGGTCAAGCTCAATTTAAACCTAACTTAATGCTTTCGTATCTCTTTGTGAAGTTTCACTTTAAACTGTTAAGGTTGTCGAAAGATTTCTTCAGGAATCAGCCCAGGAAACTTTCTAAAGTGATGAAGCTTTAAGTATTCTATTGAGCATTACCATTGAGCTTATTCAGCAGAAAGCCTCATATAATTGGTTTATGAATTGCTCGTATATATTTTTCAAGCAGTTTGTCTCTGAATATTCTAGAGAATCTCCCCTGAATTACTCTTAAGAATTTCTCTACTAATTCCTCAAAAACTCTTAAATCCTGGAGTATTTGTTTTTGGGAATTCGTGGAGGAACTATAGGAAACGCTTATATCCCGTGTCAATAGTCATGCTGAAATTTCCGGCCAATAAGTCCTCTAAGCGAAGAAAAAGTCCTGAGATTCATAAATCGATGAATCTTGGTTTCTGGAGTCATAATCATGATTCTTCACTAAGAGGTGCGTTTGTATCAACTTATTTGAGTCAATCACCCATAAACCAACACGATTAAGTTGTTCTATGGTGGAGTACGTCATTTTCAATCGGAAGGTTCTTGGTTCGAATCCCGCTTAGAAATTTTTATTTTTTGTTATGTCGATCATAAACCGATACGTGACACAGAATTTTAAGCATTTGATTCATGATTCCGAGCAGTCAATAACAAAAACATGATGCTTGTGTTGCGTTACGGTAATCTGACTCATGATATCATTCGTCCAAATTATGGTGTATTTTCATAAAATGAAAATACACTTGAATTAAGATATCATGAGTCATAATCTTGTGTGAGGATTCTGATTCCTACCCGCATTTTGAGATCGCTTGAATCCCCTCATGGATACCCTAGCTACGCCCAAGACGCACATCACCCGACCTCACACAGGAGCATACATTCCCCGATAAGCCGTGTGCCGTACTCGTACGAAGAAATTATGCACCCAGATCCGGAAAACAACAACACTCAACGTAAAGCCGAAGCCAACAAAGCACACAAGTGTCTCTTTATCGCTGCAACCAACTAGGTACCAAACCAATCAAGATATTTCCTTCCGCAAACTTCCGGCAGTTGCTGTATCGCTACCGGTAGGTGTACGGCAAGTCTTCTGCTCTCTTGCCCCATTATAACGTCAGCACAACCCCTAAGATATATGAACGAAGAGACGGGTGCAGAAATCCGCGTGACACAGTCGGCGTCGCATTTATGTGCCTGCAGGCAAAAGTAAAATTTCTTATAAGGGCGTTAATTTGTCTTCTTCAGGCTTCGGTTGGATAAGATGTTCAGTTACCTGACAACTTCCAACGAAAACCGTATGAAGGTATACAGTGCTACTAGTGTACTTAACGGGGTTTTCTTAATGCAAGGCAGCCACGTAATAGAGCTTTGCAATTTATGGTGAATCACTTGATTGCTTCTTAAGAAGTGTTTGATTATTGAAGAATGGTTCAAGCGGTTTTTATTAAATAATTGTATACATTAAGCTGACATGGTAGCTTTGCTAAAATATCAAAAACGATTAAATGGGTATTATTATGTTTCTAAGCGAGGCTTCTGTAAAAATTAAGTATCACCAAGATTCCCAAAATAATTTTTGGTTCTCTTACAAGATTGCTTTTAGTGTAGGAATCGATCTCATAAAATATGCAACGCTATTTACGGGTTCGTAATATGGAACCAAATAGAAAGGAAGATCACTAATGGTAGCGCTACGCGCCTTAAAACAAAAAATTGGAACAATTCGATCTGGAGTGTGATAGTGGTCAGAAGACTCAATGATGACAATGATTCGATCACCACAACAGACGGGGGTTTATTCACAAATTTTATGACGCCAAAAATGGCCATTTCCAACACCCACCCACCCCCTCATAACTCATTTTGTAAGAATATTTTCCGAATTTTGTATGACCTGTAACATCTTGAAGACACCCACCCACCCCCTTCAGCGTTACGAAATATGTGAATGGGCCCATGGACTCTCTACTTGACCACGTTTTGACTTCTCCTATATAACCGTAGTAAGAACTTATTTAGCATCGCTATAATTGACTCTGACCAATAACAGAGCGTAACAAAAATGACATTTTTGCGTGTGTCAAGGATCATATTATGTGTCTCGAGTAGATTTGGGGTTGCTGAATCTGATGCCATTTTCAGAAATGTTCCAGCACGTCACAATTTTTAGCTACAGGTCGCCAAAGTTGTATAAAACACTGGTTCTATCGATGTTTACATAAAATTTGAAGTATAATTTATCAATCTTGTTTTGAGATCTTATCTACTAAGCATGCTATTTTGCACTTAACCTTCCAGTCGTCGCGCGGTTTGCCATCGCCAGAGCCACCACGCTGCTGTTGTGAACGGAAAGCGAGGTTTTTTCAACAGTGCTGTACAAAATACAACAGCGCGACGACTGAAGTGTTAAACTTTAATTTTAGGCGTAATTTGGTTGGAATCGCACGATTAAAGATTAAACCGATTTTTTTCTACATGCTTGCTGTCTCCATACAAAAATCTTCGTTTTTCTTATATGGGGAAGTACAAAACTTTTTTAAAACATCAAAAAATAACTTTTTCGCATCGAAAGTATTATTAGGGGTATTCACTTGAAGTAGCGTAAACTGAGATATTGGTGATGAAACATTTCAAATGAAATATTCCTTTTCTGGCTTCCAGGCGATGAAAATAAGAAGTTGATCATCTAGTCACCTAAAAAAAAACAAGCTTGTCAAAAGTTTGTTTATTTGAATAACGAACTTTTATTCCATTCGCTTCAGCCAAGGTTTTCGACCCTTCGGCTGTTTTCTTCACGGTACCCAGAATTCTTTCCAGATCGTCAACGAAGATCGTCGAATTGTACTGATAGTGCAAGAACTTCTCATTCAACTTACGTATTATCGTCAAAATGGTATGACTGCGTTAAAATAATTTGCCACAATCATTCAAGTTTTCATAATCGGAAAACAACGCAATCCTAAACCCTCGATTATTTGATTGCAGAGCAACTGTTTCGATGGCAAATAATGGGAGTCGATGCGCGTTGCGTTCAGTTTGGATAAGAATGTATAGACTGTCCGTTAATTATATAAGACAATTTCTGAATTTTTTCACATGGTAGGATTTTTGTATGAAAATGATAAGTTATTTGCATGGCACGCAAGAAATCTCAAATTTCCCCTCCTTCCATAACCCCTTACGTAATACAGGAACAGCCCCAATAATAATTAGGCTCAGACACAACATTATGCTATAAAATGGTTCATTTGTCGGCCGTTTGTTAAAAAAAAAACATTGGAGGTCACTACATTGACTTTTCCCCAGTCGTTTTGTAGAAAAAACTCTGCCAAATGTATGGACAATCCTATTTACATCAACGTTTTCAAATTGTTTTCTATGCTTTGCCTTACTGGGTTTCGAAACTTGTTGTTTGTTTGTAAATATCGTGTTCCATAGCAATTGCTTGTATGAGCGTTGCAGTCTTGGATTGGTTGACTGTTGAATCTCAATGGCTTGAAATATTTCCTACACCGTTTACGCAATTTCGTGAAACATTTGAGATAAACAGTTAATCACGATATACGCAGGGATTTACGCTGTTAAGTGAATACCCCTATTAACTTTATTGATAAGTATTGTTATACGCATGAAGCTTAGATTCTGTGACAATTTAAGTAAATAAATTGCCCTCCTAGCTGACAAACTTACATGCAAGTTGGCTAAAATAGTCATTTTTTTGCATTTTCAACAGTCAATATCTCAAAAATTAGACGTGCTATGATATTTTTGAAAACGGCAAGGATTCAGCAACCCCTAATTGAGAGAATAGCGGTATTTTAGTGCTTGAGACAAAAACGTGTTCCGCAGTGTTATTCCATTATCAACAATGTACGGGATAAGCTACCGTAACTGACAACAGAACGTCACCACCGCCAGGTTTGTAAATATTCCTCAACATCACCATTCCATCAAAAAGGAGTGCCATCGAGGCCTGTTTTGTTCGGGCGCGGCACTCAGGAGTTCATTTATAGTGTGAATAAGGATGAGCATAGAAGCCAGAAAAAAATGAATATTTTCAATCAATTACGCTTATCATTACGTAACATAGGATTCTTAATTTATTGACAAAAAAGCTGAGAACAACAACTCATGAAGTTCTTTCTATGTTATAAGTGGCTTTACTTTAGAATATTTGATAGTAAGGCTTCTTTTTAGTCAACTTAAAGATACTAACATTTCTTACGTAATTCCTTCAGCTTCATTACTTTACGGGTGTCCTGAGTAGTTTCGGGGATCACAAACTGACCACATTAGTCTGAAATGCTGATGAACTATCCTTACTAAGAAGTTGTCCTTATTATTATTACTAAATATATGAGCAACTCACTTTGGATGCTTTTGGTACCAACTATTTCATATTTCATCAGGAACTCAGATTAGAAATAGTCCACAGATTGACCAGGATCAGATTGGAGTAGACTGTAACAATTTCTTGAACATAGTTTGCATCATTCAGTTAGCTTTTACTGGCCGCAGTTTCATCGCACATTGAATTTTATGGGACAAATCAACTATCTTGATATTTCCTTCTCCCAGCTGAATTTGACGGATATTCCGGGAGATCATGGAACCATGTTTGACCACTTATTTCAAACATTTCAAAGTGATGAATCGTAACAAAAAAAAAATAATTTCCTGCAACTCTGATTATTAAATGAAAGGAAAATATATTTCAGTCGTACACCATAATAAACTCAGGTTGGTTCCGGGGCTCTAACTGGTTAGGGTAAACTCTCCGGTCAACGGGAGCCCCACTTTTTTTTTCTGCGCTACAATGAAACTAATGTAGGTACTTATTCATACTTTGCTTAGCTTAGACTACACATATCGAAGTGAATAAGCATTTCCGGCAATCGGTGCCTTCGGCAAAGTTTTTTGTAACAACGAGGGACTATCTTCTGACGTTATCGGATAGTTCGTTAATCGTTCGCATAGGTGGCGCCACAATCTAACTTTTTACTGTGATGTTCTAGAGACTTGGCACGTTCCACAAAGTTGTTCATTTTGATAAAATAAACAACTCTCTCGAAGACGTCAAAATTCCACAGCTTACTGTATTCGAGTTATTGGCCAAATAACACCAAATTAGTGAAAAAACAATTTGTTTAACTGAGTTTGATGTATTTCTTAAGAATCATGCCATATAATATTTTTTGCTGATAAAAATATATCAAACATGGTGGAAAAATAATAATAGTACGACTCTTAAAAATTAGGAAATAATAAAAAAAACTTGTAGAATAAAGCAATTTTTGAAATTTAATTTCTTTAAAAGCGCATAAAATCGCAAGCTGAAATTTTCAGGCTACATAGAACAATACTATAATACTAAAGGGATGTCGAAATTTCAGAAAAGTATACTTTGGTATTTTTGGGATATTTTCATTTTTTACAATGATTATATTCCTCTAATACAGTTAGATTTCCATGAGTCGATCTGAAGGGACGATCGACTTTTACAAATAACTACAGTCGACTCTCCACATCTCGATGTTCTACATCTCGATATCTCTCCTTATGTCTCTCCATTTCTCGATATCCTCCTTAGCTCGATATCTCCATATCTCGATGTGTTTCTGTTGATTTTTCGTTTTCAATTTTCTCTCCGTATGTCGATATAACCAATATCGAAGGTTACTAAACCAAAGTTTTTGGATTCAAAACAAATTAGGAGCGCAAAATGACGTCTATTTGTGTATTACTTTCTTGGCAACGGAGTGTTTTTCAATCTAGTATTCATCAAAAAATTGTTCTCTCGATCTCTCCCTATCTCGATGGTCCCTTCGATATCGAGATGTGAAGAGGCGACTGTAGTCATGGAACATAAACTTTTAGAAAACTGTTCAAATAAGGCATTATAGTAGCCATGAAATTAAGTTTTTGAGCAGTTCCTGGAGTTAATATCGAGTAATGCAGATGAAAGTGTAAATTGAAACTGGGTACATGTATGCTTTTAAATAATTCAAATGATATAGTAAATATGCCATGAAAAATTTGATCACTTGCCATTCAATTGTCGTCGTAATGGCTTAAGATGAATAATTTATTTTGTGAATGTGTTACTTTTAATAAAGATATCTCTAAATATTAAAATTTCAGAGCGTACTCTCTCTTGTGAGATTTGTTTTTAAGCGGGAAGAGCGTTGTCCGATCCGTCGATGTTTTAAAACCGAGGATTCAGATCAAAGGTAGAAATTTGAAGATTCCTTCGGTTTTGAGAACTGTTAGGTTGCTTAAGCTTAAATTTTTGTATAAGCTTCCAAAAACATTAACAGATAAATATCAAGATGAATTCCGAAGCCTGCTTGTACGATAGGCAGATATAATAATTTCATGAAATGATAAAATATGTTTTTACGCAAATTTTATATTATACCTAAATACTTTCCACAAAAATATTAATCACGTAATCAAAAGAAAACCGAAGAAAAATTCTCAAAAACACCAAAATATACCTCTCTGAAATGTTTGTTCTATGTTGCCTGAAAATTTGAGCTTGCGATTTTTTGCGCTTCTGGATAACGTTACAGTAAAAAGTTAGATTGTGGCTCCACCTATGCGGATGATTTACGAACTACCTTGTACCTTGTTACAAAAAACTTTGCCGAGGACACCAAATGCCAAAAATGCTTTGTTATCGAGTTATTAATTTCGTCCCGCCATATTACGTCCCTGGCCAAAAGTGCAATGGTTGCAATTGCGTGATTGACAGAAGTCAGTGAAAATGCAAAAAGAGTGAGTTAGAAGTATAATCTTCTTAAGTGTGCATAATTCAGTGCCTCTATTTATACTGGGTCAATAACGGCGCCGGCCACGTCCTTGCAGTCAGGTGGGATTGGGGGAAGGAATGTTAGTGTGTAACCTTTGCTGTTTGAATACCTTATTTGCCTCTTCATCTCCACGAAGGTTACTGGGAGGGATGTTTGTTAAGGAGGAGGATCGTATAGTCGCAGAACCCACTTTGATAAGTGATAAGACCATGATAAAGAATTATTTGTGAGATAGAAACATGCTTATAAATACAATATTTTCAAGTGATATGAAAATGAATCCTACACGAAAAAAAATCGGTAGCCGGATTCATGAACAAAAAGTCATGAATTCATAAAATTTTATGTTTCATGATATCATGACTAAAAGTCATGAAATCGTGAGTATTATGCAAGAATTCGTATGCACAGTGCGTTACACAAATCTAACTGTCACTTTCTTCATCTTAGTCAACGCGTCTCATGGCGATCAGTGATTTTTCCTAGTGAAATTATAAAAAAAAGTTTTGTTTTTGAAATATTTTAAATTGAAGACACTGCCTTTCGGAACCTTGCCATCGTATCGATGACATTCTTGGCGAGATTTCCGTATGTTCCCACATTGCACAAGTAACACAACATGTCTCATATAAATCACAATGACTTCAATATGACTAATTAGAATGTTCTGTTTCATAGGGAAAAAACTGGAATTCATACTTATATATGACTGGAAAAGCGCAGAAGGTGGAGCTCGTGCAACATATTTTTGTTGTCAAAATTATGTATCATATGGGTTTAGGTATACATAATTATGTATTATACTTTGTCCAACAAACCATTAACGCAACAAAATACTGAGAACATTTGGTAGTGGAAATGCATTGGATGGTCGACAATGAAAAATGTGAAAGTGCAAACATTGACAAGCCTTCATTTTTGATTGCATAACTGTTATTGATTGATAACTGTTATTTAACACTAAATTAATATGCGAATCAAAAATTATGGTGAAATATGCACTTTTGCTTCGAAAAAATCAATTCGCTCTTATAAATCGTTCAATATACATTTTTCGACATCAAGCCAAGTAAATATTCCCAAAAAGGAATCATCACGTTTTGCAAATTAGTTCATTATTTTGTTTTCTACTAATACACTGAACTTTTACTGAACTATTATTACTTTTTTCAAAGCTTCAGAACAAAAATCTCATCGTTATGGTAAATATTCTAAATTTTATTCAAAAATTAAAGATGGTCCCCTTAGACACACTGCATGACGAGTGTTTTGAGAAAAGACAAAAATTTCATTGCCAATCATTTGCCGTTGTTTCATTCAAGGCAGTGAAAAGTTTTCAGAGACAACTAGTGTGATCATAAATTTACAGTGTGATATAAGTTTGATAAATCACTTGACTATGATAGCATAAATGGAAGTTGTAGCATGGAAGTTGCTTCTCAAATCTCACGAACCGTTGTTGATTTGTACCCAAAATAAAATAGTCTAATCAGGTCATTACCAAAAACTATTCCGGCAAACTTTATGTTTCAATTTTGTTGACGGAAAACTCGTATGCCAAATGACTATGAAGTGTTTTCTAAGTATTTATATTTTTTTCCTACAATTTTTCACAAAAACACCTAAGCCCTGCATGAACACAACTGTAAGCCAGATAGGTAATTCCATTGAACCTTTTTCGTACTAAACAGTGGCAAACAACCACCACACTCTATTCATTCATATAAATTGATAAATCGGCTTTTAGAGCATACTTTAAAAATAATAATTTACTCAAAACATTTGCTTAAAAGTACACAGTGAACACCATATGGCAAATTTCTTAGCTGGCAGTGTATCATCCATGCTATCAAAAGTATTAAATGTCACTGTTGTTGCATTTGTTTTATAGACAACTAGAAAAACTTATATTTGACTGAAAACAAACATTATTTGTTTATTCAGAACATGTTTGAAAAGAGTATATATTATGACATACATGACATGTATGTAACATGAATATGACATATTGAGACTGTTTATTTGTCGTACATGTCTAAAACTACCGAAATAAGACATATAACCAAACACATGTTTTGATAAACATAAGAAGACAAATATAAAACATAATATGGTTGAAACATAGCAAACATAATTAGAACATTTTCAGCAAAATGGTAGATTTGTATTGCAAAACAAATTATATGCCTTAGTAGAATATCTCCATTCAAGTTCAATATTGAAAGGTTTAACAAAACAAAATAGCGACATACGTGAGACATGACATGTTTCAAAAAAATTCTAGCAATCATTGTAGGACAAACTGTGTATTTTTAAATTTGGATTTATGTTTTCGGTGTTACTTGGGTGTGTCACGACACAATCAATCTGCCGGAGCTGTTAGATGTTCCAAAATATACTTACAAGCCTTCATCCTGATTTTGCAGAACCGGGCAATGTTTGACTTTGAGCGAAGATTTCGCTTCAAAAGCTCGTCGGCGATTACTGTTCGGATGTGATGCCTTCCCTATGTCCTATACCAGAGCAGCTCACAAAAGGCCTTCGGCAGCCGGATGTTCCAGTTCACTTTCCACATCCACAGTGTTGTTAAGGAGTGTTCCATTACTCGTGCAATCCACCAGCATTTTGTGAGCCCAGGGACCATTTGTCGAATCAATTGATGTTCGAATCAATATTTTGCGTACAAACCGAACCACTGAATGTTTGCGTTCCTGCTAAAGATTTGGCACTCGTTAGGTTGACAATTGTGGAATGTGTTCGCGGTTTATTACGAAACTAACGGCACAAAAGTCGCAACGATTTTATTTTTCATTTCATTTGTTTACCAATAGCAAATATAAACTGGGATCGAAATTGACGTATAATGTTCCGTTTTCATGAAATGAGTTCATGATTCAGGGATACTGTTTCATGATTTCAAGACTCAACTTTCCACTTTTCAGCACCAAAATCGGAATCATAAATGACAACCACCTAAATACATGAATAGTGCTTATGTTTTCATGAACTTTGTTCATGATATCAGATCCTGCTTCATGATTTCATGACCAAAATTGCCACTTTTCGTATCAAAAATAGGAATCATAAATGACAGATGACTAAATCCATGAATAGTGCTTATGTTTCCATGAATTTTATTCATGTTTCCTGCATACATGCTTCATGATTTGAGGATTCCAGCTGACATTTTTCTTCGCTTTAAATTGAAAACGTAACGTACAGCCGGCGTTACGGTAAAATGCTTCAAATTTCATGACTTTTGGTCATGGTGTATTTTCATAACATGAAAACACACTTTCCTCCCGAAATCATGACTCATTCTCCTTATTTCGAATGCCGCATTTTTACCCGTGTAGTACAAGAAAAAAATGTCAACAATTGAAGTGACGACTCATTCAAAGTTTGTCTAATAGTCAGCTAAACGCAACATTCCTACAGCTGTCAAGACGAAAGCAAATGTTATCATATTTTACTCATATGAAAAGAAAAAAAAAACTCGTTTGGCTGGATCATCACAGATCATCACTCTTCGATATTTAATAACAAAAAATAAATAACAAATGAGTATTCTAAAAATAAAATTAAACATAAATAATTTATGAATAAGAGTTTATACCGTCTCTCACAGTGACGAACCATTCATAATTTGTAGAAAAATCATATTTTTGTCCCACTGTTGTAACCAGGGCTGTTAAATGTCATGAACATCACGTGAATATGATATTTGTATATTGCTAATATCATCCTGCCCAGTGGAAAAAGAAATAGGAAAATGTATTTCTCGGTGACCTTTTTCGAACTACTATCGGTTGGCAATAATTACTGATGCTATATTTCGACTGGGAAAGAGCCTGGGACACGGTTATATGGAAAATTTAGATTCTCGCTCCAGTCCACTTTTTGGATTGCATTTAGGTCTAATACCAACTGTGCAAAATTTCAGCTCGATCGGTGAAACTATATTTTAGCGCCAGCCCTTCAAAGTTTGTATGGGATTTACTATGAGAAAACTTACTTTTGCAAAGAAAAATCACCCGAGGTCGCCCATTGTCCTCTATAAAAATTCTGAACACATCCCTTTATAGATATTTCTACGATGAACAACATTGTCGAAGACCGCAAAACAATCCGACGCTTGTAAAAAAAGTTATGAAGCAAAGACTATTCGGAAATTTTGCACATTTTTGTTGTTATTGTTATTCCTTTACGTGTTAATCATCGTCGCCTTGTCAATAGGTTTTCATTAAATAACTTTTTTCACAAGTGTCGGATTGTTTCGCGGTCTTGGGCAATATTCTTCATTGTAAAAATACCTATCGAGGCCTGTGTTCAGAATTTTCATAGAGGTCAATAGGCGACCTCTGGCGATTGTTCTTTGCAAAAGTTAGTTTTCCCATAGTAAATCCCATACAAACTTTGAAGGGCTGGCGCTAAAATATAGTTTCACCGATCGAGCTGAAATTTTGCACAGTTGGTATGGGACCTAAATGCAATCCAAAAAGTGGACTGGAGCGAGAATCTAAATTTTGTCCCACACTAATGAGCATTTTGTTTTTTCCAAAATTTTGACATTTAACAGCACTGGTTGTAACAATCAAATGTGCAGTCATAATTATATTGATCGATTGAGATTTGAAATTAAAACATGAAACGAGCTCACAAATTGATCCTTAATCCTTGACTGAGCAGCCCCAATCCGCTTTTAGTTCACTAAACGGAATAAATTACTCTTTTTGGGCTTCCACGAAGCACTGCCCAGCAAAACGCGCGCACACCAAAAGAACGAAAACAAAACACCACTAACGAGGCATAAAGCGCCCTCTAAGGAAGGAAGCGTTTTTAGCTATGAAGAACATTATTTTAAGCCATTTTTTATTCATTATCTCATAGACAAACATGTTTTCTATCAAATAGTAGAAAAAGCCATCCATTTTCTTTTTTCTGGAGATAATAAATCAATTTTTACAAAATGCTTGCTTATCTGCATTTTTATTTTTTGCGGGGTAAAATGCGCCACCTGATCTCGGCGTTATTCTTTCGCGCGCACGCATGCGCAATCATGCTTGCAAATACGTTGCATATATTAGGACGTTTGATCAGATGTTATTTTTCGATTATAGTATACATGCTGATTCGAAAAATGTGCATTTGTAAGGTTCTAATTGGCACGTAACTACAGCGTGCCATTACGTTTGCTGGAATTTGAATTCAAACGGCTGTTTTAGTGTTATGAAATAGGTGTGGCCGTTTTGCCCCACGAGTTGATTAAAGTTTAAGTCCTTCAATACGCTTTTTAAAGTTGAATTCTACACTTTTTTCGCATGCAATACAAACTATGGGAGTGCACAAGTCGATTCTCGGTGATAGTTTCAAAAGTTTTGTTGTTTATCGGCTTGAAAAATGGCCTAGCAAATAACACAAAATTACAACGAAAACAGCGAAAACCGTTTTTTCGAATTTTTCACGATTTATGCCAGGAAAACACTTAAAAATATATCTAGAGAAGCATTTTAATACATTTTCCATTATCTCGGGTGAAAAACAGCGTCCCAAAGCACGCCGTTCGTTCAAAACAAGGGTGGCGCGTTTTACCCCAACGGCGCATTTTACACCCAGTTCCCCTACTCGGGACAGACCATATAAAACTCTACAAAAAGAAACTGGCGCTTGCTCGGGCTTTATCGACGCACTGCCCGGCAATAAAGAATGCGCAACTTGAGAGGGAGAAAAAAAAAATCAGAGGGGGTTGTGTACAAGACACGACCCACATAACATAAGTGGAACTCGAGTTCAGAAAGTGGCACTCACTTTAATATTTGCATGCTGGTATAAGGACATTGGAATGTCAAAAGAGTTATACCACCAATACATCAATCGACATTGAATTGGAATGAACCAAAGATAACATGTGTCCAAAGTGGCAACGAAGGGAATAGCAATAATTATCTATCTATATAAATAAAAATGGAATGGTGTTTGTATGTCACGAAATGGCTTACGAACGGGTTAACGGATTTGAATGATTATTTCTCCGTTTTGTTCGTCAAGGGTTCCGACGTGTTCGTGCGTATAAAAATCTCAGGATATTTACCGGGAAAGCCGAAAAATCGAGAGTGGACGGAACTGTCATTTTGTATTGGACGATCCATAGCGTACACAACAGCCTACTTGATGGCAAGACGAAGTTTGCCGGGACCACTAGTTTTTAATAAAACTTTATAATCAGATTTACGCCACTCATAACCGAGATAACTGAGTAAATGTATAAAGTATCTATGTTGTTTCCAGCGTATGACATTTTTAGGTGAATGAATGAAAGGATTTTGGAAAACAAAAGCTTTTTCGCGTTGTGAAACAAGAAGTATTTTGATGGGAAATAATATTTTCTAAAAGATCGCATTCTGTGATTATGAAACATAAATATTGAAAAGTATGACAGGAAACACATTTAATGAAAACAAAAAAAAATAATGTGTTTTATCTTCAGACATTGCTTCCCAACCATGTTGGATGTCTTTCGATCTTAATGTTTGTAATCTTTGCTGCAACTGGTCTACTGCTCGAATCATATGGTTTTTGTTTACCATTTGAAATGACAGTTCGATGTCTTCTATACTAGATATACCACTTGCCTGCAGCAGGAAGTGGGTACAACTTTTCAACTCGCTTTCGCTTCTAAGTTCCTCATATGTTATGTGCACGACCGCTTGACGTTAACTATTCCATATTATTTGTTGCATATTGATAGTTTCTGGACTTGACTTAACTTGGAATGCACTTAACCATACGTAGACAAACAAGAATAGCTGCCGATTCATGAATTGTCAATTTTGGACACTGTGGACTGTTTCTATACTTGTTGGAAATCGTTCCTTAACTAGGGGTAACGTCCACAGTTCCAAAGCAAAGCCATGCTGAAGGTATTGTCCATAAAATCCCCGATTGTAGTCGAATAAGCTTCTCATGTTGTGACCCATTATTTTATTGAATATTTCACCTATAAAAAGTACGCAATAATTTCTCATTGAAACTAAAGTCAAATCTCTTTTTACGGCCCTGACTGACGCCATTTTGGGATCCAAGATGACGACTTCCGATTTATGGAAATCACTTGAAAACCGCGTAATATAAGTATTTCTTAAACGGGACAGATGAGTAGATGTCGTAAATCGATGTCTAACCCCATTTTGGATTCCAATATGGCGTCTTGCGGTTTGCAAAAATCAATTGCAATCCATGCAATATGGCTATATTTGGAACGGAATTGATGAGTGGAAGGCGAAAGTATATGTCTGACGTAATTTTGGAATCCAAGATGGGGACTTCCGGTTTGTGGAAACCACTTGAAAATGGCATCAGATATAGATTTTCGTCATTTTTTCATCGGTTCCGTACCAAAAATTACCGTATTGCATGTGTTTCAAGTGATTTTTACAAACCAAAAGTCGCCATCTTTGATTCCAAAATGGTGTCAGACCTCGATTACCGTCATCTCAGGCTTTGGAAAATTTAGCGATGTTTTAAACACGAGCCATGATTTTATCACATTTATCCACCTGCATTCATACAACACGCATGACATTTATCGCTCGTGGAAGAGCCATGAACGAAAACAACACAGACACACACCACCCCCTGTTTGGCGCCCCTCACTGTGTGTCACCACTTGTAAAATTCGCTGACCCACTCTCATTCTGGTCAAGAAACAAAGGCGATTTTTTGTAAATTTTCTGTGCTATGTTTGCAACCAAAAGGGGTGTTCAATGGACCAATAGATTATAATTAGGTTGTTAAAGGCTCAACTAACAAAAAATATGAAAGTTATTACCATTTTTATGCAAAACATAAATCACCCGAATGGCTCGATACTATTGCAGTCTGTGAGAGTTGCTGCTTTTGATCGCTCTCGCGCCACGTACACGCTAAAAATCATCCGCTCAAAAATGAATGCCGAGTACACAAAATCGGCCTCTCTTCATGTAGCACAGATTCTGTGCAAAGAGGGCTGTATACAGTTTTGTGCAAACGGTGGTAAACAAACCGAATGAGTGAAATGCGCACAGAGGAGGAACGCTTGGAATGCGGAATACACTTCCATTTTTGTTTTTGTTTCTGTAAACATTGTAAATACTTGTTTTTAATTATGAAACGTGGTTTACGGCTAACCAGCCGAGTGGAAGTTTAACAACTACCAAAAAGCTAAACATTACATATAATTTGCAATTGGATTAGATGGACAAATTGATGTGAAGATTTGCGAAAAAGTTACACGTCTTCTCAGTGAGAATCGAACTCACGACTCCCCGATCTCTAGTTGGGGTGCGTTAACCACTACGCCATGAGAGGACTCATGAACGCAGAAGTTAACCTGAATTCGATTTCAGCTCAATAATCACGTGGTTCTTTTTCGCAAAGTGCACCTCTTTCGGAAGAATTAGATGCCCATCCAAACACAACGCTTTCTATATATATCTAATGCCTAGCCCGAGAGCGCATTGCTTTTTAGGTATAGGAATAGCACACTACACTAGCCAGCAACTGCGCTGGCTGAGGTATCTATTGTGTGGGCTTCCAATGGGTCGCGACGTTCTCAAACGACCGGTTACGGAACATGAGTCCGCTAGTGTAGTGTGCTATTCCTATACCTAAAAAACAATGCGCTCTCGGGCTAGGCATTGGATATATATAGAAAGCGTTGTGTTTGGATGGGCATCTAATTCTTCCGAAAGAGGTGCACTTTGCGAAAAATAACCACGTGATTATTGAGCTGAAATCGAATTCAGGTTAACTTCTGCGTTCATGAGTCCTCTCATGGCGTAGTGGTTAACGCGCCCCAACTAGAGATCGGGGAGTCGTGAGTTCGAGTCTCACTGAGAAGACGTGTAACTTTTTCGCAAATCTTCACATCAATTTGTCCATCTAATCCAATTGCAAATTATATGTAATGTTTAGCTTTTCGGTAATTGTAAATACATTTAAATTTTAAAGTTTTCAGAGATTTTTTCATTAGAATAGCCGAAGCGGAAGCAAATGGGGAAAAAACTTCCGCATTTGCGACCATTTCCAGCCTTTTCGCTGGAAAAAATCCCAGAAAACTCCCCCATCTTACCAACGGCCAACTGTTTGCTGCCGTGCGGGAGATGACTGACAGTTCCATTTCCGTCGATCCGCGCACAGCCAATGGCCAACATATCGGTTACACATAGCATGAGTGCGACTTACATAGAATTTTCACACAGCCAGAGAGTCCTGCATTGGTTGCCTCATTCTGTGTAGTTTTAACACATGCGCTGCGTTGAGCAGGCTTAGCGTGTACCAAACGAGAGAGTGAATGTCTACATTTATAGGGCTCTCCGATTGCGACGTGTGACGAACTGTTATGGTTCACGAACTGTTACATTCTCCTAATATGGTTCGATCGGCTTATTCCAGCCTATGGACATGCCCTATATCAACTGCAGCGATTTGCAGTAGACAGGATGTCCCGGGCCCGATCCATATGACAAATCAATCGAGCCCTCTGTCACCATAGAAGATGGTGTCTCCATCGATGTCGATAGCCTGGCTTATTCAGATCAAAATCCAAACACTGCATCATCTACTCATCGTATTGTCATCGTTGTCTGCGCCATTTTGCGCCGAAGCCAGTTATAGAGGCCCAAACTACCCCTTGAAAAAAGAGTAATTCATGAATAACTTTGTTACTTCAAAAGATAGGGTGACGATATGTTTAGCAAAAACACGGGTTTTTCCATGACAAAAAACTTTGTAGAAAACGCAAAAATTTTTAAAAATCTTGGAAAAAAGTTATGATAAAAAATATGATTTTTAGGGGTCATTCACATACAACGGTATATATCTCAAAAAGTATGAGAGATAGAAAAATTGTGTCTTGGACAAAGTTGTTTCAAATTGCCAGTTCTACAACTTTGCCGAAGACACCATATGTATATCTAAATGTTTTGGAAAAATAGTTTTTCTATCTTACTGCTAGGTGGATTGATCACAAAACTTTTTGCATCAAAAGATGCGCTCTAATATACCAAGAAACTTCTCCGAACAAACTATATCGCTAAAATCAACGGTTTGGGCGCTATTCGAAAAGCGCATGAAATCGATATTACATATTACATAGGCTTTCGTGGGTCGTCATCCGGCAGAAGGGTGAGTTGAAATTTTTGGAACGTAAAAAGACGGGCATAAAAAAGGAAGCGTAAAAAAAGTGATCGTAAAAAATAATTTAGCTGTACTTTCTCTTTTGAATGCTCCTAAGGAGGCCATTTGAAAACCCCGTAAACTCATTGGGATTTTGCCTCTGCAATAGCGCTATGTATAAACTTTCTTGATCAAGAAATAAAAAAGTAAGGTAACAACTGTCAATTTAGTTTGCAGAGCACGACGAAACGTATAGCTTATTCCGTGTATGTCTTGTGATATTCAAGATGAAAATTTCGGTTTTAATACGCCTACACACTTATTATATCAATTACTATCAGAGATGGAGTCTATGTCCCATCCTGCATATAGTGTTTATTATCCTTGCATAAAGCTCTCGAAGATAAGCAAGTAAGCATCTTATTTTGTGCCCCATTCTTTTACTAAACACTTCTCCTATGAATAGTATTCCTCCAAGCGTCAAACCAATATCGAGGGCGATCCATGCCGGAATTAGGTCGTCGAATCGAAGCCATCCTTGAACAACATCTACCATAACCTCTCCTCGTTGCTGATGCTCTGTTCGCTGCTCCAAACTTAGAGACGTGTACAATACATGATACCAATGGCCAAGAATGCCAGATTCGAAGAAGACCTTTTGCGTGTAGTAGAACACCTCCTGCAATGGTGATCGATTGCCAACCATAAACCACAACACACTGAGTTGCCGACGCTCTTCTAGTATCGTGTACTTTGGCCGTTGCAAAACAAAATCGTAGGAAGTTGGTAGATGCATTAGGACCTCTGCCTCGCGAAAGCTCCGACCTATGTACGCGTGTATTCCGTCCAAGTGCAGAATATGATCAGAGCTGTTGACCAATACCGAAGCAAACAGGCTATCGTGCATCAAGCTTGGTTCTTCGTTCAAGTTTGCCTTGATTCTAATCCCAGATTCGATCAACTGCTGGATGGTTGTCACATCCGGGACGGATGGTTTATCAGTGAGGATTGAAATGATCTTGGGCCCGTACGCGTTAGTCACCACGAAGAAAAACACAATCAACGGCATATAAACCAGTCTCTGCCGCCCTTTGGCCCTATGCAAGTTGAAACGATCGTATCCACAAAGCAGAAGCAATATTGGATCATCTTTGAACAGTGTTGGACACACGAAGGCGATCACCTCAACAAGAACCAATACGCATAAAAGCACGCACCATGTTTCAACAGTGAACGGCTCCTTGAACATCTCCGCTATATTGAGAGGCCGTCCTCTGGGAACAAGAATAACTTCTGAATCTGGCATAACATCGGAGATCCATCGGTAGCATTCCGGTGGTATTTGCTGGACTCCGATTTTGGTAACTGTGATGTCCACTTTAGCTAGAGCATAATCTATACACGTAAGAATTTCCGAAAAAGGACAGAACAATCCAACTTGGGAAGCTGTAGCGTTCAATAGTCGAGCCGTTTCAATCATCCATCTGTTACCCATAGGCGTTATCTCGTCAAAGGCGGCATATTGAAACGGTTCAAGCTTCATGTTTGCAATTGCACTTCTGAATAATCCTCTAGGATCTGGTAGATGGTTCTCAAAGCTGCTGTATCGCCCTTTGAAATCAACACGTATCACTTTCGAAGGTTCGTCTGTGTCGATGTAGACTACATAGTTGAATCTCAGGCCAGTGAGAATGGTATTGATTAAACGTGCCTTTTTAGGATTGGCGAGACTCAGTAGAACTATTATCCGAGTATTCGAATCGAACATTCGAAATGTTTCGCGCAATGGATTCATTATTTGTCTGGATGGCTGCTGCGTAGTTACATAAGTAATTAGCAGAGAAGGTTTTTTCGGCAAATCTGCATAATTCTGCTGAGATGCACCGTTGAATACATAATGGCCTCCATTAACGAGCGATGCAGACTGAACCAGGTTGGCAAATTCATCATCCAGCTGAGAACCGTTGCCAACGTTCAGGAAAACACATTTGAAAATTCCTACTTCGTCCTGCTCCAACTGCTGCATGACGGACAAAGTGTACAGTAATGGTTCTGATAGGCAATCAATAAAGTAAAATTCAAGCGCCACCGATAGTACGATAAGTCCGATCGATTGCATTGTTGCTATGAAACTGAACTCCACACAACGGTTGTGTATTCAATTAAGTTAAAAGAACTGCGGCGGGGTGTCATAATTATTCACGTATTGCATAAATTGCGCTAAAGGGGAAATCCCTCTGTAGAGTATAGAAAATTTCCATCAATGGGCATGCTGACATCCAGGGCCGGATTTGAGAGGGGGGAAAGGGTGTGATTGACCCCCGAAGATACAATGTGTAGACTTATAATTCTTGATTTTGAAGCCAATACTTAAATACTAATACTAAACAGAATAATCACTTGAGTATTTTTTTTTATATTCTTGGTACATGAATCTCATAAACCAGCTTATGGATGTTATATGTAAAATTTGTCAGAATTCTTCTCGTGTTATGTTTTGAAAACTATTGGAGCTTCAAACAGAAATGCTTTGGAAAATTTTGTGATAGTTCAAAAAGACGTCAATTACAGGATCTTTATAAGTACGAAGAAACCTCTAGATATTGCTTTATTCAAGGAGTTTATTGGTTTCCCATCAGCAATCTGAAACTCCAATCTAACATATTTACAGTTCTATCAGAAACTTGATATGCTAGCAGAAAATTGAAGTCAGTATTTTCAAATATTCTTTGGTAAAGTTTCCTTGGAATGTACACAAAAGGCTTAGAGCTTACTTATGACGCAATCGATAAAGTTTAAATACAATTGATTTTTTTTTTTGTCTAAAGAAGTAAACCGACAGAGAACATCTGAAAACATGTTCTCACTCAATTGAGTCAATAGACCAAAAAATAAAAAAGTCATATCTTCTTCTACTTCTTTCTGGAATTACGTCCCCACTGGGACAGAGCCTGCTTCTCAGCTTAGTGTTCTTATGAGCACTTCCACAGTTATTAACTGAGAACTTACTGTGCCAATGACCATTTTTGCATGCGTATATCGTGTGGCAGGTACGAAGATACTCTATGCCCAAGGAAGTCGAGAAAATTTCCAACCCGAAAATATCCTCGACCGGTGGGATTCGAACCCACGACCCTCAGCTTGGTCTTGCTGAATAGCTGCGCGTTTACCGCTACGGCTATCTGGCCCCTCAAAAAAATCATATGTTTTCTGTAAAATTATTCATTGATTCATGTAACGATCAGTCTCCTCAGAATCAGTCTCATAATGCCATGTCGCAGCGCCTCAAGAAGATATGTAATGCAATTTAACGATCCTAAGATATTGGATCATTAAAGGTCACTCATTTGGTACTCATCGCATCAAAACAGCGGCGCCGCCGTATTTGAGATTTAAAATTGTGACAGCATTGCTGTTTTGTGTAACACACAAGTCTACGGTGGCGCTATCTTTGCATTTCATAGCGGCCGTTTTGGTTATTTCAATGATCCATTACGGTAGGAATCATAAAGCAAGTTCTTTAATGGCAGCAATAGCGCTCATAAGAAGCTGGATTCTCCCTAGTGACAGAGTGAAAAGCTAGTAGAAACGGTATGCAATCAATTACAATTAAAAATCTGATAAAAAAAATCCAAGGACAATATTTGAAAGAATTGCTTATCAATTGCAGAAAGGTGGAACTTTTTTGGCATCTCGAAACGATATGAGCTGTCATCTACTGTAGCAAGGTACCACTAGTCTGCTCTCACGAAACAGTTTGTTCAAGGCTGTGTAACGCTTTATATTCAACTTTACTTTTGTATGAAGGGCCAAAAACGAATAGCGGAACCGTCAGCAGTGAACAGAAACATTTGAGATTTGTGAGTGCCAGAGACCAAAAATGAGCTGTCAATAGAAACGGGCTATTTGGGGAAGTGGCTTTAGACGAAAGGTAGCATTCCCTTATCTGAAGAAAAGTGGTTGAATACTTGATTCTTTAACCCTTACTCTCGTTATTGAAAATTTTAATGAAAGTTTTATTCCTCATACAACTTTTAAAACATATTTGCTATCATATTAAGAAATTCACTACTGCTTTTTTCCACACAGCCAAAAATTCTTATATTTATATGGAACGTAAACTTTTATAATAGTTATGAAAAGCGAGTTATAACTAAATATTTACGATAAATAATGTAGACTACCGCATTATATTCAGGAATGCTTTCAATCATGAATGAAACTGAAAATTTTCATGAAGTTGCATCCAACATTTGCCAATATTGCATGCTCTCTTGCATCTTTAAGCCTGATTCGCTGCTGACAAGTAATTTCTCGGCCTATCTTGATGCATGGGAAATTTCTGCAAGGAATCACTCAAGAATGCACCTTTTTCTGATCGCAGTACGCAGTTGAAAAGAAATGTCAGTTCAAATGGGAGTCGCTGTAGAAAATCTCTGCAAGGAATCGACGAGAAATTTCTTTAGCGATTCCTTCTCAGTAGCAAACCAGGCTTTAAAGTGAAATTGCAAACGTGATGGCTCGATTTACATAATCATACACTGAATATTCTATCAAAAATAAGGCACACGAATGGTTCACTAGCTTGGTCATTTCACGTGCATTATTTATGATTGAATTTACAAGGCTATCGACATGGTTCGATACACCATCTTCTATGGTGACAGAGAGCCCGATTGGCTTGTCAGATGGATCGGGCCCGAAACATCCTGTCTACTGCGAATCATTGCAGTTGATATAGGGCATGTTCATAGTCTGGAATTTTCAGCATCAAATCATGAAACGGTTTTCTACTTGCAGCGCCACACAGATAGCAGAATAGTATCTTCTCTTCTGGACAATTTCTCCACAAATAACCGGTTTTCCTACAGTTCGAACATAGAGATAACTGTGTAGCATTTGGAGTGTCCCGAGCAGTTCCTCCTTCATTTCTACCATTCGTTCCTGCTGACCGCTGATCTCTGTGCTTCTTATTTATCTCTCAAACCTGCTCCCCATCACATTCACATTCTCTGCTTCCGAATGCGAGCTGTAAGATTCATCTTCTTTTCGCTCTACTCCAATATTATGGACCGCATTCGTCTTACTTGGTCCTTCCCGAGAATTCCTGAAAATTGGGTCGTTCGCGTCGATTGTGCTACTTTTCCCCGAATGTCGTTTCCCCGAATGACGGTTCCCCGAATGTCGTTTCCCCGAACGCCAGTTCCCCGAATGCCATTTCCCCGAATGACCCGTTTCCCCGAAAAGTGTAGCAGTTCAAATAGGTGCTCTAATAGTTTTCAGTGGCAGGATGGTGAATTTGAAAGAATGGTAAGCAATAAAAAGAAGAAGCTATTTAGTCATTCTCGACTATACACATGTTGCCAAAAAAGCTGAGGACGGAAAAACTCGTAAGAACCGCCAATCAAATAAAGAAGGGTGCTTATCAGATGACCATTACATTCACCCCCCTGAAATGTATACAGTTACGTCAAAAATGAGTGCCAATTTTTTTTCGGGGAAGTGGGCTATTCGGGGGAACGGGATATTCGGGGAACTGGCGTTCGGGGAACTGGCGTTCGGGGAAACGACATTCGGGGAACTGACATTCGGGGAAAAGTAGCACAACCGTTCGCGTCGATTCTATAAGCGTAGTACTCCAATTTTCGCAAGCTATCGACAGTTCTACATGCCAGCTTTGAACGATAATGAGGGCGCATGTCATCCCAAATTACTTCGAAAATACGCTGTGGATCTAATGGAGTGCTGAGAAGCTTGTTCAGCCGCTCAATTTCCATTTTGAAACTAAGGAAAGTTTCATTTCTTTTCGTTTTCCGTTCATATATCTTCTGGCGATTCCCTTGATCCTTATTCGGATTGCCGTACATATACCGGATTCTTTCCTCAAATTGATCCCAATCGAGAAACTCGTCCGCGTAGCATAGATACCAGTCATATACTTCAGCACCTAGAATGGTATGTATTCTCTGGATGAGAACGTCGTCGGCGATCCTATCCATTCTTGCTAAACGCCGCACCTTTAGCAGAAAATCTTCAAGCGATTTGCTTCGTGCATCCCCACTAAAGCTCAAGTTCCATTTCTCCATTCTACGATCCGCATCCCGGATCTCAGCTACTTACTAATTCGTCTGAAAATACCTCTCGGCTCGCGTTCTCTACCAACACTTCGTCTGAATTGTTCGTCTTCAATGCCGCTCTGCATTTTCACCGGACCAACGCTGATCGTAGCTCCTCCGTTCGTCTTGCTTATGTCTCCAAGGTCCATTTTAGCGACACCTCTCGAATGGATGTCCAATCTGCTCATCTCGGAAGACATTGCTAACTTGTTGACTTTGGTAGGCATCCCTGTCCTGAGCCACCTCCGCTCTCCTGTCACCGCTTCGTTCCACGGTCCTCGCACTTCTTACTGTCGCTGTACTACCTCTCGCTCCATCTAACTCGTTCTGTTCAAAGGAAATCTTTCCTTCCTTCGTGCCAAATGTTCATTACCGAACCTGTCGAAGCCCAGTCCATCGCGTCGTCTGTCATAGCTGTCCCATTCATTATCTCCCTGAAATCGCTCCCTAACTGTATCGTTCCATTCTACGGCCCGGTAATTCCTGCTCTCCGGTAGGTGGTAACTGCCGCGTTCTTGGTTTTGCCTGTAGTTATCGTACATCTCATTCGCTTGTGCATAATTCCTAGCTACTTCATTATGTTTTGAGCTTTGACCGCTTAGAGAAGCTCTAGAATCCCTGTCAACTTTCTCTCTCTTATTTTGATTCTCGGTATTAATCACTGAACCTGCGCATCCTCGGCTACCATCATTTGCACCCTTCAAACTTTCATTCTCCACTCCATATCACTATTCTTGTCACCACCTTGAGCCCCTTTTGATTCGTTCAACATAATTTCCAATGGATCATTGAAGGTAGTTTTTGCAAGTAATCACCGCATCACAACAAAGGCACCACTGTATATGGGATTTAACATTGTGACAGCATTGCTGTTTTGTCAATCACACAAGGCTACGGTGGCGCTATCTATGCTTTTCATAGCGGCCATTTCCGTTGCAATTCTTTAACTTGTGCCTCCAACGCCTTCTCTCTCTCTCTCGCTAGCTCTATCTTCTGTCCCTTCCTGATTCCCGTTTTGATCAACCTGCTCTTTTTGTCTTGCGCCGTTTTTCTTGGATTGATCCCCACCTTCAAAGTTAAACGGATCTGGCCGTTGTGCTAGCTTTTTTCGTCCCTCAAATTTACTCAACTCGGTTCGTATATCCTTCAGCAGTTCTTTCCGCATTCGTTCCGACTCACCATCCTTGGTCATTATCCTGTAGACCGTATCCCAGTAGTGTTTCAAACGGGAGAACGATCGATCATCCAACCCATTCGCTAACTTACATCTCAACTCCGAAATTCTGATTCACACGCTAAACTTCAACTGCTCAAAAATGAGTGCCGAGTACACAAAATCGGCCTCTCTTCATGCAGCACAGATTCTGTGCAAAGGGGGCTGTACACAGTTTTGTGCAAACGGTGGTAACCACACCGAATGATGAAATGCGCACAGGGGAGGAACGCTTGGAATGCGGAATACGCTTCCATTTTTGTTTTTGCTTCTGAAAACATTGAAAATACCTTTAAATTTTAAAGTTTTCAGAGATTTTTTCATTCGAATAGCCAAAGCGCAAGCAAATGGGAAAAAACTTCCGCATTTGCGACCATCTTCAGCCTTTTCACTGGAAAAAATCCCAGGAAACTCCCTATCTTACCAACGGCCAACTGTTTGCTGCCGTGCGGGAGATGACTGACAGTTCCATTTCCATCGATCCACGCACAGCCAATGGCCAACACATCGGTTACACATAGCATGAGTGCGACTCACATAGAATTTTCACTCAGCCAGAGAGTCCTGCATTCAGTGCCGGATTTGGGCCTCGGGGGGCCCGGGTCAGATCTCATAAAGGGGCCCCTTAATACCAAATCCAGCACGGTTTGAGACTCCACACTCAGAAACACGGGTAGTCACAGAATGATCAAATTTTAGTAATTTATGACTATTTTCTATCTGTCTCTCTTTCATCTTGCAGGGAGTTTCAATCCTATTTGTCAATTCGCCTGGGTTGAAGCTTAGCGATGCTAAATGACAGCTTGTGTGAAAATTCACAGCAGAATGAAAGAGAGGCAGATAGAAAATAGCCATTAATGCATAAACTTTAGTAATTTTGTGACTATTTTTATTTCTCAGTGCAAGAACTAACGTATTGAATTTGAGTTTTGAATGAGATGTTCAGTTCGAAGATATGAGAGCCCCAAATGCAAAGGGGTGTAAGTGACATTTCGGCCGATTGTTAGTTATATACATTGCAAAAATTTCGACTTTTGTCAAACAAATGAAGTGACAAATTTGCTAAAAAATTTCAAAGCCGATCCAAATAGAAAATGGCAACTTTTCACTCTTCAAGATATTTTTAATTTAGCCAAAAAGAACAAAATAACTAGTTGACATAATGACAAACACATTTTCCTGAACTGCATATGTAATGATCCTATTTTCATTGAAATTTTAAATCACGAGCAAAAGTTGTATCAGTAATTCAACAATTTTGACTCAGACATGGTAAAACGCTATGTCCAAACCAGCAGATTATGAAAATAGAATACACATCGGATTTTTTTTCCGCTAGAGTTCAGTAGTTGGGTTAAATTTTTAATATTCGGAAGGTTTCAAAATATTCTATCGGTGAAATTTTGATTTTTCCACTTTTTAGCGTTTTTTTTCATACACAGCCCATGAAAATCACGTTTTCATACGCAATTCCCCCCATACAAAATGTATGAAAAAATAAGTTCACCGATAGAATATTTTAAAATCTTTGAATTATGAAATTATGGACCTAAAACTGATCTCTAGCGGGAAAAAATCCGAGGAACATTCGATCTTCATTCATGGTTTAGACATAGCGTAGTAATGCTACTTTGTCACCTCCCGAAACGCCTTTTTCTTCTCCGGATACTCCATGTTCAGGAGAGCTTCTGAAGTTAATCATTATCGCAACATCAAACTTTTGAAGATGCCAAACGAGCCGACTATCTGTTATGAATCCTTTTAAAATTGATGGATAGTTCTTTCAAGTTATTCTGACCTCGGTTTTATTATCATCAATTTTTTAGTTTCAATAAAACAAATTGTGCTCTTTTTCTAGGTTTTGATCCTTTTACTGGAATTTTTTTGACTATTTACTCGTTATATGAATCTATCAATAATTAAAAAAAATATGAAATTTTCTTATAATATCGTTTGATTTTCTCAAGAGTTTATTCACAAATTTCATAACTTCTAAACTGGCCATTCTTTATACCCATTAACCTCCTTGTAGCACAATTTATGTTAAATTTGTGAATGGACCATAAGTACAAATTTACAGTTTTTCTCTGGTAGCTGCATTTGTTCGAAAGCGAGGTATTTATATTCAATGGATTATATTCATTGTTGGAGGTGGGGTTGGTGGTCTGATGGCAACCGCTTCTGCTTCATAAGCAGAAGGTCATGGGTTCAATCCCTGGCCCGTCCCTTTCCTCGTACTTTGTAGTTGTATATCTCTCACTTGCTTCTATCTTCCATTCTAAATCTATCACACTCAAACTATTCGCTCATAGACGGACAAGAAAGCGTTTCCCTAACGCTTCCATTCTTCCACGCGCATTCCTTTCCTTACGCCTGGTTCATAGGCAGTCTGCTAACCACAAAAGCAAACCTCTCTGTCATGCCTTTCCCCCAATCCAAACACTCCCGCATGAACTGGCGTAGATGCAGTGGTATATACGGTCTACGTGGGAGCCAGTATAATGCATCATCGATTCCTCCCCCTTCCCCACATTGGTCTGCATTCTGACGTGGCAGGCACCATTGTCGTCTAAAAATAGAAGGTCACCAGCACTTATACACTGAGGGTGTCTGTTAGTCCCAAGCAGTCATTTGGTTGGTTCCTTGTGTAAGTGCAGCTGATCTGGCGATACTGGAGTAGCATCCACGGGCGGCCAATCAAGCTCAAGCTCAAGCTCAATGGATTATATTCATTGTTAGCTCTAAGTCTTTACTGAATTCCAAAAAGATTGCATACCCTATGTTGTACAAAAGTACTTAAAAGCTGACTACTGCGGCACAAAATAATTTTTCTTACACACAAGTTTCTGATAGCATTGCAAATATGTTTAAATTGTAGAGTTCTGATAAGAAACCAATAAACTCTTTGAACTAAGCAGTACTTTATATGTTTAGTCGTATTTTTTAGATCCTGCAAAAACGTTGAGCGTATTTTTAATTCCAATGTTGCTAACTTGAGAAGCTTTTTTTAAGATTTTGCCTTGAAAGTCATTATTTTTTTTGTAGAATATTATGAATAATAATTGATTAAACCAAACTGCGAGATTCCTATATTAGGAAAAGGAAGAAATCTACTCAAATATTAGAATGTTGGTTTCATCGTTAGAATTATATGACTATAGAGAAAATATTAAAAAGTTTTTTAAATGTTTTTGTTCTTAATTTTGGTTCCTCTGGGGGGCATTTGCCCCCTCGGCACCCCCCAAATCCGGGCCTGCCTGCATTGGTTGCCTCATTCTGTGTAGTTTTAACACATGCGCTGCGTTGAGCAGGCTTAGCGTGTATGGATCGTTCCAGCTGGCTACGAACTAAAACAGCCAAACGGGAAAACCGTATTATCGCACCATAACCGTATACGCACGACGACACTCAGAGAATCGGTGCGAGACCACCCGTACCCCTACACGCTAAGCCTGCTCAACGCAGCGCATGTGTTAAAACTACACAGAATGAGGCAACCAATGCAGGACTCTCTGGCTGAGTGAAAATTCTATGTAAGTCGCACTCATGCTATGTGTAACCGATGTGTTGGCCATTGGCTGTGCGCGGATCGATGGAAATGGAACTGTCAGTCATCTCCCGCGCGGCAGCAAATAGTTGGCCGTTGGTAAGATGGGGAGTTTCCTGGGATTTTTTCCAGTGAAAAGGCTGAAGATGGTCGCAAATGCGGAAGTTTTTTCCCCATTTGCTTCCGCTTTGGCTACTCGAATGAAAAAATCTCTGAAAACTTTAAAATTTAAATGTATTTTCAATGTTTTTAGAAGCAAAAACAAAAATGGAAGCGTATTCCGCATTCCAAGCGTTCCTCCTCTGTGCGCATTTCACTCATTCGGTGTGGTTACCAGTGACCAAAGAGAGTAACTGACGCAGAGGAAGACTGCAAAAGGTAGTTGAAAAAAGCGTATTTATCAGAACAGGTAATAAGATTTTGATTAGAAGGTACAAAATTCTCAAATCTTACAATATTTATATATTACTATACAGCCATTCCATGAAAAACCGATCTAGTGGGTCTCCGAATTCCGTGAAAATTTGCTATTTTGTTCCTTATCCGAAATAAGGATACACGTATTTTTGGATTTTTTGATTAGGGTGACCATTTCCGAAATAGGGTGACCAGAAAAATCGCGATTTTGCAAAAAAAAATTTGCATCAGTTTTGTAATGTTTAAAAAAAATTATAACTTTTGAACAGCTTAACCGATTTCCAATCTTTTTGTATGGAATGAAAGCTTAAAATTTCATCTATTCAGACAAAATTGAAAAATCTGATGAAAATATGTTTAAACGTGAAAAAATATAACAATTTCTAGTTTTTTTTTAGAAATTTTCATATATTTTAATGTGAACATTTTTTTTTCAAAGTTTTCTATTTTTTTCTATTTTTTCTGAAAAGTTGAGACCTTAAGCTTTCATTTCATAAAAAAAAGATTGGAAATTGGTTGAGCTGTTCAATAGTAATGATTTTTTTTTAAACATTACAAATCTAATGTGCTGAGATCTACAATGTGTGCCGATGAAAAATAACTGATTTTTTATTTTCAAAAAAATATACCGTAAAACGGGGTAACTTTGATAATGCGGGTAACTTTGATAGTGCGAGACCCACAACATATTAAACGAAATAACGAAGTTTCTGTTAATCAGTTAAGCAAAACGAATGCAAATGTAAAGAGTATTAGTATGGCACTTCATGTCAAAGCTATTTTCATTGGAATCAAATGCATTTGAGGCTTTTTATACGAATATTAAAAATTGACACAATTTTAGCATTTTCGAAACGCTTACAAACAATCTGTTCTACGATCACTATTTGATGTGGTTTTGAATAGTTGGCCACTTATCTTTGACAGCCTAGTTATCATAGAACTTGAATACGGTCTCAAATCTCTTAGCGAATAGCATTTTCACAAACTGGGACCATTTTTGTAATCTAAGTCAGAAATTTCCATTTAACGTTAAACGCCTAGAGGTATGCAATGCCCTACAAATGTTCGTTATTCATTCAACTTTGTTCGATTCATACTCCATTATCAAAGTTACCCCAAAACAGAAAACCAACTTTCGATTACATGAAAAATTATATATCCATTCATAATAAATCTTTTGGAAATCTATCGACTGCAATCGATAGCTAGGATGCCAGTACTTGTTTTAAAAATATAAATTATTATTCTTTGAAACAGCATGCATAAATATTCAAGTTTTCTTCGAAAAAACTATCAAAGTTACCCCGTTTTACGGTATCTCAAAAACTAAAAAACATACATCGCTGAAAATTTGACAGTATACGTAAAATTTTCTGAACTTTCAAGAAAAAATGAGAACAGAGATAGCCCCTTTGGTCCCGAGGCCTTCAAAACACGAAAAAGCGGAAACTATTGAGTTTTTTCATGTAAAAAACACAATTTTTGTGAAATTTTATGTTTTTCCTGAAAAGTAAAAGTCTTTAGCCTTCATTTCGTTCAAAAAGATTGAAAAACGGTCGAACGGTTCAAAAGTTATAATTTTTTTAAAAATAAAAATTTTGCAAAATCGCGATTTTTCTGGTCACCCTATTTCGGAAATAGTCACCCTAATCAAAAAATCCAAAAATACATGTATCCTTATTTCGGATAAGGAACAAAATAGCAAATTTTCACGGAATTCGGAGACCCACTAGATCGGTTTTTCATGGAATGGCTGTATATATAAAAGCCATTATCTTAGCACATCAAATGTATCAGTTCAACTAAAATCTAAAGGTAAATGATTTTATTGGTGATGCCGAAGAAATGCATCAACGTCTCGACTACAAACACCACAAAGCTGAAAACCAGTCCCGCAGCAAACACAAACCAGGTTGGAAGGAGGTCACCAAACTTCAACATGCCAGACGGCTCCTTATTCATCCATCTGAATTCCAACCTATCGTAAGCCATCCTTCGGTAATTATCTTCCCATCGCCACTTGTCCAAAAGCCCTGCCTCGAAAAACACCTTCTGTGTGTAGTAGAGCGTTTCAGCGAAAGGACTTATCACACCAATCCAGTAGGTGTAAATTGAAGTACTTCTGGGTTCGTTGATGATTGAAAATTTGGGTCGTCCCAAAACAAAGTCGTAGTTTCGCATCAACGATACCAACCACGGTGCCTCCAGATTATTGCTAAGATGGGCGTATCTCTCGTCCAGTCGATTGTAGTCCTCGTTGTCCGGAGTTTGGATTACTTGGCGACCAAGAAGACTGTCGTTAACCAAACGTTCGTCACCATTTATGTTAGCTGCGATCTTAAGGCCTGATTTTGCCAATTCTTCCAGAGTATCGATGTTCCCTACGGAGGGTTTGTTGGTCATGTAAGAAATAATCTTAGTCTCGTATGCATTGCACATCAGAAAGAAGAAAAGAACCAATGGAAGTAATGTAGCCTTTTCCCTGGTACTAGCCAGATGTAAATCATGTTTCTCGATACCGCATAGTGATAACAAAATCGGATCGTTTTTGAACAGTGTTGGAATTACTAAACTAATAACTTCTATCGAGACTAGTATTAGAAAAAGTGCAATCCACGAGGTCCATGCGAACGGCTTTGTAAAAAATTCAATCGCGTTAAAAATCCTTCCTTGAGGTACCAATATGACTTGACCGTTCAGGTGGCAGCCAATGATCATGCGATATAAATAAGCAATGATCTCTTGAGGGGCCTGCTGATCAAGTGCTATATCGACGTGATTAGCTTTGAACAACCGATCCATGCAATCATTAACCGGCATAATTTCCTTGCAGATTCCTGGGTAGAACATCAGAGAGGTATTCAGATAGCGGGCTGTTTCCATAACCCAAACTTGTGCCTCGTACCACGGCGCAAACCTATAGGTGAACCCAATTGGCCTTCCATATGAGTTGCGCATATTACTACGTATCAGATCTCTCGGATGAGGAATTCCTTCCAAGATATTGTCCGGCTTTCCGTTGAAACCCATTTGAATGAACAAATTTACCGTTGTCGCAATGTAGATCACTTTGTCAAAACGGAGGTTCGTCAGCATGAAGGCGATACTTTGATAAGCATTCCAAATTTCCATGTTCACGAGAACAATCACTTTCGTATGTCCATCCAGAAGTGCAAAGAAATGTCTCACAAGCACAGGACACCTCGGTGGCCGCAAATCCCGATCCCCTGTGTAGACGACGGCGATGGATGGTTTGATAGGAAAATTGTCATAAGAGGCCACGACAGTTTCGTTCATTATGTATTTAACTATATTGTTCAGCTTGGGCTGTGTGACCAATTTTTCGAATCCACCATTGTCGGTTCCAACGGATAGATCGTAGAACAGGCATTCGAACCTACCAACTTTTCGCTGGGCATAGTATTCGATCACCGATGCAGTGTAGTACGGTAGATCTTGTATCCAGCGTGAGGACGCCGCAGAGGTCAGATGGAAAAACGGTGCGATTAATACCGGAAGGTATATGTAAGCTTTCATTTTCAATACGACACTGGATAAATAGACCATTGAGTGAATGCTTTTTTGATGGGGTTCCATCAAGATACAATCGCTGATGGAAATAAATGATTTGTTTATTCAATTAAACATATGGTCATGATTATCTACATATAACAACTAGATCATTTTTAAGTCACTCTTATAACTTTTTAGGCAATTTTCTAGTATTTTTTAATATTTTCAAACCTCTCTAAACAGTACATGCTATTTGAAGGAATTTGAATACCATTAAAGCAATTTTATTCGTTTTTAGCCTTTTCAATTTTCAAACATTCAAAATTGTTTATTATTTCAAAGCGTGTTTAAATCAACACGGGAAACCGTGATATGTTCCCATCATTTGACTCATTCTAATAATCTCATCAAAACTATGCAGACACAATTCTATATTTTGAGGTGAAACAGTTTGGAATCAACTTCTAAGATTGCACTAAAACTTCAAAGGCACAAATCTCGCGAAGTAAGCATCCAACAGCAGCACACTGTTTATTTTGGCTTTGTGCACTAGCAGAAAGAAGATCAGAAACGATTGCCAATTATTTCTCCAGTTTAGTGCCTTTGAAAACGTGAGTAGGGGCACAAGTTGGCCAGAGTGTCGGCCATCTTTAGATTCCGAGATGTTTCACCTTAAGTAAACCGATAAAACCGAAGGTTTATTAGATTATGGCCTACATATATGTGTATACACAACCCACCATAAATGGAATCGCAACACCTAGTATTGCAACATCTCAGTCGAATATGGCAGCACCCCGAAAAATTTAGCATCAACTAAAAACAATAACATAGGGGTAATCAGGGAAAATCCGACACCGTGGGTAAGATCGACACTCTTCGATTTTTCATGTTTTGAGCAGATTTTGTTGCAGTTTCCACCACGCTCTATCTCTACTTGTGAAACATTGTGTTTCGAATGACATTTCAACTGATGCTACAAAAAACTGCCAAAATAAACAACAAAATCATATTGGATATCATAGAAGCAACAGTAGTTTCATTTAGCTGTTATTCTTTAACTATTTCACATGTGAAATTTTTTAAATGTCATTATTTGTTTTGCGTGGGGATTTTTTTTTATTTCCGTACACTTTTCATGAAACTTTTTCCACAGGCAGGGCTCATCAATATATGAATAAAAAAATGAGAAAAAATCAGGGTCGCTTATTTTCATAGAAAACTCAGTTGGAATTCTTTTGTTTTCCTCTGACAGTATGTAGTGTAAGTGTAAAGAAAAATCATAACTCAAGAACGATGCATCGTAGAAACAAAGTTTTTTTTTTAATGAAAATGAAAGCAAATTTTCTCAGGAATAAAAAAAAATATTAACTGGAAACAGTTTGCCACAAAATTTTCCACCGTTGAGAAAATTCGTAAAGAAAAGCCGGAAAAACTATGCTCCAACTCGTGGAAAATTTTCAAAAAAATATTTTTGAGAAGATATTTTTATAAGCTTTAATCGCTGAAATTATTGAAATGGTATTTTTTTCGTTTCTGAGTTATGGCCAATTTTGTAAAATATGTGCAAATGTGCCATTTTGAGCTTTTTCTTTGAAAAATCATAACTCAAGAAAGAAGCATCGTAGAAACAAAGTTTTTTATGAAAATGAAAGCAAATTTTCTCAGAAATAAACAAAAAAAATATTAACTGGAAACAGTTTGCCACAAAATTTTCCACCCTTGAGAAAATTCGTAAAGAAAAGCCGGAAAATCTATGTTCCAATTAGTGGAAATCTTTCAAAAATATATTTTTGAGAAGGTAATTTCATAGGCTTTAATCGCTGAAATTTTTGAAATGTACTTTTTTTTCGTTTTTGAGTTATGGCCAATTTTGTGGAAAATGACCATATAAGCCTTTTCTTTGAAAACCCATATTTCAATCGAAGCATCGGAAAAACAAAAATTTTATATCAAAGCAATTGCAAATTTTTTAAAACATCTGAAAAAAAGATATGGGATCGGTTTTAATGGAGTGTAAGTCGGAATGGATGATATTTTTCATGAAAAATTACACCGCTAAGTAAAACTGAAAAAAAAAACTTTTTATGCCTCAATTTTTCATTACACTGAAAAGGGATTCTTTCTTTTCTATGGAACAAATAAGATTATTATTTTTTTTTTTAATTTTATTTATTCAATTATTCTGTATATAACTTACATTTTCATCTTAATACTATCTATTTTTTCAACCGGGAAGATTGTCTTTGGTTGCTAACACCAGAAGATTTTCGTTTCTTTGTATTATTAAGAACAAACCATGCTGTATTTAAAATCCAAACACTGAGATTTCGTTCAGAATAAGCTGATCAAACCATATTCGGAGAGTGTTACAGTTCGCGAATCATAGAAGTTCGTGGCACATCACAACCGGAGATCCCTATGAATGTAAACATTCACTCTCTCGTTTGGTACGTGGCACAAGAGCGTTCAAGAGCAGCAACTCTCACAGACTGCAACAGTATCGTGTCGTTCGGGTGATTTATGTTTTGCATAAAATTGGTAATAACTTTTATATTTACTGATAATGCAGCCTTTAACAACCTAATTGTAATCTATTGGACCATTGAACACCCCTTTGGTTGCAAACATAGCACAGAAAATGAAAAATATTCGCCTCTGTTTCTTGATCAGAATGAGTGCGGGTCAGCGAATGTTACAGGTGTTGACACACAGTGATCGGGGCCAAACAGTGGGTGGTGTGTGTCTGTCTTGTTTTCGTTCATGGTTTTTTATCTTCCACGAACGATATATGTCATGCGGGTTGTGTGAATGCAGGCGGAAAAATGGGTTGCAATTGCTCGTGTGTCAATGATCGTTAAATTTTCCAAAGCCTGTGTATTTTCTTGGTTTTCATGTGCATCTGAGAATTCACTAACAAAAATGCTTCATTCGTCCTTTGCTATAAATGAATGATATTTTTTTGTTCCAGGAATTGGAACAAGGTTAGAAAATCTTTCCTGAAGCTTTCTAGTTAATCATAATCATGCACTTCATGCAGATTTTCATCTTCTCCGTAATCCACCGAACTCCATTCAAATGAAACTTGGTCACGAGACCATGGCTAATCGAGCGTAAATTTGTCCTTACTGATTTGTGGCCGTCCAGTCCGAAGGGGTTAATTTTGTCCAGCCCGAAGGGGTCAATTTTGTAGTTACCTAACAGGTAGCTGGAAAAATACCTACATTATGATTGAAGAAATCTTTGTTTTTATGCTGTTTCGTTCTTAAGTAGTTTTGTTTATAAACTTATAAATTTGAAAATAAGCTTTATAAACTTATAAATGTAGAAATTTGTAAACAGCTCATCTTGGCAATATCATATATATAAAATCCCAGAGTTGTCTGTCTGCCAGTAACGCTTTGAAATATTTCACCGAAAAGTTTCACTGAGAGCTACAACAGACATTTTAGAGCACTACAACAGTAAATTTGATTGTTTGAGCATTGTAATTTCAAATTGTAGAACACTCTAACAGTTATTTGACAGAATTTTCTAGAGTTTTATGGACCATGTTTCTTCCCCATTCGTAGAATGTTTTAGACTTTTCATCGTTGTCGTGTTCATTTTTGGAAACTTCTCTTTTAAAAAAGTCAAACAAAATCGAGCTCATCTGGACCAATATATCTATGTTCACTCAAGCTGCAAAAGCAATTTTGTGCAGATATATGCTTTTTTCAAAAATTCCATGTTACATTGATAAGCCTAATATTTCAAAGCGAAAGAAATCAACAAAAAAGCAGTTTTTCAGAATGTATTGACATAACACAAATGATGTGTTGGTTGAAATGCTCGATTTTGTGTGAATCGTTCTCAATTTTGTGTGACTTCGATAAATGTGTTGTTCGGTGATCTAATCGTAAATAAACCAACTTCAAGCAAATTGTAGTTCGGTCGATATGATCGTATTTAAAAAATGTTTAGGATTGGATCTTATTGATCGCTCTTTTCAAATAAACTTTGTTTGTAAGCTGGAATAGCTAATCGGGTTATCATTATTTATTTTGAAAAATGTCCTGGAAAACTTATTCCATTTCAAAAAATCTCAAAGTTTTGAGAAAATTTGATTCTGATGTGACAAAAAAAATGTTTCTGTAACGCTTTTATCTTCAGTTATGATTTTCGAACGAAAAGACTTGTACGAGAAATCTGGACATTTTTCGTAAAACTATGACCAAACGCAGTAGTACATCTTAAAAAGTTCAGTGATTGAAATTTATAAAATTCTGTTCTCATAAATATTTCTTTGAAAATCTTACACGAGTTGGAACATAGTTTTCCCGGCTTTCATTTATGAATTTTCTCAACGGTGGAAATTTTGTGGAAAACTTTTTCCAGTTAACATTTTTTTCTATTCCTTAGAAAATTTGCTTTCATTTTCATAAAAAAAACTCTGTTTCTACGATGGTTCTTTCTTGAGGTATGATTTTTCAAAGAAAAGGCTCAAAATGGAACATTTGCACATTTTTACAAAATTGGCCATAACTCAAAAACGAAAAAAAAAACATTTCAAAAATTTCAGCGATTAAAGCTTATAAAATTACCTTCTCAAAAATATTTTTTTGAAAATTTTCCACGAGTTGGAGCATAGATTTTTCGGCTTTTCTTTACGAATTTTCTCAACGGAGGAAAATTTTTTGGAAAACTTTTTCCAGTTAATTTTTTTGTTTATTCCTGAGAAAATTTGCTTACATTTTCATAAAAAAAACTTTGTTTCTGTGATGCTTCTTTCTTGAGTTATGATTTTTCAAATTAGGCAGTGTCAGGGGAAATATAAAAAATCCAACTGAGTTTTCCGGGAAAATAGGCGACCCTGAATTTTTCTCCTCAATAATTTACGTAATATGTGTATAATTATTAAGAGGTAAGGGTCATAAAAGTCGAAAGTCATGTTTAAAGCATTATTTTCAATATGCCATGTGATGGTGATGTACACAACGTATATATTCTAATTAAAATGCCTGTGTCGGTTTTACCCCAACAGGGTGTCGATCTCACCCACACTCTCAATTGTCTCACCTTAAAATGATGAAATATCAATTTGATTTAAATCACTATATAGCCTTAATATATCATCCAGCGATCGCAAGGATTGATATATTTATAATTAATATGTGATTCTACATCAATTTTAGGTTCGTTTAACAAGCGAAAGTACACAAATTTTATCAATAAGCTTAGGGTGTCGGTTTTACCCCGAATTCCCCTATATGACCAAAAACTAGTGTGCTAGCTGTTACTTGGGACTTACGGTGTGCCTTTTAAAGCCTTTTTGAGCGTAGGTCAGCATTTAAAGCCTATTTAAGGCTCATGTAGGCTTTTTAAGAATATGGTCACCAAATTGAAGATTAAAAAAATAAGTATATTAAACTCTCTCTAATTCGATATTTCGTATCTCGACATTAAGATAGAGAACCATAGTAGAAGTTGGTTTTCATGTAATTCCGTTCCGTTCCGTTTTCAGTAATTCCTGAACGTATTTCAGAGTTTCAAACCTATTTTAGTTCTTTTTTCATCAAATTAAAGATTGTATAAATAAGTTTGTAAATTATGATATTGCAATTTAACACTGTTTAAATGATCTGAATCCTTTTAAATGGTTCTCTTTGAACAATTTTTGGGCATTTTTGGGACATTATCAAGGTTTAAACTAAAAAAATCCACTGAGGAGACCTCTGAGAACTGGAAACCACTGAAGAAATTTCTTGGCGTACGCTTGGCCAAGAAATCTCGAGGTTTAACTTCAGGGATTCTTCCAGGAATTATTTTACTCATTTCAAGTAAACTTCTTGAGATTTATATGAGGAATTTTTCTGGTATTCATCTTAGTAGTTTGAATATCTCAGTTAATTGGAAATCCTGTAAGAGACGTCCTTCATTTTTTCCAGGGAGCAAGCCCTTCTTGGATTCTTCCATTACTACTAGGATTTTTTTTCAAGTCATAGTAGCATTTCCCCAGAGAGCCCTTAACGATTCTACCAGTTTTTTTTTTCAAAAATTCTTTTAAATAGGTTTGCAAGATTTGTTCTAAGACTTTTTTATAAGTTTATTAGTTATTCAAAGTTAAATCGAAGAATCTAAGGAATTTTGACAGAGTTCCAAAAATATTTTTACCTCAGAAGAATCACTGCTCTGTTATTTTTTAAGTGAATTTCAAAATATTCTCTGAGGATACTTTTAGGAGGTTCGCTGGGAATTCATCACAAAATAACATCAATAATATAATAAAACATTTAAACTAAATTTAATTAAAGATCTGCATCAAAAACCATGAAAAAAATCAGTAATTTGCGCAACACTTTAATGTTAGGATTTGTCCAGCGATTTTGCCAGATATTTTGCAGTGACTTTTTCACGAGTCTTCAAAGAGTTCAACTTGGAATAGGCGTAAGCACACTTCTAAATACCGTACAATATATAGAAAGTTATCCAAGAATGCCGTTAAAACTCCAAAAACTGAAAAATCTTGAAACTTCTGAAGCAATTGCTTCCACAAGACATAGCATCAAAAACTACTTCCAGGTGGAATTTCTGGCTACGTCCTCGTATGAGTAATTTTTTACCGGCATATTATTTTTTGACCTTTTATTCACGAAATTTTCTTGAAAGTGTTGAACGTTCTCTAAAAAAATGAAGATACGTGTGAGTTTGGTAATAAAAGACATACTTTTCAAACCTCTATTTGAGGGGCCCCAAATCTACCTCCGCACTGGTCCCCAAAAACTCTAGCTACGCCACAGATAAGAGTTTGATCACCAAATTCGAGATCGTATTACATAAGCGATTATCAACGCATTTAAACCATTTCAAATTGTTTCAGGTCCTTTTCAAGACTTTTGAATTCATACCAAATATTTTAGACCTTTATAGGCGCTCTAAAGCCTGTTAAAGCGTTTTTGGGCGATTGAAGCGTATTTTAGCGTACAAGCCTATCACATTCTCTTTGAACTTTTTATGGTTTCGGTCACCAAATTATAGTTTGCACAATTTAAATTATTTTTAAACCATTTTCGTGCCTTTTCAAGATTATTTAAGCCTTGTATATTTTATGATGACTGGATAATACGTACCATTGGTACTTCGCGTACCTGCAGGTATAAAATAGACCCCATTTGTGGTCCTTAGCCTCTTGTCCAGTAACTCCTATCCCTACTTCACCGTGGTGCCGCCTGGAATACGAGTAACCGTAGGGAAGATCGGGTAACCAACCCCGGTAGGACCTTGGTCGTATGGTGACAGGGAAGGAGGGCTCCTCTCTTCTGAGAGTGAAGTCCTAGTGCCAGCGTGGGGCTCGAAACAGTGCTGCGCACGATGGTCCTCCGGCGAGACAGGGGGTTGGTGCAGGCCTTACAAGCCAGCCGTAAAAATCATCAGTACAAGAAGCATACAATGTAATTTTGGATTGATTTTGCCGCCTCCAAGAACATGGCCATATGTAGTACCTACTTCCAGCACAGTCACCCGTATCGGTACACCTGGAGATTACCCCAACAGACTGAATCGCAAATCGACCACGTTTTGGTTGATGGAAGACACTTCTCGGATATTATCGACGTCAGAACCTATCGCTGCGCAAACATCGATTCGCCAACGACTCTCCAATGTGAACAACATTCGTTACCGACGCCACGGTACAATTTGGAACGACTCAAGCTACCCGAAGTCTCAACTGATTACGCGAAAAGCCTTGAAGCAGCGTTGCCGGAAGAGGGAGAGCTCACCGAAGCCCCTCTTGAAGACTGCTAGAGTAGTCTCAAAGCAGTCATTAACAACGCAGCGGAAGGTGCCACTGGGTTCGTGACAGCAAAAACAGTAAACTCATCTATTCCGGGATAAAAAGCGCCGCCTGGAAGAGTTGGAGTGCGAAGAGATGGAGCAGTAGAGTGGGGCTTATTTCCAAAAATCTTCCGTAGTCAGGATTTACAAAGTGGAAAATGATCACCGGTCCCAAAATAACATCCTGTGAAAAAATGAGATTTTTTGGTGAAGGTTTAGAGGTGGCGCAAAGGGCGTAAGTGCAATTTTCCCATTTTAGTGAACTCTGAAAAAATTTGGTATGCTTTTCAGCTTGTTTTGGTGATTTTAGGACCCTTAAGGGCAAAAAATCACCTCAAAATTGCGATATCTTCACTCCTTTCGATGATATTTGACGAAATATATTTATACATGCGATTTTTTGCCCTTGTATAGGTTACGCTGACTGATTACTATGAACCCGAATAAGTATATGAATAGCTGGGGATGATTCCTATGCAAGTAGAATGGAACAAAGAGCAAAGAAGGATGAGAGAAAGAACAAAGGACACAGAAGAATGTAAGGTGGGGTGAGTTAAACAAGGGAAGGTGTAACTGATGATATTATATTAGAATGAACTACGGAACCATGAAAATATCTCAGTTGGATGTATGAAATGTGATTATATGCAAGTTCAACACTAATTTTGTATTTTAGAATGCCCGTTTTATATAACTCCAGCAATTGCTTTTATAATCTGAAAAAATTACAGAGGGGCCTAAACCAATACAGGCTCAAAATCCTTACACTTCATACAAATAGAAGGAGTTTTATATGAACTGGAAGGATTTAGATTCATTTTATAGGTGTTCGAATTTTGATCCCGCACGATATATCCTTATTAGGTAAATTCATAAACAATTTCTGCTTTCTAGCAGTAACACTTCTTCTTAGAATTTCCACAGGAATTTCTAGATTATGATGCCATTTCAACAAATAATTGCGTTTGGGCTTCCAATACTTCACTTTTGCCACAACACCTTCAACATAAGTTCGGACAAACGAAAATGCAGTTGAAATTCAATACATCGTTCTACATCTGTATATGAAATCGATGTATATAAACAACAACAGAAGGAAAAAATCGGTAGTCAAAATTCAAATTAGTGCACGAGCTTCTATAGAGTGCAAGAGATAAAGCACTTCAGGTTGAAAACCTCTCGAATTTAAACAAAATTTAAGCTTCACAGTTCTGAAACACATTTTTTTAGGAATTGCGACAGAGCTACATGAAGGAATTTTCACAGGATGTCCTATGTATATATAAATGCTTATATAAATTTGTTATGAATTTAATTAATACTGTGTGAGGCTGAATTTCCAGGATGTATGTTTTGCAACGGTCCATTTCAATAAATTGCTATCAACATCCAGGAAACAAAAACCGAACAATTATTGAACTAAAGCAGTAAAGTGGACATGCATTTATCTATACCTACCAGGAGAATAATGATGAAACTTCGCATGGAGTTGAGGACATTTTAGCCGTTACTGCAATTTTTCTATTAAGAGTAATCTTAAATCGTATGCATGGGTCGAAAACTAGAGATGGGTCAAAAATTGGTGCTCTTCCCCTACTTGAAGAAACATTGCTCGAAATATTTCTGAAGTAGGTAATATTAAATAGAAGTCAATATAATCATCGTTTTCTACTGGAATTTTTCTCCATTGCGTAAAATTGAGATTTTACAAGATTCCTCAGTTACACTCAACACATCACTAGTTTCACCCTCCCAACTGTTTCACCCACCCCACCTTACATTCTTTTGTGTTCTTTGTTCTTTCTTTCATTCTTCTTTGCTCTTCGCTCCATTTTACTAGCATAGGAATTCTCCCCAGCTAATTATATGCTTATTCGGGTTCATAGTAATCAGTCAGCGTAACCTATACAAGGGCCAAAAATCGCATGCATAAATATATTTCGTCAAAAATCATCTAAAGGAGTGGAGATATCGCAATTTTGAGGTGATTTTTTGCCCTTAAGGGTCCTAAAATCACCAAAACAAGCTGAAAAGTATACCAAATTTTTTCAGAGTTCACTAAAATGGGAAAATTGCACTTACGCCCTTTGCGCCACCTCTAAACCTTCACCGAAAATTCTCATTTTTTCACAGGATGTTGTTTTGGGACCGATGATCATTTTCCACTTTGTAAATCCTGACTACGGAAGATTTTTGGAAATAAGCCCCACCCTAATGGAGCAGCTGTATCGTTCTCAAGAAACGAGAAACAAGAAGTTCTACAAGTAACTAAATGCAACCCGCAAAGGCTTTGTGCCGCGAGCTGACATGTGCCGGGATAAGGATGGAGGTATCTTGACGGACGAACGTGAGGTGATCGAAAGGTGGAAGCAGCACTACGTTGAACACCTAAACGGCGCAGAGGAGGAAGATCAGGACAGCAGGAGGAATGGCTTCATCAGTACGGCGGATGAGGGAGACGTGCCAACTCACAGAATAGGCGAAGCTAAGGATGCTATCAAACAGCTCATGAACAACAAAGCAGCTAGAAAGGGTGGTATTGGAGCGAAACTTATTAAAATGGGCCCGAACAGGTTGGTCACTTGTCTGCACAGAACAACTACCGGAGGAGTGGAAGGAGAGATTAATATACCCAATATACAAAAAGAGTGACAAGTTAGAATGTGAGAACTATCGAGCGATCACCATTCTTAACGCAGTCTATAAAGTGCTTTCCCAGATCATCTTCCTCCATCTATCACCACTGGCAAGCAGATTTGTGGGAAGTTATCAAGCCGGTATTGTGGACGGGCGATCGACGACAGACCAAATCTTTATGTTGCGATAGATCCTCCAAAAGTGCTGCGAACATCAAGTCCCTATGCACCACCTATTTATCGATTTCAAAGCGACCTATGATACCATTGACCGCGAAGAGCTATGGAAGATTATGGACGAGAATGGTTTTCCCGGGAAACTGACTAGACTGATTTTTTTTTTTTTAAACACATTTATTGGAACTTCATTTAACTAGACGCATACACATTTTACATTTACAAACAATTTAAAACAAATTCTAACGCTTGGACAGAGAGATCGCTGTTGGCATCTAAAACAAAATTTACGTAACCGATAAATAGCTTCAGCACCCGGTATTTCCTGTCGCTGGCTACGTTTCCCAGCTCTGGTAACCGGAGATCGTTGAATCCTATCCTCCTACCTAGGGTTGCTTCCAACCGTGGTTGAAGATAATTCCACAATGCATTCGTTCGTAGGCAAGTAGTGAATTTATGTTCTAGATCTTCTACGCTGTTTGGACACTGATGGCACATAGGACTTTGTACACGGTTTTGTCGGTATAGAAGTTCAGCATGTGGAATCTTCCCATTCACTAGTAGGTAGTACGTAGATTGTTCCAGAGATGTGAGTCCTTTTGTTCGTATATTTTTCCAAATTCTCTTCCAGTTTGCTCTTGCGTATTCCTCCACTATTTTTGGCCTCCTTAATTTCTCACGGTAATAGTTGTGCAGAGCAGATGTCGAAGGATTTTCTCTAAGTTGTCCAGGCACGTAAGGGAGTTCCTTGGCGATGCTCTTCAAGCAGGGATAGAGAGCGGGGATTGCTGCTACATTTGGTGGATTTTGAAGGCAGTAATTGAAGGACCTAGCGAACGGTGTGTGTTGCTGATCTTTGATAAATCTCGTGATCAGCAAAGCCTTGCACTTATGCATCGGGAGATGCAAGTTAAGACCACCCATAGCTTTAGGCAGAGTGAGCTGTTCAATTGGAATCCTGAGAGAATATCGTTCCCAGATGAAGTTTCCTATATGCGAAGTAATGCGTGCTATAGCTTGATTCGGAATGCTGAACACAGATGCTAGAAACCATAGCTTCGATGTGACGAAAGCGTTAAGCACCACAACCTTCTGCTGTATGGTGAGATTTCTTGGCTTGAACAACCACATCAACCGAGACGTATTCCTTATGACTTCGCCCCAGTTGAAATCAATTGTTTGCTTTTGCGAGTTGAAGAAAGTTACTCCTAGTATCTTGATAGATTCACGCACTCGTGGCCATACAGCGTCATTGTTATGTTGGGTCCCGATGTTAACAGCAAAAGATTTGTCGAAATTCAGGAGCGACCCTGAACACCGGCCGAAGTCCAGAAAAGCTTGCTTAATGAGGTTCAATTTGCGCATGTCAGTTATCACGATCGATATGTCGTCAGCATACGCTACTACCAAATCTAGCGGATGATTGCATATCGTGCGTAACTTAACCAGGAGGGGATGGAGGTAAAGGACAAAAAGATGCATACTCAAAGGGTCTCCTTGCCGGACGGAGCGTTGGATGGGGAACTTGGGAGTTAGATTTCCATTGATGAGCAAGCGAGAGTTTGAAGCGGACATAATCTTCCCTAAGAGTTCTATGAAATTAGGATTCAAACGAAAGTTCCGCATCACAACCAAAAGATAATCTTTACTGACGCGATCAAAAGCATGATCGAGGTCAAACGAAATCAATTTTCCGGAAACACGGCGGCAATTAAGCTCTGCAATTCGATCTTTGATCGAATGAATTGCTTCAAAAATATTATGTTCAGAATTTGAACATTTTTGACTAGGCGTAAGAAGATTATTCTCGATCATAACATTTTCCAGACGCTGTTTAAGTATTCTTGATAGTAGCTTGTAGTCATAGTTCAAGAGACTTATTGGCCTATATCCTTTTACCGTATTGTCATTTGATTTCTTTTTACACAAAACGATAACTCCCTCAACAAATTTCTCAGGGATATTTCCTCTTAAAGCTTCGTTCATGATTAGGTTGAGTTGGGGATGAATGATATCGAAAGCCTTCAAAAAGAACTCTTTGGGTATCCCATCGTTTCCGGGGGATTTTCGAGAAGCACTTTCTTTAATCGCGAAAAAAATTTCCGCGGTTGTGATTTCGTTCATCATGACAGTATTTGTATTTGAATCAGGAGGGATCACTCGATTGGTTGGAAAATTTTCACCATTATTGAGTTCTTCTGCAGAATACAGATCTTTAAAGAACTCGTACACATGAGTTTCTATTTCAGAAACATCGGTTAGACAATGTTCATGATGATGGATGGAACTGATCACAGTTTTCTTCCGATAACGTTCAGCTATTTGAAACACAGAAACTTTTTCCCCGCACACAAATCGATCATTCAAACGTTCATATGCTTTGGAAAACCGGCTTTGAACGTTTAACATTTTTGCTTTGATTTCGTTAACTTTTGTCATTCCATTCGGATTATGATACAGTTCACTATACGCATCTCGTAGTCGACGATACAACAGTTCATTTGTCGCATGAAACTCGCGGAACGATTCATTAGTTTTCCATCTGAAAAAGCTACGAATTTTTGGCTTTGCACATTCAATCCACCACGACATCCAACTGTTATAGTTTCGGCGTTCGCGCAACCAACGATTCCACTTTTGTCGAAACTCATCCAAATTTTCCTCATTGAGAACATGCGCACGAATGGACCAATATCCTCTCCCGTGTGGTTTACCCAGATTTGGAAGACAGCAACGAATCTTGTATGCTTTATGATCTGAAAAGGACGTAACAAACAATTCGGAGGTGCGGAGATGCGGAACAAGCGACCTTGAAACGTATATTCGATCTAAACGAGAGGCAGAGTTTGGGCGAACAAAACTGTAATCAATAGAGCTTCCATGGAGACAGTCCCACGTATCTGAAAGATGCAGATTATCTACTAATTGCTTAAGGGACCTGCTAAAATTGCTTGTACCTGTGGCATCCTTGGTAGCGATCACGCAGTTAAAATCACCGCCTACTATCATATGTTCAGCAGAATTTTGCAGATAAAAGGGTAGTTGTTCTCTGAATAGTTTTTCACGAGCAGAAAAGTTCTGGGTGCCGGAATGCGCATAAACATTACAGATTGTAACGGAATCAGAAACCTTAACTGTTAAGATACGGCTATTCAGACTTCTCTGGACATTGGAGTAGGGTATATGGGCTTTTAGAGCGATTGCGGTACCTCTTTTATTCTCGTCTATATTGGTGATAACGTTATAACCAGGGATACACATGTTTGCAGATTCAACCTCTTGTAGAAGAATAATGTCTAAATCCACCAAACGAACGAATGAGCGGAGCGAAGCAATTTTGTTTTGGTTGGAGACAGCGTTTATATTGATCGAACCAATATTGTAGCTTCGGATAGGGTGGTTCATAATATCGTGTTACAAGACGGGGAGCCGAACATACTCGCGGCTGACTCGAGGTTAATAATTTGGATGGGATTAAGGTGCATCTGATTAGTATTTAGTTTAGGTCCATCGGATAACTTTCAGAACATCGTTAGTATTTTTAGGCAGAATCGACATACATAGGTAAAGTGACGTCCAATTTTTGCTTTTTCGGACGCCCCCTTGCACGTTTGACCTTTGTGAATGGTCCACTTTCGGTGGACGATTCGTTACTTTCGCTTTCGGAAATCATCATGGAAGTGGGATTGGATGGGATGGGATTTGTGGGAATCTTAAACGCACTCACATGACAGGGCGCAGTAACGTTGGCATCAGGGCGAGTCTGCTCATCCTGTTGGGTGGATTGATCCACCGATGAACCATCAGCAACAACGGGGACAGCAACAGCAGCAGCAACAGCATTGACATCGGGGGCAGCGGTAGCATTAGCAACAACAGCAGCAGCAGCAGTAGAAGCGGATTCGACGGTGTTTACCACGTTTACCATTCCTTCGTTCTCGTCCATTCGTTCTTGGTATTTGGAGGGTGTGGAGACGCTTGCGCTGGAGGACGCAGCAGCTTCATCAGCTACTGTTTGCGCTCGAGATGAGCGAGCGGCTTCGTTCAGTTGGTTTAGATTGGTACCAACAAACTCAGGCATAAGCGAGGCTACACTTGCCGGCTGGTGTAGCACGCTGGCGTAGCTCGACTTGTTTTGCGCTGCTTTCAGCCTGTTGTTGAGGTCGATCTTTTGTCCGAGTAACTTTTTGTTCTCGACACATGTCATCCCTGGATGTGATGGGTTCGTGCAATGCTTGCACCATTGAGGCTGATTCCGGTAAGAAATAAGGGTCTCCTCGCCACAAATGGTCACAAACGATTTGATGTGACGTCGCAGGATTACTTTTGCCACTCGAACTCCGGATGACACGCCTTTGAAGGCGAAATTTTCTCCCCAAAATTGTTCCTTGATTGAAACAACGTCTCCAAATTGCGTCAGGTATGACGAAATGTCCTCATTCCGAACATTTTCTGACAAGTCGTGGATTTTTACCTCCACGCCTCCATCATCCATTGCCAAGCGAACTTTGATTTTGGTTTTGTTGACTTCGAACTCGTGTCGGTTGTTGTGACGGTCAACCACATCCTGAGCAGTTTTCAGGTCACGGCACTTAACATGCGCACAATTTTGTGCGTGGTTCATCTGCAGGCGCAGCACTTGGTCCACGGTGAGACCAATCGTCTCATGGATAAATCCATGGATTTCTTCGAAAGAAGGACGCTTCGGAAAGTTTGACAAGTCTACCTTGAAGGTATTCTCGCGGGCACGCATGGTTGCTAACGCGTTGGATAGCACAATACTTATCGCCAGAAAATCTGGCGCTAGAAAACGTTCTCCGCACCGCAGTGGGAGACAAGAAGCGAGACGAAAAAAAACCGATACGGAGTAAGATTGAAAAACACGTCTGGTTGCAGCGATAGCTTGAACCTAACTGACTGATCAAAGCAACGATGGATAGTGTACTGTGCTGTGTGAAGATATCGGGTGCATTATCGGACCCGTTTGAAACACGCAAAGGACTTCGACAAGGCGATGGTCTTTCCTGTTCAATATTGCGCTAGAAGGTGTTATGAAACGGGCGAGCTTCAACATGCGGGGCACGATCTTCAATAAATCCAGCCAGTTCATCTGCTTTGCTGACGACGTGGACATTGTCGGAAGAACGTTCCAGGTGGTTTCTGAACAGTCTACCAGGCTGAAACGTGAAGCAGATCGGGTTGGATTGAAGGTAAATACGTCGAACCACGAGCTTGCGCAAGTCTACGGTGAACCCAGTATCCAGAAAGTCGCCAAAGCTGGAAGGGTACGAGGGGCGGGACACGTTGTGAGAATTGCGGACAACAATCCCGCAAAAATGGTGTTCACCTCAAATCCGGCCGGTACAAGACGAAATACGTCGAAGACGAAATATCTGCTGGCTGGAGGAACCGAGCGCGATAAAGCTCGCATTGACCGACGCGTGATGATCGACGGGGATGAGCTCGAGGTGGTAGACGAATTTGTCTACCTCGGATCATTGCTAACGTCGGATAACAACTGCAGCAGAGAAATTCGAAGACGTGTCACTGCCGAAAGTCGTGCTTACTACGGACTCCACAAGATCTTGCGGTCTGGTAAGCTTCACTTCCGTACTAAGTGTACCATGTACAAGACGCTGATAAGACCGGTAGTCCTCTACGGGCATGAGACGTGGACAATACTCGAAGAAGACCTGCAAGCGCTAGGAGTTTTTGAACGACGTGTGCTTAGGACGATCTTTGGCGGAGTATGTGAGAACGGCGTATGGAGGAGAAGAATGAACCACGAGCTTGCGCAAGTCTACGGTGAACCCAGTATCCAGAAAGTCGCCAAAGCTGGAAGGGTACGAGGGGCGGGACACGTTGTGAGAATTGCGGACAACAATCCCGCAAAAATGGTGTTCACCTCAAATCCGGCCGGTACAAGACGAAGGGGAGCGCAACGAGCTAGGTGGTTTGACCAAGTGGAGCAGGATCTTGGAAGTGTAGGGCGATCGAGAAATTGGACGATAGCAGCCATGGACCGAGTTAGTTGGCGAAACATTGTGGCGCAGGTCATGCCTTGAAGGACGTAGAGCCAGCAAAAGTAAGTAAGTACCACCTGGACACATTATTTCAGATAGAGATAAAGGCTCGCTTTAGCTATGTGAATCAGTAACTTTTTGATGTTCGATTTGCGTTTGAGTATCTAAATTTTGAAATGCATTTTCCGCTTTCGTTCAAAGAAAACAAAAAAATGACATTTGTCCGATTACCAAAGCGTTCTTGGATTGATTAACACTGGAATTTGATCATCTTGAAATGTTTCACTGAAAGTTTACACAACGTGATGAAATATTTTAGATAATCGATTTAGCATGACTTACGCAGCATTTGACGCTGTTAAGTGAATACCCCTATTATTTTGATTGCTTATTGTTCTTTATTGTTTATTACACTGATTCGGGGTTCAGACATTCAGGGTTATGACATTCGGAGAAAAATAGCACAATTAATCAAATTCAATGGAAAAGTAGATGGACGTTACAATGGCGAATAGTGTCCCTACTCTCAATCACCAAGGCACTTTTAGTTTTGGTCTTGATTTTTTTTAGCTTTCCTCAAACCATAAAGCTGACATGAGAATTGAACTGTTGTATGTTGCTTCCCTCGCAAGATAAGTGTTTTTTATAAGTGAAAGTTATTGAGAAGTGAAGTTATTCAGAAAGATCAAGCTGAGGTTGGTAGAATTGAATACCGCCGGTTCAACATTATTTCTGGTTGACAAATTTGACAATGTTTCAGAGCTACTTACATATTTGTCAAGCTATGAACGAATGAAAAAATGGTCGGTTGACATAGGCTCTCAGCTTTTAACTGCAGAAATGCTCCTAGAACAGCTGGGAAGTAGGTTTTGTCCCAGTTGAGTTGTATTGCCGGCAAGAAGAATAACATATTTGGTCCATAGCTGTTTGGAGATGTCTTTTGAAATAGTGTTTATGGAAACCGAGGGAGTCGAGAATGTCCATGGTTAGCGTGACATAATTTGTGGTACGCATCAATGAAAGGTCGCCGAAAATGGAAGATTTGGCTTTCCGGGTAATGGTGCACTCCGGTAAATGGTACATTCCGGTAAATGGTTTTTCCGGGTAATAGTACATTCCGGTAAATGGTCTTCCGTTAAATTGCATTCCGGGTAATGGTATAGAATCAATAAATTAATGTAATGATTTTTCGTGTCATGCATACACAAAGTGATTGTGATTGATTGAAACCTTGAATAATTGAAATCGTATGTTTTCAATCAACTTAATGCTAGCATTAACGTTCTTTAACATCCAGCACAGAAGACTCAAAAACAGTTATGATAATGAACCCATTTGCTCTGTTCGTTCTGCTCTTGCTTATTTTCTGTCGTCTCTACGTGGCTTCCACCTTACCACCTCAGGACCACCTCAACTACACAGTGGCTCTAATTCAGCACCTCGCTCGCCAGCAGGTCGGTACCTTCGAGTGCGTATTTATGGACCTGGATCTGACCAAGCCATTTGATGGGTGGTTAGGAGAGCTGTTGGCCACTCCAGCTCTGGATCACGTCGTCAGATTTGTCATCAACGGATCGTTCGAAGTAACTTATGAGAATCTCCCACATAAGCCATCCCTGATTGTAGTGAATGTTGGCAATCGTATTATTCAGCTGAAGAGCCGTCACTGCACTATAAGGCGTAATTTTCTTTTCCTGGACACCAACACTCGAGTGCTTGCATTGGTCAATGTTACCTGTCTGGATTGTCTTGATACTTTCACTAGGATGTTGAATATGTGGCAGTTCGACAAGGTGGTTTACATGGAGTATACCAGAAAGGCGATTTTCCTAATGGACTACGTAGGAACGATCACGACCATTCTGAAACATTTTCCTCCACCAGAGGACCTATTCAAGAGTTCTAGCCGTTTTTTGCAGGGACGAGGTATCCGTTTCACTAGCAAAGGTATACCTTACTCACCATACGTCATTTGGGTGCAAGAAACGGCAAAATACGTCAATACCACAGCAATATACCTGCCAGGGGTCTGCACTGTATCCATGACGGTCTTTCGATGCATCGAAGAATTGATTTCTGCTCGCGAGATTGACATTGCGTTGGACAAGTTCGGAGTGATTGGGTTGACGGCGCGAATGTACCGAATGTTGGCTTGCTATGAACCGACATCGGAGGTCATCCTGGTACCACAGAGCAGACCGTTCAACGAAATAGAAATGTTCGTCAAACCGTTCGCTTGGGAGGGATGGGTCGTGGTGATATCAATGCTGCTGTTGATTGAAGCAATGAGCATCATATTCCCAGCTCTGTTTAAAAACGATCCAATCTTGATGTTGGTTTGCGGATTCGAACGCTATAATCTACACGAAGCCAAGACCCGGGAAAAGATTGTATTCTTACCATTGATTGTGTTCTTCTTTTTGATGTTCAACGCATACGAAACCAAGATCATATCGTTCATGACCAACAAACCAACCATTGGAAAGATCACCACTCTTGATCAACTAGTCCGATCTGGAATTAAAGTTAAGACTAACTTGCGGCTTAATATCAGAATCATGAACGACAGTGTCCTCGGACCATTAGTCATTCCGATGAACGCAAATGAGAGTCTGCTGAAGATGGATGGAATCAACGCTTACGACTCGGAAACAACATTCGCCTCGGATATGATCCACTCTCTGAGCAACTATGACTTCAAAATGCATCGGCCGAAGTATACGCTGCTGGATGAGCGGAGAAAAAACACCGTCGCGATGTTCTACGTGGGGATCATATCGCCTTTGGCTGAGATTCTTTATTTTACGCAACGAGCTTTTTTCGAAACGGGACTGTTCAACGCGTGGAAAGATAACGCAAGCTTTCAGCACAATCTGCAGGATAGGGCAACACATGTAAATGAGGATTTGGAGGATGTGGGTATGCTTTTGTTTGATGACCTGATATGCACTTGGATAGCGCTGGGCGTTGGGTTGATCACTTCTATGGTGTTTTTCGTTTTGGAATTAGTGTTCCAATTTCGTGGGAAGTTTTAATTATGATGTGCTTTAATATTGAGAAATATACATGGTCAATACCATCACTAACAAGTTAGATCAAATTGTTGTGTGTTTTAGATAAATATAAATAAATTCTTTAATTTTCTGAGTAAGAAACATTCAGTAAGTACAGTTAACGAGTTGTTCTTATTCAAAGTGTTTTGAAATAAGGGCATATAATATTTTCAAATAGGTATCTTAAAATAAGCATCCATATTTTCAGTTATCTCAAAAGAAGCTTGAGGCTAGAAAATATATTAAAAGTCAGATTTTTAAGAGATGAACAATCGAGAGTTGAAGCTTTGTACAGCTTTTGTTCAAAGAAAGACTTATGTCAATGTTTTGCAGATAAGTTTGATCAACATCTACTAGTTACCTGTGATACTCCCATAGATAAATTTAGATGGCGTCAATTAAGGTAATTTTCCCATATGATCGACAGGATCATAGCCGAACAAGCAAATGGGCAGCCAGTAGTGGTAGCTGGTTACTTTAATGCATGGGCAGTGGAGTGGGGTAGCCATTGAACCAACCAAATAGGCCAACTAGTATTGGAATCCCTGGCCACATGAAGTATAGAGTTGACAAATATGGGTACAGTTAGCTGTTGCCGCAGAAATGGTGCAGAATCGACTATATTTTTTTTTCTTAACAATGGGGGATAATCTGCTCAACAGACCCTGGATCCTGAAGGTCCAGGAGTGTGGGGTTGGGGACCGTTTACTACATGCAAAGCAACAGACAGGACTACATCCCCGACTCACTAAACCATTCCCATTGCTGCCAAACCCTTCGTCTTTCCGGAACCACCAAGAAGGCATTGCTTCGGAGAGGGGCTATTGCACATAGCAACCTCAAGCTTAGCTGCGTGCACAGAACAGATAGCCATTTTAGAACAAAACGTATTTTTCATCTAGAATACAAGAAAATGTGGAGAAGAGTAGGTGAATAAAACACTGTTTGCCCCACTGGAATTTACAGTGCAGGATATTGACGTAAATTTCGTCTAAAATGATCTGCCTCGCTCGTATAATTTGTTTGACGTTATGTCAACACCGTTGATTCGCCAGCACGTTAAGATGTTACTGCTCATACATTTTTTGGATTACTCATACAAAACGCGTTAGAAGAGGGTGGGTGGGTTCGGAAATGGCCATTTTCGGCGTTGTGAAATTAGTGAATGGACTCAATATTCAATCCCAATGTATCGAGCTTTGTTTATTGCTCTCCACCAAAGGATTGCTATGATGTAAATGAAGCAGAAACCTCCGTCTGATGTTCAAATTTTTAGACGAGTGCAAGGTTGATTAATTTATCGCGGTGTTATGTTATTAAGTTTCCTTGAATTGAATTAATACAATTCTAGTCTGCTTTGGCATCATAGTTTGAAATACATAAAAAGATTCATCTCCTAGTCCTTAAATTTAATGCACGGCATAACACGTTGTATAGCGCATCAGATCCGCTATCCAGCACTGTGTTTTATTTCGTCGTTGACAACATGATAACATTTTGCATGTCTTCTACAAAGTTTTTAGATATCTTAAGACGCGTGTTTTTGCTGAGCATTGCACCTCTCTATCTCTTAAAGTAAAGGAATTGTCGGTAGAAAACGTTTTAATAAGGCTTGTTTGTTCAATAGTAAGAACCCACGAAAAGACGCTTATAGACAAATGATTTTATTATCTGCCGAAAGGGAAGATATGGCTCTTTTATGATTTGTAAGAGTTGTCTGTGCCATTTTGCGCCGAAGGCAGTTATAGGGGCCTAAACTACCCCTTGAAAAAAGAGTAATTCATTAATAACTTTATTACTTCCAAAGATAGCGTAACTTTGTAGAAAACACAAAAAATGGCAAAATTCTTGGAAAAAAGCTATTATTAAAAATATGATTTAAAGGGGACATTCACATACAACGGCATATATCTCAAAAAGTATAAGAGATAGAAAAATCATGTCTTCGACAAAGTTGTTTCAAATTGCCAATTCTACAACTTTGCCGAAGACACCATATGTCTATCTAAATGTTTTGAAAACATAGTTTTTCTATCTCACTGCTAGGTGGAGTGATCACAAAACTTTTTTCATCAGGAGATGCGCTTTAATATACCAAGAAACTTCTACAAACAAACTACATCGCTAAAATCAACGGTTTGGGCGCCATTCAAAATGCGCATGAAATCGACGAAATAAAACTCAGTGCAATGGCTGACGTTTGAGGAGGAGAAACCATTACCGAATTCCGGTGTTCAACCAGACTCGCGTTTTACAAAAGCAAAAAAAATAAGTAAATTTCTTAGTTGTTGTTTCTTTATTTGATGAAATTTACACTATTCTTTGGTCATACAGATTGCTACGAATTTCTTAAATAGTGCGGGTCAAAGTGAGGAATTACGTCGGATCGATTAGGTGTCTTAACTGCACTTGAGCGTGAGATGACGAATAAACGCGGTGTAGATCCTCAACCAATCCGACATAATCACATGCGTCTAAAATTTATATATTTATTACAATTATTTTCCAGAAACATTTAATGAGTTAAAAATATAAATGTCACAATATTTAATGAAGTAAAAACTTGGTTGAAAAATATGCTTAAGAGTTAAAAAATATTAATGTTTATGACGACGTTTTTTACTTAGATAGATGTTTTGAGTGATACTGATTTTTTTTAGCATTTATCGGACTTAAAAGTTTCTTCCATTATGGATTAAACCACCTAATGACGTATTATCCTGGAGATGGGTCAAAGTTTGAATCAACCCAAGTAACCATAGGCACTAATAATAAGCCCTTAATCAGAATCATAGATGCGTACATGCATTAAAATAGCACCACAAATGCTTACACACCTTATAACAGCACTTCCGCTGCATAGAAACCGTATTACAGCATCATTAATGCTTCTAAGCCTGATGCATACAGGCATTAAATAAGCACTATATTGGCTTTATATTCGAATACAAGGCATGTTTAAATGTCATCCAGTGTTTTGACAGATATACCACGTGCTTTGTGTTTGCATATAGTGGTAAAAGGGAGTCAAACATAAATCTTCTCACTACTACAATTGCAGGTTTTATGACGGGGAAAAGTGATGGTTTAAATTGGTTACTTTTCTTTCCAATACTATTCATCTTATGTGGCCGTAGGAGCAAAGGAGCAGGACAATAACTCAACAATACGGGTGTCGCAGGTTCGAGACGCAAAAATGAGGAATTTCATCATCATAAAACAAGGATCCAAATGTGGCAATTGCAAGTCCTCAAAAGGATGAAAACTACCAAAACAAATATGTCTGATACGGAGAAGTACTATCTGTATCATTTTATTACATTTTTTGCATACTATTAGAGGTTTCCTTTTTTATTCATTCATTTATTTACCTCGTGTACCAGTTGCTTGGCCGCATACGCGAAAGCTCTCTGGCTGCGTAAGCGAAAGCACAAAATATTCGCCCTAAAAACCTGGCGAAAACAACTGACGTTTCTCACGTGGCCTTATATCAGCATTAGTGGTGCAGAGAAGCACGGTTCATCAAATCAAATAATTACCCTATATGCGCATATGATGCTGTTACCGTGCCGCATTATCGTGCTTACTGGTTACTTGGGAATCCGGTACGATTTTTTACATGAACTCTTATATTATTTCTGATTGTTTGCAAACTTCGAAATTTTCGGTTTTGAAGATGACATAAATGAGACAAATCAAGGTGTTTACTGAAATATGATCTGTGATTATCATAATGGTCGCAAACTATAAAACCATCTCCTCTTGATTTTTTATCATTATAAACGGAAAAATTAATGTTTGTATATTATATATATTCCAGAAAAAAAACTTCACGTGAATTTACTGAAATTACATGGATGAACATGAACCAGATCAAGAGACAACATGAGAAAAATAAGGACAATTTTAATTCACGGAACCCACCAAATACGCGAAATTTTTCTTTCAACATGAAATATAGAAAATTCAAAAAAAAATTACACGGAATTTGTCAAATTAGTGGATCTTATATGGCAAACTCAGTAAATTTCTGACTTTTGGTTTAGAAAATTGTTTATTTATTTTTAGTCAAAGTTGCATTGCATTCTGGCTTGTTTGTCTTGCTCTAAATTTTGAATCGACAATACGATATTAAACTAATCATCTCAATTTGTAAAATTATTTCCTTGAAATTTGAACACTTAAAGAATATTTTCACTGTAACAGCCGTATAATAATTCAAAACAGTGAATAAGAAATAAAAATATCTGATATAGTGTTTTTTTTTCAAAATCCTATGAATCTCAGAAAAAAGCATCTAGAAAACTTTGAATTACAAAAACATCAAGCGTTTTAGCCACCTACCATTTATTTTTAATTCTAAAAACGTAAGGTGTTAAGAAATCGTTCTTTACTCTAGATGGTTTACCTACTTCTTTATATGCTTATCGTAGAAAAAAAAAGAAGCAAAAAACTTGAGGGAATGTTATCGTTGCTTAAAAATAAATAAATAAAAGTCTGGAATATTGTAAGACAATTGCATGATATTATTTTCTTACACATTGTACTGTTGTACTGTTGTACTGCACCAACATTTACGCATTGGCCAATTTTACTTACAAAATAATCAATTGGATCCAGGATTTTAGTGCTTCGTTTGACCTGAAATTTTAACCGCAACTTTGAACTAGCTCAGTTGGATATTACCAACATTGCATAATCAAAATTTTGAGTTATAACAAAACTCAGATTTTAGCCTGATTCGCTGCTGGCAAGTAATTTATCGGCCTATCTTGATGCATGGGAAATTTCTGCAAGGAATCGATCAAGAAGGCGCTTTTTTTCTGATCACAGTGTAGGATTTGTCCATTTTACACCTCCGCCTAGCCTTCACGGAACTTCACCGAACATCCAAATAATCACTCACTCAAATCAAAACCAAAAGCGCACCGAACTGGTCTCAATCACATTAGTCTCAAAACTGACCCTTTTCTCTTCTTCAACACCCCTTCCACTTTTCACATCGTACAAGCTTTTTCTTCCACTCGAGCAAGCTTTTAGTCTCGTTCTCTTTTGTTTCCTTTTTTCCAAAACTTTAGAGACTCCGCAGGTACTGCGCTTTCGCATGGTTTGTTTATATTCTCCTATTCAACACGCTTATTCAAAATGAATCATTAAAGTTTGTCTCATCAAATTTTATTATTGTTAAATATGAATAATTATTCTAATTTCATACACCTAAATCTCGTTAATTCATTCGTACTAATCATTTCATTCAGTCGCATAATAACATAATAATCTACACCCGATACCTACATCCACCTCCTTTTCTACTCTTTAAATGTGTAATACTTCATCATAACAGTGTAGCAAGCAGACAAGTTATTTTTAATTGGTTGTGTTACATCTTATGTATTTGATAAACGTATTCAGCATGCTGATAGCACAATATGATAATAATCAGCCCATAGAGCGGTGCTTAGGTGGGATAAAATGAACAATAATTGATTTGTTGATATTTTTCGATATCTATTTCATTACACAAGAAGTTTCATGTAGGGCTCATTCATTATTAATTCTGACATAATCATATAAGCCATTATAGCAGAAAAATGCCCAATTTAACAGCTATGGAAATCCATAAAACAGCTTGAAATCCAAATTCAATGATGTATACCAAAACGTTGAAAACACATGGCAGATTGAACCAAAGACAAAATAAATAAACGATATTTAAATTAATTCCTATTTTAGCTTTGTGCACTAGTACTAAAAATAAAAATATCAACTTCGTTCATACCGCAGATAATATCTGTGTTCATACGTTCAGTATTTCTGCAGAGGCCATGTTTGGATTCTGACATGTGTGACCTTAAGTATTCGGCGGCGCTTATTGCTCGCCGTCGCCGCCCACCACCCATTATCAAAAAAGGCCTTTCATTTGACATATCTCACCCGTATTATGCATATTATAGTAGGATTTTGGAGTATTATAGCATGCGTAGTAGGATTTTGGATTGATTTTTTCTACGTGTCGGGATCATCGTGATACAGTTTTCATCATTTTCAAGCGGTATACCGGTATAAAAGAAGGAAAACCAAGTTATCTCCGAAAATCCGCGGAGAATAAAGTCAACCGAGAGCTAGTAGACTCCGTAACTACCAGAAAGACGAAACCCAGAGGACAATTTAAGATCCGTGCAAATAATCATCCGCATAAAACAACCAGTCTCCCGCAACCAATCAGGCTTCGTTATGCGTGGGCGGTTGGGATCCAGTTGTGCTGCCATCCATGGGACGTCGAGGAGATTTTAGGGTTGCAGTAAGCAAGGCGGGTTCAGCTGGACACAGTGTAATGAACCAGCCTTGGTAGTAAGTATGAACCGAAGTTCATAAGAGTAATGAAATATCACCAACAAAAAGTTCGCCGAAGTGCTGACTGCTGAATTTCTTATTTTAATACTAGATTCTTCTCCTATCTTAGGTTAACAGTTTTTTTTATGAACACCATATTCTATGTTATTTTTTTTCGAAAGTGACTTTCAATCACATCTCTAATAATTTCTATTTCAATATATTCTATAAAAAGGTCGAATGGTTTATATCAAACTATGTGGACTGACATGTTTTCTTTCATATTTATTACTCTTGTTTTCTTAAACTTACGGTATAAAAAATGTATTAAAAAAATGAAATAATCCGCTATTCATTTATCATGACCTACGCGGAAATGTTATTTACTTACTGTTTTACTGAAAAATATAGTAGAGACACATATCGTTAAATCTTTCGGGCTTACGCACGTTTCGAGCTGGCCGTGCTGCTGTTTTCTTGACAACATCCGTTGCATCGTCTGGACGGTCTGCAGCGATTACTGAGTGGCCTTCTGCAGTATGTTCCTGTTCCCCGATGTTACCACTGAGCATTGGAGCAGGCTTAAGGTCATTGACGCTACGCGTGTATTGAACTCCGCGATCGCTCCTAACCACTACCTTAGCCCCATCTCGTGATAGAACGGTGAATCTTTCATCGGAAAATTGTGGATCTGTTTTTCCTTTCTTTTGCATTGCCATCAATACGATGTCGCCAGCAGATATATTTGAGTATTTTGCACCTCTACGACTGTCAGCATACTTTTTGCTTTGTAGTTTTGTCATTGCATCCATGTCTCGTACATTGTCTCGATCGACGGTATTTTCTGATGCAGGATCCCAGAGTGCAGGAAATGTACCTCTGTGCCGCCATCCTACTAGTAACTCGAATGGAGTGATACCGAGTCTAGCGTGCGGCTTAAGCGTGTTATGCACATGTACGTATTCCTGAAGTGCGTCACGCCAGTTTTTACCTTCGACTTTGGCTGCTGACAATGCCTTGATGACCCCTTGATTTTGGCGCTCTACAGCACCGTTTGTCTGTGGAGACAGGGGGATGGACTTTCTCACCTAATAATAACGAGAGTTAAATTATACATATGCATATATGTTCCCCATATATATATACTACAACTGTAAATTACCTTTACGCCTTTTCTTTCCCAGAATTGAACAAATTCATTACTCTGGAATGGTGGTCCATTGTCACTTTGGATGACAAGCGGTGAGAAAAACCTTTTGAAGCGCTTCATTGGTACTCCTCGCATCCGTAGACCTCATTTCAACAACCGTTAGGTATCTCGAGTATGTATCAACCAATACCATGAACTCTCCAAATCCGCAACCGCTAACCATCAGAAAATCAACCTGCAGTATCTCCCACGGTCCTTCTGGTAGTTGACGGCTGGAGAGTGGGATTGGTGGATTTCTTTTGGAAATCACCACGCTTGTGTTGCAATCTCTCACGAACTTTTCGACGTCACCACTCATCCCTGGCCACCAAAAGTATTCTCTTAAAATCCTCTTCATAGCAGGGCATCCTATATGTCCCTTGTGTACCTCTTGGATGGCCTTTTCATGAAGACTCAAAGGAAGAACGACCTTATCCTCTTTGAAAAGCATTGGGTCCAAAACTCGTAGATCTTTCAGCTGTGCCTCGTAACTCACCAGATGTCTTGGCCAAGTGCCAGACTTCATCGCATGACGTACTGCAACCAAGGTTTCATCGTTCTCGGATTCCAGCTCAATGTCATGCCATGTTATATTCATTGTGCCGACTTCCAAAGAATATACAGTGAGAGGCAAAATAAAGTGCCCACCTTACCAGTTTTCGAATTTCTCTCATTGATTTGGTTCAAATTAAAGTTAACACACCTAAATCTTTTGTGATATTTTATTTTTGATGTTCTTTTAAAGTTGCACTTACGAAATTTTGATAAAAAAAAGAATTTTACTTAAAGAAAAAGAAAATCAATTTGTATTGAAAAAAAAGTAGTGACAAAAATAAGTGCCCACTTCCTTCTTGGCCCCAGAAAAGATGATTTAAGAAAAATAAAAAGCAATTTAATAGTTAATGTGTCCTCCTTTGGCCTTAAGGACTTGCTGGAGGCTCTTCGGCATGCTTTTCACCAGGTTTTGTAGGTGTTGTGGATCTAGTTCTTCCCAGGCGCGCTCCAAGGCTTCAAAATAATTATTTTTGTTGGTAACACCAGTTTTTTCAACCCTGGCATCGAGAATCGCCCACAAATTCTCGATGGGGTTGAGGTCTGGGCTTTGTGGAGGCCATTCCAGCGGTTTAATCCGACAAGACCGGAAAAAAGACTTGGTCTTCTTTCCAGTATGCTTCGGGTCGTTGTTCTAGAGAAATATGAATTTCTCTTCAAGGCCCGTCTGGATCAGCGAAACCTCCAGATTTTCCAGCAAGATGTTAATGTAGGAATCTGCCATCATTATTCCGTCGATTTTCACGAGGTTTTCTACTCCACTCCATGAAAAACACCCCCAGACCATCACATTTCCTCCTCCATGCTTCACCGTTCCTTGGATGTGGTGCTCTGCATCACACACGAGCCCGCCGCTCTCGGTTAGACAGCTCGAGCTTCAGGAGCGCCACATCCAAGGAACGGTGACGCATGGAAGTGTGATGTGATGAAATGTGATGGTCTGGGGGTGTTTTTCATGGAGTGGAGTAGGAAGCGTCGTGAAAATCGACGGAATAATGACGGCAGATTCCTACATTAACATCTTGCTGGAAAATCTGGAGGTTTCGCTGATCAAGACGGGCCTTGAAGAGAAATTCATATTTCTCTAGAACAACGACCCGAAGCATACTGGAAAGAAGACCAAGTCTTTCTTCCGGTCTTGTCGGATTAAACCGCTGGAATGGCCTCCACAAAGCCCAGACCTCAACCCCATCGAGAATTTGTGGGCGATTCTCGATGCTAGGGTTGAAAAAACTGGTGTTACCAACAAAAATAATTATTTTGAAGCCTTGGAGCGCGCCTGGGAAGAACTAGATCCACAACACCTACAAAACCTGGTGAAAAGCATGCCGAAGAGCCTCCAGCAAGTCCTTAAGGCCAAAGGAGGACACATTAACTATTAAATTGCTTTTTATTTTTCTTAAATCATCTTTTCTGGGGCCAAGAAGGAAGTGGGCACTTATTTTTGTCACTACTTTTTTTTCAATACAAATTGATTTTCTTTTTCTTTAAGTAAAATTCTTTTTTTAATCAAAATTTCGTAAGTGCAACTTTAAAAGAACATCAAAAATAAAATATCACAAAAGATTTAGGTGTGTTAACTTTAATTTGAACCAAATCAATGAGAGAAATTCGAAAACTGGTAAGGTGGGCACTTTATTTTGCCTCTCACTGTAGCAGATTTTTGTCATCATCTTCTTCGAAGGGCTCATCTATTTGCGCCTTCGATATGAGTCGTGAAAGGGCGTCCGCTACATTCAAAGTTCCGGGTATTCGTTTAACCTTGAAATCATAAGCTTGTAGACGTAAAGCCCACGATTCTGCTCGCGATACAGCTCGTTTGCTCGATTTATATCCTTTGCCAAAAATAAACTCGTTGGCTTCGGAATAGGTACGTACCACAAAGCTTTTTCCCATCAGATAAAACGTGAATCGTTCTATTCCCCACACCATCGCAAGGGCTTCTCTTTGTGTTTGAGGATATCGCATTTCTGATGCTGTCAGTGCCTTGGACGCACAAGCGATCACTCTGGGAATACCATCCTTGTTGTATTGTGCAAGAACTGCGCCTAATCCAAATGGAGAAGCATCCACGTACAGTTCCGTATCATCATTAGCACTAAAATATCCAAGTTTCGCTATTGTTTTCAGCGCTTCCTCTTTCAGGTACAAGAATTCTGCCTCCTCTTCTTGACCCCAGTAAAAATGTTGCGCTTTAGCTAATTCTCTTAGCTTCATGGTCTTGTCAGCTCTATTAGGTATGAAGCGTTCAGTAAAGTTCATTAAACCCAAGAAACTTTTTATTTCATTCTGTGTTTCCGGTCTGCGAAAAGTTCGAATGGCCTTCAATTTCTCGTCTTCCACTCTAACTCCATCATGACCCAATTTGAATCCAATGAATTTCACTGACTGCTGTCCAAAGACACATTTTTCGTCGTTTATGCAGACGTTATGCTCACGGAGCCTTCGCAGCACTTCGTCTAGGTTTTCGTCATGTTCTGCTTTTGTCTTGCCGGACACAAGAATATCATCAAGATAGTTTCGAACTCCTTTGCACCCTGCTAGAACGATGGTCTGCATAATCTCCTGAAATATGTCTGGGGCGTTTGTCAAACCAAATGGGAGTCTTTGGAATCTGTACATTGCGTTTCTCGCGAAGAAATTTGTTAGGTGGCGCGAAGTTTCGTCCAAAACGACATGGAAAAAGGCACTGTTCAAGTCTATCGTCGAAAACCATTTACAACCAGGTAAATCGGAGAGAATGGATTCTAATGTGGGCATCTTGAACGGTGTTCTAATAATTGCCTGATTAGGCCCCCTGAGATCAACCACTAGTCGAATATCATTTTTGCCCTTAGGCACCACCAAAAGGGATGAGCAATATGATTTATCCATTAAGTCCGTAACGCGTTCAATTATTCCTGAATTCAGTAGTTCGTCAATGCGCCGTTCTGTCTCAGCTCTAAAGGCCGGAGGGATATTTGTAAAAATCTTCCTCGACGGCGGCATAGTGTCATCGTATCTGAGGATGACAGGTGGGACATTAAATTTTCGAAACTTTTCGAATACGTTTAGTGAACTAATCTCTCCTGGAAAGTTTCCCTGTCCTGTTTGGATCGGAACACGCAGACCTAATTGCAGTACACTGTATCTAATTGCAGTATCCCTGCCTAATAGCGCACGTGCTTTGTTGATCACATAAAACTTTTCCATGTAGCTGGGTCGATCTTGGGATATTGTCAGTTCTGCCACGAATGTAGCGACTACATCAATCTTACCTGAAGATGCGTATGCTTTAAGTGGCTTATCTGTACCATATTTTATGCACAGTAGTTCACCATATGATTCTCGCATTAATGTTTCGAATGTATCGCTGCCAATCGTGTTAACATCTGCGCCTGAATCAATTAGGAATGTGATTGGAGTCCTTGCAACTTTGCCCACGACTTCGCCAGTTGAAAAGAACTGTCAGTTCAAATGGGAGTTGCTGTAGAAAATTTCTTTAAGGAATCGGCGAGAAATTTCTTTAGCGATTCCTTTTCAGTAGCAAATCAGGCTTTAAGCTAAGTATGCTGTTTCGCTCAAGAAAAGCAAAGACATTCCTTGATTGAAAGGGTCAAGAAATTTCCTACAGAGAGCCCCCTTTGAAGTGACATTTCTTCTCAACTGCGTACTGCGATCAGAAAAAAAGTGATTTTCTTGACCATTTCTTGAGAGAAATTTTCCACGCATCGAGATAGGCGATTCCTTTTCTTGTCAGTAGCAATCCGGCCTTTAGACAAAAATTACAATATTTTGAATAAGCAATCATTCTTAAATGAACTGATTAAGAGCAATATAACAAATATCATAAATTTGGGTTGTAGTATAACTTTTTTCAGTAAAACTGCTTCTTTTCAAAATATTTTAAAAGTGAAAAAATGATTTTTTTTTTGCAAAATTTAATATTTGCGATAACAAAAAAAAAAAAAAAATGTGTGTAAAAATTGTGAATTTTTAGATAAGTAAAATTTATGTTATGTCTGAATTGCGATTGAAATTTCATGGTCATCATGGGTTCAATGAAAATATTCCACTCTTTCTGGAGACTACCTTTTTTCCAACAACCTTGGAGTAAAAATCTAAAAAAAAATTATACGAGTTTTCTTGTCTAATTCAGTACATTTTTCGAAAAATTTACTGTGTAGAAAGCTTGCCCGCCGCCACCAGGTGCGCTAGTGTTCGCGTTAATTTTGGCAGCTGTTTTTGTTGTCATCTTTGCTATCTGTTCTGTGCTGCGTGGCCATGCAGCAACGAACATCGATGACACGCTTAGGGGGGTAGCATGCTGGCGCTTTGCCAACTTCCCGGGTGGTCCTTACCTCCAATTGTCCGCTGAAGGCGGGCAGGGTCAACCACAACGCCCGCACCCAGCTGTTCCGCAAGTATCAAGAACTGATACTGCGGGCTCCGCTATTTGACCTGCTGAAGGCTCAGGCCATATCAGCTATCACCAGCTGGGATTGTTGACGAAGGGGCCTCCACCTGCCCCGAACAACCAAGGTTCGTATCCAACTCAGTAGACCGGCTCCACGACAGCAACGTTACCAGGATGTTCTACCCGCGGCCACTTTATCGCTGTAAGGGTCGAGGCACCGGAATTTTCTTCTAAACCTGCACAAACTGGACATTCGGGAGAACCCGCATGACCGAAACGGTGCAAATACTGTCTAAAGCAACCATCGCCCGAAAGGACCTGTGTCAGGTGGAATGTTAGTTCCCCATGGCGCCTATTGACCCAGATATCTACCCTCGGAATCAACCTGTGGGTCCACCCTCCTTTTGTGGAACTGTCCCACGCACGTTGCCATCTGACCATAGAGGCCAGTCTGGCAGTCGTGCGTATGCCTCTTGTGCCGCGCATTTCGAAGCACTCTATGTCTTCCATGATAAGGATACGAATAGGCACCATACCGGTGATGACGCAGAGTGCATCGTGTGACACGGTACGGTACGCGCTCGAAACCCTCAGGCATATTAGCCTATTAGTACTTTCTAGCTTACTACGGTAGCTGTAGGTACTTAAAGCCGTGCCCCAAGCCGGGCCACCATACCTCAATATGGACGAGGCGACACTGTCCAGAAGCTTACGCTTATTGGTGTACACCGCAGAGCTATTGGACATCATCCGGGGCAGTGCCACAATAGCTGTGGAGGCTCTCTAGCAGGCATAATCGACGTGACTACCGAAGGTAAGCTTATCGTCAATCATTACCCCCAAGTGTTTGACGGAGCGCTTCGAAGTGATCGTGCAGTCGCCTTCCCTGATCACCGCTTGCTGCACCGACTTACGGTTGTTGACAACAACCGCCTCAGTTTTGTGGTGAGCCAAACCCAGTTTCCTGGAGCTCATCCACTCCTCCACAATTGCGATCGAGTGGGCTGCAGTCAATTCCACTTCTTCGATCAATTCACCGTAGACCTCCAGTGTAATATCGTCGGCAAAGCCAACGATGACCACACCCGCCGGGAATCTTAATCCCAACACATCGTCGTACATGACATTCCATAACACCGGACCCAGAATGAAACCTTGAGGGACTCCTGAGGTTATGTGAAATCACTTCCGAACCACCTCTGTGTCGTAGACTAGTACCCGATTCTGGAAGTAACTCCCGAGAATCTTATACAGGTACTCGGGTATCCCCACACGCAGGAGCGCCCAACTAGCACTATTGAATGCGTTCTTTACATTCAGAGTCACTACTGCACAGTAGCGAATCCCCTTCCTCTTACGCTTGAGTGCTATCTCAGCGGTTTTTTTTTCCAACCGTCGAAATAGCATCTACGGTCGACCTCCTTTTCCGGAAGCCGAACTGGTTGCTTGAGAGACCATTTACACCCTCGGTGTACCTCAACAGTCTGTTGAGGATGATCTTCTCGAGCACCTTCCCCGCCGTGTCGATCAAGCATATTGGTCTATATGCCGACGGGTCACCGGGTGGTTTTCCCGCCTTTGGCAATAGTGCCAGGCTCTGCCGCTTCCACACCTCTAGAAAAACTCCCTCGTCCAGGCATATCTGCATTGCAGATCTGAACATTTCTGGAGCCTCCGCAATTGCAACTTTGAGGGCCAGGTTTGGAACTCCGTCCGGACCTGGTGCCCTACCTATTCTGAGGGATTTTGCAATCCCTGCAAGTTCCTCATCGGTTACTCCTCATCGCCACTAAGCCAGCTGTCCTACGAAGGAGGCTAAGGACTAGGGTTATGGTGCGGAAAAAGCCCCTCGATGATCCCCTCCAGCATCTCTGGAGATTGCTCTGTAGGAGCCATTGCACCTCTTGTCTTTGCCATAACGATCCTGTAGGCATCGCCCCACGGATTCACATTGGCACTCTGACAGAGTCCCTCAAAGCAGGCCTTTTTGCTTGCCCTCATCTCGGACTTCAGCGCGACTTTGGCAGCAGTGATTACCACCCGTCGTTCATCTCGCTCATCTTCAGTACTCTCTAAGTACTTCGTTATTGAAGTACGATGTCTTCCACCTACGAGGCTTGGCCTTGACCTAGCCGCTGTTTCCGCTACCCGCTGCCTGCTGTTGTTGTAGTCGATACTGTAACGAGTGTAGGCATTGTCTACCCTCCAGTTCGAAATACTTGTTAGGCCAGGACTACAAAAAGTAACGTCGATAATCGACTCCACTCCGTTTCGGCTAAAGGTTTTTTTAGTACCAACATTAGCCAGATCGACATCTAGCTGGTTCGTGATGCGGCTTCCCCATTCCACGGCCCAGGCATTGAAGTCACCCGCTATTACTACTGGACTTCGCCCTGTCAGCACGGCCGTCATACAGTCCAGCATCTGCGTCAACCGCTCGGTCGACCAGCTCGGAGGCGCATAGCAGCTACAGAAGAGGATCCCGTTTACCTTGGCGATCACGAAGCCCTCGTAGGTAGTAGACACCAACTCCTGGACGAGGTATTAACCCGTCGTCTATATCGTCGCCATTTTTCCGGATCCAACCGCGACCCAGTTGCCGTTACCGGCGGGTATTCGGCATGGGTCCGATATGATGGCAATATGCGTCTCCCACTCAGCAACTGCCTGATACAGCAGTTGCTGAGCTGCGTCACAGTGGTTCAGGTTCAGCTGCGTTACCTGCACTGTGACTTTTTAGCTATGGCTCTTTTGAAGGTCGGGCACCTTGAGCCTCCCGTTGGATACTTCCCGAAACAAATCAAACACTTGGGAGGATTTTTGCATCCTAGTGCCTTATGACCTTCCTCACCACATCGCCCACATAACTTGGTCCTATCAGGGCCTTTACAGCCCCAGGACTTGTGTCCCGGTTCCCTACACCTGAAGCAGATCACCGGTTGCTCGTGTATGGTCAATGAGCATGCTGACCAACCCACCTTGATCTTCCCTACCAAAGCGGACTTATTAGCATACGCCACAGGTAGCTGTACTAAGACCACCTTAGTTCCTGCCGGACCTTTCTGTAGCCGAACGACTGCGGTAGGCACCTGTACCTCGCACTGTTGCCGCAGTGCCGTGACGAGCTCTTCTGCGTCAGTGTCAAAGTCACTGCCGGTGTTAGAGCCCTCACCTCGACACCCCTGCCAAGGACCTCTTCCGCCAAACTTTTGTATGCGGCGCCCTTGCGCTTCTTGTAACGCTTGAGCTCGAGGATCATTTCACCTGTACGAGTGCGTCTGACACTGCGTACGTCGGCTCCTAGATCTGCGAGCTTCACGTCGCTGGGCATCGCCTTCAAGACTTCCGAGTACTTGGACTCTTCCCTTGGCACCTACCCTCCTAACTTTCTTTGGCCTGGTATCCCTACGCTCCTGCACTTCGTGTTTCTTGTTTCGCTTCTTTCGCTCCACAGTTGTTGCTGAATCGACTATCGACAGGACGTTCTGTACTCTTTACCATAGCAGTACCATGGACTGGCGCGTTGATGACAATTATACTCATAGCGATCATCAAGCGATTCGTTATATGTATAAAAAAATTTAGTACTGACATGTTTAGCCCAAGTGCGAGGTTGAAAAAGAGCACGCTTCGACGTCGAGATACTCACTGAAGCCCAGAGGCTCGAATGGAACACTCCTCGATGAAGAGCACGCTGCTGTGATACGAGCGTGTGATGCTTCCATGCCGAGAAAAGCCCCTCCCAGAGAGAGCAGGCCGCCGGTATACTGGTGGTGTGAACCAAACGCAAATCTTTGAGCGATCTTCCTTCGGACTAGACTAAGATTGCAACGTGCATGCACAGAAGCACAAAGAGAAGAGCGTGGTGTAGCATTCAGGGAGGCAAAGTAAGCTCTTTAAAAAGAAAATCAAGAGTTGGAAACGGGCATGGTTTGATAGTCGGGGGGCGACCGGGACCTGGAACCAGGTTTCTGGCCTGCAGTCAGCCCAAGCACAATCTGCTTAGGAGACGTGGCGGGGATTTAACGCTGGATTCTGTTGAATCTCTTTTCAACACAGTTTCAAAATCAACTCTGTACGAACGAATGGTACCGCTTTCAAAGCACTAGACCATAATAAGGAGTGCCATCCGGCACATTAGGGCCCTTTACCTATATAGTAACTCGGTACAACGGAACTGACAGTCACACGCTATGTCTGAACCAGACGATTATAAAAATCGAATGTACATCGGATTTTTTCTCGCTAGAGTTCAGTATTTGGGATATATTTTAATAATCGGAAAGCTTCAAAATATTCCATCGGTGAAATTCTGATTTTATTCACTTTTTAGCCATTTTTCATACTAAATCCCATGAAAATCACGTTTTCGACGCATTTCAGCCCATACAAAATGTATGGAAAAAATTTCACCGATAGAATATTTTAAAACCTTCCGATTATGAAAATATAGACCAAATACTGATCTCTAGCGAGAAAAAATCCGATGTACATTTGATTTTTATAATCGTCTGGTTCAGACATAGCGTGAGTCATATTATTCAACTCCCCAACTAAGAACGGATGACACGGTACGGTTACCCCCGTCCTGGTAAAACCTTGTAAGGCCTCCAAATACGATCAAAACTCGCCACCTTAGTCGTTGAAGTAAGCTCAGATGCAAATTCCTGACTAGCGCCGATCCGGCTCTGAACACGATACTCCATAAGAGACCTTGTTAACCTCTAGCATGGCCTCACTGCTTGCATAGACAACCATGGGATCACGAGGTCGACTACTCATCGCGGTAGAGATAGCGGTTTGAAGGGCGACCCTACAGCAGGCCTGCCCAGCGTACGGCCTGCGGGCCGCATCCGGCCCCCCGCTCCATTTTGTGCGGCCCGCGGAGAGCTTTAAGATTCTTCTTATATCTGGCCCCTGCACTGCTCTAGAACTAGATATTTTAACATTCCAAGGTTGATTATTCAAACTTTAGATTCTTAAATTTTGTTCTGAGATATTCTATTTTGTAGATTATCTACCTATACATGTTTTTTTACCTGTACAAATTCACTTGATTTCTTAAATTGTGGAAAATGTTCCATTGGAAATAATACAAAATTTTATGAGGATTAAATATGTACGAGGAATCTCGCCAATAACATTCTTTACTATTATATGACAACATTGAATTTATATCAAGTTCGAACAAAAGTTGTCGACAAAAATATTAAATTCAAACGCTATCTTACTAAATCATAAGATGGATTTTTTAAAACATGAATTTTATGCATCAGAAGGATTTCAACCAATATAAGGCTGATCCAGAGGCAGGTTAATGACTTTTAAAATTTAATACAGCATTCTTTGATAAATTTTACGGACAACTAAGGCAGGATTCTCACAAAGAGTCATTTTGTCACAGAATCCTAGTAGGATTTCACAGAATGATAGCAACAACTATCACCGAATAGTGAATATTAATTTGTAAAATTGACTTAATGAATTAATTTCTTACAGTATTCTGAGTAGGACAGAATTCTCATGATTTTAGATCAGGATCTTACAATTATTTTAGAGTGTGGTCCTGCGGAATATGAAAGAAAATTGTCACAGATTTCTTCGCTGGATTATAGTAAAACCCAAGGCTTCAATCTTATCAAACTCTTGTTAGGGTTTTCAATCAATAATAGATGAAATTCTGTCAGAATATCACAACATTTTCGATAGAATGCTAAGAATGATTTTTATAAAATCTTGAACAACATTCTCACAGAATTGTGAAGAATTTCTATACGAATCCTTGGCTGATTTTAGGCGTAGTCATAAGCACAATTCTCATAGAATTATCGAGATTATCATAGAAGCAAATACTATTGATATTTCTGCAAAAGATTATTTGTAAATTTTATTTCATTCCACAAGAATTTTATAGGAATTTCTGCATTTAAAAAAGTTTGGCCCGCCATCCAATATTGTTTCTGAGTTTTGGCCCGCGGTTGAAAAAGTTTGGACAGGCCTGCCCTACAGCATGACAGGAGATAATAACGACAACGCAATGAATGTAGTGAATCCGTTCGCAAGAAGTGGTTTACTGAGGTCACCACCAACGTTGACAGCAGTAGAAGAATCAGACGCAACAGTTGCAAAAGAAGAAACAGGAGTAAAAACAGTAAAAGCTGTAGCAGCAACAACAGAAGACACAGAACCACAGAATCTAGGGTGCAGTAGGTTGAATGTAGTTCCACAAAATTCGAAGGAAATAGTGGCTAAGTGCCTTGCGGAGGAACTCCATAATTACGTGGTCAATTAGAATAACTTGCGTAATGAGATAAAGATCATGATTGTAAAGATCCGAATGGAACTTTCATCGGTGGTGAAAGAGTTCGATACGGCAGTAGTGAGAGCCGAAACAGAGGAGAACCCACCGAGAGATTGGGAACCAGGAGGATACAAGAAACAGAGGTGACAGGATGCTAGGGCCACCGCTAAAAGAGAGGTGCGAGACATTAGTAATATGAGCGACATTCCACGGGAGAAACACTGCACGCAAAATAAAAATCTCTTACAAAAATTGCAAGGTCCCACCTAATACAATCTCTGCATAAGAACAATACAATAATTGTATTGTGCCTACCGGCAGCTCATTGTATTAAAACGTTTTACTTCATTTTATCCAACACATGCAAACATCCCCTTTTAAACTTAAACGCACGCAGCCATGTCTAAAAATAACTCGCTCTTTTGGACGAAGTGGGATAGCATTATGTGATACATCAGCTGCACAGTATGCTATCCTTCTTTCGTGTCCAGTAGACATTTGAATACAGTCAGGTCTCCAATTAGGCGCACTACTACTACGCGAACATTAGAACTTATTAGAATTCATTTTTTAAGGTATTATTGAATATCCCGTATGTGCTAAGAGATAGCTCAATGCTGTCTTCGACGGTGTTTCAGTACTCTTTAGATCTACCTTAAAGAGTAAATGATCATCCTTTAAGTTGATAACGTGGCCAGTGTTTCCAACATTATTATAGTTATAATAATATATATATATATGGCCTTCCTTAGCCAAGTGGTAAAGTCCGCAGCTACTAATTAAAGCCAAGGGCTGGATTCTCGGTCGGTCCAGGATATTTTCTCAATGGACATTTCCTCGACTTTCCTGGGCTTAGAGTATTACCGTACCTTGTCACACGATATTCGAATGCTGAGAAGTTGGCTATGTCCCTGTGGGGACGTAATGTTAGCAAAGAAATAAAGAAAGGAACATGTACACGCAAGTGGGTAGTGGAAAGTGTATAGTTGAGATACTTCAAATACTAAAGACTTTAAATTGAAATAAATGAGGTCATGTATAACTTTTAACTTGACTACCGCTAAAAATAAGCGGTATGCTTAATTGATTTTTATGTAAAATTGAAAAAAATACAGCCGGAGTTTTGAAAAATGTATCTCTTCTTTTCACTTGCCTCTCAAATGAAACAATTTGAAAGTTTACCATTTTGAACAATAAATTAAAATACTAACAGTTATATTTACGATTTCTATCAACTTTAACATTTGTTAAGGAGTCCCAAATGAACAATAACATTGATAAAATGTAAATAAAGATGTAATGTAATGTTATTCTTGTCAGTTAAATTTTCTTTTGTTTAATTATGTTCGTTTAAATGATTCGACAACAATATAACTACAACAATTTCAATGTTAAATCTTACATCATGAGACAGCAATTGCATTCCTGCTCTGTTGATTTATTATTTATCTGTTATTTGTTCTTACAAAAGTTGGAGATGACATCGGATAATTCTATGGAAGAAATCGTTTCTTCGTTTCTTGGAACGGAATTATTAAATAGTACTTTTTTAGAACCTTTTTTTATGTTGATAGACCTATACCCCATTTTTATGTTTAGAATTGGCTTAATGGGATATTAATGTGTTCTTTAATATTGGATCTTTTCAATCAACGTCTTCCTTTCATTTGGCTGTCCGAAGTAGACACATTAATATCGTAATGTTTGGCAACATCTTTAAGAGAAGTTCCATGATTTCTTAAAGCTTTTAAGGCTTTGAGTAAAGTGTTTCTTTAATCAGCACGTCGTTTTTTTCTACGATAATTGCAAACTTCGTGACTTATAGCTATCTAAAGAGCAAACACAAATTCAATCGCTAATGATAAACTTTTCACTTGCCCCACGTGATTAGAAAATTGACGGTGTCATCGAAACCCCACGGTGTCGTTAGCACCTCATCAACAGCTACCTTGCGGAAGACTGTCGCGGTGACAGCGGTTGACAGATCGAACCGATACAATGAACTGTCAGGTCAATGACAAGGCAAAATTACAATATAGCGTGTGCACCAGTAACATGTAATACTCCAGATTAATTGTCTTGAAATTCTTATAAATTATATTACTTTGAATTTATCTCTCAAGTGAATTAAGGTAGTATACTTGTGTGAACTAGAACTCGACTTATAACTAAACATTTATTTAACTTAGAACTACATAACGTAAAATAGCCTAATAGTACGGAGAGGACAGTCGATCATAAGTACGTTTGATTGATAGCAGGTCTCTTGATAAAACCTTAGTCAGCAGGCTAGGTCCGACGAAGCCGAGGAAAAAAAAAAAGACTAAATGCACTAAACGTAAGAAGTTATACACCTTAAAACTTAACCTAAAACATGCCCTAAAATCTAATCTACATATGAACAGGAATTTAAAACGGCCCTGAACTTCGGACGAATAAAGGTCGTTAAGGATTTGGAACGCATACATCGTCTTTTTCTTGTTACAGCGGCACGCTAGTAACAGACGGTGTGTTATTTTTAGTTCATCGTCAAATTAATTCTAAAACTTTTTTTTTATTTCTGTTTGAAATTGTCAGAGAGGACAACTTAAAAATGGTACAAAAAATTATTTTCCGCAACTTGTTTCCACTGAAAATATAAAAATAAGATTGCACGATGCCAACTTGTTATGGAATAAAAGTTGACAGGTTGACAATGTTTCGATCTTTTATGCAATAATAGTGGAACAATCTCAGGAATCACTTACCCATCGTAATTATATGAAAGGTCTACTCATGATTTTTAAACGTTAATTCACATATTCAGTAAAATATTCATATTATAATATGATTAAAATAATTATTTTCACTTGCCCCATTTACCCCACGGTTCCTTACAAAAGATGCAAGGTCCTACATACTACAATTTCTGCATAAGAACTGTACATGAATTGTATTGTGTCCACCTGTAGCTCATCGTATTTGAACGTTTTACATTCTTTTTTTTTTTTCAATACATGCAACCATTCCCTTACAGCTTGTAACGCATGAATCCATATCTTAAAATAACTTATCTCCTCTTTCCGAATCAGTTGCGTCTTCTATTTAACGCATTCTTGAAACGTGAACTTTAAAACCAGTGAATATGGGATTTCATCGTTTCGGAGGTTTTCAGAGGTTTTATTATCCAATAACTTGTATGTGATTAAAGATAGCACAGTTTCAATAATCAGTACGTTCTAACCTTAAGAATGAAGATCATCCTTTAAGTTGACAACTTAGCCTTATATAGGATTTTATATAAACCTTATGGGACATGTATGTAACACTAAGTTTGGCTATGGAATTCCGTGCCCTCGGCAATTTTTCAAGCTGAATTTCAGTAGGGTGCCGGTGCCATTAGTGGACTACCTAAGCTATAAAAAATCATAACAAAATAACGAAAAGCCTTAGCAGAGATCTTTTGGCGTCATCAGAAAGATTTCAACCTCTTCTATATGGGAAAAATATAAAAAGAGTGATAAAACTAATTTTTAACATAAAATCGCTTGAGCCACTATTGGTACACGTGTTCCAGTAGTTGCGCTAGTGCTCCAGTAGTAGACGTTTGGGAATTATACAAGGAATTTTAAACAAAAAAGCAAATTTTTACACAGGTTTAACATTTTTCCCTTCAAACAGCAACTAATATCTTTCGAATGAAGCATTAAGAACATCTCTGGGACTGTTCTTCATTTTTATACATCCATTTTAAAAACTGCTTCCATCCGTTGATCCACTACTGGAACACGACGGCAACTATTGGTGCAAGGGTGCAAATTTTTTGCGTAAATTTAATTATTTATATGACTTTTTGATGAAATAAAAAGCTGAAATTTGGCAAATCGACTAAACTAGAGGCGATCTATCCACCAAAAATAGCACATGTCGTTTTTATCAAAAAATGTACGTTTTATTACATAGTCCAATCTACTGGTACATTACAACTATTGGTACCGGCACCCTAATAAATGACTTTTGTCAGCTGACTTTCAGTAAAATATTTTCTGTACATCAGCAAACAAACACCACGCATTCTGAGATCTTGTCGAATTGAGTTTCAAGCCTGTATTCGATGTTTTTCAGAGGAACATGCTGTATTCTAGTCTGAGCATCCAATGTGGTTAGAACTCATTACACACTTTTCAGTAATCCCTCTACCCCTTCTCAAAATCGAGTTTAGTTAACCATTTTCAGGAGAGGCATGTAAGATTCTAGTAGGGGTGTCAGTGGAGTCAGAATTGATTACTCACTTTTCTGTAGCCCTTATACACCCCCATGATTTTCTGCCTCATGGTTCCTGTTTATTGACAAATTTTGCCATTGGTTTTTTTTCTACCTATTATGTTATTTTTGGCCTAGGTAATTTCCGCATATGGGTATTTCCACCATTTGATTTTTTATTATGTTTGAAAATCGGAAAAATTGTATTATATAATTAATGGACAACCAAAGCAAATCATATGTTGAATATTTGTGGGAGCCCAGATAGCCGTCGCGGTAAACGCGCAGCTATTCAACAACACTAAGCTGAGGGTCGTGGGTGCAAATCCCACCGGTCGAGGATCTTTTCGGGTTGGACATTTTCTCAACTTGCAAAGGCATGGAGTATCTTCGTACATGCCACCGATATAGACATGCAAAAATGATCAAATGCGGAGGACAGCTCTCAGTTAATAACTGTAAAAGTGCTCAAAAGAACACTAAGCTGAAAAGCAGGGTCACTCACAGTTGGGATGTTACGCCAGAAAAAAGAAGAAAATACTTCTCCTGTAAGGTTCATCTTCATCTATTTAGATGCAGCACTCTTACTGATCAAATTCTCAGCTAAAAGGATAATCATCAACTCTTCAAGGTAGGTCGTATAGTGTACTAAAACATCGCCAAAGACTGAACTATCTTCTAATACATATCAGATATTCTGGGAATATTGTCGAAGATGAAATCCCATATATAACGCTGCTATTTACTACGCTCTTCAACCGTGTGTCTAATTGGAGACCTAACTGTAGTTACTTCCACTCTCCGGTTTCGCCAACAGCAGCAGGTGTTGTTTATAATTGTCTTCAAACATGTTCTTGTTATGAGACTGATATAGCCGTGATAAATAGCGTGTCATTTGATGGATAATCTGACTTTGACTCCCGGTTCGAATCCCGACCGCGACGGCAAGTTTTTTTTTGTAATAATTTAAATGACGCAGCCAACCTGTTTGTCATGCATCTCGAACTCGGCGCGAACACAAGCGTATTTTTCCGACTTCTTTCGCTTCTATCCATGTTCTTTGTTATACAATGCCTTGTATTGTCGACCATTACAATTTCTGTACATGCAACGATCTAATACAATTTCTGTATTAGAATCATGCAGAATTGTAATGAAATCTTACAGGCTCGGGTTGCGTGTGGAAAAAAGTCGTTGGAAGAAGGGAGTACACAAAAAAATAACCAGTAGAAGGAGGTACAAGAAATGGAACAAAAGAAGAAAGAAAAGCCTCCACCTCGGCGGAAGCCGGCGAAGAGGGATGCCGACCTCGTTAAGGCTAACGATGCTACGAAGTGCGAAGCTTGAGAGTCAGAGAAGACCCGATATTAAGGGATCTGGGGGAAAACGTGGTCAGAGCAAGACGTACACAAAAGGGTGAGATGCTCTTTGAGCTGAAGGAGAATCCTACAATTGACAATTTGGCTATTCAGGAGCGCATGGCTCAATCGCTGGGTGGAAAGGCAAAAGTGAAGACTGTATGCCCGGAGATTGTACTTGTTTGCAAGGATCTGGACGAAATTACGTCGGAAGAAGAGCTGAAGGTGCACTTAAATCACAGTGTAACTTAGGCAACGTGCAAATGGCGTTCCGATTGAGGAAGATGTATGGTGGTACACAGATAGCGATGATTCGTCTGCCAGTGACCGCTGCTAACAAAGTATTGGAGGTACACAGATAAAAATGTTTAAATTTCAATGTAGTGTAAACTAAAGAATATAGTAAAACTAAATCAAATTCATTTATTATAACAGCATCACGTTTAATTTTCAATTGAAGATGCATTAATTTTACATGATCGTGTGAATTTAGAGTGCATTCGATTGAAATATACTAGATTGATCGTTGAAATTTCAGTTAATTTTGATGCTCCAAATATGTGCATGAAAATAAACTTAAATTTACAACATATTTTTAACTGTGTAGGCAAAGTATCGATGGGATGGTCGAAATGCATATTGAAATGCAAGCAGAAAAAATTCAAGTGCTTAAGGTGAGGATGAATCGAAGCCAAACCTCAAATTTTCAAGAGCACAAATCTGGAGAACCAAACATTCGTTTAAGCTGAAAACTTAATCGATTGGTCACTAGCTGGTGGTAACCAATCGATTAAGTTTTCAGCTCAAATGGGTGTTTGGTTCTCCAGATTTGTGCTCTTGAAAATTTGAAGTTTGGCTTCGATTCATCTTCACGCTTTGGACGTTTTTCAGTCCGACTATCTGTGCAAGATCCTAAAGAGCTACTACCAGAGCAAAATCTTGGTGTACGAAACAAATGAAGGACAGAAGTCAATGCAAGTGACAGCGGACGTTCTTCAAGGTTCCATTCTCGGTCCAACACTTAGGAACGGGATGTTTGATGAAGTCTTGACGCTGCGGCTGCCCAGGAAAGTATTTTTTTCGGATGATCGACGATCGGCTGAATTTTAACAGCCACGTTGATAAAGGATGCGAAAAGTCCAAAGCAATGAATGCAATAGAGAGGATCATGCCAAACTTAGGCGGTCTAAGCAGCAGTACGAGGTGGCTGCTAGCTAATGTCACGTCACCGATAATGAGGTATGGATTTCCTGCTTAGGGCAAAGCACAGGACACATAACGGGACTGCAAAAAGCTGAATAATGCGTTCCGGCTGATGACAGTGTGAGTTGCAAGTGCGCATAGAACGATATCGTCAGATGCTGTATGTATAGCCGGTATTATCCCCATTTGCATAACATTATAACGAAGAGACGTCAGAAACGTGCGGTCAGAGTCGCATATATGGCAAGGTGGTGTTACCCTCACTCCCACTGAGCTCTAACTTTGTGCTGCGCCCCTCAGACACTCTTTCAGGGTCGGCTCGGATTCTGATCGGGAACACAATACGCACTCTTATCTTGATTATCGGTCGTTTATTGAGTGTACTTACAATTGAGGTGTGTGTATGTGTAGGTGTGTAGGTTCTTCGGTGGCCGGCCGGCGTAGGGACCTTTGCTGCAACGGGGACTTCGTCTGTTGAGAGCTAGCGATGGGCTACTAGCTTTCGGGATGCTGGGGTTCGGTCGGCTGAGTACCACGTGGACAATCGTGTATGCTCGCTATCTGGGCACTCCACTGTCGATCTCGGGTTCTAACCTCAGCCTCTCGATGATTGGGATTGGGTGGGGGAATCGGACGTAATCACGTGCCGCAGAATCGCGCCGTTGATGATCGGCCGAGCTAGACTAGCTCCGATTGGAGTACCTGCCGTGCACGTGCTTCGTCGTCCTCTTAGGCAAGGTGCTATGACTAGTTGACGGTTAGGTGACGTAATCATCGCAAACTTGGTAAAACACCAATGGGTCCTGATAGGAATAGAGGGAAATGGGGCCCATTAAGGACTCTGCTAACCGGTCCAGAATTTGCTAAGCTTTGCCTGATCCTAGAAGAATCTATGAGGGAAATACTGTCGACTCTCCACAACTCGATATTCTATTACTCGATATACTCTATAAGTCGATAGATTTTTCGGTCCCTTCAAATTTCCATACATCTTGCTCTTCATAAGTCGATATTTCTATAACTCGATATCTCCTCTAGTCGATGTCACGTGAGAGTTAAATTTCTCTCCATAACTCGATATCAATTTTAAAATCCTTCTTATTCGGGGAAACTAGGGCTAATTCTTGTATGGAGGTGAATACATACTTGCAAGCTGTAAAAAAAGTTAAAAAACATGAATTAAAAAAAAATATTGTCAATCAAAATAAAGTGATTTTTTGAGCATTTCGAAAAAAGTGTTTAAATAATGGTTCATCAAATACAATCAACAAAATAGTATTGCTTTCTTGCAGAAGTAATCATATATATATATTGAAAATACAAAAATTTGTTCCTTCGATTTTGGGATTATTTGCGTCAGTATATTCTATAACTCGATAATTCTAAAAGTCGATGGTCCCTTGAATATCGAGTTATGGAGAGTCGACTGTACTTCTCCTCTTCACAAATTAGACTAACTGTCTGATAAACTCTCTCAAATCACGACTTCACTTAAAGCGTTACTTGGTTCTTACTTCCTTGGTAGTTGGAGTGGAAAAGAACGGATCCGGTATGGACCGGTAGCTGACCCCAAATTTCCCTTTTCCTTTCCCTAAATGTCCCTTTTTATATCCTATGCTGATTTCGTTGACCAAATTTCCCATTATTCTTTGATCCCGGGTGGTGGGTGTTGTTTCGTGTATGTCAAGTGTAAATGTGTATTTAATTTGACCGTTCATAGTGGAATTTTATTACTTCAGTTACCTAACTCCTAACTAATCAATAAGGATTCTATTTTTACTAACATGTAGTATTTAATGGGTAGTTTCTTATAAGAATCATCAACTTGTGGCTAATACTGATTATTTTATGTAAATCATTAACTATTGATCAGTACCAGAGTTACTTGTGAGTTCCACACAAGTTCGCAACGAACAGTAGTATACATATGCTTTCCTTTGCTGTTTCGCGAGAGCGAACCAATCTCGCTCTGCTATGGCTTCTCTTTTAGGGTAAAGTACCTAAACGGTAACAGTGGCAGTACGAGTGGAACAGCGCGGAACAAGGAAGATGGACCCACCGGCTCATCCCAAACGCAAACCTATCGACGTAGATGAATAGGAAGCATGGAGAGGTGATATTCTACTTAAATCAATTCCTATCAGGTCACGCATGTTTTAGAATGTAGGTAACTCCAAAGATTCGGGCACGCAGAGTCGCCACACTGCTCAGATTGGTCAAACATCTAGGAGACAACGGAACATGTAAGTTTTGACTGCCAAAGATTCGCGGAAGTGCGGAATGAAATGCTCGGAAACAGCGAGGGAAATGTTAACCCCTACAATATCGTGCAAAAAATGTGTCATCACGAGAGTATACGTAGCAAGTGGTGAACTGGACGATTACGCAAATCATGTCGTCGCTGCAACAAAAATGGCGAGAAGACCAGAGGGCGTCGAATAGCGACCGGAGTAGGCAAGATCCTCCGTCGGCGACTAGACAGTGTAGTGCTGGCATAGCATATTACCGACAAAATTAATCGTCGGAGAAAGCCTACATATATGGAAACTACCCAAGGTGGAAATCGGAAAATCCAAAAATATTTGCCTTTTTGAAGGTCGTTACCTTCTACATGGTATTTTTCGAATAAGTACGCGTTTGTCACTACCACTATTTAAACCCACATCATGGAACTTGATTTAATGGGTAATTATTTTGTTGTTTAGAATTAACTTCTGAAATTTATCACGTGAATCCTCCAGAAAATCTATGAAGAAATGCATAATTTGCCTGGAATTCGGGGATTCGGTTGTTACGTTTAATGCTTTCATTTTGACACAAAACCATGAAAAAAGTCCGTACTTTAAAGTAAGTAATTTCCACTTTCACTAAATATACTGCTTTCAAGCTGTAAAACAACAGTAGAAAAAATATCGACAAGAAAACGGGTTTGAAAGAGGCCTCTTTTCTATTCCTGCCATAAAAAAACTACCACAGGGCAAAGCATCCAAAAGGAAATAGACCAGTGGTCCTCAGCCTAACGGATTATGCGGGCCAACTCAATGCTTTCAAATCAAAGCGCGGGCCGCAATATAAGTTAGGTCGATAAAAATATGATTATTTTAACTCCTTCACTAGCAGCTCATTTTTTACCGCAAAATAGATATTCATATCGCGATTACTTTCTTGTTTCTCGATATTTTTGCACCATATTTTGACAAGTTATCAAAAAACTATTCTAGTCTGAGAATGTGTGTCGATTTTGATGATTGGTTATCCGGAGTTTCACAAAATTCCTTGGGGGACCGTCGTGTAGCAATAATCAACGTCAATTTCGCGGGCTAAAAAAATTCTATCGTAGTATTCAAATATTCACTATTCGGAAGAATTCATCAATGAGAGTATGTTGTGAAAAAATGAGTATTATGAGCATTTAGGTTTCTGGTACCACGCTGGCCAAATAAAGATCTCGAAAACTTCAATAAACATCATTCCGTAATTTTCAGATATCTCCAAAAATACTTAACCGATTTGTATGATCAATTCAGAGTAGGAATCACGTTTTGAATATTTATTTTTCGGTAAAAAATGAAGCTGCTGGTAGAGGGGTAAATGTCCGAAACCACTTGGAAGCTACAAAAAGAGGGATAAAAATAAATAAGAAAAAATTAGCTAAAGAAAGGAATTTCTTAAGTTTTTATTTTAAAAATTCATCTTTGCCCTTTTTTAATCGTCTTCTGAATCATCATTTTAGCTGTATTTTACTTCAAAAATTTGAAATAGAGTGTTCAAGAAAATATGGATCTGTTTTTTTATTCCCTTTAAAATTCTCGAGTTTTCAAAAGGAAAGGGGGTGATTGACATCAAAGAAAGTTAGTATTTGTATCAGCCTAATGATTAATATTAATGACTCCACATTAAATTGAAAATATCTATCCTTAGCAAAGCTCTCTCCAGGATAATATCATGGTCCAAATAGTACAGAAAACTATTTTTACGCGGTTCATATAAAAAACAGAGCACAGAACTACAGAAACCTTTTCACGCGTTGGAACAGTTTTGAATTTACGATACAATTGATATTTTTAGAGGATGTTCTGTTCTTTCCATAGTTGATTGAAACAATCTATTTGTCAGTAGTTTTTGATAGTTATTCAAATGTTCATCATCGAAAATATTCAAACAAATCCGCTATGATTTTGACAACCAACTTTCTATTAAAATCATGCGGGCCACATTATAATAGAATTCAAAATTCGTTCGCGGGCTGCACAAAACCTTCTCGAGGGCCGCACTTTGATGACCACTGAAATAGACAAACATTCCTCTACCGTATTTTCCTTCGTCATGCGGGTGGCATTGCTGTTGTGACAAAGTCCTATAGGGAGCGCTTTCCGTGCCGTTGAAAGCTGCTGGATTGATCAAAACGAAAGGTTAACAAAAAGGTCATTGTTGTTGTAAGGCGCTTTGATCCGGTAGGGGTGCGAGAATTCACACCACCTGACCTTTTCCGGGCTGGACCTTAATTTGTGCTATGAGGGTGGAATTGAAAAAATGTTGACCTTCGATTTTGTTTCTGATGAGATGCTGGACATTTTTTTGTGGGATCATTTAAAGGCTTTCAGAGCATTTTTTCGATTTTATTCCACTTTAATGATGAACTGTAGAAATGGTATATCATTAAAATTACATCGTACTGCAGATTCGAACAGCAAGAAAATAAATATTTTCCGCAAATTATGACAACTAACTAGTGAGAAGCAGTAAATGCTATTTTCTGTGGTAAGATACAGAGAAAATGATTATACTAGAGAAACGCGGAGAGGATTTTGCCTTTGTTTATAAACAATATTTGCAATGACTATCATAATTGAGGTCATTCAAACAATATTTTAGTATGCGTGTCATCATGTCAGTCGCCATAAGAAACAAAGCTTATCAATGACGTCACTTTCGAATCGCTTTTCACTAACACACATCCATCGTCTTTTTTGCGTAACATCTCTTTGAGTCTCATTGAATTTGCTCGATTGGAACCACGTTTGACGGTTCAATTGGAACCTTTGGTTTCAGAATCAGCGCTTCTCTATATAAACAAATTCTCTGATAAGATAAACTGTGTGTACCTTGTTTTACTATGAGCCATTTTACGAGACGTTTCGGAACAGCTGATCGCCGCAACGGCGTCAATTGACAGGAGACCTGGGATTAAATCCAGCGTGATTTTCAATAACGCCTCATCTTACCAAACGAGGACATGGAGAAAATGACAAAAAAGAGATCCAAAAATGTTCGTTACTGCAACATTACACCTAGTTATTGTATCAGCTACCTCTTTGTTACCCATATTGCACATAAAAAAGCACTTTTGTGATCAGAAATATTTTAATAATTTTTCTCCATTTAAGTTTTCGCCTGGATGTAAAGCTACGCTAGAAATGCGCACAGTCATCAACCATCATCATCGCGAAAACTGACGCCGATGATTGAAAAATCCCAGATCTCCTGTCATTTGGCTTCGTAAAATGGCTTATAGGCTGCCTAACATTGAGTCGGATGAAAAATCAACAATAATTATCTGAGGTTTCATGTGCAGACATGACATAAATAAGAATGCATCTACTTAAGCTTTAAAAACGTACTTTCCTCTCTTTTCCTTCCGTTTCTACGCGTAGAAAAAAATATAATTCATCTGTTGCTCCCTTCCTTACAAACAAGGTAAATAAACGATTATCATAAAAAAAATGAGTTCAGTCTTCAAAAACATCCAACAAACAATCTTCCGGTGATTTTCAAAACGTTCACAAAGTTGTTTGAGTGTTTCTGGTGCATTGTAGGAAGGAGCTGTTTCAATCACTTTATGAAGAAGGTGCTTTCATCATTCTTCCAAATTATATGCTCAAGTAGGGAGCTGAAGGAACCTATTCTTCGCACTTCACTTAAATCTTATGCAGGCCCCTTTTTCCTCTCCATCATCTTACTTCTTCAGAATTCGTGCAACGACGACTTTAGTTTTCCGACGCAGATCGGTGCAGAGCTCTACAGTGACGACAATGCAGCACGGCGTGGTGGCTTGGGGGGTTTCGACCAGGCTTGGGAACTGTGACCACTATTCACTACAGTTCATCGATTCTGCCAGTCAACCAAAACACAAAGCAGCAGCAGCATCAATACCATCAGGCGTTGCGGTGCCAACGGTTCACATACTGCTTGAATGTTTTTGTCGCTCCTCTATGATCGTTTGCGGGCAGCCATCTCGAGGTGAATGATAGAAAAAAAAATGTTAAATAATTCAATCGCTAATATTTCGCTTGTGTTTTCAACTAATTGAAATCTATTAGCGCTAATAGCAAGAGCATAATCATTCTGTTGCGATACATATAAACAAGTTCAATTTCATGCTGCCTTTATCGAGCAAAAATGCAAAACCCCGAAAACCGGGAAAATCGTGTCACCACTGTGCTCGAGTCACTTCGCATTCGGGTTTGAAAAAAACGTTGCGAAGAAGAAGATTACAGTTTTGAAGAGCCGTGACATTTGTTTGTTTTGAACAGTCATGGTTTGCTTTGGATTTTGATGGTCGTGTAGGAAAATGTGAATGTCGAGGCGGTAAATGTTTGCTACAGTACATTTCCCATCCCTGGTATTGACTACGTAAACCTACTGCGCACACTGGGGCAGATCGCTGTTTTCGACGGCCAAAACCTCTAGTACTCTGGATATGCACCCTAGAGGTTTGGTGTCTTCGACACAGTATTTTGGAATAACTTGTACTACATTTTGACACATTCAGATTTGATCTAAATAAGTGAAAACTGATCTAAATCAGTTTTATCTTTTGATAGGAGCGTCCTAGCAAAAAACTTTTTTCTGCAAAGTTGTTAATTGAGGCATTTTTGACATTTCTTCGGAAGACACTTACACTCTATCACTGATGTGGATTACGATATATGACAATTTAGTAAAAACAGTCAAAAAATCGGTTTTGACCATTTTTTATACAAAAAAACTGTTATAAAATATGTGCCATCAACTATAACAAAATAAATTTACATCATTTACTATCAAAATTTTCAGATTTAATTATATTTTTGGTAAAAACAGTCTAAAAATAGTGTTTTACAAAATCCAGGATAACTCATGAAGCGGCAAATGGCGGCAGCTATTTTTTTTGTACACGACTAGTCAAGAACATAAGTTTCATAGTCGCGAAGAAAGAAAAGTGGGACCACGTGGGGCTTTTTTGTTGTGGTGGTTTGAAAGTTTGATGAAAATATGTTAAACAATGCTTATATTTGAGAAACTTTTCATGAATTAATATTTTGCAAATGTATTTCTGAAACATATTGCATGTTGACGAAGTGTTTTGAAGAAGTCATCTCTTAACGGGTATCGTATAATATGGCTTTTATTAAACACAATACTATTATTCTAATAAAAATTGAAGATAGATAGGTAGATACACATGGGACAAATTATCTTGAAATCCATATAAATGTTTATTGGAACACCAGTTTAGAGATTACTTCTTCAAAACACTTCTACTTCCAAACAAGTTCAATCAAATATGTGCTATCGAGATTTGAAATCAACGGTTGCTGACATTTATCCCAAAACGTATCTACATGAGAAATCAGATTTCTTTTGAAGCTTTGTGAATAAGGGAAACAGACTCAGACAATATAGTCTATCAAGATTGGAGTCAAAAGACTTTCTACGGTTATCTAAGATCTCGATGGAGTCGGAAGTTTAGGAGCCTAGATCATCAGATCAACATATGCAGCCAATAACTTCTTGACTTTAAATCAGGCTTTCAAACTTTTGATCAGCTCAACCGATTTCCTTTTTTTTATGGAATGAAAGCTTAAGGTTTCATCGGATTTTTGTGGAATTTTATATTTTTCCTGAGAATTCAAAATTTTAAGCTATCATTTTTATCATATTTTTTATCGGTCGGACTTTTATAATTTTTTAAAAAATAAAAATTTAGCAAAATCGCGGTTTTTTTGTCACCTTATTTCGGAAATGGTCACCCTAATCAAAAAATCCAAAAACACTTGTATCCTTATTTCGGATAAGGAACAAAAAAGCAAATTTTCACGGAATTCAGTGACCCACTAGATCGTTTTTTCATGGAATACAGCCATGGGTATTATTTTTAATCATATATCTACGAAAGATCACTGGTTACGCTTGTAGATGTAAAGGCCCGGTCCCCACGGCTGTCCTAGATCACCAAGGCAAATTAACATACAGGTTGCATAGCTTAACACAGGCTTTATCAAACAAGCCCTTTTTTTGGTGTATTTTTAATATTTATTTAAGAAATTTCATATAAAATGAATCTCACGGCTAAGCAACCGGATGTCGCAACTGCATTCACGCAGTACCTTGAGGCTGCATTACCGGAAGAAGCTAAGCTGGATGAAGACCCCCTTGCGGACTGCTGGTGAACAGTGAAAGCAGCCATCAAGAATACAGCTGAGAGCAACGTCGGGTACGTGGGACGGAGTCGACGGAACGAATGGTTCGAAGAGGAATATACACACTTAAATTATTTTACGGATTCCTGTAAAATCTCAACAGCTGAACAGTTCGGTGAAATAAATTAACGGAGTACGGTAAATTTTTACAGTATTCCGTTAAAAATCACCGGAATCCGTAAAATTTCGACGGAATTACGGTGATTTATTTCACCGAACTGTTCAGCTGTTGAGATTACGGTGAAATTCACCGTAAGAGCTTAGTGTGTAGGCAGATACTGCAGTAGGGTTTTGGTACCGACCATTTTTTGGTACCGAAATACCGGTACTGGAAAGCATTGAGTACCCGTTAGGGTGTCCCATTTTTCTCCGACCATCGTGGATTTTATCTCCCCCTGGATTGATCGATTTCTCATATTATTCAATAACTTCCTGCAAATGTTCAAGTCAATGCTTCAAAATCTTGAGCATCGCAACGCATTTTTGAAAATCAAGCATATTCAATACTTAGTGCATTCAATTGCATGCGAGCAACTTGCATGCAAGGAATAGCTTCACAGTAAGCGGTGAATATTACCATCGCAAACAAACACTAATCGTACGTGACAGCAAGCACCTCTGCAAACAGAATTTTGTTAGCATCTTTATTTATAGGTACCTATAATTATTTATATTCATTATTTTTTAAAAAAGACAATTTACACCGTCTTCAGCACATAAGCTGCACAGACTGAACGATCACTAACATTTGGCAACAGACAACACGAAACACCCAGTAGCCCAGCGATGAATTTTTCGTTTGACGAAAAGTTTTCACCGACTGGAGCGGGAATCGAACCCACACCCCGTGGCACAATATGCCTAGACGACTGACGCCACTAACCGCAAGGCCACGAAGCCCACATTAGCATTAGCAGAATTCCAGCATGACGATCGCGATGGAATAAAGACCCAAGTAAAAATGGTGCAAAAGTCAGAATTGAAATAGCAGTTTTCTCGTTTTAAATAGACAAATCGAAGAAAATAAAAACACACAGCCCTTTTATTTGCCAAATAAAAAGGCTGTGTGTTTTTATTTTCATCGAATTGTAGTTTTAAGTGGAGAAAACTGCTTTTTCAGTTTTGACTTTTGTGCCATTTTCTCTTGCGCCTTAAGGTCTGAGGGCTGGTCATAATATCAAGATTACAAATACCAGTAGAAGACTTACAGGCACAGAGGATTTTGTTGTCATGCTCGGCAACAGGTCCTGACAACAAATGTTACTAGGGTCATAAGGTCGTAATCATGCTATGATGATTAATTTAATGAACCTTCATCACCGATACTAATACGAGACTATCAATTTGGCTGGAGATCAACCTATTTCGGTATCGGATATAGATTTTATCTGGTGATTGATCGGAATATGACTTTGTTGATCTTATACAGCTAAGTGCACAACTGTACCCATTAATGAACGATAGATTCAACTGATTGATAACGATGAATCCAGATTTAGTTGATAATCTTATTTATTTGAATATTATTACAATATATTTTCATATTTGAAGCAACAACAATACATGAATATAAGAATGAATTATTATGCTAGAAGATTAATTATGAAGAACAATAATAAACATTACAATTAACGATTAACTAGCATGCAACTTCTTACGGGTAGTAGAACATTTTTCTGGAATAATCATGATTAGGAACACCTGTAGAGAATGCGTCCAAGTGTCTACCAAATCTTAATTTTTAACTGGATCATGACGATAACTTCTTCCTTCAATCAGGACGCTGTAATATTAGCCATATCATAAATTAGCACTGCACTCCTCTCTTCTCTAATACTGGGTTCCTCCTGACTTAAGGCCTAACTTTCCAAATTTGATTTCGGTTGAATATGCTGAAAAAAATAATACAATAGGGTCAGTGTTCCCTTAGTGGACAGTCCCCTATAGTCACACTAGTGGCTTTTTACGGCCGTTTTGCTATAAATCTTTTCAAAATATTTTTTTACATGAAGGTCAGAAGCTATTTATCTAAGTACCATTGATACACAGCTTGATTTTGTTCAAAAAATGATCGAAATAATTAGTTTTGCTTAAAATTTGAGCTCCCTTGCGCCTATAGTAAACTTATTGTTCCTATAGTAGCACTACTGAGAGAAACTATTTTTTATTATACGAAATAATTAATGAATTGCGAACTTTTTTTACATCAAACGAAAGCTTTTGATCCACACTTTGAAGGAAAAATAGAAAAGCTTTGTAAAAATACGGTTTTGATTAGTATTTTGCCAACACCGTGATGCTAGTGCTACTATAGGAACTGAAATTAAAAATAGTGCTACTATAGGCACATGTATTCCTATAGTGGCACAAGCGATAATAAATACAAACATATGAGTTTTCGTAGTTTTCATATTTTTCCCACAAAACCAAGATAAAAAGCTTTCAGATGATGTAAAAATAATTACGCTAGCGTTATTTTTCGATTTTATACGAATATTTGTTCTTAGCTATGCGGCTATTGGTACATCGACCCTAAGTAAATCAGAAAACGATTAAATAATCTCATGTATATAATTAGCGTTTCGACGAATAATGCAACCACGCTACTTGAAATGCACCATGCCGAGAAATGTTGTTGTCAGATTTGGTTGATGCTTATTTTCTTTCCAAATTTCATCGCATTCTATAACCTGAGACGAGACTCGCGAAGACGGTCTTCTTTTTTTTACCTAATTTGTTTTGGTGTTCTTCTTTTTTTGCATGAAAATTCAAAATATGAATCAACATTCAAGCGACAACTGTCATTCGTGTTTACAGTCGACCCCGTGCTCGCGTATCAAGCTTGAAAATGAACCTCACATTGCATACGAAAAATGTTCGCTCCTGATTTTAATATTTGAATTTAGTGCTGGTGGGAAATAATTTATGAACCAAATTCAGTGACCACACAGATTGATTGCTTTCTAGCCTACTTAGCGCGTAATGTACGGGTGACATCGTATCCTGTTTAGTAAGTTTCTGACAGCGGAATTGCAAATATATTTGACCCGGTCAACTAGTTGGAGAAAATGCTCTGTCGTGTAAAAAGTTGTGGAAGAAACAGCCGTTCCGATCCGAATAAACATTTCTTTCGGTTTCCGAAAGATCCGGCGCTGAGAAGCAAATGGATCGGGTTCTGTGAGGCAGGAGAAGATGCGTCCTGTGGACCCGTATCAGATGATGACAAAATTAAGCCAAGTGCTAGAGTGTGCAGTGTAAGTATTGATGGCAACGGCTGGTTTCGGATCTCAAGAATATGATTTCCAGGCACATTTCGTCGATGAAGATTACGAAAAAAGTTTGAATGGGAAAATAGTGCGTAAAAGTGGAGCGGTTCCTACTATAAAAGCGCCTACAATTCCATCCGGTCCACAAGCAAACCTCACAAAACCTCTCCCACTTTATTCGTCCCCTGCGCTAGACGATCATAATTACGCCGAATTTATTTCAAACGCTGTTGAACCGTTTGGATTTGACGAGGGTAATTCGGAGGGTGAAGAGCCACACAGCCAAATTGGTGCGCTGTACACCATTCCGGTGTGTTCAGAAATTTCGGAAGAAAACACAGCAACTGAGTCATCGACATCCGAAACGCTTGCAACTGTGACGTCGGAAATTGACTCATCCGAAAAATCAAGCAGCTTTCATTATTTCCGGTAAGTTAGATTTACTTTTTGACCACGTACATTTGTTAAAAAAAAACAGTCAAACCTCCGAGAGTCGATATCTGAAGGGACCATCGATTCCAACAGGAGCTCTTCCAATAAAACCCACAAGAAATATTATAAAGCTTAAAAAAAATAGGGCTTTTTTTTCCATGAAACCAAGAATGATTTTTACTATAATTTTTACAGCATACTTGAATTATTTTACAGGAATCTGTGGATTTCACCGTAATCTCAACAGCTGAAAAATTCGGTGAAATAAATCAACGGAATACGGTAAATTTTTACAGTTTTCGGTTAAATTGCACCGGAATTCGTTGAATTTCGACGGTGTTTTATTTTGCTGAACGGTTCAGCTGTTGAGATTACGGTGAAATTCACGGATTCCGGTAAAGTAATTTAAATGTGAGGAATTTTCATATTCATTTCTTCAAAAATTCATCCTTGGTTAATCATAAAATTTTAACAAATATTATTCGAGGAAAAAAGAACTCTTCCACGAACTCCTGATTAATTTCGATTTTAGATTCATAAGTTCTTTCAGAAATTTCTATAGGAGTTATTGCAAACATTTTTTGAGTAATTTCTTAAGTAAAATATCCATGGATTCTTCAAAAGTCTATTTGAAGTTTTTTTTCAGTTAGAACTTCAACAATTATTCCAACTATTCTGATAATTATTTGAAACATATTTCTTCAAGGATTTCTACCGAAATGCAACACAAAAAAAGAACCATTTTCTGATCATCTTCATATTTTTCACGGATAGATGTCGTAGTGAAAAGCAAATTGTGAAAGTTTCATCAAGTTTGGATTATGTTCAAATATTTTTGAATTTTTTGAATATTCGTATGGAAAACGAGTTTGTAAACTTCTTAGTCGATTTTCATAATGCCTACTTTTTACAGATGGGACTGACTTGCGATTCACGGCAATTAATTTCTTGAAAAAAAAAAATCTGGTGGTGGAATCTTAGAGGTTATTTCTGTATGTAGTACCTTAAGAAAACTTTTAGATTGATTTCTTAAAGATATCTAAAGTTAAATTCTTGAGAAATTCCATTTTCTTCTTTCAGGCGTTAGTTGCCGTGAATCGCAAGTCAGTCCCATCTGTAAAAGTAGGCATTGAGAAAATGGGGTCTGAAGTTTCCAAACTCGTTTTCCATACGAATATTCAAAAAAATCCAGAAGATTGGAACATGTTCAAATCTTAATGAAACTTTCACAATTTGCTATTCACAACGATAAATTTTCGAGAAAAATATGAAGATGATCAAAACATGGTTCATTTTTGTGTTACCATACCCACACAGTTACGGATCACCCACAGTGACGGATCACTTTGGCGTTCAACATCGGATAACTCGCTCAAAACATAAACGTTGACGTAAAACATATTTTTCCCATGTTATACTATTTGTCTTCTACCATTTGTAATGTTAAGCACAACATTCGACCGCTAAATAACGGTGTATTTGACAAATGTTTAGTTGGTACCACACAGCTATCATTATATGGTCGTTTTCTGTAAGAAGTGCCGTCAGCATTCATAAGCTGCCACAGGTGGTAAAATTCAAATGTTATAACATATTTTATGCTCGTTCGCTTCGATTTAGTATGAATTCATCTTTGGAAAACATTTTTCTTGATTGTTGATTCTAAATATTGAATATTAGCACTTCTAACTAGTGATCCATAATATGGACCAGGAAATGATCGTATACCACGGTTATGGATCACTTCCAAAGAATGTAGATTTCTCCTATTTTGTGCATTGGATTCGACATTTTCAGATAATAGCACTAAGAATAAAACTAATAAAACATCAAGGTTTGTAAATTTCATTTTTTAGCAGACAAAAATGGGTGGTAAACTTGGTGTATAGCGAAAACAGTTCATGTCTCAGTTACTACAATGCAGTATCGCAAAAAAGGCCATTTTACCATTGTTTCCAGCTCTAACACTGCTATTTTTTGCAGTAATATATGACACATTGTTAACTTTCGATATACCATGCAATACAGATGCATTGAGTTGAAAATCTCTTGATTTTGCGCACTGATCCGTAATATGTCACATTTTGATCCATAATATGAAAATTGATCCATAATATGGTTTTCAGGAACCGATACAATTTTTAATTTTTATGCAATCCTATGTAAATATTACACTCAAAACAGTTTACTAACCGAAGTTCCAATTTGGAACGATTCGATTGGTGCTTTTACATTACAATTTTACGTTTTCCATGTCGTTTTATTGAATTTTATAGGTTGGACTCCACACTATTTGATCCATAACTGTGGGGTCATGGTACATGGTGCGGAAATCTGTAGTGGAACTGACATGCAGTTACTTTTCAATATGGGACAATTTAACTTGCTGTTTTTTTCCTATTTTTTCGAACAAATCTTATTATCTCATTAGGATAACTGAAAGAGCATTGGAAGATATGTTCAGTTTTCAACTCAACTCAATTTTGACGATAAGGCAGATCGGACTGACTTGTGATTCACGGCAGTTAAGTCCCAACTAGGACTGAGCCTACTCTTCAGCTTAGTGTTCATATGAGCATTTTTTCAGTTATTAACTGAGTGGTTTCTTTTCCGATTGGTCACTTTTGCATGTTCATATCCATGTGGGAGGTACAATACTCTATGTCATGGGAAGCCAAGAACATTTTATTCACGAAAAGATCCTCGACCGATGAGATTCCGACCCACGATCCTTAGCTTGGTCGTGCTAAATAGCTGCGCGTTTACCGCTACGGCTATTTGAGGCTATTAGAAAATCCGTAAAAATAACTAAGTGAACTTCTGAAGCAATATTCGAAGTAATATATGAAACATCGGACAAATACCTCAATTAATTTCTTATAAAATTATTGGGAAACACCATTGCAAATCATTTTCATTTATATTTTTCTAAAATGTTTAGACTGGCCAGAAAATGGAAAGAACGAGCCGGAAAATGGAAAAAAATGGCAATGGCATGGAAGAAAAAATACGATACCGAAAAAACAAACCCGTCCATTACAGACAAACTGAAGAAAATTTATAGAAAAGATCAGATGGACGTCGTTCTTGGCAGAGTAAAGCGCGTAAAAAAATGGTCAAACGAAACAGTGATTGAAGGACTGCAGACAAGGTTTGCCTGTGGCGGTGGGTACGACAAAGTTAGAAAATTGCCGTATGTTGCACTGCCAAGTTATAGGACTTTGTTGGATAAAATCAAGCCTATCCACTTCGATACAGGTATGTTCATTTATTTTTATATGCAATAAAAATAATATTGCGATTGTTGTTTGAGGCGGTATTCTTAAATTAAGTTATTATAATTCAACATTACAACACTGTGTAACAAGGATAAAACAAACTTTCGATCAGGTCAAGTGCTATTGGAGAACCCGACCAATGGGTTACAACAAAATTGTGACACAATTATAACACAATATGTTACAAATTACGATTTTTATTTTATTTTGTTGGAAATAACAAAGTAAGTTATACTTCTGAATGATTTGAACATAATGAGTTACATTTTTGTTTAAATAACATATTTTGTTACAATTTTGTTTAGTGTAGTAGAAAATGTATAATATTTTTTGTTGTTTTACTAACTACTAACCAGCCAACATTAAAACGCACTAACTGAATAACGAAATCTGTCATAACTGTTGTAATCAACAGGCCGCGAAGACATTTGAAATTTTCATACACCCCATAATATTTCAAGAGTTTTGAGTAATAATCAGCGTAAAGTTTGTACTTTACTGTACATCGATTCCGTTTATGCGAATGAACTGATTGGATACAAATTTGACTTATAATTTCAGAATTGAAAAAGTCAGGTCAAAAAGCCAAGATCCAGGGATTTGATTGTTTTGGAAACTATGGAGGTTTGGGAAATATTTTAAATGTACGTTTTAAATGTATGATTAGGCTTATAAAATGTTAAAGTTTTCTTTAGATGGTTTTATTTCTATAATCATGTAATTGTTTTGAATGTTCTTATTAATGTTTGATAGTTACAAAATACAACATACTTTTTTTCTAAATGTTACACAGTGTATTCAACAAAAACATAATACCATAACCAAAATGTGAAAAAACATGTTTCGATCGTTATTTTACTGTTCTAGGTTTTTTGCACGAAGTTTTCGATTTAATGCAACATAAAGTTAAAACTATGACTGCTGATGAGCTTGATTGCGGCCTAATAATCGATGAAATGAGTTGTGATGAAGCTGTGGAGTTTTGCCCGAACAATGGCAAATATTTTGGAAAGACAACCATGCCACCAAGTGAAGAGTTGGCTAGCACGGATTAGTGTTCATGTTAGCGGGAATAAGTGTTAGATGGAAGCAGATCATAGCATACGAATTCACGGGAAACTCGATCCCGAGAGGACATTTGAAAGGGGCTGATGACCTCATCATCTCGAAAATGGAAAGTATGGGATTGAAAGTGCATTTTGTAACTTCAGACTGTGGCTCTGCCAATAAAATTATGTGGCAAGACTTCAACATTAGTACAAAGAAAAACACTATCATGACAAATTTGTCCGTTATTCATCCATCTGATTCAAAGTGAGCTCTTGAGCTCATTCCCGATGCTGTCCACATTTTCAAAAATTCCGTAAACGGATGGATATCCAACGGGCAGTTGACTCTTCCGGAGTGGTATGTGACACAGAAGGATTTGAAGTCGAATATTGTGGACAGGGACCACCTGAGACGATTGGTTGCTTCAGAAGAAAATCACAGTTTGAAGCTTGCGTACAAACTAACAGAAGCGGATGTTTGCTTTGAACAATCAAAACCATCAAACGTAGACAAAATGAAAGTGGTCAATTCAACCAAATATTGTAACTTTTCAGTGGCAGCAGCTCTAAAAATTGTTGCGGAACAGCAGAATTGTCCAGAGCTTAACACTACTGCTACATTTTTAGAAGACCTGGCAAAATGGTTTGACCTTATGTCCAGAGTTGATTAATATCAATCATATCAGCTGATGGCTGATGGTCTAAAACTATCACTATCACTTTCGAGCTATCAATATCACTTTGATTTGACAATCAACAGCAGTGATGCGACATCGCACTCTAGATCATAATCACTGCGGAATGAGTGATCACGTGGTAATTATCCATGCTATTACTGTTTTTCAGTGACCAACAAATAGTTTCAATCTATCTGCAACACTGTCAAAAATATCGTACTGATAAATTGCCATTTTAACTGCTTAATAAAATGCTAAACTTAACCCATCAGTGATATCCATAGTCTATTGCCATCAATGCACTTGTGATGGAGTAGACAGCATGATGTTGATGTGATATAGATTTATCCGAATTGTATCGCAGTCGGCCTGTACAAATCAACAAATTTTAAGCGTTGATAGGGACAGCGAGCATCTCTGCTTATGTCATCTAGATCCGCTGAAGTTGCACTTCGTCCTTCGGATTGTCAACGTTATCAAGATTCCATTGATCATTTGAAGATGATGATAAGGCTTCTCGCGGATCTCAAGGTAATTCTCTCATACTTTTTATGTGAAATGATAGAATGATTGAAGATGATTATTCCGTCAACATGGGTTATTTCACAGCACCATTACCAATTATAACCATATTTTGATCAAATTTTCATTCACTTGAAACGTCCAATTTTTATACCTATTGCACTACCCTTTGGTACATAGGACCAATACGCGTTACTGCAAATATGATAGAAACCTATCATTTTGCTTAGCTATTTACATATGTATTTACTAAAACTATTAAATATAGGGAAACAAACACCTGCAGCGTTTTTGAAGAAAATTGATAGAGAAGTCCAGAAAAAATCGAAAAAAAATTGGGTACAGTGTTGCCAAACATATTCGTTTTTAATTTGAATTATATCGATTTTAATTTCAAAACGCTATTTTTCATTTTTGTTGGCTCACTTCAAGCACATATCTCGTGTTAGGAAAGTCTACAGTTTTCCACGGAAAATTTGAATAAAAATCGATTTGAAGTTGAAAATAAATATATTTGGTAATACTGTATAATAACAGATTATTTTTATTTTATCTGGATTCTTCCTCGAATTTAAAAATCTTTGAGGCACGGGACGTCATTATAATCACCCTATTAATTCGAAGAAACAACTCGCAAGTACAACTTTATGTATCAATTTTAAAATGTATCACTATAATTCTATATATGTAGTGCACAATCCATAAAATTTTCAACTACATAGGTGTAGTTAAATTCGAGATTTGCTTCTGCAAAGTTTTGATGAGTATTGTTAGAATGGAAAAGAAAATAATAGGTCTCCTGTGTTACCTTAACTCATTTTTTTCCTATGTCGTATAATTTCGAATATATAAATTAAAAAAAGAATCCAAAATTATCGGTTTTTGCAAACACGGGGGTCGGTCTCATAAACCGAGGGGTGGTACGATAGGCATACAAATTGGACTTTTTGCATGTTTCAAAGAAATGTACATTTGGCTAAAATTTGGTCAAAATCATTTACACGTTTATATTTTTATGTGGAAACTTGGTATGAAATGACCCATACATTAAAACATCATGAATACTAACAGATTTTTTTAATCAGGTTGGCACCGCCGGGCACTGGAAACCGTGGCAGTCTGCATTAATTATGTGCACAAACGCAATTTTACGGCTGCAACAAACATTCTTTGAAAAGTATGGCTACGAAACCTTGTTTACTTCCAGATTTACACAAGATTGTGTTGAGAATCTGCTTTCCGTAGTCCGACTCAAGCAGAAGCGTCCGACTCCAATCCAGTTTCGATGCCATCTTCGCACTATCGCTATCTCTCAGTACATGCAGGAAGTGAAAAATGCATCCTACGATATGGACGATCGGAAATATCAATAGAAATATTAGTAATAGAACGCTAATGTCGCTACTGTTCGTGTTACCAACATCTAGTTTTCCACGCGCTGACAGCTTGAGTACCGGTCCTCAAAGTGTCAAATAAATTTAACAATCATCCACTACAACATGGCATCGAACAAACAATGAAAACATACAGTTAAAGGTGATAATAAACTAATTCAGTTTTGTGAGAACAGCGCTATTAGTGTTCTACTACTAATATTTCTATTGAAATATCTTACTGGCTTCATGGAATACATGGAAGAAAAATGTAAAGAGGATTCGATCCAAGGAGCGTCCGATCAAAGTTCTATGGATTGCTCTCTTAGCATGGCTGATCATGTCGATAATGCATCAAAAAATCATTCTAAAACGGATGTCTCAAGCTTTGCAGCGCAGATTCTATCGAATTATGACAATTCAGAAACCAATGCTTTGTTCCATGTAGCAGGATATATTGTGGGAACAATTGGAAAGAATATGCAAACTTGCAACATATGTTTCGACCCATGTCATACTAGTGCTCCGTTCGACAAATTGTATGAGCGATTTTCCAATCTGCTCGCAAATGCCAGAGGAAAACCGTTTGTATACGTTTCAAAACCGATTTTCGACTTTTTTGTTTGCATGGAATTTTTGGTGCGGCAACATTTGGTAGAAAAACAGAATATTGACATAAAGGCCATCAAATCAATAGAAATTGAACTTAAAACACTCTTTTTGGATATTCCAAAATGTCGTAATTTGAAAATCAAAATGATTCGAAGATTTCTACAATTCAAACTTAAATCCGATCGATGTTGCAAAACTCGTAAAAGGCGATTCGATAGCCGCAGTATGCTGAATTGAATAAAATTGAATAACTACCTTGATTAAACCTCATTACCAAATTTTCATATCGTGCGTGTGCTAGAATCAGATAAAATGTAACATGATCGATTTCTCTTCATCGATCCTCTCTTCTGCGAATAAACGTGACAAGATGCATGTGCTAAGAAACTTGCATCTTGTCACCTTTCACAGAAGTGAGGATCAATTAAGAGAAATCGATCATGTTACATTCACCCTAATTTTAGCACACGCTTGAAATATGATGATTACATCAATAAAATGTTTGAAAAATAAATAAAAATATAAAACTTGTTCTTTCTAAACAAACTGTTTTCTTGAAAAAAATCACAAACAAATAAATTTCTTGGATTACAATACTTCCCATTTGTTAAACAATGAAACTGACTGGCTGCAAATGACAGTTCGTGACAGCAAAAAGTGGGCTGCATCTGAAGTTGCTTTTTTTCCTCTTCGCGAGTCTCTCTCAGACTATAACGGTTTTTTATTGCATGTAAGTTGCTCGCATGCGATTCATTGCCCAAAATATCAATCAATTCAGATTTCGGGAAGTTCCTTGCAATGCTCGATATTTTTAAGGATTGACTTAAAAATTTGCAGGGAGTCATAGAATAATATGAGGAATTCATCAATCTACGGGGAGAATAAATTCACGATGGTCAGGGAAAAATGGGACACCCTAGTACCGGTATTTTCGGTACTGATGAAAAATGAAATAAGGCAGCGTCCATTTATTACGTAACGCTAAAATTGGAAATTTTTGAACCCCTCCGCTTTTTGTATGAAAAATTCAAAATTTTTGTATGAGCCGTGACGCTTGAGTCTACTCCCCCCTCCTCCTAGAGCGTTATGTAATTTGTGGATGCCCCCTAATTATCTGAATACACCATAAATGTTACCTATATTTGGTAAAATTCGTTGATGGTGAAATTCTCAGGTAGGAACGTATTACATGAAGGCTTATCTTAATTATCGTCTTTTCAGCACTAAGGATGGATTATTTCATTATAGGAAATGTTAGAAGCACGCCCATTGTGTGCATCTTGTTTCCGTTAAAATATGTTATAGATCATTAAAAAAACTGAGGGTGAAGTTATTGAGCGGAACGGGTTCTAACATGAAAATAGTCAATGAATTATTCAATCTGAACGATTTTCCACACCACACAGGTCTACCTTGCATCTTTGCAGACGGATGGCTGATAATAACGTTAGCCTGAAAAACGGAGGCGCATCATCAGTGAAAGTCGAGCCTACTATGGTCTCCACAAGAAGCTGCGATCAGAAAAGATCCTATCCCGCACCAAATGTACCATGTACGGAACGCTCATAAGACTGGTAGTCGTTTACGGGTTTGAAACGTAGACTATGTTCGTAGCGCACTTCGAACGTCGGGTGCTTAGGATGATTTTTGGCATTGTGCAGGAAAACGGTATGTGGCGGCGAAGGATTAACCACGAGCTCGCCCAACTCGAACGGCGAACTCAGTATTTAGAAGGTGGCCAAATTTGGCAGGATACTATGGGCAGGGCATGTTGCAAGAATACCGAACAGCAACCCTACAAATATGGTGTTCATTTCAGCTCCGGTTGGTACCTGCGGCCACGAACCGAGTATTGCGGCGGGAAATTGCTGAATCAGTGTTATCTGTTTAGATGATAATTAATTAAATGATATAATGTTTCATTGCACCAGCCATCAGCATATTGATATTTCAATTGTGGATAATGCTCATCCATTAAGCAAATTGAATGAATTTATACTTTTAGAAATAAGTCACGCATCACGGTGGCCTCAAGCTCCCGTTATCACAACGGTTTCAGTACTTTAACACACTCGAAATGCAGTACAATATAAAGCTAATATTGCTTCTCTCAAGCTTTACTCATGTATCTACGGAACTTTGGCTGCAGCAACAGCTGCTGCAGTACACCGTATCAGTGATTCAGCACTACGCTCGGCAAAAACCCGGCTGGTTCGAGTGCATATTCTATGACATATCGGCAGGAACCGATTACGGTTGGTTCAACGCACTGCTCTCGTCACCTCATCTGGATAATGTCGCCAGATACGTAATTGATGAAAATTTCCGCATCGATTATGGAATTATTCCACTCAAACCATCCTTGACGGTTGTTTACGTAGGAGATCGCGAACTGCATCCTTCAGCAAGTCCGCTTCTCGTGCAACTTTTCTTTGCTTTTCTGGACGCTAACTGTCGCCTGATTGTCCTTCTGAATACCGAAAACTTCAAAGTCTACCAAGGTATCGGATCTTTGTTGGCCTATGCGCAGTTTGACAAAATCACCTTCGTAGGAACGAGGATTATGCGAACTATTCAAATGGGACTTTTCGGTATGGCTGGAAGGGTGACGGCGTGGTTCCCTCACCCAAAGGACCTGATCCGCAGCAGCATTCGCAACGCACATGCTCGGCAAATCGGATTTACGCACTTTATTCAGCCGTGGTATCCAGCACAGGTATGGCTGCTTCAAACGGCCGATTACTTGAACAGCAGCTTGAAGTATTATCCAAATGTATGCGCTGGAGTGAAGTCACAACCAGAATGTGTGGAGCGACTTTTCAAGGCCGGTCACATTGACATTGCGCTGGAGCATAGAGATGCATCCGAATATATGGCTTCTCAGTACAGAATGCTCTTCTGTGTAATTCCTATTTCTCGTATGATATTGGTTCCCCAAGGAAGACCGTACAATGCAATTGAAATGTTCACGAAACCGTTTACTTGGGAAACATGGACTGTGCTCTTGCTGACACTGTTACTGATCGAAACTCTTAGCTACATTTTTCCAACGCTGTACAAAAATGATCCCATCTTGCTATTGGTCTGCGGTTTCGAAAGATACAATTTGCATTACGCCAGTATCAAGGAGAAAGTTACATTACTGCCGATGATGATATTCTTTTTCTTAATGTTCAATGCCTATGGGACGAAAATGATTGCATTTATGACGGACAAACCTTCCGTTGGAAACATCAAAACCCTCAATGAGCTGGCAAAGTCTGATCTTAAAATTATGACCGACCTTGAACTTGATAAGAGATTGAAAAACGATAGTTTGCTTGGTCCACTAATGGTTCATAAGCCCATCAGTTCGGATAACTTACAACTGGACGGCGAACATGCACACCTAAGTACTAACCTTGAAGCTGCCTTTTTGGTATCGCTTCGCCGGAACTACGACTTCAAATTGCATCGACCCAAATACGTGATAATCAATGAAATAAAATCCACCTCCGTTGTCACCTACTGGATCGGAATGAAGACCCCATTCGCAGAGGCATTCTACTACACGCAGAAGGTATTCTTCGAAGCAGGGCTGTTCCATTGGTGGCAGAACGAATTGATGGACATGATTGCAGCCAGAGATCGAACGGATCACACCGCGGTTGATGTTGAAGGTTCCGGGATGCTGACGTTCGACGATCTCACTTCAACCTGGGCAGTGTTTGCCATTGGGTTGTGCGTGAGTCTGGTGGTGCTTGGTCTGGAGTTTGTGGTGAAGTATTTCAATAAATAGATCAGTAAAAATGGGTTCACTCGCAAGTCAGTTCCACCCGCATTTTTTTAGCTTGAAACTGCTCAGGAACTGCACATTTGTCGGATCGAAATTAAATCACAAATACTATTGACCAACTAAATCGAATAAGTAAGTTTGATTAGAAAAGTTCAATTGAATATATAATTTTTTTTCACATTGTTGATAATTATTGTCACTTTGAGACTAAACATGGGATTCATATAATTATTTTTCCGGAATCATCTCCATCCATCATCCATCTTCGTTGGTCAAGGGCGATACTTCTTCAGTTGCCCCGAACGTTTTGGGCCGCCAGGTCCTCTTCCACTGCGCACAGCCAGCGTATTACCTGGTTCTCTGCTGAATATTATTTTCGTGATTCATCCTTCCGACATTCACACTAAGTGGCCAGCCCACTGAAGTCTGTCGCTTTTCACACGTTTAATAATATTCGCATCTTTATACTCTGAATTTAACTCGTTATTCCTGCGTCTGCTCCACACACCATTTTCTGGTTTCACACCGAGTATTGTTCACAACATTTTACGCTTGAAAATACCAAAGACTTTCCGGTCTACCTCTTTCAGCATCCACGCTCCGTGCCCATAGGAATCCACCAGAAGGATCAATGTTACGTAGTCCGTAAAATGCCTTATTTGCACCCGCAACACGTCCTTTAACTTCGTAGGAAACGTCCTTGTCACATATCACAAGTGTTCCAAGATAAAATATTGAGAAAATAAAAAAAAAACATTTTCTACACAAAAAAAAAATGATTCATAACTTTTAAGTCGATTAAAAAAAAATCGGCTATTTCAAATTTTGATCAGCCTTAAGAAAAAAGTTTCGTAATTATTATTACTAAAAGTTGGCAAATTGGGCATTTTTTAGGGAAAAAAGTTTTTCAAACATCAAATTTTTTAAGCCCAAAATAATTTTTTTTATTTTATGTTCATTTCGCTTTAAATAGTCTAGTATGATCATATTTTCAAGTGATATATGAGTTTTATTCACAAAATAGATTATATTTGTTTTATTGGGAGTAGTTGAAAGAAATAAAACGGAATTATACAGAGTTTTTTTTTAATTAAATACAATTGATCTCGCACCACACCGCTTATGAGAAAATCAGCTCCGTCTAACAATCCGATGGGTTTTTTTTTTATGGTTGGAAAGATATCACTATAATATTTCATTTATTATTTGGTCAAAGCCAATCTTAACAGGTGTCTGGAAAGGGTCAATATTATGCTTATGAAAAAAAGTCGTGGTTCGTTTTTATCATGCATTATTATTTTTATTATTGCTATATGTCCTAAAACGTAGTATCTGCACATGAATATTTACATTATTTCTGGGCTTTACTGAATAAATTGAATATTTTTGATTCATCCTCTGAATACCGTTTGGCTGTAATTTGTGTATCACTAAAACAATGATATTTTTGAGTACCAGGGACAGTTTTAACCTCATCAAACAATTCCACAAATTTCTCTGACATTTTAACATATTGTTCATTAGATATATAATGGAAATTTAATTTGGTGATACATGTATCAGTTTGTTTCACTGCCCAGTCGAATAGTTCTCAATGAGCTGACATAAAATAACTTTAAAAAATAGTTTTTTGTTTAACAAAATTTATCAATTTTGAAATAAATAGTGTCATGGGTCAACACTTCTGATATTATAATGAAACTAACGTTTTCCCATTTTTATCTTTTTTATGGTAAGTCTCGAATGGGTGTATCGTTGCTTGGGAATTATTCCAGTGATATCCTTGAGCAGCCTTTGTATGATCCTTTGTATGATAAAACTATAGTTTTCAGAAAAGTCGCTAATTACCAGTATTTCACCTTGTTTTAATGAGTATTTTTTGTTTCGTAGAAAAGAAGACTGTTGTTTGCAAATAAAATCATGAGTTATGAGCTTATCAACTTTCTCCACGAAATACGTAACAAATTCTCCAAGGCTTTATTACAGTTTCTAAGTTACAGCGATCGGTGGTGAGCCATTGCTAAAAAACTAGATCTTCTTTGTCGCTTTCCTCTAAAAGCGAGATTAGTTCTCCTGTAATATTTTCTTTGGAATTACAATTTTCACATTCTAAAAAAAAAAACAATCAGTCATTCTTACTAAAACATCGCATAACAGTTTTTCACTAATTTCTGCCTGAGAAACAATTCCTAAACTGTTAAGCATCAATTTCACATTTTCATTAATTTTCTCATAGGCAGAGCCGAAGTCCATTGACTGCCTTCATTTAAAAAACATAATCACTGTATAATTCCGTTTTTTTAACTATTCTCAATAAAAAATAAAATCTATTTTCTGATTCTCAGACATTTTATGCAAACTGCATTGGACAATATTGATACCTGGGCATTTGACAATCGTTTTACATTTTCAGTTCCAAAAATGAAATACATTATTTTTTCAAGAAAGCATTCAACAATTAATATTACATTATTCCTAAATGTACATCAAATTGAACAGGTTTTCGATTATCAATATCTTGGTCTATGGTTTGATTCAAAATTAAATTGGGCAAGTCACATTTCATACATTCAAAAAGTTTGTTCGAAAAGAATAAACTTCCTTCGAACGGTTACTGGTACTTGGTGGGGTGCTCATCCTTCTGTTTTAATTACTCTTTACAAAACAACTATTCGTTCTGTTATGGAATATGGTTGTTTTACATTTGGAAATGCTGTTCAAACTCATTTCTCAAAACACGAAAATATACAATTTCGATGTTTAAGAATTTGTTTAAATGTTTTGAATTCAACTCATACTCAATCTATTGAAGTATTAGCTGGTATTGAACCTCTTAAGATTCGTTTTCAAATTTATCTTGCAATGTTTTTCATATAAACATCCGATCATTGATGTTTTCAAATCTTTAAATGAAATTAATCGTACAAGTAAAATAGTAAGTTCCTTTATCTATTGTTTAAATAAAAATTTAACGCCAATTTCTTCCCCTGGATTCCAAAATTATAGTATTGATGTTCATACTTTTCGACCCCTTATTGATTTCACTTTATACGAAGAATTGAAACAAATTCCAAAAAATGAACATCCTCGTTATGCGAATTTATAATTTAAACGAAAATTTGAAGGTATTATTCATGATCAACTCTATTTCACTGATGGGTCTTTAATTCAAAATGTTGCTGGCTTTGGAGTTTTCAATAATCATTTAGCTCTTTTTTTTTTAAAATTACAAAATCCTTGTTCTTTATTCATAGCTGAGCTAACCGCATTATATTTTGCATGTAACTTGATAAGACCCTTTACTCCGAACGTATTTATAATATGTTCTGATAGTTTGAGTTCTCTTCATGCGTTGAACTCTATAAACTTTAATTCAAAAACTCATCACATTCTTTTGGAGCTTAAAAATCTTTTATACGAATTATATACTTAAGGATTTTTAATTAAATTTTTGTGGGTTCCTGCTCATTGTAATATTTATGGCAATGAACAAGCTGATTCTTTGGCTAAATTAGGTGTTGCACGTGGGATTACTTATAATAGAGAAATTTTTGCTTCAGAATATCATTCAAAACTTAATAAATATTGCATGGATAATTGGCAACAGTTTTGGAATTCAAGTGATAAAGAACGTTGGTGTCATTCCATTTGTCCGTTTGTTGATAAATTTCCATGGTTTAAAAATATAGCTGCAAATAGACATTTTATTTGTACTTTTTCACGAATAATATCGAACTATTACATATGCAACAGCTATTTATATCGCATAGATATGAAGGATTCAAATTTATGTGATTGTGGGGAATTTTATGAAGACATTGATCATCTTGTTTTTGTGTGCACCAAATTTACGGTACCCAGAAGTAAATTCATTAGTAGTTTGAAAACTTTATATCAAACTCCTCCTACATCTGTCCGTGATATCCTTGGTAGTAAATTTCATCCTTGTTTGAATTTATTATTTAATTATTTAAAGGAGATATCATATCTTGTTTGATTTTAACTGCCGTAATTTTCTTTGTTTATTTTTCAGGACTGAAATTGGAGCCATTTATCAAAACGGATTCTCCTTTTCCTTTTTCTGATCCAACATCGAAAGATTAAGATCCTGGCTCTGTTATGGTTCAAGCCGAGTGTGCCTTTAGTTCATAAGTTATTTGTTATAACGTTTTTTAGAAGAGGTTTTGTGCCTTTTTGAGAAAGATCTTTTCAATTGATCACTCAAAGGGGTTTTCCCTCTTCCAAATTTTAGAGAAAATAAATAAATCTATATATTTTCTGATTCAAACTCATTTATCACTTGAAAACACAATCATATTTGACGGTTTAGAACAAAATCTTTGAAAAAAAATTTCAGTTTTGGACTTGAAAAATTCGTTGTTAGAAAAACTTTTTTTCCTTAAATATGTCCAATTTGCAATGTATGGACGACTTTTAGTAAACTTAATTGTTAAACTTTTTGCCTAAGAACGATCAAAATCTGAAATGGTCGTTTTTTTAAATCGATTTTATAGTTTTGAATCATTGATTTTTGAGTGTAGAAAATGTTTTTTTTATTTTTCAATATTTTTTTTCTAAAACTTCAGGAAATTTCACGACTGTCCCCCATACAACACTTTTTTGTAGGTCTTACCGTTTTCGAGTTATATGGGTTTATAAAAAAAGTAAAAAACAAACTTTGACCCTTTCCAAATGTTAGTCTAGATCGATTTTGAAAAAAAAAAATGTGTAAAGTATCTTAGTTTCACATAGTCTTCACACCCAGAAAGTTTCATTGAATTCTGAAGGGTTGCTGCCAATCCCTATGTCGAGTTGGCGTGAAACCCGTCATTTGTTAATTACTTGGCCAGTCAGACTGAAGAGAAATTGATCACTGCAGACACGCATATATGATACTTAGCGCGATACCAACCAAGTAACCATCTGGTTTGCATTAAGCATTCAAAACATGTGATATCCAAGCATTTTCTCTATGAATTCCCAGGCATAGAGTTATCATATCTGTCACACGATATAACGGCTCTGCCGTTATGTGAATGTAACGCCAAGAAGATATCTAAGAACTCACAACTAGAAACTTTATTTAGTTCTTCCTCTTATTTTAAAACGCTTAAACCATTTCAAAACTAGTTCCATCCAAAACACTAAGAAACTGACACACAATCCGATGGCATACATCGCCCAGGTTGATATCAAATCCTCGGAGGTTAGCATACTGGCGTGGTCGGTTTCAACCAACCCGAAGTTGAATCTATCGTTGGTCGCTACCTGGGAGTCCTTTTCGTTCTGCCATTTACCCAGCAGTCCAGCTTCGAAAAATACCTTTTGCGTGTAGTAGAATGTCTCAGCGAACGGACTTTTCATTCCAATCCAGTAACATATAACGGAAGTTACTCTCCGTTCGTTGACCTGCACATATTTTGGTCGACGCAATTTGAAGTCATAATTTTGCATCAAAGAAACCAAGACTGGAGCCATGACGGTATTGCTCAGATAAGCATGTACTCCATCCAGTAGCAATCCATCCATCTGAGTGTCATTAATTACCAGTGGTCCCAGGAAAGTGTCGTTAACCACACGTTCATCAGCTGAAAGATCTGCAATAATCTTGAGGTTCGATTTAGCCACTTCATTCAAGGTTTTCAAGTTTCCAATAGACGGCTTTTCTGTCATGAACGAAATGAGCTTCGTCTCGTATGCATTGAACACCAGGAAAAAGAATATAATTAATGGTAGCAAAGTGAATTTCTCTTTCAAACTGGCGTGATGTAAATTATATCGTTCAAAGCCACACACCAACAGCATGAATGGATCATTTTTGAACACTACGGGAAACACCAAACTAATCATTTCAAGCAACGTTATCATCATCAGAAGAACCATCCACGTTTCCCAAGTGAAAGGTTTTGTGAACATTTCAACCGCATTGATCGGTCTGCCCTGGGGTACCACAAGAACTTGAGACATGGGTTGGGAGTCGAAAATCATTCGATGCGCGTTCGGTGCGTACATATTTGAGGCCATTCGATCCAGGACTATGTCGATGTGGAGAGCTTTGGATAATTGATGCACGCAATCACTAACACCATGAGGGCCACCACAAACTGTTGGGTAGTGTCTTATCCTAGTTTTAAGAAAGCGAGCTGTTTCAGTTACCCATGTCAGTACGGGATGCCATACGTCAGCGTTAAAAGTTATCCCTATGTGTCGTTCATTGAGCTTCCGGACATTGCTGATGATCAAATCTTCAGGTTTTGGATAGGTCCTCATTAATTTGTATGGTTCCCCACCAAATCCCATTTGAAGAACCCTCTTGGATCTCGTTCCAACGAAGGTTACTTTGTCGAATTTAAGCATTTCGAGCATGTATTCAAAACCGATGGAAGCGTTGAGATTTTCAACATTTACCAGCACCATCAGTTCCGAATTGCTGTCCAGAATGTAGAAGACACTCTTCATAGCACTTGTCCACATCGATGGAAGCATATTGCGCTCTCCCACATAGATAACCGTCAACGGAGGTTTGTGAGTAAAATTGGAGTAGCTTATTCGAAAATTGTCATCAATGACGTACTTTGCGACATTGCCCAAGGCAGGAGACGCGAGTAATGTTCCGAACCAGCCATTGTCGGTTCCGGCTGACACATCGTAAAATACGCACTCAAACTGTCCGGGGTGTTTCTGTGCGTAGTATTAAATGACGGATGTAGTGTACAGGAGTAGTTCTTGTGACAGCGAAAGCCCTTCCGTGAGCACCGGAAGTGAAGCGATCAGCAACACTGAATAAAGAGTACCTCTCATTGTGGCTCTTATGATGCTAATGGTGATTGCTGGGTTTGGTTATACTGGAAGTAAAGCTAAATTTGTTGTTTTTTTTATCAAGTTGAAAAATGTAATCTACCAAGTGCTTCTGTTGATGCTCGCTCGTGATTTTAGAAAACCTATATTTATTTCATACAGTTAAACCTCCATGAGTCGATGTTCCATAACTCGATATCGACTCATGGAACCATACTAATAATCAAATTTCATGGTTACTATGATGGTCCCCTAAAACTGCTTTCCATAGCATTGCTGTTCCATGACTCGATATTTCCAGTATCAAATTTATCAGTAAGACCGAATAACTGTTGCTTGAGCGGAACTCGCACGGTATGTTATTACAGGTCTACGTTAATACAATTTCAATAGCAGTGTCTGACACTGGCGAAGTAACTCGAGTAATGGTAGTTGCATCAATAATCTTTATTTACAATCTGCAAATAGACCCCTGAGAAAATAACTATGAGTGTGTGATTTGACGTGTTGAACCAATTAAACAATAGAATTACCTACAAGTATTTGCAGAAAGAAAGGGCATTACTCTTGGTCCCAGACACTTTCCTTACCTCGGAAGCCTGTGAAAGCTACTTCTCTTTGCCGACTTAAGATGAAGATGAATCTAAGCCAAACCTCAAATTTTCAAGAGCACAAATCTTGAGAACCGAACACCCGATTGGGCAGAAAACTTAATCGATTGGTCACCACCAGCTAGTGACCAATCGATTAAGTTTTCAGATCTAACGGATGGTTGGTTCTTCAGATTTGTACTCTTGAAAATTTGAGGTGTGGCTTCGATTCATCTTCACCTTAAACATTATTGTAGAAGACCAGCCTTGGCAGGGCTAATCCTTGACTGGCAACTCTTTGTCGGCACGCCATAGACGATACAATTCCAGCATAACGTGAATGACCCGTAGTTTTACTACATTCCTACAATCGGCATCCGGAGAACGTGAACAATGAAACGACACAATAATGAAATGTATTGTTTCCTTCATATCAGCACAATAGGCAAACAGGAGAGTCTGCATGCTTGAGTCTACTGCCATGTCCATGTCAGGCGAAAGTTTACTTTCGAATCTATTTATATTTATATTGATTTGGTCTTTGATTAAAGTAAAAAAATACAATGCACAGACTTCAATTCCGTAGAATCCATAATCTAAATGTTTCCTTAGCTATGATAAAATCGTACAAGCGATACACATTATTAAACATTTCACAGCGTACATTAAGCGGATTATTTTGCCCATATAACGTTCGATGAGCAGCGTGTCGGAATAGTGCAGTCCACCGTAGGTGTTATTTTTTTTAATATTTTTTTTATAAGTATCATTCCAAACATTACATTCATTATTTCTTATATCTAGGTGTTCTGTGTTATTAGACAACACTATCATCCTAATTTGGTAACACAAATCTAATATTTTATTAACATTTTGTTAACAACATATTACATTTCATTACTCAGGTAACTCAGGTAAGTCAGATGTGAAAATGTTGTATCATATTGGTCCCAAAATGCTGCCTTGAGGAACACCAGCTCTTACAGGAAGTCTTTCAGATTTGGAGTTCTGATAGTTAACCTGATGTGTACGATTTGACAGATAACTTTGAATTATTCTAACAATGTATGTTGGAAAATTAAAGTTTTTTTTTTAATTTTATGATCAAACCTTCATGCCAAACACTGTCGAATGCTTTTTCTATGTCTAGAAGAGCAAGACCAGCAGAAAAGCCTTCAGATTTGTTGGAACGGATTAAATTTGTTACACGTAAAAGTTGATGAGTGGTCGAATGTCCATGGCGGAATCCGAACTGTTCATTGGCAAAAATTGAATTTTCGTTGATGTGGGCCATCATTCTGTTCAAAATAACCTTTTCAAAAAGTTTACTGACGGAGGAAAGCAAACTGATTGGACGATAGCTAGAAGCTTCTGCAGGATTTTTGTCTGGTTTTAAGATTGGAACAACCTTAGCATTTTTCCATTTGTCAGGAAAATATGCTAATTGAAAACATTTGTTAAATATATCAACTAAAAATGATAAGCTACTTTCTAGAAGTTTCTTGATGATGATGTAGAAAATTCCATCATCGCCAGGAGCTTTCATATTTTTGAATTTTTTAATAATAGTTCTCACTTCTTCCAAATCAGTCTCCCAGGCATTTTCGAAAACGTTCTCTTGATTGAGAATATTTTCGAACTCCTGAGTAACTTGATTTTCAATTGGACTAGTAAGTCCTACAGTATGGCCCATAAAAAAATGCGAAAATTGTTTGAACGTAAATATAGCAACCACAAGCGTTATTTCCATTGTTTTTGATAGTGAATGTAATTTCTGATTATTGTAGTATATTCTGACACAACTTCGCTATCCAGGACAATTTTTGTCATATTTTTCTTACTGTCCTAAATTTGACTTTTAACGCAAATAAGTTCAAAGGTTTTGTTCACCCGAATCTAGAAACAGCGTCTGATTGTCGTATACTCTGGTGATAAACTTTCCACCTTCAAAAATCACACTTTATTGTTGAAATTTTTAGTTTGTTTGATATCAGAGGATGGAGGAGTTCTTAGAGAACGTGTTTTTCATGATCACAATAAAATATTTTGCCTGGGTCATTGTTTTGAGGGCATTTGCGTCTTATAGGTTCGATATGCCTTTATTTTTTGTTAAGGTTGAATAAAAAAATAAATACGGAGACCTATAACAGATTTTTGAGGATGAAATTTGCTCTATCGGTTAGAGACAACTTAAATCAATACTAGCTCATAGGTTTTGAGCAAAACGGAGCCGCTTATCACACTTATATGAAGGTTCAATCAAAGCTTTCCAAAATGGGCCGTTTTTTCGAAAATATGTTTAAGTCTCCAATTACCCAGGTATGAACCAATTCTATCATTTGATATGGGCGTATGCTGGAGACAAGGCCTGTGAAGAATCCCACGCCATCGTTGATGTTTTAGAAGTTTTCATCACACAGATATTGAACTCGACGTCCGCATGATAAAATTTGAAGGTATGCTTCCAATTCCTCTCTGGTAAGGTAAAAGTAACAGATAAAAATCATATCCAAAGCTTAAAACTGAGTCTAAATAGATTAAACAATACAAGTAATGAATAATATTTATGTTTCATTCATATTTTCTATGTAAAAACTACCATAAAACATGATATGACCATTTTCGCATTTTTTTATGGGCCATACTGTATATTAAAATTGTGCGCACTTTCAAACTGCATAGCAAGTTTTTGAGCTTTTTCGCCATTGATTAGTAATAATTTGTTTTCCTCTTTCAATGCCGGTATTGGCTTCTGAGGTTTTTTCAAGATTTTAGATAATTTCCAAAAGAGCTTAGAGCCAGGGTTCAATTGAGAAATTTTATTTTCAAAATTTTTGTTTCTTAATTGAGAAAAAACGTTTTTTGATTTCTTTCTGCAAATCCTGCCATAAAATTTTTATAGCAGGATCGCGAGTGCGTTGAAATTGCATTCTCCTCACGTTTTTAAGACGGATCAAGAGTTTAAGATCATCGTCTATAATCACGGATTCAAATTTTACTTCACATTTTGGAATTGCAATGCTCCTGGCTTCAACAATGGAATTTGTTAAAGTTTCAAGAGCATTGTCAATATCAAGTTTAGTTTCTAAAGAAATGTTAACATCAAGATTAGAGTCAACATACATTTCATATATATTCCAGTCGGCTCGTAAATAATTGAAAGTGGAGCTGATAGGATTGAGAATCGCTTCATGGGATATTTGAAATGTAACAGGGACATGATCAGAATCAAAATCAGCATGAGTAACTAATTGGCTACAAAGATGACTAGAGTCGGTTAAGACCAAATCAATCGTAGATGGATTTCTAGAAGAGGGAAAACATGTAAGGCTATCAGGATATTGAATCGAGAAATATCCTGAAGAGCACTCATCAAATAAAATTCTGCCGTTGGAATTACTTTGAGAATTATTCCATGACCGATGTTTGGCATTAAAGTCACCAATAAAACGGATTAAAATTAGTGTGTGAATGAGCATGATTATGATCTTCCTGATGGGTATGATTCCTAATCAAGCGATCTTTAACTGAAAAATGAGCATTGTTCGATACTCTACCAGGCAAATTCCGGAAACGACCGTTATCGTAACGGATATTATCTTTCATCTGCCTGGCACGAGCCTCAATGACTCTTTTGCGTGAAGGACAATTCCAAAAAATGGACTTATGATTGGCCCTACAATTAAAGCATATGAACTTGGTGGTATCTTCCTTCACTGACACAGACGTCCTTGGCGTGAGAAGAACCTCCGCAAATCATGCATTTAGCATCCATGCGACAATTTTTTTTACCATGACCCCACTTTTGGCACCGACGGCACTGAGTGGGGTTCTGGTAATTTCCTCCATGTTTCTGGAAATGTTCCCATGTCACACGGACATCGAACATATTTCTTGCTTTTTCTAAAGCTTTAATATTATTTAGATCTTTTTTGTTAAAGTGAACTAAATAATATTCTTGAGGAAGCCCTTTCCGAACAATGCCAGATTTCTCTTCTTCATAATGATTACTTGGACTGGGGAAAATCCAAGTAAATCATTTATTCCATTTTTGATCTCTTCAGGTGACTTATAGTCACTTGAGAGACCTTTCAAGACAACTTTGAACAAACGTTCAATTTTGTCATCATAATTAAAAAACTTGTGCTTCTTCTCTTCAAGATGTTTGAGAAGAAGTTCGCGATCTTTAAGAAGTTCGCGATCGGCAAAACGCGACAGTCTCCTTTTTTTTGCGATTTGGAAGGAAACCTTGATTCCCCTAATGGAGTTCAAGATCTCCTGCCTAAATCCCCAAAATTCGGAACAACTGACCACGATAGGCGGCACTCTTTGCTTCCTCACTTGAATCAAAGAGCTTGGGCTAGAGGCTGCTTCTATTTGGTGTTAGGAAAATTTGTCTAGTGCATCAAATTGATTGCTCATTTCGATACAATTATTCATTTCACCCTTGGAAGAAACTTGGCATTCCGTGGAAGCGTCCTTTCTTCCATTCTTGCCACGTTTAGTGACAGTTTTAAATCCCACTTTTTTGGAAGGAAGTCGTGAATTCAGAGATTCACCCTTCCTTTTGTTTGTTGTTGATACCATGTTAAGTAAATAAACGGAAGAAGACGTGACCTCCTGAGAGGTTTTTTTTTCCCAAGACGGTGTCCAAGAAGGATTACCACCGCTAGCTTTCGCCAACGGGTCCAACGAAAAATCGAAGGCACGGGTCCAAACAAGGATCGTAAAGGGATCAATAGTAGAAAAAATAGTACTGAAAAGTACCATTTTAGTAGCACTGAAAAGTACTGTTTTATTGCCTTAGGTAGTTTTTAAGACAAATTCCAAGAGCAGAGAGAATTCGTGTACGCACAGCACGAAGGTACGATGCGTACTGCTTATTGCAGATTTTTTATGACCATCCCAGAGGCACATACTCACCTCCTTCAGCGTTATGTAATTTGTTAATGGGCTCAAAATATTATTAGATCAAAAACTTGTCAAATGACATACATAAGGCATTTTATGCCAAACGTCCATTATGCCTAACGTATTTTATGCTTAAAAACTTTATGCCTAACGTCTGTTATGCCTTATGTCTTTATGCCTAACGTCCATTATGCCTAATATCCTTATGCCTATCGTCTTTATGCTTAATGGGGTGTACTCCGCATAACAGTTTTTCACTAGTTTCTGCTTGAGAGACAATTCCTAAACTGTTAAGCGTTAATTTCACATTTTCATTAATTTTCTCATAGGCAGAGCCGAAGTCCATTGATTGCCTTCATTTAAAAAACATAATCACTGTATAATTCCGTTTTTTAACTATTCTCAATAAAAAATACAACCTATTTTCTGATTCAAATTCATTTATCACTTGAAAACACAATCATTTTTGACGGTTTAGAACAAAATCTTTGAAAAAAATATATTTCAGTTTTGGACTTGAAGAATTCGTTGTTGGAAAAACTGTTTTCCCTTAAATATGCCCAATTTGCAATGTATGGACGACTTTTAGTAAACTTAATTGTAAAACTTTTTGCCAAAAAACGAATAAAAACCTGAAATGGACGTATTTTTAAATCGATTTTATACTTTTGAATCATTGATTTTTCAGTGTAGAAAATGTTTTTTATTTTTTCTATATTTTTTTCACGACTGTCCCCCATACAACACTTTTTTGTAGGTCTTACCGTTTTCGAGTTATATGGGTTTATAAAAAAAGTAAAAAACAAACTTTGACCCTTTCCAAATGTTAGTCTAGATCGATTTTGAAAAAACAAAATGTGTTAAGTATCTTAGTTTCACATAGTCTTCACACCCAGAAAGTTTAATTGAATGCTGAAGGGGTGCTGCCAATCCCTATGTCGAGGTGGCGTGAAACCCGTCATTTGCTAATTACTTGGTCAGTCAGACTGAAGAGAAATTGATCACTGCAGACACGCATATATGATACTTAGCGCGATACCAACCAAGTAACCATCTGGTTTGCATTAAGCATTCAAAACATGTGATATCCAAGCATTTTCTCTTTGAATTCCCAGGCATAGAGTTATCATATCTGTCACACGATATACAAATGCGCAAATGGCAGCTTTGGCTAAGAAAGCGCCCAGTTAATAATTGTGGAAGAGCTCGCTCATACAACACTAAGCCGAGACGCAGGATCTGCCGTTTTGTGAATGTAACGCCAAGAAGATAACTTAGAACTCACAACTAGAAACTTTATTTAGTTCTTCCTCTTATTTTAAAACGCTTACACCATTTCAAAACTAGTTCCATCCAAAACACTAAGAAACTGACACACAATCCGATGGCATACATCGCCCAGGTTGATATCAAATCCTCGGAGGTTAGCATACTGGCTTGGTCGGTTTCAACCAACCCGAAGTTGGATCTATCGTTGGTCGCTATCTGGGAGTCCATTTCGTTCTGCCATTTACCCAGCAGTCCAGCTTCGAAAAATACCTTTTGCGTGTAGTAGAATGTCTCAGCGAACGGACTTTTCAATCCAATCCAGTAACATATAACGGAAGTTACTCTCCGTTCGTTGACCTGCACATATTTTGGTCGACGCAGTTTGAAGTCATAATTTTGCACCAAAGAAACCAAGACTGGAGCCATGACGGTATTGCTCAGATAAGCATGTACTCCATCCAGAAGCAATCCATCCATCTGAGTGACATTGATTACCAGTGGTCCCAGGAAAGTGTCGTTAACCACACGTTCATCAGCTGAAAGATCTGCAATAATCTTGAGGTTCGATTTAGCCACTTCATTCAAGGTTTTCAAGTTTCCAATAGACGGCTTTTCTGTCATGAACGAAATGAGCTTCGTCTCGTATGCATTGAACACCAGGAAAAAGAATATAATCAATGGTAGCAAAGTGAATTTCTCTTTTAAACTGGCGTGATGTAAATTGTATCGTTCAAAGCCACACACTAACAGCATGAATGGATCATTTTTGAACACTACGGGAAACACCAAACTAATCATTTCAAGCAACGTTATCGTCATCAGAAGAACCATCCACGTTTCCCAAGTGAAAGGTTTTGTGAACATTTCAACCGCATTGATCGGTCTGCCCTGGGGTACCACAAGAACTTGAGACATGGGTTGGGAGTCGAAAATCATTCGATGCGCGTTCGGTGCGTACATATTTGAGGCCATTCGATCCAGGACTATGTCGATGTGGAGAGCTTTGGATAATTGATGCACGCAATCACTAACACCATGAGGGCCACCACAAACTGTTGGGTAGTGTCTTATCCTAGTTTTAAGAAAGCGAGCTGTTTCAGTTACCCATGTCAGTACGGGATGCCATACGTCAGCGTTAAAAGTTATCCCTATGTGTCGTTCATTGAGCTTCCGGACATTGCTGATGATCAAATCTTCAGGTTTTGGATAGGTCCTCATTAATTTGTATGGTTCCCCTCCAAATCCCATTTGAAGAACCCTCTTGGATTTTGTTCCAACGAAGGTTACTTTATCGAATTTAAGCATTTCGAGCATGTATTCAAAACCGATGGAAGCGTTGAGATTTTCAACATTTACCAGCACCATCAGTTCTGAATTGCTGTCCAGAATGTAGAAGACACTCTTCATAGCATTTGTCCACATCGATGGAAGCATATTGCGCTCTCCCACATAGATAACCGTCAACGGAGGTTTGTGAGTAAAATTGGAGTAGCTTATTCGAAAATTGTCATCAATGACGTACTTTGCGACATTGCCCAAGGCAGGAGACGCGAGTAATGTTCCGAACCAGCCATTGTCGGTTCCGGCTGACACATCGTAAAATACGCACTCAAACTGTCCGGGGTGTTTCTGTGCGTAGTATTGAATGACGGATGTAGTGTACAGGAGTAGTTCTTGTGACAGCGAAAGCCCTTCCGTGAGCACCGGAAGTGAAGCGATCAGCAACACTGAATAAAGAGTACCTTTCATTGTGGCTCTTATGATGCTACTGGTGATTGCTGGGTTTGGTTATACTGGAAGTAAGGCTAAATTTGTTGTTTTTTTTATCAAGTTGAAATAAGTAATCTACCAAGTGCTTCTGTTGATGCTCGCTCGTAATTTTAGAAAACCTATATTTATTTCATATTAAAAAATAAAATTTATCACTAAAACCGAATCACTGTTGCTTGAGCGGAACTCACACGGTATGCTATTACAGGTCTACGTTAATACAATTTCAATAGCAGTGTCTGACACTGGCGAAGTAACTCAAGTAATGGAAGTTCCATCGATAATCATTATTTACAATCTGCAAATAGACCCCTGAGAAAATAACTATGAGTGTGTGATTTGACGTGTTGAACCAATAAAACAATAGAATTATCTACATGTATTTGCACAAAGAAATTTACTCTTGGTCTCAGACCCTTTCCTTACCTCGGAAGCTACTAGCTACGGAAGGGAAAGCTACTTCTCTTAGCCGACTTAAGGTGAAGATGAATCGAAGCCAAACCTCTAATTTTCAAGAGCACAAATCTTGAGAATCGAACACCCGATTGGGCAGAAAACTTAATCGATTGGTCACCACCGGCTAGTGACCAATCGATTAAGTTTTCAGCTCTAACGGATGGTTGGTTCTTCAGATTTGTACTCTTGGAAATTCGAGGTGTGGCTTCAATTCATCTTCACCTTAAACATTATTGTAGAAGACCAGCCTCGGCAGGGCTAATCCTTGACAGCCGACTCTTTGTCGGCACGCCATAGATTGATTTGGTCTTCGATTTAAGTAAAAAATACAAAGCACAGACTTCAATTCCGTAGAATTCATAATCTAAATGTTTCATTAGCTATGTTAAAATCGTACAAGTAATACACATTATTAAACATTTCACAGCATACATTAAGCGGATTATTTTGCCAATAAAACGTTCGATGAGCAGCGTGTCGGAATAGTGCTGTCCTCCGTAGAAGCCTCACAGAGGAGGGATTTTTTTTATTTCCGTACGGGTTTGGGCCGAAAGGTCTCAGATTTTCTTTGTGGAAAACTTTTTCCAGCTATTTTTTTTTATTCCTGAGAAAATTTGCTTTCATTTTCATAAAAAAAAAACTTTGTTTCTATGATGCTTCGTTCTTGAGTTATGATTATTCAAATTAAGTAATGTCAGGGGAAAACAAAAAATTTCCAACTGAATTTTTCGGGAAAATAGGTGACCTTTCGGCCCAAACTCGAACGGAAATAAAAAAAAATCCCCAGATCTAATATTACACTGTTCGACAAAAAAAAGTTCAATAATGACATTATTGAACCGCCTGCTTCGAATTATAATTCCCCAATACTTCTTGTTCCGAAAAAGTCCACAAGCTCCGACCCAAAATGGAGATTGATTGTGGATTACCGTCAATTAAATAAAAAAATACTAGCTGACAAATTTCCCCTGCCGAGAATCGACGATATTCTCGATCAACTTGGCAGAGCTAAATATTTTTCGACTTTAGATTTAATGTCTGGTTTTCACTAGATTGAAATTGAGAAAGACTCTAGAGAAATTACTGCGTTTTCCCTTCAAGAACATGGACACTCTCAATTTAAACGATTGCCATTTGGACTTAAAATAAGCCCGAATAGCTTTCAAAGAATGATGTCTATTGCACTAAGTGGCTTGAGTCCCGAGTGCGCATTTTTGTATATTGACGACGTGGTAGTTGTAGGAAGTTCAGTCGAACATCACTTGAAAAATTTAAGAAGGGTTTTTGAATGTTTCAGACAAAGAAATTTAAAACTAAACCCTGCTAAGTGTAATTTCTTTAAAGCAGAAGTCACATTTTTAGGGCATAAGATCACTGATAGAGGAATCTTGCCCGATTGTTCAAAATTTGATGTTATCAAAAATTACCCCAAACCACAAAACCCTGATCAAGTTAGAAGTTTTGTGGCAATGTGCAATTATTATAACAAATTTATTCCAAATTTTGTGAAAATTTGTTGTTGTTTGAATAAATTACTGAGGTAAAATGTTACATTTAAATGGACTGATGAGTGTTAGTTAGCGTTTGAAAATTTAAAGTCTACGTTGCTTTCACCCAGAATATTGCAATATCCAGATTTCGACACGCCTTTTATCATTACAACAGACGCGTCCGATTATGCTTGTGGCGCTGTTTTATTACAAATACATGAAAACAATGATTTACCTGTTTTTTCGCCAATCGCGCGTTTACAAAAGGCGAAGTGAAAAAGAACTAACAGCTATCCATTGGGCGATAATGCACTATCGACCATATTTATTAGGAAGACATTTTATTGCGCGTACTGATCACCGACCATTAGTTTACCTGTTCGGTATGAGAAACACATCTTCAAAGTTAGTTCGAATGAGAACTGATCTCGAAGAATTTGACTTTGATATTGAGTTCATACCGGGGAAAAGTAACGTCGTAGCAGACACTTTATCTAGAATTAAATTGGACTCTAATGAGCTCAAGAAAATGAATATTATGCAAGTGCAAACAAGGTCCATGGCAAGCAAACCTTGTTTAGCTGATTGCGATAAAAACATAAACAGAACGAAGCCTGAGCAACTTCGAGTATACGATGCAACAAATAATGCGCAAATAAAGAATTTAAAGAAACTTGCATTTAAAATTTTACTCAATGAAAATCTACCGCTAGTAAATATAATAATATTTGATAAAAAATATAAAAATGGCCTAACTCTTGCGTTGGGACTAGAACTTAATCTAAGAAATTTGAAAAATATTTTTCAGATTATTAATGATTTTTTTTTTCAAACATCCACATCCGACGATACTATAGCAATTTCTAAAGACGACGCTTTATTCAATTACATATGCTTCAATGACTTTAAGCAAATTGGAAACAACATTTTTAAAACAATTCAAATAAATAATAATTTGAACCACCTTAAATAGTATCAGAACCTACAGAAATACAAAGACTTTTGGAACATAACCACTGTTCACCCACCAGAGGACATACTGGTAAATCGCGATTGTACAAAAAATTAAGAAATTCCTATATTTTTCCAAACATGAAATACGCTATCAGCAAATTTGTTAAATCTTGTGAGCTATGTAAACTGAACAAGCATTTTTCTTCTGTAAAAGAAAATTTAATGAAAACAACTACACCCATCAAACCTTTTGATATTGTTTCGATTGACACAATTGGCCGTTCAGCTTAACTTTAAATAAATAAAACAAATAAACTATCTTAGTTCCTATTCCCGATAAATTTGCATCCACTATATCCAAAGCAATTGTAGAAAATTGTATGCTAGTTTATGGCCCAATGAGTGCTATTTGCACTGACCAAGGAACAGAATACAAAGATATATTTGACAGCATTTGTGATCTTCTCAAAATAAATCACACTTTCTCCACAGCATACCATCCCCAAACAATTGGATCTTTAGAAATAAATCATCTTCTTCTTTTCTGGCGTTACGTCCCCACTGGGACAGAGCCTGCTTCTCAGCTTAGTGTTCTTATGAGCACTTCCACAGTTATTAACTGAGAGCTTACTATGCCAATGACCATTTTTGCATGCGTATATCGTGTGGCAGGTACGAAGATACTCTATGCCCTGGGAAGTCGAGAAAAAGAAAGATCCTCGACCGGTGGGATTCGAACCCACGACCCTCAGCTTGGTTTTGCTGAATAGCTGCGCGTTTACCGCTACGGCTATCTGGGCCCCACAGAAAGAAATCATAGGTGTCTTAATGAATACCTAAGAACTTTCATAAATGATCTCAAAACAGACTAGAACAATTGGCTACCATAATACAGTTATTGCTATAATACAACTCCAAATACATCTCATGATTACTCACCGTTCGAAATTTTGTTCGGCAAACCCGTAAATAAATTTGAAAATATTAATTGGAATGGAGTTGAACCATTATATAATCATAACTCATATCTACACGAACTAAAGCACAAACTTCAAGTAATGCATCAACATGTTTTTAGGAAAATAGAAGAAACCAAAACACTTAGAACACAAAAACATAATAGCAATATCAATCCTACAAATTTGTGCATCAACGATCTTGTATATTTGACAATCGAAGGAAGGAAGAAACAAGACAATGTTCAAAATGGACCATATAGAGTCATAAAAATAGAAGGATGTAATGCTGAAATGAAACACGAAATTACAAATCAAACTACAATAGTACATAAAACAAGACTAGTAAAACATCAAAATTGTTAAAACTTGTAAAATAATATCTAAATTGTGAATGAGGAAACGACCGTACCACATCAAATTTCAATTGATCAATATGAATGGTTGCACCATTAGTCCAAAGGAAGGAGGTGTAGCAATATGATCCCATCTTTTCATGCATGCCTGTACGAAACATGTACCAAATTATCTTAAATCCATTAGAATTCATTGCTCTTCATGACACTGTAATCCAAATTCCAATCCAACAAAACACGACCCTCAAAATAACACGGTCAGTACCAAAAACCTCTTCCGTCTCTATGTTTTAACGACAACCACATGTTTCCAAATATGTTTTCAAAATATTGTAAGCGCGTCGTTTTCATATTCACATCACAAGCACGCGAGTTAAGTTATTCGAAGTCCGAACTTGCCACAATAGGCGGACGAATTCTTGCAGGGTTTCTGTTGAAGAATTAAGGCCGCACGAGACGTATTTATGATCACCCATCCATTTGAAGAAGTAAATATCAAGCACCACTCCATATATCGATATGATTTTTTTTTTTCATATAATTCTGCCCATAACCATAACCCATTAAATTTTCAGCTTCGTCGGTTCACTAAAACTCGAGATTTGCTTTTGCAAAGTTTCGATGAAAATTGTTAGAGTGAGACAAAAGATAGGGAAGATATCATGGTCTCCCATGTAACCTCAATGAAAAAAAATATCTGGAGGAAATTCTTGAATAGTTTTGAAAAAAAAATCATAGCAATACCTAAGTAAATTACTGAAGGTACCGTTTTGACTCATATTCCGAACACTTAAGGCCAACAGTGACTTCAAATGCATCTGATGGGCATAAATTAGCTGATATTTGTGAAAATTTTAATTTCTTTGCCAAGTCTTACTGTTAGCTGTTGGGTGTACCCATTATAATGTTGATTCAATTAGTTTAAGTATTGTTTTTAGGTAAAAGCATGGAACAACATTTTGATTCAAATGCCGAACAATGTGCTTATTCTATCTCATATTCCGAACACCTTGATTCAAATTCCGAACAGCCCGAATAAATCGTATTCAAGTAAATAATTTCGCAAATAAATTTATCTTAGCTTGTTCTACTGGTCTCAAATAAGAGAGTCATCACTACTCCCGCGGTATAAATTATTTGGAGACGTTTAAATTGAATTGCAATTGATTGCCATTTCCTGGTTTTTTGGTGACATATTTCAGCGAAACATTTCAACCAAACCGCCATACAAAACCCGAGTGTTCGGAATTTGAGACAAAACGGTAGTAGCTTTCGAGTTCTTAACGATTTCCAGGAACAAATCCTGAAAAAAATCTTCTAGGCATCCTTTGGAGTGGGGCCCTTGCTTAGCCGAGTGGTTAGAGTCCACGGCTACAAAGCACAGCCATGCTGAAGGTGTCTGGGTTTGATTCCCGGTCGGTCCAGGATCTTTTCGTAATGGAAATTTCCTTGACTACCCTGGGCATAGTATAATTGTACCTGCCACACGATATATGAATGCGAAAATGGCAACTTTTGCAAAGAAAGCTCTATGTTAATAACTGTGTAAGTGCTCATTATTGAACATTAAGCTGAGAGGCAGGCTCTGTCCCAATGTAAATGTATTACCAAGAAGAAGAAGGTTGTTAGATGTTTTCTGCGTATTTGCAAATGTATTGGATGGAAAATCGTGCTTTCAATTAAACTTCACTTTACACAAAACTGTTGGACGACTGTGATGCGAGTCCTTCAGCTGGTTGACACCTGGAACTCCCCATGTGATGAGCATTTCAAAGCTAATCTGGTTTTAATTCACGCTTCAGCAACTGTGTTGCCTCTCGGTTTTTGTGGACTGATTCGAAAGGGTTGCTTGGCGGTTGAATCGCGTTTTAATTGCAACGGGTGCACTGCAAATTTGCAATTGCCAACTGCTACTGGGGTGTTGACTCAGATTTCTCTTATTTGGTATGATTCTACTGATTTACCGTTTTGCCTCAAATTCCGAACAGACTCATATTCCGAACACTCGGTTTTTGTATGACCATTTGGTTGAAATGTTTCGCTGAAATATGTCATCAAATTACAAGAAAATGGCGGTCAATTGCAATTCAATTTAAACGTCTTCTAATTTATTTTAAACCTCTGGAGTAGAGATGATCCTCTTGTTCGAGACCAGTTAAACGAGCTCAGATAAATTTATTTGCGATTTTTTTTTATTTCAATACGATTTATTCGTACTGTTCGGAATTTGAATCAAGCTGTTCGGAATATGAGACAGAATGAAAACAATGTTCGGCATTTGAATCAAAATGTTGCTCCATACCTTTTTGACTCATATTTCGAACACTTAAGGCCAACAGTGACTTTACATGCAACTGATAGGCACAAATTAGCTGATATTTATGAAAATTTTAATTTATTCACAAAGTCTAACGGTTAGCTGTTGGGTTTGCTGATAGAATTGTATATTTAAACTTGTTTATTATTGTTTTTACGTAAAAGTATAGAACACTATTTTGATTCAAATGCCGAACACTGTGTTCATTCTGTCTCATATTCCGAACACCTTGGTTCAAATTCCGATCAACAGAAATCAATAATATTCAAATGGATAATTTCGCAAATAAATTCATCTGAGCTAGTTCTACTGGTCTCGAACTAGAGAATCATCACTACTTGCGTATTGGAAGACGTTTAAATTGAATTGCAATTGACTGCCATTTCCTGGTAATTTGATGACATATTTCAGCAAAACATTTCAACCATATGGTCATACAAAAACCGAGTGTTCGGAATATGAGTCTGTTCGGAATTTGAGACAAAACGGTACTTTTACGTAAAAACAATACCAAGCAAGTTAAAATAAACAATTTTATCAGCAAACCCAACAGCTAACAGTTAGACTTTGCGAAGAAATTGAAATTTTCACAAATATCAGCTAATTTATGCCTATCAGATGAAATTGAAGTCACTGTTGCCCTTAAGTGTTCGGAATATGAGTCAAAACGGTATGTGAGTATCCCTTCTAACTCGATGACCTCTTCCCAATCGATTAACGGAGAGTTCACTGTAGACTGATCTCGACTATGATGTCAACATTGTTCCTGGTTTATCGATTCGATCTGTTTAGTTGGTCATGAATAAGTATCACACTTTGTGCAATTGGTTGCACTTGCCAGGGCGTCAAATCGAGGTCAGTAATGATGCATGAATAGACATTGTAAATTAATTTCCGAATCGATACAATCAATGCAGCGAATTAGTTTCCCAATTCCCATTGCCAATCCAAGTTAGATTCCAGTCGGATGCGGAGGATATCGGTTATCTATGTCAATAAATATGTATCTGCTGTACCTTTGGTAAATCGCGGTTATAAATAATAAATTATCTCCAAATATTATGCTGCACCATTTAATGTGATTCAAAGGCTGATTGACAGCGTGACGATTACATGCAGTGGCTTTGTGACACATTCATTATCCACATATTGTTGTTATTGTTTATCGAACTATTAATTAAAAATCACATACACACCGTTCAGCTCCATTAGATTGGATCATCTGTAAATTGAGATTGATTAGAATATGCACCGATGATGATAATTAATTTTCTGATTGGTTTAATGATCTTGATTAATATTTGCTTCATATAGTCCATTGATTTGGCTTTGTAGCTGGCGCTAGTAGCGTTGCAAAGATTTCCTGTATCGTTTGTCGCCTGTGGGTCATTTGTCTTGTTTGGAAAATGATTCGTATATTGTTTTCCCCAAGTCTTTTTCCATTCACCCTCGTTTAAGAATCAGTTTTTTAATATTCCCCGACTGGACCTATATTTCCGGTTAGCTACCCAAGCAGCCAACTTGTATGCTGGCTTATGTACAACACTAGCAGGGGGCTGCTAAATGGTGAGTTGACAAATACACTCCAAAAATTGTTCACATCCGAATCATTACAAAAAAACATATAGCTTTTTTCCATAATGGTTTTCATATAACTGCTATATACAAATGCTATAGATAGAGTTCATTATTAATATCACATAACTCTCAAATACAAATAATATGGATATTGAATTCGGAGGAATCTGAAATCATATACCAAATCATATAGATTGTATTTGTTATACATGACACAACCCAATGGGTTATCTAATGAAAAATAATGGATTGTCATTTAGCGCTTTCTGCAAACCAGAAATAAAATTTTCAAAAATAATCCATGCGCTCGAACAATCACAATATATATCAAGTTTTACTAATTGACGCATTTTTTAAACATGTCAATAGTATAAACCAGATATCTATTGTGACAGCTTGAGCATATGCGCAATTCGTATTCCAATGCAATGAAATAAATGGGTTTTCATACTTATAATAGTTTATTCGTTCTTATTCTAATTACATTTGATAAAAGGGTTAAATTTGTGCTCTATCTATCCTATCTAGTACTCTATATTAAAACTTGGTTTATTTCGGAAATAAAATCGACCTGCAATGTTGTACAATGTTATCGGTGGAAAATCGAATATTTCAATGGGTATGATGTCAACGATAGGAAGACTTTCAACTGCTTCATGAGCTAAGAAATGTTCATCATAGTTTCCTATTGACCACGATTGAACAATCAAAAAAATACACATTGTCATGTTTTGCTATGTCCAGGATTTGAAATAAGCATTTACTCAAATTGTTGAATAGCGCAATGAAGTTTCCAATCTTGTAGTCGGTCCCTTTGAACACAATTGAATTTGAAAACATTATTTCAAACCCAGAGTCAATATTCAAAGGTTGAATAAGCATTTTGTAGTAGCGTCTCACTCGTATGTCGCATAAATTGAAGTTTCCCTGAACAGTAACTTTCAAGAAATTATCATTCAAAAGTTCATATGCAAATTGTAGCGAAGCTTTCACACACAATGTGTAGCAGATGTTTTTGCGAGATGTCATTATGTGCGAATACTGTTTAAAGCCCTTGTGCTTTGCTTCGTTTCGGAAGCACATCATTTTTTCAACTGGTCCAGAAGTACTAATAACATTTGGATAATGTACCAAAAAATGGTGCTTCGGTTTTAGATCACGTTTGGAATGGTGTAGATACAATTCGTGATGACGGCTTATTAAATCTTGTAGCATGTCAAGTTTTTCAGCTGAAAATGATCGCTTTAGACACATATCTACTAATTTAACCAATGTTGTACAATACTTCCATATCTCATCATGCCTTGGAACGAATCGACCAACTATGAACGTGAAGTAGTGACTCAATGCACGCATTTCATTCGATGTTAGCCGAAAGGATACAGATTTACGCTTTTCTCGACTGCAGTATGTTTCTGATATGTTCGGCATTCGTTTCAGCTCACTATCTAAACTCAAATCGCCGATAATTCGCTTAGTTTTGTTAAAATCGTCAATCGTCAAATACTTTTTATGGTAAATATAGTAGTCTAGAATTTCCGTAAAACCATGTTTGCATATGCCTGTACTAAATAAGTCATGCATGGGGTCAACACTTTTGTTCTCCACTACGTGGAACGATGGTAAGCTATTGAACACTGAATATGCTTGTATTCCTGTCTCGCTATGCATATTGATGTCTACATCTTCCTCATAATCAGCTCTACGTCGCATACAATCAGCATATTCCTTCACATTGCGTTTCAATAGTTCTTTAGGCCTACGGCAAAACCGACAGTAAAAAGTAGCATTGAAACCACTCGACATACACAAAGTGGAATACCCAAATTGTCGCCTTGTAAAAGACAAAGCACGAATTTTACATTATCCGTGTTGTTACCAACTGTAATTTCTACTGTGTTTTGTTCCAAAATAGAAAATTCTCCAATCAGTGCATGTAACAAATTGTTGATTCCACTATCCTTTACATCTACCTTCTTCAACATACCTGCTACAAATATGTTATTCAACTTCCCTAAAAATTCTTCTGGGACTGTTGGGAAATTGTAATATATTCCGTATACGGAGTGTCGATTATTATGCGAACTTTGACTATCATTAACTTCAAATTCATCCGTGTACAGCCAGATGGGGATTACGGTTTCGTTTTTGTATTTCTGTTTAATTTGAATCCATTTATCAGCATTAACAAAGTTTACTATTCTGTCGGCTGTTTCCATTTTAGTAGTGTAGTTTATAATTTTCTCCAGTACGTTATTGGATTGCAAAAATGAAACTATTTGAAATTTCAAAGGCATTAAAATAAGACAACTCTTGTCATAGCTTAAGTCTAATTCTTCGTTAAAATGCATAGCTCTTCGTGTTAGCTTGTTCTTTTCTACAGTTATTATAGTTGGCAGTTGAAAATTACCAGTCCTACGTAGGTAACTGAAAAATTTGAAATCTGAACTTATAAAACGAAAAACATTCTTCATTTTCTCCAGGTAACACTTAAAACTAAACGTGTCCTCAATATTATCTGATTTCATTTGTAAATTTGCCAAGAGTTGACTCAACTCCAAAAGTATCGAACCAGCATTGTTTTGGATATCGTACACGTCTTTTCTAGTGATATTGTTCTTGTTATGCAAACTCAGCGTAAACATCAAAGCTGCCTGATCGACTGCATCAAGTTTCTCAGGGATTGGTGCATTATCATCTTGCTTCGTTACTTCATCACATCTTTGTCTCTTGCAGGTGTTGATGCTGTGCTCTGCATAATCCTTTCTGTCTCCGTCAGTTAGATTGTCGTCGTTGATTATATCGTTATTTTGTGCAAGCGTTGGGGTAGCAGAATGCAGCATCAGATGTTTTTTGAATGGATAAAACGTAGTAAAAATAATTCCGCATGAAGGAACTGTGCATTCATACTGATAGATAACAGGAACTCGATGATACTCTTTCAAATGTGTCAGGTAAGAATCAATCTTTCATGGTTCATGGTTTCCAAGAATTCACTATTATAGTCCAGTAGCTTGCAAATAGGTGTTCAGTCGATTTACGGTCATATATGATTCCGGTCGAGCTATACTGTACGCTGAACTAGCTATGAAGTGCCAAATAAGTTTGGACACTTTTGAGAACGGCAGTCCAAAAACAACTGTCAATTTGATCAACACATCTGTTGCTCTGGCAAGGGATTTCAGTTCATAACGGACATTCTGGAAACATACGAAGAAACGTCCTTGTATGTTATCTATTCCAGTCCCCACCACAACTAGCTTTGGAACAAGAGGTATTTACCTTTCAGCATATGATGCATACGTCTCCTGAATTTTTGATGCTATCTGGTCGACGGATTCCACAAAAATGATTGTGTCCTGTTGGGCCATATAAATAGTTGGTTTGAATCGTCGTCCAACTATGAGCGGTGGAAGAACTGTGCTTAGACCAAGCAGCAACGCGCACAGCTTCACATCTGTAAATCAAGCAAAACATGGTTTCACGACAAACAATCTCTAAAATATTAAAACATTACTTATTAAAACATATCCTAGTTTTAACTGTAAAATAACTTACGTTACGCTCCCTCCAATTTTGGATAGTGTCGAACAATACATCGTATTTCCAGCGAACCGACGTTGGTTCCAATTTTTGGCAAAACTCTTCAAATGAGCACGATACTAGCTCGTAAAGGGTGATTCCACATTCTGAAATTAGAGGAAAAACATTATATTCTATGATAAACTTGATTCCTTCTAGCTTACCTTTGAAAACTTGCAGCAATTCGTTTGGAAATCCAAGATCGACTAACAAGTTCTTTGCAGCGGCCGCCATCTTGACACAGGTAAACAAACACTCAGATTTTTTCACATTGGCAAATCATATATCATGTATCTGATTTGTAATGATCGGATAGATGATTGATATCCAATAATCTTTATATGAAATTCAAATTGCTCATAGATGATCATTATTTGAATAGCATTGGATCTTTATATTATTCCCATTGGACACCAATGAAATTAATTAAATTAATATTTGGATGCAGGTATATGAATTTACAGATAATTATAATCGGATAAGTTGGTTCAGTGTAGGAAGGAACGACCAACACAGCGCTGGTCCTCAAAATTTCTTACCTCACGCTTCCACGGGTCAAACGATGACAAAAACGACATCTAAGGGTTTTGTTCTTAGCTGGTAGTACAGCGTGGGCGCAAAACCAACTGATTTTCTTTGATTCGAAATCGTGAGAGGAATTAGCAACAATCATCAACGACGCGTACAAATTTCAATGACGGCCTACTTCGCCTTAGGAAAACTGGGAGAAAACTTATCTGTCATTTTGTATGGGTGATAGTGTGCCAATTTTCAATAGCCTTCTTGTTGGTAAAACGACCTTTGCAGGGACCACTAGTTATTATAATAAACCTCTATGTAATACGAACTGAGTAGATCGCCGTCAACGAACTTTGTCAAACTTACGTACCATTTTTTGCGAGGATTGATGAGTTTCCTCGCATTTACATTTTGGGATGGGTGGTCAAAAATTGCAACAGTTTATGTGCAGGCAGAGCGGACCAAGTGTCACAAAACAATAAACTGCTTGATTATTGCGATTTTTGAGTCGATTTCAGAGTTCGATAGAAGCTGTTGGTAGTTCTATGGTGTCTGAATGGAATGTCTTAGAACCAGCGCATTGGACCAGTATATTTTGGCCAGCACTCAAGATTTTCACTTGGTCCGCTCTGACTGAACGCATCTATATAAATAAAAATGGAGTGGTGTTTGTATGTCACGAAATGGCTTGAGAACGGCTTCACGAATTAGAATGATTTTTCCATAGTTATGTTCCTGAAGTGTTCCGACGTGTTTGTGTGTATAAAAAGCATGGGATATTTAACGGGAAAGTTGAAAAAACAGGAGTGAACGGAACTTCCATTTTGCACGGAGCGTTCCATGGCGTTTTTCAACAGCCTACTTGATGGCAAGACGAAGTTTGCCGGGACCACTAGTATTTGAATATTTCTGGTCTTCAATGCCCTGACCCTGCAAAACTTTAATTTTCAAGTTCTCGTAATGCCACTGATTTTGGGATTAAAGATATGGATTATTGATGAATTTACGATACTGATGTCGAAGGATGTTGATAATCTGTTTATCTTAGAGATATGCACCCAGTTTGACCATGCAAGCATTAAATGATTGTAACTTTCCTAGAAATTGTTCAGTCAGAGTGAACCAAATCACTGAACGGTGGTCATTAGTTCAGTCAGAGTGGACCAAGTGCACATAGTCCATGAAAAAATCGTTCTATCAGAGGTTTGTATTATATATTTTCATGATTATCACTTCACATTATATGGTTTGAAAGTAACTCAAAGATGTGTAGAAATATTGAGCTGAAAATTTTAACGAGTTCAAAAATTACATAGTGTTAAACTTTAAGCCCATTTTTCTCAAAATATTCAAAACGTCACTTGGTTCACTCTGACTTAACGCCGACCATGTAAGCTTCACATAACGCAAAAGGTGATTTCATGACACGTATATTTAATAGTTTGGGTTGGGAGTTTGATTCCCGGTTGGACCATTTTCGAGTTTCTTTGTGATGTTGTTGAATTGTTGTACATATTTTTTGGTTATTTTTCACCAAACCTTCAGATGTCACCGTAATCCTTAATTGTTTAAGTGTTTAGACTGGCGAACACACAAGTAAAACATTTATTATTTTTTTTTATTTCTTCAGATGATTTAAAGCCATATAAGAATAAATGAAAACCCGAATTTAAACGTGAGTTTGTATCCTTTGACAGATACGCGTATTTCGACCTCAACTGTAAGGTCGTCTTCCGTGTCGTGTGCTAGACTCGACTTTGAAATACAAACTCCAGTGGAATTAAATGGTATAGTACATAATTCGGTTTTTCATTTACTTATAGGTATACCACTAAACAGCTCGAAGATTTATTATCATATGACAGACCTTTCGAGACGATATTGAACAAACAATCAGCTTTGTCGACGTAAGTGAAAAAATGTGCTTCGTCTCTCCAAGACGTTTCAGGAGTAGTTCGCGATTCTTAAAGGCTTCCGGAATAATGTGTCAGTCTTCTTTTTTCCGTGATTTGGAAGGAAACCTTGGTTCTCATAATGGAGCTTAAGATCTCCAACCAAAAACCTCCATATTCGGAGCTGCCATTTTCGCATTCGTATATCGTGTGGCAGGTACGATGATACTCTATGCCGAGGGAAGTCAAGAATCTATGATAAAAGGTCGCAGTGTTGCATTTGAACGCGTTCAGTTTGCGTTTCAGTTCAAATATTTGAACGAGGGATCAAGTAGGCTTGAACATTGATCAGTTCAAAAAATTGAACCCATTGGAGCTGAAAAATGAACGCGGAAGGAAAATTGTTCCCAATGCTCTTACACAACACATTTACATGCGAAAGTCATACAAAACATGCTAGGAAACCTAGATGGTACCATCAATTTGGAATGATATGAATTCAACATGTGTTGGTGTATTTATTTTCGTGTTTTAAGCTGCAGAGTGCATTCATAAGTGAACGGGGCGTTCTTTAGCATTGACAAAATTTTGCACGAGAGTTCAATGTTTACTGCGTTCTCGTTCGAAAAAGGAACGCGTTCAGTTCACTTTTGGCTCGCGTTCAGTTCAAAATGCATCACTGAAAGGTCGAAAGACAAAAGGTCGAAAGGACAAAAGGTCGAAGAACAAAAAAGAAGGGACAAAAGGTCGATTTTTTTTAAAGGAAAAATTTCCCACCAACCAATTTATTTTCGACCTTTTGTCCTTTCGACCTTTTGTCCATAAACCCTTTGCTTAGTAGCCATGGACGCTAACCATTCGGCTTATGAAGGTCCCTAAATGAATTCTTACGATGCACATAATGCAGTGTAGAAAATTATGCCGTTCGATATTGCAAAATGTCGTCAAGTCAGCCACCATCTTCACAAATATCTGTGGTAACTAAACAATAAAATCGTCCATTTCCAGCCAAACGTAGCATCGCTGAATCGATAAATCCAATCTCACGATACATTTGCTCGCTAATCGTCATAAAGCTTTACAGAGAATTAAACACAACAACCACAGAAAAGTGATTCGCATCACGCAACGTCAACGCCTCGAGAAGCGCAATTTCACACCCCATCTTCGGATGACCGACCGGGTAAGAACGCACAACTTCAAAACGTACGAAATGCACCCACTTCGCAAACGTTGCCCATCCGCTTGCCATGAATAATAATTTATTTCATTACCCTAATCGACAACTTGCTGCCACCGAATGACTGCCGACTGCTAGCTGGTGCGACTCGGACCTCTGATAAGCGAACACTTGTTCGACGGCCATCGTCCATTTCGCCGCTCTTTTTTGTCGATGGGTAATTCCATGTCATTATCATTTAATTAGATTTTTGCTCTCCCCGGGCCAATTACAACTACGAAGTTGACGACGTCCAACACCAGTAGCTGTGTCGTCGGACGAACAACTGTAGTGAGTGTGCAACTATCCGAAACGTCCTTCGGTTGAACAGCTCTGTTCCACCCAGCCAGCGTTACTTCCTTCCTCTAGGTGACTCACCGACGTCTATGCTGATCATCTTATCACCGACTATAGGTAGAAGCAAAGATTTTCCTCTCACTTGAAGGCTCAAGTTACGTATCGATCGGACCGATTCCACATTGCTTCGAACGGATGGACGGAGTATGCGGAACTGATAGAGGAACTATGTGGCATCGAGGGCACTTTTGAAGTTCGTGTTTGGCGCTGGCTGTAATGATGCCCCATCATCGACGGTATATGGTAATCGCTGCAGTACGATGTTACTGTACTGTTAATTAGCCGTGCGAAAAATGGGGTGAAATGATAGGAAAATGGCCCGTGGAGAGGAACTGTTGCTGCTGTTACTTGAACATGGGCGATAACGATACCCTTATGGTGGTGGGAGACCTTTATGATTGAAATATGAGTTCGTGGTGTTACAATCAGGGATGTTGGTGACATTCATTGATTTAATTAGATGAGCAAGACGGAAGATAGGAAGTTTCAACTAGGCTATATCTCTTCAATGTGATTTTTCTACTAGCCAGAATAGTGCACTAAATATTAAAACTCATGAAAGCGCAACAAAAAAAAAACAGTCGTAACCTGATTTTCCACTAATGGCTAATTTCACGTAAATACGGTCATTTCAGATAACTTCAATACTGTGTAGGTATAATTATTCTACATTTTGATAGGACACCCTACAAGTTCAAATTCTCGGCAGAAATTCAAGTTTATGGTTTAAAAACGGGGCTGGTGGTCTAATTGCTATTATTCATCATTATAGTGAGCCTTTTCTCACGCCTGATACATAGGCAATCTGCTAACCACACCTTCGTGTCATAAAATTGCTTTACCCTCGCATGAACTAGCGGGGTATATCCGGTCTATAGTGGGCCAGTTTTAACTTCCATCGCTCCGTCATCGTAATCATCGTCATCATCGAAACTTCAAAAGTAGTTTTTCTGTTCAAAAACTAAAAATTATTGGACGAAAATGTGTTCACTGTGTTTCGGTTGGAGAATAATATATAGTGAACACTTTTTCCTGTGAGTTTTCTGAATATTGAACGAAAAAACTGCTATTGAAAATTTTGAAGTTAATGACAGATTCTGCCCGCTGCAACATCAATTAACCCCCCACCCCCCTTCTCATTGGTCAGCAACCTGACATGGCAGGCGCCTACCTAAATTGTATCTTCTCAGGTAACATTAGTAGTTGAATATCAGTTTATTCAGCTGAAAAGAGGCTGTATCATCAGCATTTCAGCTGAATAATCTGTTTTCAGCTACCAATGTTAGCGGGATTTGGGGCAAGTGTGTCACCTTAAGCAAATTGTTCTCTAACTTTGTCTAAAGCTTAAAAACCCATCAATTCAGCTTTATGATGTTAGTTTCACATCTTTTCATAAGTACTGTGCCATTCAAAAAGAAAATAATTAAAAAAAGTATTAGTTTTGGAGCTCCTCAAATATTATTCAAAATAACCTGATTTCCAACACTATGGGGCAAGACGGCCACCGAATGAACATTCATATAATTCTACTTGTAATGAAATTTTCTTTATTTTCTGTTAATATTGCCAACAAAACAGAGCCTCATTGATAATTTTAAAAATAATTTTAAGTTTACCGTCATGAGGGGATCTCCCTACTAGTCAATTCGAATAACTAAAATCGTTATTTTTGTCTCCATTCAATGCAATATATGAAATACTCTTTCATTACGGGGATCTATATTACACTAAATCTGTACTAAATAACGGTAAAATATTGATAAAAATAACTAAAATAGTTCTTAGAACGCCTAAAACCATGCTATTAACTAATATTTGGAGAAAAATCTCTGTGGAGCAAAAATGTTCGCTATTCCCATTCTACACTTCAGAAACCACTATTGATGCCTCATTTTGGTTCATTATCATGATTTTGTTGATGTTGTTTACATTTTTATGAATTTCACTCCAACCATTTTTGTTTACCAAACAGGTGGCACACTTGCCCCAAAAAGTATAGATTTCAACAAAAATAGATTTCGCTTGTAAAACTAAATATTTTTTTCGTTCAAATGCCTCAATTACTTACACATTTGTATAGCTTCACGATTCACAGTACGTTTGAAAAATTCGTTATTAATTTACCTCTTACCATGCTATTTAGAAACATCGAAATCTTATAAAAAATCACTGATATTTGATGATTTTCACAAAAGTCGATGTAAATACGTAAAAAATAGAGCAAATTTCGTAATATTTTAACCATTGTATTATGAACTGTATGGGAACATATTGTTAAGCTCAAATAAAAAATATAGTTTGAAGTTTTTATGAAAATCAGGGGTGGCACACTTGCCCCTATGGCACACTTGCCCCAAATTCCGCTACTTGGATTGTTGGCTACAGCGTAGCGTCACGCCATTGAGGGGCGTATTGTAGAGCTCCATCTTCGTCGGTCTTGGGCGATACTTCAGGGACGCCAGGTCGCCTTCCACTGCGTACAACCAGTGTCTGGGCCACGCACCATTTCCATTATATCCATTACAAATTTTCAATACGGGAATGGTCTGAAAAATCGTCTTAGTTTCTGAACCATACGAGCGCAGTTACGCACATGATATTACTCAATAAGGAAGTTGGCGATTACCACCATTCTTGGTTTATATGGGCGCAGTTTCAGTAACATGCAGTTATTGAATAAAGAGGTGGATGTTCAGAGAATAAGCAGCTCTTGCCGATTCCTAACAGCAGCTCACAAAACTCCAAGAATTAGGGTGTGACGACAGCTTTATGATAAACATTTATTTTCTCATTAGTTTTAGTTTTATAATAATTTTCCATACTCCCATTGGAGTCTAGTTTATGTGATTTTAGATTTGTTTCCCTCGTGTTCACGGTACAATCTATGTTTAGGATAGAAATAGTTTCCATTTAGATTATGTTTATCAGGTATCAGAAGGCCGGCTCCAAAGGCACGTTCCCCACCAGTTGGGAGATTTGTGCCATCGCCATATTTGAGCCTATTTCATCATCCCAGACAACCAGAATGTACGTATAACGAAATCACCTTTTGCGTTATGCGATGCTTATATGCGCAAAGTTTCACGTATAAGATGTTTCGAAAAGGCCTTATACGTACAAAAGTGGAGGCGATATATGTGCATATTTTATATGATGAAAAACAACATGCAATGCGAGTGTGTAAATTTTATTGCGATTCAGTCTGTACTCTTATGCGACTTAATTTATGATAACAATGTTGATTTGACAGCTGCTACGGATTGGTCCGACTTACTTTGTACGTGTATACGGGATGAAACGAAATGTACATATGAACTCAGAAAACAGCGTTTAATGCGAGGAAACTCATCGATCGAACGATATCATCCACCATGTAGTGCGGGTGTGATGAAACTTGTGTAAATAAACGACTTTGCACGTACACTGTTATGCGACTTCTGGTTGTCTGGGATCTACCCGATGGGAGAGGAAAGGGAAGGGAAAGATGGGAAGAAATAGGAGTGGGGTCCATTGAAGAGGGAAAATCGCATAAGCGAAATGAGAGCATGTAGCTCCGGGTTCGAACAGCGCCCTAAAAAGGGCACTGCAAAACGCATGAGCGTAGAGAGCCTATAGCTTATTACCACAGCGGGTTAAGAATAACAGAATGTCCTGAAGATTCAGGCTTCTGAATTCAGTTTCACTTAATAAGTGTTTACCAAGTAATTGGAATTTGTATTTGCGAAAAAACTGGACAGTTACATATCAGTGATACGAAGTTCCATAATCGGAGTCACAACTATCACACACAAATGAGTCAGCACGCTGAATATTTGTCATGTGATAGTTGAGTCGGCAGTGGCCTGTCAACGCTCTGACCAAGAGACTGCAATTCTGCTTTGACAGATTTGTTAAATACTTTGCCACCCTTGGAGATGGCTCAGTAATGTACAATTTTGTTTGACGACATGACTCCAATATTGCTTGTGCTGAGTTGCCGCCCAAGAGTTTATCTTAAGCTTCTCCCAGCACTTCGAAATTGGAATAGCCGGCTCAGGGCCAATGAAGTCATGCGATGCTCCATCGCGAGCTAGCTCATCAGTCAATTCATTTCCAGCGATGGAAGAATGGCCAGGTACCCATACAAGGTTTACAGAGTTGACTGAATTCAGTTCCTCAATTTGAGTTCGACATGCAATAACAAGCTTCGACCTTGAGTTGGCCGAAGCGAGAGCTTTTTAGCAGCCTGACTATCTGAACAGAAGTATATGACTTTACCCATTACGCGCTGTTGAAGTGCTGATTGCACCCACACATAAGAGCAAATATTTCCGCCTGAAAAACGGTGCAGTTTCTACCAAGTGAGTAAAACTGATTCAGCCTTAGCTCATGAGAATATACTCCTGCACCAGCTCTACCTTCAAGAAGGGAGCCATCAGTGTAACATACTATGTTGTTTGATATACTTCTTTCCAAATAGCCAGACGTCCACTCTTCCCGTGAAGGGAATTGTGTGGTAAATGTCCTGTAAGGAAAGTTACAAGCAATTGTGAGATCACTTGGAGCAAGGACAATTTTGTCCCAATTCACCAAAAGTGGAAACAACTAAGTGTGTGTAGATCTACGATTCACTGGATTTTTCTCCAGTAGATCCAGTACTTATAAACGGTAAGAGCAAGAAAGTGCTTCTTGTTTAAGATATATGTGTAGTGGCGCAACGTCGAAAATGGCCTCAAGCGCTGCTGTGGGAGTTGTAGAGAACGCACCAGACATCGCCATCAAGCACATCCTTTGGAGATGGCCCAATTTTGATTGGATTGTTTTCACTTCGCCCTTTTGCCACCACACAAGACATCCATATGCCAATATCGGTCGAACAACTGTTGTGTAAATCCATTTGATATATTTGGGTTTGAGGCCCCAAGTTTTACCAAAGGTTCGCCGGCATTGACCGAAGGCCATACAAGCTTTTTTGACTCTGAAATCAATGTGAGCTGTCCATAAAAGTTTGATTTACTTGATCAGTCACATTAATCTCAGTGCCAAAAAGACGTAAAGGTCGAATTCCATCGCGGTTTCGTCTTTCGGTAAAAAGAACAATAGATGTTTTATTCGGGTTAACCGAAAGGCCATATTGGCGACACCAACTCTCGACTACCTGAAAAGCACTTTGCATCAGGTCGAATAGGGTGCTTATGCACATACCAACTATCAGAGCTAGATAGTCGTCGGCAAATCCATATGTTGGAAAACCGCTATTATTGAGTTGCCTCAATAGCGTATCTTCTACGAGATTCCACAAAAGTGGTGACAAGACTCCCCTTGGGGGCATCCGCAAACACTCAATTTTCGAATCGCTGCTTCACGCAATGTCGAGAAGAGATGTCGGTTTTTGAGCATTTGATGAATCCAATTGGTAATCATTGTAGGTAGCCCATGGTTTCGTGCGGCGTCCAATATGGCATCGAAAGACACGTTATCAAAGGCACCCTCAATATCCAAGAAAACACCCAAGTAGGATTGCTTCTGAGCGAATGCTTTCTCGATATCGTATACAACTTTGTGTAAAAGAGTCACTGTGGACTTTCCAGATTGGTAAGCATGTTGATTCACATGAAGAGGCATGTTTGCCAAATAAACATCACGGATGTGATGATCGATAATGCGTTCCAGACATTTCAGAAGGAAAGAGGTCAGACTGATTGGTCTAAAACTCTTCGCTTCTTCATACGACGCACGTCCTCCTTTCGGGATAAACTTTACAGTAATATCACGCCAGGATCTGGGAATATACCCGGTAGCAAAACTGCTTACAAGTAGCTTTTTCAAAACATGTTTGATAAACTCAAATCCCTTTTGGAGCAGAACAGGATAAATCCCATCCGCTCCTGGAGATTTGAAAGGAGCAAAACTATTAAGTGCCCATTGAATCGATTCAGTAGTTACGATACTGTGAGCTGAGGCCAGAGACTCGTAACTACATGAAAAGGCATTTGGTTCATCCGTCCACACATCCAGGGAAGTGTGTATTGAATAAACATTATATAACTTCTTCATCGGAAGAAGTAAAGTCACCATTAGGTAAGCGAATTTCGTTCACTTGGAAATCCTTAGATTTTGCAAGGATTTTGTTCAGCCGACTGACTTCACTCAAACTGGAAACATTTGTACAAAGGGCTGTATCGGTCATGCGACTCAAAGGTAAAGGGAGTCTATAGAAGCAAATGATGGAAACGAATAGGTGCATAGGCGTCGCAAGGGAGCGACAAGATTGAAATTTTTAATTAGGTGGTGAAAATTGAGCAAGCCATTTTAAAGTCAGTAAGTCAGTGCTTCTATAGACTCCCTTTACCTTTGAGTCGCATGACCGATACAGCCATAAAACAAAAATAAATTAAAAACAATCACGGTCGAAACCTTCTCCTTTGTACAAAGGTTTTTCCAGCCGGATCGTTCAGCAGAACGAAGAGCCTTCTTGTAAGCCTTGCGAGCCGACTTGAACGACTCTGATCCAGCTGAACGGCGTCTGTTCCAACTCCTTCTACATTATTTCCTGAGTCTAGTCAGATCGAAATTCCACCATGGGATCCCTCTTGTAGTCTTTACAGACCGCAGAGGACATGCTTCTTCAAAAGCTTCCATAATGTAGGATGTTGTAGTATCAACGGCTTCATCCAGATCACTTGGATTTTCAATGGACGGAGAATATCCATGAATTTTGGTCGCAACTAATTCAATATAGAGTTGACCGGGGATTCCTAAAACGCAAAGTCTGCGCAGTTACATTTGAATGTTCAAAGAAGATGTAGCGATGATCAGATAATGATTCCTCATCTGATACATGCCAATTCGTCAACTCGTGACTGATTCTATTCGAGCAGAGCGTTATGTCTAACACTTCTTCTCTATTAGAAACCATGAAGGTTGGGCGATTGCCTATGTTAAGTAATCCAAGATCTGTACTACTTAAGTACTCCATCAGACTGGAGCCTCTCAAATTGATATCCGAGCTGCTCCAGATGATGTGATGAGCATTGGCATCACTGCCCACAATCAGCGGAAGGCCTTTTGTTACGCAGTGAACGACAACTCGTTTGAAGTCATCCGTTGTGGATGGTTCATCATGTGGTAAATATACCGAACAATAGACGTATTTCCTGTTGAGGTCACCAACAGAAACATCGATTGTGACAGCACATACATCTCTGGTAGTTGACTCAGAAATGAGTGTAGCAACGATTGCTTTATTAACGAGCACGCATGCGCGGGGCATGGAGCGCGAGTTTGCCATTTCAAGTTTGCTAAAAGTAGCAAAAACTGGGTCCACAAGGTTACCTAGATACAAGTTCCCTCTACGAAAGTAGGGTTCTTGAACTAGCGCCACTTGGGCTGCACCATTTTGCATGAGTCTGCAAAGATTGATCGTTGCTGTTCTTTTATGCTGAAGATTGATCTGAGCTAACCTAACCGTAGCCACTACCCAAACTAGGCAGGATTAAGCTTTTTGCAATCTCAGCACGAAAAAGACCAGCAACGAAAAAAACAGATCGGTATCTATTTAAAGTCGCCAAAGGCGAAAGAGCACACAATACACTGTGTAAAACGCATAATGCGAATCCATATAGGTGATAATTTAAATTAAATGTCAACATATTCATAATCCCACCCTTATTAAGCCTCAGGAAAGAGACTGAAGAAGGGCAGCCGATTATCTCGAAGAAACACAAGGTCACCTTCACCATTGCTCCGGGTAGCACAGGAAGGACTCAATACTGTGGAGGGCGCCCTGGTACCCCACAGGCTCCGTTAGCGGTTAGGTTTTATTTAGACCCCCCTAACCATTCATTCCTAGGCACGGTATGCATCACACCATAACTTAGGGGTCACCTGTGAGGTGGACTTTTACCACCGGAACAGGCAGTCCGTAGTGTTAATTCTTAGCCAGTTTAAACAACCGCTACCGACACTACGCGGCTATCTAGGCTGCTCGGGAAAAGGAGGTTAATATTGATGATTAACTCCTGACGTGCCCAAGCAGCCGGCAAAAACTTACGGTGATAAATGACCGACTGTGATAACACTATGATACACTTAGGATAAGGTAGTTAAATTTAAGCTCAAATTAAGATATAATCGTGAAACTGAAACTATATGAAAAATTCAATAAAGTTTAACAATTTCAATATATTTCGACTCACGCAATCGCATGGATTCGCAACCTTCTTTGTCTACGGATTGACAATGATAGCTTTCCCCTAGCCGTTGACTTCTCTCAGTTATCACTGTTCAGTGTTTCAGTTATGGTTACACTGCGAGTGCTGGCAGAAACATCCTCCCCCGTAACACTGGCCATCGGTCCCAGTTTCACCACCAGACTCTACCTCCAACATGGCCAGCTTCGATATCGGTCTACGTAACATCCCCTCGCCGTCTGAATGGTCCAACTTCTCCGAACCACTTAATGCGCTTCGTTAACATCGGGAGATACTCCCGAATTCATCGCTTCCAGAAAATGTCCAACTGGTGTTGAATTAAGTTCCAAGAGTTCTTCACCGCTTTAGCAGGATCGTTGAACAATGCGGGCTGGCGGACACCCCTGCACAGTGGCCGCATCCCATACAAATGCTGGCCAAAAGTACAATTCTCATTCAAAACGTTCAAAAATGCTAATTATATGACAAAACATGACTTTTAGAGGTAATTTGATAGAAATAGTCGCTGAAACAGAAAATCGATATTTCCGGTACATTTGACATAATTACTTTAAAATAGCACATATTTTTAATTCACGCAATGAAATCCGTATCCAAATCAAAATCAAATGAAACGTCATTATTTCGATGCCAATTTGAAGTTAAATATCGTGGGCAAGCTCGAGGTGGTTTTTGAATCTATTCAGGAGCTTATAATGGAGAAAAATGCAATATTTATATCAAGTAAAATGGTCCAATGGGCTGATTCGTAGTGTAACTAAAAAATATTTTTTCTTATCTTGGCGCAAAAAAGCGCAAGTTAAGCCATAGTACATCGAATACTATGGAATATTTGCCACACATTGAGGGGTAAGGGGTCATTTTAGAGCGTTTCCCAGATATCTTGCACCACCTTTGAAAAAATGCCTCATTTTTGAAGCAGCTCTATATTATACACTTCTTGACTTTCTCAAATAGTGAACATGTCAAATATAGTTCGAAATATCTTTAAAATATAGCCTTAGGTATATTATTTCGAATGAGACCGGTTGAGAAAGATTTGGCCATGATTTAGTACAGAAACTGCAATTTCTATAGAACAACCTTAACGAAATTCGAAAAATCCAAAAGGGTCAATTTCAGCTGACATCTCTCCAGGTCACATGCTGTTAAAAATCCAAATATACACCGATCGATCTGAAACTTTGGGTCATTGTTATTCAATACTGAAGAAAGCAGGAAAAAATATTCCAGAAGGAATTTGCAAATTTCATTTTTTTGACTTTTGGCCAGCCTTAGGCCACTGTGCCCTGGAGCTTCCGAGAAGAAAGTGATTTGGTGTGAGCGATTCTCCTTTTTCGGCGTCCAAAGGCAGGTAAGTGAGCGGTCTGCTATTAACTATTCCTTCGGCTTCGACCGCTAATGTCTCCACTCTTTCATCGTCGAGTTTCTTATAGCTGTTGTAGGCTGTTTCCATGGCCCATTTAATTGACCGTACCATCCTTTCCCATGCACCACCTATGTGAGGTGCTCCTGGTGGTATGAATCTCCACTTGGTATGTGCGTTGAAAGTCGCTGCCAAATCACTGTGTGGCGACTTCCGCTGTTCTCGCAGTAGACGCTCGGCGCCTATGAAATTTGTACCATTATCGGTATAGATCTCTGCTGGTGCTCCTCGACGGACACACTTGACGCAGGTGTAACCGTTTGGTTACAAAACCTCAAGATTGTTTTTTAATTTGTGCATGTTGTTGAGAAACTGTTGTGTTTTTTTATAGATGTGTTAGTGTTGGGTTAGTAGAAATGGTAGTATAAAATATCTGTGATAGTAGGATAAGCAGATGATAATTACATATTTTGTGGAACATAGTGGCTCGATGGTATAAAAAGGGCGAATAAATCAACTGTGGTAAAATGGGCGAAAATGGATTACCTGCTTCGCTCTTGTCCACAGTTGATCGTTTAATTTTGTATGGGGAAAGCCATCTAACTTCAAATGTCTCGTAAATGAAACCATGAATCGAAAAAATATTTGGTAGGCGTAATAGTCATTAAGATTACGTGTAACCGGTACCAAATATTTTTTTCGAAAAAAGTTCTCCATTTCGAGAAATAAATCGTTGGAATCATTTTGCCATACAAATATTTTTCGCGTCACCTTTTAGCGATTTTTCGCGCATAGACACTAGCGTATGTGCGTTACCATGTGGCGAGTAGCGAATCAGGGCATGCATATAACCAATTGAACAGGATGGGTGGTGAGCTACCTACAAGGAAGGATAATGAAGGGATAAGGAACGATTGAAAAACTGGAAGGAAAAGAAAGGGCTTTGTAAGATTTGGGGAGTCAACCATTGCTCATTAGCAATCCGGCGTCAGTGAAAGTAAGTCGTGAGTGATTTGAAACTTTTGTGAAACGACAGTGAACGACCAGTAGTGCCAGCCATAGTTCGTTCAGGTAAATCTGTGAAAGCAAAATACCTAGCGACTTTATTTTAATATGCCTCTGGTCTTCAGAACCTTTTTTCTCGCTTTTGTGTAATCCTTGATTACCACAGCCTCACGCTGCACGAAGGTCAAGCTGAGACTTGAACTGTTGCTCTCCAGCTCCGTATCCGCCATTGAGAACTTCTTCTCGAACCGCAGGGCTCTAGTAACCAAGGAGAACCCTTCTTGGCGTGACCAATACGGTCTCGCCAATGATCCGTCGATAGCGTCAACGAAGGGAACGCCGTAGACCCCCCAAACTACTTAGTAGCCTAGCAGTGGCAAGCCGCCATTGTACCCTGCCAGAGCAATCCGCTATTGCTTTGTGCGTGCCCAAGCCAGAAAACCGCCATCTTCCAGAAGACCAAGCCACCAAACCAACTCACCAGAACACCAAGTCACCGAACCATCTGCGAGCGCTCGCCAACGTCGTCCAGCAACACCACCGGTGCGTACCGAACAACGGAAACCATTTAAACCTAGAATTGCCTTTTTAGACCACAATAGCCCAATAAATCCATGCTAGTAAAATTGAATAAATCCTTTTAGTTGCAACCCAAAAAAAATTCAGAGGTCTAAACTTCGACTTTGATCACTATCTCGTTGTCAGTAAGATTCGCGCACGGTTGTCTACCGTGGCAAACACAAAAGTACAGCGATCATTTCGTTTCAATATTCAGCGGTTATCAACAGATAGTATAGCAGATGAACACCGCCGACAGCTTGATGAGCAGATAAGGGAAACCAACGTAGACGACAACCTCAACAGTCTGTGGGAGTCTATCCACAGAGCGGTGAACGCAGCAGCGCGAGAGGTGATAGGTACTACTCAGAGACGACCTAGGAATGGTTGGTTCGATAAGGAGTGCCAGAAAGTGACAGATGAGAAGAATGTTGCCAGAAGCCGGAAGTTAGTGTCTGGTACCCGGCAAAATAGAGAGCGGTACAACGAAGCGAGAGCATCCGAGAAAAAAATCACCGCAGAAAGAAAAAATCAGTATAAAGAAGATACCATTACTGAGGCGCAGAACAGCATTGAACAAAATGATATGCGGAGATTCTCCGAAACTATCAATGGCGTGCGGAGAAAAACAAAGCCGTCTCCCGTCATGCGCAAAGACCGCAAAGGTAACTTGCTGACAGACAAAACCATGGTTGCTGCCAGGTGGAGAGAATACTTTGAGCATTTATTGAACAGAGAGAACATCAGCGCGCCTCAGAACAGATTAACCATCAACGACGATGAACAAGCTGTGGAGCCAAGAATCTGGAACTGAGATTTTCCGAAATACCTTGGGGGACCGACGCGTAGCTATAACTCAGGCTACAGAATTTTTATCGTATTCGGATATTTACACTTGGGAACAATACATTAATGAGAGTATCTTGTGGGAAAAATGAAGCAATTTGGTGCAGCTATCTTTGAGTAATAAGCATTTAGTTGTCTGGTTCCACGCTTTGGCTAAAGATCTTAAAAACTTCAAAAAACATCATATCGTAATTTTCAGATATCTCTAGAATACTTAATCGATTTGTATGATTTTTTCAGAGTAGTTTCTTATCACCTAGCTTTGTGTAGCCCACATTTCATTTTATTTTTATTTTTTTTTTTGATAAATTAACGTAAAACAAAATGGCCACCAAACACATTTTATATAGAGAATGTCGGTCCCCAAGTAACATCTTTAAAACAAGATCACCATTGACAGATATCAACATAGATTCTTAAACTAGAAGAGTTTTTTGAGAACTTGTAAAAAATGGTGCAAAAATATAGAGAAGTAAAAATGTTATCAAGTTTTGAATATTTTCATTGCGGTAAAAAATGAAGCTCCCGTAGAGGCGGTAATAATGAGGATCCGCAATAATGAGCAAATTACTCTACTTATTTAATTTTCGAATAAACAAAAAAAAACAGCTCACAACGTAAAAAGTTCCACTGAATTAATTAACACGTGGATGGTATTATACTAATCTTTCATTTCATAAGCCTTTTTCACGTGCAATTACCACAAGGAAATCGTTTGTTTTTTTGGTTAACACAGGAAATTTACGCAATCCCAGCTCTACTACTCTAATTGTAACAAACAGATTAATTAGCCTCATTACAGTTCTCTCGCGCGCTTTCTCGTAACACTCATTTCCCAGAAAAATCTGTCACCAATCCGTCACCCGAAGACAACCTAATTACACACAATAATTCCGAAGCTCAATCGACGAGTAATGAGCCAGTAATCAGATCAATCCTCATGTAAGTAGGTACCTCTAGTTGTATGCTATGATTGCAATTATGTCACACGCATTCCAGTCCAACCGGCTGTGAAACCGAAAGAAAGTGAAGCACTCTTGTGACATCCTGCTCGGCGCTATCTTGGCGATCTGTTTGCGAAGTCAAATGACGATATGACGATGATGTCATCTAGCGAAATTGTTTTTATTACGAAATAATTATCCTTCTTGCATATGGATGTTGGTTGGGGTGCCAGGTAGGGTGTCCCATAAAAAATAAATATTGGAAAAGTCTTTCCCAGTAGGTCGAGGATCTTTTCGTAATGGAAATTTCCTTGACTTCCTTGTGCATAAAGTATCATCGTACCTGCCACACGATATACGAATGCGAAAATGGCAACTTTGGCAAAGAAAGCTCTCAGTCAATAACCGTGGAAGTGTTCTTAGCACACTACGCTGAGAAGCAGACTCTGCCCCAGTGGGGATGTTAATGCCAAGAAGAAGAAGAATAAAAACGATAGCATCGACCTCGAAGCGCTATAAAAAATATGGAGCAGTACAGTTTTCACGGGAAGCTCACAAGACTTGTAAGAGCAACGATGGACAGTGTGCAGAACTGTGTGAAGATTTCAAGCGAACATATCCATGAGCGTTCCAATCCATCCAATTCTACTGTTCAAAATCGCGCTAGAAAGTGTCATGCGAAAAGCTGAATTTAACAACTTTTTTCTGGGACACCCTAGAACCAAGTGAGTTGCGAGCCCTAATTATGCGCACCGCTTCGTTGTCATATGTGTGCCGCTGCGCGATCGTTTGGGGCGCAATTCAAGTAGCTAGTCGTAGCATTTTTCCGCTTCCATGAATTGGCACAGAGTTGCATCTCAAACTCACTTTCCGCATCGCGGATCAGATAGCGATTTTCTTAATGAATCGCAACCCAAGCTGTTGTGGCTCTCGAGCGCTGAATGAATTTGTGTGGATGTGGATACCTGGGGGGCAATAGAGTGCCGTAGTAAGATATGAAGAGGTGGACTGAGAGAGAATTGAATGGAAGTGCAAGTGCAAGTGCGTTGTTGTAGTTGCAGGCAGTGCGTAGCGTAGTGCGATAATAAGATAATTAGCACATCTCGCGGCGATTCGTGTTCGGCAACAGATGGTTCAGCTAAGAAAAAAGGGAAAAGAGACGTAAAGCGAGAGTGAGAACGATTTTTATCGTCTTGCAAGCATCAATATCTGTGGGGGCTTGACCGAGCGCGATGGGATGACAAAACGTGCAGTTATTTATCAATCGATTAACAACCTACATATGGGAGCCCTACCCGAGCAAGAGAAAAGTGCTACTGAATACCAAACTGAGGTATTCCATACCAGATAATTTCCAATTCTGAAAACCTGAATGAGGTATGAATCAGCCCTGCATGAGAGGTTAAATACCTCAAATAATGTCTCATGCATGTTCTACTAACACCAATCATATAACTAGATCAGGTTTCGTAATACCTTAATAATACGTGATGGATTTTCATAAAAAAGTGAAATTTTTCAATAATAGTTCAATACCTCAAGCAGTCCTCAATAGCTGTCGAATACCTCAATGAAGCATTTTTGATTCTTTTTTTTAAACAGTTTTTGCAATACCAAATTGAGGTATTGACTACTGAACAATACCTAATTATGGTATGATACCAAAATATGGTATTCCGGACCGACACATTATGCATTGCTCTTTCGAATGGTAGTTTTTCCCTTTGGATATATCTTCTTTTTTTCTGAGCAACGTGCTCTACTGGAAAGAACCTGTTCCAATGTTAATGTAAGATTGAAACCTGATTTTAATTGTTTTGCATTCGTGTATCGTGACAAAAATTCTGGAATCGGAAAAATCCTGAATTTCGGGATATTTGTCGGAAAAGCCGAGGTTTCTCAAAATTTTAATGTATGTATCATTAGTATTTAGCAACTTGCAAACAAAATTATGCTGAGCCATCTTGGACGATTGTGCAATGGCTACATTATTCTCGTTCAGTTCATTTATTTTGTTAAAATCTAAACATAATCAACAATTTCACGCCATAATACTCGGTTCGTGGTCACATCTCTCCATCCTCGGTTCTACCTAACGCTCGCCAAATCGATACGCACTTGATCCGCCCACGTAGCTCGCTGCGCTCCACGCCTTCTTGTACCAACCGGATCCGAAGCGAACACCATCTTTGCAGGGTTGCTTTGCGACATTCTTGCAACATGCCCTGCCCATCGTATCCTTCCAGCTTTGGCCACATTCTGGATACTGGGTTCGCCGTAGAGGGGGGCGAGCTCGTGGTTCATCCTTCGCCGCCAAACACAGTTTTACTGTACACCGCCAAAGAGCGTTCTAAGCACTCGACGTTCGAAGACTCCAAGTGCTTGCAAGTTCTCCTCGAGCATCGTCCACGTTTCAAGCCCGTAGAGGACTACCGGCCTTTTGAGCGTTTTGTACATGGTACATTTGGTACGGATGTGAATCTTTATTGACCGCATCTTCTTGTGGAGGCCATAGTAGGCCCGACATCTACTGATGAAGCGCCTCCGTATTCCACGGCTGTCAGTCGTCAGCAAGGTTCGGAGGTGGACGAACTCGCCGACCACGTCGAACGTATCCCCGTCTATCGTAACACTGCTACCTAGGTGAGCCCTGTCGCGCTCGGCTTCACCTAATTTGTCTTGTACGCATTCACCACCAGTCCAAGCTACCTCGCATTTCAGGCGGTTGTACAAGCCTGCCACCTTTCCAAATGTTTCGCTGACAATGTCCATATCAGCTGCGAAGCAAACCATTTTGTCTGGATGTCGTTAAAATCGTACACCGGCTGTTAAGACCGGCTCTCCGCACAACACCTTCTAGTGCCATATTGAAAAACATGCACGTAAAAGCATCACCTTGGTGAGACTCAAACGAACTGGATTGTTCGCCTTAAACCTTCACACTATTTTGCACACCTTCCATTGTCGCTCTTATCAGGGTGGAAAAGTTGTTCTCGTCCATGATTTTCCATAGCTCTACGAGGTCGATACTATCGTATGCCGCCTTGAAGTCGATGAAAAGGTGGTGCGTTGGGACCAGGCTTCTTCCTTGCTCTTGACTTATCCTCTTTCTCCCCCTTGTAATGATCAACTACAAAAGAGAAGCGATTTTACCCACACACAAACTGAGCGTACGAGCTCTGCGGGATGAAGAGTTTACACGTTTGGGTTTTTGGTTATTTTCATTCCCACAGTGGTGAAGAGCTTGTTTTGACAACCTCAGTGCTTAAAAGAGAAAGAGATTATTTTCTCCCTTTCTCAGTTAGGGGGAGAGCATGTTTTCCCATTGCTCAGTTCGGGGAAGAGCATTTCCAGGCAGCTTTTCGTTGTCTCTTTGTAGCTCTTTGCCCAAAAGGGCAAAGAGGAAAGCGAAATCATGCTCTTGCGTTGACGGAGAAACCAACCTCAGTTCATCCCAAAAGCAATGATGATGTGTTTGCAGAGCCTCGCAGTAAGCTAGAGTTGTCAAATGGAAGATGTGCGTTTGGATAGAGCCAACGTTTCTCTCCACTCTCTCAGCCACGGATTATTCAACCAACATCGAATGCTGGTTCATAATTGTTGTGAGCGTACGAGGTCGCTTCATCTATCAGATCAAGATGAGCAGAATAAAGCCTGGTTGGGACCTAGTATTCACGATATTTTAGGATGATTTGCCGTGAAGTAAAGATCTGGTCCAACACCGCTTACGCATGTCCGAAAGAACTTGAAACTATTGAGAACCAGAGCTACTAGGGGCCTTCCTTAGCCGATTGGTTAGAGTCCGCGGCTACAAAGCAAAGCCATGCAGAAGGTGTCTGAGTTGATTCCCGGTCGGTTCAGGATCTTTTCGTAATGGAAATTTTCTTGACTTCCCTGGGCATAGAGTATAATCGCACCTGGCACACGATATACGCATGCAAAAATGGCAACTTTGGCAAAGAAAGCTCTCAGTTAATAAGTGGAAGTGCTCATAAGAACAGCTGAGAAGCCAGGCTCTGTCCCTGTGAGGACGGTAATGCCAAGAAGAAGAAGCTACAGGTCTAAAGCCCTGATAAAGGAGGATTGTTGTGATGGCTATGACCGTGGTCATAGTGTAAAGAACAAACGGACAATGCTGTATCGTGTTAGCACCGAGGAAGCAGCCCCACGATGTAGATAGCGCAACTTTGGTTAGGTGGCCTATCGAAGACGCTTCACCAACCAAGAAAGGCAAAAGTAGAGTAAACGGAATGATTGTACGGCAACGAATAAAGGACAACGATTGGAAAGTTGGAACTTGGAACGTGAGAACTTTGAATGAACCCGCGCGTGTTGGGCTCCTGGCTCGTGAACTGTCGGCGTGAACTTGGCAGCTATCCATGAAATACGCTGGCCGAGAACCGGAGAACGTGAATTCCGAGCGGTGGACCCCATCGGCAACACTACATTCAAGTACCACATCTACTACAGCGGTGGCGACAGAGCAGAACGTGGAGTTGGCTTCATAGTGATTGGGAAGCAGATGAACCGAATTATTCGGTGGAAACCGGTAAACGACCGAATCTGTGTGTTGAGAATGAAGGACAAGTTCTTCAACTAGCCTGATAATTATATATGTGCCAACGAACGATAAGCCCGATGACATGAAGGATGAGTTCTATGATAGCCTGGATAAGGCCTAAGGAGAGTGCCCAGAACAAGATGTCAAGATAGTCATCGGCGACACAAATGCGCAGATCGAGAAAGACTCATCATTGGAACGGTAAGCCTCCATTCCGTTACCGCTGCCTGCGGCTAGTAACCTTCGCTGCTGCTAGAGGGATGGCCATCAGCAGTACCTATTTCGCACGATAGAATATCCGAAAACATACCTGGCGACACCCAAGTTGCGATGCGAGACCACGTGCTGGTTGATAGGCCACATTTCTCAGATGTCATGGATGTCAGGACCTTACTTACTTTTGCTGGCTCTACGTCCTTCAAGACATGACCTGCGCCACAATGTTACGCCAACTAACACGGTCCATGGCTGCTAACCTCCAATTCCTCGATCGCCCCACACTTCCAAGATCCTGCTCCACTTGGTCAAACCACCTAGCTCGTTGCGCTCCCCTTTGTCTTGTACCGGCCGGGATTGTTGTCCGGCATTCTCACAACGTGTCCCGCCCATCATACCCTTCCAGCTTTGGCGACTTTCGTGATACTGGGTTCACCGTAGAGTTGCGCAAGCCATACACCTTTCTCACATACTCCGCCGAAGATCGTCCTAAGCACACGTCGTTCAAAAACTCCTAGCGCTTGCAGGTCCTCTTCGAGCATTGTCCACGTCTCATGCCCGTAGAGGACTACCGGTCTTATTAGCGTCTTGTACATGGTACACTTAGTACGGAAGTGAAGTTTACCAGACCACAAGGTCTTGTGGAGTCCATAGTAAGCACGACTTCCGGCAATGATACGTCTTCGAATTTCTCTGCTGCAGTTATCAATGATCCGAGGTAGACAAATTCGTCCACCACCTCGAACTCATCCCCGTCGATCGTCACGCGTCTGCCTATGCGAGCTCTATCGCGCTCGTTTCCTCCAGCCAGCAGATATTTCGTCTTCGACGTATTTACATTCAATCCAACCCGATCTGATTCACGTTTCAGCTTGGTATATTGTTCAGCAACCACCTGGAACGTTCTTCCGACAATGTCCACGTCGTCAGCGAAACAAATGAACTAGCGGGATTTATTGAAGATCGTGCCCCGCATGTTGGAGCCCGCCCGTTTCATAACACCTTCTAGCGCAATATTGAACAGGAGGCAGGAAAGACCATCGCTTGGTCTGTTGTCGATCGCCCGTCCACAAAACCGGCTTGATTGGCTTCCCACAAATCTGCTTGCCAATGGCAATAGACGGGCACTATTATTTCCTCCTTCCACTCCTCCGGTAGCTGTTCTGTATCCCAGCTCCTGGCTATCAATCGATGCAGACAAGTGGCCAACCTGTCCGGGCCCATTTTAATAAGTTCCGCTCCAATACCATCCTTTCCAGCTGCTTTGTTGTTCTTGAGCTGTTTGATAGCATCCTTAACTTCACTTATTGTGGGAGTTGGCACGTCTCCCTCATCCGCCGTACTGATGAAGCCATTCCTCCTGCTGTCTTGATCTTCCTCCTCTGCGCCGTTTAAGTGTTCATCGTAGTGCTGCTTCCACCTTTCAATCACCTCACGTTCGTCCGTCAAGATACCTCCATCCTTATATCGGCACATTTCGGCTCGCGGCACAAAGCCTTTGCGGGTTGCATTTAGTTTCTTATAGAACTTTCGTGTTTCTTGAGAACGATACAGCTGCTCCATCTCATCGCACTCCAACTCTTCCAGGCGGCGCTTTTTATTCCGGAATAGATGGGATTGCTGTCTTCGCTTCCGAATTGTTTCGTTCCACGTTTTGACGGGTGCCTTGCTGCAGCATCATCGCCCGCGCTGCATTCTTCTCGTCCAAAACCGTCTGACACTCCTCGTCGAACCAACCGTTCCGTCGATTTCCTTCCACGAACCTAATGGCACCTTCCGCTGCGTTGTTTATGGCTGCTTTGAGACTACTCCAGCAGTCCTCAAGAGGGGCTTCGGTGAGCTCTGCCTCTTCCGGCAACGCTGCTTCAAGGCTTTGCGCGTAATCAGTTGCGACATCGGGTAGCTTGAGTCGTTCCAGATTGTACCGTGGCGGGCGTCGGTACCGAATGTTGTTCACAACGGAGAGTTGTTGGCGCACTTTAACCGTCACTAGGTAGTGGTCCGAATCGATGTTTGCTCCGCGATAAGTTCTGATGTCGATAATGTCCGAGAAGTGTCTTCTATCAATCAAAACGTGGTCGATTTGCGATTCAGTTTGTTGGGGTGATCTTCAGGTGTACCGATACGGGAGGCTGTGCTGGAAGTAGGTACTACGTATGGCCATGTTTTTGGAGGCGGCAAAATCAATCAGTCTAAGGCCGTTTTCGTTCGTAAGCTGGTGAGCGCTGAACTTCCCTATAATCGGTCTAAATTCCTCCTCCTGGCCAACCTGAGCGTTGGGATCTCCGATAACGATTTTGACATCATGGCTTGGGCAGCCGTCGTATTCACGTTCCAGCTGCTCGTAGAAAGCGTCCTTATCGTCATCGTCACTTGCTAGGTGAGGGCTGTACACGTTGATTATGCTGATATTGAAGAAACGGCCTTTGATCCTCAACTTGCACATCCTGTTGTCGATTGGCCTCCAGTTTCAAATCGGTGCTTCAATACGTTTGACTCATAATTCAAGTAAAAGTCACAATTAAAGCTGTTATCATAAATATTTTTATACATTAAAAATGATTCGTTAAAATGTCTTGAAACCAGGCATTGCAGAATTCGCTCTCATTTGAGTATGAAGCACGATCAAATCAAGCAAAGAAAAATATCCCATCTGTTGCGATCCACGATCGTCATTGTATCGCAAGGTGTAACAAGTCTGATAAATGGAAGCAGCGAGCGAGAGCCCCAAAGAGAGAGCGATGATAAAATCTATTTTTCTAGCTTGTTTACCGTTGGGGGTAGGTGTTTTTCTTTACTGGCACGATAAACAATCCACGAACTTCCAATAGCAATAGTGTCCCCCAGGCTTGGAGCATGTTTAGAGGGGTTTTATCATGCACTACTATCCCCCCAATCTGATCAAAGTTGTAGCAGTATACGATAAAGAGTCTCTCATAATGTGCAGCATGTTATGATAGTTACAGAGAGCGATACGTGAGAGATTCTCTCAATTTTATCAGGATTCAATCCCTGCTTGAAACTGATACTTGATGAAGGTTCAAAATCGTGACCTAAAAACATGAGATAGATTTAATTTACAAAAGTAATACTCTACCTGGTGTTTCTATAACTAATAAGTGATAATATGATGAATTTTATTTTACGAAATTGTAGCAACAAGTTTTTAATAAAAATATTTTTTATAAAAATGTACCTATGCGGGGTGACTTGCATCACTTTATTTCCAAGCAATTTAGAGTTTTTTAAAAGTGAAAAACTTTTGTGTTAGGTCTACTTTATATTCAAAAGTGTAATTCTTCATCAATCAGCAACAAACACTCATTAAAAATATTGTTCAGTTAAGGTATTGGACCTTGACAGGGCGCAACCAAAGGGGGGTTTTGGGAGTCACCAAAGGGGTGTTCTGCATCTCGATATTTCCCCTAAATCGATGGAATGCGCAGTCCCTTCAATCTAGCATACTTTGATCACTCTGTAAGTCGATATCTCTCTAATTCGATGTTCTCTAACTCGATGCGATATGTTTCAGTTTCCTATGCAAATTTACCTCTCTAACTCGATATTTCCATGATTCATTTTCATTTTCAAATATTCTCCAAATGTTAATAAATTTCATAAATTTGATAATTATGATTATAGTGATAGTAAAATGAAGGTTAACAAGTCATTTCAGGGTGATAAAAAAATTGAATTTTTGAAAACTATGCAAAAAGCGTAACTTTGCTAAATGTTCTAAAAATTTACTATTTTCACATTTAATTTATTATTTTGAATGTTTTTTGTCAATTAATTCCTATATCGACTCTTCTAGCTGCCGGCTTGACAGAAACTCATCTGCGAATTCAAGGTTATGCTGCGGAGTAAATATTTAACTCAAAGTTCACGACACAAATCTTTACACGATTTGACATTTTTTGGACTTTGTTTGCAAAATCATGATATTTGGTACATCGCAAAATAAGTTTTAGAACTACCAACATATTTGCCACTTGCACGAAGAGCCAATTGTCCAGAATAACCCAGTATGTGGCCAGGTTATCCAAAACCTTTTGAACTATTTTTCTTTTGACTTGAATTTAACTTCTTCTTGACTTCATCAAGTTTGATATGTCGCAAGATAGGTCTCAGGACCGCCAATATAATGGCAATTCCTCTGGGGAACAACCTGGCATGTTATCAAGTCATCCAAGAACCTTTGAATTACCCTTCTTTAGCCTTGATTTGGAAGGTTAAAAAAGCAGTTCCCGTTCAAACTGTACTATAATGTATCTTAACAAAAGATATCGGTCAAAATATCAATACTCAAGATTATTCGAAGATTTTTTTTTAATCTTAGGAAACTATACGGCTAGTCACTAAGCGATATGGGCATTTAGCTCCATTCAAATATATCATATGATCAAGATTCCCAATTCTCACTCACTCTCACGATAATGAATTTATCCCTCACAGCAATATTCAGCGATAAGCTGCCTTGCGATTTTATCCATCAAAAAAACCAAGCGAAAATGGATAATTGCATATTTCCACAGCTGTGAGAATTTTGTTTTCTCTTTCTCCTATCTCCTATCCATGGAGAACTTTCACGATGTCCTTGATCTGCTGAACAACTTTGCTGGAGACCGCACCATTATAGATCATCAGCATCTCGAGATAGCATCATGAATGTTTCTGTTTTGAGGTGATGCTTAACTTTTCAGGGTGATTCAATATTCAGCTGTGTGTTGCAATACTTTTGCAAGTGAGTCCGTATTTATGACGGGTAGTGTGTACCTAAATCCAAGGCAACTTCGGAGTAGGTATGCTACCCTCATCATGGTATCTTTGAGCACCATGTCACATGGTGTCAGCTATTGAACCGTAAGCTGCATCACAGATAACGTAGATTGCGGGCGAATTCTTTCACATGTTTTCGAGCCTATTGGAGGAGAGAACCAGCATCAAACGTTACTTTTCCGATCGATTGCTTTCGAGAACAGTGAGTTTCCTCTTATTTCTGGCCAAAGGGTATCCCTCAAAGCCTAATATGACCACGTCAGCATTGGAAAGCAGTCCATGAGACCTTTCCTGCCCTTCTCAGTCATTGGGAATTGGATGCATTTGTGCTTGAATCAGGCAATCTTATTAATGAGTTCAAATAGGGGAACTTACGTATTGTCGGCAGCTTAAGCAGCTGAACTTTTAAGAGGGCAATTTTACGCAACAATAGAGCATAACAATTAGCAGCAGACACCTTAACTACACTTGAGCACTCTTCATTTGTTAATTATTATACACAAAACACTATTTTATTCTCTTAATCTTCTATTTTTCTTCACCAAAGTTACGAGGCACTTGTTCTTTTATCGGCAATGCAATTACTATTTTCGGCAACAAATATGTTCACTTCGGCAATCCAAAACTGCGCAAAAACTAGTTTATGTATTGGTAACAATTCGTATTTGTTGACAAATCCTGAAATTAAACGTCACTCATTATGTTCTACTCGTTGAAAGGGCCAATGCAGAAAAATACGGACTACACTGAGAACAGAATTGCAGGTATGAATAGAATAGCAGAGAGTTAAATTGAATACACAACGCCACTCAACTTATGCAGACTAAGGCACCGTCCACAAATTACGTAACGCTCCAGGGGATAGGGGAGTAGACTCAAACGTTGCGGCTCAAACACAAAATTTATTTTTTTCATGCAAAGACCATTGCGGAGGGGGGAGTGGTCGAAAATTGTACATTTTAACATTAAGTCATAAATGGACGCTGCATAATTTCGTTTTCATTTATTTTATCGAATATTTTTTGTATTCAATCTCACTATGGCAGCTTTTCGGCTGTAAAAATTGCCATGTCATGGTCTTGCAGCAAGTGCGAATCCAGCCTAGAAGTTGCAGCGTGACGTCATGGTTAATTGATTCATAGTATTGTGCTCTGCAAGAAAAATCCACGGAACACGATTATCGAATTACTTGAAATTCAGAGTTGCGTTTGAATGGGTTACATGCATGCCCCTATTCGCTACTCACACTACTGTTTAGTAGGGTGCCGGCTTATCTTTCAAAACCTTTCAAAACCAAAAACTCTTGTACTCTCATGAATTTCAGAAGAGAAACCTCAAAGTTTGTGCCAAAAATATTAAGATTTAGAGGGGGCAAGCGTCTTGAAGGTACATTTTCAAATTAGAAAAAATGGCCTTCAGTGAAGTCACCATAATTTCGGTACCGTCAAACGAGGTGACTTGCAACGGCGGGTCGACTTGCAACACATTGCAATTTACAACAAAATTTAACTATAAAACTCAAATATCAAAAGTTTATTCGTTATAAATCGGTGCTACAATACGGGTGGCTCACAATTCAAGTAATGGCCACAATTAAAGCAGTTATTAGAAATATGTTTACACATTAGACATTATTGTTTTAAATGTCTTAAAAACTGATACTTGATGGAAGGTCCAAATCGTGACCTGAAAAATAAGGTAGATTTAATTCACAAAACTAATACTCTACATGGTGTTTCTCTAACTAATAAGTGATAATACGATGCATTTTATTTTACCAAATTGTAGCAACAACTTTTTAATAAAAATACTTTTTAAAAGAATATACCTATGCGGGGTGACTTGCATCAATCAACTACAGACACTCGTTAAAAATATTGTTTGGTTAAGATATTGGACCTTGATGATTTAACACCTCATTTTCCCATACATAAATACTCCAATTATTTTCTTACAAATAAGTAATAAAAATGCTCTTGCACTGGTTCGAATGTTTTAAATACATGAATAACAATAGTTAATAAGTCCGACTAATAAAAAATATCAGCATTTTGTTAGCAAAATCCAAATTAGCATTGAGTGTTGCAAGAGGACATTCACAAAAATTCATCTTTTTTATTATTTTTGATATGATAAAATATTAGGATTCAATCTTCTGACTTCACATTTTGTAGGCGGGCCGGTCATTAAAAGTACAAAAAGGAATTTAGATTTTTAGATGATGTTTAGATCATGGTTTTGAATGATTGAAGTTGAAAAGTGTTGCAAGTCACCCCGATTGAAGGTAATTACTAACCAATTTTGAAACTTTCAGCACCATTATATTAAAAACTAAATTTATGAAAACTTTGTAGAATATCAAATTTGTGTAAAATCAAAACATTTTTCAATAAAAAGTAGTTTACTCCAAATGTTTCCACATTTTACTAAAATTATATCTTTGTTTGACCATAACTTCATGAATACTCAACCGATTCCAAATCTTTTTGCATGGTTTAGAAGCTTACTTAATTAATTACATACTTTTCATTCGACACATTTCACTAAAAAAATGATTTGACCAAGTTATTCAACAAAAACTGCACAAAACAATGCTTTCTTAACGAAAAACGTCAGTTTTATTTTTGAATTTTTATCATCTAAAAAATATTTTTAAAGCTGAAACTGGTTTTACTCATTTGATAAACCTTTGAAAAGGACTTGTCAACAATTTTTAAATAATTTTGAAACAATAATATTTTTGCTCATGTTAAAAAAATATATGCACTAATCAACTCGTAATTAAAACAAAATGCTTTATAAACATAAGTTTTATAGAAAAAAAATGTAATTTTTGGCGAAAAAAAAAACATAAATAATCTAAAGAAATTCGAAAAATCATGTTTTCGGGTAGTTTTGTTACAAAACTAAGCCAAAACCATTTTTTTGAAACAAATGTTGTATGAACAGTATGGAAACAACTATTTTTTGCTTCAAAAACATGTACAGTCTAAGCTCGTCGTTATAACGACCACTTTAAAAGCGACATAAGCTCTCTATAGCGACATATTTCGGTCCCTTGAAAAAGATTTTAATGTTATCACTATTCTCTATAACGACATTTCTCTATTACGACGCTCCCTTGCCATGTCGTTATAACAAGCTTAAACTGTACAAATATTTGAAATAGGTTGAGTATTTTTGAATTTTCCAGTAAAATGAAGAAAAATTTCGAGAAAACTAATTTTAACAAAGATTTGTTTCGATTTAAGACAAATTTGATGTTCTACAAAGTTTTCATAAATTTAATTTTGAAAATTATGATGCCAAAAGTTTTAAAATTGGTGAGAAATAACCGAAGTTATGGTGACTTCACTGAAGGCCATTTTTTATAACTTAAAAATTCACCTTCAAGACGCATGCGCCACCCCTAAATTGTTAATAGGATAAGATATTGAATTTAAGTAAAGTACATAATATTAAAATTTCAGTCTGTGTGACCTGTAGTCAAAGACGGTGAATAAATAAATATATAAATCTTAATATTGTTGGCTCAAACTTTGCGGGTTCTCTTCTAATATGATTTAAATTCACAAGAGCACACGAATTTTCGGTTTTGAGAACATTTGGAAAATAAGCTGCACCCTAGTGCCTATGTACAAAAAATCGCTAAAAGGTAACGCAAAATTGTTAATTCTAAGGCTATTTTTACATTTTTTTTACGTTCATATTATTCTCAGCGTATGAGAAAATCAGAATAGGCCCTTTGCAAATCAATGCACTTATGACTTCACACAAAAACATCATCCTCTGATTGCCTGTAGAACAACAGGAGTGTTGCCAAAACAGTTTACCTATTGAAAGACATATATTTTATATGTTTCTCAGTATATTGAAGTTTATGCGCTACAATCTTCAGACAAGGAAAGTATTAAAAGGCTCAATTATTACCAATGCATGCTTTGTTGCCTAGTTCCAATGCATTAATTAGTTGTGTTCGATTTTTTCAATGAATTTAAATTGTGAATAAAAAATACACCGCAATTGAATATGGTTTTCTGGCAACCTATTCCCGTAATAAAAAGTGATTGCCGAGGAAAGCAAAGTGCATTAATTTTAATTTGTGATTTAAAGCATGAAAATTCAGTATTTTTGAGTGCTTTATAGACAAATCAAAAGTTTAATAGTGCATGAGTGATCGGTGCGTAGCTTGTGTGATAAATTGGTATTGGAGCGGAGAATTGGACCTTTCAAAGTGGTGAGTTTTTCTTAAGCTGTTCTTGTATTGTTTTATTCGGCAGCTCACGAATGACGATAGTTTCGTAAGCATTTATTTCATTCAATGATAAAACCCATGTTATATCATATTTTTGTGAAAGATGAGGTTTACATGAAAGATTATAGTTCAAGGAATATATTGAGTACATTCAAGATAACTCTTGTTCCGTAGAAAAATCTTAACAAGGACGATAAGTTAGTGCTGCAGAAAATACCCTCAGGGTGCCGAAGCCATCATTTTCCCTACCTGTTGGTGCAGGACTGCTTTTCCGTACACTCGGCAGATTATTCAACATTAAGGAAAAGTTTTTAGCGTTCATTCTTGCATGCCTATTCAGGAAAGTGACTGAAGAAATCTTAGATATAACAATTAAACCATACTTTATTCATAATATGAACCAAATGAGATGCAATTTATACCATAAAACAAAGAAATGTCAAATACAGTATTAAAACCCAACACTGATTTCGTGTTTACTCGATTTTCGTTCCCCAACAAAAACGACAAAGCTTCCCAACAACCCAACCCCTAGGGCTAACCACGCTGGTAGCAAATCTCGAATCCCCAACATGACTTTCTGCTGACGCTTCCTAAACATTCCACTCATTTCGTTCAACATTTCGGACACTTTTCCAAACTGCACCAACATCAAGTCCACCTCATCGCGCTCCCATTTTCCCAGAATACCGGTTTCGAAGAGCCACCGCTGAGTTTGCGCCAACTCTTCCAGCAGCCCATCGCGCTGAGGCATCCAATGAGTCCCCACGCCAAGTCCGAATGTTTCATCTAGGACGTAGTACTTTGTTCGGTAGTCGTAGCTGGCTGCTATGCGCAAAGCTGTGTATGCCGATACACCATTTAGGCAGTACGCATTAACGCCATCAAACATCAAGTCGCCTTCGTCCGAGCTATCTCTCACGATGCTGGATAAAGCCGTGTCCTCAAACTGTTTTGGGTTATTGTGTTTCTTTGCTTTCAACAGCATTCCGGAGTCGATCAGCTGCTGAATTGTGTGTAGTTTTGCAACCGATGGCTTGTTGATCATGAAAGAGATGATCCGAGTTTCATAAGCCGTCAACATGAGGAAGAAAAATATGATAAGTGGAAAGTATACGAGTTTTTCGTTTGCACTGGCACGGTGTAGGTTACAGCGCTCCAAACCGCAAACAAAAAGAAGTATCGGGTCATTTTGAAACATCCGTGGATTGATGACGTAGACAAGTTCGGTCAGAATCAGAACGACGGCTAGCAGTAGCCAAGACCCCCAAGTGAACGGCCATATGAATATTTCGAAAATGTTGACCCTCCTTGGCTTTGGCACAAGGATTAGGAAAGTCTCTGGGATGACATCAAAAAGCATACGATAAAGTGATGGTGGCAGATGTTTCAAGCTGATGAAGTGGAGCGATACTAAAACATGGTTCGACGTGAGATGCTCGTTGTAGCATGCTCCGAGGGAGATACTTTCCGGTGCTGGACAAGTATTCTTCACGTATTGTGTCGTGGCATTGAGAAACCGTGCAGTTGCTCTGATCCAATTTTCATTTCGATATGAAACTTTATCAGGGAAGCTATACCTTATTGGTCGTCCTTGCATGTCTCGAAGAATACTCCCGAATAGATATTGTGGGTGGACCAGATTGAGAATTTCAAGAATTAGCCGTTCGAATCCAATGCGAACTACCATCGGAGTCTTAGTTTCGATGCAGACGATGGTAGTAAACTGCCTTGGTCGATAGAGTAGTTCAACGAGAACAGCAAATGATTCGTAGAATCGTTCATCTGTTAGGAACAACATCTTGGTGTTCGGATTGATGATTGTAAACAGGAGAGTGGCTTTCTTGGCATTCCCCGGAACGTTCCGACTGTGCATGTTGATCACCATAAGGGAGGGATTCTGAGGTAGCTCGGAGTGGTAGTCCATCGTGAACGATTCATTGATAACAAATTTGGATATGTGATCTATTCGTGGAGATTTTAGAATTCTATCGAAGTCTCCATCCATTGCGTATTCGTCACTGAAGTCGTAAAATATGCATTTGAACGTACCAACTTGCTTTGTTGATAAATATTCAATTATTGACACAGAATAATCAATCAACTCGGGTGTTAAAAAAGTTTCTGAAGATTTGGTGATAACAAACAGCACAACAGAAAGTGCAGTTACTTTCACCATGGTTTATTGAAGACTGTACTTTTTCATTTTACTGTAGTTTCATTCGATAGTTATGACTTTAAAATTGTATCCAATTTTAATCATGTAGTTGCCATTTTCTAGAAATTCTATGAAACTTTCACCTACGATTCAATTCAGGGGTTTTTAGTTTTATTTTGTTCATATTTTGAATCACTGCTCAAAACAAGAGATCAAATAGTGATGAAATTAATACCGCGTGGTATTCTTTACGTAGGGGCCCAGATAGCCGTAGCGGTAAACGCGCAGCTATTCAGCAAGACCAAGTTGAGGGTCGTGGGTTCGAATCCCACCGGTCGAGGATCTTTTCGGGTTGGAAATTTTCTCGACTTCCCAGGGCATAGAGTATCTTCGTACCTGCCACACGATATACGCATACAAAAATGGTCATATTTAGAGGCACAGTAAGCTCTCAGTTAATAACTGTGGAAGTGCTCATAAGAACACTAAGCTGAGATGCAGGCTCTGTCCCAGTGGGGACGTAATGCCAGAGAGAAGAGAAGAAGGTATTCTTTACGTGGCGATTAGGCTACTAGATGGTTTTTATCTGATCTGAATCCTTAAATTTTTCATACATATAGCTTCAAAGTTAAAAATTGTCGCAAGTTACCCCGTTTGACGGTACGTTATCTATGCTTTTTCAGAGAAACGATTTAAATAGATGTTTCATTTCTATCGTGGAACTTCAATGTGAGATGCTCGAATGTCTAGGTCTGTTTTTCCTCCGAGTTTAGGCATACAATTTCATAAACGTTATTCTATGATCAGTTTGTAAATATCAGTTTGTATTGTTGATAAATACATTTTAACCTCAATTTACAAACTAGATCGGGGATACGTAAGTTGAATTGGTTCGCAAATTGGATCAGTTCTTAAATTAGGGAGCTTAGCTCGTAAGACGAAGTTTTGCCTTCTGGAGTCTATTTGTTAGAAATTTATTTTTAGTATTTTGAGAAATTATACTCTATTAGTATCATTTGTATATTATTTGTATGCAAATCAAAGTCTTGCAAGAACTCCATGGAGTTAAAGCATATAATTCTACATCAGTAAATGAAGATCAATTTATCATTTCTAAGAAGAAGAAAATCTTACAATACTGGACCCTAAAAGATTGTTATATTTTAAAGAACCGTTTGCATTTTTGAAATCCCAGTTTTGGAAACTAAGTGAGTACAACAGGTGTTCTAGCTCATACAAACACTTCCTGGAATAAATACCTTCAATCTACTGGTGTGACAAGCAATCTTTTGATGGATTCCAAAGTCTCATTGAAATGCAGATCTAAAGATCTACGGGCATAAGCAGATGTATATTGATGGTTTCAATAATGACAGACTTCTAACCCGTCGTACAACTCAACGGAGTATTGCATTAATTTGTACGGATGTTATTGGTCCTACAAAGACACCATCGTATATAGTCCTCAGAATCCGGTCCTCAGGCGTAACCAGTAATCTAATGATTGGTTTTGATTACGACACAGAGCCTGGTCATCAGATTCAGCGGACTGTATAAAAAACGTTTCGGACTCGCGAAAAATAAAACGCGTCTATTCGCTTCAACGTCGTAACAAAAGTGGGCTTTTTTATTCAAGGAAATGTAAATTTAAAAAAAAAAAATATTCTCAACAGATCTAACAAATTAACTTTGTTTGTATAGTTTTGCATCATGATTCTTCATTGGCATGCAACTCTTCGTTAAGATATTTTCATTAAGGTTTTCTTTTGAATAGTTAAAATAAAACGTTCCAATAACAATGATCAGTGAATTCAGTGAAGCACAACTCTAACTGCCATAATCAAAATACAGACAAAAAAGGAATGAAATAATTGTTGACGTATTCAAATTATGACAATAGCTTGATGGGCGACGATGAAGGGCAACAAAAGTGTTTAGTTTATATTTTCAAAAGAGATTCTCAGCCTTGGGCTCCTTCATTCCCGAAACAAAAGTACGTTGCCTTCTGCTTGCTATAGTACACGCGATTCGGTTGTGACAATGTAGGCAATTCCAGTTTTAACAATCAGTTCTCGTTTATTCTTCAAAGATGTAACAAAGTTCCTTATAGAAATTTTGTCGGAATTTCATATGGATTTTTTCGTTGGAGTTCTCAACGGAATTTTCTTTGGAGTTTCCTTTGGAATTTTAATCGGAATTTCCTCCGAAATTCCTTTTAAAATTTTTTATTGAACTTTTCTTCGGAATTTTCATCGAAGATAAATTTCCAATTATCCTGAATTTGCTTCGGAATATCCTGTGGAATTTTCTTCGGTATCTTTAGAAGTGCCCTTTTGAATTTTTTGTGGTATTTCCTTCGAAATTTCCTATGAAGTGTCCTTCGGATTTTCATTCTGAACTTTTCATTGGAATTTTCTTCGAAATTTACTTCGGAGTTTCTTTTTGAGTTTCCTTCGAAATTTGCTTTGGAATTTTCTTTGGAATTTCCTTAGAAATTCTCTTTTGAATATGCTTTGGATATTTTTCAGAATTGTCGTCGGAATGTCCTTTGGAATGTGCTTCAGAATTTCTTTTAGAATTTTATTCAGTTTTTTTTTTAATTTTTTTTTTGGGATTTCCCTTATATTTTGAAAGTTTCCTTTGGAATTTCTTTTGGAGCTGTGATTTTTTCTTCGAAATTTTCTTAGAAATTCCTTTTCGAATTTCATTCGGAATTTGCTTTGAATTTTTTTATGGAATTTCCTATGGAGTTTTTGGAATTTCCTTTGGAATTTTCCACGGAATTTTCTTCGGAATTTCCTTTGGATTTTTTTCGCAATTTCCTTTGGAATTTTCTACGCAATTTTCGTCAGAATTTCCTCTGAAATTTGCTTTGGAAATTCCGTTGGATTTTTTTTTTAGTTTCCTTCGGAATTAACTTTGGAATTTCCGTCGAAATTTCTTTAGGAGTATCCTTTAAAATTCCTTTGCAGTTTTCTTTGAGGCTACTTATCAAATTTTCTGCAGAATTTCCTTTGGAATTCCTTTACTACTTCCTTCAAAATTCTCTTTGAATTTTCTTTCGGAATTTCGTTTGAAAATTACTTCCAAATTTGTTATAGAGTTTCCTCGGAATTTCCTTTGGAATAACCTTTGGAATTTCCTATGGAGATTTCGGAATTTAATGTAGAAGTTTTGATTGGAATTTTTTACGGAATTTTCCTTTGGACTGTTTAACGTAATTTTCATCAGAATTTCCGTTGAATTTTCTCGGAATTTACTTTGGAATTTCCTTCGAATTGTTTTTCCGGAATTTTCTTAGGAGTATCCTTTAAAATTCCTTTGTATTATTCAGAACTTCATATCTCATTTTCTTCAGAATTTCCTTTGGAATTTCTTCATGAATTTCTTTCAGTAAGTTGCTTCAGGAAGTTATTTTGGATATCTTTGGAATTACTTTCGGAATTTCCTTTTTCAGTTCTTCAAAATTTTCTTCGGCGTTTTCTTTGGAATTTCTTCCGGAATTTCTTCTGGAATTGCCTTCGGAATGTCCTTTGGAATTCGCTTCGGAAGTTCCTTTGAAATTTCTTATGGAATTTCCTTTGCAATTTCTTTTAGAGCTGGCTTCGGAATTTCATTTGGAATTTTCTGCGCAATTTTCTTTGGAATTTGCTTCGGAACATCCTTCAAAAATCCATTCGGATTTATTTTTATGGAATATCTTTTTGAATTTGGTTTGGAATTTCTTTCCGGATTTGCTTTGGAATTTCGTTTGGAATTTCATTTGGAGCTACCTTCGGGATTTGATTTGGAATTTTCTACGTTATTTTCGTCGAAATTTACTTTGCAATTTGCTTCGGAATTTCTTCTGGAGTTTCCTTCGGAATTCCTTTTGGAGCTTCATGCTAAATTTGATTCGGAATTTCATTTGGAATTTCTTTTGAAGCTTTGAAATTATTTCGGAATTTTCTTCGGAAGTACCTCTATAATTTTCGTTTCCTCTGGAATTTCCTTCGGTATTTCCTTCAGAATTTTCTCTGGAATTTCCTTCGGTATTTCCTTCGGAATTTTCTCTGGAATTTCCTTCGGAATTTCCTCTGGAATTTCCTTCGGAATTTCCTCTGGAATTTCATTCGGAATTTCCTTTGAAAATTCCTTCCGTATTTCCCCTAGAATTTTCTTCGAAATTATCTCTGGAATTTCCTTTGGAATTTCCTCTGGAATTTCTTTCGGGATTTCTCTGGAATTTCCCTCCGAATTTTGTCTGGAATTTCCTTCAGAATTTTCTCTAGAATTTCCTTCGGAATTACCTCTGGAATTTCCTTCGGAATTTCCTCTAGAATTTCCTGCGAAATTTCCTCTGAAATTTCCTGATAAATTTCGTCTGGAATTTCCTTCGGAATTTTCTCTGGAATTTCTTTCGGAATTTCCACTGGAATTTCCTTCAGAATTTCCACTGGAATTTCCTTCGTAATTCCCTCTGGAATTTCCGTTGCAATTTCGTTTGGAATTTCCTTCGGTTTTTCCTTCAGAATTTTCTCTGGAATTTCCTTCGGAATTTGCAAAACTAAATTGGAAAGGTCACTGAGGCTCAATGCTTGATCTCTGAGATGAGTGCATCTGAAATCACGAAGTAGCAAGCAGATTTTGTATGAGACGAGGATTCCGAACTGGTTCAGCTTAGTGAAGTGTTGCATTCCGAATGAAAATCACGCAAAACTTTTCAAAAGGACCTTTCTAACAATGAGAGGCTATCTAGAAAACTCTTTTGTTGTTAAATAAGTTACCTTTACATTTTTTGTCGAACATTACACAAATATTATGTAGTAGTCCACACCATAATCTTTCGGTCTGTAGATATAAAGGTTGAAATTTTTACAATGACACCATAATTAAGGAAAATGGACGAGACTTTATTGAGAAATCATGGTTTCAAACTGTACGAAAAATGATGCACCCTAATGGAAAATGAGAGAAACTTCCTAATGAAATATGTTAACAATGTCCTACGATGATGTCGCATATCAAATGGAACTAGAGGCGCATGAATTCAGAGGAATTTAAAGCCTCTCTAAACAAAAATGAAGACAATGGCCTACGATTATGAAAGAGGTGTTAAAATACTAAAAGGATCAAATTCAAAATTTCTTGATTTTTTTTTAATTTTCGGCAAAAACCAATAGAAAATAAGTGACCCACCCTAATAAAATATCACGAATTTAATGAAGGAAATGCCCTACGATGATGAAAGAGGTGATAAAATACTATTGTTTTCAATATCCCATTCAAATTATGATTTTTCGACAGAAAGGCCCACCCTAATGAAAAATAAGTAAACCACCCTAATAAAATACCACATATTAAATGTAGAAAATGGCTTACGATAATGTGAGAGATGTTCCAATACTATTATCTTCAATATTCAATTAAAATTCTATTTTTTATTTTTTTTTTATTTTTTAACAAAAAGGACCACCGTTATGGAAAGTAAATGAACCACCCTAATTAAATATCACTTTTAATATGCGTTCAGTGGCCAACAATGATAAAGGATATGTTTCAATACTATTGCCTTGAATTTCTCAGCAATTGAATTCAAATCGTTCATTTCAAATTCAATTCACTCCCCAACTCAAAAATTTACTAAGTCCCAAATGGTCGATTTTTTCAAAAAAAAAAAAATTTCCAAATAACACCAAATCTCGACGTTTCATGCACTTCTAAGACATCTGGCATCAAAAAAAAATTTCGATTTCGGAAATTTCCCCCCCTTTGGAGATTTTTCATGGATCAAAAAAGCTAAACTTTGACCGCTTTGGGTGTCCACTTAATGAAGTCCAATTGAGCTCAAATTTTGCAATTTTCGAGGAGACAAAACTTCTGAGCACTACCATTTTTTATAATTCGAAAAATCGATTTTCATTGGCACCCTAATGTAGATTCTAGAAGCCATGTTCCAAGAAGTCCTTGGATGACGGAAGACAACACTTAAATGTAACACAATACAACAACAAAATCAAAGCAATATATTGCATTTAACTTCTTTGCATATTCAAAGATTTCAAAGGTTCATAGATCTCGCTTGTAGATCTGGAGACTATATTCCAGAGTATTCTGAAGTACACTCACGTGCATAAGTTTGGGTTCACCTAAAAAACATACAAAAGTGTTCAGTCCATATCTCTGTGATTTCACGTCCAATTGAAACACTCTAAGCTGCATTCGAATGGCAAGGAGTTATTCTTTCTTCGTTTTTTTTTTCCAAAATTATTTTTTGAATTTTATATACTAAATTTTAACTTAAAGTTGCGACATTTTCCAAAAAACACACTGGAAAATTATATCTAATTTCCTCAGCATTGGATCGACCAACATTTTAAAACAACCCGGGCAGGTGAAAAATGCTTAGTAATAGCAAATTTTGATATCGACATCTAAAAGTGATAAGATATAAGAGATAAAAGAACTGAAAATGATATCTAAAATTTACTCTTAGAATAGCATTAGCATATCATATTTAGCTTTTATAAGATCTAACCAATATCAGCGAGCTATTCATTTAATCTGCAAACATCAAATTTTGCTATGGATCAGAAGTTCCAGGAATAAAATTCTGATATTATCATCAGATTTTTTTATCTCTTTTGTCAATCAAAACAATATCTCGATTTGATGGTCAGAATTTCGCTTTTGCTCGGGAAGGTGTCATTAGAATTGTTATCTTATATTCTTTGAAGAGCACTCATGATTTTTTTTGCGGAAATATCTGAAAACTTTTTAAAATCAATGAAACAGTCATTCAAGTCATCGTGCAAAAGTTTGGATTTATCCATTTGTATGGTGTATCGTGCAAAAGTTTGGATTCACCTGAGCATACATTGAATTTACGTAAAAAAAGACTTTGTAAATTGTGATTTTGGTGTACCATATAATCGTGAGTAACGTTGGACAATGCAATTACATTTCTATAGCTCAATTTGATACTCAAAATCCTCATTTATCCGTTTTCTTAGCATTTTCCACGTTGTTTTGTTATTTTTTTACAATTCTTTGGAGACTTCAGCAGAAACTTTTGTGACGACTTGTAGTGTGCATACTTTCAAGAGAGTAGTGTATGGTTTTTTGATTACGTTGCACGCTGTGGGGTGAGCGACTGAAAAGAGACTAATGGTGTTCGCGGTTCGCGTTGTGCGAGTGCGAAAACATTTTCGTGTTCAATCGAGGATGGATTGTCAATTGGTGAGCTCGTTTTATGCTTATGATTATTGACATCCTGGCAACGTTACGTTTATGTTATTTTTGTTTATGGCTATATCGATCATGCGACTTAAAGGTAAAGGGAGTCTGTTGTAGATTTTTGCAAATGATGAAATGAATAGGTGGGTAGGGGTGGCATGGTGGCGACAAGATTGAATTGTTATTATGTGGTGAAACTTGGGCAAGCCATTCTAGAGTCAGTAAGCAAATTAACACGCAGTAGGGAATTGTTTGTCTTGTCTTGTTGTCATGATCCAGTTAGAACTGCATTTTCTTATTAGCCAAATTTCACATACATAGGAGAAGGTATCGACCGTGATTGTTTTATATTAGTTTTGTGTCATTATGTGATGGCTTGCTCAATTTTCACTACCTAATAACAGTTCAATCTTGCCGCTCTCTTGTGACCCCTTTCCACCTATTCATTTCATCATTTGCAAAAATCTTCTACTAATAATACTTAAAAAGCTGCACTATTATTTGCTTCCTTTGTGAGATTTTTGCCTTTAAAGTTTCGGTACAATATCGAAGTTGATTTCGTTTACAAAATTCTGGAAAATTTTGTTTAATTATGCCTTCCAAAATGAAATAAGGCCAATTCGAAGCTCTATGACAACGTCTATTGACTTCAGCACAACCTCTGGTGATGCTCAAAACCCCCATTATAATCTTATGACTATTTAATAATACTTAAGAATCCCTTGGAATTCCATCAGCCCTCGGAAACCCATTGAAAACCCTTGGGAACTACTGTTAATTGGGACCCCTCCAGAATTTCTGTAAATCCTTTGGAATGTCATGAAACTCAATGAAAACATTTCTTCTTCTTATTCTTATTCTACTTCTCTTCTTCTTTTTCTTCTTCTCAGCATTACGTCCTCAATGGGACAGTTCCTGCTTCGTAGCTTAGTCTGTAGTGAGCACTGTCACAGTTGTTAACTGAGAATTTTTTTTTTCGTCAAAGTTGCCATTCTCGAATTCGTATATCGTGTGGCAGGTAAGATGATACTCTATGTCCAGGAAAGACAAGGAAATTTTCATTACGGAAAGATCCTGGACAAACCGGGAATCGAAGCCAGACCTTCAACATTATAAAATCCAAAAAAAAAACAACTTATGAGAACCACTGACAGTTGCTAAAGAACCTACGAGAATCAATTGGGAGCTCCTTGGAATTTTTGAAAAATCTCTAGAGATCCCAAAACGAAACATACGAAAACCTCTTAGAATGTACGAAGATTTCCGTTTAGGATATTGATTTGCACCAGAAAATTTATCAGCGATGCTTTCGCTGACTGATTTTTGAAAATTTCCTGGGAAATTGTCGTTCATGATTTTATAAAATTTCATTTAGGAAATTCCCTAAAATATACTTTGAGAAATTACTCCTCTTGAGATTTCTTCAGGAACTACTACATAAAATGTTTAAAATATTAAGATACTAAAGCATTTAACTAGGAAATTATTAATTTATTTTTGCTTCCTAAACAATTTATTGAAAGATGTCTTCCTTCCTGAGAAATGTTCATTGAAAAATAATTCATCATCCCTGGATAAAATTCAGCAAACTGTATTGGAACATTTTAGTATATTCTGGTGTGAAACTTTCAATGAAGTTAAAAAGAATCCATAATGATTTATTTGAAATACACGAGGAATGTTTGGAATAGCTGCAAGAGTACTTCGTAGAAAAATATTTGGGGAAATACCTAGACTTAATTCTGGAAGAGTCTAAGGAGGAACTCCTGGATGAATTTATTGGACAATTTCCAAAGAAAAACTTTAATGGATTTCTTGGAATGAATCCTGGAGTAATTTTGAATCATTTTCTGACACAAATTGTTGTTATATTTATCAAGGCATCTACTCTACTAATACTCTAGATTGAACATTTGAAGATTTTTTCTGGTTAGAACTATAAAAATATTTGGAAAAATAACTGCTTAAAATAACTGAAAAAACCTCTGGTGGATATCCTGTAATAATACCTGGGAAAATTTTAACAGTAGTTCCTGTGGAAATTACTGGATGAAGTTGTGTTGGATTTCAATGACAAAATTCTGGAAAAATCCTTTTGATCATGCCTAAAATTTTTGGACGCATTCCTGGAAGTGTTTGTGAGAAATCTTTAAGGGAAGTTCTGGATGAATCTCGTAAAAGGTCTTGATAGATTTTCAAAAGAGAAGCCATTAGAAAAAAACTCTTGAGGTTTTTTATTTTCCGAAGGAATTTGAAAGAAAATTCCTGGAATATAAACGCGTAAAAGTCGCTGGAGACGAATTCCATGTCACATCGATCAGTCATGGAACTCGACTATCTTAGATTTGCAGTAAATTTTGCACATGTTTTCGGTATTTTAGTATAAGTATTTTCCATAGATAAATCGATCATTTTGACTCAAGAATAACGTTTGAAAATGGCCTATGAGTGTTTGCATGTAAATTATTTGAAAAATTCTAGATCTGAAACTGTTGATATAAGAAAAAAAAACGATGGAGAAGTTTTAGTGAACCGTTTGGATAAAAAAAAATACGCAGAAAAAATATTTTATTTTTCATCGTAAAAAAATCATAAACAAGAAAACCTCATTTTTAATATTTTTAATTTTCACCATAAAATTTTGATAGGAAACAGATGTTCAACGATCAAAATCAAGATCAACTGATGGAACATACACTTCGTAGTTGCTACTCCGTGATCAATCAGGATAGTGATATTGCACAGAGAACCACTCAGATGAAGCTTGGGTTTTAGCTTTTTTTTCCATCTTCAATGTACAATCACACTACCCTTGATATTTGATGGATGGATGAGGTATATTTGTTGATGGATGAGGTATTCGACACTTTGTCCAAAACATCTGTTTCATATTAATATTCTATGGTAAAATTTAAAAAAAAATGAAAACGTAGGTTTTTGTGAAATTTGAAATTTACGTTTAATTTTTTAATTTTCCATATAGTCCAAACGGTTTACTACATCTGCTGCATAAAACTTTTTTTTTTCTAAAATCAACAGTTTGAGAACTAGAATGTTTCAAATAAATTGGATGCAAAAACTCACAGGACATTTTCAAAAGACATTCTTGATTCAAAATGATCGATTTATCCTTGAAAAATACTTATTATTTAACAACTCCCGAAAAGCTAAACATTACATATGATTTGCAATTGGATTAAATGGACAAATTGATGTGAAGATTTGCGAAAAAGTTACACGTCTTCTCAGTGAGAATCGAACTCACGACTCCCTGATCTATGGAATAGCACACTACACTAGCCAGCAACTGTGCTGGCTGAGGTTTCTATTGTGTTGGCTTCCAATGGGTCGCGACGTTCTCAAATGACCGGTTACGGAACATGATCAATTTGTCCATTTAATCCAATTGCAAATTGTTGTGAACGAACGGATTAGCAGGTGCCTTGTGTCCCAATTTCCCCAACTGCTGTCCAGCTCGTCTCTATCATGAGCGAAAGACGACAGACGCCAATAAACAATACATTAGAACGCCATTGACTACAACAGCAGCAAGATGCTGCCCGCGCGCGCTCTCCGCGATATTACTTTTAATATGTTGTAGTTTTGTATATTTATGTAAATAGTCCTTGTAATTAATATGCATGTTTTAATATCCATTTACGTCCGCGTGTGAATGTTTTACTCGGCCACATATCCTGTTTTCCCCGGACGTAACACAAATTATATGTAATGTTTAGCTTTTCGGTAGTTCTCGACCTTCCACTCGGCTGGTTAGCCGTAAAACCACGATTCATAAATAAAAACAAGTACTTATTTTTTGTTTTAAATTTTAATCCAAATCAAAGATTATCGAGCACGATTTTTATGATTATCGACTTATTCTAGATGAAATGCGTCTGGTGCTTCTAGGATTATGCACTTATATTCACTGGAAAAAGAAAGAGAAATATAGTGAACTAAGAGACCAAGACCAAGGCTACCTGCTGCCAGCCATGTAACCGCAGGGCTGCTTTTGGACTCTTTAAGATCTGGTTTGGTATGGACTACTTTTGCATAAATAAAAAAATATCGTTCATAAAATCATTGGAGAGTTGCAGAGCTCTTAACCATTCTAAGGCTTTGAATTGACTCAATAGTAAGGATATTTTTAGATCCACAGAAGGGTGACTACTGATAGACCAATAAAATTCGAATGTGCCAATTTTGTGCCATGATCCACCAACAACTGCTTCTGTTTTCACTTCATTTTAATTTCATTAAAAATCCATACGTTCAGTACCAACCATCGTACGAACATATCTCCCACCTCGGGTAATTGTTTCCACCTACAGCGGAATAGTTGATAGCCTAATGCACTTATGATCTCTCGATTGGCGGCTCCGTCTGTTATCAATGCACTTCTCACCGCTTCTGAGTTCGCTCCTCGTGGTGTTCTGTTTTCAGCCCACACGGTGTGCATTTTACTGTTTGTTTATGCTCTCGTCATCGAATGGATCGCATTACCCACCTGTGAACCATTTTGTATGGCTGTGGGGTGACTCTGCCCGGTACACCAGTATGAGAGATGAATGCAGCGAGGGAACTCTGATGGTAGGTAGGTAGGTGCTAGCAAACTTTAGTTTGCCACGCCACGCCATCATCGATGGCATTTTTCCGAAGCTCGAAGTGCTGAGCTTGCTGGTGGAAATGATGCAGGTGGAGAAATAAATTGTTCGTAGAAAGACAATGTATATAACTTTGTACGTACACATACCTATTCTGCTGACAAAGCTTATGGCTTGAAAGGGCTTAGAACGACTTAAAACGGCTTAAAACAGTTTAGAATAGCTTAAATATGTTTAAAAAGGCCTCCAAACGGCTTAAGTCGACTAACAACGGCTTAAAATTGCTCAAAACTGCTTATAAATGTATTCAAACGGCTTGAAACGACGTCAAACGCCTCAAAACGGTATCAGTCTTCAAAAAATCCCACTACAAGAGCCGCTGAGTTTCGGAACCATCGGAGCGAGATTTATTTCACGTGTATCTTTTGTTTAAATCCAGGCATGCAATGAATCCTGCCACGTGTATGAGAGGATTGAATCCTAGGATTCGATTGTTGTCGATTGATCGATTGTTTGCTAGTAGAAATGAATCGAGTTAGCATTGATATTTCTTGAGCGTTTTAGACCGATGCACGAGTTCACTATTTGACGTTTGACCGTGGAAAAGAGTAAATTCGGCACCGCTCAAACGACAAATTTGTGAACACGTGCATTGGTCCATTAAAAATTTCTGTCTGACAGGACACTTGGGATGAGTCTGAATGATGTCAGCATGCACAATGGTTCCTGAATTGGAAGACTTGCGTCAATTTTCGATAGCTTTCTTCCAGGTCGTTGACAATTCGAGTGGAACTTGGGAGTTCAGCGTCGCTATTTTAATTTAGTGTAAGCATGACTTGATTTAGCAAAAATAGAGCTGTGATTCGCTTCACCACGAATGACCGACATTTGGACTAAGTTACAGTACTTTGATGTAATTTTTAGATATTTCTTACGATGTACATGTTATTGCCTTTCATACTACTTCGCCTCCCCTTCGGTAACCTTTGCCCACAGGTTTGTCCTTAACCTCTATAAAAAGTCAAAAAATCATGCTTTTCATGAGAAGCATTTTATATTCATTTGTTTGCTTGGCTACATATGCTTAATGACCCTGAGAATGAATCCTTGCACGAATCATGCACGCTGGGATTGAAAAATCAGGATTCAAAAGGATCCCGATCATTGAGATGAGTTCAAAGCATGCTTGTTTAAATCTTGGAGCAGAAGGATGATCTTAAAAGGCTGAACGGTATCAAATGGCTCAAAACGGCTTTAAACGGCTGAAAACGGCTCAAAACTGCTTGAAACGGCTTAAAACGACTCAAAACTGCTTAAAACAGCATATAAAGGTTTCAAATGGCTGAAAACGGCACATAACGGCTCAAAATGGCTCAAACGGCTTGAAACGGATGAAAACGGCTGAAAACGAAATTACAAGGCTTAAAATGGCTTAAAACGGCTTAAAACTGTTGAAAACGGCTTAAATGGCTGAAAATAACTTTAAATGGTTTAAGCAACTCAGAACGGCTCAAACGGCTTAAAATGAATTAAAATTAACAACTACCGAAAGCTAAACATTACATATATTTTGCAATTAAAAGGACAAATTGATGTGAAGTTTCGCGAAAAATTTACACGTCTTCTCAGTGAGAATGGAAATCACGACTCCCTGATCTCTAGTTAGGGCGCGTTACCCCTACGCCATGAGAGGACTCATGAACGTAGAAGTTAACCTGAATTCGAATTCAGCTCAATAATCACGTGGTCCTTTTTCGCAAAGTGTACCTCGGAAGAATTAGATGCCCATCCAAACACAACGCTTTCTATTTATATCCGGCTAATAACGGCTAACAACAGCTTGAAACGGCTTAAAACAGTTCAAAACTGCTTATAACAGCTAAAATCGGCTTAAAACAGCTTAAAAACGACTTAAAAAATGCTACAAACTACTTGAAACTGCTTAAAACGGCTTTAAATGGCTTAAAACGGTTAAAAACGGCTTAAAACATCTTAAAACGGCTTCAAACTTTTTAATACGGCCTGAAAAGGCTGATAACTGTTTAAAACAGCTTTAAACGACTTAAAAATGCTTAAAACTGCTTAAAACTGCTTAAAACTGCTTAAAACGGATTATAACGGCTTAAAACTGTTTAAAACGGCTTAAAACAGCTCAAAACGGCTTTAAACGGCTTAACCAGCTTGAAACGGCTTAAAAAAGCTCATAACTGCTTAAAACGGCTAAAATCGGCTTATAACGGGTCAAAACGGCTTAAAACGGCTTAAAACAGCTTAAAAATTCTTAAAACTGCTTGAAACTGCTTAAAACTGATTAAAACGGCTTAAAACGGCTTAAAGCGGCTTAAAACGGCTAAAATCGGCTTAAAACGGCTTAAAATAGCTTGAAACGGCTAAACACAGCTTAAAACGGCTTGAAATGGCTAAAAACGGCTTGAAACAGCTTAAAACGGCCGAAAATGGCTTAAAACGGCTTATAACGGCTTAAAATGGCTTAAAACGGCTTAAAACGGCTTAAAACGGCTAAATTCGGCTTAAAACGGCTTAAAATAGCTTGAAACGGCTCAATACGGCTTAAAACAGCTTTAAACGGCCTAAAACGGCTATAAACAGCTTATAACGGCTTCAAACGGCTTAAAATGCACAGTGGTCCAGGAATCAGTTTTACGCGGAAAGATGCATTTTGAGCTTTAGAATGAAACATTAGACAAAAACGGTCTTCTATAAAGTTGTTTGTATTAGTAAGGCCCTTTGTTTGGAGTTATTGAAAATTAGGGTGGACCACATTTTCATAGAAACTGTATAACTTACTTTCTTATTTGTAGAAATTATATTATACATGCTTCAGCAAAGTTGTAGACCATTCAATTTCAAGCAACTTTGCCAAAAAAAGTTTTTTTTGTATCTCTTAAATTGACCGATTGAGAGCTTTTTTCCTACGGCGACATAGGGTGGTCCGAACAAAACTGGTTTTCTGGCTCTAGAGTTTTCAATTCAAATTTCTCATCAAAGTAGTCTATGAAACAATTTTAGAGCTTTGAAAAAATTTAATTTGGTAATTTGGTTAGTGAAGAAACTCTCTATCTCCTTCCGTTTAGCAGTTATTGTTGTTTTACTTTTAAAAACTTGCCTACTTTGATTAAGAATATCTCTGATTGGGGCAAACATAAAAAATATCTTTTGACGGCAGTCAAAAGACAAAATAAAATTGTATATTATATCAAAAAATTACAGATGTGTTATTTTTGTAACTCTAATAAAATGCCTTGAAAAACAAAGGATTTTAAGCAAAAAACTTCAATAACTTTTGAACTAAAATAGATATCAACAATCTTTTTGTATGAAAATTTGCGTTTTGTTAAGTTCTTAAAGTTGTTCATAGACCGCTGTGACGAGAAATCTGAAATAAGAAAGATAGGGCTCTAAAACTATTTTGAAGATTTTCATAGTATGTATTTCTTTATTATTTTGCATTTTAAGCATGAAAATAAAAATTTAGACAAAAATGATCTTCTACAAAATTGTATCTAAAAATGTAAGCTTCCATACTGTGTCATTTAAAACTAGGGTGGTCCACAATATCAAACAAATCATATAATCAACTTTTTTATTTGCAAAAATACTGGTATATACTCTTCGGCAAAGCGGTAGAACATGAAATTTTGATCAACTTTGCCAAAAAAGTTTTTCTGTAGCTCAAAATTTGACCAATCTAGAGCATTTTTTCCTATTCATAACAGGGTGGTCTAACAAAAATAAGTTTTTTAACTCTAGTTTTTGAAATACTTGTTTCTCGTCAAAGTCATCTATGAACGACTTTCAGAACTTAACAAAACGCAAATTTTCATACAAAAAGATTGTTGATATCTATTTTAGTTCAAAAGTTTTTGTGGTAAAAAATATTTGTTTTTTTTTTAAGACAATTTATTAGAGTTACAAAAATAACACATCTGTAATTTTTTGATATAATATACAATTTTATTTTATCTTTCGAATGCCGTCAAAAGATATGTTTCATGTTTGCCCCAATCAGAGATATTCTCAATCAAAGTAGGCATGTTTTTGAAAGTAAAACAACAATAACTGCCAAACGAAGGAGATAGAGAGTTTTTTCACCCACCAAATTACGCATTTTTCAAAGCTCTAAAAGTTATTCATAGATTACTTTGATGAGAAATTTGAATTGAAAACTCTAGAGCCAGAAAACCAGTTTTGTTCGGACCACCCTATGTCGCCGTAGGAAAATAGCTCTAAATCGGTCAATTTAAGAGATACAAAAAAACTTTTTTTGACAAAGTTGCTTGAAATTGATTGGTCTACAACTTTGCTGAAGCATGTATAATATAATTTCTACAAATAAGAAAATTAGTTACACAATTTCTATGAAAATGTGGTCCACCCTAATTTTCAATAACACCAAACAATGGGCCTTACTAATACAAACAACTTTATAGAAGACCATTTTTGTCTAATGTTTCATTCTAAAGCTCAAAATGCATCTTTCCGCGTAAAACTGATTTCTGGACCATAGTGAAATGGCTTGTAACGGCTGAAATCTACTTAGAACGGCTTAAAAAGACTTGAAACGGCTTAAAACAGCTAAAAACGGCTGAAAACAGCTTAAAACGGCTTAAACCAGCTTCGGCTAAAATAGGCTTATAACGGCTTAAAACTGCTTAAAACGGCTTAAACGGTTTAAAACAGCTTAGAACAGCTTAAAACGGCTTAAACGGCTTAAAAAAGCATAGAACAGCTTAAAACGGCTTAAAACAGCTTAAAGCAGCTTAAAACGGCTTAAAACGGCTTAAAACAGCTTAAAACAGCTTAAATCGGCTCAAAATAGCTTAAAACGGCTTAAAACAGCTTGAAACGGCTAAAATCGGCTAAAAACGGCTGAAATCGGCTTAAAACGGCTAAAATTGGCTCAAAACTAGCTATGGACGGCTTAAAACGGCTTGAAACCACTAAAAACAGCTTAAAACGGCGTAAAACAGCTTAAAACGGCTTTAAACGGCTTAAAACGGCTTAAAACGGCTTCAATTCATATTAAAGTTTTTTGGAGTCAGAAATATAAATTTCATAACTGTTTTTTCACATTGTTTTTATATCTTTGCCTTCTACAAAATTGCTAGACATAAGAACAGCTTAACTGGTGATTTTTGCTGAAAACTCATCTCTGCGATCCTCCATCTCTTTGAGTTAAGAAATTAATGGTTGATTTGTGCTTCAGAAGCCTTTTTTCTCAATTAAAAAACACATGAAAATTCACTTAGACACAATGTTTTAATCGCTTGTCCTTATATTTTGTTGGGCTTTTCTGCGCCATTTGATGCTGGAAGCAGGTATTATACAAAATAAAACTCCTCCAAACATACTGTTACGGCAGAAATGGGGTTCTGTGAGGGTCAAAGCCGAATTTCTCTAAGCAGATCGCAAACTCCAATTGATGGGTGCGAGACAGCTTAAAGCTGAAATGTATTGTCTTTATAAATTCATTCAATAATCTTATAATTGTATCGTACTCACATAAATCGGTCTGAGGATATTTTAAGTTCCGATTCCATTGATTAGCCGTAACAAATATCTTAAGAAATCTGTGATAATAGTAATTAAGGTTAGGATTATGATCTACTAGTTGTTTAAGTAACTTACTATGATTCTTCTGTGATCAATAGCATAATATAACTTTCACTTGATTAAGAGCATTTTAACTGTTAGCTGCAAATAGAAATATAAATATTGATCAATTATTTAAGTAATTCAACTATAAATCCACACTATTACATTGCATGACTTTTCATATCACTCTACAGGCTCCTTTTGACAGATCTCTCTCATAATCAATTCTCTTGCATGACATTTTGGCTTGTTTGACATTGTCATTCTGTTGCTGTGATATAACACAGCTGGCAGCAACACATACCATACAGCTAAATTTAAAAGCGCTTTAAAATAGTAAAATAATAGTTGGTTAAATTAAATTGAGGAAAAATCAATTTTTGAACTGTTTGAACTAAAAAACGAGTGAATGTTTTGATAAAAAATTGTTATGTTAAATTGCAGTCAATATGTTGAAGTTCCACAATTTTTATTATTTTTTTTTTTTCATTATAGACGCTTTAATTATATAGGTCATCCGCTTTTAAGCGTTTCACAATTTGACACTACTGTTGTAGTTTTTCAGAAAATATTGATTATTTTTGAACCGCTTACACTTTTCCACTGAGCCACTCCACACGCATCTGGGACCCACGCCCGAGAGTGAGAGTGATAAAAACCTTCCCCTGGGTGCCCCACCTAAGACACCTCTCGCGACTCCGATCGACGACGACGACGACCACCCGAACTAAAGTTTTCTTTTATTAAAATATATAAAACTCAACCGCTGGGAAAGATCCGATTTCAGTCCGGTTCGCGTTCGAATGTTTATGCCGCTTTGATGTGAGTTCGTTGCTTCATTAGACTTGGGTGGCAGTGAAAAGGAAAAAAAAGGGGGTTCTTGTACTTCGGGCTTTCATCAAGTGAATTCTTCCGTCGCGTTGATCAATTTCGTTCGAATCCCTTCGTGGGGAACTTGTCTATTACTCGCTGGTAGTAGTCCTTTCGTTCCGGGAAAGTGTGTCGCTCTGATTGGAGGAACGGGAATTGAATTTTGTTCTGGAACCAAAACGCGGCAAACTGAAGAAAAGTTGGTGACGTGAAAAATTGAGTGCGTGCTGATACTGAAAGGATTTCCCCTTTCGTGTGGCAGTTGTTCTGGAGTTAGTTCGTGCAGGAGAAGCGAAGATGAAGCTCATGGTATGTCATTGTGAATGGGTGGGTTGTGGGTGGTGATGGGAGGCGTGGGATGAGACGAATTGTTTACCGTGTGTGTGCCATTGCGGGGTGTGAATTGAGTTTTAAATTCGAATCAAGCAATCGGATGGAAATCAGTGTCGGAAAACTCGGACCAAGTCGACGAGTGTGGAAGCAAAATACCAATGGATAAACGTGTTTGTCTGTGTGGGCGGGAAAAGTTTATCCTACTGGCAAATGTGGCATTAGATGAGTTCTGGAAGTCGAAAGAGGACATGATGCAAGTGGATGCAGTTTGGACGTGTGGATGGAATATGTATGTAGGTATATTAGGGTGGCCCATAATGATCAAACTACAAAAATGTTAAGTTTCATCCTGTTAATTTCGTCATTTGGACCCCCAGAAGCTACTGTGAAAGTTTGAGCGGAATCCGCCGCAGGGGGCTAGACCAGTTTACCAGTTTGTATCAAGATAATCGACCAAATATACAGTCATCGCTGAAATAAAGTACCCACTATCTTGTAATCACGCAAATCGTCAATTATCGTATATCGAACCGAGAAAAGTTTTTCGTCCCGAAAATATGAACAATTTGTTTCACTATTTTGATGTAAGTTATGACAAACTTTGAAGGGTTTCCCATTTCGGAATGAATTTCAAGTAATGGAATTCCCGGTTTAACGAGAAATAGTATTATCTTACCCAGGATTCTCGTATTCTCCGGGATTCCGCTATTTTGCGTATAGTCATATTTCATTTGAGAATTGACCATCTATATTCAAACAATACTTACTTTTCTTATCAACCAGAGTCCTCACTAGATCACTGAATGTTTATTTCTCGTTTTTCGTAATCAAATAGATAATTATAAATAATATTTAATTTCGGAGATAAAATTTCAAGAAAGATTACATGCAATGCAAATCTTTCGAGAGATGTATTTCATGAATTATGTGGGCCTGCACGCTTAAAAGAAGTTACATAGAATTGAATAAAATTTCAAAAAAATCGGACTCTTCTGAACCAACACATTATGTGTGCAATTTCGACGAATTCTGAAAATCTGCTCCTTAGTTGATTTATTTTGCTTTATATGTGGCACATGAAAATGCTTCGCAATATGAGGCATCTCAATGTATCATGAAATTTCTAAAAATGGAACATAAATCAGAACAGCATGTGTGAAAATTACACACAGATGTGTTAGCCCAGAAGAGGCCGATTTTGTGAACTTTTTCAGAAAGTATAAAACTCATAGATTCTTTTCAATGTAACAGTCACAATTTCAAAGTAAGACTATAGATGGTTCTTATACTTGTGCCTGATAACATTGATTCAATGTTGTCAAATATGTTTTCCTCTTTATTCGATTTGTCAATAATGAGCTTGACTCTTGATTTTATTGTATATACTTTTGATTATTGTATGAACTTTTTTTTGGTCTGAAGACACTTGTTCTATACGAAGCGAAGAGATTTTTTGGAGACACATCAATATTTTTTTTAAGAAAAAGGAAACCCCATTTAAATTAACGAGTACACAATAAAATAAACATGACACACCGAGAATTGAAAAAAAAAAACGCAATAACTGCATCAAATTTGATTAACACTTTTTTTTGCATTTCTCGGGATCCCTAAAGTTCCCGAGAAATAACAAATTTTGTTCCTGTTTCCCTGGAAGTTGAATCCCAGCAAAAATGGAAACCATAGTAGTTTGTGATCCTCACATATTGAATCTCACATCTGTTTTATTTTATGATGCCATATTTGTTAAAACGTTTCAATAGTGAATCGGTAAAGTAAAACGATGAAATAAATTACACGTTTGACCCGTTCAATAAAATTTACATTAGCGAGCAGAGCCTGTACTAAATCAAAAGTAAAACAAATCCAAGAGCGAAATGACATAATGAACCGTGTCATTAAATATAGGGGGAGATCCCCCAGTACCGGACACTTAAGCCGCTAAATTCATTATTCAAATACTATTGATTTTATGCAGTCTTGGTGCCCATTTATGACAAATATTACCATTTTTGTAGCGTACAAAAATAAATTTGAAAATATAAATATGAATTTTGACATTGCATTTTGATGATGTGCATTAGTACCAAATTGATTTGTCAATACCGGACAAGATCTGGAAATGCCTCGAAGTCTGTAAATTTGTATATCCTTGAACGTTTTCACTTCATGAAAAATTTTCCATTGCCAATTCAATGCATTTGCATTCACAAGAGTTATTTAAGTTTTACTTAGTCTGCAAGTGGGTCATCAAAAAACCTCTTTCATGTATGATGAAAAACATCACATTTAACGTGTTGATCTGAATTTTCATTCTTCAGATTTTTATTGCATCTTTCATACCGTGATCGATGAAATCCATGAAAAATGAATGTATTTTGAGACACTGGTGCGAAAATTAAAAAGTAGTTTGACCATATTTAGTTCAAGTATGGTACAAAATACATTCATACTTTCAAATTATGATTATATTCGATCATGCTTGCGTGATCCAAATTATTTTGCAATATTCAAAATAACTACTGATCAGGTTCAAATTTAGGGCGATACACTAAATTTTCAACAATTTTCAAACATCTCAACTTTTTGAAAAAGGCGTGCATAATTCAAGGATGCGTTATTCTGTGCAAACATTACTCTCTTTAAGAGCTATCTTTTTTTCTAATACACCATCTTGATTGGATCATGATTTCTCAATTTTTCGACTTTGTCCGGTATTGGGTGCTGTCTGGTACTGGGGGATCCCCCCTAGAGATTGAAGATTATTGTTCGATTCTCGTTTCTATGAAAATATGTTCAAATTAAGTAGAATCACTTACTGGAAATGTTGTTTTACTAGTTCAAAAGTGAAGTGGTACAATGAACCGGTTCAAAATGATGCACATTATAGCTGTACGACTAAACTGTCTTATGACAGCAAACAACACCGGTCATTTTCTGATATACGTAATACATTATTGATTCGGTTCAAAAATTATGCAGTTAATTGGACCGATACTATTGAACTCCATTAAATTATAACAGCAAACTTTACTTATTATTTGTCAAAAATAAATGATTTTACCTGATCAAAAGTGTATTGGTAAATCTAACCTGTTCAAGAAAATACATATAACAGTTGTACGATCAATCTGCCATAAATTAAGTATAGCAAACTTCTCTAGTTGTTTTATGAAGTAAGAATAAATTATTTTACCAATTCGAAAGCAAATCGGTTGAATGAAACGGATAGAACTATTCTGCCATCAATTGTTTGAGGGTTGATAGATCTCCACGGGTTTTTCTTTTATCTTATCATATATTTAGCAGGCTCAAGCGCTCTTAGGCAAGCGGAACAAAAAAGCGTATTATCAAACAAAAACGGCGATTTGCTTCAAAAACTTGTAAACAAGTAACAAGTAGTCAAAGTCCAGTCTACCCAACACATCTCTAATGTCTTCCTTGTCTGGTTTTCCTCGGGCCCTGAGAGATATACATAGACTTGATCTGGCAATTCCGTATTCTGGACAGTACCAGACAACATGGTTGATGTCTTGGTAACCAGCTCCGCAACCATCTCGATTATTATCTGCGAGCCCTATTCGATAGAGATGCGAGCCTAACGAGTAGTGGTTGGACATCAGCCGACACAAGTCGTCACTCATGTTCATCCCTTTAAACCACGACTTCTTTGACACCTGCGGGAGAATGGAATGTAACCAATTTTTGTTGCCAACTGAGCAAGGTCTGCTGACGAGCAATTGTGAAAAAAAAATTTCAAAGGCGATTTGTCGATCATAAATATCGCCTTCCATAGCGTCCACCTTGGCGAGTGCGTCCGCTTACTCATTGCCCGGAATCGAGCAATGCGAGGGGACCCAAACCAAGGTGATGGTATGATTCGACAAAGCACTCGATTTAGATCGTATTTCACTGAGAAAATACGGTGAGTGCTTTAGCGACCTCATTGAACGTAAAAATTAAACATCGATCAGAGGGAAGAGAGGCAATTCGCTCTGATGCATCGTGAATAGCCGCTAATTCTGCGACGTATACTGAACATGGGTTCTGAAGTTTGTGGGCGGCGCTATGAAATTCGTTGTATACACCAAATCCAGTGGAATCATTTGTTTTTGACCCGTCAGTATAATCTCCACGAGTTATCAAAAAGTGACCAAGGTTGAGTCTGCTAAGTGAGTGAAAAAGTGACCAAGGTTGAGACTGCTAAGTGAGTGTCTCAAGTCACTGGTAAGTAAGTTATTCACAATTTATTTATTTTTTCTATTTTCTTATCTTCTACGCTCTATATCTTAATAAATAAGTGTTGTACACGAATCGAAAGCTAATGGACTCATCTTTCTTAGCTTCTTTGACATGAATTTGGTAGAAAATGGTTAACAGGCATATATAATGAAAAGTTTGCAAAAAGTGACGAAAAAATCAGCACAATACTTGAAAATTTTCATGGAAATTCAATATGACAAGGAAAGTTTCTTTAAAAAAGTTCTTTTACAAAATATGCATTATCTTGTTAGCTGCCAAAGTTTCTTTGAGAGCAACAAATTTATGTTTTGTAGATTCGTCACAATATCACTTTGAATGTTGTGCTCCAAACAGTAATAAAATCAATAAAATAATTGCTGGTTACGCTACTCTTTCCTTGATTGATGTCTCCGCGTGGGAATGAAGTGGACGGTGATGACAGATGGTGGTCATGCCGAAGCGGAGGGAAAATGAATTCGCTTTGCAATAGAGATCTACAAGCAAACTGCCACGGATACCAACGCACGATCAATCGTACACAAGTCGATTTCACGATAGATTACACCGTCATAAGACGTAAATAAACCCACGCTGCCCTGAAAAACTTTACTTGGGTTTTTAATCTAATTTATAATGGATATTATCGCTCCTAAAATTTTATAGATACGTTCATATAGCAGTTTTCAGAACTACCGAAAAGCTAAACATTACATACACGCTCAAAAAAGAGTTCTGGAAAATGTGAACTGTCAAAAATATACCATGAACTATCACCAAAGGTCACATAAACATGATCCAGTTCACGGTGTATTTTTGATTGTTGACGAGTTCACGTCTGCTGTTCACGGATACGAGAACGGATTTTTTCTGTGTATACATTGCAATTGGATTAAATGGACCACCTATGGTTGAAAATATAATGGGCACCGTTTTTTTCAAATATTTGGTCAATTTTTCCATACAAACTTCAAGCTCGTTCAGCTCCCTCTTAGATTGGAAGGAATTTGCTCAAATTTTCACAGCAGAATCTGGGGTTCCAAATAATCAATTTTTTAGACGTGGTTTAAGATTTTTACCACTCGATTTTTCCCATACAAAAATGGGCCACCTTAAACTACATATGCTGAGGCAGAAACGACAAAGCGGTCTGGCAAACCACGGAGCCGTAAGTTTTGCCTGGAGAAAACGGATATTGCCGTCAGCAGCAGATGTGACTGGACTGGTGTCAGCGGGTGGGTTTAGCTGTAACTTCGTTTAGCAACAGATGTACGATGGGAAATTAATCCTCCATTATTCGAGAAAAGGAAGCGTTTAATTGCAATACAATTGACCTTTGATACTGAAATGTATTCAGCGAGGTTTCTTCTTTTCCTTTGGAGGATATCTTATACGGCAGAGAAAATTGAATCACGTTCCCAATCATATTCACATAAGCACTTCCCCTACCGATGAGAAATGAATCGAGTGTTAATTAGTTGGAGAACTTACCACTAGGACAAGTTGAGTAGAGACTCCTCTGCTCAGTTCGATATTGGTACTGCATACGACATGGCCGGCCTGACAATTTGTTTCAAAACTCAAAAGCTTATTCTTTAGACAAAGTTTTGATTTTCTGTCAATAAGTGGATACAAACATTTTATATATTTGTTATATTTGCCTTGAATGTCTTTAATGTTGTTTTTCAAAGGTAAATTGGCATGAACCCTAGATACTTAACTTGATCTGACCAATTTATTGGAACCTATATCATTGTCTACTAGAAGGCTTCAAATAAAAATCTTTTGGTTTATATGGGAGTATTATAAGTTGAGTTTTAGAAGCATTAGGAGAAATTTCCCATTTTTGCAATTATGAAAAAAAAAATATTCAATTATTTTTTTGCAATCTCGGAATCCGAGCTGTTCGTTGGCAAAAATTGAATTTTCGTTGAAATGGACTTGTTTATAAACGAAAATTAACTCAAGGTTAAACAAGACGACATTTGATATTCCCGAAGGGTTAGGAGTGGAATACTCCTTGAGTTTTTCACTTGAATGATTTTTCAACACACAACCAACAAATGGCCAACACGAAAAAAATGGTGAGTTCTAGCTATTGGTAAAACTTCTCGCAGAAAGACAAATATCCCTCCCTGCAGGCGTGACATTCTGCCACACAAATTTTTCATTCCTAATGAAGAGGTTTGACCGCATTTCGCTTCCGAAGCATCCCTTTTTTATGCCGTCCCAAAGCTCAAACACACAGGCACACACCTGCCGAGTGAATCAACCGCACAAACCTGTGCGGTTTTCGCCCTGACACTCACAAGTGCTCGAGCTAAATTATTCCTGAGAGCAGCACATTTCTAAAAGCACAATCTAGCAGAAGCTTTCCCCGGTGGTGATTTCCCGAGAACGTTCAATCCGTTCAACCAGTCGGTCTGGGGTTGTGCTTGGGGTCCAAGCGCCAGAAATAAAAATCTGCTGACTGCGATATGCGGTTCCAACGGCAACTCACTCGAACCTGAGACACACACACGAACATACTCACTCCGGGAACCATAAAGTGGACGCAGAAATGTTATCTCCCATTTTAATTTCCGCCGCACGAACGTGACTAATTAGGATCGTTCCTTGGTTGCTTAGAGCGTTGAGCTTGGATCTGAACACAACGAAAATAGACGAGTTGTAGTGTTGTGTTACGAATTTGTGGGGAATTTTGAAAGGAGCTTCCCGAGACTTTGAGAAATAACACAGCAAATTACTTACATAGTCATCAGGGTTGTAGCCAGGGTTTCCTTCAGGTAGAGGATGATGTTGATAATTGCATCAAAATTAGCAATCAGTTTGATTCTAAGCCTAGCTTAGCTTAGACTGACTACACATATCAATGGTTGCTATTCCGTGATTGACCGAAGTCAGTGAAGATGCACAAAGAATCAACTAGAAGATCGGCTGGAATTGACCATAATCTTCTTCAGTGTGCATAATTCAGTGCCTCTATTCATACAGGGTCAATAACGGTGCCGGCCACGTCCATGCAGTCAGGTGGGATTGGGGGAAGGAATGTTAGTGTGTAACCTTTGCTATTTGGAGACCGTGCTTTCCTCTGCATCCCCACAAATGTTTATTGGAAGGGGTGTTTTTTAATGGGAAGGATCGTTGGGTCACAGGATTCACTTTGATAAGCGATTAGACCACGATATACAATTTTATTGGGAGAAAAAAAATCTGTAAAACGTAAATAATTTAGGCATAAGAGTTTATGCAGACACTCACAGTGACGAACCATTCATAGTTTGTTGAAAAATCATATTGACGTCCCACCGTTGTAACGATTTAAATCTATAGTCATACATATTTTACAGTTTTGGAATAAAAGCATGGAACGAGCTGATCCTTTTCCTCGATGGAGCAGCCACAATCCACTTTCAGCTTTCAAATTACGGACAAACACTCGCACCACGCGGACGGAGCACGACTGGTCTTGATTCCGTCACTCACCTTACAGGAGCATGCAATGGAATTGAAAGACCACATACAACTCTCAAAATTAGCAATCAGTTTGACTATTCAGATAAACTTCCCGAAACCCAAATCGAAGCAGTCTCTATCCCAGGCTCCTTGATCCATGTGAAGAAACGGAGAGTGCCCCAATGATGGTCAGTTGATCTGTATTCGGAGGATTCAGGCAGGAGATATCGAGCTACATTAGGGGAATCAAGGTTTCATTCCAAATTGCAAAGAAAGGAAACTGTCGCGTTTTGCCGGAAACTCTTAAAGATCGCGAACTTCTTCTCAAACATTTTGAAGAGAAGAAGCACAATGCTTTTACTTATGACGACAAAACTGAACGTTTGTTCAAAGTCGTCTTGAAAGGTCTCTCAAGTGACTGTAAGTCACCGGACAAGATCGAAAATGGAATATATGACTTACTTGAATTTTCTCCAAACCAAGTAATCATTATGAAAAAAAAACCCCAATTTGTTATTCGTCTGAAAGGGCTTTCTCAAGAATATTATTTAGTTCACTTAAACAAAAGTGATCTAAATAATATTGAAGCTTTAGACTAATGTTCAATGTCTGTATGGCATTGGAACATTTCGAGAAACGTGGAGGAAATTTCCAGAACACCACTTAGTGCCAGAGTGCAAAAAATTGCCGCATGGATGCTAAATGCATGATTTGCGGGGGTTCTTTCACGCTGAGAACGTCTGTCCTGCGAAGGAAAATACCAGAATGATTGTATGTGCAAATTGCGGGGACAACCATAAGTCTTACTTTTGGGATCAGTGATGGAAAGTGGCGAACATTTCTGCTGAACTGGAACAAAAACAAAACCAAATGCTCCCGAGCGTCAGAGCGCTGGTTTACTCGCATCCGTCGTGCTCCCAAGTAACCGAAGTTAGCGGAATTTGGGGCAAGTGTGCCACCTTAAGCAAATTGTTCTCTAACTTTGTCTACAGCTCATAGAACCCACCAATTTATCCTCATGATGTTAGTTTTACATCTTTTCATAACCACTGTGCCGTTTAAAAAGAAAATAATTTCAAAAAGTATTAGTTTTGGAGCTTCTCAAATATCATCCAAAATAACCTATTTTTCGACACTATGGGGCAAGTGTGCCACCCATATGGGGCAAGACGGCCACCATATGAAAATCGTATATAATTCCACTTGTAATGAAATTTTCTTTATTTCCTATTAATAATACTTACAAAGCAGACGCTAATCGATAATTAAAACAAGAATTAAGTTTACCGTGATAAGGGGATGCTTTATAACAGGATTCAAAACATGCGTAACTCCCTATTACTCAATCCGAATAACTAAAATGGTTATTTTTGTCTCCATTCCATACAATATATGTATTACCCTTATATTACGGCAAATATGTATAATATTAGTCTAGATCAGCACTACATAACGGTAAAATATTGATGTAGATATGTAAAACTGTACTTAATAAGCCGAAAAACGTATTGAATATTGAATATTCTGAGAAAAAATCACTTTAGGGGGCAAACATGTCAGTTATTCCCCTACTATACTTCAGAAATTACTACTGGTGCCTCATTTTGGTTTATTATTATGATTCTGTTGAAGATGTTTACATTTTTATAAATTTCACTCCAACAATTTTTGTTTACCAAATAGGTGGCACACTTGCCCCAATAGGTATACATTTCTACCAAACTGGATTTCGTTGGTAAAACTAAATACTTTTTTGATTAAAATGCCTCAATAACTTACACATTTGAATAGTTTCACGATGTACAGTACGTTAGAAAAATCTGTTAATAATTGACCTTTCACCATGCTATTTAGAAACAACAAAATCTTATAAAATTCCACTCAAATTTGGTTGTCTTAGCACAAGTCGCTGTAAATACGTGAAAAATAGAGCAATTTTCATCATATTTTGATCATTGTATTGTGAACTATAAGGGAACATATTGTTAAGCTCAAAAAGAAAATATATATTGTAGTTTTTATAAAAATCAGGTGTGGCACACTTGCCCCTATGGCACACTTGCCCCAAAGTCCGCTAAAAGTGATTCGCGAACGTGTTCGGAGCTGTTCAGAGTCAAATTGTGTTTTTGGGAAAAAAAAAGCTGCTTCCCCTCCAAGATTTATGGTTTCCAAGGGTTTTTGACTACAAAACAGTAGTTTACTGTCGACTTGATGGTTATGCAATTAATTTGTCTGTCAGAACCATAACAAATCACAACATTCTCGGTTACTCGTGAGTAAACGTTCCCGAGCTTGTTGCTACTTGTTTTGACATGTTCTCCCGAGCAGGCGGGTGCGGATTTACTCACACCTAGCCAGTTCGCGAGTCTGTGTTGTTTGTTATGCGTTGGTATACACTCGTGAGCTGCTCCGTGATGCGATCTTTTCCTGCACTGTAGCCAGAATTTCACAGGCAGAATCTCAAAAAAAAAAAAAAAAAGTTTATCGAACGCTTGCTTAGTAATCATACCCTTCAGGTAAATTATAATCAGACCAATTCACAAGGTAATCTCGTTCCGTCGGATAACGGTTAGAATCTTCTAATATAGAACGGATTTACCCACGGCATTTTGTATGCCAATGCTGTCATAGTAGGCCGTGTTGATTTCCAACAGTTAGCAAGAAATTTTTGTTTTTCAAATTAACAGTTTGTCAAATCTTCAGCCATTTCAGTCCTTCTCTTTATTTCTCGATGTTTACTTATTGTATGTAGATTCCGAGATTTTAAATACTTTGCCAAATTTAGCTGGACCCCTTCCACTCACCCTTGGAAGCAGAACTTTTACTTTAAACTGTGAAAAGATAAAGTCTCGAGTTAAATAGAACAAAGTGATAACAAGAATGTACCGTAAAACGGGGTAACTTTGATAGTTTTTTCGAAGAAAACTTGAATATTTATGCATGCTGTTTCGAAGAATAATAATTTATATTTTTAAAACAAGTACTGGCATCCTAGCTATCGATTGCAGTCGATAGATTTCCAAAAGGTTTATTATGAATGGATATATAATTTTTCATATAATCGAAAGTTGGTTTTCTGTTTTGGGCTAACTTTGATAATGGAGTATAAATCGAACAAAATTGAATGAATAACGAACATTTGTAGGGCATTGCATACCTTTAGGCGTTTAACGTTATATGGAAATTTCTGACTTAGATTACAAAAATGATCCCAGTTTGTGAAAATGCTATTCGCTAAGAGATTTGAGACCGTATTCAAGTTCTATGATAACTAGGCTGTCAAAGATTAGTGGCCAACTATTCAGAACTACATCAAATAGTGATCGTAGAACAGATTGTTTGTAAGCGTTTCTAAAATGCTAAAATTGTGTCAATTTTTAATATTCGTATAAAAAGCCTCAAATGCACTTGATTCCAATGAAAATAGCTTTGACATGAAGTGTCATACTAATAATCTTTAATTTTGCATTTGTTTTGCTTAACTGATTAACAGAAACTTCGTTATTTCGTTTAATATGTTGTGGGTCTCGCACTATCAAAGTTACCCCGTTTTACGGTACTGTAATCTGTCAAAATTGGGTAACGAATTCAATACTAGAACAGGTTTCCAATTTAAACATCATTACGTCTTTATTTTGTGTTTGGTCTAAAGACTACCACTTCTATTTACGTGACAGAAAATTTTAACTTTATTTACAGTCCCATCCCTTATGGACCAATGCATGGTCACATAAATAACACGGTACCGCTAAAACGTCAAATAATGAACCCGTGCATAGGTCCATAGCAAAGAACTGAACCTGTCATCATCGACTTTCGAAGGATGGGTCATGGTTGTCTAATAGTCAAAGTTAAGTTTAAAAACTCTGATATGAGATTGGGCGGATGGCATAGGACTTGACACTTTATACTTATAAGTGATAAGATAAAAACTGAATAATATGTTGAAAAAAAACTGAATAATATGTTGAAAAAATCGAAACGTGATAAAAACGAATCATGACGAATAACGGAACAAAACTGTGTTTCAAAAACCTTACCACTTAGAAAGTCATGATGTCCAAAATGTCTCAAATAGAAGGCATTAGTGCACAAACAACTTTTGTTTCGTTATGGATATCTCTGAATCCTGACCATTTACAAAAATTACGTTTTTGAGAAAGTTCTTAAATAAGAAAAGGGGCGTTTTATCCAAGATATACGATTTGAATTGCTCCACCATGCGACATAAAGTTTTTGTCTTGCAGATATTTCAGGATCCTGACTACGTGCAAAGAAGGCATGCTTGACAAGCCAAGATGTTTTTTACCTGGAAAAATCTGGGATTAGGGAATTTTATTCAATCTGGAAAAATCAGGAAATTTTTACTACAGTCAATGAAATTATTTCAGAACGATAAGAAATTCAAATGTTATATCATGCGTTTACTATTTTGTAAGCATTTTTTGACACAAAACTCATCAATATAAAAAAAACTCATAATCAACACGGTTATTTTTTGTTTATAGTTTTTAAACCGTATCTATTCAAAATTAAAAAAAACGTTTTGACTTCCAAAATCGTTATTCAAGATCATCAAGTTCATTCGTGAAAGCATCTTATTCGCCCTCACTGATCAAGTACTTTTTTTCAATCATTAGGAATTGTTTTCTTTCAAGAAAATTTATTTGGAATTTTGGAGATGTAATAAGACAATTAAACAACTTATAAAGCTAAGTATGCTATTAAGTTCAAGAAAAGAAATAAATAATCTTGACCGAAGGAGTCAACAATATATCTACGAAGAGCTTTCTTTGCAATGACTGATACTGAATTCTGAAAATTTGAGAAAATAGTAGAGTATAACTCATCAGAAAGGATATTAAATTAATCATTCTGTATGATTCCTCCACGTTATTGAGCCTTGAGAACACATAACTTTCGAATGGTGGGTGAAGATTTTGATTCCGCAGCATGAATAATTTTAAATAAATAGAAATGTGTGGACTTTTCATGTTTCTTATTCCGGAAGCTTCCTTACTTTTGCCTCATATTCCGGACAATTCGATTCGAATTCCGGACAGCTCGTGAAAATCATAAATAGAAAAGTCAATTCTTGAATTGAGACCGTAACACCACTAAACAGACGTATAATGAAGTTGGGCATTATAAATTTGCATAGATATTGTGGTATTCCACCATTCCGGTTCTCTTACACACCACTAACTATTCCGGAAGTACCGGAACTCGGCAGCTATCGTCTGTCTGTCACTCAATACACTCTAACTATATAACACTCAATAGTTGTTAATTTCAACCTATGTCAAGGTTTGTACCCTTTCGTGACAAGGTTCATATAGCATTGTCAAGCGTAACAATTCAATGTAGCCATCTATAATATCGCAGAGCACCACATCTCGTTTTTTCTCTAGATGGCAAATTTAGTTTATCGGGAATTACCTAGTTTAATAAAGTCAGCTGTTCTGCTCGGCATTGGTAGAACTCATAGGATAGTCGCAAGTCATATTAAAATGTATCTTTTTTTTAAGTTGTGTTTATCCTTATTTTTTAACGTTTAATTACGATGCTGGTTGGAACTGTACTTACTTCTGCCGACAACAAGTTAGAATTTAATTTACATGAATTATGATTTAGTAACTAACTGTGACATTATTTCAACATCTTATCTGATGTCCAAACACATTCCAAAACAGTAAGGATAAACTAAACAGCAGTTCTTAAGGGTTCTAATATTTGCCTTAAGCAGGTTTATCAATATTTCGCCTTATACCTTCTTCATTTTGATATCAATTTAATTTATTTTTAATAGTAAACTTTTGTTGCTTCCACCAGCTGTTATTTTTGGCAATTTTTATTATCTTTTTCCGTTCGATAAAATTAAAAATATATTTTTCCAAATACAATTCAATTTGAATTCTGCAGCTCTTCATAAGTTTCTCAAAACGCATGGTAAATAGTAACTCAATATTCATCTACATGAACATACGTCTGATTAGCTTGATTAACACTCAAGATAATACTTTTGCACATTTTCCTCATTAAATGTTCTTTAAGATATCGAAACTTAAATACTCATCAACTTGCAGGGTTTTTTTTTTGTAAACAAATATCTATGACCGATACGTAGTTCCTATTTGTTTTTAACATGCTGACATTTCTCGGATTTGCATGTTTCTTATTTCCATCAATGAATAGTAATCGTTCAGTGGCAATCGTATCTATTCACTTAAGTGAAAAGAATGTTTTTGAATGAATTTGTAATCTGTAATTTGAATCTTTCATTAAAACCAGCAATATATTTCTATGAATGTAACATATACATTATCAACGGTATTTTACTTTAATGTTACTTTGAGTTTGCACATGTGTTTTGAATGTAACATTTCATAATTTTTTCTCGGGAACTGACTTCATTCTTGAATTATTTTTTTCTCAGTCTCGTCTACATATTGTTTTAAAAGGTCACCACCAATTCAGACAACAAATAGTTCAATTGCAGTGTCATCCTAACACGTTGAGTTGTCAAATTATGCTCGTTGCATAATGCAATCGTATGATTATCTTCAGATGCACATTGCCACTGTAGGAAACATCACCCATAACAATATTGTTTACAACATTCGTATTTTTTCTCCATCTGTTATAACTTTATTTTTTCGTGCGCTCTCAAAGAGCAACACTGTGCAAAGCATCGACTTCTGTTTTCTTCCTACGCTCTCAAAGCGCAATGCTGTGCAATGCACCAGCCTCTTTTTTTTGTACGCTCTCGAAGAGCAACACTGTGCAATGCACCAGCCATTTTCTTTTGTACGCTCTCCAAGAGCAACGCTGTGCAATGCACCAGCTACTTGGTTTCTCCACGTCCAGTGAAAAGAGATCCGCTGACTTTTCACCTCACCTCTTTTATTATTTTTCTACCATATATTTCAATATCATGAATAAAACGCAAACAACCGGTATCACTGGCAGTAGAATTTTTGTGGCTCTCATACTTTTTCGAAAGTTCTATTCCTTCTATTCTTCATTTCACACCTCCCACAAAGCCATCATATCAAGACACACATCTTACTATGCGCCTGTTGCATTAAACATAACACCATTGATATCAACCTCAACGATCCATTTGAACCCACGAACACTCTCATATGCTTGTCATATACAGTTTGTATTTTTTTCTGAAAAACTTGCAACTTGTACTTTCCAGAATCATCAAAATGCATTTGGAAATATTACTCAATGTGAAAAGAGTACATGAATTTTTAGTTATCAAAAATGAATTATTCGTTGATCATCATCATCATCATCAACTTGGAATTATTTTGTGAAACTTAAGCCTTGATTACACAGTGCGCGCTATGCACGAACATTTGTGCAAGTTGCACGAATGTTTGCGCGAACTGTGTAATATGTGCACGAACCACCAGCAAACATTTTATAGGAACATATTCGTGCATTAAAATATGTTGGTTTGACGAACTTGCGTTGCATAGCAACCGTAGAATGTTGTGTAGAACAACAGGAAAACAAATTACTCATTTGATCAGATTGATAATGAAAACATTGGTGACGGAAAAAAATTCTCCAGAGTCTCCAGGATTTTTTCGAAGTTCTCCCCAGGGATGTTATAGAAATTACTCCAAGATAATTTCTACAGTGATCCAAACAGCGATTTTCCAGGGAATCCACAAAGAATTTTTCCAGAGATTCCTCTAGAAAGAACTTCTAATCACAACTAGATTTTTTCAGACCGGCTCAGATAGGGCTCCAGGAGTACCTTTAGCAATTCCTACCAGAAGTTCCTTCACGGATTTCACCAAGGATTATTCCAAAGATTTATCCAGAAATATCTTTAGAGGATTACACAAGGAGTAATTAATAGAGTTCCTGCAGGAATGCCTCCAGCGATTCCTTCATAGATTGATCCGGTAATATTTTCAATGAGATTTATCCAGAAGTTTTTTCAAGAATTCCACCAGCAGCTGGTGCAGGGATTCCTTCATTCTTCCAGGGATTTTTCAAGCGATTTCTCATGATGTTTCCTCAGAGTTTCTCCAGAAATTCTTCCGTAAACTGCTCCAAAGATTCTTCAAAAAAAAAAAAAATAACGCTGAAGGGGGTGGGTGGGTGTCCTCGTGCTGTTACGGCTCATACAAAATTTGTAAAATATTCATACAAAAAGCGTTACGAGGGGGTGGGTGGGTGTCGAAAATGGCCATTTTTAGCGTTATGAAATTTATGAACAAACCCTAATCAGTTCCTGAAAGAATTCTTAGAGAAGTCACATTCTAAGAAAAACCTTTCTAGATGTTTTTGATTAATAGCCTGGTAGTGGTAATCGTAGAATAAAATCCTAAAGTAGTTTTTCTGTTGAAAATCCTATGATAATTATAAGAAATTCCTGAAAAAAGAAATAAGAGAAATTTCAAAAGGAACGATCTAAGCAACAGTGGAAAGCATTGGAGAATACTCTTGAAAACTTTGTAATTCCCTCAAAATAATTTTATAGAAATGCGATATAGCAATACCTTAAAGATTTACTAGTGTAACTTTTCTATAGATTATAAAATTTTCTGTAGATGAAAAACGAAACAAGGTCCTTTCGTAAATTTGCAGAAATATGTCATTTCAAACCTCGAATGAAATGCTATATGTTTTTCAAGGGTATTGTCTTATAAACATCAGGATGAATCTGTGAGGTCACTTCTGGAAGTGTCGGCCATAAATTGTAGAACCCGTATGGCCATAAATTGTAGAACATATTATGAGATTGAGTCTTAAGGATTTATCGATTAAATTTCTGACGATATTGTTGGGTAGATTTTATAAAATCTCAACTATACTTTTTGAAAGCAAACTTGAAGGAAACGCTGGAGATATTTCAAATGGTGTCAGTAGATGGGTATCGGGAGGAATCGCTGCAACATTGGTTGGAAGATATCCTGAAGGTTATTCTAAAATCATATACAGTCCCCTCTCCACATCTCGATATCGAAGGGACCATCGAGATAGGGAGAGATCGAGACAAAGAACAAATGTTTGATGAATACTAGATTGAAAAACACTCCGTTGCCAAGAAAGTAATACACAAACAGACGTCATTTAGCGCTCCTAATTTGTTTTGAATCCCAAAACTTTGGTCTAGTAACCTTCGATATCGGTCATATCGACATACGGAGAGAAAATTGAGAACGAAAAATCATCAGAAACACATCGAGATATGGAGATATCGAGATAAGGAGGATATCGAGATATGGAGAAAGAAAATGTATGCAGACTGAAGGGACATATGAAATCATCGACATAGGGAGAGATATCGAGATGTAGAACATCGAGATGTGGAGAGTCGACTGTAGATCTTGATTTTTCAACGAATTCTCTGTAGGATTTCTTCGACATTTTTATTGTTTCACTCTTAAAGACAATCCTGAACATGCTTGCAAAGATGGGTCTCCAAGAATGTCTCCTAGAATGCCTAAAAGTAAAGAAAAATTAGTTGAAAGAAATAGTTTGTAAATAAAATACTCTGAATACAGCAACAGCATTCAATTGAAGTGACATTTTGACGAACAATGAATACACCACACATTGGTTGCTTTGACCATCAGTCATAGAACACAGACGTGTTTGTTCGAACCGTGTAATATATGAGCGAACAGTTCGTTCATACAGAACCTCGAACAGTTCGCGCGAATATTGAACGAATTTTTTTGAGCGAACGTTCGTGCATTGCGCGCACTGTGTAATCAAGGCTTTACACTTATAAACATGTTTAAACCCTGAGAGTTGTTCAGTTGATTGTGAGCTATGAAATTTAAGACAATTGTTTTAAAAAACGAGTTTCATAATTACTGTTGTCGCCTGGAAATTGTAACGTTGGGACGTTTTTTTCTTTTTAAGCAAAATAATTTTGGTTTGAATTCGTTGATTTCAAGATAATATTTTGATTTTTAGTTTAATTGAAGTAACAGAAAAACGGTTTGACGTTTTTCTCTTTTTAAGTGAATTATTAAATAAATTTGTAAAATAAAATAACTATTTGTAACTTACTATTTGTAATCGACGAAAAGTATCTTGGATTTAATTTCAAATTCTCATTTTGACTTTGCCTCATGGGAACTTGCAATAGAAACTGCATGTAATTGGTTTGTGTCTAGGCTAAATGTATGCCATAAAAAGACGTAGTGAGTGCAGTAATGGCTCCTGAATATATGTAACTTATATACACCATCTTGACGAACCTACAGTAGCGCTAAGATCGCCATTCGAAAAATTCGTTGGCGCGATTCTGTAGACAAAAAGGGGATTGTTTAATGTAGGTTTCTTTAAGGAAGATTGACTTAAGCTCGTTCATTTCGTTCTTTACTAGGCTGGAGATTAGAAGTTATCGCGGTTTTTAAGTTTCGAGTTGTTAGATTTTTCTGTGCCCTTCGTTAACGTACCAAAGGTAGTTTTGGTGTAAAGAGGTGAATTTAAAGTGAAGTGTTTAAAACGGTTTTTGTGTCTTTTCTGTAATTCTAGTAAATTGTACGTGTTGTTTCCGGTCGCTTTGACCGTGGTCCCGCGAATCTTCTATTCGTGTTTGTGAATTCGTACAAAAAGGTAATTGTTTTAGTTTATAGTTTATTTTCTTGACAATATGCTAATTTTGCCATTCGCGTTGGACTTTCCAGCGCTTAGGCGCTTTTTGTATTACGGGCTGGTTGAGAGTTTCGACAAGTGGAGTCAATTTGGGGTTTACCCGTGGCGTTTCCGACGCCATCATCGTGAAGCATTCGAGCTCGGGATCCACTAAGGCCCGCCGTAAAGGTAGCTAAACGGAGGGAGGTGAAGTTCGTCAACTCTTCGAACGAAATACTCCGACGGTCGCCAAAAAACCGTCGTAAGTTCACCTTACGCTACAACCCCGGTGAACGGAGTCCGAGAGCGCGATCCCCGTACGTAGCCAATTATCGTACGCCGGATAGGACCAAATCTGAAGGTGACGGGTTCATTTCATCGCGTTCATCAAGGCAAAGCCGTGCGAAGGTACGTTGGCCTCGACCCTGAAGAGGCGGTCAAACCCGGGAAGCACGACAATCTGTCGTTGCGGCTCTCGTAGCAGACCAAACCGGAAGCCTTCCGTCCAGCCTCCACCTCCTCCGCAACGTTAAATCGGCCACACTCCCCGAGCTCAGACCCTTCGTCGCTGCCGCCATTACAGCAGCGTCAGCGGACAAGCAACGTTCCCGCCATTGCTCCGAGGAGCGATCAAACGACGACCGTCCTTCGCCGGCAACCGCCGGATACGACAGACGTCACCGAAAATCCTGCGCAGGTACGTGGAAACCTTTTTCATGGCCATGATAGTTTCCCTTAATACCCGTCAGTAAATAGGTCCAACCCGAATGTGTTTTCGTTAATAAAGAGTAATAGAAGTTCTGAAAGAAAATTGATTTTTCCGTTTTGGGCAATTCAGAGAATTCACCCTTTTACATACGTTTTGCATTTCGTTTTTCTGGTAGGTTGGCCTTTCAAACTTCCAAACTCCATTGAGGTTACGATCGGGTTGAACGAGTTTAAGGTCTTGTGGTAAAGAGTTTCGTGGGTCAAAAGAAATTTTTGGCGTGAAGTTAGAAGGTTCGTCAAGGTTCGGGAGAAGTTTGTAAAGCCGTTCACGAGTCCCATGAGGGAAAAGTCTCAAAGTAATCGGGCAAAGTTGAAAACGACCGGTGGTCTCTCGGTTTCCGGGAGTGGCGCCTAAGCCACCGAGTTTAAGCAAAATCTCGTGGATTTTTGGACGGTTACAAAATAACTCCTTAACTTACTGAATAACTTTTCCAAAGACGAAATCTCTCGAAGTGGTGAGTTTCATGCTCACTAACACGATTATATTTTTTTTTCCTCAGAACAAAAGTTTTATGAACACTTACGCGACGTAGTTGAGAAATTTTGAAACTCAGGACTGGTATATAGGTTTCCCTTGAGCTACTGAACAACTGTGTCAAAGACGCAATTAGTTCTGGGTCTTCTTCTGGGTTTGTGAAAATCATGCAATATTTATACAACATATGGTTGAGAGTGTTACAGGATCGTGACACAGCGATTTACAACACCTGCTTAACGAGCTCGTTCGGAAAATACCCATTATGCATAGATTTCCAACGATTTTCATGGACCGAAGGCCGCCTTGATGATTTTCATAAGCCGAAAGTCTCCATCTTGTTTTCTAGGCTGCCATTAGGCCATCCCTTATTTTTCGGAAATGCGAAATGTTAGGAGTTCGAGTAGTGTTTGATCCTTCGACCTTGACGCTTGCTCCTGCGGGGGCGAGTGATGAGGGCAGGATCAAACATGTCGGGCGTCGTTCGCTCATTGAAATGAAAAAGCGCCGCGGATCGTTAGTAGTGTTTGACCTATTGATCGCGTCGCTTGCTCCTGCGTGGGCGAGTGACGAACACTTGTTCGGCGTACAATTCGATTAGGGAACTATTTCGCGAATCCGGTTAGGCGTGATTATATCATGGATCGCATCACCAAACATTGGTGACTCCCAGATCTCTACCTTATCCCACTAACCCAATATCCTTTCCATGACAACCGTGGAGATGCAGAGGTGATCTCGGTCTCTAGTAACAACGGTAGTCACACTAACATTCCTTCCCTTCCCCGATGATCGTAAGGACGTGGCCGGCGCCGTTATTGACTTTTAAATTTGAGCTCTCGATTTGTGCACATTGAAGAATGGTAAGCTAATCCCCAGCCCCATTCATTAATTCCCTGTACAACTTCGATTGTTCTGGTCAATCACGGAGTAGCAACTACGAATTGTACGGTCATCTATGCTTATGCTTATGCTTAATGCGAAATGTTAGGAGTTCGTCATTGTAAAGTGCTTGTTTTGGTAAGAAAAAAATCAGGTAAAAATTAGAAGTCCGTACGCGGACGCTAAGTGGTCCCCCAACGGCCCTGAAGGCATTAGGTGTAGATGACCCCCGTGCGCCAAATCGAGCTCGCTGCTCCAGTGTACGCAGCATGAGCACGAAAAACCACCAGTAACAAATTGTCCTGGGCGCGTTGAAGCATAGAAGTTTATTTTCTTTAGGATGATTCAAATATTACGTAACGCAAAATTTTCCAATTTTAGACCCCCTCTCTTCCCCACGTAACAACTTCTGTAGGAAAAATTTTAAATTTTGTACGGACCGTAACACTACGGAAGACCCCCTCCCTCCCCTTGTTGCGTTACGTAATATTTGAACGATCCCTTTGTAGTTATGAATTCTATGTCAGCGTGCAGTGTTATGAAGATGTCCACAGTATAAAATATTATTTTATTTTAAATTCTATGCTGATTACCAATTTGTTACTAGTGGCTTTTCGTACTCATGTTGCGTACACTAGAGCAGCGAGCTCGATTTGGCGATTTACCTGATTTTTTTCTTACCAAAACGAGCACTTTACAATGACGAACTTATAACAGTTAGCATTTTCGAAAAATAAGGGACGGCCTAGCCGCCATCTTAGATTGCGAAATATTCTTAATGATCAGGAACTTGAGATACAATGATTTTCATGATCCGGATGTCGCCATCTTGTTTGCTAGTCCGTCATCTTGGATTCTAAAATGTTCCATTGAAAGCAATATTCAACCTGAACAAACTTGTTAATGAAATCGTCCTTCTAAATGATCAGGATCCTGAGATACAAGTATACATCTGTGGAGTTTGTGCATAGTTTGTATGCTCACTAGCACCACCTAGCGGATGAATTTCTAAAAAAAAACTTACCGCGGGGTAGTCCTTGAACTAGGTAACAACTTTGCTGAAGACACCGTTCTTCTATCTAGTGGTGTTGGTTTACAATACTCGAATTTCTAGAGCATCTAGATTACTTCTACAGCTACTCGATTATGAAGACCATCCAGCAATTGCCAACTACCCTATATACATGTACACGACTCAATTGTTACCAAGTTGTGCGCTGTTTTGTCATCTTTATTTTGACGAGTCAGTGCATACAAGGCTACATTTCGGACAAGACGTACTACCGAGCGCGATATTCATTTAATTTCTGTTTTGATTTCGTCTACAATAAGTTTGTGAAACAATTTACCTTAAGATTAAATCTAGTTCAAGAATAAATCGTGTTTTGTTCAAGTGTTTGTTTAAATAGTTAAGTGGACTTTGATAAATATAAGCTAAAATTCCCTACGCGATAAGTGCTAGATTGATCGAACGAAGAAAGAAGATTTAGTTCATTACGATGCTGAATTTGTTCCACTGATCTCCTTGAGTATTCGAACAAGTGGAAATCACAAGAATATTTAGCATTGAAGTGAAACTAATATCAACAATTACTTGACACCTTCATCCAGCGGGCGGTGATGCGCAAGACTTACTTTCCTATATAAAATGCACCGTGATGCCATATAAAAAAGTGCAAATCCTGCGTACAAAATAGATATAGCAACAATCACTGAAACTTACTTGAAACCTGGATCCAAACGCAGAAGAGATCCATTTTTTAGCTAATCGTGATAATCGACTGGATGGAATATGTGGTGGAGTTGCTTTCATCATTCATAGACGTATAAATCATCAACTTTTCTCGTAATTTGAAATCAAAGTTTTTGAAACTTTGGGTGCTTCTGTTACAACTTCTATAGCTGCCTGTTTGTCTTTGCAATACACTGGTCAGCAAGTTAATTTGCTTCAAACTGAATTAGAGTAAGGTGGGGCAAAAGTTCGACCTTAGTGGTATAATCGAAATTTCGAGATATACAATAGCAGTTGAAAAGAAATAAATACCACACAATGAACCTTCAACATATTGGCTTTGCTTTTGTTGAACAAACTTTTGTCAAAATACTTACCCATTTTTTGTTTAACAGTTTCAAAATTGATTGTCTTAAATGAACTCCCATCGGGGAAAGAGTTCGAGTCTAGCGTGGGGCAAAAGTTCGCTGATTTAAACACAAGATATCGATACTTTTATGGCAAGTATACTTTATACCAGAGTGACAAACTAGCCATATGTATTAAAATTCACGTTAATGAAGAAAAAAAACTTTATACCAGCCATAAACTTATGTTTACAGAAAAATGCACACTAAATTTTCATCAAAAAATTGCCCAAAACAGAGTTAATTGAAATATACCCAACACTACCAGTTTTTCGCAAAACACAGTGAAAATTCGAAATTTTGGTGACTTTTTTTTTGCACGATCAGGTAAATTTCGCTAAATTTGAAGATAATACAGTTAAACCTCCATGAGTCGATGTTCCATGACTCGATATTGACTCATGGAACCATACTAAAAATAAAATTTCATGGTTACTATGATGGTCCCCTCAAACAGCTCTCCAAGGGATTCGTTTCCACTACTCGATATTTCCATGAGTCGATGGTCCCTTCAGATATCGACTCATGGAGGTTTCACTGTATGAGGGTTTTAGGCAATTTGAAAATTTTTCCATGAGTTTATATATAGGTCAAACTTTTGTCCCGCTGATTCGAACTTTTGCCCCACTATGGGCCAAAATTTGTTTCCAAGCATTTGTATGTATGTATGTATGTATGTAAGGGTAACCACTCATTGTTGCATGGCACAGCCGTTAGACAGTAGACTGTCCATTTTATATGATGTTATCCAGTTGATTGTTTCAGCTCTTTGCTATTATTTAAGGTTTACCTAAGGCATTCCAAAAATTATAACCTAGATACTGGTCATCGATCTACCGGTCATTTCATCATACAAAAGGATGTCTCAATGAATGGGGTTTAAGGACCATCCCTCTATCAACAGTATGTTAGCGATAAGGAGTTGGCAATTCCACTCTCCTCATCCATATTGCTTCAATTGGGTGTCCTGTTTGATATATAATATATGAAAAATACGATTGGTGCTATTGATTAAGTTTTGTAATTATTTCACTTACCATTAAACTAAACCTTCCCAGAATAACGTATACTTGTTTGAATTCCGTATTACATATTTAAAACATTGATTTGTACTTACCTTTATTCTGGCAATGCACAATATGGTGATCTTCTCTCCTCTCTTCTTCAACTCCAGTCGTTCTGAATCGCATCATTTCTCATTCCTCCTTTTCCATTTCCAATGTTTGTATCTCGAGTTTTGGTCCTCATCTGAAGACTCCCCATCCGAAATTTCGCTCTCCTCATTTTTATAAATTTCATCTAGTTTCTTTTTAATCCTTTCCCTGTCTTTTGATAGCTCCTCCCAACTACTTCTATTCATATTCTGATACCTTTCAAAGTCCTGATCTAATGATTTCAGCCATGTTAAGGATGGTCTGCCTTCTTTCTTTTTATCAAATTTCAATTTGTATGCTAATTTCAGTGGATGTTTTTTTTTCTCTTCGTCTTACATGACCAAAATAACTTATTCTTCCTACTCTAATTCTTCTGTCAATGGTTTTTCCGTCTAATAATTTTCTAGCATTGAATTTCAAGTCTTTTGGTTTTTTACAATATTGATAAATATTCCTGAGTATAAGTTTCTCATAATTACCTATTTTTAACCTGCTTTTCTTAGTCATAACAGACACTTTAGTTCCGTATAACAAGGACGGTGCTATCACGGTCTTATACATTAACTTTCCTAATTCCCAGCTTGGCTTGAAAGTTTTGCAAAATTCTACTATTATTCTCGATGATTTCACTGCACTCAAACACCTTTGCTTACATGTAAGTTTACGATTTAACGTTGCAGTCAAACATATTCCTAGGTAAGCTAAACTGTCGCTCACTTTGAATATCTTATTATTTAAAAGAATCTCCTTTGGGTGTTGAGCTTTATCATTTGGATATCTAATTAAAACTTGACTTTTGTCGCGATTAATTTCAAGGCCTATTTTTGCGAGTTGCAATTCTAATTCATGCAATATTTTCTCTAACTCCGCCTTCGTTCTAGCTATGATTAGAATGTCATCTGCAAACACTAGAATTAGTGGAAGAATCAATTGATTAATACCCATTAGTTTCAATTCTGGGATTTCTGCAACTACTGTTTTGAGAACATCTTGCATTAAATAATTAAAGAGTAATGGTGATAACGGACATCCTTGTTTAATTCCTTTCCCCCTCTTAACCTCAGCTGAATATTGATTCTCCCACATAATTCTAGTAACCTCATCTTTAACACAGCTCAGAACTCTATCTACTAATCTCGAAGGAACTCCTAAATCAATCAACACTTTTCCTATCGATTGTATCTTCACATTATCAAATGCTTTACTAATATCTAACGCTAGAATAAAGAGATCCTGACCGGAGTTCCAGTATTCCTCTATCATTCTCCTAGCCACAAATATATGATCGTCTGTTGACCTGTTTGCCGTGAATGCTGCCTGATGTAATCCGGGTTCACCTGCATATGCTCTTAACTGCTTTGCTATCCATTTTGCATATATCTTATACACTACATTACACAGCGAGATTCTTCTGAAGTGATCTGCTTCGGAAGCTCCCGACTTCTTAGGTATTGGTATCTGTGTTGATTTCTTCCATTCCTTCGGCATATCATTCCTTATGTAAACTGCTTTGATAATTTCTATTATTCTTTCTAAGGTTTCCTCATCTGCAGCTTTAATGTATTCGGCTACCACTCTATCTGATCCTGGAGATTTTCCATTACATGCTGAGAACAGAATACTTTTAATCTCATCATTTGTTGGAGGATTAGGCAATGGAGTGTAATCATGTTCAGCACAAAACTCTACTTCAGGTCCCTCACATGTCTTCAGTATATCTTCCCAAACTCTCGAGCTAATCATGGCTTTTTTCTGCTTTTTCCTCTTTACGAAGTCTTTCAAATAATTATACGTCTTCCTTACTCTCACTCCTGCATCATAATCATTGAGGTTCTTGAAAAAATCAGTAATTTCCTTTTCTCTATGCTCCTTTACAGCTATCTGATATTCATGTCTTCTATTTGCGACCCTGTATTTATAATTTATCATATCCGGATGCTTTTTCGAAACTTTTAGTGCATTTCTTAACCTATCCAGTGCATATTTCCTGCGTGGTGTATTGGGTACTGTAGATACTTTAAGCGTATTGTAAGCTGCTATTCTCAATCTACTGGCCATTTCCTCGTAGCATTTGTCTAACGTATCTGTTTGAATATCTGTTTTCGTTGGAATCGATGACAGTTTTTCTCTAAAACATTTTTGTTTTTCCGGAATTTTAAGGAGGTCTACGTTGATCCTTGCGCTTTCCTTATTACTCTTCTTTAGGACTGGATTATTTGTAAAAACTAGTCCTATAGTTAACATTACGTGGTCGGTTTTCAAATCTGTCCAACAGCCTTTAATGTATCTTGTTCTGAAAGAGGTGTACTGTGGTACCAAAACATGATCAATCTGGCTTGATTTGTCCTTAGTTCTCCAAGTGATTTCTATACTTTTCCCTATTTTAGTCGACATATTCTTAAGTTTTGATAGATGTAAAAAATATTTGAATAGCTCTCCGTTATAGTTACAGTACCTGTGCCCTAGTTTTGTTCCTATCCATACCCTATCTTCTGGTTGTAAATCTTCAGAACCTATCTGAGCGTTAAAATCTCCTAGTACGATAAGTGATTTTCGGTCACTTTCTCTAGTCACTACTTCATTGAGATAGCTGAGGAAATTCTTCTGGTTACTATTTGGTGCATGTACGTTGATCATTATTAGTTTAACTCCATTTATTGTTAGCTTAATCCACATAATACCTTTTCTGCATTCCTTTGCCTGAAGAATTCTGATTCTCTGATGTTTCCTGACAACGATTGCTAATCCTCTTGCCTTGTTCATATGATTATCCTTTACCTGCCAACTATAATTATTTGTACTCAAATCATCTCCAATCGTGTTGACTTCTTGAAGTGCTGCAATCATTACGTCATTTGCAACTAAAATTTCGTCGATCTCGTCTCTTTTTACCTTTCGTCTGCATCCTCTAACATTCCAGCTAACTATCTTCAGAACCTTGTTTTCCATACCTTTAATTCCTGTATCTTGACTCAATTGTTTCTTGCTTTGCTCGTGGTTGTTTGAATCATCTGTTGTGTTGGTTGATTGCTTTCCATGCTGTGTGATTTTCTTTGAATGAGAACTTGATTCGTTGACCTCTCTAACCTTATTATTTTTAACTGCCCTTGATTCTTCTTCTGCTTGCTTTTCGTTTCCTGTTGCTTCATTTATATTTATCATTTCTGCTTCTATCTCTCCTGCTTCTTCTTCAGCAATACTTATTACACTGTCATAATGATTTCCATTATAAAAAATTTTCAATGCTGATTCATTGCCTTTTCTAACACCAATCCTTACACTCAAACCCTGATTCGTGTACACTTCCACTTGCTTCTCAAATAATTCAGCGACTGTTATTTTTTTTTTTTTTTTTTTTTTTTTTTTTTTTTTTTTTTTTTTTTTTTAATTTCTTTATTAGTATCATTCCAAACATTACATTCATTATTTCTTATATCTAGGTGTTCTGTGTTATTAGACAACACTATCATCCATATTTGGTAAAACAAATCTAAGATTTTATTAACATTTTGTTAACAACATATTACATTTCATTTGCCGTAGCAGTTCAGATTTTTTACAGGTGAGTTGATTTCACCTGCTTATAAGAGAAAAAAAAAAAAGTTTTTAATATACTTAACCTAACTTAACCTAAACATATAACGCATTAATCGTGGCAATAGTAGATTGTAACGATTTTTGCCTGAAATTATTGATTATTTTATTTGACATTTGTTCCAATGTTTCAACATTGGATATCCTATGTAACTCATTGGTACTATACCAGGGAGGAAGCCTCAGAATCATTTTCAAAATTTTATTTTGAATTCTCTGCAGAGCTTTCTTCCTGGTATTACAACAGCTAGTCCATATTGGTACAGCATACAACATGGCTGGCCTGAAAATTTGTTTGAATATCAAAAGCTTGTTCTTAAGACAAAGTTTTGATTTTCTATTAATAAGGGGATAGAGACATTTTACATATTTGTTACATTTGGCTTGAATGCCCTCAATGTGATTTTTGAAAGTTAAATTCTTATCTAGCATGAGTCCTAGATACTTAACTTCATCTGACCAATTTATTGGAACCCCTCTCATCGTGACAACATGTCTACTTGAAGGTTTCAAATAAAGAGCTTTTGGTTTATGTGGGAATATTATTAGTTGAGTTTTGGAAGCATTAGGAGAAATCTTCCATTTTTGCAAGTATGAAGAAAAAATATCCAAACTTTTTTGCAATCGACTACAGATGACACGCAGGCTTCGTCCTTTGGCGGAGAGGCCTGTGTCATCCGCAAACAAAGATTTTTGACATCCCTGAGGTAACTCAGGTAAGTCAGATGTGAAAATATTGTATAATATTGGTCCCAAAATGCTGCCTTGGGGAACACCAGCTCTTACAGGAAGTCTTTCAGATCTGGAGTTCTGATAATTAACCTGAAGTGTACGATTTGACAGATAACTTTGAATTATTCTAACAATGTATGTTGGAAAATTAAAATTTTTCAATTTTACAATCAAACCTTCATGCCAAACACTGTCGAATGCTTTTTCTATGTCTAGAAGAGCAAGACCAGTAGAGTAGCCTTCAGATTTGTTGGAACGGATCAAATTTGTTACACGTAAAAGTTGATGAGTGGTCGAATGTCCATGGCGGAATCCGAACTGTTCATTGGCAAAAATTGAATTCTCGTTGATGTGGGCCATCATTCTGTTCAAAATAACCTTTTCAAAAAGTTTACTGATGGAGGAAAGCAAACTGATTGGACGATAGCTAGAAGCTTCTGCAGGATTTTTGTCTGGTTTTAAAATTGGAACAACCTTAGCATTTTTCCATTTGTCAGGAAAATATACTAATTGAAAACATTTGTTAAATATATCAACTAAAAATGATAAGCTACTTTCTGGAAGTTTCTTGATGAGGATGTAGAAAATTCCATCATCGCCAGGAGCCTTCATATTTTTGAATTTTTTAATAATAGTTCTCACTTCTTCCAAATCAGTCTCCCAGGCATTTTCGAAAACGTTCTCTTGATTGAGAATATTTTCGAACTCCTGAGTAACTTCATTTTCAATTGGACTAGTAAGTCCTAAATTAAAATTGTGCGCACTTTCAAACTGCATAGCAAGTTTTTGAGCTTTTTCGCAATTAGTTAGTAATAATTTGTTTTCCTCTTTCAATGCCGGTATAGGCTTCTGAGGTTTTTTCAAGATTTTAGATAATTTCCAAAAGGGCTTAGAGCCGGGGTCCAATTGAGAAATTTTATTTTCAAAATTTTTGTTTCTTAATTGAGCAAAACGTTTTTTGATTTCTTTCTGCAAATCCTGCCATATAATTTTCATAGCAGGATCACGAGTGCGTTGAAATTGCCTTCTCCTCACGTTTTTAAGACGGATCAAGAGTTTAAGATCATCGTCTATAATCACGGATTCAAATTTTACTTCACATTTTGGAATTGCAATGTTTCTGGCTTCAACAATGGAATTTGTTAAAGTTTCAAGAGCATTGTCAATATCAATTTTAGTTTCTAAAGAAATGTTAACATCAAGATTAGAGTCAACATACGTTTTATATATATTCCAGTCGGCTCGTAAATAATTGAAAGTGGAGCTGATAGGATTGAGAATCGCTTCATGCGATATTTGAAATGTAACAGGGACATGATCAGAATCAAAATCAGCATGAGTAACTAATTGGCTACAAAGATGACTAGAGTCGGTTAAGACCAAGTCAATCGTAGATGGATTTCTAGAAGAGGAAAAACATGTAGGGCTATCAGGGTATTGAATTGAGAAATATCCTGAAGAGCACTCATCAAATAAAATTCTGCCGTTGGAATTACTTTGAGAATTATTCCATGACCGATGTTTGGCATTAAAGTCACCAATGACAAAAAATTTTGACTTATTGCGAGTTAATTTTCGCAAGTCAGTTTGAAGCCAATTAACTTGCTGTCCAGAGCATTGAAAAGGCAAATAGGCAGCTATGAAAGTATATTTACCAAACTGTGTTTCAACAGAAACACCTAAAGTTTCAAAAACTTTAGTTTCAAATGACGAAAACAGTTGATGTTTTATACGCCTATGAATGATGATTGCAACTCCCCCACATGCCCCATCAAGTCGATCATTACGATAAACAAAAAAGTTAGGATCTTTTTTAAATTTGGATCCAGGTTTTAAATAAGTTTCGGTAATAACTGCTATATGCACGTTATTAGCTGTAAGAAATTTAAACAGCTCGTCCTCTTTACCATTCAGAGAACGAGCATTCCAATTTAAAATATTTAAATTATTATTTGGATCCATTAGAAAAACGTAATCCAATAACAATTTTATTTGTAAATTTTACACCTACTTGGACTGCTTCAGTCATAGTGGTGGCTTTGAACATTGCATCAATCATTAGATTCAATTGTTCAGTTAGAAAATTAAAATCAGAGGCAGACATGTCATGTGATTTCCCATTGGAATTTTCGGTAGACGAAGAAGCGGGGTAGGAGTTACCTGTGGCGGTAGGGTTTTTTCCATTTGATTTGAAACAAGTAGAATGGGTACTCATGGAACGAACAGGGGAAGAGTTCAAATTACCTGCTACGATATCGGCAAAGGATTTGCCGTGGGTAGATACATTCGAAATTGAAAGATTCGAACGGCTACCCGACGGATTAAAATTTGTTTGTGAATGAGCATGATTATGATCTTCCTGGTGGGTATGATTCCTAATCAAGCGATCGTTAACTGAAAAATGAGCATTGTTCGATACTCTACCAGGCAAATTCCGGAAACGACCGTTATCGTAACGGATATTATCCTTCATCTGCTTGGCACGAGCCTCAACGACTCTTTTGCGTGAAATGCATTCCCAAAAGTTAGCTTTGTGAGGGCCCTTGCAATTGGCGCATTGAAATTTTCTGGTATCTTCTTTCACAGGACAGTCGTCCTTAGCGTGAGAAGAACCTCCGCAAATCATGCATTTAGCATCCATGCGACAATTTTTTGTACCATGACCCCACTTTTGGCACCGACGGCACTGAGTGGGGTTCTGGTAATTTCCTCCAGGTTTCTGGAAATGTTCCCACGTCACACGGACATCGAACATAAGTTTAGCTTTTTCTAAAGCTTTAATATTATTTAGTTCTTTTTTGTTAAAGTGAACTAAATAATATTCTTGAGAAAGCCCTTTCCGAACAATGCCAGATTGGGTTCTCTTTTTCATAATGATTACTTGGACTGGGGAAAATCCAAGTAAATCATTTATTCCATTTTTGATCTCTTCAGGTGACTTATAGTCACTTGAGAGACCTTTCAAGACGACTTTGAACAAACGTTCAGTTTTGTCGTCATAAGTAAAAAATTTGTGCTTCTTCTCTTCAAGATATCTGAGAAGAAGTTCGCGATCTTTAAGAGTTTCCGGCAAAACGCGACAGTCTCCTTTCTTTGCGATTTGGAAGGAAACCTTGATTCCCCTAATGGAGTTCAAGATCTCCTGCCTAAATCCCGCAAATTCGGAACAACTGACCACGATAGGCGGCACTCTTTGCTTCCTCACTTGAATCAAAGAGCCTGGGCTAGAGGCTGCTTCGATTTGGTGTTCGGAAAATTTGTCTAGAGCATCGAACTGATTACTCATTTCAATACAATTATTCATTTCACCCTTGGAAGAAACTTCGCATTCCGGGGAAGCGTCCTTTCTTCCATTCTTGCCACGTGTAGTGACAGTTTTAAAACCCACTTTTTTGGAAGGAAGTAGTGAATTCAGAGATTCACCCTTCCTTTTATTAGTTGTTGATACCATGTTTAGTTAATAAACGAGAAAGACGTGACCTTCGAGAGGTTTTTTCCCTAGACGGTGTCCAAGAAGGATTACCACCGCTAGCTTTCGCCAACGGGTCCAACGAAAAATCGAAGGCGCGGGTCCAAACAAGGATCGTAAAGGGATCAATAGTAGAAAAAATAGTACTGAAAAGTACTGTTTAAGTAGCACTGAAAAGTACCGTTTTTAATTTTAGCACTGAAAAGTACTGTTTTATTGCTTTAGGTAGTTTTTAAGAAAACTTCCAAGAGCAGAGAGAATTCGTGTACGCACAGCACGAAGGTACGATGCGCACTGAGCGACTGTTATTATTGCTTCCTCTCCTAACCAATATGATTTCTCTCTTAACTTTTCTATCACTCGTTCAAATGTTCCTACCTCTTCAATATGCTCATACAGGTAAACGTTGAATCTTTCCCTACTGTTGTTGATATAGCTTGCAATATTGTTTCTTAACTTCATCACGTTGTAATCTGACATATAGTAGTTTTGATCTATTCTTCCCATTTGATCCAGCATTGCTCTGATCAGACAACTGCCATCTCCATCAATTCTTTTTATAACTGCCTCTTGATTGCTCTCCTTGAATTTTAAATTGTATGATACTTCTTCAGCTCGTTTCTCAAATACGTCTATCGCTGGCTTAATACTCATGTTTTCTTTCCATTCTTGAATTAGTTTACTGCTTTTAATTGAGTAATAACGGACTCCCGCTTCCTGAAATTCTGCTACCAACCAAAATGAAGCGAATTTTCGTTTCCTTTCAGTCACCCCTAGGACTATCTCTTCACCTCCTCTCATTAAAACTATAATTTCTTTGTTCAATGCTACAGCTAACTTACTGACCATTTTCCATATTTCGTATAATGCGTTTCCATTTATCATTACTTATTCTTCAAGTCTATTCAAAATCTCGCCATACATTTCAAAAAAACAGATCAATTTGTTTTAAAATCTTCATCATCTCTTGCTCCCCAATTTCTCCTTCATTCATTTTCTGAATAACATTCATCATCAAACCACTGTATAATTTGCCATCATTTTCCCCCTTCGATTCTATCTCAATTATCCAATTTCCTATTGTAGTGTGCCACAAACATTCTTCCTTCTCTATCAACGGTTCATTACCCTTCCCTGCCATTCCATTTACATGCACCTCTTTCTCATTTACTCCTAACTCGATCATACTTGACTCTTTTAAAGCCCGAGTTACATTTTCAACACTTTCGCTCCATTGCATACCAATTTCAAGCACTCCAAACCAGCTATTTTTGTACCCTTCCCCAATAATTTTACAATCATCCTTATCGTTTCTAACCCTCACTTCACATTCAAAGATTTGAGCAACAGCTAAAAGCAAACAATGATTTGCCATCTCTGCGATATCAAATCCCTCATCTTGAATATTATCAAAAAACTCAACGAACTTATTTAAATCTTCCTCCCATCTTTCAATTTTAGATAAAATAATTGAATTCAATTCATCTACATCTTCTTGTCTAAAATTAACTCCGTTCAATTTCGTACAAATCTGCTTTAGTATCAATTTACTCAGCCCATTCGATTCATGGCTACTGTTGAATAATCTCTGCTTTATTAAAAATAATACACGTGAGAACCACCCTAACCTCCTAAATCCGTTAGACGTCATCGTCATCATGAGGACCAAACTTCGAGATACTTGGAAAAATTCTCGCTCAACTTTTCTAAAGGACCTATCTAACATTTAGAGGCTCTCTTTGTTTACTTTCTCTTTAATCAATAACTGAGTCACATTAACCTCCTCTGTTGCGTTTTTTGTATGAAACGCTAGCCAAGGAAATTGCCTTTCGATCTATAGTGAAAAACTTCCCAAAAGCTTTAGTATTCCACTGTTATAATTGAAAGAGAGCGAGAGAGGAGAGAATCTCTCATTTGTACATAGGTCCTTTAGTAATGTTTAGCGAGAATTATTGGAACGAGAAAGTGAATGACTCACCAATACTGCCACCAATGAAACCGGTGCACTCAGTCTCGCTGCGTTGGGCTCTTCCTTCGTGCTCTCCACAGTATTCGCTCCGGATCGACCAGAGCCCTGCTTCTTATTTCTGCCTCACCGCTACAGATGCGCTTTCCCCTTAGGGCGCTGCCATAGTAAACGCGTCGAGCGATGCGTGCGCGTGTGCGAGCCCGCAAAGCAGAATATCAACAACAGGAAATCCTTTGATCGCATCGCGTTCGCGGACGCGGACGCGTTACTATGGCCGCACCGTTACTCTCTCTCTCGCTACTCAGCCGCTTGCCTATTTCGATGCTCCACTTTCCTCTCACTTTCGCTTCTACGTGGCACTCACTCTCGCTTCCATTTTTTTTTCCGCACTTTATTCTCCGCTTTACCGCCAAAACCGATCAAGGTCTTCTCACTAACACCACTCGTGTATTCTTCTGGTGAAGCTGTCGACCGCTTCTCCCCGCCACTCTCGCCTCAAAACTCTTCTTCTTTCTTCGGCGTTTCAATTTTTTTTTCCACCAACTTCCTCTGGCCAACACTTCTTACTCCCTTTTTGCTTCCCCGGAACAATCCCTTATCCACGCCAGCTGCCCCAATTACAGGATTTAGCCTTCTCCTCAGTACACAAACAATCAGCAATCTGAAATGCGTGATTTACCGACTGCAACCCTCACCGCACTCCTCCCTAGGCCCACCCCCTCCGCACTCCACAGACAGCTGCTTTTTCGTTTTCTCACTATACAAGCCGTTGTTTTTGGCCAAATCACGGTCCAATCCGTCGGAAACCCAGCACGGTTACCACCCAACTGCTCCACTTCGGCACTTCCGGAAACCCCAAAACCCAGCCCAATTCTTCCTACGGCAATCGCAAAAACGATCTTTTCACTCGAACCACTGTAACAGCACGCAAGCACAGACACGTCCGCTCTCAACGGTAGTCACTCAACGTGCAAAAAAAAAAAAAAAATTTGTTTCCAAGCATTTATGCAAAAACTAATACACGACAAAGCATCCTTATGATAGGCCTAGAAAAAAAAAATCGAAAAAGATTGTGGCTTTATTTGGTGCCATGCAATGAAAGTTCGGCCAAAAATTACAATTTTCACGTCAAAAACCAACAAATAGCCATAACTTTTCCAAATATCTATCGAATTTTATGTTATTTGGAGTGAAAATCTCTTACTTGAATAGCATTCGAACCACCATAACATTTTTTAGTTTTGTTTTAAAATGAGCTAGAAATCTTGAAAAGAAACTCTTGCCCCACTTTACTCTACGGAAATTTACTCTCAATAAGTCATTTTTTGTCATTGGTGACTTTAATGCAAAACATTGCTCATGCAGTAACGGCAGAATTTCATTGGATGAATGTTTTTCATGTCATTTCTCAATGAATTACCTTGACAGCTCTACTTGTTTTTTCTCTTTTAGAAACATTTCTACGATTGATTTGGTCTTAACCGACTCTAGTCATCTATGTTGCCAATTAGTTACTTATGCTGATTTTGATTCTGATCATGTCCCTGTTACGTTTCAAATATCCCATGAAGCGATTCTCAATCCTATCAATTATATTTGAGCTGACTGGAATATATATGAAACGTATGTTTACTCTAATCTTGATGTCAACATTTCTTTACATACAAAACATGATGTTGACAATGCTGTTGAAACTTTACCAAATTCCAAGCCAGGAGCATTGCAATTCCAAGTGAAATTTGAATCCGTAATTATAGACCTAAAGATGATCCTAAACTCTTGATCCGTCTTAAAAACGTGAGGAGAAGGCAATTTCAACGCACTCGCGATCCTGCCATGAAAATTATATGGCAGGATTTGCAGAAAGAAATCAAGAAACGTTTTTCAAAATTGACAAACAAAAATTTTGAAAATAAAATTTCTCAATTGGACCCTTTTCGAAATTATCTAAAATTTTGAAAAAAAAACCTCAGAAGCCAATACCGGCATTGAAAGAGGAAAACAAATTATTACTAACTAATTGCGAAAAAGCTCAAAAACTTGCTGTGTAGTGTGAAAGTGCGCACAATTTTAATTTAGGACTTACTAGTCCAATTTAAAATCAAGTTACTCAGGACTTCGAACATATTCTCAACCAAGAGAACGTTTTCGAAAATTCCTGGGAGACTGATTTGGAAGAAGTGAGAACTATTATTAAAAAATTCAAAAATATGAAAGCTCCTGGCGATGATGGAATTTTTTACATCCTCTTCAAGAAACTTCCAGAAAGAAGCTTATCATTCTTAGTTGATATATTTAACAAATGTTTTCAGTTGGCAGTTTTTTCTTACAAATGGAAAAACGCTAAGGTTGTTCCAATTTTAAAACAAGACAAAAATCCTGCAGAAGCTTCTAGCTATCGTCCAATCAGTTTGCTTTCCTCCATTAGTAAACTTTTTGAAAAGGTCATTTTGAACAGAATGATGGTCCACATCAACGAAAATTCAATTTTTGCCAGTGAACAGTTCGTATTCCGCCATGGACATTCGACCACTCATCAACTTTTACGTGTAACAAATTTGATCCGTTCCAACAAATTTGAAGACTTTTCTACTGGGCTTGCTCTTCTAGACATAGAAAAAACATTCGACAGCGTTTGCATGAAGGATTGATTGTAAAATTAAAAAAAGTTTAATTTTCCAACATACATTGATAAAACAATCCAAAGTTATCTGTCAAATCGTACACTCCAGGTTTATTATCAGAACTCCACATCTGAAAGACTTCCAGTAATAACTGGTGTTTCTCAAGGCAACATTTTGGGACCAATATTATACAATATTATCACATCTAACTTACCTGAGTTACCTCAGGGATGTCAAAATTCCTTGTTTCCGAATGACACAGGCTTCTCCGTCAAAACTCAACTAATAATATTTCCACATAAACCAAAAGCTCCTTATTTGAAACCTTCAAATAGACATGTCGTCACGATGAGATAGGTTTCAATAAATTTGTCAGATGAAGTTAAGTATTTAGGGCTCATGCTAGATAATAATTTAACTTTCAAAAATTATATTGAGGGCATTCAAGCCAAATGTAATAAATATGTTAAATGTCGCTATCCCTCATTGATAGAAAATCAAAACTTTGTCTTAAGAACAAGCTTTTAATATTCTCACAAGTGTACAGGCCAGTCATGTTGTATTCTGAACCAACATGGACTTGCAGTTGTTATACTAGGAAGAAAGCTCTGCAGAGGATTTGAAATAAAAAATATTTTGAATCTTCCTCCTTGGTATAGTACTAATGAGTTACATAAAATATCCAATGTTGAAGTATTGGAACAAATGTCAAATAAGTTTATTATTAGTATTGGACAAAAATCGTTACAATCTTCTATTGCCATGATAAATGCGTTTTATATCTAGGTTAAGTTGATAGAATTTCTTTCCCTTAAGTGAAATCAGTTCACCTGCACACAAAGTAATATGTTGTTAACAAAATGTTAACAGATGCTAGATTTGGTTTTCCTTAATTAGGATGACAGTCATCGACATTGTAGTACCGTCGATGGGGGTGACAATGGGTCTAGGGGGTGAGATTGGGTCAAAACGGAAAAATATGTTTTGTGAAATATTTCAGCTAATAACGCTGATATTACTAAAATTAATCATTCAAATGTTAGAGAACATATTTTTGCACATAATTCAAAACAATATACATTTTTAGAATTAGTAGTTTTTGTTTACTACATCAATAAACTTGCATGTTGAAACTAGATAAAATTTACAACATTAAATTTTTCCTGTACAAAGTATCACGCAAGTACTCTTGCCTCTATCGTTGTATTAGTAGAATGTTGAAAGTCTTTTCATTACACATCACAGGTATTTTCCGGAATCTGTTTGATTTTCCCACAAAAAAATCATTTTTTTCGGTATGATTTCTAAAACATTGAAAATGGGGGTGAGATTGGGTGAAGCAAGAACGATAGTAAATGAAATTCCAAGTCCACTTTTTTGACATTTTACGGTGCCGGGTGTTCTCTTTTTTCATTAAGATGTGTTTATTCTTTCCAAATACAGCATCTCTGAAACATCAAACAAGTCTACTTGAGTATTCCGTGCATTGAATAACAATATAACGCATTTTGACAACTTCTCAAACCTGCAACTGTGTTTCGTGAGCAGCAACATCGTAAATTTTTATCAAAAGGCTGTTTTTTTTTTTCTAAATTTGATTATTTATCAGCGTTTTCATATTATAGAAACATCTCACGGAAGTACAAATGAGTTGGATCGCTGAAATACTGGAGTTATGACGTCAACTTCTGCCTGAAATTTATTGATCGTGGAATGTCGCACCGAAATTTAACAATTTGCGAAGGTTTAAAATAATCACTGTTTCAGTACACCTTTGGGGAAACTGAATGGGCTTTATAGCAATTGGGATGAGACTTTGAAGACAATCTGAGGGAAAAACCAATAAAATTTATGTAAACTTGACGATAAATGTTGGGTTTACATATTTTTTCTCATAGCTCTTCAATTTTCAGTATAATTTTTCTTTCAAGTGGGATTATCGTACTTGTGAAACATCTTAAATATCTTTTTGTCTTGTTTGCATCGTTTTTTGTCAATATTTTTCAGTTGTGAATGGTTTTGAAATCCTATTCATAAAAACAAGTTATTTCAATTACAGTGACCCAATGTCACCCCCTCTATGGGGTGAGATTGGGTCATTTTTCATTCACTTGTGGTGCCGCTGTGAATAAATATTTGTCTTTAATTTTTTGAACAGTTGTTAATGTACCATCAAAGTACATACACACCAAATTTGAAGTTTATTGGAGTTAAATTGCGATAGTTATTCAAAAAATAAATCGCACATATCCCTTTTTGACCCATTGTCACCCCCAACGACGGTAATTTTCATTGTAAATCAGTTTATTATTATTTGATTCATTATAGTGGCTATATCGCCCTAGACGAATTTTACCGGACGGGGCAATGCTTCTCCCATTCACTTCTCTGGCTACGCCCATTCGCCAGAAATTCAAGGACTTAAAGGATATTAACATTCATTTGAATTATTCCATGTTTAAGAACATTCCATAAAACCTCATGTTCCATTAAAGTAAACATGGCCTTGATGTGACCACTGAAACAACGCCACAACTGGAAAACTACCTTCATCAGCAATGTAAGTCGATGTCATAATAAATTCCACTCACGGAAACCCATCAGCAGTCGGATGCGATTTGGACGAGAAACAGAATCTCGTACTAGTAGCTAGCTAGCTGGTGATGGGGCTGCTGCCCCGAAGCCGCGTGCACTATCATTCCGAATCAAAATTTAATCCTATTTATTTTGCCATCGCAGAGCACCGGCAACGAATTCTTGCTGCACCAACATCATCGGTGGTCCGGAGAATCCGATTGACGACAATGGTGAAAATTTCAGAAAAATATCAGCGTGCCCTTGGAAATGGGCAATCATCAATAGTTTATACAAAAACAGTCGATAACATACTTAAAAAAAGCAATAGCGTGGTAAGAATCAGCAATAAAAAAATCCAAAACAGCATTTGAGAATAAATATTTTGCCGAAAATATCGCAAAACACTGTAATATAAACCAAAAATATCGCTTGAGATCGCTTGAAACAATGAAAAACAGAACTTAAATCTTGGCAAAATCTTAATAAGAGAAATCAGAAAGCTCTCAGTTAATAACTGTGCAAGTGCTCATAAGAACACTCCGCTGTGTGGCCGGCTCTGTCCCAGTGGGGACGTTAATGCCAAGAAAAATAATGTGTAATTTATTTATAAAACCCGAAGTGTTCCCCTTCTTTAAATGCATGCCAATTTGGCTGCCGGTGAAAATGGCACACCGTTGGGATGCATTCAGCAGGTGCAGCATGATAGGATCTGGAGATGTTATCCGTAAGGCAATAACGTTGCCGGAGATGTACCTCTTGAGGCGATTAGACTAGGATGCGCGGAGATTGGATTGGTGGGGGTGGGGGAGGGCGTGATAGTGAATCGCTTTTTGAAGTCATATTTTGCACCTCAATCTGTCATTGTTTGTGCATGTCTGTACTGTTGGCTTTGCTATCTAGGGTGCTGTTGCCGAGGGGTTATCTGATGGTGGAAAAGAGTTGTTTTATAATGATACGGGTAGCAATACATTCGAAGCTTACAAAGCTGCTTTGTCAAACCAATTTATTCCAGTTGAATGCATTTTGATCGAAGATTTCTACTGGGATATTCGTCGAATTCATTCGTAATAGTCTTAGCCGGTTCACTACTAAGTTTTTGGAATATTAGTATCGTAACTTTTGAAGGGTTATTATGGCTAGACTGTTCCATGGACGAATCTTGAAAAATCCATTTCAAAATCCTGTATGAAACCATTCGTGATTATTTGCGTATTACATCCCAAGTTGCTTGGTCAGCATCTGATGATCTGATGAATATTAATACGTCCTATGATTCTTTGCATTTCAGACAGGCTTGCAGATATTCCGCCGTTTCTTATATTCTACCTACAATATTTGCGAAGCAAACGAATTGAATGGATCTGTTGAAAATCGTTTCCCGGCTGTTATATCCAATTTAGTAGGTTTAAGAACAATATTGAAAAATAGGCACGACAGTTAATAACCTAGCTAGTTCAACTAGATCTCCAGTGAAATTCAAATAAATTGGAGTGTTCGCCTGTATACACACGATTCATCATCACTTACATAACTCAAATAAGATTCCCGGGATGTTTGACCTCGATGGTTTTTTTTTCTTTAGTTTGCAAGTGATAATTTAGTGTCTTTGATAGGACTGTTTCCCATTTAGTCAGCTTCTCCTGATCCATCCTATTTGAATTATGCTCCGATATCATTCTTACCAGTTCTTTTCTAATCATGAGCAGTTAAATGGAATCCAGAACTGTCTTTAGAGTAAAAGCTGAATAGATTTTATCGTCCGCTACAGACTATGCTCATAAACCCATTCAGGTGTTCATCAAGATGCCGCTTCCACCATTCTATCATCTCAAGTGCGTTCAATTCAAACTACTCTCAACCTTCCTATACCTTTCGTCTCGCGTAGCAAAGCCTTTGTAGGATGTATTTAGCTTCTGATAAAACTTGCGTTTCTTTCGGGAAGGTCACAGTTGCTCTTCTTCATGCACTTCATTTCTCCCAGATGACGTTTCTTTATTCCTTATAAAGTAGCGGTTGATTCCACATTTGGCCCGCTCCCTTATTGTAGAATGTCCACTCGCGGAGAAATCTTTCCCTCGAAAACCTGTATGTAGTCCTCACTGAATAAATCGTATCGCCAAATTTTGTTTGACACGTCATGGGTGAAAATCCACCAAAGACATAAATTACATTAATGATAGTAATTCGTCAAACTTATCCCATGCACCCAAAGTTTCCATCAGATTCGTTATTAACGTTGTTACACTAGTAGATTTATGGAGTACTCACTCTGAGATATATATTTGTTATATTTTTATAAGATTTTCTTAAAATTAATTATTGGCTCTGAAATTCGTCCAGGATTTTTTTCTCACTCTCTCTCGGGATCTATTCAAAGCCATTATGCCAACCGTCCGTATGCGAAACGTCCTTATGCGAAACTTTTTTATGCGAAATGCCCACCCCCTATTTCGACCGTCTTCAGTGTCGTGTACTAGACTCGACTACAAATTCAGGCTTTCAGTTTTTCTGAACACTGACGAATTCATTAATAGATTGTTCAGCATTTGAGAAACTTTGTTATAAGCCAGCTCTTTACGAAGGTAATCTTCAAAATATATCCTAAATTGCCACTAAGACTCTTTTTTTGTAGAATAAAATAAAGAAATTTTCATTAAACACAATGGGCGGTATGAATGAAATAAAGTAAAATTGAGTTTACCCCATTCTCTTTAAGAAAATGCTACATGTGCAACCCGAGTGGAACATGTTTGTGTCATTTAACTTCTCTACACCTTTCGAACATACTACAAACAAAGCTACTGGTAGTTAGATTCAGATGTCGCAACTCTTGATCTGAGATCAAGGGAATTGATTGAAAGAACAATTGAAATCAATGGAATTAAAATTTGAGTAAAAATTTGATATTTCGGAAGATATTTCCGTAAAAAAAAACAGAGATTTAAAAAAAAAAATGAGATTCCGCTACGATAACCGTAGGATTTATGAATATTCACGTGAATATTGGCATAATGATAGTTATGTAGTTGTTTTTAGAAATCTCCGAATATGTGTGGAAATTCAGGTACCGTAAAACGGGGTAACTTTGATAGTTTTTTCGAAGAAAACTTGAATATTTTTGCATGCTGTTTCAAAGATTTACAATTTATATTTTTAAAACAAGTACTGGCATCCTAGCTATCGATTACAGTCGATAAATTGGCAAAATATTCATTTTGAATGGATATATAATTTTTCATATAATCGAAAGTTGATTTTCTGTTTTGGGGTAACTTTGATAATGGAGTATGATTCGAACAGAATTGAATGAATAACGAACATTTGTAGGGCATTGCATACCTCTAGGCGTTTAACGTTATATGGAAATTTCTGACTTAGAGTACAAAAATGGTCCCAGTTTGTGAATATGCTTTTCGCTAAGAGATTTGAGACCGTATTCAAGTTCTATGATAACTAGGCTATCAAAGATAAGTGGCCAACTATTCAAAACTACATCAAATAGTGATCGTAGAACAGATTGTTTGTAAGCGTTTTGAATATGCTAATATTGTGTAATTTTTTTAAATTCGTATAAAAAGCCTAAAATGTTCTTGATTCAAATGAAAACCGCTCTTACATGAAGTGTCATACTAATTTTCTTTAGTTTTGCATTCGTTTTGCTTAACTGATTGACAGAAATTATGGTATTTCTTTTAGTATGTGGGGGGTTACGCACTATCAAAGTTACCCGCATTATCAAAGTTACCCCGTTTTACGGTATTGAAAAAGTAATACTGAACTTTACGAGAGTATTGTGACATCCGAAGTTTTAGGATTGCATTTGGCTTTCCGGAATTTCTGAAGAAATTCGAAGATTCTGATGGACATTCTAGAATTGTTAGAATAGTTCTGGGATTGTGTAAGCCATTTTGAGATTTTTTGTGGAAATATTAAAAATCCGGTGTTTGATTCGGTTATTATTCTTATGAAATTATTTTGATATCTTTGAGAAGGTATTTCTGTGTGAATCTATGAGATTTCGGAATTTATTAGATTTTAGGATTTTGCATCAGAACCTCAGTACTGGAAACTAAAATATTCTAGCAATTTGATAATTTTATGTTGCTGTAATCTCTTCAAGGATACACCCAGACAACCAGAAATCGCATGAAAGTTCACATTACAACTCGTTTATTCATACTCATTACATCAAACTCGCAAAACACCGTGGATAAACTCGTCAGATTGATAAGTTTCCTCGCATAAAACACTTCTTTTCTGAGTTCATGTGTACACTTTGTTTCGTCTCGTACACACGTGCAAAGTAAGTCGAATCAATTCGTAGCAGCTGTCAAATCAACATTTGTTATCATAAGTTAAGTCGCATTAGATCACAGGTTAGTTCGGTAGAATATTTATACACTCGCATTGTATGTTATTATTCATCACATAATATATGCACGCATATTGCCTCCACATTTGTACGTAGAAGGCCTTTTCGCGACATCTTATAAGTGAAATTTTGCACATATAAAGCCTCCAGGTGATTTCGTTCTACGTACATTTTGGTTGTCTGGGCAGATAAAATAGCTTAAATTCCAGATCAGATTAATCACACATTAACACAATAAATCATGTAAAATTACATAACCTACATGAATTTGTGTACATGCTTAATCACGCGATATATAGCGGGAATGTAGTAATATTCATATTTTCACATTATTTGTCGTGTAAATGATCAACACATTTGTCATTAACTTTATATGCATGATTTTATAGATTTTACGCTGCACTTTGATTGAATTACTCTTAACGTATAGCATCAGTTGACAGCTAACTGCTACGCTCATGTTCAAAAATAGTATTTACTACATGTTCGAAAAGTTTTTTATTCATACCACAAGTGTAGTAAACTTTGTAGCGTAGTAAAGTTAAACGCTTTTATTCATACCACCCATTGCTCAACTTGATTCTTGAAAGTGGCGGGGTTGGTGATCTAATGGCTACTGCTTCTGCTTCATATGCAGAAGGTAATGGGTTCATTCCCAAACCCATCCCCTTCCTCGTACTTTGTACTTCTATCTTCCACTCTTCATAAATCACAGTTGAGATCTATCACAGTTCATAGCATTTGCTAGAACCAGAGACGAATAAAAAACCGTTTCCCTTCGCTTCCGTTATTCATAATTATAGCACGCCTTTCCTTACGCCTGATACCACGGACCAATGCACGAGTTCACTATTTGACGTTTGAGTGGTGCCGCGTTAAGGCCGCACGGGACGTCATCATAATCACCCTATCCACTTCAAGAAGCAAATCTCAAGTACCACTCCGTATATCGATGCGAAAATGTATCACTATGATTCTATCTATGTAGTGCACAACCCGATAAATTTTCAGCTTCATCGGTTCACTAAAACTCGAGATTTGCTTCCACAAAGTTTTGATGATTATTGTTAGAGTGAGACGAAAGATAGGGAAAATAACACGGTCTCCCGTGTCCCCTTAACAATGTGGACATGGTAACGAGTGAATTTGACACCGCTCAATCATCAAATTAATGAACTAGTGGAATGTTGACAAAATTTTCTTTGTTTACTGTGAGAACTGTCACAACATTGCTTCTGTTTGCCGTAAGAAAGTAAACATAAACAGAATTGCTGCCGAGCTTTCACTTCCTTGTTGACCGCAAGCTCAGATGACGTCAAACAAACATCGATACGTTTTCATTCTGAAGAAACTGATATGTGTAAGATTGATCGTGTGTTGGTAGTCGTGGCAGATTGCTTGTAGACCTTTCGCACGAATTCACTTATATGACGTTTGAGTGGTGCCAAGTTCATTAGTTCCAATGGTCACATAGATAACACGGCACCGCTCCAACGTCAACGAATGAACTCATTCATTAGTCCATACCTAAGACAAGACTTGCCAGGTCAAAGTGCAAAAATGAATCCAATTGCCTGTCAAAAAAGGCCACTTCTCATTGACCGTTTCGACAAAGGTCTACTTTCACATCGTTGAGTTGAATTGCAACCGAGCACTTTGGTTAGCCTACCTACAATACTCAATTAATTAAGGATACTTGATTGGGACTATTATAATTGGAATTTTTCTCATTTTTTCGCAAAACATTGCAAATTTTGAATATAAATCTGATTCCTAAAATAGCTTGCATCCTATAGTGCACTATTTGAACGATACGTGTTAAGAAAATACCAAATTATTGGCATCGAAATTTTAATTTGTTCGCTGGATTTATCTGATAAAGGAATTGGGTGCACTGGATTCTGTATCGTCAGACTAGTCGAGGGAAAAAAACAACGGGACAGTCGCATTTGAGCTGTCACGTCCTGTCCTAGGTCAATACCTGAGAGAGAGAGGAGAAGCTGGCTAGGATTGCGAGCTCTTAAAAGTTAGGGGCACCTGTCATCAACTGTCACTGGAAAACCAACACATTCGGAAGGGCAGATCGTGAAAAAGCGTCAAAATTCAAGTAAACGTAAATAAAATTTCTAGGTGTTTTGCGATAATTTCACATTTTTAAAAGTAGAATAATAAAATGTAAATGTATGTTGCCGACTGTTATTGATTTTTTTTTGTATTCATATCCTGTTTCATAGTGAGCAACATGATGCAAATATGATTTTAACCAAAATAAGTTCATCTGACCACTATCCAAGGATTGAAAAAAGAAGTCAAAGAAAGCTAGAAAACATGCCATCTGTCAGTGAGCTGTCTCCCCTCTCTCAGGGCCATACACAGACAGCAGACTGCGTAGAAACTGGCGTAGATGCAGTCGGACTTCACAGCCTACAGTGGGCCAGATAAGTGCAACATCTATTCCCTCCCCCTTCCTCATTGTTCTGCATTCAGACGTGGCAGGCGCCATTGTTGCCTAAAATAGAAGATCACCAGCGTTTATACTCTGAAGGTGTCTAAAGAGAATGAGTTCGTGTTCGTTTCACAGCTACATTATAACGCTTGATACGTGTCCTTCTTTGTGCGCCAAGGCACACATGTAAAAAAAACAGTTTGCTGCAGCTACGCACTCTCGGCACACACAGCTAAATAACTCATTTGCCCCTACCACTTGCATAAAGGCAGATCATTAAAATAACCAAAACGGCCACCAGTACAGATAGCGCCACCGTAGTCGTGTGTGTTTGACATAACAGCGATTCTGTCACAATGCTAAATCACATATGCGGGTGAATCACTTCCCCTTGCCTATGGGGAAGAATGTACGAATAATGAGAGAGCGGAAGATTTTAAAGGCACGAAGCATATCGCGCAACAGAGAATAAACCGCTCTTTTTTCCGTTCGCTTGTTTCAGTTCGCTCTTCGTTTGCGAGCCGCTGAGCCAATGAACCGTTCAAAAGATCCGTTTCAACAAACTGAGTGATTCGGATCGGATCCGTTTTGACAATTGAGCCATTTTGCTCATCTCTAATAAAAAGCATGTAAATTGTGATCACTAATGATTTTAATCTATCCAATTAGGGATTGTTCAAATATTACGTAACGCAACAGGGGGAGGGAGGGGGTCCTAACTAGTGTTACGGTCCATACAAAAATTTAAAATTTTCCATACAAAAGCTGTTACGTGGGGAGGGAGGGGGTCCAAAATTGGCAAATTTTGCGTTACGCAATATTTGAATGGACCCTTATCATAAAGCTTTTTCAGTCTCGTGTTAATAATTGATATGAGAACAGTCACTTTCAATTTGATGTAAAGAATTTCTTCAGTTTTAAATTTTTTCTGGACTTCCTTGGAGATAAAAGTTTTTCCAACGTTTGTCCTGGACGCGTGTCTGGATTCAGTTGACTGTCAAATAGCCGTAGTGGCAGACGCGCAGCTTTTCTGCAAGACCATGTTGAGAGTCGTGGGTTCGAACTCCGCCAGTGTAGGATCTTTTTCTGGACTCTCAGGAGATACAGTATTGGTGAATGCAAAAATAATCAACAGGCAAAAATCTGATGTGTTGCAAAATTTTTCATCTTATAATAATCTTTTTATTAATTACGTTATGAAAGAGCGGTATCCGAACCGTATGACAATTACTTAGCTCTGCAAACAGTTGAACACGTTCAAGCCTAAAATATTGAACCTGTTAAATAACTGATGCTCACCAAATTTAAAAATGTTTCACACTTGTATCATTCAGCACCCCTCGTTGAAATCCCACGCAATTTCAGAGGTATATTCCTCGCAAACATCTATAAAGTCTCATTCTCCAGCTGCAAACAAAGAGCAACCGGTCTGATATAGCACACAAAAAAAAACTACATTCCGGGATCCATAAGAACTGTAGCTCCTGGAAGAGCAGCGGTGTATTCACTGTTGGCCGGGACAACCGTAAGCTCAACAGTGGATCCGAGAAAATATTGTTTGTTAATCCGCAAACAAGCTTTCCCTTTTCCGACAGACGGAGGAAGTGATACCCTTGGCGAAGGTTCCCTTTGGAAGGGCGCACCTGCACAGTGGGACGGTTGTGATCGAAAGTAGTCAAGCGGAATGTTTCTGTTTTGGTCTTTCAAAATTTTGGCGTAATTTCTATTTGTTTTTGTATGACATACTGTCAAAATGTTGAAGTTGAAAATATTTATTCCTTACATTATATAAAGCTTTGGACAACATTGGACAAAACCGAGGCCATGAATGTATCTCAATTAGGGTTAATCAACTATTATCTAAAAATAAACCAATAATACTGTTCCATATTCGATTCAAAGGTTTTATAAAATGTACAAATCAAATATCTAAAAAAATGTTTTGATTTTGGCTTATATGCTAGGCAAATTATCTTTGCCATCCATTTGAAACTTTATCCCACTGTTCACCGTCTGCTTCCATGCATCCACGTGCAGTCGGATGCAGCTCGAATAAACATATCCCCGTCGCCGTGGTCTTTTATCAGGGCAGTCGTCATGGTGTAACGGAATGAGCTCAGATTAAAAATGAATTTTGTCATCTGTCTGCCCTCCTGTCTAACAAGGGATACTTCTACACAGACCTAAGTAGACAGACAGGGGGACAAATGGGATAAGCTTGAAAGGATTCCGGCCCGAGGCTCATTCTAAAACAATCAACAAATGACTTCTCGGTAAAATGGAATTTTTAATGCATTGGCCAGTACATTAATAAGATGGAATTTTATCAGTACGAATGGAATTCCATTTGCTCCATACTAACCATTACAGAAGAAGTACATTTATTCATTAAAAGCTTTTTAAGCTGCTTGCTATCACCTAAGAAGAATCTCACAAACTGACAAGCCAATCACTGAAAAACATGAAATCTGATCGTAGCATTCAATCCCATTTCCATCTTGTTGTTGGTTGATGGAGCTACTCAGCTCTTCTCCTGAGGACCTGGAGCTGAGAACATGGCATTATCTTCGAACACAGGATTCGCTCTGAATTCACTCAGCACCACTCTTCTCTCGTTACCTACCATACTTCCACTTGTTTCAATCAAACGAATAGTTCTTTGTGTCATCACAACTCGTGTTCCAACTGTTCTGTAAGCTCGGTTGCCGCTGTGTGCAAGTGTTTTTTTCTCGGAATAGCTGCCTTCCGAATGCTCCGGAAGGTGAACATGGCGATGCTATGTGGAAAAAGGGGGAATGGGGTATTGAAAGTTTTGCGTGTGCATAAAATCACCCTTGGCACCACCCCCTACCTCCCACTGACTTTAGAAAATGGGATGGAATGCCATGTTTGTGCCCAGATTTCCATCTTTCTTTCCATTTAAATCCATCGCATGGAGTTTAACCTCTCGTAGTTTGTTCGGATGCTGCACTTATGCTTGTCTACTCAGGGCACCTAACAGGTTGCGAACAGATATTAAAAGACCGGGAATGAATGTTTGAAATGCACCTCTTAATAATGAACTGGTGTTTTTTTCAAATCTGATGCATTTGTTCACAACGGATTGAGTAATCGATGGACACAAATGCAAAGCAGTTATACACAATGATTATTTATCTTCAGCGGTTTTCAGATCGTGCTCTTGGTGCTCCGCGAAGCCTTGGCTGGTGCTCCGCGACTGTCTTGAAGATTTGTACCAATGGCTTGAAATATTTCATTTTTGTGCTTTCAAATAGGGTAAATTGCCAATTATTGCACAGGCGCTTTAGTTTTATAATTTTCAAGAGTACAAGCCTAGAGAACAAAACAATCGATCGTGCAGTAAATTTGATCCATAAGTAGGAAGACTGGGGATTGTTTGCCCACGTTAAGGAAAACAGCGATTTAAGATGTAAAAAACATTATTATATGCTCTTTTTTCATTATGGTCGGATAAACAAACATGTTTTCTTTCAAATAGTAGAAACAGCTATCCATTTTAGCTTTTCTGGGGCTTATAAATTAATTTAAAAAAAATACTTGCTTAACTGCATATGTATTGTTTTGCGGGGTAAAATGCCCCGCTTAAGGTCTGAGGTCACGCTTCTCGCGCGAGAGAGGATTTTGAAATTTTCAGCGATTGGAATAGAATTTCTCGAATCCTACTCAGAATATCGTAATTTCCGACCGTGGAGCACTTCGAAATCTTTCTTAGAATATTTTGTGAAGATTTCATTGTTCAGGCTTCAACCAAATTTGAATACTAACCTAAAGAGCATAACTTTTTACTGACAATTTTTGGGGACTAACCACCGTTGTTTGATTTTTTAAAATATTTATAGTCAATTTATTGAAAAACCAGCTCGAGGAAGCCTGCGTGTGGTATTTATGTTCATTTTGGTATAATAAAAAGTGGTGTACATGCTTTTAATTTTGAGTAGTCTCGATTTTAAACCAGGGAAATTTTCAAAATTTTCAGGGTATTCTCCGAACTTGAGAGACAACATTCTCTCATTTTCTCCGAGCCTGAAAAAATACGAGAGCACCAATGATCTTATCAAACACAATCAGAAACAATAGTGATGGATTAGGTGAATATTTCTATTTGTTGAGAAAATTGTTGTGAATAGGCAGATCATCTGGAAAAATATTCAAACTAATAAAGCTCTTTTTGAAATTCTTCAATTTTGTATGAAATGTTATGATGTTTCCTACTGAAAAACTACCGTCGATGAGAGTGACAATGGATCAGACGGTGTAGTTATAATCTTCATAGTGTACTCTTTCCAGATTCTGAGATTCTTTCTTCTTCTTCTTATTTCTGAGGTAATTTCATAGTTATTTGCACTCATATTTTTTTAGGAGAATATTTGTGCTCATTTATTTATAAATACGCAATTGGCTTGGATTGATTGATTGATTTGACTTTATTAACGAGATTTTTAGCCCTGGGCTAGTTCATCTCGGGACCAACGGCTTTACTTCCCTTCCGAAGGAAGTCGTCACTATAACTTTTTACGTCATAGGTGACTATGTCGGGGATGGGATTCGATCCCAGGTCCTCGGCGTGAGAGGCGAGTGTTCTAACCACTACACCAGGTCCGTCCCCACCTTGACTTGGAAGAATTTATGTGTGCATTGGGCAGGTTTGAAAGAATTTTCCAATAAAAAATAGTTTTGGAAGAATATTTGTGTGAAATAAAATTGTTTAAAAATGCGATAAGTTTAGAGATTGAGAGAGATTATAGAAACCGTTATTAACGCAAAAATGTCCAAAAATTCGAAACCTACCATTCGAAAGATATAGTATTCAAGCATCTTCTCCGTAAACTTGAAAATATTTAAACGAGGGAATCGAAAGTTATCGTGATTTGAAGGTTTTGAGCTATTTTGGAAGTGATATTTCACATGCATCATATTTATTCCTCAACGGTGCATCATCGTTAATTAATAAACCAGTCAAGTATTTATCAGGTTTGCATTAAGCATTCAAAACATGTGGTATCCAAGCATCTTCTCTGTACATTTTAAATAATTTTAGCACCGTTGAAGAATATTTGGAAGTAAGAGAATGTCCCTTCCAAAATAGCTCAAACCTTCAAATCACGATAACTTTCGATTCCCTCGTTAGAATATTTTCAAATTCACGAAGAAAATGCTTGAATACTATATCTTTCGAATGGTAGGTGCCAAATTTTTGGACATTTTTTTTTGTGTTGATAACGGTTTCAGGCACGCCTTGTAGATGATAAGTAAAGTGCAACTCAACCATAGTACAGCTGGATTAAAATAAACTATATTCTAGCAGCCATACACGTAGTTTAGTGCAGCTTTCGCGCAACTGGCATAAATCTGCTTGAGTTGTGAGCAAGGGAACTTAAATGGCTCAGGTGAAAATAATTTGAAACATAACATTAAAATCGGTATTTTTGGGGAAATTGCAAGAGTTTGTTTGAAAAGTTACTGAACACATCATAATAAACTTGACTTTTTTGCTGTTTACAAAGCACATTTGCAGTAAATCTTGTCGTTTCAGAGAGGGTAAACATCAAACACGGAGTAAAATGCATGTTCTTTGGGACGGCAATGCAACTTTATGAGCTATTGATATTAGTTTGCTATCGAACTAGAACTAGGTAAGTTATAGATGCTTTTATTGATACGTGCATGAAATTATTTTTGGAAAAGAACTCTTTGGAAGATATTTCACGTGCTACTTGAGTAGGTTGCTCTGATTTTTATAAGCTATCGTCTTCATCACCGACAATTTCACCACTTCACCGTCAGTGGATCTTTGCGGGATTCGTCACTTCTGTCACTCTCTGACACTCTTCATCGAACCAGTCCACAAACATCGAATTTTACCAAATGCCGGCCAGGCTTTTGGCGGCTATGCAGATACCTCCGTTGACAAGCGAACTTTTACAAAGAGATAACGACTGTGAGTCGATATTAGTCTAACAGGACTTAATATGTCGCGATTCGTTGGCACATATGTACTGATCAGGCTGTAGCAACTTCTTTAGCTCTTAAGCTTCATTATCAATATATATAGTCGGTCACTTACCGGCTTCTATCGGATAACTCGCTTCATCTGCTTCTCAATACTTACAGAGGCAACTTCATGTTCTGCTCAGCCAGCAACTCTGTAATAGATGTGATACTTTGGATAAAGTATATGGTGATGGGGTCCACCGCTCGGAATTCACGTTAATTGAGCCAGTGTATTTTCTAGATAGCTGCCATTCTGCAGTTCACGAGATGATGGAGCTGGTCTTATGACTACTGCTTTTGCTTCATAAGCAGAATGTCATGGATTCAGTTTGATCTTTTTTTGTAGTTGTCTCTTCCACTTGCGTCTATTTTCCACTCTTAATCTATCACAGTTGATCTATTCAGTTTATATTATTTGCTTGAACCAGGGACGGACGAAAAACGTTTCCCTACGCTTCCATTCTTCCATCATTATAACACGCCTATCCTTACTCTGATACATAGGCAGTAGGGCGATTCAAATTTTAAAAATGTTTGGAAATCCAATCTCCCATATGCTCCTTACCTTCCTTACCATAAAAATAGTGCTCTGTGAAATTTTCTGCTTTCTAGGTGGTCATTTAATGGTGGCCCAAAGACATTGTAGGTTTGGATGGAAATTACTATGGAGAAATTTTGAGTGATGTTACAAACACGCTAGTACTGTAATATAAGTTATACCATATTGAAAACTCATTCTTCGAACCTTAATGAAGGACGTTGCTGAGGAAACAAATCAATTTGGAGCTAATTTTGTTTGGGATTTTTGTACATGTTTGTAGGGCTATAATCCCATATTAAGCTAAATAATACCAAACAAACTCATGAATATCTCTTCTGCTATCCATCGGATTGACATTCTCTCTTCAGCAAATTTCTTTATTAAGGTTTGAAGAGTGTGTTTTTACTATGGGACAATAAGTTTGCACTTATATTACAATACTAACGTGTTTGGAACATATCTCAAAAGTTCTCCATATTAATTTCCATATAAACCTACATTGTCTTTGGGCCACCTTTAAATCACCACCTAGAAAGCTGAAAATTTCACAGAGCACTATTTTTTTTAATTAGGATGGTGAGAAACATATGGAAGATTGGATTCTCAAACATTTTGAAAAAATATGAACCTCCCTAATAGGCAGTCTGCTAACCAAACATCAAGCTTCTCTGCCATAAAACTATGCCAGCCCTACACCTTCCCGCATGAACTGGCGTAGATGCAGGGGTATATGCGGTCTACTGTATGCCAGCTTTAAATGCATCATCATTTCCTCCACCTTTCGCTCATTGGACTGTATTCTAACGTGGCAGGCGCCATTGTTGTCTAAGAATTTAAGATTTCACTTACCCAGTGAACCACGTATCGTATAACAAAGTGCGGTAAAAATCACAGATTCGCGCATCTAAAATCAAAATCGTACAGTATGAAAAAAATAAAATGAATAAATTTACCACAAATGGTGTATCATTTTTCAGTACGATTCACTATCGACAATCTTTGTTGCCAACAAACCATGTTGTAAATAGAATAATCTAGGATCGTGCCAAGTTGCATAAACTGACAGATCATATATCAATCCAGCAAAGAATGGAATGGAATCGCAGTATCTTAGCCAAAACTTGCCATTAAAGCTTGGTGTTTTTGACGATATGTCGAATTAGTTTATGAACCTAGGTTGGAACTGGCGGAGACCTATCTGAATCACAGTTGCAACCCAAGCCATATTCAGGTTCGACCGAACTACAATTGACGTTGCTTGACGTTGGTTTGTTAGGTGTGGATCACCGATCCATTTCCTAAAAACGAAAACGACATTAGAATAATATAACAAGTATCGTTGCATAGGAAACATACATTCTTATTGGCTTAATAATCACTCTGCTACCATGTATCACTTGGTGGTTTAGCGGGTAAAATGTTGGATTCGGAATCCAAAAGTCGCGTGTTCGAGACTGGGGCAAACCTTTTTTTTATTTTCCTCGATATTTTGTGGCATCGCATTGCTGACCACAGAAAGTCTGAAAAAGTCGTGCGAAGTGCGTATATGGCCTCCACTTTGCCATGCATTTCATACGAGTGAATTGATTCATATAGAATGATGTATAGCAAAAATTATACCAACCAAAATGTTGACTGGGTATACTCTGAAGGTGTCTGTTAGTCCCAAGCAGTCATCTAGTTGATTTCTCGTGTAGGTGCAGCTGATCAGGCTACTGGAGTAGCTTGAGGCCCGGTACTCACGCTTCAAACTCGTGGCAAACTAGATGTTGGTAACACGTACAGTCGCGACATAGGCATTCTTAGTTTATTGCTTCTAGTAAAGCAATTCATGGAAATTAATAATGCGCAACTTGGTTTGACGTGTCTTTAACGGCTGAAGTTTTGCTATTTGTGAGCTGTTGGGAATTCGAGTCAACGTGTCCGTAAATTGGAGCAAAAGTGAAGTTGCATCCGGAATAAGAATCATGGAAAAAACCACTAATATCTGTTTATTTAAAGTAATTCTGTAGGATTCCTCCACGTTATCAGGCCTACAAATTATATAATTTTATTGGGTTAATATTTTGATTCCGCAACATGAATAAATACTAATAAATAGAAATGTTACTTACTTTACTTTTGCTGGATCTACATCCTTCAAGACATGACCTGCGCCACTATGTTACGCCAACTAGCTCGGTCCATGGCTGATAACCACAGATTTCTTGATCGTCCCACACTTCCAGGATCCTGCTCCACTTGGTCAAACCACCTAGCTCGTTGCACTCCCCTTTGTCTTGTACCGGCCGGATTTGAGGTAAACACCATTTTAACGGGATTGTTGTCCGACATTCTCACACACTTAGTGTTGGCCCAATGCCAACATGGACTCCGAAGGACCAGATGACAAATCATCCACCAAATTTTCCACCGGAATTGCTCGGATGGCTAACTGCTTCCACCGTCTCCTCTTTGCCATTCAAACGTCACACCGCATTGTCTACCTCCTAGGAATCTAGCTCTGAAAAGAGCTGGATTGAAACAACTCTTTGTAAAGCGGCAGGCAGAACAATCGGCGACCATGAAGGCAATGGAGCTAGCAGGTACAGTTTCCGAGGATGGATGGACGACGATGAATTCGCAGGAACAGCAGCATACAAAACCGGAACGGCACAATCTTCCACATCACAATCTCAGCGAGGTACAGCTCCGGACAAAATTGATCACTTTCGGTTTAAACGGTAGAAATTCGCTGCTGCCGACGAGTTTCGGATGATCGGCTAGTAATAATCAGGCAATTCACTTTTACTTTTACCTTTATTCCGTACAGTATAGTCGTACAATAATAACTGATCAACGATTACAAATGTTCCCCCCGTTTTATACCCTCTTTCTTCGATGCGATTGCACCATCTTTCTCCTGATTGGTTAGGCGCCTTTGCGCAGTAAGGTAGAGAGAAAAAAACATATACACACAAACAAAACTCACTGGAAGTGGAACTGGAAGAGTTCCACTGTGATGCGCAGCCAACTGCCGGCACTTTATGCGGTGGTTGTGACGCTCATATGCCATGCTCAGAAAATGCTGTCAATGTTGTCAGTGTTGCCAAAACGTCTTCGCTTTCGCCAACACTTAGTACGGAAGTGAAGTTTACCAGACCACAAGGTCTTGTAGAGTCCGTAGTAAGCACGACTTCCGGCAATGGTACGTCTTCGAATTTCTCTGCTGCAGTTGTTATCCGACGTTATCAATGATCCGAGGTAGACAAATTCGTCCATCACCTCGAACTCATCCCCGTCGATCATCACGCGTCTGCCAATGCGAGCTCTATCGCACTCGTTTCCTCCAGCCAGCAGATATTTCGTCTTCGACGTATTTACCTTCAATCCAACCCGATCTGCTTCACGTTTCAGCTTGGTATACTGTTCAGCAACCACCTGGAACGTTCTTCCGACAATGTCCACGTCGTCAGCGAAACAAATGAATTGGCTGGATTTATTGAAGATCGTGCCCCGCATGTTGAAGCCCGCCCATTTCATAATACCTTCTAGCGCAATATTGAACAGGAGGCAGGAAAGACCATCGCCTTGTCGAAGTCCTTTGCGTATTTCAAACGGGTCCGATAATGCACCCGATATCTTCACACAGCACTGTACACTATCCATCGTTGCTTTGATGAGACTAGTCAGTTTCCCGGGAAAGCCATTCTTGTCCATAATCTTCCATAGCTTTTCGCGGTCGATGGTATCATAGGCCGTTTTGAAATCGATGAAAAAGTGGTGCGTAGGGACTTGATATTCGTGACAATTTTGTAGGATCAGCCGCAACATAAAGATTTGATCTGTCGTTGATCGCCCGTCCACAAAACCGGCTTGATAACTTCCCACAAATCTGCTTGCCAGTAGCGATAGACGGCGGAAGATGGTCTGGAAAAGCACTTTATAGGCTGCGTTTAGAATGGTGATCGCTCGATAGTTCTCACATTCTAACTTGTCACCTTTTTTGTATATTGGGTATATTATTCCATCCTTCCACTCCTCCGGTAGCTGTTCTGTATCCCAGATCCTGGCTATCAATCGGTGCAGACAAGTAGCCATCCTGTCCGGGCCCATTTTAATAAGTTCCGCTCCAATACCATCCTTTCCAGCTGCTTCGTTGTTCTTGAGTTGTTTTATAGCATCCATAACTTCACCTATTGTGGGAGTAGGCACGTCTCCCTCATCCGCCGTACTGATGAAGCCATTCCTCCTGCTGTCTTGATCTTCCTGCTCTGCGCCGTTTAGGTGTTAATCATAGTGAACACCTCACGTTCGTCCGTCAAGATACATCCATCCTTATCCCGGCACATTTCGGTTTGTGGCACAAAGCCTTTGCGGGATGCGTTGAGTTTCTTGTAGAACTTACGCGTGTCTTGAGAACGATACAGCTGCTCCATCTCTTCGCACTCCAACTCTTCCAGGCGGTGCTTTTTATCCCGGAATAGATGTGTTTGCTGTCTTCGCTTATGCTTGTATCGTTCCACGTTTTGACGGGCGCCTTGCTGCATTCTTCTCGTCCAAAACCGTCTGACACTCCTCATCGAATCAACCGTTCCGTCGATTTCCTTCCACGAACCCAATGGCACCTTCTGCTGCGTTGTCAATGGCTGCTTTGACACTACTCCAGCAGTCCTCAAGAGGGGCTTCGGTGAGCTCTCCCTCTTCCGGCAACGCTGCTTCAAGGCATTGCGCGTAATCAGTTGCGACTTCGGGTAGCTTGAGTCGTTCTAGATTGTACCGTGGCGTGCGTCGGTACCGAATGTTGTTCACAACGGAGAGTCGTTGGCGCACTTTAACCGTCACTAGGTAGAGATCCGAATCGATGTTTGTGTCGCGATAGGTTCTGACGTCGATAATGTCCGAGAAGTGTCTTCCATCTATCAAAACGTGGTCGTTTCACGATTCAGTCTGTTGGGGTGATCTCCAGGTGTTCCGATACGGGAGGCTGTGCTGGAAGTAGGTACTACGTATGGCCATGTTTTTGGAGGCGGTGAAATCAATCAGTCTAAGGCCGTTTTCGTTCGTAAGCTGGTGAGCGCTGAACTTCCTTATAATCGGTCTAAATTCCTCATCCTGGCCAACCTGAGCGTTGAGTTCTCCGATAACGATTTTGACATCATGGCTTGGGCAGCCGCCGTATTCACGTTCCAGCTGCGCGTAGAAAGCGTCCTTATCGTCATCATCACTTGCTAGGTGAGGGCTGTGTGCGTTGATTATGCTGATATTGAAGAAACGGCCTTTGATCCTCAACTTGCCAACCAGCCAATCACGTGCCTCTGCATTTCGCCCATCACGAGAAACGCTGTGCCCAGCTCATGTCTGTCATCGTAGCTCTGGTAGATGGTATAACCATCCCTATACGTATGTACCGTCGACCCTTTCCAGCAAACCTTTTAAATTGGATTGTCCGGAAGTTGAAGCTGTCCGTAATATGAATTATAACGGTACTTTATTGAGGCTTGGATTCTGGTGCTTGTTTTGATAGGTCCCACTTACCCCGGGTGTAATGATATTTTGGGGTAAGTTAGACCAAAGAAATTTTCATATGAAATGAAAACAAAATACCGTAAAACGGGGTAACTTTGATAGTTTTTTCAATGAAAACTTGAATATTTTTGCATGCTGTTTCAAAGATTTACAATTTATATTTTTAAAACAAGTACTGGCATCCTAGCTATCGATTACAGTCGATAAATTGACAAAAGATTTATTTTGAATGGATATATAATTTTTCATATAATCTAAAGTTGATTTTCTGTTTTGGGGTAACTTTGATAATGGAGTATGATTCGAACAAAATTGAATGAGTAACGAACATTTGTAGGGCATTGCATACCTCTAGGCGTTTAACGTTATATGGAAATTTCTGACTTAGATTACAAAAATGGTCCCAGTTTGTGAAAATGCTTTACGCTAAGAGATTTGAGACCGTATTTAAGTTCTATGATAACTAGGCTGTCAAAGACAAGTGGCCAACTATTCAAAACTATATCAAATAGTGATCGTAGAACAGATTGTTTGTAAGCGTTTCAAAAATGCTAAAATTGTGTATTTTTTTAAAATTCGTATAAAAAGCCTAACATGTTCTTGATTCAAATGAAAACCGCTCTTACATGAAGTGTCATACTAATATTCTTTAGTTTTGCATTCGTTTTGCTTAACTGATTAACAGAAATTATGATATTTCGTTTAGTATGTGGTGGGTTACGCACTATCAAAGTTACCCGCATTATCAAAGTTACCCCGTTTTACGGTACTCGTTTATCGATAGCAGCTTGTATTTACACTTAAAACTGTGGCTTACTGATGGTAATTCGATTTATAACACAATAGTTTTTGCGAGCTAATGCAAGACTTGAAACATGTCACAATTTATCAGGCAACTTAAAAATGGCGCAATATTTTTTTTGTATCTACCAACATACCAACTTTGTAAAAGAATGCCCCCTTGGAAAACGTTTCCTAAATGAGCTATGACGAAAGGTCCCACTTACCCCGGATTCCACTTGCCCCGGGGTACCATATTCAGAATTTTTATTGTTCGTATGTTACTCACATTGAATTATTGTACTTGTATTACTCACGTCTTTTCGATATCTCGTACGCTTTTTCCGCTAAAAATAAATTAACACTTGCAGTCAACCCAGTTCCCAGAGCAATCCACGCCGGTAGCAAATCATCCATACCGAGTATTCCACTTTTCTCTTCCATAGACACGTCCTGCATGTTTGTAAAGATACTTTTACCATCCCTCGTCAGTTTTAAAAACGCCCTAAAATATGTTTCGTACAGATCGCTCTCCCATTTTTTCAAAAGTCCTGCCTCGAATAACATTCGCTCGGAACGATAAAACAGTTCCAACAGGCCACTTCTCCTTCCCGTCATGTACATCCCAATCTCCATCATGATCGTTTCCGGGATGGTGTAGTAGCGGGAACGTTGTTTGGAAAAATCATAGTTGTATGGCATTCGCATTGTATGCTCTAAATCGAACTTCTTCCCATAGATGGCGTTGATACCATCTAATTTCGAACTCGTTATATCTGATTCGTCGAATTCTACGCCTCGTAACCGGCTGTCGTTCTTCAGCGCATCTTGACCATTTGTGCCAATTATGAGTTTCATCCCAGCCTTACTGAACTCTTGAAGGGATTTTAGTTCTTTTAGCGATGGTTTATCCGTCATGGTTGAAATTATCCGCGTTTCATATGCATTTAGCATCAGGAAAAAGTACAGGATCATTGCGAGAAATATCACCTTCTCCTTGGTTGAGGCATGGTGAAGATTGTAGCGTTCAAACCCGCAAAGGACCAGAAGTATTGGCTCATTTTTGAAGATATATGGTAACTTGAAGTGAATCAACTCAATTGCCACAAGAAGTATTGCCAGAAAAATCCAAGCCTCCATCGTGAATGGCCTGATGAACATTTCCCACACATTGACGTTTCTAGGGCGTGGAACGATGATGACATTGGTCCACGTAACAACATCGAACAAAGTTCTGTAGTGCGATGGTGGAAGATCGTCTCGGTGCAATATTAACAGTGAGATATCTATTTCGTTGTTCATCAAAAAGTTGAAGTAGCATGCCATCGATTGATTGTTCGAGCAGGGGTTCATTATAAACTTGGCATTGGCATTCAGATATTGTGCTGTACCCTCCATCCAACGACGACTCACATCATAAAGACCATCTGGGGTAGTGTAAGTGAAATCTCGGCCTTCCATATTGAGAAGGAAATTTTTGAACAAATGCCGTGGATGGATGAAATCTGTCAAATTGACTATCTTTGCCTTGAAACCTGAGTGAAAGATTGCTCTTTCATCGGTCTGAATAATGAGCTTTCTCGTGAATTCCACCCCAAAGGAAAACACAGCCATTAACTCAACAGTCGACCTCATATGTTGACGATCAAATAGCATCATCAAACGAGTGTTGGGATTGAAAATGTCGATCATTCTCTTAAGAGTTGGTTGGTATTTGAAAACATCTGAAATCCGAACGCTGATGAGAATAAGCGAAGGCCACTGAGGCAGAGGTGAATCAAAGCTCATCATGAACGATGAATTGACAACGTACTTGGTAACGTGATCGATGCGCGGGGATGTCAGGATTTTTTCAAATTGGTCATCGAACGGCTGCCCATCGCTGAGGTCCAGGAAAATGCACTCGAAGCGTCCATATTGATGCTCTTCGAGATACTCGATAACGGAAAGCGAATAGTCCACTACGTCTGAAGGTAAAGTTGTGGATAATATTGCTTTTGATGTCAGCAGAAGTTGAAACAATGTGAAGCTTCGAAGGTTCATTGCTGATTTCAAAGTTGTTTTGTACACTGAAACGTTGATAATGAAATCACTTACAGTATTATTTGATAGGCATCTCTATAAAGTGTAGGTTAATGTTCATTTCATTAGGCTGTATGCACTAGATTGAAGCTGAGGGATCTTTCATGATATCCATTTTGTTTTTTTTTTATTTCTCCGTAAATTCAAACGAGATATCTATTTCTTATATCTGGATTTCCGTGTTAGGCGACACTACCATCCTAATTTTGTAAAATTAAATTAGGCTCTTATTAACAACATTGACATTTTATTTGCCGTAGCAATTCTGAATTCTTACAGGTGTGATGATGTCATATGCTAATAAGAGAAAAAAAATGTTTCCAAATAACTTAACCTAACTTAATCTAAATATACAACACATTGCAATAGTAGATTGCAACGATTTTTGTCTAAAATTGTTATAAATTTGTTCGACATTTGACCCAATGTTTATGCATTGAATATTCTATGTAACTCATTGGTAGGCTTTCCTGAAAATTTTTTTAAGGATCAAGAGCTTGTTTATAAGACAAGGTTTTCATATTATGTTAGCAAGTGAATACAGACGTTTTAAATATTTGTTATGTTTGGCTCGAATGCCCCAAATGTGATTAAGAAAGTTGAATTTTTATCTAGCATGATTCCTAGATACTTATCTTCATTTGACCAATTTATTGGAATCCTCTTTCATGGTGACAACATGTCTACTTGAAGGTTTCAAATATAGAGCTTTTGTGGGAATATTATAAGTTGAGCTAATTAGCTAGCTTCCAGCATTAGGAGAAATCACCATGTTTGCAAGTATGAAGAAAAAACTTCAAACATTTTTGCAATCTACTACAAATGACACACTGCTTCGTTCTTTGTCGGAGAGACCTGTGTTAAACAAAGATTTTTGACATCCCTGAGGTAACTCAGGTAATTCAGATGTGAAAATACTTTAAAATATTGGTCCCAAAATGCTGGCTTAAGGAACACCAGCTCTTACAGGAAGTCTTTCAGACTTGGAGTTCTGATGATTAACCTGAAGTGTACGATATGACAGGTAACTTTGAATTATTCTAACAATGTATGTTGGTAAATTATTATTTTTTTAAACGTAAAAGTTGATGAATGGTCGATTGTTCATATCGGAATCCATCTTCTGTACAAAATTATCTTAATAAAAAGTTTACTGATGGAAGAAAGCAAACTGTTAAGACGATAGCTAGGATTTTTGTCTGCTTTTAAATTGGGTAATATTAAATTTATCAACTAAGAATAATAAGCTACTTTCTGGAAGTTTTATTTTCAGAAAGACTATATTTTTTAATAATCGAGAATGGTTTCAAAATCTTGAGTAATTGGATTTTAAATTGGACTAGCGAGTTCGAAATTAAAATGGTGCGCGCTTTCAAACTGCAAAGCAAGTTTGTGAGCTTTTTCGCAATTAGTTAGTTATAATTTGTTTGCCTCTTTCGATGCTGGAATTGGCTTCTGCGGTTTTGTTTTACAAAAGTTTAGATAATTTCCAAAATTGCATAGAGCCAGGGACCAAATGAGAATTTTGTTTTCAAAATCTTCGATTCTTTATTGAGAAAAACTTTTTTTAATTTCTTTTCGACTATTTGTTCTTTCGACGAAATGTTCCCTCGACGTTATGTCACCTAACCTTCTTGGACTGCTCAGGCATTTACTCAAAGGACGGTGCAAGCAAATTATAGTCAATTTTTCAAGGATTTCTCTAAATTTCTAACATAATGTTGCCCTATAACTCCAACAAGGGATTGTCCCAGGGTTCTGCTTAAATCGTGCACATCTATTTTTTTACGTGGAAATTTCAGAATTTTTCTCATACATTAAGTAAATTTGAAGAATCTTTCTATAAATTTGGCAAAAAATTTCAAATACCGTAAAACGGGGTAACTTTGATAGTTTTTTCGAAGAAAACTTGAATATTTATACATGCTGTTTCAAAGAATTATAATTTATATTTTTAAAACAAGTACTGGCATCCTAACTATCGATTGCATTTGATAGATTGCCAAAAGATTTATTCTGAATGGAATTATAATTTTTCATATAATCGAAAGTCGGTTTTCTGTTTTGGGGTAATTTTGATAATAAGGTATGAATCGAACAAAATTGAATGAATAACGAACATTTGTAGGGCATTGCATACCTCTAGGCGTTTAACGTTATATGGAAATTTCTGACTTAGATTACAAAAATGGTCCCAGTTTGTAAAAATGCTATTCGCTAAGAGATTTGAGACCGTATTCATGTTCTATGATAACTAGGCTGTCAAAGATAAGTGGCCAACTATTCAAAACTACATCAAATAGTTATCGTAGAACAGATTGTTTGTAAGCGTTTCGAAAATGCTAAAATCGTGTCAATTTTTAATATTCGTATAAAAAGCCTATAATGTTCTTGATTCAAATGAAAACCACTCTTACATGAAGTGTTATACTAATATTATTTAATGTTGAATTCGTTTTGCTTAACTGATTAACAGAAGTTATGATATTTCGTTTAGTATGTGGTGGGTTTTTTTTTTCCTCTGTGGGGACATGATACCACTGCGACCATTAAGTTGATCTATTGTGGTGTTATCCTCTTTGTTTTTGCCGTACTGTAGAAATATGTTTCTATATGAAGTAACTATCTCCACAGCTATTGGCGTGCATCCCAATCAGGTACTACGTTTCGGATAAAATGTAGTACCTGTTTTGGATGATAGTACTGAATTTCATTAGGCTCTAGCAAGCCTTTATCTAAATATCTACAACGCTTGTGGTATAGTGCAACACACTTGCACAACAAATGTTCAGTGCTTTCGCTTTCTAATTTACAGAAACGACACATATCTTCTGGCAATTTACCTATAATTTTAAGGTAACGTTTGCTGGGGCAGTGGCCTGTTAATAAGCCAGTATAAGTACTTAGATCGTGTTTATTGAGGTTTAACAACCTCAGCGTTTGATAGGCGTCTGGTTCGATGAATCGTTTGGACTGACGAGAGTCCATTGCGTTCTTCCAGTTTAGTTTAATTTTTGCCTTCATCCAGCTCTTTAATTGCATTTTCAGAGCACAAGAGGCCATTCCGAAGAACGGTTGAGGCCCTATAAATTGCATGGAAGAACCTTGTTTTGCTAACTGATCAGCTTTTTCATTTCCTTCTATTCCGCAATGGCCAGGAACCCAATATAGATTAACCTTATTACGATAGGACAACTGCTGCAGTAGCTTGGAACACTCCCAAACAAGTCTTGATGTGTAAGTTCTAGACTTCAAAGCGTTCAGGGCTGCTTTGCTATCCGAACAAATACATATATTAGCATTCCGGTAGCGCCTTTTAAGACAAATGTCAGCGCATTCAAGAATGGCATAAATTTCGGCCTGAAAAACTGTTGGCCAACTTCCCAGTGCATAAGATACATTTACTCCTGGGCCAAACACTCCTGACCCTACCATGTTATCTTGTTTTGAACCATCAGTGAAAAAAATTAATGATCCAGATCGGAAAGTTGGTCCTCCTGTGTCCCAATCCTGGCGAGTTACATCAGCAACCCCAAAACGATGATCAAAAAAGTTACGCTTCAACATATAATCTTCGTTCACTAAGTACACTGGACTTATTTTGAAATGCTTCAATATAGTCATATGTCCTTTTAGTTCACTATCAGCGCTATCTAAGGACCTTCTGACTCTGATAGCACTCTTAACTGCATCCATTTGTATATAGTCATGAAGTGGAAGAAGATTTAACATTTCGTTCAACGCATTTGAAGGGGTATTTCGTATTGCCCCAGTAATTGAAATAGTAGCAAGCCTTTGTAGTTTATTTAACTTAGCTTGAGTAGCGACTTGTTTGGTTTTTTCCCACCAAAAAATTGATGCGTATGAAATAATGGGTTTAACAATGGCCGAATAGATCCAGCATATCATCTTCGGTTTCAAACCCCATTTTTTACCAAAGGTTCTTTTGCAGCCCCAGAAAGCATTTCTTGCTTTTTCTATCTGTTGTTCTATATGCTTATTCCAAACAAGCTTACAATCTAATATAACGCCTACAAATTTGGCACTAAGAGATAAGGATAGCTTAGTATCTCCTATTTTGAGAGCTGAAATACAGATTTTACGTCTTCTTGTAAACGGTACTATTGTAGTTTTATCAGGATTTATACTTAATCCTTCATTATTGCACCATTCTAAGGTTAAGTTGAGTGCTGTTTGCATTCGCTCGGAAACAGTTTTATCGAATTTTCCGCGGACTATAATAATAATATCATCTGCAAATCCAATTATTTCGAATCCTTGAAGCTTTAGCTTTACAAGTAGGTCATCAACAATCAGAGACCAGAGAAGAGGAGAGAGAACTCCCCCTTGCGGACAGCCTTGAACAGCTGTTACCTTTACAACTGAATCTCCTAGATATGCTGATATTTCCCTTCTAGATAGCACCTCTTCTATCCACTCAATCATTTTTTCAGGAAAATCTCGATTTCTCATGGCGTTTTTCATCGATGTAAAACTAGCGTTGTCAAACGCGCCTTCTACATCGAGAAAAGCAGCCAATAGTATCTCCTTAGTGTCAAAAGTTTTTTCAATTTTTGAAACCAGCGAATTGAGAGCTGAAAGTGTCGACTTACCAGTCTGATAAGCGAATTGAGCTCTACTTAATGGCTTATTTTTAAGTATATTTGATTTAATGTACTCATCTATAAGCTTTTCCATTATTTTTAAAAATATTGATGTAAGACTTATTGGCCTAAATGATTTTGGCACTGTTTTATCTTTTTTATTAGATTTCGGTATAAACACTACCCGGACTTGCCTCCATTTAGTTGGAAGATATCCCAGAAGAAAGCTAGATTTGAATAGAGTCATTAGAATAGGGATAATAGTTTCCTTGCACTTTTGAAGATGCGCCGGAAAAATCCCATCTAAACCAGGTGTTTTGAAAGATTCGAAAGAATCCAATGCCCATTCAATCTTAGAATATGTAAAAATATCTGCAACCTCAATATTGGATCTATCAGATCCATTTAAAGAGGTACTGATATCTTGATTTCTTGATCGATTTGTTATGGGGATGGATCCAGGAAAATGAGTTTTCACCATTAATTCCAAACTTTCTTGTGTATCTGCAGTGTAGGACCCATCGTCCTTTTTTAACGTACCTAGACCATTATTATGATCCTTAGAAAGAACTTTCCGAAGTCTTGCAGCTTCATGAGAACTTTCTATGCCTTCGCACATGTATCTCCAATTTTTACGCTTTGATCTTCTTATTTCTTTATTATAATTGGTTAAGGCCTCTTTATACAGAGACCAATTTCTTGTCAATTTTGCCCGATTGAATTGTTTTCGAGCATTTTTTCGAAGCTTCTCTAACCGGTAGTTCCACCAAGGAACATCTTTACAAGTAGATCGTTCTTTTGCTGGACAGCTTTCATTGTAAGCATTAATGATGGAAGAAGTTAAGCAGTCGGCTGCCTTTTCTAGTTCCAAAGATGAATTTATCGTGTCAGAAATGGATTCCTTTAGGTATTTAAGTCGAGAACAAAATAATTCCCAGTTTGTTTTCCGTGGGTCTCTGAAAGTTTCTCTTAATATATCTTTTGCGCAGAATTCAAATAAAATTTGCTTATGGTCTGATAAAGATATTTCGTCAGATACATGCCAATTGTTTATATTATCTGAGAGTTTTGAACTACAAAGAGTTAAGTCCAATACTTCCTCTCGTATAGCATTGGAAAATGTTGGAGAATTACCCTTATTGCATATATCTATGTCATTCTGAGATACGTAGTCAAAGAGTAACTCACCTCTACTGTTGATTCCTGTGCTGCTCCATATAGTGTGATGCGCATTTGCGTCACATCCGATGATAAATGCTTTGTTTTGTTTTTTGCAGTGAGACACAAAAGCTGCAACTTCCGGAGGAGGTACTTCATCAACATCGCCAGGAAAATAAGCGGATGCGACATACACAATCGTTTTTCCTTTTGCGGTTGGCACCTCTAGGGAAATAGCAGCAATATCTCTTCCGATGAACTCTGAAATTGGTGTGAATTTAACGTTACAGTTGAGTAGAATTGCAGCTCTAGGAGCGAGCTGCGTATTATCATAAATCAACTTACATCCAGTAGTTTGTAATCCTAAAATTGTATGGTTTTTTGTCCATGGCTCTTGTAGAAGAGCCACGTCCAGTTTGCCTTTGATAAACGTTTTGCTCAAAATTGCAGAAGCAGCCTTTGCATGATGAAGGTTTTCTTGTATAAATTTTATACTTCTTTTGGTCATTTCTCTTAAATTATTTGTTTTGATTTGCAGGCAGTTTATCCGCCTCTTTTTTAAGTGTTTGTTTGTGGGATTCTATCTGGCGGTATTCCAAATTGTTGTTCCTTTTTTTAGTATGATCCGGTTGAGAAATAGAGTGTACCACAGTGCTTTTATCATTCTTTTTCTCCTTGGAATGTGGAGAGCATTGATTGACGATAGTGGTACTCGTAGTTAGAGTGTAGTGTGCGTTGTTTTCAGCACTTTTTAATGTGTTGTCCACCCCTATTGGGCCAGGCTCGCTCATCTCAACGTCTCTAGCACCTTCGAAATGTTGTCTGGATTTTCCTGTTTCATCCTTACTTGCTTTTTCTTCGTTATCTTCAATAACTTCAGCCTTCGAATTTCTTTTTCTTATATAGGCCACTCCAAATTTATAGTCTATTATAAACTTGCAGTTTTCCAGAGACTTTATGGAAACGGCATCAACAGTGAAAATGAGTTCCACGTGATGCTGTTTGACCGTATATCTCTTAAGAATCCTCCAAGCATCGACTATTAAGTCTTCATTCTGACTTTCTATTAAAGCTAAGATTTCTTCGTTAGAATCCTGTTCACTGCGTGGAAAGAATCCTACTAATATTTCAGGCCGGGGTATGTCTTTTTCTTCAACTGCAATAAGGCTTGCATTCTCCCATGGTTTGATATTGGAGATTTTAGCCTTTAGCCAGTTGACTGTGTCCTGGTTTTTGCAGATAATGATCATATGCCCTGGTCTGAACAAACAATTGCCGAATTTAGGTTTAATTGGTTCCTTCCTTTGTTCAGCAACTTTTTTAAGAATAGCATTTTGAATAGTGACCAATTGTTGGGTAGTAAATTCTGTGTTAGGAAAGCCTTCGGGAAGGATGCCAATTCTAGTACAGTTCACTACTTCTGAGAACAATGGTTTATTGAGTCTGTTGTTTCCCTCAGCCTCTTTAGGATCTAACGAGACGCCGCCCTTTGAAGCTTGTTCTAGTCTCTGTTGAACTGAGGACTTTGCTTTAGAAGACTGTCCTCTTACAACTTGACGAGCAAGCTTTTTGGGCGGATTTGTGTCGCTAGATGTAGATTCACTTAGGTCTGCATTTCTGCGACGCTTAGATGGATCGGGTTGCACCACGCGGAATGGTTTTTCCGCTAATAAACGAGCATCATTTGGACTATGTCCATGTGCTACGAGGTATTTAAACCTTTTCTTGCCAGCTCCATTGAGACGTTTCTGCTTTTTATCACTTGTAGCTACAGCGGTTGATGGTAGCTTACTGCAACCTTTTTCATCTCCATTGTTAGTAGAGTTAAGTGTAGCGATAGAAGCTTCCATCTGCTTTTCCTCTACAGTATTTTGTAAGGAATCCTTGTTCGATTCCATAATAACAGATGACGATAGTAGAGTGACATTAATCCCATCATCATAGTCGTCATCATCTACATACATGTCTTCCCGCTCAGGAGTGTTAAGAATTGATGAGGAACAGGAGCTTACTCCCTCCAACGATTCTTTCTCAATTAAGTCATTTTCTCTAGTAAATTCCATTGTACGCCGTACTTGAGCTCTGTAACAGTGAGGAATACTATATGTACTTTAATGTTGCAAAATTTATGTTTAATTGTTTGTCGTACGTATATGTGCATTAATTTTCTTATTTTTATTGTTATTATTATGAAGAACGTTTATTTGTGGAAAAAGAACAAGTTAAAAACGCTGACATAAGAAAAGCAATATGTACAGTAGCAATAAACAAAAAAGAAAACAAAAAATAAATAATATAAATAAAATAAATAAGTATATTGAAAAAAAAATAAGAAAAAAACAAAAATAAAATAAAAATTGAAATTTAATAAAAAAAAATAATAATAATAATATAAAAAAAAATAAATATTATAACAAAAAAAAGTTACTAATTTAATAAGTACACAAATTAAGAAAAATAAATAAATAAAATTTTAGAGAAAAATGATGATAAAATAAAATAAAAACAAAATTAAATAAATAAATAAATAAATAAAAAAAAACTATTGGAGAAAACAAATTATTTTAATAAAAATGTCTTTCTCACTGCACACCGTCTTTTTTTCATGTCAAACAAATCCAAAATTGGGAAACACTGACACAGATAATTTAGTAGCACTTTATTGTACGGATTTTAATGATTTATTTGTAGCTATCACAGAGTACTTCTTTTCGGAATATTAACACTATTAGGATCGATTACTATATCCTTATTAAGCAATGAATTCATTCAACTGCATTTATATTTGCAGCAGATACATCATAGTATGCACCGTATAAATATCATGCGCAATCACTATGCTTACAACGAAACTTGCATGCAAGGCTCAATACTAAGACAGCCTCTATCAATCGCAGCCTCTATTGGATTGCTTTTATACCTTTGTATGTACCGCCATAGTACTTTCACAGAGCACTTTATTCGGCACTAATAATTAATTGATTATTATCATTAAAAATGCATGCTCCTACCTTACTGCACTAGAACCACTCAAAACACCAACAAATCTCACTGTTAAACGCGCGAATTTACCGGCGGTTTACACTATGAAAATCAGCGAAAGTATAACGTGGGCGATAGTAGTCGAACACAGTAATAAGCAGAGTTGCCAGAAAAACTGGTGGTGGGTTACGCACTATCAAAGTTACCCGCATTATCAAAGATACCCCGTTTTACGGTACCGTAAAACGGGGTAACTTTGATAATGCGAGACTCTCAACATACTAAACGAAATAACAAAGTTCCTGTTCATCTGTTAAGCAAAACGAATGCAAAAGTAAAGAGTATTAGTATGACACTTCATGTTAAAGCTATTTCCGTTGGAATCAAGTACATTTGAGGATTTCTATGCATATATGGAAAATTTATAAGATTTTAGCAATTTTGAAATGCTCTCAAACAATCTGTTCTACGATCACTATTTGATGAAGTCATAATGAATTCGTCACTTATACTTGATAGCCTAGTTATAGTAGAACTCGAATTCGGTCTCAAAACTCTTAGCGAATACTATTTTTACAAACTGGGACCATTTTTGTAATCTAAGTCAGAAATTTCCATATGGCGTTAAACGCCTTAAGATATGCAACGCCCTACAAATGTTCTGTAATTCATTCAATTTTGTTCGCGTGATGCTCCATTATCAAAGTTACCCCAAAACAGAAAACCGACTTTCGATTATATGAAAAATTATATATCCATTAGGAATAAATCTTTTGGAAATCTATCAGCTGGAATCGATAGTTAGGATACCAGTACTTGTTTTAAAAATATGAATTAAAATTCTTTGAAACAGCATGCATAAATATTCAAGTTTTCTTCGAAAAAACTATCAAAGTTACTCCGTTTTACGGTACTCCTTTTTTATCTCTTTAGGAAATTCTATCAAACAATCGTCTGTATTTTGCTACTAAAATACTATATTTTAACTATAAATCTTACAGAAAATTGAATTCCTGAAGAAATAATCTTCAGGGATTCGTTTGACGATTTTTCCAGGAGTTCTTTCAAGAATTCATTATGACTATCTTGATGGAATTGCTCAAGAAAATCCTCTAAGAATTTCTTCTGGAATTGCTTTAAGCATTCCTACAAGGATTTATCCAGGCATTCCACCATATGACGAATGATTATTTCTGGAAATTCCTTCAGGAATTAACACAGAAAATCTTCCTGGAGGCTCTTCAGGGATTCCATTAAGTATTTATCCGAAAAAAGTCCACTTAAAATTTCTTGAGAGATTTTTCCAGAATTTTCTCCAGAGATTCTATAAAGTTGTTTGAAGAATTCCTTCAGCTATCGCTATTTAAACCATCAGTCATTTAATGATTTAATTTCTCCAGAAATTATTTATGGTTATGTTTCATCTTATCATGGTAAGGTTTTCCTCCAAAACTAAAACTGGCAAGTTTATTGACCATCCAATATCAAAATATGATCTGACAGATAGCGGAGAATAAAAATAAACAAATTGTCGACTACCAGCATCGAGCCCTCGACCTTCAGGATCTATGATATAAGATCAATATTGGTACGTTTAAAAATATGATTTTGATATTTCCGTCTGTACTGGTTACTACTGAAATAATTGAGATTATTACTCACAGTTCCTCCGTAAATTCCTCCAATAATACCTCCAAAAACTTCATCTTGGATACATCGCAAAATTTTCATGAGATTCCAGCGATTTTTCGTGGATTTTTTCTGGAAACTCGTTACAGACTTCGTTCGGTATTTTTTCCGAGTCTCCTTCCGCATTACATCACGGAATTTCACAGGAATTTTTAGAAGAATTTTTGGGCAAATTCTTAAACGTTTCTTTTAAAAATTCTTCCAGCGAGTATTTTGAGGTGTTCCTCCAGATATTTTGTCCGGAAAATCGTTATGAGATATCTTTATTTTCTCGTTCAAGCAATTCGTCTTGAGTTTTTTTTTTGTTTGCACTTTTCCAGGAATTCTTACCGGAATTTCTCCGCCTATCTGTCCAAGAATTCTTTGACTCATTTCTGCATAGATCACATCAAGAATTCCTCTAAAGATTCTTCAAAAAATGTCTCTAAATATTCTTACTGTAACCTTTTAAGAAATTCCTCCTTGAATTTGTCCAGGGACTCTAGTAGATCTTAAGTCAAGAATTCTTCCAAAATATGAATCTGAAGTTTTTTTTTTCAGGCATCATTCCGAACCCTCATCAGAAGCTTTGTCCAGTGATTCATTTATTTATTTTCATGTCGTCAATCAGAAGTAGACCATTTTGTTACAATTTTACACTTAATATTATATAGTTTGAAAACGTTATTTTCTTAATCTAGTTCGAATTTTGATATGACATAAATTTTTGTTTTAGTTCCGATTTCGTCATAGTAAAGTCAATAGTTTCGCAATGTTTATTGTAAACAGACATTATTTGATTTAAAGGCTCAAATTTGGCATAATTTGTGCGGTGATGGTTTGTATAAAAAATATTACGACTTCGCAGTTGTCTTGAAGGAGCATAAAAATTTAATTTTGATAAAAGTGTCATCGAGTCAATACGATGCGAAACTATATCGTTTACTAACGAGACCATTGCGAATTCGCGACGTTTCTTCAATGTTTGAATATTAATGAGCATGCATCGTGCTTCATAAGATGGTAGAGGTAACCTTGTCCAACCTAATTTTCGAAGTGCGAACAACAGAAATTGTTTTTGAACTGATTCTATACGATTTTCATGGGTTGATGAAAATGGTGACCAAACTATGCTACAGTATTCTAAAATTGAACGCACATAGGTTATGTATAATGTTTTTATAGTGTATGGATCGTGAAAATTATAGCTAAATCGTTTTATAAATGCTAACATCTTTTTTGCCTTGTTGATAATTGTATTATAGTGATCTATAAAAGTAACTTTGGAATCTAAAATCACTCCTAAATCTCTTATTCTTACGCATTTTTCTACTAGTTGATTCCCTAGGTAGACTGTTGTGTTAGGTATACTACGCTTTCTGCTAAAGGATATTGAATTACACTTTTTCACGTTCAATTGAAGAAGGCTTTTATTGCACCATTTGTAAAACATATCAATTTCATTTTGAAAAGTATGTATATCTTCATCGTTTACTATTTCAAGAAACAGTTTCATATCATCAGCGTATATGAGAGCTTTCACTTTTTTCAGAATGAAGGAAATGTCGTTAACGTATAAAATAAAGAATAATGGCCCTAAATGAGACCCTTGAGGAACTCCCTTTAATTGGAATAGATTTTACTCCTTTGTATCTAACTATTTGTTGGCGATTAGTAAGATAAGACTCTACCCATTTAAGAAGGTCCGGTTGAAATCCTATTTTTTCTAACTTAAAAAGCAACATTGGTATGTCAATGCGATCGAAAGCTTTACTGAAATCTGTATAGAGAGCTTCCACGTGATTACCATTATCCATGGCTGTCAAAGAATAATGAAAGAACTCCAGCAAGTTTGTGCATGTTGAGCGTCCCTTAAAATAACCATGCTGAGTATGAGTTATTCTGTTTTTAACCATATCGAATAAAATTTTATTTATTATTGCCTCGAAAATCTTTGGAATACAAGAGATAATGGCTATCCCACGATAATTACGTATGTCGGATTTTTTGCCACTTTTAAAGATCGGCACTAAAAATGAGCTTTTCCATGTTTCAGGGAAACTACCTGATTGCAGAGACATATTGTAGAGCCAAAATAGCGGAGATGCAAGTTCGATTGATAACATTTTCAAAAATACAGGTGGAATCCCGTCAGGTCCAGCACCTTTGGAGACATCTAGACTTTTTAGTGCATCTACAATATCATGTACTTTGATTTGATTGACGCAAATGTCATTTGGGATTTCCGGAAGAAATGAGAAATATTCACGATCTCGATTATTTTCCGAATAAGTAGTGTAAACGTCTTGAAAAAATGTTGCAAACAGATTGCAGCTTTCTTCAGAGTTCACACCATTTTTATCATCAAGGTGCATTTCAGATGGAAAGTTGTTAGATTTGGTTTTTGCTTTAACGTAATTAAAGAAATTTTTAGGACATGATTTCAATTCACGCTCAGTTCGTTCATTATACTCTTCAAATGCGGTATCAATGGCAAGATTTAATTGATCGCAAATATTTAAATAGTTAATTAAATTTGCATCATTTTTACATTTGTTGTATATTTTATGTGCCTTTTGCTTACGATTCTTTAAATTTTTGATTTCTCTACTAAACCATATAGGATACTTTGAGTTATGATTCCTTCTTCTTTTTATTAAGGGTATATCGTCGTGTATTATGTCGTTTAAAATTTTGTAAAACATTTTAACGGCAGATTCAACATTTTCTTCGTTTCTTAACACATTTTGCCAACTTACTTGATTGATTTTCTGTCTTATATTGTCATAATTTGCTGAACGATAATCATGAACTTCTTCAAAGTCGCAATCTTTAGGTCTGTTATTTCCATGCACGAATAAAGAAAACTCAATAGCTGTATGAAAAAGTTCGTTTTTCCATAAGGGAGTCAATGATTCTACCACACAGAAATCTTCATCAGTATTGGTCATTAAGAGATCTAAATAACAGTTCTGCTGATTTTTAACGTGGTTAATATGGTTTAGACCTAGACTTGCCGATGTATCACATATAAATTGCAAAGCCTCATTTTCTCCAAATATTGGCAGCAGGATGCTCTCGTTGTCGACGTCTGGGAAGAAATCAATATCACGTTGATTGAAATCTCCATATATATGCACTTTTGTTTCGGGAGGAAATCCGCCAATAACATGTTCAACAATATTGTAAAATTTCTCATAAACTATTTTACGAGCGTTTTTCGGCGGAAAATACACAGACACAAACACATGCGTTTCGCCTGCTATGTGTACTTTCATCCATATATGCTCAAACTCTTTGAATTTAGTGGTTTCTATGATTTCTGCACTAAACAATGTAGAAACAGCAATTAAGACTCCTCCTCCTGACTTCTTCTCAGACGTTTGACAGTCACGATCATTCCTAAAAACATCATAATTATTTCCAAAAACTTCTTCACTATTCACAGTTTCATCCCAGCTAGTTTCTGTTGCCAAAATAACTCTACTATGGATTTCTTTCATCTTAGAAGCGCTTTCCATACGGTTAAAGTTTTGGCAATAAACCAAAACTTCTGTACCTAACTGTGAAGAAGTTTTAAAAGTAGTAGAACAATCTGATTTACTTAGATTAGTTACCTCTTCATCTTGGAATTCGGTACTTGTTAAATTTGAAGATATATTTAGATCTAACACGTCATTGTTGTTTTCTTCATCTAGGGAGAGCGTCAGTTTCGTTGAAAACACGAGTACCTAGTACATCCACACGATTTGCATGATGCAGTTGATGTTGAAGGACAGCTCGGCTCCATCCAGTTTGTTGGTTGGTTGGTGGCGGGAACGTGACGTTGTTGACCATTGCAGACTGGATAGGGGTTTAGAGTTTTCCCCCTTTGGAATTGTATAGGTGGGTAGTTCGTTGGCGGTCTCGAGTATCGATCCTTTGCTACAGCCAGAAGCTCCCTGTCAAGTGGAAGGAAATTGTTTCCTTTTCGACATCTGTTTATGAACACCTTTGGTTTTTGGCTGTTGTCATGATCACACTTTCCGTTACTTCTGCCCCTGAAGTGACTGTCGTTATAGTTCATAAAGTTTGGTAAAATATTTAACGGCTTTTCTTTGTTGTTCATATTAGTATTTGTCGTGCTCTTGGAAGTGTTGAAGCTTTTCTTTGCTTTCTTCCGCTTTTGGGCCTTATCTTTGGCTTTTTGCTGTAGTGCACGGCGTTTCTGACGTTTGTCATATTCCGTCCAGTCCGAACGCCAAACTTTTTTAGTTCCAAGTAAACGCCAACCTGCGGTACCAGAGTTTAAATCAGCAGTTTCAGCCAACTCTTGTAATAGGCTTGGCGGTGACTCATTTTCCACAAATCGGGCAGTACCAATGCTAGCGTTATGTTCATTGCAATGAGCAGCCATTTCAATGGTTAGGCTGCTCAACGACTGAACCTCGGTACAGATCTTTTTCAATTCATCAGTCAGATCCACCGTTAACGCCTCAACAAAATCTTCAATATGTTGTTTTGAAGATTTCATTGAAATATCTAAAAGGCCAGTTAAATGGTTTTTTATAGCAATCAAATCGTTGCTGGGCATATCATTTGTATTTCCTGAATATTTTTCGGCCACACGCGATAATGCCGATACAGCATTTGATACGCTCGACGATGTGCTGCTGTTAATGCACAGCACCAATTCCTTGAGCTGAAGCTCAATTTGGTCAAATAATTCACCCATTGCGCTGAGCTTTTTCAGATCAGCAGCTATTCGAAGATTGGCGTCAGTTTGCGCCCTAATTGAATTAATTAGCTGCTGCTGTTGATGCAGCACTTTGCGGGTGTCAATGCCGGTTTTCAAATTATGTTGACAATCGTCACATAGAGGTACCATGTAGGACAAAATAAAACACTCTTGGTGCCGTTGTACTCCAATGCACGCCGCGTGGTAGTTTTTGGAGCAAAACTCGCACTTCCATAGGAACCGATCGTCACTGATATTACAGGTTTTCACACTACACTTCATTTTTGCCGGTCGCGCGCGATGTTTGTCAATAAAAAAAAATTAAATAAAAATAATTACGGAGCACTTAAAAAACGCGTCTACCTCCGACGAATGACTGAACTGAACTTGATTAAAGAAAAACAGGAACTTTCGCAGGTCTAAAGCAATTTCTTTCAGGGCTATATCTTCGGTTTTTCCGCAGAATTTTTGAGGAATCCATCTAGGAACCTTCCGAGATTGTTTTGGATTGCTCCAAGGAATTGGTCCAGGAGCTCTACTTTGAAGTTTTCTGAACTTTCTTGAGAAACTGTTCTGCAATGCTTATAGGTGATTCAAAAAACTCATACATAAAAATTTCTTTAAAAATCATCTGGAAGTTACACCAATGATTCCTCTATTCGACGAGAAATTACTTGAAGGAGTCCCTTGAATAATTCCTCCAGGAGTTCTTCCAGGGATTCCTTAAAGTTTTTTTTTTGCCAGACATCACAGAATTTCTTCAGGGAATTCAATTTTGTCTGAATAGTTGAAATTTTAAGCTTTCATTCCATACAAAAAGATTGGAAATCGGTTAAGCTGTTCAAAAGTTATAATTTTTTTTAAACATTACAAATCTAATGCGCTGAGACTTACAGCGTGTGCCGATAAAAAATAACTGATTTTTTATTTTCAAAAAACTATATCTCAAAAACTAAAAAACATACATCGTTGAAAATTTGACAGTATACGTAAAATTTTCTGAGCTTTCAAGAAAAAATAAGAACAGCGATAGTCCCTTTGGTCCCGAGGCCATCAAATCACGGAAAAAACGGAAATTATTGAGTTTTTTCATGTAAAAAACACAATTTTTGTGAAATTTTATATTTTTACTGAAAAGTCAAAATCTTTAGCCTTCATTTCGTCCAAAAAGATTAAAAATCGGTCGAACGGTTCAAAAGTAATACATTTTTTTTAAGTAAAAATTTTGCAAAATCGCGATTTTTCTGGTCACCCTATTTCGGAAATGGTCACCCTAATAAAAAAATCCAAAAATACGTGTATCCTTATTTCGGATAAGGAACAAAATAGCAAATTTTCATGGAATTCGGAGACCCACTAGATCGGTTTTTCATGGAATGGCTGAATATTAAAACAGTATTGTATGAAAAATGTTGAAGAGTTGCTTAAACGAGGTTAGTACTTAGCTTAGATTTTTTTTTATAGACCAAAGGAAGTCGCCTGGCAAAACTCCCTGCAGGAATCAAAAGAAGATCACGTTTTAGAATCACAGGTTGCTCCCTAGGAAGGTTTTCTAGAGGAACCCCAGAAGGAATTACTGGGAGAGTCCTCAGTCAAATTCTCGTTTCAATTCTATAAAGAACAAATTGCAGCACAACAAATTCTGCAGGACGAATGCCCAAAAACGTGATTTTTTTTCTGTTGCGTGTTAAAACGTCCTATTATTGGTATGCTGTCTTTGAAAGAAAATTTCCAAATAGATTCTACCTCATTACCCTGATAGCTTCTTCTTTTTTTGGCATTACGTCCCCACTGGGACAGAGCCTGCTTCTCAGCTTAGTGTTCTTATGAGCACTTCCACAGTTATTAACTGAAAGATTACTGTGCCAATGACCATTTTTGCATGCGTATATCGTGTGGCAGGTACGAAGATACTCTTTGCCTTGGGAAGTCGAGAAAATTTCCAACCCGAAAAGATCCTCGACCGGTGGGATTCGAACCCACGACCCTCAGCTTGGTCTTGCTGAGTAGCTGCGCGTTTACCGCTACGGCTATCTGGGCCCCAATACCCCGATAGCTATTTCCCCGAATGCCATTTCCCCGAATGCCATCACCTCGAATTGCATTACCCCTAATGTACCATTACCCCGAATGTTATTTCCCCAAATTTACAATTATCTTGACATGATGATATTGACGAAATTTCTCCATGATATTGATTGGAATTCAGGGTAATGTCATTCGGGGTGATGGGTCGTTCAGGGTAATGGCGCTCGGGTTAATGCCATTCGGGGTAATGGGATTCGTGGTAATGAGGTAGAATCTTCCAAATAATATACATCGGGTGATCAGAACATTTAGTTCGGACTCCTGCCACAGGTGGTCCTGCAAATATCAACTTTTTTATGTGCAAATATCAACAAATATGTTGTCTTCTGCAAAGTTGTAAACTAATGTAATTGAAACAAGTTTGTTCAATGCGCAAACTCTCCATCTGGCCACCTAAACGGAATACTATGAAATTTCATAGAAAGACCTCAAAATACCGTTTTATACTAATATTTTAAAAATTAACTTTTTGTGACAACAATGTTCTACAAAGTGATGTAAATAGTCAAAATACACAATTTAATGGAAGTGAATAGGGTTGTATACCGGAAACAGTTTTTTTTTTTTGAGTTAAATTTTAGTAAAGAGTGGTCACTTTTGATGGTTTTGTTGTTATCAGAGAGGCAGGTAAAACCTCCCTTTGTTCAAACTACATTATAATCAGTTGTTCATTCTTACGGTTTTACTCGTATCCATGAATATCCTAACGAGAAATATTCAATATTTTAGGAATTTCTCCAAGAGTTCAGCAAATGATTTATCAAAGTAATGCTCCAGCGATTCATGTAGGAATTTCTTTGGGGATTTCTCTACCCCTATTTATTTCGTCAAGGATTCATCCAGCAAACTTTTCAGGATTCCTCCTAGATGTTTCTTAGGGGATAACTCATGCGGTTCTTATATAAAATCCTTCGGGGATTCCACCGGTCCTTCCTTCATTCATTCATTCATTCATTCATGGTTGTGTATCGTTAGAAATTCCTCAAGGGAGTCCTCCAAGAAATTCTTTAGCAAAATATCCCTAAATTGATTCAGGGGTTACTTCAGACAGTCTACTTGGAATTTATTGAAAGATGCCTCCTGGATTTTTTCCAGAGATTTCAGCACGAATTTGTTTAAGAATTCCTTCAGAGATTAAATCAGCTATTCTTCCAGTCATATGATGATTCAATTTCTCCAAAAAAATTTCCAGGTTATGCTTCAGCAAATCTTGATAATGTTTATAATAAAAATTCCAAATGTTCCTTTAGGAATGATTCCAGAAAATTGTTCAAATTAAAGCAATTTAAAGACCTCCATCTGAAACCAAAGAAATCCCCAAAGGAAATGATGCTTCAGTGAAATTTACCAGGATTTTCTTCGTGGATTTCATCTAGAATAGTTTGATTGAGAATTCGTCAAAAAAATGCTTACTGCAGAAATTTTACAGTGCATTCCTTTAAGTTTTAATAAGAAAGAGAATTGAAAAGTATTTTTGGTAACCTTGAGTTAATCTTCTGGACAAATCCTGAAAACATCCCACCAAAAAAATTTCTTGAAGATATCCCTATACACTATTTTTTCTTTGATGGACGTCTATGATGTATCGTGTAAAAAATCAAGTATTCTGAATTTCTTGAATTGTTTCTAAATGCACTATCGGAGGTATTCAAAGTCAAATATTTTACTGGAATAATTCCTTAAATATAGATAATTAAAAATAATGATAACTAATGGTACCCCCTATTAGATCGTTTCTGGTAGCAATATGTTTGTATTACAAAATCCCTCATTGCGTGTAAAGCCGCTCACGAAATGGCCATCTCATCAATCCAGTGGAGGTTTAGACTACGATATTGAGATAACAACATATAGACGTTTATGCACTTAACCAAAGGGGGACGGACCTGGTGTAGTGGTTAGAACACACGCCTCTCACGCCGAGGACCTGGGATTGAATCCCATCCTCGAGATAGTCACTGAAAAAAAAGTTGTCGTGACGACTTCCTTCGGAAGGGAAGTAAAGCCGTTGGTCCCGAGATGAACTAGCCCATGGCTAAAAATCTCGTTAATACAGGAACACACACACACTTAACCAAATAGCGCTTTCCGCCTATTTTACTAGCGCTACGTTAAGCATAATGTCGGAAGTAATGCGCTGTAGAGAGCATCCGATGAATAACACAGCGCACTACTTCGGACATTATATTAAACGTACAGGAAAAACAGCGCCGATGAAAAAACGAAAGGCACTATTCGGTTTGGTGTCAGAGTGACTATACTTTAGAGTAATTGTATGCATGGGTCACGTGGAATTCATTTCGCAATTTCAGCTTCACTTTGTACATTCAAATACAGACATATAAAGCATTGCTCTAGACATGATGAAAAGAATCTTAAACAACGTTTTTTGATGATTTGGTTTTATTTAAAATCTAACATTCATCGGACATATTTACGGCCTTGAAACATCACGCAATGACCTGTTGACAGTCGTCAATTCTACATTTTTCTGAAAAATCTCTCCATCAGAAATATAATAAAACTGCTGAAAACTCCGGCCCCAAGCACAGCCCACACAAGTAATAAATCTTCCAAGCGTAATACATCCACCACAAACTTCCGTTCAATCGCCTTCCAATTTTCCACTCTCCGTTCACATTCATCCCACGTCCACTTTACCAGCAGTCCAGCCTCAAAAAAAGTTCTTTGAGTATAATACAATAGTTCCATCAACGGATCACTACGCATCACAATGTAGGTTCCCAGTCGCATGTCAAAATATTCCCTCAACACCTGGTATCTAACCAGTTGCTTTTGGTCTTCATAGTTTGTCAAACTCTGAACAAAAAGATCCGTTTCAGGATTCAAGCCAAAATAGGCACTCACTCCGTCTAACTTCGGTTGACCCGAGTCTTCCTCAATCGGAATGCCACTGAGCCGCTCTTCAAGTACTGTGAAGCGAATAAGCGGTTTACGAATTTTCATCACTACGCTCGAATGTACTAAATCTTCAATGGATTTGATAGCTGCACTTCTTGGCCTGTCAATCGTAAAGGACATTATTCTAGTCCCGTAAGAATGAAGAAATACAGCGATCGAAGCACCTACAAAAAATCCGATGAATTTATGCTTTTGACACAACATTAGCCACGATTTGTCTATCAGGTAAAGGACCGTAGCAATCGACAAACTCACTATCCATGCTTCCACGCTAAGGTTACAGAGCGGTATACTCTTCACGGATGAGACCTTTCCACCCGGAACAGCCACAACGTTCGCCAAAGGGAAAACCCTGAAAAACATCCGCGTCAAAACTGTTCTCTCCGCGGTAAACTCCTTAAGCGTAACCGATATGATAGCCCCACTGTCGGTCAAATGGTGTTGATAACATGCCATGAACACTTCTGCGTTTACACCGTCGCATGGGCTCTTCACGTATTGCGCTGTGCCGTTCAAAAACCTGCCGGTCCCCTCCATCCACTGTTCGTCCATCAGCGACAAAGCTCTCTCCGAAGTGTAGCGAATCGGACGTCCCTGCAGGTTTCGCAGCAGGTTCCGGAACAGCTCCCGGGGATGAACCAAATCGGTGAAGTCTTCAATCCCGCCATCAAAGCCCGTCCGGACGACCTTCATGATGCGTATTTCAACAAATGCGACTCGAGTGTACAGGGTTTTCTCCGTGAGGAACTTTGCCATCTCCTTCATGAAGCTGAGAATGGCCCCTGCGAACAGCACCAGGATTCGGGTGTGCGGGTTCAATCGCAGGAACATCGACGATATCCCCGAGGAGTCAATGGAGTAGTCCGGTTTTCGCAGGTTCATCACCATTAGCGTTGGACTGCGGGTAAGGTAGCTCCTGGCGGTGTTCGAATAGGTCATGTTGATGACGTAATGTGGAATGTGAAAAAGTCGTGGCGACTGAAGCAGTTCTACGAACCAGTTGTCGAACGGAATGCCTCCACCGATGTCGTACAGAATGCACTCGAAGCGACCCGGTTGATTGTTGAAGTGCTCGATTACGGAGAGGGCATAGTCCAGCAGGACGGGTGAGATCCAATCGGAAGTGGTAGAAGTTGCACAGAATGTTATGACCAATGTGATGCACAGTATTATTCGTGTCATGGTTGGGAATGATGTATGAGGTCCCGTGTGAATAAACTTATCTAATGGAAACTTCATTAGATTGATTGAAAAAGGGATAAAACAAAAACGGTTGAATATCTAATTGCGTAAATGTGATTTATTATTCACGGAAAAATCAATTTCACACAGCAGGTTTTGGGAAGAAAAAAGAGGGTCACATAGAATATTGCAAATAGTCAAATAGAATTTGCAGTGAATGATTTATCTTTATTGATATTGTCATTGGATTGTTTTTACTGAAACAAGAAGGCTAATCGACGAATCATTAATTGAATTTGAAGTAATCCGCAAGATGACACTAGTCTGAATTTCAAAGTTATTATTGGATGAGAGGTGTCTGTAGTGTCTGGAAGGAGGAACAGGCACAAGCCAATCTAATGGCTGGATCAGCCGAATTGCACCAGTAGCAATCCCAGCACAATTTCATCACTCGAATCACTTTACAAAACTGATGTGTCATCATCTCTTCCCGTTTGCACAGTTTTCCATTGTTACGGAAACTATAAGCCCTGCTGCTATATGGTAATTGATTTAACCTCTCGGGAAAATTGTTTTACCCTCTCGGGGGAATTGCCTTGCCATTTCGGGGGAACTGATTCACCCTCTAAGAGGAATTGATTTACCCTCTCGGGGGGAATTGTTTTACCCTCTCGGGTAAATTGATGTATCGGAGGAATTGATTTACCCTTTTGGGGGAATTACTTTAGTCTCTCGGCAAATTTGTTACATCCTCTCGGGGGAATTGTTTACCTTCTCAGGGAAATTGCTTAACCCTCTCAGAGGAATTGATTTACCCTCTCGGGGGAATAACTTTACCCTCTCGCTAAAATTGTTTTACCCTCTTGGGGAATAGCTTTACCTTCTCGGAGGAGTTGTTTTACCTTTTCGGGGTAATTGATTTACTCTCTCTGGGGAATTGCTTTATCCTTTTAGATGAACTGATTTACCCCCTAGGGGGAATTGATTCACCTTCTCCGGGGAATTACTTTTCCCTTCTCGGGGGATTTACTTTATTCTCTCGGGGGCATTAATTTACCCTCTCGGGGTAGATGATTTACACTCTCGGGGAATTGCTTAACCCTCTCGGAGGATTTGCTGTATCCTCTCGGAGGAATTGATTTACCCTCTCGGGGAAACTACTTTACCTGTACGGGAAAATTGTTTTATTCTCTCGGGGGAATTGTTTTATCCTTGTTGAGAATTGTTTAACACAAAACCAATAACCTAATGTAAATTTTAAACCAGATCTATATGCATATCCAAATCAAATCAAAAGCTGAACCCATTATCATATCAAAGCTTCATCAAAAGCAAAACCTTGAGCGAAATCCGAAGCCATAAGTTGAGCTACATTCAATGCTAAATCCAAAGCCAAATCTATAACAATTATCGAAGCAAATACATTCTGAATGCAAAAAGAACGACAGAGCCTAATTTAAAGTCTAATCGGAAGCCAAATCAAAGCCAAATACAAAGTCAAATGCAGTGCCATACTTCAATTTAGAATCAAATTCAAATTCAAACTCAAAACCAAATCCAAAGTCAAATGTCAATCCAAAACGGTAGGCAAATTTAAGTTTCATGTCAAATCCAAAGTGTGGTCCAAGTTCAATGTCATAACAAAAGCCAAATGCAGAGAAAATCCAAAGTCAAATTGGAAACCAAACGCAAATCTAAACCCAAAGCCAAATCCAAAGCTTGAGCCCAATCCAAAGTTAATGTAATTTAAATCCAAAGACAAATTCAAAACTAAATTCAAATGCAAAGCCAAATTTGAATCCAAAGCCAAATATAGATCCTAATCCAACGACAAAGTTAATGCTTAATGCAATAACAAATCGCAACGCAAAATACTAAACTAAACTCAATATCAAATTAAAAGACAATTAAAAAAAAATCAAATCTACTGATAAATATAAATCTACCGACAAATCAACAGATCAATCCATAGAAAAACTCATGGGAAAATTCACAGAAATATGAACATACTAATCTACAAACCAGTTTCAAGCAAATATCTTAAACAAACCCACAAATCTATGCGTATGCAAATCCACAGACAAACCCACAGATAGACTCACACAGAAATTCACAGACATATTCACAAACAAATTCACAGACTAATTCATAGACATATTCACAGACAAAAACATAGTTAAATTCACAGACAAATCCAAGGATAAAACAATGAAAAAATTTACAGACATATATATAGACAGATTCACAGACAGACTCACAGACAAACTCACAGACAAATTTACAAACAAATTCACATACAAATTCACAGAAAAATTCACATAGAGATTCACAGACAAATTCACTGAAAAAACCACAGACTGATTCATAGACAAATTCACAAACAAATTCACAGATAAATCCACGAAGAAATCCACAAATTTACATGCATATCCACAGACAAAATTACAGACAAACTCACACATAAATCTACAAATCTCAGAACAACACCAGAGTCAAATCCAGAACCAAATCAAAAAAAAATTAAGAGCCAAATTTAAAGCCATGAGTAGAACCAAATCTGAAGTTAAAGCCGATTCCAAATCCAAATTCAAGGCCAAGTCAGAAGCTAAGTCCACAGACAACTCAATATTCAAATCACAACATAAAATACAGACAAACCCATAAATATATCCCAATGAAAGTCAAATCCACAGACAAAGAGCATAGATTCTAGGATCAATCAATGGACAAATCCACATATCATTCCAAACACAATTTCACAGATAAATCTATTGAAAAGTCCACAGACAAATGCAAACATCCTCAGACAAGACATGTAAACCTACAAATAAATTCATGGACACATTTACAGGCAAAATTCACAGGCAAAATTCACAGGCAATCTACTAATAAATCTACAGATCCAGAGATAAATTCAAATACCAAAAGAGAAGACAAGCGCACAGAGAAATCTGCCAACAAGTTCACAGAAAAATTCATAGACATATCTAATTATGAATTCTCAGACACGTCTACAGATAAATCCATGGACAAATTTTCAGACATATTAAACAAACACATAAGCAAATCCACAGATAAATCCACTGGAAAATCTACATGGATAAATCAACAGACAAAAACATAGACAAATCGACAGAAAAATTTTCAGACCAATCCAAAACCAAATTCGAAGCCAAATCCAAACCCAAATGCAGTTATACAGCCAATTTCAAAGCTACCGTATCCAAAACCAAACCCAGAGGCAAAGACAAAAGAATAATCCTAAACCAGATCAAAATTGTGTTGCTCAATTATGGCCCTCTATTAGTTTTCAACTTCTACTCATTTCTCTCGTCGCTCACTTGCGATTCTATTTATTATATTCTTTCAATGCGTTCCTTGCTCCCTTCCACTTGGAGTAGTATCGCGTTCACCAAAAAAAGGCAATAAAATGCTCATTATGATTGGTGGATTTCTTCGGAAGAAATTCTGTAGATATCTTTGGAAGATCTCCTAGAGTAACAACTTGAGAATTCGTTTGAAGGATTAGCGGAAAAATATCTGAAATAAATTTTAGGATGGATGTGGAGAAAAAAAATGCTTGAGGAAATTACTGGAGGAAATTATTTGGAGTTTTCAAGGATTTCCTGGAGAAAATCAAGAAAATCTAGAAGAATTTTCGGAGAAACCCTTTAGGAGACCCCGAAAGTTTGTAACTATGATAATTCCTGAAACTTTTCCTCGGGGAATTTGAGACTAAATTCTTGATGAGCCTGTTGAACCCGTTATAGTCTCTGAAGGTTTGTTTAGAGCCTGTACAATTTTGCAACAGGATTCAATGCAAGCAGAATAAGGAAAATAGACTTTAGAGACCATTTCGATTAAAATAGATATTGTTGAGATCTTCCATTATATCATACACTTTTTATAGACTTGCATTAAATTAGAGACCAAGTCTTTAAAAAGAAGCCTACTACCAGTGCTGTCTTCAGAATCATTTATTGTATCAACATTTGTTATCATTCATATTAAAAAATATGAATGTATTTTATATTTATATCATTTATTAAACAAAAGTAGCAGTTTGATCTACTTGCCTTTACAACCAGTGAGGTTATTATTATTTTCTCATCTGTTTCTGTACAACAAATAGATAAACAGTTAAAATTCTATGAATTTGTGAAGTTTTTTTTTTGCACTAAAGTAACCTGGCTAATCGCAAAAGTTTTCACGAGAAACTGAAGATGCTAGAAACATGTTTCATCACGCAGAAACTCCATCAAATGTTTCGCTGGAATTTCTTCAACAATTCTCTTGAAAATACTTTTCAAAAAATCGTCATAGTTTAAATGTTTTTATGGAAACCTTATAGTGTTTTCCATGTTTCATAAGAATAAGTATGACGTTCATCAATGTTGTATGTTTATTGGGCTTATGATAAACAATTGTATTTATTTCTCAAGCTTTCTGCCGACCTTGTTTTTTTAAATCGTGGGTAGGACAATCCTTTAACTGTCCTTCCCAGGTGTCAAATTCAAAGCTAAATTCAAAGTTGAATCCTAAACCAAATACAATTTTAAAGCCAAGCAGCCCTGTCGTCGTAAAATTTGAGCTTCTTAGTCGTCCCCTTTAGAGCGGGGCGGTGCTATAGCCCAAAGGGCGCTTCTACTCTTAGGTGTCAGCCAGGGTAGACGCGTCACGCGAAGCGACGCGAAAATCCTTTGGAGTTTGACATTTCATTATTAATAATTGTTATTCCTTCCCAGGTAATTTTCGCGTCGCTTCGCGTGACGCGTCTACCCTGGCCGACACCTTAGGCGTTAATAAGAGCGTCCCATAAGAAAAATTGTCATAAATACTTCAATATGTATTCCAAACACACTAGAACCAATATGCATTTGCCCGTGTTTAGTTTGTGTTCCATTTCAAATAAAATGTGGAACGAAAGGACCAAGTACTTAAACATTGTTAAGTTAAAAAATGGTCTGAACATTCCCCACAACTTGAACTAACAGATGTACGTCTTTTTTACATGTCAATGTTATATGGAAGGTGCTCAAAATCAGAGAAATGTTTTTTAGTTTAAAAATTTATAGAATTTAGTATACATTTTCTAATTGTTCCTCAAGTTAGAAGTTCAATAAACTACATGAAACAACAACGCGTTGTAAATTGAATTAAGAGCAGGACATGCACTTTCTTGGAAGTTCACTGTCTTCTGTGTTGACGTGCTAAATTAGAATGTGATCATTTCTATTGCGGTACTCTTTCAGTATAAAATACTGCAGAGCCAAAAGTGATTTCAAATATTTTATTTTTTTTTACGGGTATGTACATCACAAACCATATATAGGAAAACAAAAAGTTTTTTGTATTCATCCCACAGAAAAAATGAAACAGCTGTATCATCGGTTTTCTTCTGACGTAACGTCTCTACAGGGGCAGATCCAAATTTCTATCTTCAAATTCGTTACGCTATTTATTTAATCAAATAATCATTTGAATCGGTGCATTGTAACTTATTTTCTATATCTTCTAGTCCTAAGAATAATCCCATAATAAAGGCTAATACGTGACCAGTGTTGACTGATATTACTGATTAAAACAACATTATGTATATTTGCTTCTGAATTTCAGAAACCGATTTGTATGAAAAATTCTCGCAACACCTGACGTTTTACAAGATAATAAACAAAATATGGTTAAAGTTCTAGTGGGTTAGGTCTCGTCTCTTTCTTGAGTTTTTATGACTCAATCATTTATAAACATGACTAAAATATTTAAAGGGCCTGCTTTTTTCCTCTGTACGGGAAATGTGATATTCTTACTAAAATTGAAATCATTTAAAACTAACCCTCTATCTGCAGCATCATTTTTTACTACAAACATTTGTTTAATTCACGATAAATTTTTAGTTTATCAATATTTTTTCAAGTTCTCAAGAATCTCAAAGCCCATATTTGTTTTAGGTTTATTTTTATAAGGCCGATACAAATATAATTTTTTAACTTTTTCCCATCAATCTTCAAACGGTCAAGAAGGGGGACAATTAAAAATAGACATTGATTTTTTTTAATAAATGTAATTAGTTAAGAAATTTTAATAAAACCTTCAAATTTTGATAAATATTTTTTCATCTGCCAAACTTGGCCTGATATTTTTCAATCGACCTGAATTGACTAAATAATGACGATGAAATGAAATGGGAAGAACAAAATCCACACAGATTCTCAAAATGGAAGAGAAGGGTGTCAGTATCAAGAGTGGATTACCTAACCGGAAAAAAATATTTTATTTGCAATGCGTATTTTGCAACACTCGTCGTGATTAATTAACATGGCGAGCATTGTTGAATAAATGTACAACTTGTTCTGTAAAAATAATCATTCTGTAACTTGTTGCATAAACTACTGATTTGTACATGAAATCGCTTGAGCTACTATTGATACACGAATTCCAGTAGTTTTCCCTCGGAGCTGCAACTAAAATCTCTCGAATGAAGCATAAAGATCGTCTCTAGAACTTTTCTTCATTTTTATATATCTATTGTAAAAACTGCTTTCATTGGTTGATCCACTATTGGAACACGACGGCAATTACTGATGCAAGGGAGCTAAATTGTTGCGATTCTTGATGCTAACCTCAGAATTCAAAACGAGCAGTGAGCTAATGGTGAAAACATATGTTTTTCTGATGAAATTAAAGATGGTGGCTAATTTTAAATTGGTAGACAAAAGTATTTCATATGTAAGCTACATCCACTAAGTTTGCTTTCTGTTTCAGGGGCTTTCCTGCAAACTGTTTAACTAGCGCCAATATGAGTTAAGCAAAAAGTCTATTCTAGCGAACTATTTCTAACAATATGTGCCGATGGTGGCCTAGTTTCAGCGAGAATTACTCAACCATAACAGACGTGACCTTTTTTTATAAAATAAGGTGCAAAGTTGTAAAATTAAATATAAAAACATCATTCTAAAGTTATTTTGAGAATTGATGCAATGCATAAAGCAAACTTGGAGAAATATATGAGTTGAATTAAAAAAAGAACTTTCATTCCCAAAAAAATTGAGGGTTATTGAAACAGGACATCTAGAAAGTTTAAACGTTTTTTTGGAAGAGGTTTTCAAACTTCAGCCATATATATTTTAGTATATTATTTTTTGCAAAAAAGTGAAGTGTTAAAGTTCAATAAGGAGTTTTTCAAATATATCGCTTAATTTGATGAATTTTCGATTATTTAATGAAGTGCAAAAAAAATGACTATTGCTTTGGATTTCAATATATTTAGTTATGATTTTGTATTGTAGTTTTGCGTTGGATTTATTAGTGGATTTTGGAATTCTGGTCGGAGTTCTGCTAAACCGAAGCAAGCGCCAAACACTCAATTTTGAGATATTTAACTTTAAAGCTGTACAGCTCGACAATTTTGACTGATATCATACAAGGCGTTAAGATGCACCTAATTTACATAGGATAAGGTCAAATATACACATTTATTATTATTTATTTAGTTAACATCTACACAGATAACACTGAATCAACAATTTCACGCCACAATACTCGGTTCGTGGCCGCATCTCTCCATCCTCGGTTCTGCCCCACGCTCGCCAAATCGATACGCACTTGATCCGCCCACCTAGCTCGCTGCGCTCCACGCCTTCTTGTACCAACCGGATCCGAAGCGAATACCATCTTTGCAGGGTTGCTGTCCGGCATTCTTGCAACATGCCCTGCCCATCGTATCCTTCCAGCTTTGGCCACCTTCTGGATACTGGGTTCGCCGTAGAGTTGGGCGAGCTCGTGGTTCATCCTTCGCCGCCACACACCGTTCTCCTGCACACCGCCGAAGATCGTCCTAAGCACCCGACGTTCGAAGACTCCAAGTGCTTGCAGGTCCTCCTCGAGCATCGTCCACGTTTCATGCCCGTAGAGGACTACCGGCCTTATGAGCGTTTTGTACATGGTACATTTGGTGCGGGCGTGAATCTTTTTTGACCGCAGCTTCTTCTGGAGGCCATAGTAGGCCCGACTTCCACTGATGATGCGCCTCCGTATTTCACGGCTAACGTTATTGTCAGCCGTCAGCAAGGATCCAAGGTAGACGAACTCGTCGACCTCCTCGAACGTATCCCCGTCTATCGTAACACTGCTACCTAGGCGAGCCCTGTCGCGCTCGGCCCCACCAGCTAGCATGTACTTTGTCTTGGCCGCATTCACCACCAGTCCAACTTTTGCTGTCTCGCGTTTCAGGCGGGTGTACAGGTCTGCCACCTTTTCAAATGTTCTGCCGACGATGTCCATATCATCCGCGAAGCAAACAAATTGACTGGATCTCGTAAAAATCGTACCCGGCTGTTAAGCCCGGCTCTCCGCATAACACCTTCTAGCGCAATATTGAACAACAGGCACGAAAGTCCATCACCTTGTCGTAGTCCCCGGTGGGATCCAAACGAACTGGAATATTCGCCTGAAACCTTCACACAATTTTGCACACCTTCCATTGTCGCTCTTATCAGTCTCGTGAGCTTCCCGGGAAAGCTGTTCTCGTCCATGATTTTCCATAGCTCTACGCGGTCGATACTGTCGTATGCCGCCTTGAAATCAATGAAAAGGTGATGCGTTGGGAACTGGTATTTACGACATTTTTGGAGGATTTGCCGTACAGTAAAGATCTGGTCCGTTGTCGATCGGCCGTCAACGAAGCCGGCTTGATAACTTCCCACGAACTCGTTTACTACGGGTGACAGACGACGGAAGATGATCTGGGATAATACTTTGTAGGCCGCATTTAGAATGGTGATCGCTCGAAAGTTCTCACAATCTAACTTGTTGCCTTTCTTGTAGATGGGGCAGATTACCCCTTCCTTCCACTCCTCCGGTAACTGTTCTGTTTCCCAGATTGTGCCTATCAGCCGGTGCAGACAAATGGCCAGCCTTTCCGGACCCATCTTTATGAGTTCAGCTCCGATACCATCCTTACCAGCAGCTTTATTGTTCTTGAGCTGGTGAATGGCATCCTTAACCTCCCTCAAAGTGGGGGCTGGTTGGTTTCCATCTTCCGCAGTACTGACGAAGGCATTTCCTCCGTTGTCCCGTCCTTCATTGCCTGTGCTCTCAGCACCATTCAGGTGATCGTCGAAGTGCTGCTTCCACCTTTCGATCACCTCACGCTCGTCCGTCAGAATGCTCCCATCCTTATCCCTGCACATCTCAGCTCGCGGCACGAAGCCGTTGCGGGATGCGTTGAGCTTCTGATAGAACCTACGCGTTTCCTGAGACCGGCACAGCTGTTCCATCTCCTCGCACTCCGTCTCCTCCAGGCGGCGTTTTTTCTCCCGAAAGAGGCGGGTCTGCTGTTGCCGTTTCCGTTTATAGCGTTCCACGTTCTGCCGGGTCCCTTGCTGCAGCATGACCACCCGCGCTGCATTCTTCTCCTCCAAAACCTCCTGGCACTCCTCGTCGAACCAATCGTTCCGTCGACTCCGTCCCACGTACCCGACGTTGCTCTCAGCTGCATCGTTGATGGCTGCTTTTACTGTTCTCCAGCAGTCCTCAAGAGGGGCTTCGTCCAGCTCACCCTCTTCCGGTAATGCAGCCTCGAGTTGCTGCGCGTATGCCGCTGCGACATCCGGTTGCTTGAGCCGCTCTAGGTCATACCGGGGCGGCCGTCGGTACCGTACGTTGTTAACGACGGAGAGTTTTGGGCGCAGTTTGACCATCACCAGATAGTGGTCAGAGTCGATGTTAGCGCCACGATAGGTCCTGACGTCGATAATGTCGGAGAAGTGCCGACCATCAATCAGAACGTGGTCGATTTGCGATTCTGTCTGCTGTGGTGATCTCTAGGTGTATCGGTATGGAAGGCTGTGCTGGAAGTAGGTGCTACGAATGGCCATATTCTTGGAGGCGGCAAAATCAATTAGTCGTAGGCCGTTTTCGTTCGTCAGCCGGTGGGCGCTGAACTTTCCAATCGTCGGTCTGAATTCCTCCTCCTGGCCAACCTGAGCGTTTAGATCTCCTATGATGATTTTGACGTCGTGGCTTGGGCAACTGTCGTACTCGCGTTCAAGCTGCGCGTAAAAAGCGTCTTTATCATCATCAGTGCTTCCGGAGTGAGGGCTGTGCACGTTTATTATGCTGAAGTTGAAGAACCGGCCTTTGATCCTCAACTTGCACATTCTCTCATTGATCGGCCACCACCCGATCACGCGCCTCTGCATATCACCCATCACTATAAAAGCTGTTCCCAGCTCATGTGTGTTGCCGCAGCTCTGGTAGATGGTATGGTTACCTCTAAACGTTTGCACCATTGATCCCTTCCAACACACTTCCTGCAACGCTACGATGCCGAATCCACGGTCCTTCAGCACGTCGGCGAGTATGCGTGTGCTCCCGATGAAGTTGAGAGATTTACAGTTCCACGTACCGAGCTTCCAATCGCTAGTCCCTTTACGTCGCTGTGGTCTTCGCCGATTGTCCCGGTTCGTATTCTCTCGTTGATTATTCGTTGCTTGATTTTTTTACGGCTGGCTTGCAGGGCCTGACACCAACCCCCTAGATTTCCGGAGGACCATTCCCCCTAAATGTTCGGAGGGCCATAGTGCGCAGTTTAGCTTAGAGTCCTTCTCTGGCACTCGGACGATGATCAGCCGCCCCTGACATGGGGAACAGACGCTGTTGTGAGCCGCTCCTAACATGGAGTACAGACGCTCAAGGTTTGCAAAAGCAAAAGCAAACCCCCCCTTCCCTGTCAGCATACGACCAAAGTTCCCACCGGGGGTTGGTTACCCGATCTTCCCTAAGGTTACTCGTACCCCGGCCAGTACCGCGAGGAGGTAGGGATAGGAGTTGCTGGGCAAGAGGCTAAGGACCGCACAAAGGGGTCTATTTTATTCCTTCAGGTACGCGAGGTACCAATGGTACGCCATGCCCAGCCATTTACCAACCAATATACACACTTACATCTCGCAAAGATCTTTGTTGAATAAAGTCAAATTGGTCGATCGATATCACACAGAGTGGTAAGATGCATCCGATCTACGTGGATTAAGATCAGAATACTCCAGGGCGTTGATAAAGATAGTAATTTTCAATTGTTCTACAGTGCGTTGAGATGCATTTTGATCTACACAAGATAAGGTCAATATACTCCAGGGCGTTGAAAAAGTTTGGAACTTTCAATTAATGTCTTACAGGGCGTTAAGATGCACTTGTACTATATAGTTAGGATAAAGTCAAATAACTCCAGGGCGATGATACAGCTTGATCGATTGATGACATACGAGGCGTTAACATGCATCTGATCTTCGTGGAATAATGTCAAATTATTCCAGGGCGTTGATAAAGCTTGGTATTTTAAATTGATGTCCTGAAGGGCGTTGAGATGCACTTGATCTATATAAGATACGGTCGAAATATTCCAGGGCGTTGATACAGCTTGGAAAATTTTGATTGATGTTCAAAGGAGCGTGAAAATGGTCCAGATCTAGGAGGGAGGCACAGATACTACACACGAAATATTGAACAACACTTTTCCAAATTGCTAGATAACCACCAACGACCATCAAGGCAGGCTTGGGAAAAATCGCTAGTTTTCTTGGAAAAAGGGCCATAGGTTTATGTGCATTTAATTTAAATTTTGATTGGAAAACAGTAAAAAGATGCGTATTAGGGCGATTAAAATTTTAAAAATGTTTGAAAATCCAATCTCCCATATGCTCCTTACCATCCTTACCATAAAAATAGTGTTCTGTGAAATTTTCAGCTTTCTAAGTGGTGATTTAAAGGTGACCCAAAGACAATGTAGGTTTATATGGAAATTACTATGGAGAAATTTTGAGATATGTTCCAATGACGCTAGTACTATAATGTTAGTACAAATTTATTATCTCATAGTAAAAACTCATTCTTCAAACTATAATAAAGAAATTTGCTGAAGAGAGAAATTCAATCAGACGGATAGCAGAAGAGATATTCATGAGTTTGTTTGTTATTATTTAGCTTAATATGGGATTATAGCCCTGCAAACATGTACAAAAATCCAAAACAAAATTGGCTCAAATGGTTTGGTTCTTCAGCAACATCCTTCATTAAGGTTTGAAGAATGAGTTTTCAAAACGGGATGATAAGTTTTTACTTACATTACAGTACTAGCGTGTTTGGAACATTTCTCAAAATTTCTCCATAGTGATTTCCATATAAATTTATATTGTCTTTGGGCCACTTTTAAATCACCACCTAGAGAGCTGAAAATTTAACAGAACACTATTTCTATGGTAAGGATGGTAAGGAGCATATGGGAGATTGGATTTCCAAACATTTTTAAAATTTGAATCGCCCTAATACGTATTTCAGTAATTTATATTCGATCAAATTAAAAGGGGCTATTGTGGCATTGCTTTTGGGTGTGCAGGAATTGATTTTCAACCGATTGTTGTCAACTTTGTTGAAATGCAAAAATATGTTTTGATCAATTACGCGCTTTTTTCATGTTTGTCCATTCTTTAAGATCTGGGCTCACAGTGACAGTTCGTGACAGCAGAATCTCGGCTCACTATGACATACATAAATTTTGTATCGGTTTCTCCCTCCCTGGTCCAGATCTCACAAAGATCTGAGTGTAATAAACTCAATTTACTTTAGGGCGTAAAGATGTAACTGATCTACGTGAAATAAGGTCAAAATACTCCAGGACGTTGATGAAGCTTTGATTTTTCAATTGATGTCCTACAGGTCATTAAGATGAACTTGACCTGCATAGGATAAAGTCAAAATACTCCAGCGTGTTGGGCGTTAATACAGCTCGGAATTTTCGATTGATGTTCTGCAGGGCGTAAAGATGCTCTAGATCTCGCAAAGATCTATGTAGAATATTCTCAAATTACTCCAGGGCGTTGATACAGCTTGATTGATTGATGTCATACAGGGGCGTTAAGATGCACTCGATACCACAGTGATTTTTTTTGCCCATTTAGTGATCGAAATAGCATAGCGCCTAAACCATTGATTTTAGAAAAAAAGTTTGTTCAGAGGAGTTTCTTGATTTGTAAAAGCGCTTCTTTTGGCACTAGCGGACAGGTGATTAAATCACCTAAAAGTGAGATAAAAAAATATTTTTTTTACCTGATTGAGATAGACGATTGGTGTCTTCAGCAAAGTTGTAGTACTTGTAAATTCAAGACACTTTGTCGAAGACACCAAATTTCTACCTCTTATAGATTACAAGATACAGCGTGTTTTTTCAAAATGGCCCCCAAAAATCAAAATTTTAATATAACTTTTTTTCAATATTTTTCACATTTTTCATGTCTTCTACAAAGTTGTTTGCCTACCAAATATACACGTTTTTGCCGAACATTTCAACTTAGTATCTCTCATGCTGAAAAAGTTATTTCAAAATAATCGATATTTTTTGGGCTTTTTTCTACTGACATCATGCGTTTGGACGCAGAATGACGCATTCTTAAAGGACTATCTTTTGGCTCTCAAATGATACTAAAAACTTTTGGCCGGGAGTGACCTTTTGATTGCTACGCACAACCTAGTGAAACTATATAATTGCATATATTAGCGATTCAAAAACCCTTCTTCTCGTTTTAATCACATTTTTTTCATATGAGGCATATTTGAACGGTTTCATTTGTTTGCAACGCAACCATTATTCGTGTCACTATCGTATAGGACGTTTTCTTCCTTACAAAATCACGCAATATACGACATAGCTTATAAAAAACCCTTTCACATTATATAAATTCGTGTGCGGTGTTGGAACAAAATGAATCGTCAATAATATGTGTGCTGACGCTTTTACAGTAAATGCACATGTCACTACTACTAATGCAGAAAAAGTTGTTGCTGATTTGACATTAAACTGTGACAGCGAGCGTCAGATAGATATAAATCAGTGGTTCAGTGCTATTATCAAATTCTGTTACTGCTCTGTTAGTGTTACAATCACAAACTCTGCGAGAACTGTTAACAATGGCTGGTACAACAAATACAGGTAGGTCGTTAGGAAGTTAGTTGTGCGGTTCCTTATTACCATATGATTTGTCATTTTGATTTGCTTGGTTGCTTCAATTTTCCGGATCCTTTCAGTGGAGCTCGATAAACGATATATTTTCAATTTGTGGGTTGATACTAAAGGCAGTTTTGAGGAAAAAAAGCGGAATGTTTTGACATACATACTAGAAGCTTGTGCTATTGATGCTGATGTCTCTCCTGGTGTTGCTTCTAAAATTGAGTATAAAGTCGAACTTGTTTGCTCCTACTTCAAAAAACGTTGGTGCAAGCATGGGCGCTCAAAGAGGAATGTTTTGAACCGTTATTTCAAATACTTTGAAAAGCCATTCAAACTTACTGAAAACATTTTGTTGACGTCGAGAAATATACCATCTGGACGTAAATCGATTCTTTTTGAGGAAAGCAGCAACATAACGAAGAGAAAGAAAACAGCTGACATCAGGAATCGCTTCCGATCGAAGGAGCTAGCATACGCTACGCAAATGAAGCTTCGAGAAGAAAGGTTGACAGATGCAGCAGCAATTATAAGAGAAGCTACTCAAACTACACCTTCCAGAGCAACCAGGATAAGGGATTCGTGGAAGCAAACTGAGAACAATCCAGTTTACGCTTATACGGATATGGAAGCTCTTGCTCTGATGGTAGACAGTGATTTATCCGTCTCGCAATATAACTCCATTCAATCAGGAGCGAAGAAAAGGAACGCAAACATTTATCCTCCGTATAACCGAGTACTGGCTGCTAAAAAGACCTGTTATCCTGCAGATGAATTCATTACGATTTCAGACACAGAGATTGAAATCAATTTGCAGCAACTACTCAATCTAACTTCCGAACGAATTGTTGAAGTGGTAGAAGAGCAATTGAACAACTTCACTGATGCCGAACTATTGGACATTGAGATGACAATCAAATATGGAATGGATGGCAGCACTGGTAATTAGGAGTATAATCAGGTTTTTGAAAATGATGATGGTTCGAAGACCGATTCAAGCATTTTTATGTCGGCACTTGTACCGATCAAAGCTGCATGGAAAGAAAAGGTCCTTTTTCAAAATCCTCGTCCGTCGTCCACACGTCTTTGTAGACCAATTCACATTCAGATGGCAACTGAAACAGCTGAACTTGCTATTCGCGAGAGAGATTATCTAGCTCGTCAGATTGAGATGCTTGAACCGACGAAGCTGGTGAAGAATGGCCGTAAGATATGTGTGAGGTACAACATGTTGTTGACCATGGTAGATGGTAAAATTTGTTCTGCATTAACAGAAACTAAAGCAGCAGCGAGATGTTATGTCTGCAAAGCAACGCCAAAGCAGATGAATAATGTTGACAAAATGTCAAATCTTCATGTTGACGAAAGCGCATTTCAATTTGGCCTAAGTATCCTCCACGCTTGGATAAGATTTTTGGAGTACTTTTTAAAAGTATCCTATCGGCTAGAAGTGAAGAAGTGGGCACCTCGAGGTGCAAATAAGGAAGCAATGCTTAAGCGGAAGGCTATGATCCAACAGCGTTTCAAGGTGGAATTAGGAATGCATGTGGATAAACCACGCGCAGGAGGAAGCGGAACATCCAATACAGGAAACGTGGCCAGACGTTTTTTTGAAAATGCCGTAGCTGTGGCTGAAATCACTGGCCTTAATCTTCCTGCCATTCAACGATGCGGTACCATATTACAGGTAATTGTGGTTAATATCATTAATGAGTAATATTTACAATTTTTGTGATATTCTTGCTCGTATGATAGGTAATGGCATCAGGACGAAAAATTAATACCGATGCATTCAGTAGTTACTGTGAAGAAACAGCCCGGTTATTGATTCGGTTGTATGAGTGGTACTACCTTCCAGCAAGTATTCATAAAATACTTTTTCATGGATCTGCAATCATGGAACACTTCTTAGTTCCGATTGGACAGCTTTCGGAAGAAGCGCAGGAAGCTAAGAACAAAGAGTGGAAGAGGTATATATTAAAAATATTGATTTTTTCAGTTTTAATTCTACAAAAAACATCTTGAAATAGATATCGGGAATTCCATACCAGAAAAATATCGCGGAAAAGTACAAATGAGGACCTTATTCATTGGTTGCTAGTTTCATCGGACCCGGTTCTAGCAGAAGCTCGAGGATGGCCAAAAAGCAAAATTAAATCTTTATCTGACGATGCTAAACTACTACTTATCAACTTACAAGGAATAATACTATCTGGTTGAGCATAATTACAAAATAAATCTGTTTTGTTGATATTTTACTAATTTTATGTATCAAATGCATAGTTTGAAATTTGTAACTCAATTTTTACATCATTAACCATTAAAATCATTGTTTATATATCACTACTTCTTGCAAAGGCCTAAAAAACCACAAATAAATGCATTTTTATAGTTTCACTAGGTTGTGCATAGCAATCAAAAGGTCACTCCCGGCCAAAAGTTTTTAGTATCATTTGAGAGCCAAAAGATAGTCCATTCAGAATCGCAAACGGTTAGGTGCGTCATTCTGCGTCCAAACGTATGATGTCAGTAGAAAAAAAGCCCAAAAAATATCGATTATTTTGAAATAACTTTTTCAGCATGAGAGATACTAAGTTGAAATGTTCGGCAAAAACGTGTATTTTTGGTAGGCAAACAAATTTGTAGAAGACATGAAAAATGTGAAAAATATTGGAAAAAAGTTATATTAAAATTTTGATTTTTGGGGGCCATTTTGAAAAAACATGCTGTATCTTGTAATCTATAAGAGGTAGAAATTTGGTGTCTTCGACAAAGTGTCTTGAATTTACAAGTACTACAACTTTGCTGAAGACACCAATCGTCTATCTTAATCAGGTAAAAAAAATATCTTTTTATCTCACTTTTAGGTGATTTAATCACCTGTCCGCTAGTGCCAAAAGAAGCGCTTTTACAAATCAAGAAACTCCTCTGAACAAACTTTTTTTCTAAAATGAATGGTTTAGGCGCTATGCTATTTCGATCACTAAATCGGCAAAAAAAATCACTGTGGATACAGGGCGTTGATACAGCTTGGAATTTAAAACTGATTCCCTACAGGGCGTTAAGATGCACAAGGTCAAATTACTCCAGGGCGTTTATTATTAAATTATTAAATGACGCCCTAAAGGACGTTCAGATGGAGCTGATCTATGTGCGACAAGGCCAAATTTTGTTAGGGCGTTGGTAAAGGTTGACAGTTTCGATTGATGTTCTACAGGGCGTTAGTTTGCACCTGATCTACATGGAAAAAGTTAAATTACTTTAGGTCGATGATACAGCTTGAATTTTCTACTGATGTCCTACAGGGGGCTAAGAAAAATCTGAGAAAAGCTCCTTAGTCGTCGACTAAGCGCGACTAAGCAGGACAACAGGGCTGAAGCCAAGGCAACATTCTAAACCTAATACAGATTCAAACTTAAAGCCAAATCCAGAGTTTAGAACATTGGCAAATCCAGTGCTATCAAGAGCGGAATCCTAATCCATACATAAAGCCTACTCTAAAACCTAATCTAAGAACAAAACCAGAGTAAACTGCAAAGTCAAATACAAAACCAAAGCCAATATTGAATCAACGGCATAATGTAATACTTAATATGAACCCAAATCATGATTTAAATCCAAAGACAAACCAAGATCCAAATTCAAATCGAAAGCCAAATCCAAAGTCAAAACCAAATATAAAAAAAAACCTTGTAAAATCCAAAACCAAATCCAGAGTTAAACCTTATCGTATACTTAATCCAATCCTTATCCATTCAAAATCAATCTATCATGTTTCTTAATTTGCGTAACTCAAATAATGAGTCTCATTTCAGCGATAGCATTAAACGAATCGAATCAAATTTCTCAAAATATTTCACAAAATAGTCACCATTCATCCACTTTTCATCTCTGGCTATGTCTGCCGTTCTTGACATTACTCGGAAAGATCAAATAGCTTGCATGCTTGTTTTGCTTCACACAGCCACCAGCAGCAACCGGAGGAGCCCATCAGACATATAAGTAGGGCCAATATGCGGCTAGACGTTCCACTTTTGTTGTGAGCTACTGCTGTTACGAAAATATTTTGCTTGTTCGATATTTATGCAAACGACCTACCTTCAGACTCGTCGATGGGGACCGGGTAAATATGACTTGCATAAACAAAATTTGATCAATAAGAGCCGAATCCTGGAAGGAACAAACAAGGATAATGTTATTGTAAGGACCTATTTTGAATGACTATATAAACAGATACGGTTATCAAATTGAGAGAAGCTCCCGGTTGGGATATCACACGGCACTATGGACCATAAATGGAAATTTCGCGACAAAATCGACCTGATAGGGTGTGGTCTATTGATTTCGTTACAGCCTCCTGTGGGATGAGCGACAAAATAAAGACCTATCGTGTACGGTTCGCGTTATGTGAGTGCCAGAAGATATTCGTGTTCAGTCGAAGATGGATTACCAACTAGTGAGCTCGTTCTATGCTAACGGTTACACTTTTTTTTTTCTGGTAACGTTACGTTTATGTAATTTTCAAACAAACTATTTATGGTTCGGCACTGTAAGTGTCGACTGGAATCCCAGGATCATTCCCACTGGAATCCCTGAATTTCCACTGGAAAAATATTTGCAATTAGCAATTTTGTAAAGGCAAGGTGTCACTTTACAGCATATATTTTCAAATATAAATTATATCGTAATCGGGTTTCTGTGTATCGTTCAACTATCATTCTACGATGTTTAAAAAATATGAGATTCAAAATGCTTCTGGTTGAAGAACTAAGTAGTTTTTCCAGAAACTTTAAAAAATCTATTTTGTCAAAGTTAAACATTATATTTTGCATAACAAAAATCTTCATTCTTCTAAAAAAAAATTGATTTCCTCCTCTATTCTATAATATTCCCTTCTATTCAATATGATAAGAACGATATAACAATATACATAGAAAACCGATTGTGATTAGATCAAAAAATTAAAAGGTATAATAAACGTAAGGTGTCCATTTCATAAAATGAACAGTCCTAAAAGTCTTAAATTTATGTTTTTATATAAGATGTGTAGAGTACACAGAATCTCAATAAAACATTTAATTTTTGTCACAAAATTCTGATTTCTAGACCATAACGCACATCATAGGGAGAAAACTCCCCCACGGGCGCTTATTGACATTTCCATTTTCTATCTAAGCGAGGTCATGTTCCATATCCACAAAATCCGGCCAGTACCAGCAGCTGCTGCAGATACCGAATGTCATCTCGATATGGAGGCAAAGCACCGGTCAGTGCAGTGGATGATGATGTGTAAAGAGCTTCTTGCTTCGGTCGTTTCTGTCCACTATCGAGTCCGAGCTCTATAAGCTGCATTCGAGCAACAGTCAGCGCTTGAAATTTCCAAGGATTAAACAGCAGGAAATTGCTGGCACCTGGCGGTGACAGGATTTTTATCCGGGGTTCCGTTGAAATTCAATTTCCATATCACGCCTCGTTTCTGTGCTTCTTCGCCATATCTAGTGCCCGGTTGGCTGTTGTTGGCTTGTTAGAAAAATGCTGCCGTACAATGAGTGCAATCCAAGATGACGACGGCGGCGGCGATCTCCACGTGCTTCGTGATGTCCTTCACACATATGGGGACCTTATCGTTTACCGGGTCGCTTGAAGTGGTTCTGCTTTTTGTCGATTTCGCTCGTTGAATGTTGGGATGTTCAGATTTTTCATAAAAGATGTCGAATACTGTCATATTACCATCTCCATTTTTTCTTAATTTTTCATATATATGTATGCATTCTAACTTGTACATTTATATGAATATCTCTTACAACGGATGAAGAATACAATGTTTAAAAATAATAAGAACGAAAAAGGAATCTAAATAAGTAATCAATTCAGTACATTAGCATCAATGCTAAGCAACAATTTGAACTACACGTACTCTGTTGCCCAAGCCAATTTAAACAAAGAAACAAAGAGTTTCGCCAATCGTGGTCATTATTTCCGGATTTTGTGGGTTTGATCAACGGATCTTGAACTCCTTCTTTGGGGCCTTCCTTAGCCGAGTGGTTAGAGTCCGCGGCTCCAAAGGAAAACCATGCTGAAGGTGTCTGGGTTCGATTCCCGGTCGGTTCAGGATCTTTTCGTAATGGAATTTTCCTTGACTTGGGCATAGACTATCATCGTAGCTGCCACACGACAAACGAATGCGAAATGGCAACTTTGACAAAGAAATCTCTCAGTTAATAACTGTGGAAGTGCTTATAAGAACACCAGTATTTGGATTTTGATCCGAATAAGCCGATCGAACCATATTCGGAGAGTGTAACAGTTCGAGAACCATAGCAGTTCGTGGCACATCGCATTCGAATGTATGAATGTAAACATTCACTCTCTCGTTTGGTACGTGGCACGAGAGCATAGGGGGAGATCCCCCAGTACCGGACAGCACCCAATACCGGACAAAGTCGAAACATTGAGAAATCATGGTCCAATCAAGATGGTGTATTAGTAGTAAAGGAAGCATTGCGTAGTAAAGGAAGTTTGCGTAGAATAACACATCCTTGAAATATGCATGCCTTTTTAAAAAAGTACAAAAGATTGAAAATTTCAAAAAATTTGATGTATTGCCTTAATTTTGACCCTATTTAGTAATTACTTTGTATATGAAAAAATACTTTGGATCACGCAAGCATATTCGAACATAATCCTAATTTGATAGTATGAATGTATTTTGTACCATAATTGGACTAAATATGGACAAATTACAATTTTGTTTAAGCACCTCCTGTCCCCCAGTTTCGGACAGCCTGATTTGTTATATGATATCTTTGTAATTATTGCACGAGTGTCTCAAAATACATTCATTTTTCATGGATTTCGTCGATCATGGTATCAAACATGCAATAAAATTAGGAAAAATGAACATTCAGTACAACGTAAAATGTGCTATTTTTCATCATATAAGAAAGAGGTTTTTGATGGACAATTTTGTCTGAATAGTTGAAATTTTAAGCTTTCATTCCATACAAAAAGATTGGAAATCGGAAAAGCTGTTCAAAAGTTATAATTTTTTTTAAACATTACAAATCAAATGCGCTGAGACCTACAGTGTGTGCCGATAAAAAATGACTGATTTTTTATTTTCAAAAAAATATATCTCAAAAACTAAAAAACATACATCGCTGACAGTATACGTAAAATTTTCTGAACTTTCAAGAAAAAATGAGAACAGCGATAGCCCCTTTGGTCCCGAGGCCTTCAAAACACGAAAAAACGGAAACTATTGAGTTTTTTCATGTAAAAAACACAATTTTTGTGAAATTTTATATTTTTCCTGAAAAGCCTTTCTTTAGCCTTCATTTCGTCCAAAAATATTGAAAATCGGTCGAACGGTTCAAAAGTTTTAATTTTTTTTTAAAAAAAAATTTTGCAAAATCGCGATTTTTCTGGTCACCCTATTTCGGAAATGGTCACCCTAATCAAAAATCCAAAAATACGTGTATCCTTATTTCGGATAAGGAACAAAATAGCAAATTTTCACGGAATTCGGAGACCCACTAGATCGGTTGTTCATAGAATGGCTGTATATATTTTGGATATAGTAATGCCAATGAATTCGCAATGTACATTATACTGACGCATCATACGGTTTATTGGTCAATTTTGAGCATAATGTGTTCTGTATGATTTTTCTGAAAATAATTTTCTTTTTCTTAAATGCCAAGTGGGTGTGTAGAAGTTTAATTGAGAGACAAGTGCAGCAGAGTTTACACGATTTTCATAGTTGCAGCCTCCCTTTAGTTCAAACTCTAACATAATTTCGTGACGATCGCAACATTTTAGATTTTCTATTGACACCCAGTATATTGCCGTAAGACGTAGTTAACGTCAAAAGAAGAATGCGCGAAGAAGCAGAAATTGTTCTGCTTCTATAGTGCACTAGCCAACCCAAAGGAATCGTGGAAGACAATATGAACGAGTTTGGTTGCCTAAGAAAGGGGTCGGCATTTTCCCAATTTTCGACAGTCTATCGTCAAAAATCAAAAGTTTTATCCATTTGAGTAAAATGTTGTACAAATTTCCGACCGATTGGTGGGAAAATATTGAAAATAGCTGCTCCGCGCAACACCGTAATTATAAAAAGGATTCCGCGAACGAAACCGTCTGAAAACCCCTGTTATAATGTTTATACAGGAATTAAAAGATAAATAGTTGGAAAGACTTTTAACGGATTCACAAAGAAATCATCAACACAATGAAAACAGGACATGGGTTCTCTCGTGGTGTAGGGGTAACGCACCCTATCTAGCGAACAGGGAGTCGTGAGTTCGATTCTCACCGATCAGACGTGTAACTTTTTCGCAGATTCCACATCTGTCCATATAATCCAATTGCAATGTATATGTAATGTTTAGTTTTACGGTAGTTGTCCTAAATTGTACTCGTGATTCCCGTGTGGGAAAAGTATTAACAATAATTATTTCATCTTATTATAAAACCACGATCAGCAGAACGTACATCCCTATTCAGTTTAAAATCTCCTGCCATCAGCAAAAACCTAATCCGTCCATACAAACGGCAATCCGATTTGTTACCATTGAAACGAGTGTCAGCTCAGTGAATGTGTGTTGCTGCGCCAATTGTGTGGGGGACCAATTGTTCTGCGGATGTGGGTTTCCGCTAACAATTTTTCAACCGGATTTAGCAGATCCAACCATCTTTCCAGCCAACAATAGAATCCGAGTGTTCGCGCCCCACACTAAACTCCCGCTAAACAATCAACTCCATTCGTTTTCCGACACTGACCGGTTTAGTTCATTATTGTTCTCCACGTCGATATGCCCGAAGGTGGGGGTCCAATGGCTTATCTATGAGTTATGAGCGATTTTTCGAAGCTCTAAACGGTTGTCTCCTTTTTGTCGTTTTAGCGAACGTGTCTTCTGGTGCTATCGGTGCTGGCCGCGCTGGTGGCCGGTGTTGATGTGTCCTCACAGCAATCGAATGGACAGAAGCCACAGGCCGTGCAAAAGGTCACCGATTCGTCGTCGTCGTCATCGGATTCGGATGGCGCTGTCGGGAAAGCGATTATCGCCGGTTTGGATAAGGCGCAGAACAAAAGGGGAGCTCCGGTCATTCCAACAACGATTGTCGGTAAGTGAGAGGATGCTGTTTTACGGTTTCTGCTCTAATTTACAGTGACGCAATTCCATTTTCGTACCGAGCACTGTTTCCAATGACAAACTGTATTCATTTGCTTAAATCTTTGGAGTAATGGAAAAGTATTGAGTTTGTGTCAATAATTGACCCAATTCCATATTAGTACACCTAACAAAAATGATACGTACAACATTCAAAACTATTTTTTAATGGACTAGATGGTTGCTTAATTTCTTCGTTGTGTTATTTAGATGTAGTAGAGCACATTTGGAAAATTTCTAAGCGGACATTTTTGAAACTTAAGTAAATATAAGAAAAAATACACTTTTTCAATGTTTTTTGCTAAAATATTCGGTAAGTCTATTGTTCGACTAATTTTTTTTTTTTCAACATTACGTCCTTAAGAATGATTACCTCGAATATTGCACAAGTTTCAAACAATTATAATCAGTTTTAGAGTAACTAGGAGTGGATATCGACAACTTATACTTTTGGATCTTAGGTAATATAACTTTTATAACAAATCCAAAACCAAAATTTTTAATGAATTTCTCTCAGTTTGGCTCCCAAATTGATATACATTATACATAATTAATATTTATATCAAAATATTGCGTTATTATTATTTTTAAATTTTATTTTACTACCAAACATGGTTTCAGAGATTTATAGAATATATATTATTGCCGTAACCGCAACGCAAACGCTATTGAAAATGATGAAAACAGTAGGATATATTCTATTAATAAATATATCAATGCTCTTTGCTCATCCGAGTTATTTTGTATGTTTCTTACAAAATTCATAAAACGCAAAATAGGGGGCTAGTTTGAATATAATTTGAACATTAATTCTAAGATAATTGAATATTGCGATAACATCAATTATGTGGAGGTTTGTACAGTGTTTTTTAGGGTACTTTATTGTAAAACGAAGTTCGTAGTTCAAATTCTTTTTACAGACAAGTTCAAAATTAACCATTAGGGTAAGTGTTCCCTTAGTTGTGGGTGTTCCTATAGTTGCGGTAGTGCCGTTTTCGCTGATTTTATTACATTAGCCACAGACCCGACACTGCCAATCGACGTATTGGCTTGTTGTACACGGAATAGTTGAAAAGAGCGTTCAAGTGCGTTGCTATAAAGCTGATGAAATATCACTGAAATTGCTAAAACTTGTCTTGCTTGTATCAATAGTTGCGGTAAAGTGTTCTTATAGTCTTATTCTACTTTCTGGCGTTACGTCCCAACTGAGACAAAGCCTGCTTCTCAGATTTGTGTTCTTATGAGCACTTCCACAGTTATTAACTGAGAGCTTTCTTTGCCGATTGACCATTTTTGCATGTGTATATCGTGTGGCAGGTACGATGATACTCTATGCCCTGGGAATCGAGAAAATTTCCTTTACGAAAAGATCCTCGACCAGTGGGATTCGAACCCACGACCCTCAGCATGGTCATGCTGAATTGCTGCGCGTTTACCGCTACGGCTATCTGGGCCCCTTATAGTGTTCTTATAGTGGAGGATCCCATAAGAAAACAACGTATACCGCAACTATAGGAACACAACTTAAAAATATACCGCAACTAAAGGAACAGTGTACCAATAGTGGAGGTATTATTTTTCACTGACATGCCGTGGATTACTGCGATGAAATCATTTTTCTCATAAAGTTAATAGTCGTAACTTTAACATGTACATTCATTGCGCTTCTTGAATTTAGGCGGTTAAATTAAGTTCAATCGTGCTTAGTACCTCCACTAATGGTACATCTACCCTACCTGTTGTTTAGAATGAATTTGGTTTATATTGATTAAAAAAATCATTTAAGAAGAGTTTTGAAGTTATGGCACAACAATTTTCTGAACTCATAAGTGATAAATTTCATATATGTCCGCTAATAAATTGTCCAAATGTACTTCACTACATCTGACCATCATAATAAAGCACTTCAGCAATCAAATAGAGCTTTTAAATTTAGTTTTGAATGTTGTACGTTGGAATTTTGATAGGTGTACGAATATGGAATTGGGTGAATTTTAGACATAGATTCAATACTTTTCCATTAATCCAAAGATAAATGTAAATGGAAACATTCTGTGATTCTCAAATAACAGATGACACCTATTGCCTTCAATTTGGATGAAGTATTTTAAACTCAATGCATCATTTAATAGTTTTTTACTAACCCTATGGGAAAACAATATCCTGTACGAATATGAAATTGGGCCACTGTAGATTTTGAAAAGTACATTAAGGTGATTATAAAAAGAAGCCAAACGTTGAATTATCAAGTGCACAAGACGAGAGAATCTGACAACAGTTCGCGTTGAAAACCAATCAAATTGCTTGCTTGCTGATGGTGACCCACGAGGAGCGCTGTTTGGTTCTCAAATCTTGTGCTCTTGAAAGTTTGAGGTGTGGCTTCGTTCTATAATCACCTTAACGCCTTCGCTATCTCTGTGTATTGATGCGACTCTATGACGTTATCCCGAATGCCTCTACCATTAGCACGAATGTTACATAGCCCCGAAATCATGAGAGAGTTGTATTAACTACGTCATACAAAATTTGGTCATTTCCACCCCCCTTCCTACTTCCCATACGACACATTTATGTACGAAGACTCTGAAAATTTTTAATGGCTCGCAACGTTTCCCTGAATCCCGCTCCTCCCTCGTAAATCTTGACGTAGCTTGGTATCATAATATTTGTATGGTTTTTTGTGAGCATCATTAAGTTAATTGAATTAATTATCATGCAACTCTATATGTACCAGTATTTTGTGTGTGTGTGTATTGTTTTAATAAATTGTGGTAAAATATTATAAGTTTGGCAACACATTTTCTTTTTTTGAGGAAAAAAAAGCTATGATGACTTTTGGCAAAATTTGATAACGTTACATTTTGTTTTATTTCAATATAATTTGGTATTTGAAAAATTCTATAGTGGACTATCTACAAAAGGAACACCAACCCTTTAGCCGCTATTGTTTTGCTAAATGAAATTCAAAATTGTAGCACTTACAGTATCGGACATGAAAAATGCACCAAAGCCGATTTCCCATACAAAAAAGTCAACTTCAGATAGCTATATCTCCGCCGTTTCTCAGCAAATTCGTTTCATTTTTTATGTAACTACCTACAAAATGCCTCAATTTTTGAAAAATATAATAAAAGTTGTGAAAAAACTATCGATTAAAAACTTACAGATAGGTTGAATTTTGACATAAAAATGCACCAAGACACAAAGTGATGTAGCAGAAAAACTACGCGTCGTAGCATTTTGGTGTCTTCAGCGAATTTGATCATTGAGTGACAAGAACCAAAGGCGCTGAAGACACTACAAGGATACGGTGCATAGTTTTTTTAATACATCACTTTTCATCTTGGTGCATTTCTTATGTCAAAATTCAACCTACCTGTAACTTTTAAACCAATAGGTTTCATACAACTTTCACAACTTCACAGAAAAAATGAAAAGAATCGGTTGAGAAACGGCGGAGATATAGCTCTCTGAAGTTGACCATTTTGTATGGGAAAACGGCTTTGGTGCATTTTATATGTCCGATATTGTACATACTGCCGTCACAGAGAACAGACATGGAGGCTCGAACAAAATTTCATCCAAACCATGTGTAAATGATCGAATCAACCATCAGCGCCACCAACGCAGACAGCCCGACATACAAACTCGTTTCGACAACACGATATCACTAGTGAACGTCAAAATGCATTATCACACAAAGCGACGCTAGCGACAAGTGGCAATTTTTGATATCGACACTTGCGCCAAAGTGTAAAAAGCGGCAAATTTGTAGCGTTCTTAATATAACGACAGCGCCGCGTAACAGGAGCATAACGACATACTTTATACCAGTACAATGCTTCACACATGCTGATAAGAAAAGATGAACGTCTGTTCTCTGTGCTGCCGTTCTACGTATGTGTAAGGTTTACATAGAATTTGGGACAAGTAGAATAGGTCAATTTCAAATGTTTGTTTTCGTCAGCTTACTTGGTTACTTGTACGGTTAAAATTTGATTAAATTCTACTTGACGTATTTCTTTCATTTTTGCATTTAGAAAACCTGAACACCCCTTATTTTAAAGGTGTGTGTGTGTAGAATTTTGCTGCTTTTTAGATTTTGAAATTCGCTCTTCAGTTGTCCAATTGCCGTTCAAACAAGAAGAGTAGCGTATCAAAACTTTGCTCGCGCATCGCGAAAATCGAAGCTACTTGCACACCAAGTTAGCAAAATCGCTAAAAGATGCCAAATCAACCGTTTCAAATGTAGGGTAACTCGGTGTTATACGCCCCATCCAGGCAATACGCCCCTCCTCGATATTTAACGAACCAGATTCAATATGAAATTGAAAATGACTGAGAATCCTTACAATTCATGAGACTGTCTCACTATGAAAATTTGATAGTTATAACGCGCAGCAAAACAGAGATAATGCAAACAGTATCAAAAGTCGAATTTCGATGTAATTTTTCACGTAGTGTTTTTAAGCATTTTTTGAGTCAAATACCACAACATCAAAGCAACCAATTGTAAAACGTAGACTCTTGAACTAATGAACGAATATCATTAGTTAGAATGACCAAAAAGAGTGGAAATTCACTGAAATATTCGTTTTTCAACATCTTCTCATCCCTGGGCAATATGCCCCATCACGGGCCGGATGATATGCCCCACTCTTGATGCCATCTATTCCCGAGCAAGATCTTTAGCAGTTTTTCAGCGTGCATAAGCAGCTGACAGTCCTGGGGCATATAACCCCTGTGTTGTGGGGCATACTGTCCATTTGTCATGGGGCGTACTATCCGTTTGTTGTGGGGCATATTATACTGATACTAGGGCATATTGCCCAGGCTTTTTTTGAAGTGCGTGATTCAGATGATTGAAAAAAAGATGTTATTTTCAGATAATTAAATAGATGTTGCGGAAAAGCTTACATTTTTTTAACAACTAGTAAGATAATGGTCCTATAGAAGTGCTTTTTTCATTAGAGATAGTGCTTTTGACCGAGATATATCCATTTTTGCTTAAGGGGGGGCATATTATACCGAGTTACCCTAATTATAGTGTTTTGGGATCGTTTGTCGACAGCCAGAAAGCCTGGATTGGGGGGAAATCGAAAAACGGAAACCGCTGCATCGACAAAGAGAGTGCCGATGGTTTCAAGCGGAACCTTAACCTCTCTCTCCGAGATGCCGCAAATAAGCCGGGTGTGGCATCTAAAACCGTGCATCGATCCAAAAAACGAGTCGGACTGTCGACTTACAAGAAAGTATTGGTTCCAAATCGCAATGATATGCGAAAAGAAACACTGTTGTTCCGTACGGATTTGGCATCTTGTCATTACGGTACAAAACCATGGAGTGGTACGTCGCCAACAACGCGCAGGTGGTTCCCAAGGACAAGAACCCACTCAACACTCAAGCTCCGCCCAGTTGAGAAATATTGGGCTATTGTCAAGCAAAACCTAGAGAAAAAAAACTGCTAGTGACAAGAAGCAGTTAAAGGCAACTTGGCGTTCTGCGGCGAAGAAGGTGGACAAGATGGCTGTACAAAATCTGACGACACGGGTTAAGCGAAAGGCCCGGCAATTCGAATTCGGAAAAGCAGAAGCGTAATTGAATATTTTTCTGATTTTTATACTATTTGAACTTGAAAAAGAAATTAATTTTATTAATGAACGATTTCACCAATTAACAAGTATTTTCCCTTGACAAAATTTTGACCGCATCACACTTTAATACTGAAAAACATGGAAATCCAGGTTTTCTGCGTGTTTTCGCCCATACAAAATGCAAGAAAAAGATTTTACCAAAACAATATTTAAAAAAAATGAATTATGGAAAAATAGCCCAAATACTGATCGCTGGCGATGAAAAATTCTTTCTATTTTGTTAAACCGCTATTTCAGACATAGCGTATCACAGGTTACAATTTATCTTGTGAAAATCCGAATGTAGTTAGGCAGCGTCTATTTATAACGTAACGCTAAAATTGGAAATTTTTCAACCCCGACCCTTTCTATGAAGGGATGAAGGGAATGCTTTTTGTAGGAAAGATTCGAACTTGTTGTATGAGCCGTAACGCTTGAACCTATTCCCCTCTTCCCATAGGCAATATGAAATTTGTGGACGGTGCTTTTAGAATGGTACAAAATATCACAAAAGTGTGTCAATGATCTAGAGTATCAGAGTTTGGCTAAGAAAATTTTATTTAGCAATTGGACTATAGCAATTTTTTTAAATGAAAATAAAGCCGGAACAAATTACCCCCCCCCCTTCAAATTTTTAAAAGTCAGAGGGGGGAAAATGTTTTATTTTCATATAGGTTTCCACTATTTTTCGTGGTTTTTGCTAGTTTTGTATTTCATCCTTGCGATATTACATGGGGTGTTATTGTTTTATTATTCCTAAATCTTTTTGTTGATGCCAAAAGGTTTGGAATATTTCTTGAACGTTTTTTTAGAATTGTATTTACGCCATTTTCATTGTAACAGCGTAGCCTTAGAGAATAGAATACTTTGGTGATTCACATGAATTATCATTTCTATAAAGCTTCAAAAAACATCTTGCCAAATCAATACAGCATTGGTTCTTAACATTTATGTGAATACATGTTTTCCTAGGGGATTCTTCTTCTTCTGGATATATAAATATTGAAAGTGTAATAATCATCCACAAGCTGCATATCAAATAAGTTACCATACCTTGTCTTCATTGTGATGTGTAAACGTTTTCAATCTATTTTTCTTTAAAGAATATAACCATATTTATGGGGAAAATTGCTTCATAAATATAAAAACTGAATCTATATTAATAAAAATGAAATGGTGTTTGTATGTCACGAAATGGCTCACGAACGGGGCAACGGATTTGAATGATTCTTCCTCCATTTTGTTCGTCAAGGGTTCCGACGTGTTTGTGTGTATAAAAGTTCCAGGAAGTTCACCGGGAAAGTAGGAAAAACGGGACTGAACGGAACTGTCATTTTGTATGGGACTGTTCATAGCGGTTTTTAACAGCCTACTTGATGGCAAGACGAAGTTTGCCGGGACCACTAGAACAGGGTGATTACTTTTTTCTGTCAGTAAAATAAGTAATCATAGAAAAAAGATGGTTGTATGAATTTTTATTACCAGTGCATATCCAGTTCTGGACATCTATAACATTTGCCTTCACTATACATAGATAACAGATTTATTTTTTTACATTAATTTCCAGCCACATGCGTTGTTTCAGAAGCATTACAGTTAACACGCACGTTATTCAGAAGCATATATTTTAACCAAAAAAGATATATTTTTTTCGATAAAATTGTCAATAATCACTCTTATGCTATTCCCTAGTAAGTCTAAAAGATTGTTGTTACATGCTGTTTCAATCAGACAAACTTTTCAGCGGAGTTTAGTCAAAAATACATATCTGTGGAAAACATGCGTGCCAGGTGCAATGCCTTTAAAACAACATATATGACTAAAAACCAAGGTAAATGAAAAAAGATTTAATCTTTACATTGTCAAAACAAACTTTATAGATGTACAAAACAGGATGTACACTGCAAATCAAAATTCATACATACATCTTTTATCTACGATCATTTACTTTACTGACAGGAATTAGTAATCACCCTGTATAGAATAAATGTCATCAATGCTGCTTTTCAGGACACATTATCTCACGTTCGCTAAGGTTTGCAAAGAACATTGCACAAGTGGGCATAGAAGGGCAATATTTCTCACATTGCCAATTTTCTTCAATTTTATTCAAGACTATGAAAATATTTTTACAACCAGAATAATATTACGTACATGTTCTATTTAAATTAAAACAATCTTAGTTCAATTTCACAGTGTTCTTAATATTGTAATCAGTTTGAACACAATTCGAAGTTTGCTTTTGTTGATTTTATCAATTTTATCGATCAATGTTATGAAAAAATGACGTGATAACAGTTCAAAACATTTTGATTGGCGGATATATGTTGCGAACACATTGTTATGCAGCATGTGAGAAAAAAAATGATAAATTTACCTGAATTTTCATTTTATTATATATTGCCCCACCCCCCTCGTCACATATTAATGTGAAATGACAAAAGGAGATTTTAAGATTTGTTCCGATCTATACTAAATTGGCTCAGTAATGTTTTATGGTGCTTAGCCTAAGCAACAGTTAATTGGTAATGACTTTTGCAGAATATTTTTGCATGTAGCCATTGGAAACATTTGAACAAGATTAACGGTTTTTCAGTTCCTCATCAACATATTTAAAATTAACGGTTTTGCTAATTACGTCCTAAAAACGGGCATAGCTGAAATTATTGTCAATCTATTCCTTTGAAACTCTTCCCAGAGATCACAAATAACTAGACAAACCTACTCTGAATCAAGTTTTGATGGTATATTTTTCCGATAATAAAGGTTAATGAAGCTCCGTTCAAATAACTTAGATTTTATTTGTATTTGAAGACTTATACCATGAAATGGGCGTACACGTAACCTCAAAATGGGCTCTATTTTTTAACATGCAACTTCACCATAAAAACGATTTGATGGAATTTATTTTCTGACGTTAACGGTCTGTTTATAAGTCTTCAACTCAAATAACCAAGCAGCACTTCGATTCGCCATGCGTGCCCTATGTTAGCCGTATAATAGCCCTATGAGCCTAAAAAGGGTATAAGCGGACTAGTTGTTACATGAGGAATTCAAATGTAGACAGAGTAACACGCTTTTGCTATAAGCCTATAAAGGAAATCAGAAATATTTTGAAGGGTTTTTTGTCTGCTGTAATTATCAGAAGTTGATACATTGTTAGTTTGATTATTTATAAATTTTGAAATCAATGACGGATCCTGCCCCCTTAGAGAAGATGTGCAATAAAGTAATTGATCATATTTTCAATTTGATGAACGTTAGATACTTTTAGAGCGTGATGAGCTCCCTCCAAGAATGCATGAGAAAATTCGCTGTCTTTCGTTCTTGTTTCATGAAACTTGTAAATGAAGACCTGCTTTTAGTTGCTGGATATTTTTTTTATACATGACGGATAATTTAAGAGAATGGTAAGCTCCATCCAAAATGCTTTATTTGTGTTATTTGTGATAGAACATACCTGCAATATATTAATAGAGTTTTTTCAGGTTTGATGCATGGTAGATACTTTTGGAGCATGATCAATTCTATATAAGAATTTTGGACAGACCGATATGTGTATATATTTTGACCATTTTCGACACAATCAAATGGAAATGGCCAAATTATAAACGCTTAACGCTCTGTCCAAAATACATTAAACACCCTATCCATTATGTTCTCTTATTCAGCGATAAAGTTTAATTGGAATTCAAAATCAACTGGAAGCGTATGAAGTAAGAAGAAATTAACCACATAGAAAGCAGCGGTCCGAAATAAAGTAATATAATGAAAGTTATAGGGGAAGGGGTGGTAAAATGAACACCCTAAGGAAATCATTGTGTTTCTAATAGAAAAACGAGGAATTAGTATAGTTCTATCCCACAACATCAAAAATAGGGATGTTATCTATAGCAGTGACATGAATAGACCATTTCCGTGAAATTTTTTTATTGGCTGATATGCTATCTGTCAATTTACTGAACAAACTCTCCTAAGGAATCGATATGTTTTGAAGCCTCTAACTATTGGAAAACAATGAAAAACTGGCGGCACATTAGTTTGCCCCTCGGTCCCCTACAATTTATTTCTCTCCGATTTTTATGTGACCCCTTTTTTCTCCTATGATTTTTTTCTCCACATCGTGGTGAATATTTGATCAGCTGGTTCGGATCAATCATGACAGATAGAAGCGATCATAGGGACCTCACGGAAAATTCTCCATCTCTGTCCCTCTTCCATTAACCTCCATAAGCCATTTTACGAGACGTTTCGGAACAGCAGATCGCTGAAGCGGCATCAATTGACAGGAGACCTATGGGATTAAATCCAGCGTGATTTTTAACAACGCCTCATCTTACTAAACGAGGACATGGAGAAAATGGTAAAAAAAGATCTAAAAATGTTCGTTACTGCAACATTACACCTAGATATTGTATAAGCTATCTCTTGTTCACCTATATTTCACATAAAAAGGCATGTTTGTGATCAGAAATATTTTAATATTTTTTCTCCATTTATGTTTTTGCCTGTATGAAAAGCTACGCTAGAAATGCGCACAGTCATCAGCCACCATCATCGCGAAAACTGACGACGATGATTGAAAAGTCTCAGGTCTCCTGTCATTTGACCTGCTTCGTAAAATGGCTCATTGACTGTCCTGCTCTTGACGTTCCTTCCGGAATCATTTGTTTTTGTTTATATGGAGTTGACATTCACTGCGGTAAATGTTGATATATTTATAAGGAGATCTAAGCTTGTGTCAGGCGCACAACGATCTACCTTTATTTATGTTTTCATCTGCTCAAAATATGGATTTTTGTCATAATCTGATCAAAAGAAGCAGCTTCACCGAGAGGAAAGAAGATGAGAAGCTGCTTTCTGTGCAGTCACCACTTTGGTAATATTTTTTGGATGCCGTTTTGGTTTGATCACGACGAAACGTTTCACAACCACCATCTCCTTCCCCTGGGGCTGCTGAGGTGCTCCTTGAATATAAAAAAAGTCCTGCTCTCTTCTGGTTTTATGGTCGACCGGGGGCTGGCGATGAGGGTTTCACCGCGTAGCAGCATAATGTATTCGAAGCTGTTTCATCCCAACTGGAAATCCGGAAGACTGCAAGAAGTCCTCGATTAGCACATCCACCATTTAGTTTGGATTCCCCTAGCATCCGTGGGTATCAAGTGACCAGAACCAGACATTTTTTGAGAAATCTTCGTCCCTTCCACAATTTTGGGTGGGGAGCAGAACCCTTTTTATGAACTATAGTGGTAGTGGAGCACCGCAGCGGCTGCAGGCGGGGTGATGAAGAGGATATTTATTGCGGTTGTGAATAATTTCGTGGTGGCGGAGGACCATCAGATTGGTAGAACTGACCTTTTAGGAACCCCTATGCAGGGCTGTCACATATACAGATTTATCTGTATTACACAGATTTTCTTATTCTGACACAGATTCAATTTGTATGGAACACAGATTTTCTTTCAACAATTTTTGTATGGACACAGATTTTTTTGTATGGAGCACAGATTTTCAAACCTGGTGGATATAGATTTTCTATCAAATCATCTGGCAGCTCTGCCCCTATGAGAGGAGTATATTTAACGGGGAAGCGCTCATGGTTCTGGTAAATAAACGGGGAAGCGGCCTGATGGTTCCGGCGACCGTTTGACCACATAAATACTTCTGAGCTTGCGACAGATTTCTCCGCAATGTTCTGCATTTATTCGGGTGTCGAAGATAATAGACGCGTGTCAATATTTCTCTCTTTTATTCATTTCCTGTGCTTATGCAGAGCGAATAGTGACGTAACTATTTGCTCAGGATAAACATAGCGGAAGAATAAAAGAGATAACTAGTGGCACGAATCCATGATCTTTGGACCTGACTTGATTCAGAACATGGATTTCTCCGTTCCTGCCGTGAGTCCGATTTGACACTGACATGTCATTATGTCTACAAACACTCAACGCAGGGGTGAGGTGGAAATGTGTGGAAAAATCTCCTATTTGTACACCCACAGGGTTGAAACAACTGTGCCGCACGACAGTTTCCACATAAAAAAGTGGTGAATATTCAAGTTTTCAAAAAAAATATAACAAAATAAGGAGTTCATATAAACTGTTTCTAAAAGCGTCAATACTCATGAAAAATAATCGGCTTTCGTAGCAAAATATAAAAATAGGGGGTAAGATCTGACGGAAATGGTCTATTCAGACTAAAATAGCTGAATTATCACATATTTTTGGCGCTAGCAAAAAACGGTGTAAATGTTCATTTTACCTGCACTATGTGGGTAAAATGAACAGCTGTTGGTGGTAAAATGAACATCATGAAAAAATTGTGAGCAAAACAAATATTTCTGAAAATTTTTATTGCCTTACCGAAAATATATCTATTAATAAATGTAACCCATTTAAAAAAATCCTAAAGGTATCAGATTTGACATCATATGACAACGATATTCACCTCACTGAAAAACCTCAAGTCTTCCGAGCTGAAAATTAAGTCAGTTCTAATTTTAAAACGTGGATTTCTAGAATCTTGGTTTTCGTTGATGTTTTCACTTTAAATGACTTACGTATCAACTTGAACACTCCGATTTATGCTCTAAATCGTCCGAGCGTGATTAAAATTCATCGAATTTTTGTTTTTCCTTGGTAAAATGCATGGTGTTCATTTTACCACCACTTCCCCTAGAACATCATATATTTGGGTGCAGAGATATTTGGGAACTTCCATGTTTCACTTTGGAATGGGAGATTTTTTTCGGCCGAAATGTCTGAACTTTGCAATTAGAAACAATGGTTACGGCGTAACATAAAATTTAGTTCATCATCTTGTACAAAATTCCGTCCGAGGTCACAATTAATTATACAATTCAATTTTTGATCAAGTTTTGGTGATATACTTCTTTTGACGGTGAATGAAAATTCGTTTAAATATTTCTGCTTTCTGGCATTCCCTTTATGTGCATGATTGACCGCTGAATTTTAAATGTAATATTTTTGCTGCACATAAAAAAATAACTGGCGATCACAGATTTGATGGAGATTTTTCTGATGATATGAAATGACCCGGGGAGCATCGTGGTTAAGTTTCCTTCGTGCACACCAGCAAATAAAGTTGAAAATCCCCCGTTCCTGTTGTCCATGAATAGTTTATCTGAAATGTGATTACGTATAATGAAGAGTGGTGAAATAAACATTCAGAAGCAAACAGTCTCCGGGCGATAGTGTCTGATGTATTTGTGTATTTTCATCTTCCATCCCAAACAGGAACCCCCCAGCATGCGTACATAAATCAACCGGTGGCCGCAGCAGGATCGCTTGCCGGAGCATCTGTTGGGCAGGTGGCCTACACATCCTACGGGCATCCCCACTTCCACAACCAGGCCGGGGCCATCAGCGGTAGCGCCACTTTGAACGCCGGAGGGCATCAGCAGCATCTGGTGCAGCAAAGTGGAGCAGCAGCTGTCGCAGCACCTCAGGTAATGTTTGTGTATGCCTTCGTGTCTCTTCGGTGTTTGTTGGGGGTTTGAATGTGTGTACCGAGGTCCAGAAAGATAAATAAGCTTGTGGCACAGAGAAACAGACCTAACACTTAGAACAAATCGCGATCAAAATCATAGTCGCGAAAACATGTACGCCCAATGCTAAAACTACTGTAGGTGGACGATGGACCAACAGGTGGCGGTAGTGTGTAAACGTCAAACACGAACAAAAACGACGCGAGCGCTGTGGGTGGTCGATTGACCACCTTCCATATATTCGAATCGAACGTTAAAAAGTTAGTCGATGGACAGCAGTGAGAGTGTGACGTCTGTTTGTCTGTGCTTGTGGTATGTTGTTTTGAATGGAGCTTGTGGTTTGAGGTTTTAGGATTTTTCGGATGGATCTGCGTGGATGTCATAAACGAGTACGGTTTTGCATTAGGGAAACAGGAATGCATTGAACGAGTTGTAGAATTTACCTCATATTGATAACTCATTTTGAATTAAAAACTCTTCAGCAAATATTATACATTGTTCCTTAAGTTTTATTTTCTCTCTAAAATGTTTCTCAGTTATAAGACAGAAGAATCAGCATGAGACTTTGACGGGGTTGGTACTCCAATGGCTATACAGATAAAAAAAAGTTTTTGCTTCAATCAAAAGATATAAAACTCTAGAATGGAATCTTGCACAATTTTGGTATTCAAAATTTCTTACGCTTTTATGGTGTTGAAATTTCCGGAACAACGTATAACACCATTATTCGACATTTCATATATGCATTCATTCATATATGCATTCAAAAATAAAAATATTAAATCTGAAAACAAAGCATCAATATTAAAAATGATTCTGATGATGAATGGTGAATGATCAAATGGTCTGATTAATGTTGTAATCTCGGGGTCTTTCTTAGCTGAGTGGTTAGAGTCCGCAGCTACAAATCACAGTCATGCTGAAGGGGTATGGGTTCGATTCCCGGTCGGTCCAAGATCTTTTCGTATTGGAAATTTCCTTGACTTCCCTGGGAATAGAGTATCATCGTATTTGCTATGTCTGAATTAGACGATTATAAAAATCTAATGTACATCGGATTTTTTCTTACTAGAGATCAGTATTCGGTTTATTTTTTCATAATCGGGAGGTTTTAAAATATTCTATCAGTGAATTTTTTTTCCATACATTTTGTATGGGCTCAATGGTGTTGAAATACGAGGTTTTCATGGGTTTAAGTATAAAAAATAGCTAAATTGTGTAAAAAATCAAAATTTTCCCGATATAATATTTTAAAACTTTCCGATTATGAAAATATAACCCAAATACTGCACTCCAGCGAGAAAAAATCCAATGTTCATTCGGTTTTTATAATCCTCTGGTTCAGACTTGCCATACGATATACGAATGCAAAAATGGCAACTTTGGCAAGAAAAGCTCTCAGTTATTAACTGTGGAAGAACTAATAAGAATACTAAGCTGAGAAACAGGCTTTGTCACAGTGAGGAAGTAATTCCATGAAGAAGAAGAAGAAGATTACCTCAGTATTTATTTTAGTATTGAATAATTTCCTAGGCGCCAGTTCTTCAAGTTTTTGTATGAAGCAATGGTTTCTTTGAGCTCTAGCAACTTAAGTATCAACTAATCCATATCCGACTGTTTTTTCTAACCTTCTTTTGTGTTGCTATATTCTCATAAAGTTCAAATTTACTCTGAAACAGCTTGACGGCTAGTATAGTTTTGAAACCTTCTGGGAATACGTTAATGGTGTACATTGTGAAAAACATCATCAGCTGCTGACTGCCCGTTGGACCGTACCAGATCGCAACTCACCCAACTCATGTCCTTTTATGTAGTAATCAAAGCCGTTCTTTGCACGTCGGCATCACCACCGAAAACAAGTCATGTTCAAATCATGATGATGTTCGTCCTCCGTTCACTTTCCGGGTAAGCACTAAAAAATCCCACCAACATCGCTCGGCTTCACGGCGCAAAATATTTGCCAGTTCCATGAACTAGATTATACTCTACACGCTTAAACAAAGTTACACAAAATAGAGCTCTTCTGACCCAACACATCAGGTGTGCAATATTAACACATGTTGAAAAATCTGATCTTTCTTGAAAAGTATATGATACACAAAGAAACCTCGCCATATTTAGCATTGCTGAGCGTCGTGAATTATTAGAAAATTAAGAAGAAATCAGCACTAATTGATTTTTCAAGATGTGTGAAAATAACGTACTAGGGGGCCCAGATAGCCGTAGCGGTAAACGCGCAGCTATTCAGCAAGACCAAGCTGAGGGTCGTGGGTTCGAATCCCACCGGTCGAGGATCTTTTCGGGTTGGAAATTTTCTCGACTTCCCAGGGCATAGAGTATCTTCGTATCTGCCACACGATATACACATGCAAAAATGGTCATTGGCATAGTAAGCTCTCAGTTAATAACTGTGGAAGTGCTCATAAGAACACTAAGCTGAGAAGCAGGCTCTGTCCCAGTGGGGACGTAACGCCAGAAAGAAGAAGAAGAAGAAGATGTGTTGGTCCAGAAAAGCCTGGTTTTGTGTAGCTTTAATTTAAAGAGTATTCACTAGCACTAAAAACCATTCCAACACGCCAAACGCTGACCGGCTGCTCACAGTATATGATGCTTGAGTTTATATTAACGAAGAATTTCGGCGGATGGTGCACTTCTCTGTATGAACGAACCTAGGGTGGAATCCATGCAGGAAACTAAGTAATTTTTTCTCTGAGTTATGTCTAGATTTCCCGTGGCGGAAACGCCCGATAGCAGGCTATGTTTGCGGTAACCATGAACGAAATCGGGGCCATCATCAGAGCTGATAGGTACACTTCAACACGCGATGGTAAAAAAAAAAAAAATCGGATATGATTCAATAGGATGTGGTTTAATGTGGGAAAAAATGATATGGGGCCATCATCAGAGCTGATAGGTACACTTCAACACGCGATGGTCAAAAAAAAAAAAATCGGATATGATTCAATAGGATGTGGTTTAATGTGGGAAAAAATGATATGGCAATCGACGTTTGATGATGCACTTGCCATCTTTGTGGGCGTTGAAAAGCCTACAAGTGAGTACGCTCAGTATAAGAGATATAGATAGTGGTTTTTCGATTGTTCTATGCCCTAAGAGCATTCCGAAAAGCGAAACTTTTTTTCAATCCAAAATGATTTTAGATGGGAGGCTCGAATAGCTCACCAAAATTGAATATTATGTCGTGGTTCGGAGATGCTAGATCAATATATTTTTGTGATCATCTTTAAAAATGTATCAATAAGCCTCCAACGCTTTAGGGCAATGCTAAACTGAAAAGTGCTGAATTCCAATTATTCCTCGTTTGATAATAAATCTTTGCTAAATTCATATTTGACTTTCAAATATTGAAATTAAATGAGTCACTCAGAGCCATAAGAGTTGTTCTTCATGATAGTTTAGCGTGATAAGACTGTTTTGTGTTCGTAATTTGAAAGCCCATTTTTCACTAATGATAAAAAATATGAGTTTTCTTCAAGCTTCAACGAAAGTTTGTCAAACAAAATCCACTGAATTATGGGCAAGATTCTCACAAAATTATGAGCGCCATTTTCCCATTCTGGAAAGAGTTCAAAAAAAAATCCTTAAAGTTTAGAAAGATTTCTTTAAAAATCTTGGGCAGGATTCACATAATTCTAGGCAGGCTTGATAGAAACTCCTCTGCGATGCAAAGAGGAGGCGATATTGCCGTTTTTCTAAGGAGAACAGATCCTCAAGCGATTCGAGTGAGAGAGCAAAAAAAAATGCGAGGGGTTTTACTGGCACTCTCTCTCTCTCTTATTGCGATGCTCACCTTTACTCACGCTTCGAAAGCGATAGCAATCTTTTTTGATGCAATTTCATTCTGGTGTGTTTTGTGCTGCTTCTTGCTCGCTCAATTTTCTTTGCCTCTCTGCTTAGCATTTTTTAGCTCTTTCGCAAAGAGGCAAAAGCATCTCACTGCTCTAGACTATGTCACCGTACTCTGATGATGTTGAGTAGGTATCAAGCCTGATTCTAGGTGAGGTTCTGATACCATTCCGAACAGAGTTCATGATAAATCCTAAACAAGAATTTCAATTATTCCTGATTATGATTACAAAATAAATTTTGGTCAATATTCTGACAGAATTCAGTGCACAATTTTAACAGAATCCTGCAAGTTATTCTCATATAATTTTAGGCATGATTTTCGTAAAATTTTGAGCTGCATTCGCTTAAATTTCAAAATACGATTTCAGTACAGTTCTAGTCAACACTATCAAACCTATTTGGATTTCTGACAGAATTTTGAGTAGGTTTCTCGTAACATGTTGGACCACATTTCTCATAAAATTCAGAGCACGAGTCTTGGAAAAGACTGGACTGGATGGCATTATTCTGAGGATAGTTCTTACTGAATCTTCGATGAGGTGATTAGCAGGAAGTATCGTTTTTCAATTTTTCGAGAAAAAAAGCTACTTTAAAAAAATGAATTGAAATCAATATTTTTTGGGCACGAAGGCAAAAAAATGTTTTTGTTTGTTTTGTTCTTGATGAGTCACAATACTTTAAATTTGCGTTATCCAAAAAATTCATGTCTATATACAATATATGACAAACATTTTTACAATAGGTTCATTTAATTTAAAAATGCTTTTAATAAACGTAATTTTTTTAACATTGCTCTCTAGACGAAATTTTTATTTGTGAATGGGTTTTGGCAAAGTGATCCAGAAAACAAGTTTACGCAGAGAGATACATTTTGAGCAAGCATTGCATTTCATCTCATCATTCGATCATCTGAGCAAGATACGGATCAAATAATAAGATATTATCTTAGAGCTCTTTGATCGATTTTTGAACTGCATCTTTGACTCACTTGAGTCAAGATGAAATCTTCTCATCTGAGTAATCCGTGCATCAAAAAGCCTAAATAGAAACATTACAAACAGCCCGGTGTCTAAACAGAATTGTAAATCATCTGTTGGATATTAATCAACGGAAGTAAGGCTCAAGAATCCATCATTCAATCATCAGCAATCATCAAAAATGAAAAACCAGTTTTTTCGTTCAATTTCAAAGATATCCTCATGAAAATCTATCACTACATTACAGATATCAAGTGCAATGCAATGATAGATTCTTATAAACATTTCTTCGGTTTTGAGCAAAAAAAAAACTGGTTTTGAAATCTCGCAAAACGATGATGGTTATTTTCCTCGTAAGTAGATGATTCGTACTTCGAGGAAATCAATTATAATTTTTCATATATTTATAGGTTATATTTATGGTTCCATTGTTTTGCGACTATACTCTTGATATGTTTTATTTCTGTCGGGCCACAAACGCAACTTATAAGCAGAAGAATCAAGTAATAGAGCGTTTTCGTAGAAACACTTTATATCAACCATAATGAACGATAAAGAAATTACATATAATTGAATCAATTTGGATTATCATTATTGTTAAAAATAAATATGTTCAAGGAAATGGAAGATTGCTTCATTAGGCATTGAAATAAAATAAGTCGAGACAGATATCAGTTTTTCGTTAAGCACACCACAATTCAGAAAAGCCTAAATAAAATTTCATAAAAGATCTTGTGAGATGTGTCCCAAGAAGCTGTACGCTTCTTGGTACGCTTTTCTTGTTAAAGAGGAATTCATTTTTAAGGAATTCTTCCTCTTTGGACAGAAAGTCCAAACAATACGAGTTTAGCCTACATTTCACCACCAAAAAAAGCAGCGAAAATCTAAACTCCCATTTGAGGGGTGTTTCAGATTTACTAGTTTTTTGAAGTATAACGACAACATGTGGGTAGAAAGAATCGCAAGAGTGTAAAACGCAAGTGCTGATTGGAATTATTTAAAATAACAATGGCAGTACATATTGCTCTTTATGGAACTTCAATAGCAGACTATGAAACACAGCCGAGTGAAATATATGTATACTGCTTATATTCGCATAGTCGTCGTAAGTGCCACTGACGTTTTTTGTATATTTTCATGGTAAACGACAAATAACGAATGGTTAAAGAATGTTCCTATGCATTCATGTAGATAAGGATAAGAACAAACGTCCTATCGATTACAAAACATAGTATTTTCATTCATACGCTGAATCATGTAGTAAAAATGCTACAGTTGTCAATGGCGTTTACATCGACCATGCGAACATAGACAGAATAGCCGTATAATCAAATTTAAAACAGAAATTAACCCAGATGTCACCAAACAAGCGCCAAGATCATCATCAGATAGAGAGATGACATCATATCAAAGCGCTCTTGGATTGCTGATAATATCCCTTCACCTTCTAAAGATGATCAAAGTGATCAGATGAGTTTGCAATGCGTGATTTTGAGCTTTAAGCCTGATTTGCTACTGAAAAGGAATCGCTAAAGAAATTTCTCGCCGATTCCTTGCAGAAATTTTCTACAGCTACTCCCATTTGAACTTACAGTTCTTTTCAATTGCGTACTGCGATCAGAAAAAAGCGCATTCTTGATCGATTCCTTGCAGAAATTTCTGATGCATCAAGATAGGCCGAGAAATTACTTGTCCGCAGTGAATCAGGCTTTCGAATGAAACATTAGACGAGAACGTTCTTCCACAAAGTTGTTTGTATTAGTTAAGCCCTTTGTTTGGTGTTATTGAAAATTAGGGTGGACCACATTTTCAAAGAAGTTGTGTAACTTACTTTCTTATTTGTAGAAATCATATTATATATGCTTCAGCAAAGTTGTAGACCATTCAATTTCAAGCAACTTTGCAAAAAAAGGTTTTTTTTTTGTATCTCTTAAATTGACCGATTAAGAGTTTTTTTCCTACAGTGATATAGGGTGGTCCGAACAAAAGGGGTTTGGTGGCTCTAGCGTTTCAAATATCTCTTAAAAGTAGTCTATGAAACGCTTTTAGAACTTTAAAAAATGCGAATTTTGGTGAATGCAGAACCTCGCTGTCTCCTTCCGTTTAGGAGTTATTGTGATTGTGGATATCTCTGATTGGGGCAAACTTGAGAGAGAGAGAGGAAACAGCTAGATTAGAATGCCAGCTCTTAAAAGTCAAGGGAACCTGTCACCAACTGTCACTGGAAAACCAACACATTCAGAGGACAGAATGTGTAAAAGCGTCAAAATTCAAAACGTTGTGGTTTGACGAACTGCTATTGATTTTTTGTATCTATATCCTAATAGTGAACAACATGAAGTAAATATGATTTTGACCAAAATAAGTTCATCTGACCGTTGTGCACTACCCAAGAATTGAAAAAAGAAGTCAAAGAAGGCAAAACATACCAGCGTCAGTGAGCTGTCTCCTCTCTCTTTTGACGGCATTCGAAAGACAAAATAAAATTGTATATTGTAACAAAAAATTACTGATGTGTTATTTTTGTTACTCTAATAAAACGCCTTGCAAAACAACTAATATTCATCACAAAATTTTCAATAACTTTTGAACTAAAAAAGATATCATATTTTTACAAGTAAACTTGCGTTTTGTTAAGTTCTAAAAATTCTTTGTTTTTAGATTCTCGTTCATAGCGACTTTGACGAGAAATTAATATCAAAAACACTAGAATTGAAAAATGTATTTTTGTTGAACCACCGTACCATGATAAGTCAAATTTTGAGCTGCAGAAAACTTCTTTTAGCAAAGTTGATCAAAATTTGATGCTCTACTACTTTGCTTTTTTGTCTTAAAATAAATTTTCATGCTCAAAATGCAAAATAATAAAACAAATACATACCATGGAAATCTTCAAAATAGTTTTATAGCCCTATCTTCCTTATTTCAGGTTTCTCGTCAAAGTATTCTATGAGCGACTTCTAGAACTTAACAAAACGCAAAATATTGATGATATATGTTTTAATTCAAAAGTTATTGAAGTTTTTCTGCTGAAAATCCTTTGTTCTTCAGGGCATTTAGCAAGAGTTACAAAAAAAAAACACATCTGTATTTTTATACATAATATACAATTTTATGTTGTCTTATGAATGCCGTCAAACTATATTTTTTTGTTTTCCCGAATCAGAAATATTCACAGTCAAAGCAGGCACGTTTTTGTGAGAAAAACAACAAAAAATCCCAAACGGAAGGATATAGCGATTTTCTTCACTCACCAAATTACGCAACTACTTTGATGAGATATTTGAATTGAAAACAATAGATTCAGAAAACCAGTTTTGTTTGGACCACCCTATGCCACAGTAGGAAAATAGCTCTTAATCGGTCAATTCAAGAGATACAAAAAAAAACTGTTTTTTTGCAAAGTTGTTTGAAATTGACTGGTCTATAATTTATCTGAAGCATGTATAATATAATTTCTACAAATAAGAAAGTCAGTTGCATCATTTTATGAAAACGTGGATCACCCCACGAAACAAAGGGCCTGTTTCTTTCCGCTTAAAACTGATTCCTGGACCACTGTGAACTGATCCTTGCGAAACATTTTTATTGATTTCCTAATCATTTTTTTTTTTCAAAAAGCTATGATAAGTTTTTCTTTTTCGTCTATAATGAGCCAAATTATTAAAAACCGTGCCTGATAATCTTCGATTAAGATTACACTTTGCACATGTTCTCATTATGAGCATGAGCATGAGCATGAGCATGAGCATAAATGACCGTACAATTCGTAGTTGCTACTCCGTGATTGACCAGAACAATCGAAGTTGCACAGGGATTTAGTGGATGGGGCTTGGGATTAGCTTACCATTCATCAATGTGCACAAATCGAGAGCTCAAACTTAAGAAGTCAATAACGGCGCCGGCCACGTCCTTACGGTCATCGGGGAAGGGAAGGAATGTTAGTTAGACAACCATTGGTTTTAGAGACCGAAGAATCTTCTGCATCTCCATAGTTGTCATGGAAAGGATATTGGGTTAGTGGGATAAGGTAAGGATCTGGGAGTCATCTTTAGTTGATGATGCGATCCTTGATATATTCACGCCTGACCGGATTCGCGATATTATTTGATAAATGAATTGTATGCCGAACAAATGTCCATCGTTCGCCCCCGCAAGAGCAAGCAACGCGACCAAAGGATCAAACACTACTAACTCACTTTGCACATGTTCTCATTATGGTAGAGTAAGTGTTGTCCATAGAAAATTCTGCATTTTAAATCAAGAAAAACTTTTGAAAAAGGCATCTAAGTTGTTGCATGCAAATTGTAGCTCCAAACCTGTTGGTTTTAAAGAATAAGGTTCTATAAGGAGATTCAGGTGAATCGTTTGGGCAAGCAAGACAAAATAAATAAAGAAAACATATTTTGTATTTTATCATGAAAAATTTAAAAATATAACTTTAATTAAGGTTACACAAAACTTCGTTTTTGATACATTTTAAATTTTTATCATGGAATCTTGATTGACCGGCGACCCTATTTTAAGTTCTTCAAACATCCCATGGACCCCGAAAAATGGATGTTCTTGATAGCAGTCACTGCTGTAATCTATGACAGATAATGTACGAATACTGCTACGATTCTCTGTTGTCCACTAAACTCACTAAAAATGTAGTCAGGAGCCTACCAAACTTAAGGGCCTAATAAGGAACTCGAGAATGGATCCCATCCAATACTAATTTTGTGGGTCAGGTAGTTGGGAAGGTCTCAACTCGCACAAATATTTTTTCAATGATATTTACAACAGGGCGATGCAGATTTTTTTGAGAATCGTTCGAAAGGGGTTTCATAAGTTTTGAAAGATTTTGCTTATAGATTCGAGAAAGTGTTACCAATGGTGAAAACATTAAGAATTTCTAATTTCCTGAAACTCGCTGACAGTTTCAAAAAAATTCTGGTGAAATTGGTCAAGTATTAAGCATAAAGTTAGGAATTTTCTCTGAAACCCTTAGAAATGGTGCTAGTTACAATTTCAAATCTATACTGAAAAAAATATTCAAGCAAGTTGATGAAGTAAAATTAAGGTGAATTATTGATACTACAATACTGGTTTGATTTTATAGCCTTTTTTTGCGAAGAACTTTAAACTGTCATCGTTTCATAGTCCAATTTTTTCTAAATCTTTTTAATCCTGTTCAAGTCCCTATGAATGTGCATAACATAGGAGAAAAATAAAATACATAAATTCTTAATAATGTTCGAATCCTCTGAGCAGAATCTCAATAAAGAAACTTAAAAGTATATGGAGTACCGTTTACCTTTTAATTCCGCTCCTAAATGCTTATCTTTGACAGATACGCGTATTTCGACTACCAATTGCAGTCTTCTTCAGTGTCAGTTACTCGTATCCACAATGGATACGAGTAACTGACACTGAAGAAGACTGCAAGTTGTAGTCGAAATACGCGTATCTGTCAAAGATAAGCATTTAGGAGCGGAATTAAAAGGTAAACGGTACTCCATATACTTTTAAGTTTCTCTATACATAAATTATTTAAACTTTAATGAAATACGATTTAAAAAAGGGGTGTCAAAATCAGGTCATATTTCAAAACATAAAACAAAAGTTTAGTATGTTAATTGAAATTAAATTACAATTTTAAAATTTTCGCAGTATAAAAAATCCACCACACATTTTTTTTCTTGAAGCTCAAACTGTTCACTACAACTTCTCCGTACAACATTTTTTCTCTAAAGTCAAAAGTTTTGGAGCTTGTAGTTTTCAAATTCAAATTCCAAACCAAGCTCGTAGACTAGTTTCAAAAGTTTTGAAATGAAATTCGTCTCTGTGATTTCGAAAGTATAAACGAAAATATATACACAAAATTATGTTTATTTTTTGTCAAATTTGGCCAGTGAATATTTCCAAACAGAAAAAGAAGGGTCGATTACACTCAAGATTTTTTTTAACAAAAATTGAGCATGAGCATGAGCATTGATGACCATAAAATTCGTAGTTGCTATTCCGTGATTGACCACACTAATTGAAATTGTACAGGGAACCAGCATATGTAGCTTGGGAGTAGCATCCCATCTTCAATGTACATTTTCGAGGACTCTAAACTTAGTGATGTCAATAACGGCAGCGGCCACGTCCTTATAGTAATCGGGGAAGGGAAAAAATGTTAATGTGACATCAATTGTTAGTAAAGACCGTGTATACCTCTGCATCTTCATGGTTGTCACGGGAGGGAGTTTTATTAGTGGGAGGGTTAAAAATCTACATGATCAGGATTTACCTTGGTAAGTGATGCGATTCATGTAACCAATCTAGTTATCTATCAATGCATAGGAATCTTAAACGTCGAACTATTCATAGGCTTGAATTCCGTAATTTTATTAAACATGAATAAGCGCTTATGCCGACGAGTTCACCAGTTGGTAATCCATCTGACGACGGCGTCAACACGCATAAGCTTGGATATAAAATAACTCCGATGGCGCACAAATGAAGTGCTAACCAAAGAAAAAAAAAATCGAGAAAAAAAACAAAATCGAGGAAAAAAAACACTTCAACCGCGCGAAAAAAGAATCGAACAACTTGGGCCTTCGCAAAGCACTGTCCGAGCGAATGAAATCAACCGAAAAAACTCTCCAAGCGCCCGAAAAACTAATTGTACAGCATGGTCCTTCGCAAAGCACTTAACAGTGAACGTGTTTATGCAAGATCAAAATTCTTGATAACCCTTACAAATATTTAACTGAAAAAACTTCAAAAATTGCTTGTATTTCAAATAATTTGTAATTGAGCAAACATTAAATTCGATGACATGTAGATTATTCGGAAGATCTTTGGTATTAGTGCACATGTCTGGGCAGAAACGTAATTTTCTCATAACACTTCAACATTTTTTACTTAGAAACCAACAAAACCTTTTTTTTTTCATTCGGTTTCCATATAAATGAACGTTTAAAGACATGACACCGTCCTTCGTAATAAATTTGATTTTAATAATCCAGTTAACATATTTGAGGGAAATAGATTGAGGTCTGAGTTCTAAACACATGAAGATTTTATTGAACTGTCTGTCACCTCCTTGAGACGTGATGCCAAAAATAATGAGAAGAAAAACGGACTGCTTCACAAATAGATTCTCCATAAGGACTCTTATCTGCATTGATCGACTTCTCTTCATTGTTGCTCTATTTGTATTAATGCTGACAACTGGTTAAAAAACATGATAATAAAAATCTTCGAGAGCAAGATATACCATGATTTTTTTCTAATTGGGCAAAGTTTTGAGCGAAGGAGTGAGCCTATTAAGAAAAATCGATCATGTCAGTTAAACCCTTATGAGTGATTCCAAGCAACAGCACCAAAATTTGGTAAATTTTTTAATTCATTTTTTTCTATTGAGCTGAAACTTTGCACAGTTTTCCAGTTCCATCTAAATCGTCATTTTCCGATATCAAATCTTCAAGTTGAGTCACGACTAACTTTTCAAAAGGGTGTATGTGAAAATGGTTCAAAAATATTCAAAAAGCTGCACAGCAAAAACGGTTCGTTCGATTGTTAGACAACTAAAGAAACAAAGTTAGACAACTAAATAAAGATTCCAAAAAAATACAAACAGTTAAAAATTTTTTTTTTTTTGCATTAAAAACATAATTTTTGACAAAAAAAAACTCAAATATCTCAAAACCCTATCGGAATACCAACGTAATTTTTTGAGGGAAAACGGTCCATTATATTAGCTATCTACCATAAAAATTTGGTGATGGTAAACCAATAAACAAAAAAGTTATGACATTTCAAACATGTCACAATTTTCACATTTAGTAGAAAAAAAAAATTTTTTTTCGGTGTAAATTATTACGGGAACCGCAGTTTGTTGCTGATTTTATTGTTAAGGGCCTTGCGTGAATTAAACAAGTCGTTTTCATGTATTCATTAGTATTATGTATATTATATGTATAAATATTATGTATATGTATAAATATTATATGTATATGTATATATGTATAAATTAAAATGAATTAACAGATTACACGAAAATATTTTTTTTTTACCAGGATATTTTTTTAGAGTATGATCGATGAGTTTCTAAATGTTATATATAAACTTTAAAAGTTTTGGATTTGGGTATGCGTTATGAGATCATGAAAACATTTTATTAATACTTATTTATTTATCTATTGTTATTCATTTTTTTTACAATATCGAACACTTTTGCATCATTATCAGTACAGTTCGAGTATAGTTTTGCTTTAATTTTATTTTCTGACAATGGAATGAAACAGTGAAATTTTTGGGTTCCTTGGATCGTTTTCGCGTTATTATATTGCTCGCTGAGCTCTGATGCCGTTAATTCGTACTCTTCAGTAGTAGTAAAACAAAATGATAATTTTGTTAAATCTTCTTCTTTTCTGCGATTCGCCCAATCAAATAGTTCTTTTGCAGTTTTAATTGGATGCTCACGTTCTTTGGCTAAACTTGCTCTTGTGGCCATGCGCTTTATGGTTCCTCCAATAGCATTACAAGGACCTTTGCCATGTGACGTAGCAAAGAAATGCCATTCTGCATCAATTCCGTGCTTTGATTTAAGTTGACATAGGCTCGAAAAATTCTTACGGTTTTTGTACTGCGATGCTGCTCCATCAGACATGAAATATATCTTTCTGATTTCTTTATCCTTATCAACGCGTAAAAAGTTAATCATTTTGGCAATGAACAAATTTACAGATACTGAGTCGTGTCTTAAATCTTCGGAAATTACAATAAAACTAAAATGTTCAATTTGCGTACTTCCATTGAAATAAATAACGAATGGATGAATTGTAGCTTGTTGTACGTTCCAGTGATGGGACTGCACTTCATCTTGCAATACAAAGCTATAGTTTTCAGAAAAATCACATATGTATGTATGTATGTATGTAGGTAGCCACCAATCCTTGCTTGAGTCTTGCTCTGCATGCGGCTCCACTCAACAGTAAGGTCAAATTTTATTACCAATCTGCATTCAACATATCGCTGTATGAAGGGCCAAAAGGGGGGTGGCGGACCCGTAAGTAGAAACACTTACGCGAAACCCGCGGGAAATAGAGAATCTCCTTCCAGCCATATGATCCAACAGATTGAGTATTAGAATTTGCAATACTTGTCAAGCTTTCCACGGAAAGGTTTGTTATAAGAAGGGCGCGTCAAATCTTTTACAACTGTTGGAGAGAAAAGTACTAGACGCGAACGACTAACACTTTTCCTCCTGACTCCGATTGGCACTCCACTTCATTGTCCAGTTGTAAATTCAATGATGCCCTGATGCTCCCTCCCTCCCCAAAACATGATAAATTCAATAATAGTGATATGTTATATAGTAGAGCAGATTATAATATATAGAATAAAATGAAAATAAAATGGTAGTAGCAATAAAATATGACGCAGTAAAACAGCATCTGAATGCATGCAGTATTATATCGGCCGACATATAATTTTCTTTTGAATATTTGTCCTACTGATGATATTATGCTGGTCGAGGGAAGAATGATAAAAATAAACTAATAATTTGAATAAAAATAAAAAATCAGCGATTCGTTAATAAAGTTTCCAGTTTCATCAAAAACAAAATTCCAGCTTCCATATGTTTAGGGAGGACAAACAAAATAATATTACATCCGACGCTTCTTTTCATTCGCTGTAGCCTACTGTAGTAAACAAGGACAATTACATTAAAGTCATTTTTAAGTAGGAGCATGTAGTGCAAGGATGTTACGGCACATTCCCCTAGACTCCGGCTGACACCCTACTACATCGTCCATATGTGACTTCTCTGATGTCCTAATGCACCCTCTCAAAACCCAGCATATAATAAATGAAATAATTATAATAAAATATATAAAATGGAATTTATAATTGTATATGATATGAATATAGATGTTTCAGAATTTCCATTCTTTAAATGTGATAAATATAACCTTATTAGGTAGTCTCCAAAATAAGGACGAATTACAATTTCCGGAATAGAACGACATGCTGAAATATTAATAGCAGTGATTATTTTAGTATCTCCGATGACTCCATGATGCTTCTGGAAATTATGACAATGAATTAGTATAACAAACCAATTTTAAATAAGTAGTTCGTGCACCTCCACTGGACTAGTAGCTAAAAGGAATTAAAATTATCTGTTATTTTATGAGCCAAAGGAAATATTTGTATATCTATTTATTACCTATGAACAGTAGATATTGTACAACGCTACACAATATTACATAAAATAATATTACAAACTAGTCCCTTGTATGAAACGACAACACTGTTGTTACTGATGTTACTTTCGTGCAACATCACTTCATATCCAAATTTCCCAATTTGGCGAATTATTGTTCCAAAGATCTCGTACAATGAACTACAATATAATCATGATACGTACATCCTACGTTTTGTTTTTAACTCTTGTCGTACCTAAGAGAAAAACACAGCTTCAATTTTAACACTATTTAAATGCTCACACCTTCCTGCTGCCGCCCCTACATTTTTTTTATATATAGAGAGAAGAAATTATGATATATAACTTAATTAATAACTTAATGTAGCTTTAGTCTGTTTGCAGCTCCAACATCGATCCATCGATTGTTCCTACTTTGTTCTCTATAAATTTAATAGAATTGAAATTTAATTTATTGGAATTTGGAATTCCACATACTAGTGCCAATAGAATGTTATGTTATGTAAAGGTCAGTATACTCTGTAGTTCCATCAGGTTAAACTGCAATAGATGTATAATTTACTGTTCATTGCTCTAAAAAAGACGAATATGTATTCTTACCAGTATCTCCATCAGTTAATCGCGACTAAAATTATACATACTTGTTTATCTTAACATTTATTTTATGATTATAAATACAGACAAATGAAAGCATGCTTGGATACTAGTAATACCTATATAAAAAAGGAATATTGTATACTATTTGTATTGAAATGATTATGCCTATGCGATCACAGACAATTTAAAGCGATTTTTCCGACTTGAAGCACTGTAGGCATGATGACTAAGTTTAATTTACTGAAATAATATAAAGTTATATGAAATGAAGACAGATTTCGTTCGATTTTGTTACCGCAACCAAAAATTTTATATTTTCAAAAACAATCCAAATCGACATTTTTTTGCCCAAAATATTACAAACTTCACTAAATTGTGTAAAGAAGTAATTCTACAATATTAACTTCAACTCAGTTGTAGAAACAGTTGGACTATTTGATTTAAGAATGGCGCCAAACTAGATTTTAGGTGTGTTGCTAGAATCAAATGGTTTCATGTTTCCAAAACTAAACAGTGGCAGTAACAAACCGTACCAAAATCGAACGTGTGCTGTATCATGAAGTATAATACACAGTAAAACTTTCAGCAGTCGATGTTTCATTATTGAATACATGCACAATTTCATGTTTAAAATCAGTACACCAAACATTTCTATAACTGAATCGGTAATATAATGTAATTTAATGTATCATAAAAAAATATAATATTACATAACATATCATAATACAATTATATTGTGTATATAATATAATATAATATAATATAACATAATATAATATAATATAATATAACATAATACAATATAATATAATATAATATAATATAATATAATATAATATAATATAATAATATATAATATAATATAATATAACATAATATAATATAATATAATATAATAAAATATAATATAATATAGTACAATATAACACAAAATTATATTACATTACACAATATAATATGATACAATATAATATGGCAAAATATAATATAATAGAATATAATATAAAACAATACAATATAATATAATCGAATTTAATACTTCAGTCGTCGCACTGTTGCATTTTGTACAACAGTGGTGAAAAAAAAAAACCTCGCTTATAGTACACAGCACCAGCATGGTGGATCTGACAATGGCAAACCGTGCGACGACTGAAGGGTAAATAGAACATAACATAAAAACAGAGCTCCACAATAACACATGTTCGGACTTGGTAAACCGCATACTCCACCGTCCCAGAATCGACTATCATGCCACATTGTTAAAAATCAACAACTATAATGTAAAACTATCAACATTTTAAATTTTTCTTGATAGTTATTTAATTTATTTCTAAACAGTAAGTTTCATTTTTCATATGAAAGAAACCCAATCTACACAATGAATCAAACTGTCTACCTAACAGTTAATATTATTATTGTCGAATAATTTTCGAGGACAAAAACAAGAACCACAACTTCTTGACCTTTTGTTTATAAACTCTAGAAAGATTCGCGAAACCATATAACATGGAGGACGAAAAAGCAAGATAAATTGTACAAGATATGTGGGTATTCATGATGTTTTAAAACTAGGTTTATGAAATGTGAATTATAGTGGAAAGTATTATTATCTCATTGTTATTGATTTTTCAGACATGCCCTTATCGCGAATCCCTCTCGTATTCTACTAAACTCATGCCGTGTCAAATCAAAAACGCCTTTACGGGAACAGCTTGCATGCCACGCATCGCGGTGTCTCTCAACGCTCTCAACGAACTAATCAACCTCGCATAAACAACACATATACAAGTAACATTTGCAAACACCACCACCACAACATTGAAGCACGTGATACCATGCGCTACCGAGTATGTATTAGTAAAAACCCGCTTTGGATTATTGCACCAATAAAATACACTGACACAACGATGATATGCAAATCAGAACAAACTCACCAGATCCGCATTGCATTCTCCTATCTTTATCTTCGTGTGCAGCGCTCGCTTTCTTCCCGCTTCTACATCTATAATCTGCTCACTAATATACATACTGCGCTTCCACTTATTGGCGTGGTACCACTCACACACTACTCTCGTTTTATGCATGGTTTGCTTTTTTCATTCACTCTTTGCCCAGAGACCGAACCCGGCCCCCAGCGCCGCCGCCGCTAACCCGTCCGGTCTTGGGAGTGTCTAGCGCTGTGTCCTGCTATCTCCGACATCGGCGAAAGGCCAACACCAGTGGAGCACCGTTGCAGGCAAAAAACCTGCTGATTCACAGCGGCCACTTCTTCCCCACTCGCGACAATAACCGCTGATGACCGATCTTCCCCCTCTAAAGCGAGCAAACTTTCCACGGAACTACACATCGAAATGATCGCGTCCAAATTCGTCGACGATTTGCGCTTCCGGAAGACACGCTCCTCCGTAACAACCAAGGCGGACATTATTGAAACAATCACGCCGAACCGAACCCGGGTGATGTCGCGTCGAATTTCGAGGTTATGTTTAGAATTTTCGTTTAAACAACCGAACGATCCGGAACGTGCATACAATCGCACTTTTTCCTCACTAGAAGGCCATCGTCGACTTTTCTGCAGCTTCACTCATACACACAAAACACACTGCTCAGCAAAATTGGAACCAACAAATATGGTCGAATGCTTTCAAATTCACACGAGACATTTCTTATTCACTTTTCTCATGGCTAGATCACTTGTAAAATCGATTTTTCATTACGCTCCGTAAACTCGAACACGCCACACTTATGACACTTAATTTCGCAATTTATTTTTGAAAAATACACTAAGTAATAAATAAATCTTTGGGCGCGGTACTATATCACGACTGTTGCCTAGCAATGCACGCGTTCCACTGAGTTTTCAGAAAAATCACATATGACTAAAAATTCACCATCTTGTAATGTATTTTTCGTATTTTTTAAAAAGCGGGATAGCTCTGTTTTAATAAAGTCGTGAGGAATTAAACTTTCTAATTTCAAGCAAAAAAATGACACAAACTCATCTACAGGTTTTACAATAGTTTCTAGGTCACACCTATCCGTGGTCACCCATTGCTCAAATGATAACTGATCAATATAATTTTCTTCAAACTCAGCGAATAAAGTATTTTCCAATGATGAAGAATCTGGACAATCCGAACAAAATCGTAGATAGCAATTTGATGTTGTATTTTCACACAAAAGACTACCAGTTAACATTTTAATATCCTTTGATAAATTGATTCTTTTCAAACTATGTAAGATTAGGTTAATATTTTCGTGTGTTGTGCACACACAAACATTATGTGTTCCTGAATTGGATAGAAGTTTGCATTGCCTTGGACGAAGGCTTGCAAATGAGGAAAAACCAACCTTAATATTTTCGTTAATTTCCATGAAGCGTGTATACGCTTCTTTCAAAGTAGTCATCATTAATCGTTTTTGGATTGCTTGACGCTTTCCATCTTTTTTTACAGATACAAAATCTTTTTGGCCAGGCATAGCTCTACTTACTTCATCGTCTTCAAAATATTGAATTATTTTTTCTTTTGTCTCATCTGTTAATGAAGTACTCGACCTAGCATTTTTGGTTGCAAGACAGTTATTTTTGAATTGTTTTGCCTCTTTTGCTGTATTTCTATTGGTTTTGAGCTCATCAATGGCGTCTTGAATAGACCACGAGCTTGGCAACATCGACAAAATCAATAATTTTTCTTTCCTTGTCGTGGCTAGATTCGAGAACCTTTCCTTCATATTCATAATTACCTCATCGTAGTCTGTATTTTCCACATCCTCAGGTCCTAATTTGAAGAGGTTTCTTCGTACAGCTTCGTTGATTTCACGGTATTTTTTCTCGGGATAATTGACGTAACCCATCTTCGTCCATTTAATCGGAGTCACTTTTATTCCAGCTATCCCTTCGTTGAAGCGTTCGATGTTGACCTTCTGGATGCACTCATCTTCGGATTGATTTGTTGAAACAGATGTCGCTGATGGTACCGTGGCAAGACTATCTGCACTTGGTACTTCTGGTAACTCCTCAGTTGTTGTCGGTGCATCTAGTAATTCCTCAGTTGTTGTTGTTTTCGAACTTCCTGCAACCTGATCCACCGATGATGTACAGATTGCCCGTTTGTCAACGTTTAAACGGCAGGACGTACAAATGCGTAAATTTGTATTCAATGTAGACATTGGAGCATAACCAGCCGCTTTCAGTTTATCTATGGTGCTTTCGGTGAGATTTCGTAGCTCTTTCGAACACTTTTTTTCTGCAAACGGCCTGCAACAGTTGAGAAAGCAACTACTCATGTTGCTCGTTAGATTTTAATAAACAAAATCACTTTTAAGTTTTTACTGACTAGTTTGGTGTCGTTTGCTTGACTGATGAAAAATTTTACAATTAAATCTTTTATAACCATAGTGGTAGTATATTTTTAGCTTTTTCGTGAGTATGTTCATGGTATGTACCTATCATGTTTTTGATGTTGTTGAAGTTACTCGCTTTCTCCCAAATATGATTAACAAAGTCTATTCTCTACCAAGGCGGGTCTATACCCAGGTGTAATCAGATTTTAACTTTGTGGAGAAAATCAGCGCCGAGAAAACCGACCTGCTTTACGTATACTAGATCACCTGGGTATAGACCCGCCTTGTTCTCTACGAGGTAAACTTTTTGCAGGTAAACTAGTCGTATACCTGTATAGAAAACTTTTTTTGTAGCTTTTGTCTTCAATATTAGATTTCTTATAGGTTTCTTTTATCAAACGGTTTCAACACTATTGAGAGAATTTTTCTTCAGTTAAGTACAATAAAAAATATGACACTATCAAGACTTTAGATCACAACACTGGATCGCGTCTAACTTTCTAATAGATGCTATAATAGTTATGAATAATTAAATAAAATATCATGAAAACAACTTGTTAACCTCATGTGGTACCCTTAACAAAAAATTCAGCAACAAACTGCGGTCCTAAAAAAATTAACAATGAAAAAAAAAAAAAATTTTCACTAAGTGTCAAATTTGTGAAATATTTGAAATGTCATAACTTTTTTGTTAATTGGCTTACCATCACCAAATTTTTATGGTAGATAGCTAATATAATGGACCGTTTTCCCTCAAAAAAATTACGTTGGTATTCCGATGGGGTTTTGAGATATTTGAGTTTTTGTGACAAAAATGATGTTTTTAATGCAAAAAAAAATTTTTTTTTTTACTGTGTGTATTTTTTTTGGAATCTTTATTTAGTTGTCTAACTTTGTTTCTTTAGTTGTCTAACAATCGAACGAACCGTTTTTGCTGTGCAGCTTTTTGAATATTTTTGAACCATTTTCACATACACCCTTTTGAAAAGTTAGTCGTGACTCAACTTGAAGATTTGATATCGGAAAATGACGATTTAGATGGAACTGAAAAACTGTGCAAAGTTTCAGATATTTTTGAAATGGTCGATCAGAATCGACTTGCATGCCTCCGTGGAATCCCTCTTATGAGTAAACTGTATTTTTTAACACAACGACACCTTCATGCTTCCAATGGCCTCTATTCCCCTTTGAAGCACCACATTAGACAACGGACTAGCATGCAACGCCCAAATAGCACAGTCGGAAAACATTGCTCTCGAGAAGTTTTTCGATCCGAGGCGGGAATCGTACCCGAACTCCTTAGCACGATGCGGCAAAATGCCTTGGTGACACTAACCGCACGGCTACGAAGCCCACAATTTCACAATGTTGTTTCACCATGTTTCATGCTTCCGGTGGCCTTTTCTGAAGCACCATACTACACAACGGACTAGCATGCAACGCCCAATAGCACAGTCGGAAAACATTGCTCTCGAAAAGTTTTTCGGCCAGAGGCGGGAATCGAACCCAAACTTCTTAGCACGATGCAGCTAAATGTTTTGGTGACACTAACCGCACGGATACGTAGTCCACAATTTCACTTATAAGCGGTTTCTTCATCACTGCTTAGGCCTTAAACCTGGTTTAATCGTATGGGTAAACGTGGTTTACGGCTTAAGCGAAGGTGAAGAAATTGGCCCTTAAGTACACAATGCTGTTTCACCATGTTTCGCTTAAGTATTGGAATAATTGATAAAATCTTGTAACATAAATGTCTTCCAAGTGTTCCATTGAAACTTTCAAACGATTCTGCTGTAGAAGGTGGTTTCGATTGAATGCAATTTCAGTCTAAGTTAGATATATCATAATTTTTCGAATCCACCGTAAAATGCGACTAAACTTTTTCATCTAAAACACAGTTTATTCTGAGCTATCAATGCAACTGCATATAGGTATCCACTGCAATTAATTTGATTACTCTAGTTGGGTAAAAAGGTAACCCGTAGAGTAGAAACTACGGCTCAATCAATCGAACAACTTTTATTGGTGAGTGAGTGACAGCGCAGCGATGTGAAATTTTTTCCCGAATATTCAATGATTTTTTTTTATTTGAAACTTCAGCACTCTCTGTGGGTCGTTCAATCTATTCAACCAATCGAATGGAATTCCGAAAAGCAAAAATCCCTCCACTCGAACTAAGCCCATCGCCATAGCCATTCCATTCCGATTTAATCCACATCCCGTCGTTCGCAAAATGATAAACTCGAAAGTGAAAACAATGAACAATTAGACAAATTTGTTCCGTTCGCCGAAACGGATACCTTTGTTTTCCCTTTCGTTGGGCTTTTTTCCGCACCGTTTCACATCATCCAACGGACTGAGCGCAACCCGAGCAGAGAAGTATGTCAAACGGATACCATAATTTGAATACCAGCATACATCGCATCGTTAGCAATCTTTACGTTCTTCTCATTCTTGGCATTACGTAATCAGTGGGACAGTGCATGCTTCTTATGAGCACTTCCACAGTTATCAATTGAGAGCTTTCTTTGCCAAAGTTGCCATTATTCTTAATGTCATTGCGTTGATATCCAATATCCGAACAAGGTTTGAAAAATTTCACAAAATCAAATTGAGTCATCCATATAGCATAAATAATATCAAGTAAAACAAAATCAAGGTATTTTAGTTTATATAGTTTATAAACTTTTTATAATTTATAACTCAGTTTGGTGTGTGATTGTTATAGGCTTGCCATTCGCTTTTGATCGGGAACACCGAATCGGCGAGGCGAGTGAATAAGGGATCAACAGTCAGTCAGTCAGTCAGCCAGTCAGACAGCAAGCTCATCCGAAAAGTCAGACAAGTGGAAAAAATGCGAGTTCAACAAGTCTCGCACGGAAGGCCCGCGCATCCAAAGTTTCGAATAACAAAATGATACCTTTACACAATGTTGTTCACAGTGCTGTGAAATGGTAGACGGACATGGATGGGGATAACGAAAAAATGGGTTGCAAAAGTTAATGATTCCGCGAACAAGCCTTTTTACATGAGCTGATAATTGTGCGAGTTTGGTTTTGATAATAATTAACAAAAGGGTTTCGAAAGCGGTGGTCTTTTTTTGTTGTTCGGTGCAAAAGTTAACGAAATGTGAATTAAAAAGAGGACGGCTCAGTACATTGTTCTGATCACTTCACTGGCGAGTTTCAGTTTCAATCAGGTTTCCAGACAGACTATGTAGTTCAGGCTCGGGAAGTGGTTAGGACAGGTTGGACATGTACTACGCACGAAAACACCTGTCTAGTCAAAGGATTTTCCTACCCACGAATTAACAAACCAAAAACACTTGATCAGCAGAAACTCGATCAACGTCGTACTTACTCTTATGGAGAATGGAAGATATGATAAGGATTTTCATTTTCATTTACTAGACATGAGCCTAGTAAAGTATGACATGGTTTATACATGACCCCCAAAAGTTTTGCCTCTTGAGAATCCTGGGAACTAACTGTAATAATTGCTACAAGAAACTTCTTTAAAAATTAGAAAAAAAAACAAATGTAGCAACCCTCTATGGCATTTCTGATTGAACCAATAGATGGTTTCTTAAATTTATCTACGGCCAACCCTGTATATGTTCTGGGACAAATTGCAGTGGGCATTCCTTGAAGTAATTCTTGAGAAGTTTATGGAACATCCAAAGTGAATTATCAGAAGATTTTTGAAGAATCTTTGGACGAAGTAATGGGTTAATCTAATAGCAGTCGCATCGTGTTATAAACAGCACAGGTGTGATGCTGCTAGTGATTTCTGAACGTACGATCAATCTTGATATAGTCCATTTTACGAGACGTTTTTGAACAGCTGATCGCTTGTTTTATAAATGAAGTTTTGACAGGGGGCGGTGTCAAAACGTGTGAAAGTAACAGCAATATCATCAATGTTGCCGTTTCGTAAAATGGACTATAATCTATCAAAATCTCTCAATGATGTTCAGAACAATTACTAAAAAACTCCCACAGCACACTGTCTTGAAGTTTGTGATTGATTCAGAATTGCTGTAGAAAATTATGGAAATAATTTCTAGTTAATTCCTTTAAAATTATTTGATCAAATTCCTACTGATATTTTGTGGATTTTTCGATTTTTCGAATTTTTTTTTGCAGAATTCTTTAAGAACTACTAGCGAAAAATTTGATAGAATTTCTGCGCTATGAAACATTTTTCAAGCAACTTCAGTTTCTCCTTAGAACTTTTACGATTAACCGGGTCACCGCGCAGCAAAAAAAAAACGCATATCTCATTATTTTTTTTTTTTTTTTTTTTACTTTATTTGTGTGAATTTTAACTCATCCGGCTAGTTTTTCACTCATGGCCAATTCTCAGAATTTTTGCTGTTTATCCATTTGTTGTCTAGATGTAAATGAGAAAACTAGAACAACCTCACTGGAAGTAAACGCAAGAAGTTTGGTCTAAATTTTCGAATTTGTTTGGAAAAATTGATTTCAATAGGATATACAGTTAACTCTCCCTTACTCGATATTCCGTATCTCGATATCGAGTTAGAGAACCATAGTAAAAGTTGGTTTTCATGGCTAACTCGATGGTCCTTTTGAACGCAGTTGCACTGCTTTTGTGTTCTGTAACTCAATACCTCCCTAACTCGAAGGTCCCTTCAATATCGAGTAAGGTAGAGATGACTGTAAATATAAAAAATTTCAATTTTTTTAATATGAATGCTAACAAAAGTGGATCCAATGAATGATCCTAAAGACAGGACTGATAGTAAATGTATTTTTACACACTCGGTCTCTATTTTTTGTACGTATGTATGTATGTATGTAGGTAGCCACCATCCTAGCTTGAGTCTTGCTCTGCATGCGGTTCCACTTAACAGTACTGTCAATTTTCATTATCAATCTGAATTCAACATACCATTGTATGAAGGGCCAAAATGGGGTGTGGCGGACCCGTAAGCAGAGACACTTACGCGAAACCCGCGGGAAATAGAGAATCTCCTTCCAATAATATGATCCAACGGAAAGTATAATAAAATTTGCAATAACTGTCAAGTTATCCACGGGATGGTTTGTTATAAGAAGGGCGCGTCAAATCCATTACAACTGTTGGGATAGAAGAACCCATCTACAAGGATGTTACGGTTACTTCAACCCTTGACTCCGGCTGGCACTCCACTCCATTGTCCAGCTGTAACTTCAATGATGCCCTGATGCACCCTCCCAATATCACCCATGTTATATGATTCAATTTAATGATTGTTATGCAATATAATTAAATACAATAATTTAAAATATAAAAAATATAAGAAATCATGCAATAACTCGATGATTTGACCTAGAATCGTTGAATGAAAGATGATTAATATTAATACATAATAGAAGATTGTTCCAACAAGCCTGAAAAAAAAATACGATGACAATTTATACTAAATGTTTACGACGGCTTGCTGCTGATATATCCTGAACAAAAAAAACATTTATTAAAAATATCATTTGCACTTCTTTTTCGATGATCATAGGAAATGGTGCAGAAAATCTGTAATAAATTTTTTAATTAATGGTTAAATAGCAAGGTCATTTTTTATTATTAATTTGTATTTATAATACCAAAAGGAGGTTGGTGGACCCGTAAGCAGAGACACTTAACGCAAAACCCGCGGGCAAAAGAGTATTTCCTTCCAACGGTATAATCCAACATTAGTTGGATAATAATGAGAATCGAATTGCTTATTCAGCTTTCCACGAAATAGTTTGTTACAAGAAGGGCGCGTCAAATACAGCTGGCACTCCACTCCATCGTCCATTTGCCACTTTAATGATGCCCTGATGCACCCACTCGGTCTCTATTTTTTGCACGTTTTTAGAAAAGCTCTACTTTTAAAAGAAAGTCTAAGAAAAAAGGTACTCTAACTTTTTTAACCAAAATTTAGAGAATTTGTCTCTCTTTGTCCTTATTCACCTCGCATTGAATCCTGATGCAAATTTGTACAGGCTGAAAAAAAAACTTTCAGAGGTTATAACAGGTTCAACAGGTTCTTCAGAATTTCGTCTTAGTTTTCCCGAAAAAAAGCTGCAGGAATTATTATAGTTGTTTTATTTAGAATTCTTCCATGGTCTTCCACAGGGTTCTCTTCAGAAATTATTTTAGAGATTTATCTACCATTCCTCCACTTAGTCTTTCAGCAATGTTTCAAAGGATGCTTAGAGAAATTTCTCCAGAATTTGCTCCAGGAAATCTTTGAGAACTCCAAGTAATTTCCTCAGGTATTACTATTATTTTTCCCACAGCTATCCTTGAATTTTCTCCAGATATTTTTTCACTAATCCTTGAACCTAATTATTCATTTGTTACTCTTTAAGAAACCCTGCAAGAATTTCTCCACCTGTTCATGTGAATTCCTTCAAGAATTCATCTACGTTTTCTTCCTGGAATCCAAAATTCCTTGCGGGGTTCTTCGAACAAATCTATTTTTTTATCTAGGAATTTTTCCAGCATTTTATCCAAGTATTATTTCTACAGTTTTACAAAACATTTATTAAACAGTTTCTCAACAAACTCCCATGCAATCTGATCTGTCAGAGTGATCTTCAATTTCCTATTTTTAAGGCACTCAGTCGCTACCAGCCCGGCGAAATGTTTTCTTAGTATTGTGGTAAAGGCTGGCATGAAAATGATGAGTTAGTAGCAAAGAGGAGTCAGTTACAAAAAATAGTTTTGTAAAAACCTACTCTGATTTTTTCTCAGCAATTTTTCATTTCATATAAATTTTATACTGCCGTGAATCGCAAGTTAGTCCCAGCTGTAAGAAGGATACTCTTAGAAAATTCCATGTAAATTTCAATCCAGCTAGATGCACATAAAAGAAGCGAAGCTTTTGACATAAATTTACATCCGATCTTAAAATTACATTTCTACACAAAAAAATACACGATATGACGTAAAAATAAGATACAATGATCTACTACTATCGGTGGTCGATTTTCATGTTACAGTACGAATTGTTTTGAAGTTTAAAAAAATGGAACTCTTACCATGTTATCAGCGACAAAGTTGCTCAACATAACATTTTCTAAAAGTTTGCGCAGCCACAAATTTAATCAATCAAAAATGCTTGAGTCAAAATTTTAACTTAAGTGAGGGCCACCCTACTGAACTTTTTTCTTAAAAAATGTAAAACTCAATTGCGAATAACTTCTCTGAAGACATCGAACATCTAAAATCGACAAGAACAGAGAAAACACTTTTTTCCTGCTAAATAGTCAATTCGGTCCATTATGTAATCTATGCTCAATGGATAATCCTTCTCCACAGGCCTGGATTCCGAGCCAATAGCTTCTAGCCGTCTTGAATGTTAAGGTAAAGGTGCATCGAAGCCAAAACCAGACGTTCTGACAATTTAAAGGATTGGTCACGCACTCGTGATAACCAACCGATCAAATTCTTTGTTTGGTTCTCCAGATTTGTACTTTTGAAAATTTATATTGTGGCTACGATTCATCTTCACCTGCAGTGCACTCTCAACTCCACCTCAACCGCAAATAGTTCACGTATGTGTGGCTTACCACAAACTTGGTGGCCTCTTTAGGGTTCTGTTTTCAATAACAGTGCTTGTTGTTCTTCCGGCATTCATACAACGTGACCAGCCCAACGCATCCTGCCGTGTTTTACAAGCTTGACAAACCAACTTTTTAAAGGCATTAAAAGCTTTCGGAAACAGGCTCGCATTCTAGTAGGGATCACGTGATTTGACAGCTGGTTTTGAGGCACTTTGACAATTATTGTATGAAGACGAGAGTCCCGTTTTCGCAACGGTCCTCCACCGATGTAAACAAATGCATAGGTGGACTTGTCACATGAAAAGACCTACATTATGCAACCCATGCCAAACGCCAATTCTTCTGATCTCTTCAAGAAAGCGAGTCTGCTTGCGGCAGCTGGACATACACTTCTATTTATACTTGGGAAAACTCAAGATTCATGAGAAGCCGCCAGATATCATTTCCTCGTATACCGTTATGTTTTCTTCGTAGCACCTAGAGTGACTTTAGAGGTGGCGACAATGTCAACATTGGAACACTAGCGCACTATCATTTCCGAACTAATCCGCTTTCCAAATAAGCAGGAAACCTGTCAAAACTTCAAACTCTTTCCGATCGACTTCCTCCAGCGTCCAGGATTCATGGCCGAATAGACCAAACTGTGACTTGGCAATACAATCACTGAAGAGGTCATAGTAGTCTTTTAATAGCAAGATCACGGTGCTTCAATTACCGTTATTATCAAATAAAATATACCATCCAAACGGCAGGGCTGGCATCAACTCGCACAATGCGCGCAAAGAGCAGAATTTAACCACTGCACAAAGAGGAGACAGACGCGCGCAAAGTGTAACAACACGAACACAATGAGGGCACGCAGTAGGAAAGAGAGTGTAAGCGATTACGCAAAGAGTAATGCTGACGGAGTGTGTTGGCAAAACATGCTCAAAGTGTACACAATTTGGCTCTTTTTACCTTATAACATGGGTATTTTTAAAACGAGACCAACGAATAGATGTCGGATATCGATGTCCGTTGTTGTTTTGATATTCAAGATGGCGACTTCCGGTTTGTGAAAAGCGTTTCAAACCCATGCAATATGGGTATTTTTGGAACGGGGCCGACGAGTAGATGACGGAAATCGATGTCTGACGCCATTTTGGAATCCAATATGGCGACTTCCGGTTTGTGAAAAGTGCTTCAAACCCATGCAATATGGGTATTTTTGGAACGGGGCCGACGAGTAGATGACGGAAATCGATGTCTGACGCCATTTTGGAATCCAAGATGGCGACTTCCGGTTTGTGAAAATCACTTTGAACCCATGCAATATGGGTATTTTTGGAACGGGGCCGACGAGTAGATGACGGAAATCGATGTCTGACGCCATTTTGGAATCCAAGATGGCGACTTCCGGTTTGTGAAAATCACTTTGAGCCCATGCAATATGGGTATTTTTGGAACGGGGCCGATAAGTAGATGACGGAAATCGATGTCTGACGCCATTTTGGAATCCAATATGGCGACTTCCGGTTTGTGAAAAGTGCTTCAAACCCATGCAATATGGGTATTTTTGGAACAGGGCCGACGAGTAGATGACGGAAATCGATGTCTGACGCCATTTTGGAATCCAAGATGGCGACTTCCGGTTTGTGGAAAGCGCTTCAAACCCATGCAATATGGGTATTTTTGGAACGGGGCCGACGAGTAGATGACGGAAATCGATGTCCGGTGTCGTTTTGGAATCCAAGATGGCGACTTCCGGTTTGTGAAAATCACTTTGAACCCATGCGATATGGGTATTTTTGGAACGGGGCCGATAAGTAGATGGCGGAAATCGATGTCGGACGCCATTTTGGAATCCAAGATTTGTGAAAATCACTTTAAACCGGATTTCGACATCTTAGATTTTAAAATGGTGGCAGACATTGATTTCCGCTATCTACTCGTCGGTCCCGTTCCAAAAATACCCATATTGCATGGGCTCAAAGTGATTTTCACAAACCGGAAGTCGCCATCTTGGATTCCAAAACGACAACGAACATCGATTTCCGGCATCTACTCGTCGGTCCCGTTCCAAAAATACCCATATTGCATGGGCTTGAAGGGATTTTTGCAAACCGGTAGTCGCCATCTTGGATTCCAAATTGGTGCCAGACATCAATTTCCGTCATCCACTCGTCGGTCCCGTTCCAAAAATACCCATATTGCATGGGCTTGAAGGGATTTTTGCAAACCGGAAGTCGCCATCTTCGATTTCAAAATGGCGCCAGACATCGTATTTCCCTCATCTACTCGTCGGCCCCGTTCCAAAAATACCCATATTGCATGGGTTCAAAGTGATTTTCACAAACCGGAAGTCGCCATCTTGGATTCCAAAACGACAACGGACATCGATTTCCGGCATCTACTCGTCGGTCCCGTTCCAAAAATACCCATATTGCATGGGCTTGAAGGGATTTTTGCAAACCGGTAGTCGCCATCTTGGATTCCAAATTGGTGCCAGACATCAATTTCCGTCATCCACTCGTCGGTCCCGTTCCAAAAATACCCATATTGCATGGGCTTGAAGGGATTTTTGCAAACCGGAAGTCGCCATCTTCGATTTCAAAATGGCGCCAGACATCGTATTTCCCTCATCTACTCGTCGGCCCCGTTCCAAAAATACCCATATTGCATGGGTTCAAAGTGATTTTCACAAACCGGAAGTCGCCATCTTGGATTCCAAAACGACAACGGACATCGATTTCCGGCATCTACTCGTCGGTCCCGTTCCAAAAATACCCATATTGCATGGGCTTGAAGGGATTTTTGCAAACCGGAAGTCGCCATCTTGGATTCCAAAACGACAACGGACATCGATTTCCGGCATCTACTCGTCGGTCCCGTTCCAAAAATACCCATATTGCATGGGCTTGAAGGGATTTTTGCAAACCGGTAGTCGCCATCTTGGATTCCAAATTGGTGCCAGACATCGATTTCCGTCATCTACTCGTCGGTCCCGTTCCAAAAATACCCATATTGTATGGGTTTAAAGTGATTTTCACAAACCGGAAGTCGCCATCTTGGATTCCAAATTGGTGCCAGACATCGATTTCCGTCATCTACTTATCCGCCCCGTTCCAAAAATACCCATATTGCATGGGCTCAAAGTGATTTTCACAAACCGGAAGTCGCCATCTTGGATTCCAAAACGACAACGGACATCGATTTCCGGCATCTACTCGTCGGTCCCGTTCCAAAAATACCCATATTGCATGGGCTTGAAGGGATTTTTGCAAACCGGAAGTCGCCATCTTGGATTTCAAAATGGCGTCAGACATCGATTTCCGTCATCTACTCGTCGGCCCCGTTCCAAAAATACCCATATTGCATGGGTTCAAAGTGATTTTCACAAACCGGAAGTCGCCATCTTGGATTCCAAAACGACAACGGACATCGATTTCCGGCATCTACTCGTCGGTCCCGTTCCAAAAATACCCATATTGCATGGGCTTGAAGGGATTTTTGCAAACCGGTAGTCGCCATCTTGGATTCCAAATTGGTGCCAGACATCGATTTCCGTCATCTACTCGTCGGCCCCGTTCCAAAAATACCCATATTGCATGGGTTCAAAGTGATTTTCACAAACCGGAAGTCGCCATCTTGGATTCCAAAACGACAACGGACATCGATTTCCGTCATCTACTCGTAGGTCCCGTTCCAAAAATACCCATATTGCATGGGCTTGAAGGGATTTTTGCAAACCGGAAGTCGCCATCTTGGATTTCAAAATAGCGTCAGACATCGATTTCCGTCATCTACTCGTCGGCCCCGTTCCAAAAATACCCATATTGCATGGGTTCAAAGTGATTTTCACAAACCGGAAGTCGCCATCTTGGATTCCAAAACGACAACGGACATCGATTTCCGGCATCTACTCGTCGGTCCCGTTCCAAAAATACCCATATTGCATGGGCTTGAAGGGATTTTTGCAAACCGGTAGTCGCCATCTTGGATTCCAAATTGGTGCCAGACATCGATTTCCGTCATCTACTCGTCGGTCCCGTTCCAAAAATACCCATATTGCATGGGCTTGAAGGGATTTTTGCAAACCGGAAGTCGCCATCTTGGATTTCAAAATGGCGTCATACATCGATTTCCGGCATCTACTCGTCGGTCCCGTTCCAAAAATACCCATATTGCATGGGCTTGAAGGGATTTTTGCAAACCGGAAGTCGCCATCTTGGATTTCAAAATGGCGTCATACATCGATTTCCGGCATCTACTCGTCGGTCCCGTTCCAAAAATACCCATATTGCATGGGCTTGAAGGGATTTTTGCAAACCGGAAGTCGCCATCTTGGATTTCAAAATGGCGTCAGACATCGATTTCCGTCATCTACTCGTCGGCCCCGTTCCAAAAATACCCATATTGCATGGGCTTGAAGGGATTTTTGCAAACCGGAAGTCGCCATCTTGGATTCCAAATTGGTGCCAGACATCGATTTCCGTCATCTACTCGTAGGTCCCGTTCCAAAAATACTCCCATATGTTCCAATAGAAGCTCCTATAGAAGCATTCGGTAGGTACTCAATGAGCCACACAAAGAGTGTGTGTTCACCATTTTCCATCAACACTTTGTGTCGAAGGACGCATTGCAGCGAGAGCAGAAACACAAAGAGGCGTCAAAGAGGGAAGAACCAGTGAGAAAGTGTAGCTGTCGCACTGCACGCAAATTCATGATCAACACAAAGTGCGCGCTCTTTGTGTTTTTCTGTTTTCACTGAGGAGATGCCAGCCCTGCCAAACGGCAGTCAGCAATTGATTCCTGACGTTGTGCTGCACCTCTGAGCCGAATTTGAGAAAAATCCTAAGTCAGAATTTTGAGTTAAACCCTTTTGAAATTTTTTCGATAGAAATCACATTATGTATGCCACTTTAACTTGTTCAAACACAAAGATTATAATAAAATTTTGAAGCTGGTTAAGGAAAAATACTTTTTTTTCTAAAATTTATCTAGATCAACATTTGAAAAGGGCCAATTCTATGTTTAGTTATTACTAATCAGCGAATACACGAAAAACTATATCTACAAATCTAATGCTTGGTAGTGGTTTCAGAAAATTGTCCATAGCATTCAAATATGCATGAATAATTCTTGGACAGGATATTAAGATAAGCCCTTTTGAAGTGTACGGAAAGAATATTGCATGGTGAATTTCGTTCCATCCATAATCAACGGTTAGGTGCATACATACTCATTTCACCTCTGTGGTTGTTCTTATTTCATTCAATTCAGCAAGTTGTACAAAATTTACACGTACACATGTTGTCTAGACTGCCATTATCTTAAGATAGCATCCTATCAAAATACGAGAGTAATTAATCCTCGAGACGCCAAATAAATAAGGCCCCCTTATCAGAAGCACGAATTTTGTCTTCATCTACTAACTATTCGAGACCTCTGTTGATTTCGGAGTCGTAGTAATGAACTCCGAAATCAGAAGAGCTCTTGAATAGCCAGCAGATGAAGACAAAATTGATACCTAGAAAGCTACAGCGAATTTCCTTAAATGTTCCTTGTTTCTTTAAATTTCCTTAATTGTTCATCGTAAAGTCGTTGCGAAAGTTCATTGAACCCTCTACTAGTGGAATCATGTTTTCACCACAAAAAATAGGACAGGTGTACCAGTTTTCACCACCCTAAGGAAAAATATTGTTTATAAATAAATCCAAAGGCCTTACGGTCAATACGTTAAACTTGAGCTTTCAATCTAGGTTTAGTAGGAAAAATAAGGAAATTGGCCAGAACGTTGGCTTTTGTATAGAAAACTGGGATGGCGAATCCTGACCCACTTGCACCAGTATTCGCCACGTTTCCAATTTCGGTCCCTGAATTCGCCACTTACTTTGATTTCTTATGGAGGGTGGCAAAACAGGAACAGCACGGTGAAATAAGCTGCAAAGGAGCGAACATTTTAAGGAAAATGATTTTATTCTATTATTTTCTGAGCAAATTTCAAGGTTTCTTAGAACGAAGAATATACTAACACTGAACGATTGGCAATCATTTGTGTCGTAAAATGGTATATAATCCGGGGTGGTGAATACGGATACCGATACACCTTTCCTATTTAAACCGCAATAACTTTTTGGTTTTCGATATTTTAACACCATTTTTTACAATGTCTCATTAAAACTCGAAACTCTTCTGTTTTCAGAATCTGTGTCGATTTTGATCATTGATCATATTGATTCGAAGACATTCTAAAATTCATTGGGGAACCGATGCGTAGCCAAATTTGTGTACCCGTTTTTGAGTGATACGCGTTTATGTTTCTAGTCAGTGACGGAAAGTGGCGAACAGAGTGCTGACTTACTCACATCTGTCATGATCGCGAGTAAACTAAGCCAAAGTGATTGTCAAACGTGTTCGGAGATGTTCACATTCAATTGCGCTTTTGGGAAAAAGCTTATTCCCCTCCGAGATTTCTGGTTTTAAGAGTTTTCACTACAAAAAGGTAGTTGACAGTCGACTTAATGGAATTGTCTGTAAAAAAAATGGTGCAAAAATATCAGTTATCGCAATTTGAATATGCTTTGTGGTGAAAATATTAAACTGGTGGAAGAGGGGTTAAGTTTTTCTTGATGTAATGCTTCCAGAAATAAAGTGAGTTTTTGGAAACCTTTAAAAAAAACTGGAAAGGCTGGGGAATAAATTCGTGTAAGAAAAATATTTAAAAAATGAGAAACTTGAGGATGCAGTACTACGCATATCTTTTATGTATTTCCTTATGCTTTCTGAAAAAAACTTTCATAAGAAATCCCTGAAGGAATTTCTATAGATTAGGAATAGAATAATCTCTGATTGAAATTCAGGACAGCTTTCAGGAACTTTCAGGAGCTGTACCTGGCAAAATCGTCAGAGAAAAAAGTGTGGAAACGAAGACATAATTTCATTAAATTTATATGAAATTGCAGGAAAAGTATCTTAAACAGCTCCAGAACAAGTCCATTGACCAGCTATCAATATAAATTCACCTGGCATCGCTTGGAAACTATTGTGAAATTCGTTAATGAATGTCGTACATTTTTCTCAATAATTTCTATGCAAATTTCCGACATTTTTCTTCTTCTTGGCATTAACGTCCTCACGGGGACAGAGCCTGCTTCTCAGCTTAGAGTTCTTATGAGCACCTCCACAGTTGCTAACTGAGAGCTTTCTTGCCAAAGTTGCCATTTTCGCATTTGTATGTCGTGTGTCAGGTACGATTATACTCTATGCCCAGGGAAGTCAAGAAAATTTCCATTACGAAAAGATCCTGGACCGACCGGGATTTGAACCCAGGCACCTTCAGCATGGCTTTGCTTTGTAGCCGCGGACTCTCTACTCTAACTCTACTCTACTCTAACCACTCGGCTAAGGAAGGGCCCGATATTGTAATAAAAGAGGGAAATTACAGGAATACCTTTGAAGTATTTAATGAGAAATCCACAAAGGTATTCCATGGTGTCAAAAATCACGATAATTTTCGAACTAAAATGTACCTTGGAATTTTTTCGAAATACAGTCATCTCTCCCTTACTCGATATTCTGTACCTCGATATTTCCCCTAACTCGTTGGAATGCGCGGTCCCTTCAATTTAGCATGCTTTGATACCTCTGTAAGTCGATACCTCTCTAACTCGATGTTCCCTAACTCGATGCTATCTGTTCCAGTTTCCCAAGTAAATTTACCTCTCTAACTCGATATTTTCATGAAAAGTTCCAAATGACCTCCAAATGTTAAAAAATTCATGAATTTTAATATTATGACTAAATTGATAGTAAAATTGAGGTTTCCTATTCCTGGGTGATAAAATTTTAAATTTTTGCCGACGGGTAAAAAAGTTTCACACAGGTAAATGTGGTAAAATTGTATCATATTTCACATTTAAATTACTATTTTGAATGTGTTTTGTCAAAATAATTTAATGTTTGAAATTTGGGCTGCAAAACGGTGAGTCGACAACAAGGAAGGAGCGTTCAACACAGCTCTGGTCCTCACAAGTTCCTACCTCACGCTTCCACGGGTCAAACGATGACAAAGACCGCCAGCTAAGGGTTGCGTACTTAGCTGGTAGTGCAGCCTGGGCACTGTTGTCCTTCTGACATCAGCTAGATTGAGGAGGTACGTCTCGAGCGTCTGTTCACCAGGAGGTGCGGCTCAAACAGCGTCTGTTCTGGTATCCAGCGGCTGAGCAAGAAATGCTGAATCGCGCACAGCTAAATCCAAGGTGGTAGCCCCATCAGCGCGATCGTCCTAGTGTTAGTTGGGACGTTAAACAGAGCTGGCACGATGGCGCTCCGGCGAGACAGGAGTGTTGGCGTAGGCCCAATAAGCCACCCGTAAAAAACCTTATTGCGAATAACATAGGAGATAATACGACCCGGAACAATCGGCAAAGACCCACGCGACGAAATAAGGATTACGATTGGAAACTTGGAACATGGAACTGCAAGTCACTTGGTTTCGCAGGTTGCGACAGGATAATCTATGACGAACTACATCCCCGTAACTTCGATATCGTAGCGCTGCAGGAACTTTGTTGGACTGGACAGAAGGTGTGGAAAAGCGGGCATCGAGCGGCTACCTTCTACCAAAGCTGTGGCACCACAAATGAGCTAGGAACTGGCTTCATAGTGTTGGGCAAGATGCGACAACGCGTTATCGGGTGGCAGCCGATCAACGCAAGGATGTGCAAGATGAGGATAAAAGGCCGTTTCTTCAACTACAGCATCATCAACGTACACTGCCCACACGAAGGGAGACCCGACGACGAGAAGGAGACGTTTTACGCGCAGCTGGAGCAGATTTATGACGGATGCTCGCCGCGTGACGTGAAAATCGTTGTTGGCGACATGAACGCACAGGTAGGACGAGAGAAGATGTACAGACCGGTGATCGGGCGGAACAGTCTGCACGCCGTATCTAACGACAACGGCCAACGATGCGTCAACTTTGCAGCCTCTCGTGGTATGGTAGTCCGAAGCACCTTCTTCCCCCGTAAAGATATCCATAAGACCACCTGGAGATCACCCGATAACCTAACCGAGAACCAAATCGACCACGTTCTAATCGACGGAAAATTCTTCTCTGACATTACCAATGTTCGCACATACCGCAGTGCGAATATAGATTCGGATCACTACCTAGTTGCTATATGCATGCGCTCAAAACTTTCGACGGTGACAAACTCGCGTCGAAGCCGAACGCCGCGGCTTAACATCGAGCGGCTACGGGACTCAGAAGTAGCCCAAGAATACGCGCAGCAGTTGGAAGTGGCCCTACCAACGGAAGAGCAGCTCGGCGCCGCCACTCTTGATGATGGCTGGAGGCACATAAGATCCGCCATAGGTAGCACCGCAACAGCAGCACTAGGTCCAGCGGCCCCGAATCAGAGAAATGACTGGTACGACGGCGAATGCGAGCAGTTGAAGAATGAGAAGAATGCAGCATGGGCGAGAATGCTGCAACACCGCACGAGAGCGAACGAGGCACGGTATAAACAGGCGCGGAACAGACAAAACTCGATCTTCCGAAGAAAAAAGCACCATCAAGAAGAACGAGATCGCGAAGCGATGGAAGAGCTGTTCCGCGCTAAAGACACACGGAAGTTCTACGAGAAGCTTAACCGTTCGCGCAAAGGCTTTGTGCCACAAGCCGACATGTGCAGAGACTTTGACGGAAATCTTCTCACGAACGAACGTGAGGTGGTCGAAAGGTGGCGGCAGCACTACGACGAGCACCTTAATGGTGATGTGGCCAGTAGCGGAGGTGGCACGGAAATAACTTTGGGAGCACGCGCGGACGACGAAAGACTTCCGCCTCCAGATCTCCAAGAGGTTGAAACGGAGATTAGACGGTTGAAAAACAACAAAGCCGCTGGAGTGGACCAACTTCCTAGCGAGTTGCTAAAATACGGTGGTGATGCACTGGCAAGAGCGCTGCACTGGGTTATTTCCAAGATTTGGGAGGAGGAAGTATTGCCGGAGGAGTGGATGGAAGGTGTCGTGTGTCCCATCTACAAAAAGGGCGACAAGTTGGATTGCGCCAATTATCGTGCGATCACAATTTTGAGCGCCGCCTACAAGGTACTCTCCCAAATTCTATGCCGCCGTCTATCACCAATTGCTAGAGAATTCGTTGGACAATATCAGGCAGGATTTATGGGCGAACGAGCAACAACGGACCAGATATTCGCCATCCGCCAGGTGTTGCAGAAATGCCGCGAATACAATGTACCCACACATCATTTATTCATCGATTTTAAATCGGCCTATGATACAATCGATCGAGAACAGCTATGGCAGATTATGCACGAATACGGTTTCCCGGACAAACTGATAAGATTGATCAAGGCGACGATGGAGCGAGTGATGTGCGTAGTCCGAGTATCAGGGACACTCTCGAGTCCCTTCGAATCTCGCAGAGGGTTACGGCAAGGTGATGGCCTTTCGTGTTTACTGTTCAACATTGCTTTAGAGGGTGTGATAAGAAGAGCGGGGATAGACACGAGTGGCACGATTTTCAGAAAGTCCGTTCAGTTACTTGGTTTCGCCGACGACATTGATATCGTAGCACGGAACTTTGAGACGATGGCGGATACGTACATCCGACTAAGGGCTGAAGCTAGGCGAATCGGACTGAACATCAATGTGTCAAAGACGAAGTACATGATAGCGAGGGGCTCAAGAGAAGACACGGCACGCCCCCCATCTCGAGTTCATATTGACGGTGATGAAATCGAGGTTGTCGAAGAATTCGTGTACTTGGGCTCACTGGTGACCGCCGACAACGACACCAGCAGAGAAATCCAGAGACGCATCGTTGCTGGAAATCGTGCCTACTTTGGACTCCGCAGAACGCTCCGATCGAGCAAAGTTCGCCATCGCACGAAGTTGACCATCTACAAGACGCTGATTAGACCGGTACTCCTCTATGGGCACGAAACATGGACCCTACGTGCAGAGGATCAACGCGCCCTTGGTGTTTTCGAACGGAAGGTGTTGCGGACCATCTACGGCGGAGTGCAGATGGAAGACGGAACGTGGAGAAGGCGGATGAACCATGAATTGCACCAGCTGCTGGGAGAACCAACCATTGTCCACCTCGCAAAAATTGGGAGGCTGCGGTGGGCCGGGCATGTCACCAGAATGTCGGATACCAACCCGGTGAAAATGGTTCTCGAAAACAATCCGACCGGCACAAGACGACGTGGTGCGCAGCGAGCAAGATGGGTCGATCAAGTTGAGGACGATCTGCGGACCCTTCGCAGAATGCGTGGCTGGCAACGGGCAGCCATGGACCGAGTCGAATGGAGACGTCTCCTACGTACAGCAGAGGCCACCCAGGCCTTAGCCTGACTGGTAAGTAATTTGAAATTTGAAAAATATGTGTTCTGTATCTTGATACCTCCCTAACTCGATGGTCCCTTCAATATCGAGTAAGGGAGAGTTAACTGTATTTATTATTTGGACCAAAAGTTAGTAATTGGAAAATTAAAAAATACTCATCCGGCAAAGATGTATGCATATTTTTTCAATTGGACAGATTTGGATTGACAAGAATTTTGTATGAAAAAAAGCATAAAAATCCCAAAAAACATAGATCCCAATTTACGTAACAGACTATTTTCAAACTATTGGGTTATAAATAATTTTTCATGATACTTATCCTCGTCAAAAATAATCAGAACTATAACTAACTTGAACAAAAGATGAAATTTTGACATCGTATTTTAAAGAAGTGGAGTTTTGAATCGAGTTCTATGAAAAGAGCCAAAGGCAACAAAAAACTTGAAGAGCAAAGTAATTTCTAATGAAATGCTGACCTTTTTTCTTAATAATTAATGGGAGAATTAATGGTTGAAAAAATCATAAGATACCTCTTAAGAGGCCCTTCTGGTTTAAACAAATCCTAGAGAGAATACCTGGAAAAATAACAGATTATTGAATAATTTACTTGGGTTATATTTATAGAAATTCATGAGGGCATCTTCAGAGGAACTAACCCTTTGCCGATTTTTTGTAAAAAGGCCCTAAATTTGTTTGATAAAATCTTGTTCTTGTTAAAAAACACGATAGAGCGTGTTTTTGCTTCTACTCTGACTCAAATAATGGCTATCAATTGAACCATGACACTTTTGATCGTGTTTGATGTTCATAAATGCCCCAGGGGTTTAACTTTTTAACAATCGGGTTATTTCTATCTGACATTTCGGAAAGGACATGGAAAGCAAAAACCATCCAATATTAAAGTTTAACATTTAAATTTAAACCCAAGAGGTGGGACCAAATCTCAATAACTGGAAAAAATGTTTTCTGAACCTAAACAAACGAAAAACTTTTAGAAATGACATGTTAACGTGCTTTTGCTAAAATTTTATCGTTTAGCACAAAAATAGGAACAGGGCTTTGAAACACTATTAGATGATGGTTGATAATTTCCTGAAAATAATTCGAATATTTCTTCCAAATTTACTGGACAATTCGTTCAACCTTTTCTAAAGATTTATCGATTATCAAGAAATGTTTGAACCATTTTTCACAAAATTGTTTACCGTCATCTAATTCAAAAATTTAATTAAGAATTTCTCTGAAGATCCCTCAGTACTCAGGAGTCCCACGAAAAGTTAAAGAATTCTTTGATTTATTCCTGAAGGAATCAGTAATTCTCGACTTTAAAGCTTTTAAAATTAACTATCATTCCGTGGACCCATTAAAATTAATGTTCGTGAAATGGAAATGTATGGAAATCTTCATTTATCATTATGAATCAACAGATACCAATGACAGGTACATCAAAGTTTTATGTATGTAATCCAACGAATAATCTGGCGTCTACCAAATATTTTTCGAAGAGTACAATGAGGAACTTCAAAAACTCTTCAAGAACTCTTGGGAAAATCCAACAAAAAATCTTGCGAATGAGACGATTTAAGAGTTGTAAGATTTCATAGGGAATTAGAATCCACCAAGTTCTCACCAAGAACATTTCCTAAGAATACAATACAAATCGCATCACTACATCAATCTGCTTAAGATATTCGTAACTGGTATGTGATAAGTCAGATTGAACTAAGTGTTTTGAATGATGCCTGGAAACGCTCTTACAGTGCTCTTCGGAATGCCAGAATATTTGTAGTATTTACGGTAATATTAGAACTTATCTATTGGATAAAACATCTGTTTCAAACAGGGGCCTTCCTTAGCCGAGTGGTTAGAGTCCGCGGCTATAAAGCAAAGCCATGCTGAAGGTGTCTGGGTTCGAATACCGGTCGGTTCAGGATCTTTTCGTAATGGAAATTTCCTTGACTTCCTTGGGCATAGAGTATCATCGTTCCTACCACACGATATACGAATGCGAAAATGGCAACTTTGGCAAAGAAAGCTCTCAGTTAATAACTGTGGAAATGCTCATAAGAACACTACGCTGAGAAGCAGGCTCTGTCCCAGTGAGGACGTAATGCCAAGAAGAAGAAGATCTGTATTAAACTAACATTGGAAACATATGGTATTAAGGAGTCTTTGACATATCTTTAATAGTGTATGCTGATTCTGCTTATAGATTTGAGAAGATTCCGCCAATCAACTGCAATAAAGCTTGCAACATACCAAAACAGCGATCAATTCTAGTGTTCTGAAGTTGACTAACGGCTAACTTCGCTTTTGTTCAAGTTCTCGGTTGGCCAAATGCAGCATTGGGCGTTAATTTTTGCGTGACTATGCTTCAAACAGTATGCCATTGCAACTATTTTATTAGTAATTTTGTAGATAAAAAACAGGAAATATTTAAAACCAGAAATCAGGTAAAAACGCAATTAAATATATTAAAGCTAAGACAGCTCTTAACATTTATTCGTAAATCAAGAAAATGACAGTTTTTTATAATTACTCGCGGATCCCCTGAGACCCGAAAAGAACCTCGGCTAGTATAATTCATAACCAATACTCTCATAAAAGTATTGGTTTAAATACTGAAAGAGAACTGCAATTGAATCACCAGTGTGTTCCCTAGCCAAACATTCGAATAATTCCTTTCGAAATTTATTCAAAGGTTTAATAAAATAAATCATTAATATGCTTTGTCATAAGAGTTGCTTGCAACTAGCTTAGGGACTACTCTAGAATTGCTTCTAGGAACTTTATCAAAAACTCTTTTGGGGCATTCGTTCAGAATATTTCCAACAATATCTTCTAAAAATCCAGGAATGATCTCAGAAGGATTTTTTGGAATATTGTGTTACTTGAATGCCTGGATAGATGCTTGAGAAATCTGTAGGAAGAATGTATAATGTTGTATATATCGTATACCATGATAATCTCAAGTTAATTTTGAATTTTGAACTGGCCATAGTTAAGGCTATGGTCATGAGATCGTTACCAATTCATTTTTAAAACATTTTCTTTAATTGAGTATGGTGTTGTTTGGTACAAAACATCAGGTAAAGTCCATCGTAAAAAAATCTGACCAGTTTTTGTGTCAAATGTTCATTTAGTTAGCTCCGTTTGAGGTTTTTTAACTTTGCATTAGCATTCTAAGTTTGAATACAATTCATATTAAAATGTAAACCTCTTTTAAATTAAGCGATTCTATGAGATTGGTTCAATTTTTTTTGGGAAGGTTAGATCTGGGTAGTTTGGCCAAATGCCGTTTCGCCGAAATAAAAAACCAATAGTGAACTACAGCTTGCATGTATATGTAATAAATTTCAAGGCTGAATTTCAAATAGCTTATTTAGCTTATTCTGAAAGATAGGATAAATCAATGATGATACAAACAATTTGCTTTTTAATGTTGGTTCAAGAATCAGCCAGTGCTAAAAGAAGAACATCCTAAACGTAAGTAATTGTTCACTTATCTTGTAACGGTAATAGCTGTCAGCCGAGGTTTGCGCATTGCGTTTGTAGTCAGCCTTTGACAGAAACTAAAACGGTTTACAACTTGTATAGAAAGAACAGCCTATGATTGAAAGAAGAAAAAGTCTCTTAAATCTTAGCAAGTGTGATGCATATATCCATTATATCAGTATGACTTAACAGAACTGCCGATAATTTAAAGAGGGTAAATTTTCCAATTAAAATATAAGCTAAACTTTTGCAAACAGATATGAAACCAGAAGAACTCTAAAGAATAGCATATATTTATTGATTTTATCATTATCTTGGAGCACTTATATAGAAACAAACATGGCGTCCCGTCACATAATAAAAATAATCAAATCAATTTATTGTGTCACATTTTTGAATATTACACATCATCGTTGTACCAATTTGATCATTTTTTTGTTCGTAATTCGGCCAAACGGCATTCGGCAAAAAGGCCGGACACCGAAGGTTAAGTGTATTGGTTTGGATAATTCCTTATTAACAGGTGTGAGTCAGATTTTAAAACATCATTCAGCGTATGATTTGATACCTATGTGTTCTTATTCTCATCTAGATACAAGATGTGCAAAGAAAACATCTTAAAGCATTCGTTATTTGTCGTTCAAATATCAAAAATATGCCGAAAACGTCAGTGACGTTCAAATCATCTTTGCGAACACGGGCAGTACATTGAATACAAAAATGAACATCTTCTGGATATGATAAACGATTTCCTTCAAAACAAACCTTTTCTCAAGACTAGTTCTAAGGAAGATATGAATTCAGACAAAAGATTAGCAATATCTCAAACCCGTATGGAGGTCAAACAGCTCGAATTTACAAGAATTCTTCATTTTTTTTTAAATATATGATGGTGTGCTCTCTTGTGATAATGTCTTCAACAATGGGTTATTTTGTTAGAAAATAGATCGAAAAATATTTTCAAGATGTTTCATTGAAATTTGACAAGGCATTTTTCAGAATAACCTGTTCATAAATTATTGTCAAAATGCTTAGGGTTTATTCACATATTTCATAACGCTCAAAATGGTAATTCTTGATACCCACCCACCCCCTTGTGACGCATTTTGTATGAAAATTTCACAAATTTTATATGAGCCGTAACATCAAGAAGACACCCACCCACCCCTTTCAGCGTTATGGAATTTATCAATAAACCCTTAAGGTATTTCTACAAGAGTTAAAAAAAGCTGTGATCAATGAGAGTGTTTACAAAATAACTTTGTTAAAGTTTCCAATAAATACTCATTTCTGCTTTATTGGGCTATATATCGGTATTTTGACGCTCTCAATATTTGCAACTCTATCGATCTTCCATACAAAATGCAAATTTAATTTTGATCCCTTGACCTGGTTTGTAAATTGATGTTTTGATGTAGTCATCTTCTCATTAATTTGACACTATATCCCCGTTAAATCTATATTACTCATTTTCCAATAATTTTCCAAGAACCACAAGCCTTACTCTGACTGAGCAGCTGTTTTCATGGAATCATATATTATCCTGAATATGAAAATTAGTTCGTTCAAAAATCATAAATAAATAACTTCCTATGAATAAAATTCATAGCAAGTGTTGAGCCGGAAAAAAGAAACTTTCTGTGACAAAGCTCAAACTCATAAACTACGAAATGAATCCATAAGCATGTACAGCGAGAAACAATTTCCCGAATCAACTTTGTCGAGCAGCAACTCGAAATGAAAAATTCCTCCGAATTAAAATGTTTAAGTAATATAAGCAATTACAGTCAACTTTTCATCCTGCACTCGCTCGGAGAAATACAATGGATCCATTAATCCCCCGCAGCAGTTGCACATCCATTCAGTAAAAAAGGACGACGACGATGAGGACACATACATATGGCTGGGGAGCTAAAAGAAGCTGTAGCACATTGCCGCATGCAACCAGCGACTCAACTGCTAAAAGCTCACCGTACACTGCACAGCACAAGCTGCCTTTCACAGACTACCAAACCAGCAACATACGACCAGAAAAAGTGCATTGAAGTAATTAAAGTTCATAAAAAGTTTCTTCTACAATCTTTTTCTCTCCACTTGTTTTCAATCTTGTGTCGGATTCCGCCCCCTCCATCAAGCTGTCTACTCATCTATAAGCGTTATTTTTTGCACTCATTCTATCTTAGGAACGGATTTGGAAAGAAGCAGACCTAGACCTAGTCACTCGCTGAGAAGCAGTTTTCCCAGCAGCCTTAGATAGCACAGTGGCATTTTAGACACAAAAAATTAATACTATTTTTTACGCTTTGCGAGCAAATTAACTTGCTGGTAAATAGGCAGCTATGAAAGTTTATTATCACAAGTTTCAAAAAAGTGTCAAATGAAAAAAGAAAAAAAGTCGATGTTTTATACGCCTATGAATGATGACAGCAACTCCACCGCATGCTCAATCCAGTCGATCAATACGATAAACAAAAAAGTTTGGTTTTCTTTTGAGTTTGGGTCCAGGTTTCAAATAAATTTCAGTAAAAACTGCTATATGTATGTTACTAGCTGTAATTAAACAGTTCGTCCAGCATTCCAACTCAAAGGGCGAAGGGCAATCCCAAAAGTTAGACTTATGGTTGCCTCTGCAGTTTGCGCAAACAAACTTTATGGTATCTTCCTTCACAGGGCAGACGTCCTTGACTTGAGAAGAACCTCCGCAAATAATGCATTTAGCTGCTTTTTTAGCATCCATGCGGGAAGTTTTCGTACCATGACCCCACTTTTGGCACCGATGACACTGAGAGGGGTTCTGGAAATTTCCTCCTGGCTTACATTCACCTTTTTATACATTTCGTGATATGATTTATGACCGCTTCGTTAAACAAATGGAACCACTATGCAAAGTTACTGTGTAACGCCAACCGACCCTGAAAGTGAGAGGGTTGCATGAAAAAAAAAACAAAAGCAGTACCATCGCAAGAAAAATGATGCAACAAAGTGATATGAACTTGATGGTATTAGCTGCCATACATATAAAACGATAATATCTCTTCATTCCCGTTCGTTGGTGCAGCATTTATGGGGGGTATTGGCACTGTTAAGAGCGCGCTCCTCCTCCGTAATAGACACAGTTATCAGGCCAGTGCCCATCGTCGTTCAGGGTGTTCGAAACCGGCAGAGGCGTCGGAACAGAGTTGTTTCACGCTCGGGTGGGTAAATTTTTAAAGCATGGCAGCACCAGCCAGCGGCACGTCACATCACATTTAGGGCTTCTGCCTCCACCGGCGATAGTGCCAATGAAGCTGAAAATGAAACCCACAAAAAAGGGACTAAAAGGATGGCTATTTTGCAGCGAGATGGCGATATAATGCACCATAGTGGTGGAAAACCTAAATGAGTGGTTCAAGGAACAAGCTGATAGTGACGTCCCCGCAATATCGATCTCGATGCTGCATTGTGGACTTTGTAGTCTTAATTAAGTTATTCAAGAGCCGAAAAATGTAGAGTTTTAAATTCGAAATACTTGTGAATCTTTGTATATCCTGAAGTAAAAGCTTAAGAACTAGATATGCTGTATAAGCCAAAACTGTTATCCTAATTTGTTCAGTTATTATCTTAACATTATTAAATAAACATATATGAATATCACCTTTTTCATCTTTCTGAACAAGTTTTTCAAACCTGGGTTAGTTCATCTCGGGACCGACGGCTTTACTTACCTTCCGAAGTAAGTCGTCACTCTAACTTTTAAAGTCATAAATGACTATCTCGTGGATGGGATTCCATCGCTGGTCCTTGGAGTGAGAGGCGTGTTTTCTAACCATCACACCAGTTCCATCCTAAGGAAATTATATATTTGTAACATATATTTGTTTAATAGACCTAACCTATTTGTAGAAAGTAATATGTCATTCCAGGGTTTCTCAACTGATGGTCCGCGGACGCCTAGGGGGCCGTGAAGATCTCTTAGGGGTTCGCGAATCCATTAAATAAATGCAAGAAATCGCTAAATCGTTTGTTTTGCATTGAGCATTAGTAGTGGGGTACAGATTTTTTATATTTCAATTATCAAACAATGGAATTATTTATTTTTTTGTATATAATTTGTTCATTCAGAAATTTCATAACGTTGAAAATGCCCATTTTTGGACACTCACCCACCCCCTCGTAACGCTTTTTATATGAATCTTCTGAAAATTATGTATGAGACGTAACCTAACAAGGACACCCACCCACCCCTTTCAGCGACTAATGACTGATCGATACTTGCAATGTTTTTCTGCCAATAAGATATTACAATACCAACATCAATGACTTTGCAAAGTTTTTTCGTTTGTGACAACGAACCTAATCTCGTTCCTAGAGGTACATAATTTTGGATTAATCATTGGCAGGTTTTTTTCAGCTTCCTGGCGAGACCCCCGGAAAATCTCTTGAAAGTCTTTTAGTGAACTATTGAGAAAATTAAAGAAATTAGAGATTGATCCTATACAGATTTCTGCAAAGATCTTGGTCAGACAAGACTTATAAATAATTCCGGGCGATTTTTAAACGAACTCCTGAAACGGCCTTCAGTTGGCTTCTCAAAAGCTTATTGCAAGCTTTTTTTGTCAGTAGCTTCAGGGGTAAGTACTAGGACTTTTAATATGCCCTAAGTTCCTGCTCAACAGTTGCTTTTATATGCCTCTATTACGTTCATCACATAGACGTTCCTAAGCAATGTCGCTCAAATGGTCACTATGTACCCTAGCATCAATCTGCCTTTGCCGCAGTTTTGCAGTCTAGTATTGGAGAAAACTAAACAATTATGATAAGACCTGAAATGCTACCAAAGTGATTGAAGTGAAGAACGAAATAGTTCTATTAAAATTCCCCATTCCATTTCATCAGTCACTGTCACATAATTACTTTTCATTAGAGTAAGGTGGGGCAAAAGTTCGACCTTAGTGGTATAATCGAATTTCCCAGAAAAATAATAGCTCTTGAAACAAAACATATACCATACAGCGAACCTTCAACATATTGGCTATAATTTTCCTTAACAAACTTTTGTCAAAATATTCACCCATTTTTAGGTATAACAGTTTCAAAATTGGTTGTCTTAAACGAACTTTTACCCCACCGGTGGGGCAAAAGTTCGAATCTAGTGTGGGACAAAAGTTCGTTGGCTAAAACACAAAATATCAATACTTCCATGCCAGGCATACTTTATACCAGCCGTAAACTTATGTTTTCCGAAAAATACACACTAAATTTTCATTGAAAAAATGCCCAAAACAGGGTTAATTGGAATACACCCAAAAAATAGCAGTGTTTCGCAAAACTAAGTGAAAATGTAAAATTTTTGTGACATTTTTCACACGATCAGGAAAATTTACCTAAATTTGGAGATAATATATAGATTATAGGCAATTTGAACATTTTTCCGTGAGTTTATACATGGGTCGAACTTTTGCCCCGCTATGGGCCAAAAATTGTTTCCAACCATTTATGCAAAAACTAATACACGTCAAAGCATCCTCGTGATAGGTCTAGAAATGCCCTTACATAAAATATTGAAAAAGATTTTATCTTCATTTGGTTCCATGCATCGAAAGTTTGACCAAATATTACAATATTTACGTCGAAAAACAACAAATAACCATAACTTTTCCAAATCTCAATCGATTTTTATGATATTTTGAGTGAAAGTATTTTACTTGAATAGCATTCGAACCACTATGACATTTCTTAGTTTTGTTTTGAATTGAGCTAGAAATCTTAAAAAGAAACTCTTACCCCACTCGAACTTTTGCCCCACTTTACTCTATATCACTTCACTGTCACAGCTAAAACTTTTATCAAAATTACATCATACTGATTTCATATAAATTTATTTTTATTACCATTTACCATTTGTTATCATTACTAAAAATTGAAACTTAACTAAAAAATTACTAAAAATTGAAAAGTTGAAAAAAATAACGATTTATCACTACGATCAAGAAAGTTACAGTAGAAAAATGAAATCATTTCGATCAGTTCTACTGCGCTCGCGGTCACTATGAACACTTTTATCATGAATGTGTTAAGAACTACGCAAACGTTTTTATATTCAGAGAAATGATTGCAGAACGTATTATCACCATCATTAAACTAGTAGAGTTCATATTAGTGTTATTATTTATGTGTTTCAAACAAAACTATCACAATCACTTCCAATGAATTTTTCAAATTTTCAACATACACTTCTTCAAATATCATTATCAGCACTATCACAATCACTTATTTTATAACGAGGAGTGTAACGCAGAGTTCCACCAAACAACCATTCATGTTGCATTATAAAACGATGAATCACATGTTAGCTTCAAAACTTAACCACCATAACTGACCAGGTCAAGGACCTGATAATATGCCGAAACATATTAAAAGATCCTCCGCCTGTATGCAGCCGTTTCATGATAAATCATGAACCGTTGGGGGTGTGCCAAAGTATTGCCAAGGTGACACCTTCTACTTTGGCACCGTCAAACCCTGTAATCTTAGCCAGGGCAAAATCTTTTGTTGCAAGTTTGATCTTATTTCAAGCAGCTTGCATGGAAAACATCTCGCTAGAGTAATCGATCACTTAATCACACCTTTCTATTTTTTTCAAGGACATGTAACGGGACTAGGGGCGGCAAAAACCAGTTGATGTGTCAATCTTGTGTGAATGTCAGGGGTTACTCTTAAATCACTAACTTAAGCAACGGAAAGGAAGGGGCAACTTTCGTACATCAGTCTAAAAATGTAACACTGACGAATTCATGCGAATTGCTTAGTTTCAATGCTATTTTTAATGAACTACATACATGACTTTTGGGTGTACCTGTCAAGGGTATCTGCTTATGCATAATGAGATCTTTGGAAGTCTTCCATTAACTTTCATTTCTAGACCATCCATTTTAGGGGTCCGCGGAATGTTTGTCGAAATTCAAAGGGGGTCGCCGCTGTAAGAAAGTTGAGAACCACTGGTTATTCTGTATCGGGTATTTTCAACCAGTTTTTGAATCTCTTATGACGTATGCCCCGTTTTTTTAGGATCCAATAGCTTCCTTGCCCGAGATTCTCTGAAATTGTGTCGAGATTCTCTGTTGACGTGTCTTTGTCTTTTCAAATCTGAAAATTAAAATCAAAATAATATTAGAACTTAGCCCTGGACTATTTCATAATGATGCTTAGGACGTTATATAAAAAAATACTCATCTGATATCTGCAGACGAATCCGTCAAAATACAAATCAGGCACATATGAACTCTGCACAGAGATATATGAGAAAATTATACTCGAATACTCGAATTACGACAAACAGGTTCCTTTTCAAAGCATGTACTGTAATTTGTGACAATGCTGTCCGACATTTCACAAGAATCATCCTCAGGATTCTAATACAAATGAACAAAGGATAATACAATAATTCTCCTAAAAAGTTTGTGAGAGTTATGTCCCAGATTTGTTAAAAATAATGAGAGTTCTTCCTAAGATTTTGTAAAAATGTTGCTCAAGTACTCTGTAAAATAGAGATTCCCTGTGTGAAATTAGCGCTTACTTTTATGGATCGTCGCAATCCATACTCACGTTAAACCGTGTTGGTAAAATATGTCTCACGGATATTCCAACTCCAAGTGAAGAAATTCCTCTTCGAAGGAAATTCCGAATGAACCTCCCAACGAGCCTTCGAAGGATTTTTTTTTTCAAAGACACTTACACGTTAGTGCTTCCAGGGGACATTTATGCCCTTTGAAGGAAGCACCACACTAGACAACGGACTAGCATGCAGTGCCCAGTGGCACAGTCGGAAAACATTACTCACGAAAAGTTTACCGGCCTGATGCGGGAATCGAACCCACACTTCTTAGCACGATGCGGCTGAATGCCTTGGGGACACTAACCGCACGGCTACGTAGCCCACAAGATGGAATTTTTAAGCCACTTTCGAAGAACTTCCCGAATGAACTTCATGAAACAACTTCCTGAAACAACAGGAGTAGCGACTTCCTGAAGCAATTTATCGAAGGAACAATCCAAAGAAACTTCTTAGGAAGCTTCCTGAAGTAGCTTCTTGAAACAACTTTCCGAAGAAGCTTCCTGAAAAAACTTTTCGAAGGATCTTCTCGAATTAACTTTCCGAAGGAACTACCTAGAGGAGCTTCTGCCCGAAAGAACTTCCTGAAGGAGCTTCCTGAAGGAGCTTCCTGAAGGAACTTCATGAAGTAACCTTTTGAATGAACTTCTCGAAAGAACTTCCCGAAGAAACTTTCTGAAGAAACTTTTTGAAAGAGCTTCTCTTAAGAATTTACCGATGTAATTTACCTAAGGAACTTCCCGAAAAAAAACTATCGAAGGAACTTTTTTAAACAACTTCCTGAAGCAACTTCCCAAAGGAACTTCCTGAAAAATCTTCCCGAAGGAACTTCTAGAATGAACATCCCGAAAGAACTTCCCGTAGGAGTTTCCAAATTAACATCCCAAAGGAATTTACCGAAGGAACTTGCCGAAGAATTTTCTTGAAGGAGCTTCCTTAAAGAACTTCTCGAAAGATCTTTCCGAAGGAACATCCAGAAGGAACATCCGAAAGTTACTTCTCAAAGGAATTTACAGAAAGAACTTCCCGAAGAAACCTCCCGAAGGAACTTCCTGAAGGAACTACATAAAGGAACTCCTCGAATGAACTTCCTGAAGAAACTTTTCGAAGGAGCTACATGAAGAAACTTTCTGAAGGAACTTCATGAAGTAACCTCTTGAATGAACATCCCGCAAGAACTTCCCGAAGAAACTTTATGAAGGAGCTTCTTAAAAGAATTTAGCGATGTAATTTACCTAAGGAACTTTCCGAAGGAGTTTCTAAATTAACATTCCAAAGAAATTTACCGAAGGAACTTCCCGAAGAATTTTCCTGATAGAGCTTCCTTAAAGAACTTCTCTTACGACTTGTGCGACGACTTCAACTTGACAATTTTAAACACTGGGGAAGCAACACGAGTAAAACCTCCAGCTCCACCAAGCATGTTAGACCTCTCAATCTGTTCGAATTCGCTATCATTGGATTGCACGTGGAAAGTGATTCAAGATCGCCATGGTAGTGATCACCTGCCTATCAAAATTTCTATCACCAATGATTCGTGTCAGGCCCGCCAGATCGACTTAGCGTATGACCTCACGAAACATATTGACTGGGGAAAGTACGCTGAGTTGATCATCGATGGCGTACAGTCGGTCGAGTTACTTCCTCCGTTGGAAGAGTATCGGTTCCTATCCGAATTAATCGTCAACAGTGCTTTTCAAGCACAGCGTCGACCAATACCGGGATCGGAAGTTCGACGTCGGCCACCCACCCCGTGGTGGGATGAGGAGTGCATCGTAGTATATCGGGAAAAATCCGCCACGTTTAAAGAATACCGGAAACGCGGTTCCCGGGAAAACTACGAGCGCTATACCTCTCTTGAACGCAAGTTTGGTAGCCTTGTCAAAGCGAAGAAACGAGGATATTCGCAAAATTTCGTAAACGGTCTTTCGAGGGAAACGTCGATGACAGCATTATGGTCCGCCGGGAGAAGAATGCGCAACGCGTCGTCGGTAAACGAAGATAAAGAACACTCTTCTCGGTGGATCTTTCAGTTCGCTAAGCAAGTGTATCCTGACTCCGTTCCCGTGTACAGGACGCACAGTATTTCGATCGGCCGAAATCGTGAACTTAATTCTGTAGCACCTTTAAACGTGACTTTTTCGGAATGGTGTCTTCGGACGAAAATTTTCTAAAAATATAGCGCATATATTGACGGTAAATGTTAGTTCGCAACTTTGCCACGGGCGGCGCTGCGAAAATATTTTTGCTAGCACGCAGAGCGAATTAAAGTGCTATTTGGTTACTTGGGATGTACGAAAAAACGCAAAAATCTCAAGTGAAAAATAGTTGTAGGGCGAGTCATTTCGTAAAGCGTCTTTTCAGGAGATTGAGAACTTTCTTCATAAAAGTATTTGGAACCTATTGAGTGTGTGTATAAAGATGAAAAATGTGTCAAGGAGAAGAAAAAGAAGAAGTTTGGAGTCACATAGCCCTCTACCCATCATATAACTAAGTACTACAGGGTAATAAGAGTCATTGATGAAACTTCCTCTAAGTAAAAGGGATACTCGTGGATACTAATGACACTATCGACATTTAAAACTACGAATGATGTATTTTGAATCCTATTAGGTTTCATCTGCCACCAGCTGCCACCCGAATATATACACGGACCCCAAAAATGACTGATTTTTGCACTTAAATGGTTATAACTGCTTTTCCTTGGTCTTTAGAAACCTAGTGTCTTCTAGAGAATGATTCATTTTGACTGTTTACACAATTTTGTAGAACATTGTTGCTACCGGAAACTTCGCATTTTCAAAATATACGAGAAAAACTAGTTTTAGGGGGTCGTTCATAAAATACTCTCGTATTTTGGAAATGCGGCTGAATACACACTAGGTGTCTTTGGCATAGTTGTTTGTATTTGAATTATCTACAACTTTGCCGAAGACATCATATTTAAAGATCGTCATTTCAAAAAAAATATTTTCGCAGCGCCGCCCGTGGCAAAGTTGCGAACTAACATTTACCGTCAATATATGCGCTATATTTTTAGAAAATTTTCGTCCGAAGACACCATTCCGAAAAAATCACGTTTAAAGGTGCTACAGAATTAAGTTCACGATTTCGGCCGATCGAAATACTGTGGGACGGTACGCGCTTGTTTGCCAGAGAGAAACGAAGTTGATAGACCCTTTTCGATGCTTGCCCAGTAAACACACCATCGTAAATGATGAGATATAAGAGTACAAATGTGGAGGCGATATACGCACATCTTGCATGCAGCCTTATGGCGCATGTACGTATATCGCCTCCACATTTGTACTCTTATGCGCTATCTTATACGATTTTGTGTTTAATGGGTGAGTTCTCACTTGCTCTCCTTTCATGTAACAACTCCGCCCCAGGAATGGATAGGATTAAGTTCAACTTGCTCAAAAACCTCCCAGACGTCGCGAAGAAGCGCTTGTTGGACTTATACAATCAGTTTCTTGAAGGCAACATTGTTCCGGATGATTGGAGACAAGTGAGAGTAATTGCCATCCAAAAGCCCGGAAAACCCGCGTCGGATTACAACTCGTACCGCCCTATCGCGATGCTGCAGTGCTTACGCAAGCTGTTAGAGAAGATGATTCTTTATCGGCTTGACAAATGGGTTGAATCGAACGGCTTTCTCTCAGATACGCAATTTGGTTTCCGCAGAGGCAAAGGAACGAACGACTGTATTGCGTTACTTTCAACAGAAATCCAACTAGCCTATGCTCAAAAGGAGCAAATGGGCTCAGTATTTTTGGACATTAAGGGGGCTTTTGATTCAGTATGCATAGATGTCCTTTCTGACAAACTCCATGATTGTGGGCTTTCATTATTATTCAACAACTACTTGTATAATTTGTTGTCTGAGAAACGTATGAGCTTTTCTCACGATACCTCGACAACTTCACGAATAAGTTACATGGGTCTCCCCCAGGACTCATGTTTAAGTCCCCTTCTTTACAATTTCTATGTCAGAGACATTGATAATTGTCTCGTGGAAAATTTCTCGCTAAGACAGCTTGCGGATGATGCCGTTGTTTCTGTAACAGGACCAGGGGCGGATGATTTGCAAAGACCACTGCAAGATACTCTAGACAATTTGTCTACTTGGGCCTTGAAGCTGGGTATCGAATTCTCCCCGGAGAAAACTGAGTTGGTTGTCTTTTCTAAGAAGCGTGATCCTGCAAAGGTAGAGCTTCAACTCATGGGTAAGGAGCTTGCTCAGGGTAAAATTTATGACACTGTACTACTGGTACATGAGTCTGGAGGTTTTGATCTGTCAATGAAGCAGGAAATCCATGGAATTCTAGATCATCTCCGATCGGAGTATATTCCACTAATTTTTGCAAACAAGTTCGGTCATGTCAGCAGCGACAGAACGTTTTACACTGATGGGTCAAAAACAAATGATTCCACTGGATTTGGTGTTTATAACGAATTTCATAGTGCCACCCACAAACTTCAAAACCCTTGTTCGGTATACGTCGCAGAATTAGCGGCTATACACTATGCATTAGAGCGAATAGCCTCTCTTCCCTCTGATCGATATTTCATTTTTACGGATAGCCTCAGCTTAATTGAGGCTATACGTTCAATGAGGCCGGTAAAGCACTCCTCGTATTTCCTTCGCGAAATACGACCTTCACTGAGTGCTTTATCGAATCACACCATCACCTTGGTATGGGTCCCTTCACATTGTTCGATACCGGGTAATGAGAAAGCAGACTCACTCGCCAAGGTGGGCGCTATGGAAGGCGATATTTATGACCGTCAAATCGCCTTCTATGAATTTTTCGCTATTGTTCGTCAGTAAACCCTGCTCAGTTGGCAACAAAAATGGGACAATGGTGACTTGGGTAGGTGGTTGCATTCCATTCTCCCTCGGGTGTCCAGGAAGCCGTGGTATAAAGGGTTAGACATGAGTCGAGACTTTATCAAGGTAATGTGTCGGCTGATGCCCAACCACTACTCTTTGGGATCGCACCTCTATTGAATAGGGCTCTCAGACAGTAACCGTTGCGGTTGTGGTGCAGGATACAGAGACATCAATCACGTGGTGTGGTACTGTTCCGAATACGGCATTGCCAGATCCGATTTATGTGAATCCCTCAGGGCCCGAGGGAAACCAGATAAGGAAGACATTAGAGATGTTCTGGGTAGGCTGGATTTCGATTACATGATGCTTATTTACAATTTTTTGAAGCAAAATGATGTCATTGTTTGGTTTCCCATTCTCGCTGTCCACATAGTCCCCTTTTTGGTTTCGTTTGTCCACCTTGTCCCTCGAAATACGTTTGTTTGTACCGTTACAGGTTGTCGTCATGTCCACTCTACGGTTGACCTGCAGCAACAACGATACTCACTACCACGCTGAACGTCAACATGTAAACCTTAGCCCTATCCTCTCCTTCATTTTTTTGTTATCCTTAACCTCGGCCAAACCGCGAGTTTTACGGTTCCCCAAAACTAATATAGATTATTAAGAAGATTCATGGATTTGTAAAAAAAAATCAATTGAATTCGGCTCCGTAATGCCTAGTGGCGCTTGAGCCTGTTAAATAAACGTTTAAGGAAAAAAAAAAAGAACTTCTCTAAAGAACTTCCCGAAGGAACTTCCTGAAGCAACTTTGCAAAAGAACTTCCTGAAGGTGCTTTCCGCAGCATCTTCCAGAAAAGTCTTCCCAAAGAAGCTACCTGAAGCAACTTCTCAAAGGAAGTTCCTGAAGGAGCTGCATGAAGGAATTTTTCGAATGAACTTGACGAATGATCATCATGAAGGAGCTTCACGAAGTAACTGCCCAAGGAAATTTACAGATAAAACTTTCTAAGGAATCTTCCCGAAGTAAGACCATATACTGAGAATGAACAGAAGGAATTTACCGAAGAATCTTCTCGAAGAAGTTTTCTGAAGCAACTTCCCAAAGAAACTTCCTGAAGGAGCTACATGGAGAAACTTCCCAAAATACAGAAGCAACTTGCTGATGAAACTTCCTGAAGGAGCTTCCCGAAGTAACTTCCCAAAAGAATTTACAGAAGGAACTTGCCAAAGGAACTTCCTGAAGGAGCTTCTCGATGTAACTGCCCAAAGGAATTTACAGAAGAAACTTCCCGAAGGAATTTTCTAAAGCAACTTCTCAAAGGAACTTTCTGAAGGAGCAACATGAGGGAACTTCTCGAATGAACTTCACGAAGGAACTTCCTGAAGTACCTTCCCGAAGTAATTTCTTAAAGGGATTTCCCGAAGGATCATCCCAAAGGAGTGTACTGAAGAAACTTCCCGAAGGAATTTACCGAAGGGCACTCACAAGACGCGACGCGAGACTTGACACAACACTTATTGTTCTTACAAACATAAAAAGGATTTAAGGTGAAGATGAATCGAAGCCATACTTCAAATTTTCAAGAGCACGGATCTGGAGAACCAAGCATCTGTTCAAGCTGAAAACTTAATCGATTGGTCACTAGCTGGTGGTGACCAATCCATTAGGTTTTTGGCTTAAAAGGGTATTTGGTTCTCCAGATCCTTGCCCTTGAAAAATTGAATTTTGGCTTCGATTCATCTTCACCTTAAACATTTACCTTCTTCGTCAACCGGTTTCGGGCTCGATGTTGCCCATCTACAGGACGATGTACAACTGATTACATAGAAGAGAGCAAAATAGCATCGCACTTTGTCCAGTACACGTCAGAAACAGATAAAACTATTTGAATTCCAGTTTCGTCAAGTGAAAAAGCGCAAACTTATCGGGGCATCGTCGCTATTCATCAACGATTGTTCGGCATTGGAGATGAACATAGATTCCCAAGCAGTACGCATCGTACCTTCGTGCTGTGCGTACACGAATTCTCTCTGCTCTTGGAAGTTTTTTTTTAAACTACCTAAAGCAATAAAACAGTACTTTCCAGTACTAAAATTAAAAACGGTACTTTTCAGTGCTACTATTGATCCCTTTACGATCCTTGTTTGGACCCGTGCCTTCGATTTTTCGTTGGACCCGTTGGCGAAAGCTAGCGGTGGTAATCCTTCTTGGACACCGTCTTGGGAAAAAACCTCTCGAAGGTCACTATTCTTATTCAATAAACATGGTTGCAACAACCACAACCGGAAGAGAGAATCTCTGAATTCACAACTTCCTTCCAAAAAAGTGGGATTTAAAACTGTCACTACACGTGGCAAGTATGGAAGAAAGGACGCTTCCCCAGAATGCAAGCTTTCTTCCAAGGGTGAAATGAATAATGTTGATAATTGTATCGAAATGAGCAATCAGTTCGATGCTCTAGACAAATTTTCTGAACACCAAATCGAAGCAGCCTCTAGCCCAGGCTCTTTGATTCAAGTGAGGAAGCAAAGAGTGCCACCTATCGTGGTCAGTTGTTCCGGATTTGGGGGATTTAGGCAGGAGATCTTGAACTCCATTAGGGGAATCAAGGTCTCCTTCCAAATCGCAAAGAAAGGAGACTGTCGCGTTTTGCCGGAAACTCTTAGAGATCGCGAACTTCTTCTCAAACATCTTGAAGAGAAGAAACACATTTTTTTTACTTATGACGACAAAACTGAACGTTTGTTCAAAGTCGTCTTGAAAGGTCTCTCAAGTGACTATAAGTCACCTGAAGAGATCAAAAATGGAATAAATGATTTACTTGGATTTTCCCCAGTCCAAGTAATCATTATGAAAAAAAGAACCCAATCTGGCATTGTTCGGAAAGGGCTTTCTCAAGAATATTATTTAGTTCATTTTAACAAAAAGAACTAAATAATATTAAAGCTTTAGAAAAAGCAAAATTTATGTTCGATGTCCGTGTGACGTGGGAACATTTCCAGAAACCTGAAGGAAATTACCAGAACCCCACTCAGTGCCGTCGGTGCCATAAGTGAGGTCATGGTAGAAAAAATTGTCGCATAGTAGTCGCGCGTAGTCTAAACATAATCTATGACAAAAGGTCGAAATACAAAACAAAGAAAGGACAGAAAGTCGAAAGACAGATTGCCGAAGAGGAAAAGAGAAGGGACATATGGTCGAAAACTTTGTTTCAAAGAAGGAACATTTTCCCACCATGCAAATCGTTTTCGATCTTTTGTCCTTTCGATCTGTTATCCTTCGACATTTTGTCCCTAAATATTCTGAACAAACGAAGAAAGGAATAACCAAACTGATACATCTCATAGCATGAAATTGAATCATAAGTTGAGATAATTAGCCAAGGTATATTTCTACTTCCTTTTGGTAGAATTATCAAAGGGCCAGATATGAGAAGATTTCTCAAACTCATTGTAGTCGTGTCCAAGCCACAGCGACGCGATTTCGCGTCAGTCTAGATGGTTTCATATAAAGGCTCCCCCAAATCAACGCGATTTTTTCAGCAACAGCGACGAAAACTCACCGCGATTCTGTCGTTGTGTCGCTGAACGCACTCTTATCTAGATCAACGCGACGATAATCGTAACGAAATCGCGCCTCCGTGGCTTGGGCACGCTCATAAAATTGTGCATGCAGCGAAACATCAGCGAAATGGTGCCGATTATTGGTCACTGTCGCCGTAAAGAATTCCATTGGTTCGAGGGAGCCTTAACCCTCTAATACCCAAAATTTTATTTTCGATCTAAATATTTATTTTAGTTATTTAAGGTGATTATAAAACGAAGCCAAACTTTGAATTTTCAATTGCACAAGACGAGAGTATCTGACAACAGTTCGCGTTGAAAATCAATCAACTTACTTGCTGGCTGGTGGTGACCAATGGGATAGATTTTTAACGCAAAGCGGTGTTTGGTTCTCAAGTCTTGTGCTTTTGAAAATTTAAGGTGTGGCTTCGTTCTATAATCACCTCAAAACACGTTTTGGGCAATGATTTATTTTATTTCGCAAATCTATGATTTTCTGTTTTTGATTTTTACAATTTTCATTTTTGAACATCCCTATCCTTTTTCATTTTTCTTGAAGCCTCTTCTAGTTACTGATTTTGACAATAATAAAAATTTAAGTTTTTACGGTACTTATTAGTATATTATTTTTTTATTAGTTTTCTGGAAATATTTTTATTTTCCGTGTAATTAACGGAAACAGGTTTGAAATTATTTAAATACCACCAAGTTCTTCTTCTGTGAAAGATTGATAGTAGAAGTATATAAAATTCACGATTTTTCAAATTACACGTTAAATGAACCCCATGCATTTGTAGGTTATATAAGAATACAATTTTTCAAACAATTTTCTAAATTACAAAAAAGTTTCAAAAGCTTTAAAAAACTTGTCTTATATACGTGTTATGAGTCAAAATTTGAGCCAAAAATAATATCATTTTGATTTCCGAGCTACGAAAAAATACACAAAATTCCAAAGTGTACCCCGTTTTTTTTTTTCCTTCTAAGCAATGGGGGGATAATCTGCTCAACAGACTCCGGACCGAGGTCCGGGAGTGTGGGGTTGGGGACCATTTACTACGTACAAGCAGTAAACAGGACTACACCCTCGACCCACTAAACCATTTCCATTGCCGCCAAACCCTTCGTCTCTCCGGGACCACCAAGAAGGCATTGCTTCGGAGAGGGGCTATTGCACATCGCATCCTCCAGGTTAGCTGCGTAGCCATGCAGCAACGAACATCGATGACACGCTTATGGGGGTCCACCAAGGTAGCATGCTGGCGCATTGCCAGCTTCCCGGGTGGTCCTCACCTCCCGTTGTCCGCTGAAGGCGGGCAGGGTCGACCACTAAGCCCGCGCCCAGCTGCACCGCAGGTATCAAGAACTGATACTGCGGGCTTCGCAATTTGACCTACTGAAGGCTCAGGCCCTATCAGCTAGCACCAGCTGGGATTGCTGACGAAGGGGCCTCCACCTGCCCCGAACAACCAGAGGCTCGTATCCACCCAGTAGGCCGGCGCCACGACAGCAGCGCTACCAAGATGTTTTCCCCGCGGCCACTTAATCGCTGTAAGGGTCGATTTCGACCGTAGGGCACCGGTATGACCTACGTAGCCGACTGCGAACCCTTGGACCACCTGTTGATTAGCGTCTGCACTAGTCACTCCTCGAGTCCACACGCCACCTCCTTTGGAGTTCCGAGACGATGTGGGTGATAGCCGATGAAACGGCATTCCAGCCAAACTCGTCTGCACACATCCTCTGGACCAAATTATCCGGAGTCGTGTCCCGACCGCATGTGGCAAACATGCGGTCACGCATTGTGCGGAAACGCGGGCACACGAACAAAACGTGTTCCGCCGTTTCCTCTAAACCTGCACAAACTGGACATTCGGGAGAACCCGCATGACCGAAACGGTGTAGATATTGTCTAAAGCATCCATGACCCGAAAGGACCTGTGTTAGGTGGAATGTTAGTTCCCCAAGGCTATTGACCCAGATATCTAACCTCGGAATCAACCTGTGAGTCCACACTCCCTTGGTGGAACTGTCCCACGCACGCTGCCATTTGACCATGGAGGCCAGTCTGGCAGTCCTGCGTATGCCTCTTGTGCCGCGCATTTCGAAGCACTCTATGTCTTCCATGATAAGGATACCAATAGGCACCATACCGGTGATGACGCAGAGTGCATCGTGTGACACGGTACGGTACGCGCTCGCAACCCTCAGGCACATTACCCAAGTAGCACTGGCAACAAATGCAATATTTTAGAAAAATAAAACAAATTACATTGCCGTTGCATTTCAGATAATTTGTAGCATATCTTATTGATGATTTTCAATTTTGGTTACTAAACTATTACATTGTAACTTACGCTTTGTTTACATCACATAGGTGTTGCATTTTCACTTGCATGTAACTTAACCTAGAGCTGTCAAAATGAATAAGTTACATTGAAATTGAATCTGTGGTTGCAAAGAAACAAATAACACGCTAGGTTACATACAGATTGCTAAGTCACATGTGTGTAACAGCATGAAGTTTGTTTACCATTTGTCATAGGGGAAGGGGTGAAAAAATGAACAGGATGGTAAATGAACACCGAACTTGTTACGCATGAACATCAAATTTCAATAATTTTTATTACACACGGATGATTTAGAGCATAAATAAGAGTGTTTTTTTGATACGGAGATAAATTGAAGTCAGAAGTCAGAACCACGCTCAGCAATTAAAACTGATGTAATTATAGGCACGGAGATGTTAAGGTTTTTCAATGAGGTGAATATCGTAATGATATGATGTCGAAGCAGAAAGCTTTAGAACTGTTTTCGAAGGGATTATAATCATTCATAGATGTTTTTTTAAGACTGTGATAAAAAAATTCAAAAATGTTTGTTTTGCTCCTGTGTTTTACCACCATCATAAAATGAACATTTCCATAATATTTTAATGACGATGAAAGTATGTGAAAATTTAGCTGTGTTAGTCTTAATTCGTGTCGCAGCGTTAATTAACATCTCTATTTTTGATTTTGTGCGATAGAACTAGTTATAATTAATAAACAAATTAATAAATGAAGGACAATTTCTGCGAGTAGAGATATCACAGAACATTGAGTTACATTTGTAATGTTCTCTTTACTACTTCTGTGGGAAACGCCAATCTTCGAGCCGATGACACGGAATGACGAGAATTCGTTTAAGGGTTAATTTTCAAAAGCAGTTTTTACGTTCAAAATCATGAATATATTCATATGTTCACTGTATTTTCTGTATTTTATTCTCCAACCGAAACACAGTGAACACATTTTCGACGAGTAAATTTCAGTTTTGAACAGAAAAATGGCTGTTGAAGTTTCGATGATTACGATGACGGAACCTTGAACGTTCAAGTTTTTGGGTCCTCTAGCTAGACAATTCGTAATCAAACGTCAACATTCCACCGCAAAATCGCTAGTGTTTGGAGGTGATGTTTACTTCAAATTTTCGAAATCAACATCTCCAACTTAGTTCTAATACCCTCCGTCCACGAATTATTGTGGCGCGTCGATCGTCGCAAGTTTCTCGTTAAACAGTCAATCCCGTAAATGATTATGTTTTGTTAAGCTTAATTACTTTTAGACGACAGCAGTCAGTGGCTGTCTTCTTTGTTGAAATTTGTTCTGGGATTCCAATTCCCACAGGGTCCACTTATGCATGTCATAGTTTGTATTACGTGCAATAAATATGTTAAATTTGTCCTTGAAAAACTTATCGAAGGACCTAAACTTTAATCAACTCGTGGCAAAACCTCCACCCCCCTATTTCATAACACCAAAACAGTTGTTGAATTCAAATTCTACCAAACTTAATGCCACGCTGAAGTAACGCGCAAATTAGAACCTTACAAATATAAATTTTTCGCATCAGCATGTATCTATTATTGAACAATAACAAAAGCCTGTAGGTATGCATGAGCCTATGCATGCTATAAAACGTTTGACTTTAACTGTGCGCCCTGTAATAATCAAGTTGCCCTTGAGAGAGAGCGAGACAGCACCAACACACGGCGCACAGTAAAAGTCATGAGAACAAAAGAATTTATGGCACGTACAGAGGCTCATTATATATGCAGAATCGATGAAGAGAAATCACTCATGTTAGTTAGGCCCTATTGAAGTGACAGCACAGAAATGCACAAGGGGCTACCATTAACAACGCGGTTATTTTTTCCCAATTTTAGACCTACCTTCCCCCTAGTAGTCATTTGTCCATACACAAAATTTACAATTTGTATGGACCGTGGTCATTGGGCAGAATATCTCCCCTCCCCCAATAAATGACTACGTGGTTTATGGATGACCCATAAGCACGCATTTTTCTAATTGATTTATTAACCCTAGAAATACTCAAATGGATGGATGTTGTTTCTACTATTTGATAGAGAACATATTTGTATATCCGACTATAATAAAAAAACAACCTTTTTTTCACATCTAAATCGCTATTTTCCTTATCATGGGCATATTACCCTCAGTCCCTAATATTGGAACAAATTGATCAATTTCTAAATTCAATTCGTTGTTTCACCTCAGGACGCAAGATTGCATTACTTCCTAGCGTCTTGTAGTGAAAAATTGTTAACAAACCCGCATCTTGTCACCTTTATTCACAGAAGAGAGGATCGATGAAGAGAAATCGATCATGCGACTTGCGCCCTTATCATAGCACACGCTTGAATTTGCCTTCTTTCGAGCTATTTGAGCCATTTAAGCACGTCACGAACCATGTGCTTTCTTGGACGGAGCATTTAATTTTCATACATTTGTAAGGTTCCAGTCAATTGGCTTAGAGGATTTTTGCACATTATTTGATGATTTATCGCAAATTCATCGTTTTTCCGATTAAAAGCAAGACGATATCGTTTAGGTGTTCATTTTAATACCCCTTCCCCTATTGACAGCAGTGTAATTTATGAGCAGTTTCAGTATAGTTACACATCAGTTTCAAAATAACATAAGATTTCTGGGTAACTAATGTGTAACAAACGAGTAACTTGCTGACAGTGGTCAACACTACATGTCAAAAATTTTCATACACATTGTGAATTTTGATATAAGAACTTTACTATTTTATGACTAGTTATTGTTTTCATAGATATTTTTCCAGCGATTAATTAAAATTGTTGAATTTACAATTTGTAGCCTATCTAACAGCTTTTTAATAGTTTTCATCATTTTAGATTGGCTGTTCTCAAACAGTTATTCGGAAGTGTTTCTGCAGCAAGATGAAATTAAATGGCGATTTATGATAGGCAACCCAGAAAAACCAACTGCAGGACACGAAACAAAGTGATTTTGGAATAACAATCTTCACAAACAATTAAATTAAAATCAAAAACACTGCTGATTTGAGTAACAGTTTCAATTTCCATTTTTCTTTGTCAGTTCTAATGGAATAATATCTCAACAGTCCAGGTATCATGTGTTATTCAATATGAAATTATTATCTATTTTATGAGCGCGTCAATTTTGAGCAAGTAAAATGATTGATTTCACCACAAATTCAAATCGGCATGTTAAATCTATTATGTACTTATGAATAATTACGCGTTCGAAATTCATACGTATTACTTTTATTGACATTCAATTCTAAAATGGTTGTTGTGTTACAACAATGTCAGAAAGTAACAACAACTTCAACGCCGTTTCATTTATTTTGTCGCAGGACAACCCATGCGTAATCAACAAATTACATAGCAGTCGCTTGTAAACATCTTATGTAACGAACAAACAAGTTACATAAGGCTCGGCTTTTTGCGCTTTTTCGGTTACATTGCAGTATTTTTCCATGTTGCAAATGTATCATATTGTAACTATTGAATATGTTAAGTAGCCGTTGCTGTAAGCTACTTGTAACAATATGTGCTGCTTGGGATAGCCTATAAGTACTCTCTAGCTTGCTACGGTAGCTATCGGTACTCAAAGCCGTGCCCCAAGCCGGGCCACCATACCTCAGTATGGACGAGGCGACACTGGCCAGAAGCTTACGCTTGCTGGCGTACACCGCAGAGCTATTGGACATCATCCGGGACAGTGCCACAATAGCTGTGGAGGCTCTCTTGCAGGCATAATCGACATGGCTACCGAAGGTAAGCTTGTCGTCGATCATCACCCCCAAGTGTTTGACGGAGCGCTTCGAAGTGATTGTGCAGTCGCCTACACTGATCACCGCTTGCTGCACCGACTTTCGGTTGTTGACAACAACAGCCTCAGTTTTGTGGTGAGCCAATTCCAGTTTCCTGGAGCTCATCCACTCCTCCACAATTGCGATCGAGTGGGCTGCAGTCAATTCCACTTCTTCGATCGATTCACCGTAGACCTCCAGCGTAATATCGTCGGCAAAGCCAACGATGACCACACCCGCCGGGAATTTTAATCTCAACACCTCGTCGTACATGACATTCCATAACACCGGACCCAGGATGGAACCTTGCGGGACTCCTGAGGTTATGTGAAAGCACTTCCGACCCACCTCTGTGTCATAGACTAATACCCGATTCTGGAAGTAACTTCCGAGAATCTTGTACAGGTACTCGGGTATCCCCAGACGCAGGAGCGCATCAGCAATAGCCGCCCAACTGGCACTATTAAATGCATTCCTTACATCCAGAGTCACTACTGCGCAGTAGCGAATACCCCTCCTCTTACGCTGGAGTGCTATCTCAGCGGTTTTCTTAACCGTCAGAATAGCGTCTACAGTGGACCTCCCTTTCCGGAAGCCGAACTGGTTGCCTGAGAGACCATTTACACCCTCGGTGTACCTCGACAGTCTGTTGAGGATGATCTTCTCGAGCACTTTCCCCACCGTGTCAATCAAGCATATTGGTCTATACGCCGACGGGTCACCGGGTGGTTTCCCCGCCTTTGGCAATAGTACCAGGCTCTGCCTCTTCCACGCATCTGGAAATACTCCCTCGTCCAGGCATATCTGCATAGCAGGATTGTGCTACTTTTCCCCGAATGTCGTTTCCCCGAATGTCGGTTCCCCGAGCGCCAGTTCCCCGAGTGCCCTGTTTCCCCGAATGCCATTTCCCCGAATGACCCGTTTCCCCGAAAAGTGTAGCAGTTCAAATAGGTGCTATAACAGTTTTCAGTGGCAGGATGGTGAATTTGAAAGAATGGTAAGCAATCAAAAGAAGGAGGTATTTAGTCATTCTCGACTATACACATGTTGCCAAAAATGCTGAGGGCGGAAAAACTCGTAAGAACCGCCAATCAAATAAAGAAGGGTGCATATCAGATGATCAGTACATTCACCCCCCTGAAATGTATACAGTTATGTCAGATATGAGTGCCAAAATCTTTTCGGGAAAGTGGGCTATTCGGGGAAACGGGATATTCGGGGAACTGGCATTCGGGGAACTGGCGTTCGGGGAATCGACATTCTGGGAACCGACATTCGGGGAAAAGTAGCACAACCGCATAGCAGATCTGAACATACCGGGAGCCTCCAAGATTGCGACTTTGAGGGCCAGGTTTGGAACTCCGTCCAGACCTGGTGCCTTCCCCATGCTTAGGGATTTTGCAATCCCTACAAGTTCCTCATCAGTTACTCTATCCTCATCGCCAGCCCCAATCCCCGGCTGTCCTACAAAAGGAGGCCATGGGCTAGGGTTGTGGCGCGGGAAGAGCCCCTCGATGATCCCCTCCAGCATCTGTGGAGATTGCTCCGTAGGAGCAATTGCACCTCTTGTCTTCGCCATTACGATCCTGTAGGCATCACCCCACGGGTTCGCGTTGGCACTCTGACAGAGTCCCTCGAAGCAGGCCTTTTTGCTTGCCCTTATCTCGGACTTCAGCGCGACTTTGGCAGCGGTGAACACCGCCCGTCGTTCTTCACGCTCCTGCTCGTGTGTACCCCGTCTAAACTGCCCATAACTGCATATTTGTATCATTCGACAAAAGTAGGCATTGAGTAAATGGAATACCAAGTGTGCATTTCATTGCAGTATGGGAGGAAACTATTATTTCAAAAAATTACCAGGAACTCAAAAGTGCTTATTTGAGGCTGATATTTTGTACAACTTATGTCATATACTAGGAGAATAGTCAGAAAATAATTCTGATCGAAATTTCATTGCTATTACATTACGAGGCACATTGATAATCTCAATGTGACTGTTATGCGGTTATAATTACCAATGTGACAAAACAACTTGCTATTTTTTCGAATTTTCTAGAACAATCTCACCGATTTCATTAAGTTGATCGAAAGTATTTATCATTAGATGACTCTCCATGGTATTAACTCCATTTTGTCAAAAATGTCGAATGTGAATGTTATGCAGTTATGGGCAGTAAAGGCGGCGTTGGGTATTAGAGGGTTAAAAGTGTTCTTTTTTTCGCGGCGATTTTTTGTCGCTGTCGCTAAAAAAAATCTCGTTGATTTGGGGAACCGAATGCGGAAAGTCATCCATGCGTTATCGTCCAATACTAAAAATAGGTGGCAGTACTGCGCAAACGTCAAACTCGAACAAAAGCGATATGAATGCTACAAGTGAACCGATGGCCAACTACCAAATATTAGAACTGTCATAGCTTTTAACACTTTGATGGTAAATTTACCTATTGTTCTGAAATTTTTCGGACAGAGGAACAAAAAATGTTCCAAGTCTTCGTTTTCCGAGGCCACCAAAGTGGTATGCGTCATCTTGAAACTACTCCACAGGGGAGACCGGGGAGGCTTGATCCTTTTTTCTCTATACGGCTGCATGCAAATCAACTTAGTTACCTACATCTTTTACCAGAAACTACTCGGAGAATAAATCCAAGGTATTCAATTTATTTCGAGAAATATTATTCGAGGAATTTAAAAACATAATTCAAGTATTGTGTAGAAGTTTGCTCCAGAAATTCCTATTGAAACAATTTCTCTATTATTTTCTCCAAAACATCCTTATAATTGTTTCCAAAACTTCCATATTTTTTCAAAGATTTATTCAATGCAGATTTCTATGACATTTTTGTAAATGTCCCAAATAGTTTTTACATACTACCTGAAAGATTTACAAAATGAAAAAAAAGGAATCTTGATAAGAACTGTCCAAAGTATGCTCATGACTTTTAATCAATTTCGGTGGGACTTAACAAAGTTCTTCTTCTTTATGGCGTTACGTCCCAACTGGGACAAAGCCTGCTTCTCAGCTTAGTGTTCTTATGAGCACTTCCACAGTTATTAACTGAGAGCTTTCTATGCCAATTGACCATTTTTGCATGTGTATATCGTGTGGCAGGTACGAAGATACTCTATGCCCTGGGATGTCGAGAAAATTTCCAACCTGAAAAGATCCTCGACCGGTGGGATTCGAACCCATGACCCTCAGCTTGGTCTTGCTGAATAGCTGCGCGTTTACCGCTACGGCTATCTGGGCCCCACTTAACAAAGTTATATATTCCTAAAAAAAACTCTGCACAAATATTTGAAGGAGCTCTAGGAGAAGCTCGAAAATAAAAATTGATTAACAATATGTGATAATTACTTGATTGGCAATCATGTAATATGTGAAGATTATCTACAACTCTTTAGTTTCGTCGCACTGGTTCGGAACCAATTTCATTAGCAAACGCCACCCGCCAGCATCGGTCCGATACCTTCCATTTATCCATTTTTTATCGTCAGTATCTCCACAAAACGCAAATCCGACGACAAGATGGATCAGCATAAAAAAAAACAATCAATGATCAAAATACATCGCAAAAAAAAAATGAAGTCAACTGGGCGGTCCAAAGGTGTGGACCTGCCAAATATAATCAAAACAAATCGGTTCTCCCGCCAATCAAACGAATCACACCCTTTCAGAAGAAAGGAGATTCGGCGTTTTGCTTTTCTTGCTTGCCATTGATGGGGAACTGATTCACCGTAGCTAAAAAGTCAAACTCCCCTTTTTCTCGAACAGGTGAACGAACGAGACCTGAAAAAAACTAACAACAACAACGCCACCATCAAGAGTTGATCCAATCTCTTAGCTGTCAAGCCTTTATCAAGTCGGGATCCACCCCCGTGTCAATTGACCGACCGAGGGACGGATTTTAGGGAGAGAAAAAAAAACTTGTACTTCAGTTCCGAAGAAAGAAAACTGAAACAGCTGGGTTTAGCAACAGGGGTTTGCAATTTTTGAATGATGCGATAAAAATTATTAATTTGGGAAGAATTTTCACGCAACTTGTTGAATGCCTTCTGTGAGATGCTTCTCCAGATTTTGTGAGAAGCTGACTCAGCTTTAATGAAAAGATTCTCCAGCCTCTAAGAGAAGCTGCTCCAGTTTCTAAGAAAAGCTGCCTTAGCTTCTAGAAGAAGTTTCACCAGCTCTTTTAAGAAGCAGCTTTTATAAGAAGCTGATCCAGCTTCTATAAGATTCTGTTACAGCTTCTAAGAGAAGCTGCTCCAGCTTCTATGAGATGCTGCTCCAGCTTCTATGAGATGCTGCTCCAGCTTCTGTGAGAAGCTTCACCAGCTTCTGTGAGAAGCTTCAGCAGCTTCTGTGAGAAGCTGACTCAGCTTTTATGAGAAGCTTCTCCAGTCTCTATGAGATTTTGTTCCAGCTTTTAAGAGAAGCTGCTCCAGCTTCTAAGAGAAGCTGCTCCAGCTTCTATGAGAAGCTTAGCCATCTTATATGAGAAACTTAGGCACCTTCTGTGAGAAGCTTCACCAGCTTCTGTGAGAAGCTGACTCTGCTTTTATGAGAAGCTTCTTCAGCCTGTATGAGAAGCTGCACCAGCTTCTATGAGAAGCTGCTTCTATGAGATTCTGTTCCAGCTTCTGTGAGAAGTTTCACCAGCTTCTGTAAGCTCCATCACCAGCTTCTGCGAGAAGCTTCAGCAGCTTCTGTAAGAAGCTTCAGCAGCTTCTGTGAGAAGCTTCAACAGCTTCTGTGAGAAGCTACCTCAGCTTTTATGAGAAACTGCTCCAGCTTCTATGAGATGCTGCTCCAGCCTCTGTGAGAAGCTTCAGCTGCTCAAACTTCTAAGAAAAGCTGCCTTAGCTTCTATGAGAAGTTTCACCAGCTCTTTTAAGAAGCAGCTTTTATGAGAAGCTGCTCCAGCTTCTATAAGATTGTGTTACAGCTTCTAAGAGAAGCTGCTCCAGCTTCTATGAGATGCTGCTCCAGCTTCTATGAGATGCTGCTCCAGCTTCTGTGAGAAGCTTCACCAGCTTATGTGAGAAGCTGACTCTGCTTTTATGAGAAGCTTCTTCAGCCTCTATGAGAAGCTGCTTCTATGAGAAGCTGCTTCTATGAAATTTTGTTCCAGCTTCTGTGACATTCTGCTCCAGCTTCTGTGAGAAGTTTCACCAGCTTCTGTGAGAAGTTTCACCAGCTTCTATAAGCTGCATCACCAGCTTCTGCAAGAAGCTTCAGCAGCTTCTGTTAGAAGCTTCACCAACTTCTGTGAGAAGCTTCAACAACTTCTGTGTGAAGCTGCCTCAGCTTTTATAAGAATACTGCTCCAGCTTCTATGAGATGCTGCTCCAGCTTCTGTGAGAAGCTTCAGCAGCTTCTGTGAGAAGCTGACTCAGCTTTTATGAGAAGCTTCTCCAGTGTCTACGAGAAGCTGTTCCAGCTTCTATGAGATTTTGTTCCAGCTTTTAAGAGAAGCTGCTCCACTTTCTAAGAGAAGCTGCTCCAGCTTCTAAGAGAAGCTGCTCCAGCTTCTATGAGAAGCTTCCCCACCTTATATGGGAAGCTTCACCAGGTTCTGTGAGAAGCTGACTCTGCTTATATGAGAAGCTTCTCCAGCCTCTATGAGAAGCTGCCCCAGCTTCTATGAGAAGCTGCTTCTATGAAATTCTGTTCCAGCTTCTAAGAGAAGCTGCTCCAGCTTCTATGACATTCTGCTCCAGCTTCTGAGAGAAGTATCACCAGCTTCTAAAAAGCTGCATCACCAGCTTCTGCGAGAAGCTTCAGCAGCTTCTGTAAAACGCTTCACCAACTTCTGTGAGAAGCTTCAACTGTTCCAGCTTCTATGAGATTTTGTTCCAGCTTTTAAGAGAAGCTGCTCCACTTTCTAAGAGAAACTGCTCCAGCTTTTATGAGAAGCTGCTTCTGCTTCTATGAGAAGCTGCTCCAGCTTCTATGAGATGCTGCTCCAGCGTCTGTGAGAAGCTTCACCAACTTTTGTGTGAACCTTCTCAAGATTCTGTAAGAATCTTCTCCATGCCTCTGTGAGAAGCTTCATTTTCTGTGAACTGGGAACCACTGGCGTTAAAAATCTTGCGGACAAGGCAAAAACATCATCAATTCAGTGGATAACAACAACACCTGGTGTTCATTGAAGCCGAAATACACTTGTTCCAATACCGATGCCATCAAAAGCTTCAGAACCCGGTCTGTTGCGAATCTAACTGTATGAATAATTTTATTGTGCTAGCAGTAGGATTTTTCCTGATCGGAATTTTAAATTGGTCGGACACGGTGTGGTGCAAATCCACCTGATGCTTGAACCGGTCGGTTGTCCAACTGAGACGAAGAAAAACGAAACACTTGTTTTGCGGGGTATCGATTTGGAAGAAAAAACTCTCTCCAAGAATGGGAACAAGTGTCAAAGAATGACCCTTAATGGTGATTCGAAATTCAAATCGAGATCGGTTTCCCCTGTCATTCGAACTTTGCAGCACAGGTTGATGAGGGTTTCCGATGGAGCGTATCGTCTGTGACTCGTCTGGAAATGATTCGGTTTGATTTGTGTGCCGGACGGAACGATGATGATGAAAAGGTTTTTTTTTGCGTTATTTCAGATATGTGGGTCATTTGGGAAACATGTGTTCGTGGCTAATGGGGTTTGAAAACGGTTTTTCTGTATACTACCCTGCGTTCCGTTTTCTCGAAATCAGCAATATACGATAACGCGTGGACAATGGATTTTACCAAATCTGAATCAGTTCTATTTATAAATAACAAAACCTAGAAAAATTCGACATACTCTGATGGCATATTTTTGATACTAAATGGGTTTCTTTTTTAAAAAGTCAGCGAATTTACGAACACCATGCTGTAATAAGGTGCAAGGGACCAATTACTGAAACGTATATGAAACCTGAATCCAAACTCAAAAGAGATCCAAAATTTTTTGTTTGTCGTAAAGATTGACTGGATGGAGCATGTGGGCAGTTGATATCATTATTCATAGGCGTATAAAACCATTTTTTTCGTCATTTGAAACCAAACTTCGGCTGTTTCTGTTGAAACACTGCTTGATAAATATGCTTTCATAGCTGCATATTTGCATTTTCCATCCCATGGGCAAAATGTAATTTGGTCCAAACTTACTTACAAAGATTGACTCGCAATAAGTCAAAAATTTTTGTCATTACCAAAGATATAAAATCAGACAGAAACGTAAACGATTATAGCGATATCATTATTTCAGCATCATATTTTAAACAATATCGCATGTTGTTCGTCCGGAAATTATTATTCAATAAGCAAAATCCGCACATCGAGCACGCAGCTGCGATTCCCACGAAGAAATTAACATTATCGTTAATCCACCTGCAACAACATACGATCCCACAAAGTCACGAATGCTTTGCACCAAACGTTTTATACATCACACCTCAACCGAGCTTCGACTCTTGGGACCGCACGATAATCGGTTTCAATTTTCCCGCCTGCAGAGACTGCAGCAGCACCTGTGGTGGTGGTGATGAGTGGCGTCTGGATCAGGTGAAAATTGTCTTCAGAAATGTCTGAACACGTCACGCAAATTTAGAAAAGATCTCCCCTTGGCTTGGCTTGGTGCGCCGTCCCCCGTGGGTGAACTTTCTACAAAAAGACACCTTTTACGGGTCTTTGTTTCCCTTCGCGGAACATGGTTGATTATCGTGGGTGGCGATGGAAAGGTGGCGTGCGTGAGGAAATGTTCTACATAGGATGCTACCCAGCAGCAAGCATGGCCACGGTGCTCCGCAGACCGTTATTATCAGAAAATAATCGCGCTCAAACCTGTGCTCACCAGTCGATTTCTGTAGCTTTACTGTATAACTGGGCAAAATAAAAAATGGTCAATTTCAAAGTTACCAAGTTATCTTCTTGGCATTAACGTCCTCACTGGACTGAACAGAGCCTGCTTCTCAGCTTAGTTTTTTATGAGCACTTCCCCAGTCATTAACTGAGAGCTTTCTTAGCCAAGTTTCCATTTTTCGCATTCGTATGTCGTGGGGCTAGTACGATGATGATGATACTCTATGCCCAAGAAAGTCAAGAAAATTCCCATTACGAAAAGATCCTGGATCGACTGAATCGAACCCAGGCACCTCAGCATGGCCTTGCTTTGTACCCGCGGACTCTAACCACTCAGCTAAGGAAGATTTTTTATGGTATAAATCTACAAATTCAAAGAAAAACAATGATATTCACACGATTTTTATCTAGCGTTATTTTCAGAAAAAAAAACAATATCAATGCTTGTTTCAAAGCTTTGTATGCATTGTTTGTTATGCAGGTATTGTTTACCTCAAACATTCTTTTATGAATATTGAAAATATTTCCAGGGATTACTTCGAAAATTCGTCCTGGGGTTTTGCAGAGGAAAAAAACTTAATTGATGAATTGGAACTTCGCAGGTTTCATTGGAGAAGCTCTGCTAACTCTGAGCAACCTTCTTGAAGACAGGAATTACCTATTTCCTCAACATTTCGAGACATCTCTCAGTTGCAGTACGGTACAGTTACCAAAGACTCCTGACTTGGAACATTCATTTCAGTATCAGAAGTTACATGTTCATCACTGCTCGATGAGTCATTGCTACTAGATAGTTGAGTACAATTAGACAGTTTTAAACGACAAGAATCACAAATTTTAAGCTTATTTATTCTGTTCAGCAAATCCCAACAAAACCAATTTCTGAATATTATCTTCCGTAAGATTTTGACAACTTTGTTTGAACACTTGAATACATCTTGAACTGATATAACTCATTGCGAAAAAATGATATTTGTACAGCTTCACGCACAACAATAATAAATACCTCTGTAAAACGCCTCCTTAATACACAATATAATGCTGTATCTTCTTTCGTAGCACGTCAATTTCACAGGCAAATAAACGTCACCTACAATCACTGAACAATCACTGTTGATACAACACTAATGCTCTCACGGTTTCAGACTTACCTTATATACTACATAGGTACTTCACACCACGAAGTTTTTGTACCGCATTTTGTCCAATGATGATTGCTACAGTGATAAAACTTGACAACATAGCGCATTTTTTTTGTACCCATGAAGTACGTTTAAAAAAAAGCATCGTTTTTCTTTTATTCATTTACCATGTCCAAATGTATGGGTATGGGAAACACGTGTTTGTTCATCATACCTACTAACACAGGCAAAAGTGATGAAATCCCTTGTGGAGCCTGTTTAGTAGAATGCCTGTAAATATACAAAAAGATGAGTAGTACTGTTCCTTTTAATTCTACTATTGTATCCTTCGACAGATACGTGTATTTCAACCTCAACTGTCTTCAGTGTTGTGTACTTGACTTGACTGGGTTTGTGTTGTTGAAATCAAAATAACATTTTTCGGAATGGAGAAACACGGAATATGTTTGAAAAGTGCCTATTTTTCTTTTTTTATTAGAAAATTTTGTATAAGTATGAGTATATCTCGAAATTGATGCAACCTACACAAATTTTACTTAAGTACTCATTTTCTGTACTATCAAATAAATACATAAAAAAATATTGTTTTCCTTTATTTCGATTTTTTCAAAATTGGTAATATCTAATCTAATCTAATCTAATCTAAGTGCTTGCACAGCCAGTATTGAAAAGCATCCTGGAAATACTGGAAATAATTCCTGTATTTTCTTGTCGACATTAATGTTTGCAGCATATCGTTAATATGTTACAAATATTAAAATGGCCAGGCCTACTGTGCAGACTTGGGTTTGAAGATAATTAAAAAAAATCACGACCATCAGATTATTCACGAATGAATAACATGATGAGCGAAAAATTTTCAATTTTACAAGAGAAGAAACGGGGACATCCGTACCAACCGTTTCATTAAGAGGGAAAATGTAAAATTGTTGGAAGTGACGTAGCTAAAATAATTAATGCACACTCCATTGCTGTTTGGACTTCTTTCCTTGGGATGAAACACAGGTATTTCTTCCGTATGCCCTGGCCATGAAGCCTTGGCTTAAGCGCCTTTACTCGCTCTCTGAAACGAAAAGAAAAGTAAATCTGATCTCTCTCCCATTTGTGCGATATAGGATAAATGTATGTAAAATCCAAAATTTACAATGTTGAATAAAAAGATTAAATTGGAAACTCCTCACCAAAGTTGCAGCTCATCATGTATCCACAAGCGACATCAGTAGCACTATTCAGCAGCAAATTGATATCAGAATATTGACATATTCTAGTAGGGTTTTCTAGCAAACACAATTTTAAATTTTCACAAAACGAACACTATCCCCTCGTCTTACTCACTAATCACAGCAACCCACCACATTTAAATAAAGAAGCAATCCTCCAAATGTCAACCAACACACCATCACCTTGGTAGCACATGAGGTACCCGATCATTCGCAGGATTTTTTCACCCTCCGGTCGGCAGCGGGAAACCTTTTCGATTCCCAATGCTTTTAACGAAAAGCGACTGATTGTATCTTTTATCTAAAGATTTCTCCTAATATCACTATTTCCCGTTTGAACTTAACATTAAACTGGAAAGATATTCCGAACTACAACACACGCGACTACCATCACTTGAGAATTAATTTTCAACTCGAATTTATATGTTTTCGTTGCATATTTAGCGCTACGTTTCATCAATTATATCAAATATAATAAAGTATGGCCACTTGCAATGGTAAAACACTGAAATTCACGAGGAAACTTCCGGGAATTAAATAACCATCAGCCGACATTCGGTTGACCACGAAACGCGATCGATTTTTTCAAAATTGGTAATATTTTATAAAATTATAACTTTTTTGTCCATAATTCTTCCATTATGAAACATTGTGCAATAAATCATATAAGTTGTCCCCTAAAACATGTCCAAAAATAATAAAAATCACAGATGCATTTTCATAGAAAATCGATTTTAATTTTTTTTATTAAAAAAAAATCTGTCATAATTTTTTACCGTGCATATTTTTTTTCAAATAGTCCTAAACAATTCCTACAACAACCGCAAAATATATTCAAAAATTAAAAACATCAATGTTGCGGTTTTTAAGAACTATTAGCTTCAAATTTTCATTTGAAAACATCGTTTATATTTTTTACCGTGCACTCTTTTTTTAATTCAAGTGTTGAGGTGCTGGGAGTATTCAATCACGACACTGATTTCTTGTAGCAGATCGAAAGGCCGTTTTATGTTGATCAGCTTGAACTAAATAGATTTATTGTAATATTATAGCTTAAAATTACTGCATATCTACTTACAAATTTCAGTGTTTCTATGCACTAGGTTTCAAACCGTCTAACAACTAATCGTAATGAAGCTGCTTCTCGAATTCCACTTTTTACAGACCGTCTTTTTCAACAGATCTATCATTTCAGCTGAGCTATGTATAGGGTTACCAGTTCCGACTGTTGCGCCAACACTTAAGCATAAATGTTTTGATCAAACGATAAACGATTTAGCTACAATTCGCTGAATCAAAATATTTTTTTCTGGAATGGAGAAACACGAAATATGCTTGAAAAGGGCCTATTTTTCTTTTTTTATTTGAAAATATTATATAAATATGAGTATATCTCGAAATTGATGCAACCTAGATAAAAACTGCTTAGGTACTTTTCGATTGCAATTGTTCTGTACTTTCAAATAATCACATAAAAAATTATTGTTTTCCTCTATTTCGATTTTTTTTTTCAAAATCTGTAATACATTAAAAAATCATAACATTTTTGTCCATAATTCTTCCATTTTGAAACATTGTGCAATAAATCACATAAGTTGTCCCCTAAAACATATCCAAGAAAAAAAATCGAAACTGCGTTTCTGGAGAAAATCGATTTTAAGTTTTTTTTTAAATAAAACATAATCTGTAACTTTTTTTTACCGTGCATATTTTTCTCCATATAGTCCTAAGCAATACCTACAACTTTGTAGAAGATCTCAAATCGATCGGACAAACCGTTTTCGAGTTACAGTTTTTTAAAGTTTTGCTATGCATTTTCCGATACGCCCTTCTCAAAAATAAGGCGAGGTTCAAAATGGCGGTCTGAAAGTGCATAATGGCATTTTTGGTCATAATGAATCTGTATGCAAATTTTCAGGCGATTCAAAAAATACAAAAATAATCGGGTTTGCGAAACGGCGTGGAACCACTCATCATGCTTAAAGTTTTTACGAACACTAGGGATGTGTATTGAAAAAAACAATAGAATTTGGAACTTTGAAGGATTCTTTTGAAGCGTTTTTTCTTCGAAAAACTTTCTCAAAAAAACATTTTTTTTTTGCTATATCGGAAGTAATTACGTACACTAGCGTACGTGATGTGTTGGATTTAAAAAGAAGATATGTTTGAAAACCAATAGAAATACGACGCGTCGGCTCAAATTTGCACTTAATTGATAATGATGTTGAATAAAAAACTTTTATTTAGATCTCGCAAGCATGACTGGAAATAATCATAATTTTAAAATCTGAACGTATTGTGCACCAAAGTTGAAGTAAATGTTGACAAACTATTAGTTTGGGCTAGCACCTCCTGACTCCCAGGGTCAAACAGCTCGATTTGTTACAGGATATCTTAGCAATTATGGCACGAATGTCTTTGAATACATTGATTTTGACGATCATGGTGTCAAGCATGCTATAAAAAAAGAACGAACTTTCAGTAACAAGTGTTAAGAAAAGGGCATGCTGATAAAAGTAGCTGCAGCTGCTCAATCAAGAATGGATGATAAATTTTGTGAGTTCGTTTCATACTTTTATTTAAAGTGCACAATATTATTCTGGTCAATCATGGAGTACCAACTACAAATTGCACGATCATTAATGATTAAGCTTATGCTTAATATCGTAACAAGTGTAAATTTACACTAAAGAAGATTGACATCTTCCTGGCTCTGGCTCAATAGAACTCAAATTACTCATGTAAATGTTGCAAATATTTTGAATATGAACAAAATATCTCTACCCCTGGAGTGAAAACATTCCATGATGTACACATTTAGGGAATTTCTAGGTTGTTTCTGGGATTGAAGACCACCTTCTTCTTCTTAATCTGAGACTAGGCCAGAGCCTACCTCTCAGTCTAATGTTTTTGTGAGCACTTCCGCAGTTATTAACCGAGAGCTTTCTTCGATAACACAGCGTAATAAAAATAACATTTTTGCGTGTCTCAAGGATCAAATTATGTGTCTTTAGTAGATTTGGAGTTGCTGAATCTGATGCCATTCTCAGAAATGTTCCAGCACGTCACAATTTTTAGCTACAGGTCGTCAAAGTTGTATAGAACTCTGGTTTTATTTATGTTTACATGAAATTTAAAGTACAATTTATCTATATTTTTTGAAATCTAATCCACCAAACATGCAAAATAGAACTTACGCTTTCATTCCAGATATAATTTGATTGAAATTGCGCGATTAAATTTCGATTAAACCGATTTTTTCAACATGCTTCCAGTCTCCATAGAAAATTCTTCGTTTCTCTTATATGGAAAATACAATAATATTCTAAACCATCAAAAAATAACTTTTCCGCATCGAAAGTATAATAAACTTTGATGAATAGTGTTTTTAAACACATACATTTTAAATTCTGTGTCAAATTAAGCAAATAAATTTCCGTACAAGCTGGCAAACTTGCATGCAAGTTGGGTGCAATAGTCAATTTTCGCATTTTCAACAGTCAACACCTCAAAAACTAGACGTGCTATGATATTTCTGAAAACGGCTATGAATTCAGCAAGCCTTAATTAAGTGAATAGCGGTATTTTGGTGCTGGAGACAAAAACGTGTTCCGCAGTGTAATTGACCATTGTTATATGTTTTTATCGTTTTTAAAGTAGGATATACAAATCTTCAAAAGCCTGGCCTGCAATGTGCTTGCACGGCGTGGCGTTCCTAACCATAAAAAAAAACATTTTCTTCTGCTCCTGTGCCGCGATTTATCCGGGAACCTCATCATGCTACTTTATCGGGGGAGGGCTAAGATCATGCACTTTGTCAATCTTAGCCTCTAGCTGTTCTGCTAGTTCACTGTTCGTGAAAAACGCTAGCCTACTCCGACGAAGAGTTCTTCGACGTAGGAATATCTCCCGAACCGTTGTTTGCACTACGCGTTTCATCTCGCTCCAATACTGACCGGTAGAGTGCTGAAGTTGATCCAGCGATTCCTGTTGGAGGATGGTTCCCCTTGCGCTGTGACGAGCCGGTGATACGCTCATACTATTCAGAATAGCCCCGACGGTGGATCTATCCTACTCCGACGAAGATTTTCCCGGCGACGAGTGATCTTCCGAACCGATGCTATCCATGCAGATGCCGAAGTGCGATTCCGGTTGGAGGAAAACTTTTGGTTCACAGGCGCCCGACGTCCATTTTCCGGTGCTTTTTCACGATCTAAGTATTCAGTAAAGCCCCCTACGGGGGACATAGTCTACTCCGACTCGACATTGGTCAGCCCGCTGCCAGGTTCTGTTCTGCAATTCCGGTTAACTCAGAAGCGGTCGTGCATTTAGCCATCTCCAGCACCACCTCGCTCGTGTTGTGTATGAAAAGCAACCATTCCTCAGGGTGCGTGTACTCAGTACAGGCATGCGACTGATCGTGGGTTAAAGGGTGACTTTTGGTTTGCGCCCGATGGTCTCCTTTATCTTATCTCTTCAACAAACTGACGTGTCAAGTGTCGGTCCGACGATTCCGGCTGGATGTTGGATTCCGGTTCATCGGTGCCCCCCCGATCCGTTGTCAAGCACTACTCACTGCGTCTCGTTTCGCTGCTCTGCTCGCCAGTTACGTTGTAAGCCAGACATTATTTGCACCACCATGTTGGTCTTCATATTTCAAAGATCGGGATCACTTACCATTCCGTGTATCACTCCTTCTACGATGAAGTACTCACCAAAAGCAGCCGCAAACGCGCTCCGTACTGTCGAAGACAACATGTTCTGGCGATTCTTCAATCTCCCTACACTCAGGACAAACTGGTGAAAACACATGGCCGAATAGATACACAAGTTCCTGTCAGGTCCTAGACGTGACCTGACAGGAACTGTGTCAGGTGGAAGTTCACTTCTCCGTGCTTCCTGTTCACCCAGGCCGATAGATTTGGGATGAGCCTTGCTGCCACTTAGCAAGCGAACCGATTTTTGCCAACTTCATCGCCTGTCTGGTTTCTCTTCGCTGATAGCAGTCGATGTCTTCGGTCAGGACGATGCAGTTTGGGATCATCCAAGCGATTACACATGCTGCCTCCGAAGATATAGTCCTGTACGCGCTCACTACTAGCATGGTAATGAGTCGGAATGCACTGTTCAACTTCTTTCGATTTTCGACATGGAGAAGCTATTGTTCGGAACATTTTGAGGTCGTCGGCAAAGGATAGTTTGAAACAAGAGATAAGTTCGCTCAGGTCATTAATGTAGATAATGAAAATAAGTGGTCCAAGTACGCTACCTTGCAGTACTCCGGACGGAATGCTAAAGTATCTTGATCTAATCGAGTTCACTTTTACGAAAGCGCTACGTCCAGAGAAGTATGAGTACAGCCACTTTGTAAACCAGTCGGGGAAATCTAGATGCTTCATTTTATCGATGATCAGATTGTGTGGTACAGTGTCGAAAGCTTTCGCAAAATCCACATAGACTGCGTCGACTTGGTTTTTGGTTCCCATGCCTCGGGATATTTCTGACACTTAGCACATCAGGTTTGTTGTCGTTAATCTGTTCTTCCTAAAGCCATGCTAACTAATGGAGATATACGGAGCAGAAGCACCATAGAGATTTTCGTGAACTATTTTTTCGAACACCTTGCTAAGACTGCACAGGATAGATACACCACGGTAGTTGGAGACAATGTTGAGATTCCCGGATTTGTGGATCGGTACAATTGCCGCTAGTTACCATGCATTTGGAAAAATTCCATCTCGGAGCGAACGATTGAACACAGCAGCAATGGGCAATGCAAGTGTATTGGTGCAATTCTTTAGTACCATTAATTGCTTCACAGCACTTTGCGCATTGCTTTGCCATGGTGAATCGCCTATGGCTATGCATTACGTATTACTTATTCTCGCTTCCCAGACAACCAGAAATCACATGAAAGTTCACGTTATAACTCGTTTATTTATACTAATTACATCAAACCCGCAAAACATCGTGGATAAACTCGTCAAATTGATGAGTTTCCTCGCATAAAAAACCTTTTTTCTGAGTTCATTTGTACATTTTGTTTCGTCCCGTACACTCGTACAAAGTAAGTCGAATCAATTCGTAGCAGCTGTCAAATCAACATTTGTTATCATAAGTTAAGTCGCAAAAGATAACAGGTTAGTTCGGGAGAATATTTATACACTCGCAATGTATATTATTAATCATCACATAATATATGCACGCATATCGCCTCCACTTTTGTACGTAGAAGGCCATTTCGCGACATCTTATAAGTGAAATTTTGCACATACAAAGCCTCCAGGTGATTCCGTTATGCGTACATTTTGGTTGTCTGGGTTGTATGTTGTAGTTGCAAACGTGGCTTGTATTGGAACTTGTATGCAATTTGTGCTTCAACTATTATTCTTCAGATGTCACGGTGATCATAAAAAAATTGCGTGGGTCGTTGTACGATTTGGATAGGTAGACAGCTACTAAAAATCCAGTATCACTTTTGCCACTTTCAAGCAGTTCAACATTCAAAACTCGACCGGAAAGTTGAACAAGAGAACCGAAGAAATCCGTTGGTGTGAGAATCGTATATATAAACGTTGCACGACTATCGAAATAAACAACATTATTTGGAGCTGATAACGAACATAAACCAAAAAAGAACAGAATTGCCAGAAAATTATTCAAATGTCGATTGCACGCTACATAAATGATGATATTTGAAAATATCTGAAGGTTGTAGACACAAAAGTCAATTTGAACAAATTGAGTTGTAAAATTATTAAAAATAATAGAATCGTTCTGGTGGGCTTCGATCTCACGACTCCCAACACACTGGACTGGGCGCGTTAACCAACTATGCCACAGAACGGATAACGATTCTGCATCGCAATTGGCCAACCTGAAACCAAAGTCCGTCACGACCCCATATTTCAGTTTTTGGATAAATCCCCGTTGGAATCTGTAGTAAAATTACTAGAAGATCCTGAAGATAAAAATTTGTTAATTTCTGAAGGAATTCCTGGTCGAATTAAGGAACAAGCTCTAAAAAGTGCTGGAGAAATCATTGTGAAAATTTTCGGTTATGCATTTCTTGAGGAATCTCTTGAGATGTATCTGAAAGAACTCATGATATGATTCCTGAATAATGCGTGATGAAATCGTTGGAACTATCTTCTAAAGGAATTCCTGTATAAATCTGTGAAATACAATTATAGCAATCTCTGTAGAAAGTAATAAGGAGTCAGCCCTGAGGAATTAGCTTAGCTTAGCTTAGCTTAGACTGACTAAACACACATATCAATGCACATTGGGGAAATTCGAACCCAAAGGTGGAAAAAATTGATAGGTTTCACAATAGAAAGATAAAAAAAATAAGTTTTATAGCTTATTCGAAAGGAAATTTTCTCAGGAATCGATTGGTGATGGTTTCATGAATATGGGGCCACTCTGGGATAAGCTATGGTGACCGTTTTGCCCCAATTCCTTGAAAATTTTAGATTTTCATGTTGTTTTGAGTAAAACTGTTTTATTGTGGAGATTATTTCCCATGAAATCCATCATTTATAGTCCATTCAACAATGTTTCACAGAGAACGTTATAAAAAGATGGAAATTTAGGGGATTATGGGGCCAAATGTACAATAAAATATTTTTGAAGAAGAATTTTTGATTTAATTTTTTTCAACGTGTTTTTATATTGAAATAAATTTTAAAATAGTCTAATAATCATAGATATAGGTTGCAGAAATAAGTTGTTTTAAAATTTTTAGAATATGTATGATCATTATTTATGCTCTATGCAATATATTGTGAATAATTTACCTACTTATATCACAAATTCCAAATATTTCCAAACGATGTGCGATAGTTTGGGTAAACGATATTGATCTAAATCAGCGATTCCCAAAGTGGGCGAATTCGCCCCCCTGGGGGCGATTTTCAAGCTGAAGGGGGCGAAAATTCGTAAAATAGAATTTAGGGGGCGAAAAATTCAGAAAGGGGGCGAAAAAGCTAACATGCTAGCATTTGAAAAAAAAAAAAAAATACGCGTACCCTTTGGAGGGCACATTTGAGGGTTAATCAATTCCAAACTTTACTATTTCCAGGACTATTTTAGCTTAGATTGTTATATCTTTAATCATGGTAATTTTAAAATTTTGGTAGACAACACTTTATGATTGTCAAACACAAAATATTTGTGCTATGCATTCAGGTATTTTAATATCATATGATTTTTAAGAATGGTTGGTATTTCAGTTTTCACAAGGTTGGAATGATTAGTCACGGGTAACAATTAAATCTCACAAAATATTTTGGATGCACAAAACATGTGTCTGAGATTTTTTTGCAAATGCCCAATATTTAACATAAGGAACTTTTGCATGGGATTTTTACGAGACCAAAAACACACAATTGAAAACAAAATCAATGCAGTTCACCCATGTGAAAATAAATGCGTTTTCTCAGAAAACATTGCATTTGGTTCAATTTTGGAAAGCTTTAAATGACATTTAAATGATTGAACGCAAGATATTATTGATAAAAATATTTTTGAATGTATCTTATAGTTATTGTATTATGATTTTATGGATATGCCATTCGAGGACATATTATGGCGCACAGCGTTTGATTGAAATAATTGAATCACAAATCAGGGGGGCGATTTTAGATTAATATTGGCCTCAAGGGGGCGAAAGTTGGAAAAGTTTGGGAAACACTGATCTAAATGATCGATTGCCGTTAGCCTCATTGATAGGAGATAGTGGGAGCATAACGTTTTTTGGCAATGTTTGCCCCAATTCCCCTAAAAACGATTTCTTTCATAATTATTGGACAGATATCTCCGAATTAAATTTATTATGTACTAAATTGTTTATTCAGTAGTTGATACAGTATTTAAATCCTAAAAAATAGGAGATTATGGGGATCTTTTACACATAAATAAAAAAAAAACAAATGAAAACACTCAAAAATGGATCCATTAAGTAACTATCAGCAGTTTTTTTTCCGATTGAAACAAATCACTCAGAATTAAATTGATTACACAATCATACCTGAAGAAATTTCATGAGAATAAAATTGCCTGGAAGTGCCCAAGTAGCTCTGCCTGCACCCTACTACTGAAAAAGTGATCATAAACAAACAAAGTCTTCCATATATTTCAATATGGCACATTTTGATTGAAGATGTAGTAGTTAATAATGCTTAATTCAAAATAAATTGACGCTTATATTGAGCTGTTCGGTAATCCAATCCGCATGGTTATTTAATTAATTAACTCATTACGCGTGGTAAACATGGAAAAATCATGGGTGAAATTATGAAAAAAAATCCACGTGCTCGACTGGGATTTGAACCCAGGACTCTTGTATGCTAGACGAGCGCTTTACCAACTAAGATACCGAGCCCGTAAAGCGCTCGTCCACCATATAAGAGTCCTGGGTTCAAATCCCAGCCGAGCTCGTGGATTTTTTTCATATTTTCACCCATAATTTGTCCATCTTTACCACGCGTAATGAGTTAATTAATTTAAATTTCTTCATGTTATGCATTTTAGAAGGCTCTTGAACATGCTTGAAATTCAGTCAAACAGATGTAACCATAATTACTGTTTACAATATTAACAAAGTGTGGTTTACCATTGATGTCAACCAACAAGCAATCTGTTAACAGCAAATGTAGAGGCAACATAACAAACATAGTAACTATAAATTATACTAATGAAATGAATGATCGATTTTGGAAAAATCTAGAATTCAGCATTATTAACAATTGCATTATTACTTTTATGATAACTTTTTCTGTAGTGTATGATGGCAATTGGAATATTGAATACCAAATATCCATAAAAAGACAAAATTATTTCCCGAATAATTTCTTGTAAAATGCAATTTGACTCTCATGAAATTGCTACAGTAATAATTGAGTAACTAACCTGATCCTGAGTAATTTGTTGCTATCAGAAAAAAACGGCTAATGATTTCTTGATAGATTCATTTTTGATTTTTTTTATTTGGTTATTTTTTTGTTTATGTGTAAAAGATCCCCAAAATCTCCTATGTTTTATGATTTAAATATTGTATCAGATACAGAATAAACAATTCAGTACACAATAAATTTGATTTGGAAAAAAGAGTTGAATTAATTACGAAAGAAATCGTGTTTAGGGGAATTGGGGCAAAAATAGCCAAAAAACTATATGCTCCCACTATCTCCTATCAATGAGGCTAACGGCAATCGATCATTTAGATCAATATCGTTTACCCAAACTATCGCACATCGTTTGGAAATGTTTGGAATTTGTGATATAAGTAGATAAATTATTCACAATATTTTGCATAGAGGGTAAATAATGATCATACATATTCTTAAAATTTTAATACAACCTATTTCTGCAACCTATATTCATGATTGTTAGACTATTTTAAAATTTATTTCAGCATAAAAACACGTTAAAAAATTTAAAACAAAAATTCCTCTTCAAAAATATTTTATTGCACATTTGGCCCCATAATCCCCTAAATCTCCATCTTTTTATAACGTTCTCTGTGAAACATTGTTGAATGGACTAGAAATAATGGATTTCATGGGAAATAATCTCCACAATAAATCAGTTTTACTCAAAACAACATGAAAATCTAAAGTTTTCAAGGAATTGGGGCAAAACGGTCACCATAGCTTATCCCAGAGTTGCCCCACATTCATGAAACCATCACCAATCGATTCCTGAGAAAATTTCCTTTCAAATGAGCTATAAAACTTATTTTTTATCTTTCTATTGTGAAAGTTATCAATTTTTTCCCCCTTTGGGTTCGGAATTCCCCAATGTGCAATGGTTGCTATTCCGTGATTGACCGAAGTCAGTGAAAATGCACTAAGAATCAACTAGAAGTTCGGCTGGGATTGGCCATAATCTTCTTCAGTGTGCATAATTCAGTGCATCTATTTATACAGGATCAATAACGGCGCCGGCCACGTCCTTGCAGTCAGGTGGGATTGGGGCAAGGAATGTTAGTGTGTAACCTTTGATATTTGGAGACCGTATTTGCCTCTGCATCTCCACAAAGGTCACTGGGAGGGATGTTTGTTAATAGGGAGGATCGTTGGGTCATAGAATTTACTTTGATGAACTATTAGACCATGATAAATAATTATTTATGAGATATAAGCATGCTTATATGTAAATATATATAATAATATCTTTTCATTTGATATGAACAATTTCTATGTAAAGGAAAATAATGCCGATACTTGAGGTAACGAACCATTCAAAGTTTGTTGAACAAATACTTAAATGTAACATTCCTGCAGCTGTCAGAACGAAAGCATGTGTTATTATATTTTATTTATTTGAAAAGAAACAGAAAACTCTATTGGCTGGAACATAATAGAAAACTCCTACTTTTATGCTGACACTTACAGTGGCGAACCACCCAAAGTTTGTTGGATAAAGTGACCCTTTCGCAAGTCCACACTTGTAGTGTCGAACCATTCAAAATTTTGTTTTTGATTACAAAAATAAAGGTAAAGAGAAAGGGGTTTAAAACAATGTTAAATCTCAATAATTCATGAATCAGAGTTTATGTCGACACTCACAGTGACGAACCATTCATAGTCCCACCGTTGTAACGATTAAATGTGCAGTCATACATATTATATAGATTAGAAATAGTATCATGAAACGAGCTCACCAATTGATCCGTCATTCTTGACTGAGCAGCAACAATCCACTTTCAGCTTCACTCGTTTGCTCGGCTATATAAAAGCACTCAGAGAAAATAGGCGCGCGACCCGAGAGGGAAAACAACTGACGACTGCTCAGGCTTTCTTGACGCACTGCCCAGGAGCAAGCGTCAAGGTCGAAGGATCAAAAAGAACTAATCGAACGCGGCACTTTTTCACTTAACTCGACCGATGCGCGACATGTTTGATCCTGCCCTCATCGCCTGCCCCCGCAAGAGTAAGCATCAAGGTCGAAAGATCAAACACTACTCAGTAAGGATTCAGCCCTGAACAATTCATGACAAAATCACTCAAGGATTTTTTGGCTTGATCTTTAAAGGAATAAGTGGAACTCTGAATAAATTGTAGAGGAACCTTTAAAAAAACCTCTAGAAGAATGCCACCTGAGGTATGCTTGAAGGATTTCCCCCGAAGGAATTCCTGTTTGTAACTGTAGAAAATTTTTTGGAGGGATTATTGATCAAACTAGATTCTGGTAGAATCCCAGGAAAAAAATCTGGTGGTATCTTTAGTATAATCCATGGATTCCTGGAAAAACTTCAAAGTGGAATAACTATAGTACATCACTAAAAGATTCTGGATAATATGTTTTTTATGACAAGAGTTAGATTGGCAAGAAATAAATTTTATTCTCGATATAAAATGATTTCAATTAAATCGACTAGTGAACACAAATTTGAAGGATTTTTTTTAAATAATAACGATCTGGAGAACACCGTGACGCGTCGGTTTCAGTGGGTGGGTCGTAGGCTTGGCTGCGAGCGCTAGAAGCAGGTGGCTGATGACGCGAGCGAGGCTTGTTCAATTATTTTCGCGCGTACTTGAGCACGTAATTTCTCACCCTTGGGAACAATTCAAATGATGATGCGAATTGGGCTGCTTCGAGTCGGATGGGCTGAATGGATGGTTGGATAGATAGATGGATGGGTGACTGGCAAATGGTACGTGTGCTTCACCTGATGATGTCTCGCTGTTTGTTCTTAAATTGTTTTTGTACGGGTGTAGGTGGTTCCTGGTAAATGCAATGGGTTTGTTTCTTATGAATGATTCTTGTCAGGGAATGTGATAGTTCCGAAAGAGTTCTGTATAACATTAGGCTGATGAAGTGGCTGTTAAGTTCGAGTGATACTTAGTACTTTGGAGGAAGCGTGTGAAGCGTCAGGTGTTGAACATTGGAACAAGTTGTGTCATAGGCAAATATGTTTCGAGTTGCTCTTGTTCTCGTTACCATTTGTTTTTGGAAGGGTTGAAATACAATTAGGAATAGAATTAAATTGCAAACCTAATTCCAAATGGCACATTTGCAAACAACAATCCAAAAGCTGTTTAGAACGATTCATCCATTCGCTGATTGCCTTTCCGATTCTCGATACCTACACGCAATAACCAGTAATTCTAATATTATCATTTCAGGCCGTGTTCCACAAAATCAACTACGTTGCACCGAACTCCGCCCTCAAGGTGGCCACATTCTCCGCCGCTCCGGCTCATTACGAGTACGGTCCAGCTGTTGCGCCTACACTGACTAAGGTAACTCTTCCCGGAAGCGTTTAGATAGATCGAAACCGGAACGATGATTCCAAATCACATTTTCTCGCGCAGCTTTTACACACGGCCGCCGACTGCGATTCTATAATGTTACCCGGAATGCAATTTACCGGAAAACCATTAATGAACACTTCCACAGCTATTAACTGATAGCTTTCTTTACCTAAGTTGCCATTTTCTCATTCGTATATCGAGTGGCAAGTACGGTGATACTTTATGTCCAGGAAAGCCAAGGAAATTTCCATTACGAAATGATCCTGGATCGACCGGGAATCGAACCCAGACACCTTCAGCATGACTTTGCTTTGTAGCCGCAGACTCTAACCACTCTCTTATTAGTGCTTCTATAGAAATAATAAGTCTATTATAGGTGCAAAGAAGCTTAAGTTTGAGCATGAGCAGGATTGACCGCCCGCAGGATGCTACACCGTTATTGCAAGAACAGCTGTACTTACACAGGGAACCAACAGACGCTACTCGGGATCAGTAGCATCTTCAATGTGTAAATACTGGTGCTCTCATTATAATCATAAACAATAACTGCGCCAGCTGCGTCCAAATGCAGGTCAATTTGGGATGAGAGGAAAATGTTGACGTGTTACTTGCTTTATGGAAGCCGAGGAGTCTGCACTTCCACAAGTGGGAGTTTGGATATGGGGTAGGGATTCGTTTTGGTAAACGATATATATATATATATAATTTAAAATGAAAGCGCCTTACCGGATCCGCGATATTACTCGACAAATGCATTGAACGCCGAACAAGTGTTCGTCACTCGCCCCCATAGGAGCAAGCGATGATATCAAAGGATTAAACACTACTAACGCGTTCCGCGATCTGCGACACTATTAGGTACACCGTGATACGCGAGAGGCGCGCAACACGATTGATCCTGCCCTCATCTCCCGCCCCCGCAGAAGCAAGCGTCAAGGTCGAAGGATCTAACAACACTCGGTGCAATGGAGCTTAATTTTCAAGCAGTACTTGCTTTAATTTTTCAGAGAAACAGGAATTGGTTGGCGCTGCATTCTTCTGCTCAGGCATTCTCAATAACATGGTTGATCCATATTTTGGCATCCGCTGCAGGTACTTTCTGATATAGACGGCGACTTGACCGACCAAGATTGGCCAGTATGCCTGCCTGTTCGTTGCCGTGTATTCCAGTGTGGCCAGGAACCCAAGTAAAAGTGATTCTTCTATTTCTGTCGTTTATGGTGTTCTGTATCGCTTGAATCCAGGGGTGCTTTGCCGTTGGTGATTCCAGAGCTGATAGGACACTGGCTGAATCCGTAGCAACTAAAATGGGTTTACCACTTGGTCTCGCGATTGCTTTGAACAGTGCTGCTGCCTCAGCGGAAAATACGGAGCATTGACCAGGCAAACTGTATTGAGCTTTCCAGACAGGACTGAATACGCCTACTCCTACGGTACCTTTTGCCTTAGAGCCATCGGAGTATCGGATATCGGCGTTAGAGAAACGGCTTCTAATTCTTTCGATGAACAGCAGCTTGGCCTGCGTCGGGTTGTTTCCACCCTTACGAAATAGAGACTTCATGGCCATGTCGATTTCGGGTCCTCTGGCCTTCCAGCTTCGAGGCTCAACACGGTGGACTCTCGCCACCAGGGGGAGCGTGGAAGTGGCCACATCGTTTGGGGTGCGGTTTGCCTGCTCAGTAAGAAAGCAAACTTGCCCACTACTTCTAGTTTTTTCGAGGTAGCTGATTGCTCGGTGGCATTAATTCATTGTAGTCCTGTGACGAAACGAGAGCATGCCGGCTTCTACACAGGCAGAGGAAGCAGGTGTAGAGGGGAGAAGGCCCGACAGTGCTCTGACGGTATTATTATAGATCGGGGACAGTGTAGAGACCAGGTTTTTCCAATTCCCAAGAGGTGATTTCAATCACATGAAACAGTCTACTATTGATTACGGCATCTGCGACTCGGCGACGAGTTGCCCTGCTACTTCGAGTACACCGGTTTGTAATGTTGCGGATCATACACACCCTGTTCTTACAAGCCTCCTTGACCTTGGGAAAATGGTCTAGAAAAGTTAAGTGTCGATCGATGTTAACGCAAAGAATTCTAATGCTCTTCTTAGTAGGTATTGGACATTTATTTATCTTGATAGGAATCTTTGTTTAATATTACATACATGGAGTCTAGCACTTTTTTCTGCTAAAATTTCGAAGCCTGTTTCCTGTGCCCATTTGGCGACAGCAGTAAGGTTGTTTACAGTTTTCGTCTAACGCTTCTTGGGTGCATGCCAGTGACGATTAGCAATATGTCATCAGCATACACTAGAATAAAGACTCCCTTGAGAATAGCCAAGAAAACACCGCTCATGGCCACAAGAAAAGGCGTGACCGCAATCACTGACCCTTGTGGGACGCCAGTTTCTTCATCAAATGAATTAGATTTGCAGTTTCCAACAAGCACCTGAACGGTTCGCCCGTCGAGGAATTTTTTTTCCATGCCCAATTATAGGCTTTTGCCAAGTCCAGCGATGCTATGTGATGTCCTTGAGTGCGTCGTTGAGAATCTGACCGAGAGAGGCCATGTAAGTTCCGGTTCCAAATCCGGGACGAAAAGCGTGTTGCCGGTTATCTAATTTATGATGCTTCCCGAGAAATTCCATGAGCCTTCTATTAACCATTATCTCCATTATTTTTGCTGTTCAGCTTGTCAATGCTATCGGCCGATAGCTGCTCACGATATTGGTGGGGCCAGAGTTTTTCGGAATAGGTACTATGTAGCTGTGTTTCCAATCAGCGGGGAGGGTACCAGAGATCCATTCTTTGTTGATCATAGCGAGGAGAGTAGTTTTTCCACTCAGAGGAAGATTATTGAGCATCGGGTAACCAATGTCGTCTGGGCCAACCGACTAACCATTGGCCTTTTTAGAGCGTATTTCAACTCGTTCATTGTAAATGGTGAGTTAAAAACTTGCCCTCTGCCAGCTGGAACCTGGAACTGCTGTATCGCCGTTTCAGGGGATGGGTGTCGCTTGAGAAAAGTATTGGGGTATCGCTGAAATGAAAAAATGCCATAGAAATAGTTCGCTAGGGCGTATGAGATACGATGTGGGTCCCTTGTAGTTGTGTCATCGATCTCGATAGCCACTCCTTTGTGGCGTGTTTTTCCCAAGATGCTATTGACTCGGCGCCAAAGCTCAGATGATGATTGATTTTCGTTTAAGCCATCGAGAAATTTTGTCCAAGATTCTCCATTAGCACCACGAATCACTAGTCTACATGTATTGCGGGCAGCTTGGTAAGTTTCCAGAGCGAGAGCCCTGTCAGGACGACCTTCTGGTAGTTTTTTCTCATTCGCTTAATATTCCGAAGGGATTTTCGTCGAGCTTTCACTGCATTTCGAGTGTCCTGGTTCCACCAGTGAAAAGCACGACGTCCTGGAGTAGGGCTGGTGCGCGGGATATTGATGGAAGCTGCTCTATAGATCGGGTTGGTGAGGTCCAAGATTGAAGTTGGGGATAGTTCGTTAGCAAGTTCTGTCTGGAACCCAGACCAGTCGGCTCTATCGTATAACCACCGAAGCCGCCGCGTTGTCTCTGGACAAATAGTATTTTTTAATACTATGTAGATTAGAGCGTGATCACTTCCACGAAAGTCGGTGTCTACGGATCATAAAAACCGATTTGTGATGGAAGCCGATACAAGAGAGATGTCAATTGCGGATTCAGAATGGACACGGAAAACGTAGGTGATCCATCGTTGAGTATGGTAAGGTTTATATGGTTAGCAATGTTGGCAATAATAGAACCTCGCACGATATTGTTGCTACTACTCCATGCTCGATAGTAGCTGTTGACGTCACCGAGAATTATCATCGGCTCAGGAATTTGATTGAGTACCTCATTGAATTGACTCTCCAGGTTGTGTAACTTTCCATTCGATAAGTAAATCGAAACCACCGAGATCGGAAAAGGCTGAGACATATAATGCACATAATTTGAGCGTGGAATATCATGGATATTTACATGATATGTCATGTAAATTTCAATTATACGTCATGTAATCCAGCAGGATTCTGTGTGATTACATGACATATAACACATTTTTACATGATTTCAGACTTAAATTTACATGACGTCATGTTTACATCGCATAAATGAAGTTTACATGAAGTGTAATCTTCATTATTTTTAACTGTCTGCGAGTGGCATCCATCGCAATGAGAAATGGCAGAAATTAACCGACTAAGTGAAAGCAGTTGAGGGTCCGCACGGGACTTACCGCCCGGGTTTGGGTTCCCGGGGTGCCCAGGAGTAGACCTAGCTGCAGTTTCTCTTGCGGCAAATCGATTATGAGTTGTAAAAGTGGATGTTTTGTTGTACTTACCGGCTGTATTCGATTGCCCGTGATGCTTCTGCATATTTCGTTTCGGAAGTGAAGTTCTTCGCTGTTGAGTACTGGTATGATATCGGCACTCGGTTGATGTACCAGGACGGATGGACCAAGACGGATTGGCCATAACGCGTTCTTTGAAGGATGTCATAGCAGACCGCGTTTTTGGATTTCGACAGCTTCTGAATGGATTCCTTCTAGGAGCTGGTTTGACTCCGACGTTGATGTCCACGTTATCCTCAGGGGAATAGAACATAAGTCCCTTTTGCGTCCCTCTTCCAACACTTTCCGGATGCCAGAGGTTGTCCGTCGGTTCCGGTACAGCCAAAACTTCCACACCGATGGGGCTCTGGCTGTCCGGATAGTATGTTGGGAATTCCGGGGTACAGGCGCAGTGTCCTTTATGCGTCCCGGAGACAACAGTGACGCCAAGGGGGTTCCCGCCAGTTCCGGTAGGGGTGTAGCATCCGCACTGGAGGGGCCCCGACTGTCTCTGGCCCCTGTTGTCTGTTTGGAAGCTTGGTAGTTCTAAAGATGCGGTTTGAGTATACTCAGTCGACTCCTCTCTTTTTATTATCTCGACACTGGATTGCAGAGTAAAGACGATGTAGAAAATTTGGACTCACGTGGTATGGGCTGTGTTATGCAGAACTGAGCAATATGTAGGGAGAACTTTCTTGGAGGTACGACTGTTATGTTGATGTTTGAGGTTATGGCTTTCAGTCTTAAATAATACTCAAAAACGGATTTTTGCTTACATCCGACGTTTCGGACACATGTAAAAAGGCACAATACATACTATATACATATAGCAATTACGAAAATGTCGTACTAGTTGGATTATTTCTAGAAACAGAAGATAGCCCACATGGACATGTTTAGTATCAACTCAGAGTTTTCAATCAAGTAGGCTATGATACTGTTCGCACAGGACTGTTACAAATTTTCTTTCTTCCATCGGTATCAGATTTGAACTACATTAGGAACAGGTAAGGAACTGAATTTACATGCAATTTTCTGCCATATTTTACCTACAGTTGTACCTTATGTTGGCAGATGAGGCCCACACGAACCGCCCCAGAAAAGATTGGATTTTTTGTGACTACTTGCTAACTTTACTACATCTTCTACGTCTGCTAGATTCTTAATCAGAATAGCTTGGATCGCCAAACGGATGAAGAATCAGAAATTAGTTCCATACAAAAATATAAAAATTTCCCAAAAAACAGATTTTTTTTATATTTTATAACATGAAAAAAACTTTTTTTCGGAGTTTTATTTTTTTCCTGAAAAGTTAAAATCTTAAGCTTCCATTCCATAAAAAAAGATTGCAAATCGATTGAGCTGTTCATAAGTTATGATTTTTTTTAAATAATAAATCTATTCCTCTGAGACCTACAGTGTGTGCCGATAAAAAATGACTGATTTTTTATTTAAAAAAAAAATTATCTCAAGAAATAAAAAAACACGCACCGCTGTAAATTTTACAGTAAACGTAAAATTTTCTGAACTTTCAAGAAAAAATGAGAACAGCAATAGCCCCTTTGGTCCTTATGCCTTCAAAACACGTAAAAACGGAAGTTATTGATTTTTTATGTTAAAAAACAATTTTTGTGAAATTTTATATATTTCTTGAAAAGTCAAAATCTTGAGCTTTCATGCCGTCCAAGAAAATTGAAAATCGGTCGAACGGTTCAAAAGTTTTTTTATAAAAATTTAGCAAAATCACGATTTTTCTGGTCACTTTATTTTGGAAATGGTCACCCTTATATAAAAAATTCCAATAAACACGTGTATCCTTATTTCGAATAAGGAACAAAATAGCAGATTTTCACGGAATTCGAAGACCCACTTCGGTTTTTCATGGAATGGCTGTATAATTATGTATAATATACTGTATAGTTATAAATTTCAGAAATATCTGCATCTTTCACTCACAGAAGTTTTTGAATAACTGAACACAATCGTTACCCTCCTAAGTACCGTTTTGATTCATATTACGGACACTTAAAGCCTCAGTGAAGTATAACCCAGCATAGAGCATACAAAATTGATTATTCTGTATGATTCCTTAGCGTTATCAAGCGTCGGAAGCCCTTAACTTTCGAATGGTGGGTAAAGAATACGCTTCCGCAACTTGAATAATTTTAAATAAATCAAAAAGTGTGGCCTTTTCATGATTATTATTCCGGACGCTTCCTAACTTTTGCCTCATATTCCGGATACTTTGATTTGAATTCCGGACAGCTCATGATAATCATAAATGGAACAGTCAAATCATCAATTGAAATTGTCGAATCACTAAAGAGACATCTAAGGTAGTTAGGCATTATAAATTTTCAAAGATATTCATGAAAAAAGTTTACTAAAACGAGCCTCAAAATTGAGAACTTTTGAGCGGCAAAAATTGAAACATTTCGTGTGAAATGTTTCCCATACAAAGTATATTGTCCGGAATTTGAAGCTGTCCGTAATATGAATCAAAACGGTACCTAACAAAAAGTAACAAATTATGACATAGGGTTGTTTTCGACCCAAAACTTCAAACAGCTCGCAAAAATCAGTGTGTGGACCGAATTTTGTTCTGTTGAGTTTCAGAACCTCTCCCGAAGATCCGGATTTGGTCACTGTGGCCACTGGGAACCTGCTACATCTAAAAAAAAAGTCCCTTCAGAGACCCTTACTTTGACAACATGTAGTTTCGTAACTTAACAAGTAATCTGAACCGTTCTCATATTGTTTAATAAGTATTCACGTGGACTGTGAATAAAGATTATCAAAACACTTAGTTATTCAAACCCGGTTCCGGAAACCCGGAACATCCTAAAAGTAAGTTTCCATCGAAAAATTAGTACATTAAATGATCAAACAAATTTTACAAACAAATTAAAGCAAGAAAAGACATTATAAATACAACTATCCACTACATAATTTTTAGAATGTACTGCGGAGTACTTCGCGAGACAAGTTGTAGTCAAAAAGTGACGAAACGTGATTGAAGTTTCGCTGGAGTCCATTGATAGCTCCATGTATTGCGTAGATCGTGCTACGAAGGGGCAGTCGTGGCATTGCACTGTTACGCAAAGCCCGAGGTTGAACGTTAACCTTAAAGTTATCAGTTCCAATATACACTCCCGTGCAAAAGTTTGGGTTCATCCCCTTAAGAACATACAAAAGTGTTTAGTCCATATCTCTGTGATTACACGCCCAATTGAAACTCCATATGGCGCATTCAAAAGCCAATGAGTTATTCTTACTTGTGTAGATTTGTTTTATTTTTCTAAAATATTGCATTTGTTACCAGTGCTACTGGAGTAGTTATGCGTGTAGATTTGAAGTTCTTAATTCAAAGGAGTAGTTGGATAATCTTAGATGGGCGTTGGATTGAAATCACAAAAGACCATTGTTTGTTGATTTTATATAAGCATGAATTGCAATGATAAATCTCCCGATGAGCAATGGTTACCTCTATAAATCTGAGTAGCTACACTAAAGGTATTCAGATTTGTTTAAGAAAGTATACCTTAGATCATCACGAAGGATATAGCCACCAAAATGTTCCCTTGGTATGGCTAAAGTTTCATGTTCCGAGTATACTAAACATTAATAAAAAGATATCAAACTAAAGCTGCTTTGCCTCAAATGTAGAAAAATTCAATTAACGTGTTATTAAGTAAATGGCATAATGTAAATGTAATTTAATTAAAAGATGTTTGGGTGTAATTGGTCCTTTCAGGTAATGGTTTATCGATTATTTCAGTAAATGGTTTTCTGATAAATTGCATTCCGGGTTAAGGTTTTCCCGGTAATGACGTAGAACCCCCGACTGCACTTGGCGGCTAAATGCAATTCCATTCAATTTAATTTTGAATGCTTGTTCTCTCTTCCTCGGTTGGTACAGTACAACTACGCTGCAGCAGTGCCCCAGCAGTATCAATACGCACACTACCCACATCAGACGATTCAGGTCTACCAGCATCATCATCCGCATCAGGCACCGGCAGCCACGGCAACAATCATCACCAATGCTGCCGGTCAACTACAGTACCTGCACCATCCTCAGCAACAGGCGGCCACGATCTACACGGCCCATCAACCGGCAGCCGCTGTCCATTACACGCTTACTCAACCGGCAGTTCAGCAATCGGTGGGCCAACAGGCGCAGGCTGGAACCATCCACTACCATCATGCCCACCAACCCCAGCATCCCCAGCAGACGACCTTCGTCGGAGTGCAGCCTTCGGTTCCCGTTGTTCATCAAGCGCCGATAGCCGCCATCAATCAGGTGCACCAGGCCAATCAGGTTATTGCGGCCCAAGCACAACTGGTCAAGGTAAGAATAAATGAGCGCCGAGTGACGTTCCACGCAGGAAAGGAACTCATTTGGTTGGACTCCAAACGAATCAGTCATTTTGGTTGGCTAGATCTTAGCTTATTTCTGGATTGCTTTGAATGAATTTTTTACAACATAACAAACCTTATTTGAATTTGGTGGGGTGTGTGACAGTAAGTTATATTTTTCACGAACAATTACAAACGATTTATCAGAAAATACTAAAGCCGCACACAAGAATTGTCCTGATCAAACTTGTTCATCTCGTCCAAAACTACAACTTGCAATGTTGGCAATGCATGCATCAATTCCGTATGGAAGCCATCGTCCATCGGCTGTTATACAGTGCGTTGGCGCTAAGGCTCACGCACGCATCGCAGCCGATTCCCATTTCATCAGTAAATATTTATGCGATTCTCCTTATTATCTCTTCAACAGTACCCACTGCCGACGGCTTCGCCCATTTACGCCACCAACGCGGTCCAGAACCATCTCTATCAGCAACAATCGGCCAATTACGGTGAGTAGTACCCGCTGCCACAATAATGCGTTTTCTGGGATGAAATCAGGGATTGTGTTTGTAACTAGATACGTTGTCGACTATGTGTAGTGGTTGTTAATGTCTGTGACCGGTCGAAGGTAAATCGTTCTTTACGAGGGGTCGTTCGTTCCATTCAATCGATGGGATCGTGTGCAGTGTTTCATTCGGGGTCATTTCGTAATGGGTTGTGGTAACTGCACTGAATCACCGATGACAACGTGACAATTCTAATTCCGATGCCCCATTAAATGCCGTTAAAATATGTGTGGCGATTCGGCCTATTGAGACTGAATATTTATAGCGGATAAATCATTTACTCTGAAACCGAAATTCGAGCCTTATTCCTGAAATATCATTTAACTCGATTATTTTCAGAACATTTGATTTCACTTTCTTAATTTAAAGCGCGTTTTACTTAGACTGTCCACAAAAATCGGGGGTGACCCATTTCGCATAAGGACGTTTCGCATACGGACGTTTGGCAGTTTCATACAAGAACAGGTAGCATTTTAAAGAAGGCATATTATTATGATAATGTCAAATGTCCATTATGCCAAACGTCCGTATGCGAAACGTCTTTATGCGAAATGTCCCACCCCCACAAAAATCAAGCCTGATGCACAAATTGTATAATAATATAACTGTAAGGGTTTCTAACCTAAAATGTTAGTATTTAGAAACCTTACCTATTCTGTATTTCTAACGATACCCAGAATACCAGCAAATTTTCACGTATAAGAAGTCGCTAAACAGTAGGGTGCGGCTTATTTTTCAAAAGTTCTCAAAACCAAAACTGCATGTACTCTTATGAATTCGAACCACATTAGAAAAGACACCTCAAAGTTTTAGCCAAAAATTTTAAGATTTAGAGGTGGCGCAAGCGTTTTGAAGGTGAATTTTCAAGTTATAAAAAATGGTCTCAGTGAAGTCACCTACGGTAATTTCCAACCAATTTTTTAAACTTTTAGCACTATTATCTTCAAAATTAAATTTGTCTAAAACCAAAGCTAGTTTCAATTATAAGTAAGCATTCTAAACAGTAACACAAGCTTTGTTATTCTTTGAAGTCCGTCATCATCAATGCTACGCTACAGCGATTGCATTCAAAGCTATTCGGGATTGACATATGATGTTTCACAACTGCACAGGTCAGACTCGATTATCCGGAGTATCGATTTTTATTTCACTCTGGATAATCGAATCCTCCGGATAATCGAATCACTAAAAAAAACATTTAAATCTGCGATAAAAAAACTTAAATATCATCTTTTTTCGTTGTTTTATTTATATGATGCAGTGGCGTAGCCAGAAATTATTTCTGGAAACATTAGGGGCCTTGAGAAGAAAATATATTGTTTGACCAACACACACTAAAAACCCGTTTTCAAAGCCCCTTTTTCTTACCTACATCCAAAACTGCTAAACCATTCATATTGTTTTAATAGTTAACTTCTAGTACCCTGGTACTGAATTAGGGATACAGACATTCAGAGATATGACATTCGGTGAAAAATAGCACTATCAAGCAAATTTAAATGAGAAGTAGATCTATTGAGATTCAATATCTCGGAATCCACACACACACAACGGTGAAATGTGTTCCTACTCTAGATCACCAAGGCACTTAACTAATGTTTGATGTATTTAGCTTTCTTCAAATCATAAAGCTAAAATGAGAATTGAACTGTTGTATGTCGCTTCCTTCGCAAGATCAGTGTTTTATTTTTATATATTGATAAAATATTAAAATTGGGTCCTAATGCCCTGTCCCAATTTTAGTGCCAAACGCTTAAGTTTAGGCCAAAAACACATGTTTACTCAATTTTCTAATGTTTTCCGTTGGTTTAAGCCCAAAAACATGTTTATTAGATTTTGTCACATCCTTTGGCTTAAACTCAAATTTTGGGTGTATTTTGTTTTCCGTGTCCCTTACGAAATGTCAGATAGGAACAACCCCAGTGGTCGAACTAAAACCCCTGTGGTGTTTTTGTCTACTAAGCGAACGTCAAACATGATCAAAAGTGTCAAGGTTCATTCATGGACCAAATTTTGAAATTAAAGTTTAAACATGATATAGCCATTATTTGAGCGGGAAAAATTGCTAAAGTAATTACAGTAACATGCTTTTTCGTGTTATTAAATAAAAACAAAATTTCATTACAAATTTAAGGACCCAATTGGAGTCTTAACTGTTTTAATATTAGAGAACAAGAAAATCATCATAACTGCAAACATTTTTCAATGCTGAGATGTTCAATGTTTCGATTTAAATTCATAGACAAAAGTTTCCTATCTGGTTTAGGGACAAAATGTCGAAAGACAAAACGTCGAATGCCAAATCGTCGAATCCCAAAACGTCGAAAGAGACAAAACGTCGAAAGCAGTAGTTTTTCAAGCGAAGGCTCTCGGATAGCTGGCGTTGCTAAGAAGAAAATGGTTGCGATGCGGATAGCATTGGAAACAGCAAAACCACGGTAGACACAACAAGGTAGGCTATTCCCACGTGTAAACAACGATTTTCCATCAAAACATGTGTCGTCATTCCTATCGTCAAGCATGAGGCCTTGAGGATAGTAAAGGAGAGCAGGCCTTGCTTTCTTTTGCACTTGTTTGAGTTTGCGATAGGAATGACGTCACTGCCAAACGTCATTTTTCGAAGTATAATACCTTGCTTCTTTTTACCGTGCAGCAAAACGTACAATTTTCATCACAGTAAGCATGGAACAAATTTCCCAGAAAAATGTCAAACAACTATTCATTTCTATCGAGAAAAGAAGTAGGGGAACATGGTCCAAGACGCACTGATGGGGTAAAATGGCCCACGTCATTAAATCATTCCTAGATCGTTTCAATTTGTATTCTTTGCCAAACGAAGTTAAAATACACACATTTTTCTCTTTTTTGCCTAAACATTAAGGTTTTCCGATGGTTTCATAAAGGAATAAGCGTTTCCATACCACAGAGCAAACTCATGGAGAAACATGGTTGCTAACTAGTAGTTCTCCATACTAAATGGCATTCTACCCCATCCATTTGGTCATTTTGAACCACCTCCATTTTTCAACCAACTTTTATACACGATTTAAACCCGTTAAAAAACTCAAATTTGGGAAATGTTTTCATGATGGTAGCTAGCAAATATTGTAAAGTTACTGTTAGGACTTCGAATGGCGTTAAAATGTGGATCTCATTAAGAGAAAACGACACAAATCCTTAAAGTGGCATTTTGGACCATTTTGCCCTACGTAGTGCAGCCCTTGAAGCAAATCGATTGAAGCCTAAGTTAAGGAATCTTGAGAACCGGATTAGCATGCTGAATAAGAGGAATACAAACAACTGTGTCGCTGCTCGATGGTTGGTGTTAGAAATTGACTGTTCAAAAGGTTGTTTCCTGTATTTTTCACTGCTAGCGCCAACTGCTAGAATTTCAGAACGATGTAAAAAATCATTAGTCATTACCTTATTAGTGAATTTCTTATTCTTTAGAAATGTACTCATTCTTTTGTCAAATAATTACAATTGAATGGATTGATTGATTGTCTTTTCGGAAACATATATTCACGTCCACATGTGTAGAAATCGGGATGTCCAGCAAGTATTCAATGCTAACTATTGAATTAACTTCTATACCTACATTGATTTATTATTTCTGTAGCTTATTTTCACAGACAAAAATACATAACAACTAGATAATTTTCAATTTAAAACATACTCAATGGGATGGTACACAAATAAGCACTTGAGTGAGAGACTCAAACAATTGTTTTATAATCAGAAGATTAAAAAGAATCTTCAACATTTTTTGCAAGTTTTGGCTATTTTAATTCGATCATTTTACTATCCTTTCCAATACCAGCTAAATATTACGCTATCTCGGTATTTATATAAGAAACAATATATTTTATTGGCTTTACTATTCAATACCTGGTTTAGTATATGATTATACTTTTACATTTTTATCCATTTTCGCTGACATTTGTAATTATGTTTGTTTATGTAGTTTCTTCCTTTCGACGTTTTATCCTTTCGATGTTTTGGCATTCGACATTTGTCTTTCGACGATTTGGCATTCGACGTTTTGTCTTTTGATGTTTTTTACCCAACTTTCCTATCTTAATCAGGCGATTTTTCTCTAATTAAATCACAAATAAATTACATGTTCAATGAAATGTTTTTGTATCATAACACTGTTCGACAAAAAAAAGTCGATATGAATGCACAGAGACCGGACACCCCGGGCTTGAAAGTATAAAAATAAACAAAAATAATGGCGTTTTCAGAATGTTCGTGTCTGCCCCAGGTCATTTTTAAAATAAAATTGAACTTTTTGCATTTTTTATTTAAAAATCTAATCTAATCAATAAACCGACACAGTGTTTTGTATTCAGGACAGGGGAATTCATGTGCCATATAATGTTTTCAACTTTAAATACAATATGAAGAGTTGTAATAAGATTTGCAGGGAGCCCTCCCTCCTTTTTTGTACCCTCCCCATTTTTAAAGTATCGCAAATGATGGAATATTTGATATACAGGGGGTTGTCAAAATAACTGGGACAGGCAAAAATTGGGCCAACTTTGGAATGCTGTAACTTTGACAAAAATTGACCGATTTCAATTCTTTAAGAAGTAATGGACGGGTCAACTAATTTAGTTTTGAGGTGCATCCACGGAGATGAACTATGACCACCGGATACCGGTGATAATCCGGATTTCCGGAAGCATGTCTTATGCAGTAAAATTATGACGTGGTTTTAGCAAAGGTCTCGGCTAAAACATCAAAATTTTACTACACATGAAGATAGAAGATCTAATTCTGAAGCGATTGGTGCGCCAAGTATTAATATTGGTCCAGAAACAACCAATATATGACCATTTCTCCGGAATCGGTGCCGGTAGTGAATCCGAATTGGGATCAAACAATTTATTCACTCAAAATAGGTCGCACAATATTGTTTTCTCCCTAGCTTATCATAAAATACCCTATTATAAGTTGAAAATGAGTCTTGTACAGATTTGGCCACTCATGGCGCCGCCCAGTGCCCCGGGGGAACCTTGCATAGGGGACATTTCGATTTTGACACCAAAGCATATCATGCGACGACTCATTCTTCATGTCTTGTCGTAAATAGGACAACTGTAGACTCAAAATGGATAGTTGACTACAGTGACTACTTCCGGGACCACTGGATGTTCCAGAGGGAACCTGTAATTAGGGACAATTGATATTGAACTCCAATACATATCGTGCGACAGTTCATTTTTCATGTCTCGTGCTAAATAGGGCTATTGTAGACCTTAAGTGGATATTTGACTACAGTAATATTCGTTCATAGCTATGGGCCTATATTGCGGCAAAGTGAAATTAATCAGAAAGATCGAATTGAGGTTGGTAGGATTCAATATCGCCGGTTCAAAATTATTTCTAGTTAGCAAATTTGACGACTTTTCAGAGCTACATACTTGTCAAAAGTTGTCGGTTGACAAAGGCTCTCAGCTATTAACTATAGAAATGCTCATAGAACAGTTGAGAAGCAAGCGAAAAAAAAACAACAAATTTAGTCCGTAGCAGTTCCAAGATGTCTTTTAAAAAAGTGTTTATGGAAACCGTGGGAGTCGAGAATGTCCGTGGTTAGCATGACATAATTTGTTCTGATGAAGGAGAATAAATATTGTATACTATTGTACTGATGAAGGTCGTCGAAATGGAAGATTTGGTCTTCCGGGTAATAATGCATTCCGGTAAATGGTTATTCGGGTAATGGTACATTCCGGTAAGTGGTCTTCCGGTAAATTGCTTTCCAAGTAATGTTAAAATGTTTTTTGAATTGTTCGACATTATGAGTGTTGACGTATTTTTAAAACTTCTATCAAAGACTTTTCTTCTTGAGACAAAAATGCACAGCAATACTTTTATGTAATTTTCAAACAAACTACAAGTGACGGCATTATTCCTGTTTCATATAATTTAAAATATATGCATTTATTTTTCTCTTTTCGCCATTAATAAAAACTTCTTTTGAATAATTCGGAATAATAGATGTTGACGTTTATTTTAAATCTTCTACCAAAAACTTATCGAGACAAAAATAAAAAATAGCTTTAAGTATAAGCCGTATTTTTCCTCCTTATCCATGGATCGCATCACGGACCAAAGGTGACTCCTCCTCCACTAATAAACACCCTTCCCGTGGTAATTTAGGAGATGCAGAGGTATTCTCGGTCTCTAGAAGCAACAATCATTACACCCTAACATTCCTTCCCCATCCCAACTGACTGTAAGGACTTGGCCGGCGTCGTTATTGATCAATTATATTAGATCTGCTAGATCTGGGGCTCAGATAGCCGTAGCGATAAACGCGCAGCTATTCAGCAAGATCAAGCTGAGGGTCGTGGGTTTGAATCCCACCGGTCGAGGATCTTTTCTTGTTGGAAATTTTCTCGACTCCCTGGGCATAGAGTATCTTCGTACCTGCCACACGATATACACATGCAAAAATGGTCATTGGCATAGTAAGCTCTCAGTTAATAACTGTGGAAGTGCTCATAAGAACACTAAGCTGAGAAGCAGGTTCTATCCCAGTGGGGACGTAACGCCAGAAAGAAGAAGAAGATCTGCTAAAATTGCACTCCGAGAGTAAGCGGAAACTCCCATTCCATATCTATTTGGATCGCAGTGCAATTCTCACCGGTTCCGATCATTCACGGAGTAGCAACAATTGACATGTACAGTCAGTCTATGCTATGCTTTCGACGTTTTGGGATTCAAAGTTTTGGCATTCGACGTTTTGGTATTCGACATTTTTTCCCTAGACCATGTTATTTATATCTATAAATGTATTTGTTCGTAAACTGTTGTGTGACTTCTGGTTGTCTGGGTATTATACAATATTTGTAAGTTTTTCAAACAGAATTGTTTAATCATTTCAAAATTATCAGACCACGCGATTTTGTAAAATTTTCAGTGGCGATCACAAAATTTTTAGAGTTTTTGAAACCATGATCATACACTTTTGATGTGTGAGCTGTATGCAAATATATTATATATTTGCTCTCGGGGAGACTCGTCTCATGCGCTGCTCGGCCCTGCGGCTCGCCATCGGTATCCAAGTTGTGAAACAACTGCTTTGTAACGAAAAGCCTCAACAACTATTTTCGTCTCATTATGCAGGTGTCTAGATGGTCTATATGATATGGCCAAGAGTTACAATTTCGATCCTTGTTGAAAATTTTTGTAATCACTTCAATTATTGCGCTGAATTTTAAACAGCACATATGACGGAGCGCATGAGACCGCAGTGAGACACATCCCAAGAAAAATGAGGCGAACCAAAAAAGGTCTCACAATGTACAAAGCGCCCGTGCGCTTGCAAGCAATGAGGCTCCTGCACTTAAGGCTATAGCACATGCACAGTAACTCTACTCGCTGCCCTGTACCGCTTCCTGTTCTGTCGGGTACCGGCCACAAGCATACGGCTTCTGGCGACATTCTTCATGTTTGTCACTCTCTGGCACTCTTTATCGAACTAGTCGTTTCGTCGTTGACCAGTGACAATCGATAATAAATCTTCGAGCTCTTTAGTAGAATACCTATAAGTAGATGAAAAAACGAATATAGTACTTTACCATTTAATTCCAGTAGAGTTTGAATCCTTTGACAGATACGCGTATTTAGACCTCAACTGTAAGGCCGTCTTCAGTGTCGTGTTCTAGACTTGATACTGAAGACGGCCTCACGGTTGAGGTCGAAATACGCGTATCTGTCAAAGGATACAAACTCTAGTGGAATTAAATAGTATAGTACTAAATTCATTTTTTTCATTTACTCATCTCTCTACTATCCCGTCGTTGTCACAGCTTCATGGTTAGGGTCCCACAGGCTGTCGACATCTCTAGAAACGTTGATTCTTCTCAACTGTATGAATCTCATCTGTCAACAAGCGTTGGGTGTTGAAGCGCAGTGTTCTGTTAGTTCTAGAACTCCTGACGGTGGATAACCGCTACAGTCAGATAATGACCCGAGTCGATAATAGACGCTCGAAAGGTCCTGACACCCGTTACATCTGAGAAATGTCACTTATCATCCAGCACGTGGCCTATTTGGGTGCAGACATCGCCTTTCGGGTGTCGGTGGCCAGGTGCGTTTGTGGGTATTCTTGCATCCGAAGTAGGTGCTTCTGATTGCAATCCCTCTTGCAGCAGCGAAGGTTACAAGCTGCAGGCCATTATTATTGGTAACGTAATGAAGACTTCCCGTCCAATGACGGGTCGGAAGAAGTCTTCCTTCCCGATTTGCGCATTTGCGTCACCGATGATTATCTTGACATCTTGTTTTGGGCACTCTCCGTAGGTCTTATCCAGGCACTCTTGGAACTCATCCTTCATGCCATCGGGCTTACCGTTCGTTGGCGCATATATGCTGATCAGGCTGTATTTGAAGAACATGCCATTTTTGCCATTCTTAGTTGGTGAAGGGCTTAAGCTCTGGTTCTCTATAGTTTGAAGTTCTTTTGGACATGCTAATATGGTGAGCCGTCATGCGCTAGCAATGTTAAGAAAAAGAACATGGAGCATATTCATGCTTATGATTCAGCATACGTCATCTCACTTTTAAATTTACTGTTTAACATGAATTGAAAGTTTTCGTTAGACTTATTGACAACATTCAAAACAAAGATGGTTTTCAGTATTTATTTTAGCGACGATTTTGACATTATAAACTTTGACGTCAGGCACTTAAGTCTTAAATATGATTTGATGTGGGTTAGAAAATCTATGTTGTGCTGTGTTGTACCTATATGTTCGTTTTTTTTTTTCAAAGCCGTAGATTATTGAATTAACTGTAACATCTCAAGATTTTTTAAGGCGTATGAAAATGTGTATGGTCTAGTGATCAATGAGTACTATGGGAATATGTCCAGCACATTTCATTCCCTTTTATCACCAAGCAATCACCAAACGGCGTCCATTGTCATCAAACACGCCGTTTATAGCACTCAACATTCGTCATGAGCATCTGTGTGTATGTATGGTGAACCATTACGAAAAAAATTGTCCAGCTACTCTAACATCGCGCTTTTCCGTTTCTTCCGTCGATTCTTGCCTATAGGTGACCCCGATACTCTGACCAACTTTGGCACAAACACGGATGCTCCCCAAGAAAATGACATCAATGGATATAAGTTTGGCAAAGGGTTCAAACCATACAACAGGAAAACGGACATCAAACCCATCGTGGAGTATGAAATTGACCGGGACGAGGATCGCCCACAGGAAGAAACGGAAGAGCCATGCGAAACAGAGTTCAAACCGGACAAGAAGCAGAGCTCGTTCAACAGGAATTTGTACAACCTGTTCCGTACGTATGAAGTGGCTAGCGCTCTGCTCAAGGCTTCCAACGACCAGAAAGCCAAGGAGGATAAGCAGAAAAAGAACAAAAAAACTGACGACGATAACGGGGATAGAATTCAGCTGATTCATCCACCCAGCGAGGGGGACAAGAAACTAAAACCTTCGAAAGGGAAATCAAACGAGAGGAAGTATCACTATTACTACGATCATGATCACGATCACTATCACCACTACGACCATGACGATGGCAAGCAGTACGGCAAGCACTCGTATCGACGCAACCTGGATTAGTGGAATGCGGTAGGGGCAGCAGTATTTTGAATTTCATCACGCAATCTTGAAGTTTCAGGTGTTTTGGAGAATAACAGTCTGTCGTTGTAGTGTATAATTTAACAATTTTGTGTAGCAAAATGCTCAATGCGAACTTTCCAATACTATACCTCTTTGTGAGCAAGAGATACAGCATTGGAAAGTTCGCATTGGGCATTTTGCTATACAAAATTGTTAAGTTGGGTAGTCGGGATCCTGACTTCTAGTCCGATAAATCTGAAGTTTGCACCACTGCTCAAATATAACATGAATTTCACTTAACCAAATTTCGAATTATGAAAAATCTTTCATTTTCAGTTAAATCACAGATATTTATTTTACAAACATTTTGATATCAATTTGTTTTACTGGAAAATGTTATTCTACAAAATGTTGTGTCTTATCAAATTGCCCAATTTTGCCGTAGGGCATTTCGCTCTAAATATTTTCATTCAAGAATTATTGCTTTGTGCTTTGCGAGAGAGGACCTTGATTATTGAGTTGAAATCTGATTCAGGGTCACTTCTGCGTCCAACAGTCCCCTCGTGGTGTAGGGGTTATGCGCCCTATCTAGTGAACAGGGAGTCATGAGTTCGATTCTCATCGTGAAGACGTGTAACTTTTTCGCAAATTCCACATCAATTTGTCCATTTAATCCAATTTCAAAGTTTAGTTTTTCTGAATTTGTTCAAACTTCCACTCGGCTGGTTAGCCGTAAAGCCTTTAAATGATAATTAAAAATATTTATTTCTAATTCAAAATTTTATCATGTTTGTCAACATTTAAGATTTGCAGTAACTCAACGTAATCCGTCATTGCAATCATCGTCATCATAGAATATTATGTGTTCACTGAGAGATAAGAATACAGTAAATACATTTTCATGTTAGATTTCTATAAATAAACCAAAGAACTGCTCTTGAAAATTCCCAAATTAACCCTTTTATCGGCAGCTTCATTTTTTCACCACAACAAAATATTCAAATCGGGATAACTTTTTTGTTCTTAGCTTCCTATAATAGAAGAGTTTTTTGAGAACTTGTGAAAAAATGGTGATCGAATTTTTTTTTGTGAATATAGTAAATGAAGCTGCCAGTAGAGGGGTAATGATGGATTCTGCCCTCTTAAAAGTTTGTAAGGTACCGCGGGGCAAGTGAGAATACGGGGTAAGTGGGGCGTTTCGTCATAGCTCAACTAGGAAAAGTTTTTCATGGGGGTATTCTTCTAGAAAGTTGAAGATACAATGACAAGGAATGTATTTAGTACTGAACATATTGTTATTTTTATTACCATGTGGTTCATGTAACAGTTGTCAGTTCAGCGCCATTTTCAACTTGCATGACAAATTGTGACACGTTCCACGTCTTGCATTGACTCGCAAAAAATAAATGTGTTTTAAATCGAATTTCCATCAGTATGCTATAATTTTGGGTATTATTACAAGCTGCTAACGATAAACCAGTATTTTGTTTTCATTTCGTATGAAATTTTCGATGGTCTATCTTACCCCAGAATATATTTGTACCTGGGGTAAGTGGGACCTATCAAAACAAAAACCAGAATCAAAAGTTTTCGTACATGTTTCATACATTCTCCTAGAGAGTAACACTAAAACATTCAAACAAATGATTTTTTATCAAAAAAGATCAACCTCAAATTACGTAATTGCATAGGAGGGAGAAGAACAGTGTTATTATTCTTTATTTTTAAATATATTTTTAATTTTTGAAATACGACTTTAAAATTGAACAAACACACAGCTGAACTTTGAAATGCATCATGAGAATGATTACTTTTCTATTTTATTTGAACTTTATTTGTTATTTCTACCAAATTAAGTAGAGATGGAAAACAATTCCACCCCATAAGGTGGTTTTCTGCCATGCATATAAATAATAACAAAACATATTTATAATTTCGTCAATTATTGATTGTTTATGTTCTACATTTTAATTAACACTTATAAATGAAATAAACATGTTTAATTCCTCTTTACGCTTTTATTGAGGAATTTTCAGTTAATATTAAATGTGAGGTGACATACTATTGAATAAAGGGTTTCTTTTTAAAACGTAACGTATTTTATGGTTGATCCCTTATGTACATCAAATATGTACTTAAAATTAAAAAAATATGAATTATCTATCCTATTATTGTAATGGTTGACTTACTGATGTGGATTGACGCATAAAACTGGATGTGTCCCACTTGCCCCGTTTAGTGAAGTAACTGCGTCCAATGGCTCATTCTAAAACTTTCTTCCAAGGTTTTCACAATTTTGAAATTATTCGATTAGTTTCATGCACACACCAGCAAATATGTTGCCAAAACGTGATTGTGTTGTTGGATTTGAAAAATATTGACATTTGAAAATTTGATTGAACAATTTGTTTGAACTATCGTTTTTTTCGTTCCCACTTGCCCCGCGGTACCTTATATGAAAAGCTCACAAATAAAAACTAATTAATTTTGTAGTTACTTTCAAGCTGCGTTGAAAATTTCAGGAAAATTTAACTTCTAGAAGCTGAGACATCAGCCTCCAGACTGGACCAATTTGTATGGCAAAACAAATAATTCGCACTTTTTTTTTCTGTCCAGTAAATATCCAGGTTACATTGGCAACTTAACAACAATTTATTCAACTGAACAGAGGTTGTATAAACAACATTTTAGCTGAATAAGCTGTTATTGAGCTACCAATGTTACTTGGACAATGGTAGATTTGGCCATTTTAGCGCTTTTTATCAACAGCGCTTTATTTATGCTTCCTACTGTTTTAGTGTCTTTTAGAAAATGCTCCAGTAAGTAAATGCGCTTCTTTTGGCGTATTTAGCATTGGATCTTTCTCCGTTGAAAGTGAGATAGAAAAGTCAGTTTTTAAAATTTTCAATGCTCGAGGATGAAATCTTCACAAAAAAATGTGGAAAATGCTGTTTTGAGCAACGTTGTTGGAGACACTTAGTTCATAACTTCATTACTTTGCCAGATCCAGTCGACTGTCCACAACTCGATATTGAAGGAAGCATCGAGTGAATACCCTTGTCTTGTGTTATGAGTTGTGCGTAAGTTGCATGTAGTTTTTGGAGGTTGGTTAACGACAATAACTCATAATTTTTTTTCACAATTTTGTACACCGAAATTTCTCTTACAAACTATTATTAAGAAAATGAATGCGTAAAGTGAATCAGTCCGCATAATGAGACCTTGGTGAAGTGCCCTAATTATTTCGAGTCTTCGTGAAGAAAATCCTGGAATTCCAAAGCGCTTTCATAGGACAACAAAGCATTACCAAAGGGGTACAAAAGCCAATTTCAGGGATTATCAAAGATTTATGAAGGATTCACGAAGAGGACCCAATAATTTTTCGAAGCTTTTCAAAAAGTTTCCAAAAGATTATCATGAGATTCTAAAACGTAACCAGAGATTTGTGTTCCAAAGTATTCCGAATAACTTTAAAGAAATCTGTTATTAAAAATGTTTTTGAATTTATTATTTGTACAGAATCCAACTGAATGTACCCGTAAAAATCAGGAATGTTTCGTTTTTTTTACCAAAATACATTGGCGTAATATAGGGTGTTCCAGAAAGTATGCGCACGACTTTGATAACTAGAACTATAATGTTTTTACAAACAAGTACCGTAAATTCGGGTGAAATTGATCACCGTGTCACTCGATTTTATTTCTTCCTAATGGAGCACAAATATCAATGTAACCTGCAGTGAATGAACGTTGTTGGTCGTAACTATTGTTGAATTGTGTGTAGTTAAGTTTTTTGCGTTAAAGAATGTATATTTCTATAAAAATAATGTAAAATTCCAAAATCATGTGCGGTGCAATATTGAAAAACATCCATAAACTTCTAGTTATAAACAAGGATTTGAACATGGTATAAACCTGAAAGTTTGTGAGGTTGCTTGAGATATATCCCCAAACCAGATTTCATGACCAAAACTCGTACCAATTCGGTCATTCGGTTGAAATAATTGAATTTCTGTTAGATATCGAGATATTGCTTAGGAAGTTGCATACATTTAGGCGTTTTTCGCGTAATTCTTGAAATTTAACTATTTATTATTTCTATAATTATTGTATTGTTAAGAATTTAGCAAGCATATTCGGATTCAGGGCCTTCAAATTTATTAATTAGAGTTGGTTTGAAAACCAACAATAATCGCATTTACAAGTGATCAATTTCACCCCGAAATGAGATTCCCCGATTTTTCATTTTAGAGATACAGTCGCCTCTCCACATCTCGATATCGAAGGGACCATCGAGATAGGGAGAGATCGAGACATAGAACAAAATTTTAATGAATATTGATCATTGCACGAATTTTTAGATTCCAATGAAGTTTTTCATTTGATAGATACAATTTACACACTCACTAACATCAGCAGGCGTATGCTTTAAAAGCTATGACGTTTCAAAATTATTTAAAGCAGCTAGATTAATTGCAACGAAACTTGTTTATTTTCACGCTGTGTTATGGATAAGAACAAATATTTGAACATAATTGTATATTCTACAAAACTTTTCTAGTCGCCGAGCGTCGGTAAATACCGTGTACCATGCCCTGTATGGCTACTTTTTTCTGGGGCTTTCTAAGGCTAAATTATCTAAAATTTACCGGAAGCATAAAACAACCATTGCCAACTGGATCTCAAGCTATCAACAAAATGGGTTTTTTCACGGAAGGAGTATGCCCGGGATGCGAAAAAATTCGGCACGGAGAAACGATCCTGGCTAGTTGAGTTGTATCTTTCGAAACCAACACTATATCTTCATGAAGCCAAGCATATGTTCGAAAAAACTTTCAAAATTACCATATCTGCTTCCTCAATTTGCCGAATATTACACCACGTGGAAAGCTCTTGAGAGAAGGGCAATCCAGATAGGTTCGGATTTACGGTTCTGTAATGAATTGGAGCTATTACGATGGGATTATCACAATCTCGTATTTCTCGATGAGGTCAGTTTTGATAATCGAGCAATGTTAAGGAATTATTTGATCAAGGTCTTCTTGTTCTGTAACTCGACTCGCCAATGATTCAGAAAAGGCCGTTTCTTCTACTCGAACGGTTTCTTCAGCTGCGGAAATAAACGATTGGCCCAACAAATCTCGTGTCTCCAACGCTTCGATGCGACGCTTCATCATTTGCATTTTCACAATCAAGGTTTGTACTGTTGTTTCCAAGTCATTGAAAGCTTCACGGATGGAAACAACTTCATCATGATAGCCGGCATTTACATTGTGGGCCATAGCAAAGCTACGACGGATAGCTTTCAACTGTGGCTGCTCATGGACAGCAAACAATTTGGCCAGATGTTTCGGTGGTGGTTCGTTCGTCATTTGCTCCTGAAGATGAGGCTTTGTGGTAAAAATGGCATTTGCCCACATCATCCATGCTATGTCCTGTGCTTTCCAGTTTTCACCATGTTTTTCACGCAGCTTTTTAACGAGCACCTCCACTGCTTTGTTGGAAGCTGCACCGGCCTTATCCCTTGCCGCAGGTTCCAAAAGCTTGTCTTTAACCGTTTTGAAAACACTTCGATTGTTGACAGACAACGAATAAATGTGTAAAAGCAAATAAATTTCTTTCTTCCTCCAGTTCTGCAGTAAGTTTACCGTTACTTTATCAACCGGATAGTACCGGTGATTGGATTCATCCCGAAACAATGCAAACCGAACGAAATCCGCTTCTTGTGGCATTTCCGCATTCCAAAAGGGTCAGCAACGCCATTATCGTCACATCGGAATAGGACCTCTTGCTTCAGAAATTTGCTCGAAAGCAACCAGCACTGGTGTAAAAATTCCGTCACCGTATTGTCAGCTACACCCCACTTGCTGACTTCTTTTCCCGACGAATGACCCTTGAAATCGCGAACAGAAACTAACAGCCAGCAGCCGTAAAGTCCATCCGGAAGTTTTTCCCTAGAAAACCCATTGATTGCTGGATCCAAAACGTTGGGATCAGCAACATCGTCTTCTGAATCGGATCCGGTTCCCGCTTCAAAATGCAGGTCGTACTCGAAGAGCGGATCGGCATTCCCACTGGCGGAGGAACTTCCGGCAACTTGCGATGCAGACTCGTTGTTCATGTCCATCGGTTCCCTCAAGTATTCAACGTTGAGAAACGAACTTAACTCGTTATCTGGAGGTGTGAATTCTGCACCAGGCATTGGAGCGTTCTTCCGGCAGCGTTTCTGGCAATGTTCGGACTGCATTGCGAAATTCGATGATGTTGGCTAGAACGTAAAGAATAATGAAAGTCAAACATCACTGTTGCTGACTAAAACACATTGAATTTCGAACAAAACACTTACCAGAGATGAGTGTTGAGGACGAATCACCTGATGTTCGATGAAAATCCCGATTTAAGCACAATTTTTCAAGAAAAAATGTGTTATGGTGTTATGGTTCACACAAATGATAAACAAAACAAAGACGAAAAAATGGTAGCAAAGCAGCTGTCATACTGTAATGTGAGTGTGTGTGTGAGGTGTGAAGATGTGCACTGTGCAAAAATTGTTTGCACAGTAGTCTAATAAGGTGCAAAATGCTCAATACTAGATTGAAAATCACTCCGTTACCAGGAAAACTAAAAACAAACAGATGCCATTTTGTCTTCGCAAATTGTTTTGAATCTCTAAAATCTAGTCTAGTAACCTTTGATAATGGGCATATCGACATACGGAGAGAAAATTGTGAACGAAAATCACATCGAGATAGGGAGATATCGAGATAAGAAGGATATCGAGATATGGAGCGTGAAAATATATGCTGAATGAGGGGACTGAAAAAATCATCGACATAGGGAGAGATATCGAGATGTAGAACATCGAGATGTGGAGAGTCGACTGTATTTCTTAGCACTAAAATGACATTTGTTAGAAAATTTCGGTACCGTAAAACGGGGTAACTTTGATAGTTTTTTCGAGGAAAACTTGAATATATATGCATGCTGTTTCAAATAATTATAATTTATATTTTTAAAACAAGTACTGATATCCTAACTATCGATTGCAATTGATACATTGCCAAAAGATTTATTCTGAATGGGTATATAATTTTTCATATAATCGGAAGTCGGTTTTCTGTTTTGGGGTAACTTTGATAATGGAGTAAGATTCGAACAAAATTGAATGAACTACGAACATTTGTAGGGCATTGCATACCCCTGGGCGTTTAACGTTATATGGAAATTTCTGACTTAGATTACAAAAATGGTCTCAGAGTATGAAAATGCTTTCCGTTAAAAGGTTTGAGACCGTATTCAAGTTCTATGATAACTAGGCTGTCAAAGATAAGTGGCCAACTATTCAAAACTATATTAAATAGTGATCATAGAACAGGTTGTTTGTAAGCGTTTCGAAAATGCTAAAATTGTGTTAATTTTTGATATCCGTATAAAAAGCCTCAAATGTTCTCGATTCAAATGAAAATAGCTCTTACATGAAGTGTCATACTAATATTCTTCAGTTTTGCATTCGTTTTGCTTAACCGATTAAACGAAAATTATGATATTTCGTTTAGTATGTGGTGGGTTTCGCACTATCAAAGTTACCCGCATTATCAAAGATACCCCGTTTTACGGTACCGTAAAACGGGGTAACTTTGATAGTTTTTTCGAAGAAAACTTGAATATTTAAGCGTGTTGTTTCAAAGAATTATAATTTATATTTTTAAAACAAGTACTGATATCCAAACTATCGATTGCAATTGATACATTGCCAAAAGATTTATTCTGAATGGATATATAATTTTTCACATAATCAAAAGATGGTTTTCTATTTTGGGGTAACTTTGATAGTGGAGTATAAATCGAACAAAATTGAATGAAATACGGAACATTTATAGGGCGTTGCATACCTCTAGGCGTTTAACGCTATATGGAAATTTCTGACTTAGATTACAAAAATGGTCCCAGTTTGTACAAATGGTTTTCACTAAGAGATTTGAGACCGAATTCATGTTCTACTATAACTAGACTGTCAAGGATAAGTCACGAACTAATTGTGACTTCATCAAATAGTGATCGTACAACAGATTGCTTGTGAGCGTTTCAAAAATGCTAAAATCTTATAAATTTTCAATATCTCCATACAAGTCCTCAAATGTACTTGATTCCAACGAAAATAGCTTTGGCATAAAGTGCCATACTAATACTCTCTATTTTTGCATTCGTTTTTCTTAACTGATTAACAGAATCTTTGTTATTTCGTTTAGTATGTTGTGGGTCTCGTACTATCAAAGTTACCCTGTTTTACGGTACATGAGTCAATGAGACTCACCTTCGTACTTGTTTTCCTGCATTCAATTGTTTGGCATTGTCAACATTTTAGAAATTTTACATTTTATACATTTCAATTTTTCCTTGGGGCATTTCAAATGCTGCCTGCGAAAATTTTAACCTTTACCAGTTAAATTTCTGATTTTAGAAAATCAATTCTTATCTAGCCAGAACAGTCCCTACTTTTGGGTTTTGTTAGAAATTGACTAGTTATGAATGCTTTTATTGAAGCACTATGTGATGAATTCAAGTATATTATACGATGTTCCACAACACGTTTTGTTTGAAAAAAGTCAACTTTACTAGAAAAAATATTTACAAAATCGTAAAATTCTGAAGAATCACTAGTTTTTCTCTCAACATAAGATAACTTCATGAAATCATAGCTTTTCAGGTACCTATTTTGAAAATAAATAAAATATTTCATGTCAGATGATCTTATTTAAAATATGTATACTTTTGAATGGGCAACAAAAATTTAAGATTTTTACATATTTTAACGTAAATATAAGGACTTGATTTTGACCCTCTTATAAATCAACCACAGCTGAAATCGGATTTTTAGTTTCTGTTCGATTAAAACAAGGAATAGTCAGATCATCATATTATCGACCATTATAAATATATTTTTTCAGATTTTTATTGTACGCATATCATGACCTAGCACAAATTTCACAGAACAAAGTCGCGCGATTAGTGCTGAACTGATAAGAAGTGTTTCTAGAAATATGACACCATCGACTAACAGACCAATGATTGCCCATGGATGTCATGCGAAGGAGTTTTGTAAGTTGGGAGAGATCATAGCTGCATGATCAGGATTCACATTGGTAAGTACTGCTATTCATGCAACCTAAGATCAAATAATCACCTATCAGTACTTCAAAGACAACGTGGACATAAGGTTTGTCGACATTATTGTCGAACCATTCTAAACCATTTTTTACAATAGGGCGATATTCAAAACTGAAAAGGCAATAGAATGCTCTTTTTCAGTGGTAGTAAAAACGAAATCCTGAAGCAAAGAAAGCTCTACGGAAGATGAACTAAACACAAAAAGTTATGTATTCACTTTACACTTGATTTCTAATCACTACTTTTTTGATCCAGTTTCCAAATTGCAAGTAATTTAAGTTTTTCATTATTTTGCATACGTTTTGACAGTCTCCGACTACCATTCTTCCATGCGCTTGTGTTGATAGTTTGAGAAATTTGAGAATCCAGCGTAGCGTGATCAGTGGGAGGAATACAAACAACAGTGTCGTCGCTCGGCGGCCGATGAAAGAAACTGAATGTTCAAAAGGTTGTTGCCTGTACTTTTTGCCGCTGGCGCCAACTGTTAGCGATTCAGAACGAAATAAACAGTCGTTACCCTATTATAAAAACAAGGTAAATCTAAAGGTATGAGCTTTCCACTGTTATGTAAAACATGTACAAGAATTTATGTCAACACTGTGACGAACTGTTTCATAATATATTGTATTGTATTGTAAGCATGAAACGAGCTCACCAAATTAATCGTCCTTCCATGACTGAGTAATCATAATCCACTTTAATCAGCATGCTCATTGCACAAAAAATCACTCCTGCGATGTGAAAACCTGAACTCGACTGCTTGGGCCATCGAGAAGCACTCAGAATGCATGCAAAATTAAACGAAAAAAACTGATAACGACAAAAAAATAAACGAATTTACTGCTTGGACTTCAACGAAGGACATGCCCAGCAGAACACGTGCGGAATAAACCGAAAAAAAAACTTTGACGCCGACGCGAGAATGGATGTGAGGGTTGAATTTAGAATACGAACATGATTAGTAATTGTGATTGGCATGTCTTTTGGAGTACTTCTATGGCAGGCTTGCCAAACCTTTTTCAACCGCGGGCCAAATCGCATTAACAATTTTTCGTGGGGCCTATGTTTTTAAATGTATTCGAATGAAATCTGATGAAAGTCAGTGAATGAAGCAAAATTGTTTTGGAGAAATCGAGAAACAGAACATCCTGCTGAATTTTCGAAGAGTCCCTTTCAAAATCATACCAAGGATGTTCTGAACCATTTTTAGATGCTGTGAGTATAATGCCAAGGATTAAGCGATAGCGTAGTTACGGTATACTTCGTAGATTTGATACTAGCAACATTCATGTATCATTTGATAATCTCATCCAGACTGCTTTCAAGAATAAGGCTGGGGAGTAAACCTCGGTCCAATTATGAACAACATTACTTGAAGCATGCATATTGCTTTTCCTGGCCACGCCCCATCTTTACCGTAACTTGGGATAGGGGGAGGAAATGCTGATGTAGCCCTGTTTCGAAAAATAGCTTGAAATATCCTAAAGTTCATTTCAATTGAGTCATGTACCAAAAATTATTACACTTGACAGTTAAAGTTAGCCATAACCCTAGACACAAAACGAACGTATCATTTTTCTCCTGAAGAAGACGCCATACCAGCGTCGAAACGTCGGGTTAAATAATAAAACTCGTTTTTAACAGAAAAGACTGCGTTGCCGATATTTCATCAATCATTGAAAATACAGTCGCAGCCGATATTTCATCAATCATTGAAAATATACTCTCAGCAGAAAAATTAATATCTTACATTATGAATTTTACCACAAAATATCTTCGGTAATGTTCTTAAAACCAGCAATATTTTCGCGTTGCACTTCTACAGTACTACAAAAAATCGATAATCGATCCTTCAAAAAAGTTTGTTTGGAATTTATCATACAGCTTTAAAAATCATACAAAATATGATATAATATTTTAGTTACAAATACCTTCAGTAGAAGTTTCATTCGTTTTAACACCAATCATTTTCTAATGAAAAAGAAGAAGAAAAAAGAACAAAAACTTTTGTAGTAAATACTAAAAGGACCCTTTAAGCTTTTTTGTGAGTTACATTGTCAACAAGTTTCAGACATTCCTAGTAGGATACATGTATTATCATTCAAATATTTTAAAACCTGTACTGGTTGGATGTTTATCGAATTATAAAAACGAAATTTTGACAAAATGTTTCCATAATAATAAAAACATTTTTTAGAAATCAAAATGTGGAGTTTTTGATTCCGGGGTAAAGTTGATCAGTTACTGCAGTCAATTTCCTAAAGTAAAGAGTTACGCTATTTACTCAATTTGGGGCCACTGAATCTGAATCAAGTCTCAAAAATCTTACAGCTTGTTGATAAATCGGTCAATTTTAGAATTGAATGTTGTGAATTACAGAATACACCACAGTAAAAGCCAAAAGGTATGCAATTTTCTTTGAAATTAGCAACTCGCTCACATAAAGAACATTATTTTCTCTGAAAATGATTTTTCATCATCAATGCAAATTCAAAACTGGATTCACAGAACATATATGGAATGTATGTAATAGTTTATTAAAATGATATCTTTATATAGCCTTGGCAATAGCCGATTGTTTGGAGGAGAACCCTTCAACAGTTCATCAAACATTTCCTAAAAAATATGTTTTTCCATGGTATAATTATCTTAAATGTCAAACCAAATTTAGGAACACCAAGAACATCTATCAGGTAATGCGACATCATATAAATTGTGATAATTGAAATCGTATCATAGCTCTCTTAACAGTTTATACATGTGGATACATGACTGATCAACTTCTCCCCAGTGATCAACTACACCCCGAATTACGGTACTAATTTTTGGAGAAATCCTCAGTAATTTCGGGAAATCCTTAACAAATTATTAATAAACAACTTAGGGATACTGTAAACTAACAATTGGAATTTATATGCAATAATTACCTGTAGGACCTTCCAGGAGAAATAATTAAAATAATTTCTAAAGCATTCTTTGGTGGAACTCTTGAAGAGATTTTTAAGCAATTTGATACACACTACCAAAAAATAATGTGATATACGTCTGTTGGGATGCACATAAAAGAAGCGAGTCGAATGACGAAAATATGTGTCTAATTTCAAATACGTTAGTGTCTGATTCGGGAAATGTCGATCACAGTTCCATCGTTTTTTTTTGTGTCCTTTAACATTTAAAATGACATTTCTTGTTCAATATATCTTCAAGGACACGTTTTTGTGTAGTTCTAACACTTACATCATGTCACGTCATTCAGTCATAAAGTAAAATTACGTCCACAGTAATTTTCATTATTTTTAAGAGTGTAGAGATTCTTCTAGAAATTTTATGGTGAGATCGAAAAGTCTGGGAATGATTTTCTGTGGGAATCGCAGGACGAACTTAGTGAAAACTGGTAAAGGAGTTCTTGAAGAATCTACTGAAAAGTACGAAAAAAATTCATTAAGAAAATCCCATAGTAATTCTAAGAGAAATCTCTTCAAAGCACATGGTTGAAAATAAATTAAACCAATACAATTCTGTTAAAACTACGCACTTTGTGAAAATCTTGTTATTACGACTGACATTCTATAAAACAAATATTTGCTAGGCCCCCCCCTAGGCCTCCTCCAGAAAAAAATCTTAGCTACGTCAAAGGGTAATATTTCTTGTTTCTTTAAATTTTCCCCAAGATTTACCATGAATAGCTCGCACATAAAAAAGGAGGACGATTTCCCATGGGGGCTCCTTTCGTCTGCGTTTTTACTGGATGGTTTCTTTTCGTTTCTCAGACACCTCTACAAGATCTTCATTAGAAATTTATTGCAAGGTTTTATCAAGTTAACCATCTTGAAATTAGAGGGTCTTGTTTCCCGGACTCGAAAAAATCCCGGGATTCGGGATTTTATTTTTAAAAATCCCGGGATTTCCCGGGGAATGGCCGGAGCGGGTATTGAAGCAATGTTTAATTTTATAGAGCAGTTTCAAAATAACCAAACCTGTTTTTGAAGGTTGAGTCGAATTATAATAGACAAAAAGAATGCTATCATAGATTTCATTCAACAATATTTCACCTATTTGCAGATGAAGTCAATGGGCATTTATTAAAGTTAATTTGAAACGAAAATCAAACATTAGGTGATAGCAATCACTCTCAAATTTTACCAAAATTAATTACATTATTGTGTATATGGAGTCTTCATGTTTTTAAATTATTGGTATGACAGCCACAGACATTTTAGTCTTGGAAAAGTGTAAGGTTCACAGGGCAAGCTAAAACGGTTACGGGAAGATAAAATAGCAATGATAAACTTTTAATATCATGAAAAATTCGACCTCCAAAGCATTTCTCGAAAAGAACCTGCTATAGTCTATAAAACATTATGTTACTAACATACCAGAAAAAGAAAGTATAAGTATAAGTGGCCTTCAACTTCAATATAAACGCTTTGTGAGTAAGCTAAATACGATAACTAAAATACATTCTTGCAGCAACAGTTACCAGAAAAAACATGCAGCTTATTTTATGCCATTATTAGAAAATAATACAACAGTATTTTCTAGTTCAACATGCAATTTCGGGAAATCCCGAGATTTTTGAAAATATCCCGGGATTTTTTAGCTCCTGGGATTTCCCGGGATTTTTGTCCCGGGATTCTCGGGACAAGACCCTCTACTTGAAATGTTCCTAGAATCACTTCAACTATTCATCCCTAAATTAATACCAAAAAGCATTTTGATTGGTTTTAAAATGTCTAGTAATTTATCAAAATATTACATTAGAAATCAAATTTAAGGATAACTCCAAAAAATCAACCAGAGATATAACTTAAAACACGTATAAGAATTAGGGGCCTTCTTTAGCCATGTGGTTGGAGTCCACGGCCACAGAGCAAAGTCATACTGAAGGTGTCTGGGTTCGATTCCCGGTCGGTTCAGGATCCTTTCGTATTGGAAATTTCCTTGATTTTCCTGGGCATAGAGTATCATCGTACCTGCCACACGATATACGAATGCGAAAATGGCAACTTTGGCAAAGAAAGCTCTCAGTTAATAACTGTGGAAGTGCTCATAAGAACACTAAGCGGGGAAGGAGGCTCTGTCCCAGTTAGAACGTAATGCCAAGAAGTAGTAGTACGTATAACAATTCGTTTGTGGGTTCTCCAGAAAATATTTACAAGCATCTACTAAAAACCTTTGATGACCCATTTTGCGTAAATACGTTTGGCATAAGTACATTTCGGGAAAGTTTACTAAGGGTTTTCCAAAGGGGCACTTCCAAGACATTAGAAGGAGTTTTTTTTAAGTTTTCCTAATGATTCCAAACCAATTTAATGCTAATAAATCTTTGAGCTGTTTATGTTTTGGTATACCTATAAGTAGATGAAAACCCGAATTTAGTACTATACCATTTATTTCCAGAGTTTGTATCCTTTGACAGATACGCATATTTCGACCTCAACTGTAAGGCCGTCTTCAGTGTCGTGTACTAGACTCGACTTTAGTACACACAACTGAAGTCCCGCTCGAGTCTAGTACACGACACTGAAGGCGGCCTTGCAGTCGAGGTCGAAATATACGTATCTGTCAAAGGATACAAACTCTAGTGGAATTAAATGCTTTAGTACTCAATTTGGGTTTTCATCTACTTAATTTAATGGTGTTTCATGAGATTGCAAGATGTTCCCGGTGATTATTGAAGGCTTTGAAGAATTTTGCAAGCAGCTTTTGAAGAATTCTCAAAATGCTTTTGAAATTTCAAGATGTAGTTTCAGAGCTTCTACGAACTCCCCATCAAAAGGATAACTACGAGATATCCAGAGTTTTTTAGAGCCATCAAAAAAAATCCTATACATTCCCAGAAACTCTTAATGGATGCTCAAGGAATTCGCATTGTTTATCAAGTGGTTTGCAAATATGCTTATCATGTTGTATGCAATCTCACTTGAATCGCATTCCAGAATTCGGTTGTTTAAGATTGTTTTCATACCATCCTCATGAATAGCCAGTAAAACTTTGATTTTCTTTCAACTAAAATTGAGAAATGCAATGAAACATTCAGCAGAAGAAATCAAACAAGCATTTTCCGACCGTCGTCGACATCACTTTTAAAACCGCTCCAAGCGAAACCTAGCACCCGGCATAGCGAGATTGTAATTCTGGAAAGCATAATTTTCTCAGATTCCGTCGCTTTTATCCGTCCAACCGGATGGCTCCGAAGAGTAGAAAAAAATGGAATTCCTTACAAGAACAACTATACTTTCTTTGTGGAAAGTCTTTTATCCCTTTGTCACCCCGTGTCCAACGTAAAGATGGAAAACTTGAAATAGTTTTCAATTTGCAGTAGCAGGCAGGCACCGAGTTGAGACTCCAAAGGAAGTTATGTCTATTGCATCACGCGATGATGCCCATAGTCTTCTTGGGAGAAGTCGCAGCTATTCTTGGATTTTTCAGCTCCTATCAGGTAAACGGCATCCCTCCTCAAAGGAGGACAAAGTTGGGCCTCTGATAGACGAGGGCAATGATTCCCAAACTATTCGCCACGATTCGTAGCGTGTTTGGATTTTGATCCGAATAAGCCGAACGAATCATTTTCGGAGAGTGTACCAGTTCGCGAACCATAACAGTTCGTGGCATATCACATGCGGAGAGCCGTGTTTTCGTTCATAGCTCGTTATTTTTCACGAACGATAAATGTCATGCGTGGTGTATGAATGCAGGCGGATAAATGGGATGAAATTATATTTATTATGATCGTTAAATTTTCCAAAGCCTGGGTACGAATGATTAGCAACTTACTTATAAATTAGTTCATAATCGTGGAAATTCTTTACAAATTGACCGTCAAATTAAAAAAAAAGTTGGAATCTGATTTTAATAGATGATTTTTTAGCCTCAGTGTGAGTGAAGCGCCGTGCCACATAAGGATTTTTTTGAAATAGCCATGATCACAAAAACATTGGGAAACTCTGTATAAAGGAGAAGGGGACACGGAGGGAAGAAAATGAATTCCCGGACTATCTTGCTGCCAGTGACTGTGCTGTCAAGGGCATGTCGAGGCCAGACGTTCGTCCATCCGATGGCCATTTCCATCATCGCCGTTGTCACCATGGCCACGCTGATAATACCGGAATGTGAAGCACGGGTCAAAGAATCCCTGTTCCAGCGAAAACATTTTTAATTATTTTTCAATTATGAGGATGCTCGGAATGCTTCCTTTGTTCTGGAGTTTGGAAAAAATAGCTACATAAACGGTTGAAGTAGGAAGCAAAACTTTCAAGAGCAAACTCACGGGAACTTGTCAACTTATACAATTAATCAAAGACAATTTTTCAAGTAATCAACCTTCTTAATTCATTAAGAAAACGTACTTACTCAACATGACTCGTTCGATTGTTCGAACCCTTCGGTTTTATACGATTAACTTCAAAATTCGTTAATACAGCCTAATTGCTTCCATCACACCTAGAAGCTCACGCCATTTGTGGCGCAACAAAACCCGATCCTTTGGCACCTACGCCAACCAAAAGGTTTTGTTTTCGAAGCCACGTGCAACATGTTCCACACGCCGCACAGCATTTCCATCTCCCTCAAACCCCCCGGTCTCCTTTTCAGTAAACCATTTATCGGATGCTGTTTGCAAAATGGATCCTAACGGAACGTTCTTCTTCCTCAAAACTTTTTCGCCGTCAGCTACAGAGCGGAAAAGAGCGAGAGACAGAATCAGGCTACACCCCCACGGAAGGTGAAATATGGGCTGCGTTTGTTGCTTTTACAATGAGAAAAGACGATACGAGAAGATGAACCCGCACAAATAAAGGGATGAACCGCTTCCGAATGGCTTCTTTTGTTTCGCCAGCCGAAAGCGCATAAATTGGAAGAAAAGCTACTTTCCGAAGTTTATTTATTCCTACTGGCAGTTGCGGCTCGAGGTTGATGCCGGCTTTCTGTTCTGTTGATTGCGTTTCTTGCTTTTCTTGTGCACCTGGAGGGGCTTTGAAGAGCCGTGGAATTCTCGGAATAGTTTGCGCCTTGGTAGTAATGTATAGAAATGAGTACCGTAAAACGGGGTAACTTTGATAGTTTTTTTTTTTGAAGAAAACCTCAATATTTATGTATGCTGTTTCAAAGAATTATACCGTTTTGATTCATATTACGGACACTTAAGGCCTCAGTGAAGTATAACCCAGCATGTACCATACAAAATAAATCATTCTGTATGATTTTTTAGCGTTATCGAGCGTCGGAAGCCCTTAGCTTTCGGATGGTGGGTAAAGAATACGCGTCCGCAACTTGAATAATTTTAAATAAATCAAAACGTGCGGCCTTTTCATGATTCTTATTCCGGACGCTCCCTCACTTTTGCCTCATATTCCGGACGCTTTGATTCGAATTACGGACAGCTCATGATAATCATTAATGGAACAGTCAAATCATCCATTGAAATCGTTCAACCACTTAAGAGACGTCTAAGGTAGTTGGGCATTATAAATTTGCAATGATATTTATGGAAAAAACCTAATAAAACAAGCCTCGAAAATGAGAACTTTTGGATGGCGAAAATTGAAACATTTCGTGTGAAATGTTTCCCATACAAACGAGAGTGTCCGGAATTTGAAGCTGTCCGTAATATGAATCAAAACGGTAATTTGTATTTTTAAAACAAGTACTGGCATCATAGCTATCGATTGCAGTTGATAGATTGTCAAAAGATTTGTTTTGAATGGATATATACCGTTTTGCTTCGAAATCCGGACACCTAAGAAGAAGTGTTATTTCAGACTTATATATTACAGGCAAATTCAAACATACTCGAGCCATATCGCATTTCTAAAAAGTTTGTCGGTTCTTATTTGTTATTATGAACAGAAAAATACCATATACAAAGCAAAAGTCATTGAAATATTAAAATTTCTACAGTGACTTTTGCTTCGAAATCCGGACAGCATTTTAGAGCTGATTCGAATTCCAGACACTTCTATTTATCTATTATATTTAAAAATTTTGTAAGTATTTCATTCAATTCGAACAGAATTTTGTGCATTTTATCAAAGATAATTTATGTGCATTTTATGTGCATTTTATCAAAGATAATTTCACCAGTTTTCCGTAAAAACTCCAGTTACATTTATAAATAAGCATTCAAAAATATGGTGAGCGTTGCGGGAAATTTGAACCACTCTCTCCTATTGCTGCCTCTCGTGCAGCAACATGTAGCATCTAGAACAAATCCGTCCCATTGTTAGAGAATTAGTCCACCAGAATAAAAATAAAACACACACATTTTTAACTGAGATTTTTATAAACACAACAAAAAGCTGTTTGACTCATTTTCAATTATTCTTTGAATATATTTAAAGTCACATTTCACTCCATATCCAACAAGGCTGATAAGTGACCATCTACATCAAATAGTGATCGTAGATCAGATTGTTTGTAGGCGTCTCGAAAATGCTAAATTCGAATCAATTTTTAATATTTGTATATAAAGCCTCAAATGTTCTCAATTCAAATGAAAACAGCTCTTACATGAAGTTTCACACTAATATTCTTTAGTTTTGCATTCGTTTTGCTTAACCGATTAACAGAAATTATGATATTTCGTGTAGTATGTTCTGGATAACGCACTATCAAAGTTACCCGCATTATCAAAGGTACCCCGGTTTACGGTACCTTGAGACATTTTGTTATCAAGGAAAATTAGAAAGTTAGCCTAAAATTAGAAAGTTCAAAATCGTAAATCTAAAAAAAATACTTGCTCTGGATATTCTTGGGAACCTCAATAAAACGTTATAGGTTATTTTTCTGAAGTTTTAAACCTGATTATATACAGAATTATCTAAGAACATTTTTATCAATCCCTCGAGGACCCCCGGAATTTCCTGAAAAACCTACGTTGATATCCTGATGGGCCAAACCATATTGTTTTCGATCAGTTCCCGAAGGTTAGGGGGAGATCCCCCAGTACCGGACACTTAAGCCACTAAATTCATAATTCGAAAAATATTGATTTTATGGGCTCGTGTTACCCATTTATGATAAACATTATCATTTTTGAAGTGTACAAAAATAAAATTGAAAATATAAATATGAATTTTGACAATGCATTTTGATGATATATTTCAGTACCAAATTCATCGATCTTGAAAGGTGGCACCTAATACCGGACACGATCTGGAAATGCCTCGAATTCTGCAAATTTGAACATCATTGAATGTGTACACTATAGGAATAGTTTATAATTACCAATACAATGCATTTGCAACATTTACCAGAATAATTTGAGTTTTTCTTAGTTTGCAAGATGCCTATCAAAAACCTCTTCCATATATGATGAAAAATAGCACATTTTTCGATGATGTTCTGAATGTTCATTCTTCTTAATTTTACTGTATGTTTGATACCATGATCGACGGAACCCATGAAAAATGAAAGTATTTTGAGACACTGACCTAATAATTACAAAGATATCATATAACAAATCAAGCTGTCCGAAACTGAGGGACAGGAGGTGCTTAACGAAAATTGTAATTTGTCCATATTAAGTTCAATTATGGTACAAAATACATTCATACTATCAAATTAGGATTATGTTCGATCATGCTTGCGTGATCCAAAGTATTTTTTCGTATTTAAAATAATTACTAAATAGGCTCAAAATTAAGAAAATACGTCCATTTTTTTAAGATTTCCAAACTTTTCTACTTTTTCAAAAAGGCATGCATATTTCAAGGATGTGTTATTCTACGCAAACATAAGTCTACATAATAGCTTTCTTTTCGACTAATACACCATCTTGATTGGACCATGATTTCTCAATGTTTCGACTTTGTCCGGTATTGGGTGCTGTCCGGCACTGGGGGATCTCCCCCTATTTATACCGAATCCTGCTCTAATACAACAATTGTGCGATAGGCGATGGTAGTAGTGTTATAGAATGAGGATTTATTTTATCAGTTGTAATGCCCAGTAACGCACTATGGAGGATCGCAGCAAGCCGTGCGCGCGGGCGGCTGCGTTTTGAATTTTGCGTCACGTTTACTTCGCTCTGCTTTTTTCCGATTCGGCATGTAAAAATTAGATTCGGCGGATGGTGCTATGCCACGTGCAAATGTTCTGTGGAAACATGTTTTTTAAAGAGCTAAAAGTGTTTTTTTTTTCGGGAGATGATATGCTTGCGTTTTGCTCGAAAGTGCTCTGTGATATATCCAGCGTTGCTCGCGACTCGTTTTTTTTTCTATCTCCTGTTTGTGTTAAGCGTGTTGATTGAAAATATGGAATGTGAAAAGCGACGGATTGCAAAAGAGTTTCGAAAAAGGAATTTGGTTTGTTTGTTCTGATCAGCAGCGCATGATCACACCAGTTCGGGAATAAATAATTCCTTTCCCAGGGTTGTAGGATCCTTACGGTTCCTCTCCGTCAATGATTGCTCCCGCGTACTTTTCCTAGTCAATCGATAGATGAAGATTCGATTGCATGAAACGGTTGTATGACAATTGCCAGCAAACCATTTGTCAGAAAGTCGTTTGCAGAATCAATTAGGCAGAATAGACCACTTGCCAGAAAACCTTTTGCCAGAATGGACCATTCCCCAGAAAGTCATTCTCCAGAAAGACCATTTCCCAGAAAAAGGTATTACTTCATAACTTCTTTTATGTAAAGCGTTTGAAGTCCTTCAAATTTTCTATAATTTTCAGCGTACGATACATAATTATACGAAACATAATTGTTTCGTAAGATTATTAACTTTTTGTTTGAAAAAATATTTTAAACTAAGAATGGTATTATAGACTTAGAGGACAAATAGCTGTAAGGGTAAAAGTGAAACTATTCAGCAAGACCTAGCTGACGAACGTGGTTTCAAATCCCACCGGCTGAAATATTTTTCGAATTGAAAAATTTCTCGATATCCCAGGGCACAGAGTATCTCCATATCGGAAATACAATATACACATGCAAAAATGGTCAATTAGCAATGAAAGCTCTCTGTTCATAACTGTGGAAGTGCTCGTAATAACGATAAGCTGAGAATCCCCCTCTGTCCCAGTTGGGACGTTACGCCAAATAAGAAGAAGAAGTCATTATAGACTATTAAGATTTTTTTCTAAGTGAAAACTATTTTTAAATATTACGGTGATAATCTTCCAGACTATTTTATTAGCAACTGTATTTTCAACATTCTATAAAAGATTTTCCCTTCTTTGAATACTAAGCTGTTCTTTAGGGCTACACAAGGACTTAGAGTAAAGTGGGGCAAAAGTTCGAGCGGGGCAAGAGTTTCATTTGAGATTTTTAGCTTATTTTAAAACAAAACTTATAAATGCCATGGTGGTTCGAATGATATTCAAGTGAGAAACTTTCATTGCAAATATCATATAATTCGATTCAGAATTGGAAAAGTTTTGGCCATTTTATGTTTTTTGACATGAAAATTGTAATTTTTGGTCAAACTTTGATTGCATGGAACCAAATGAAGAGACAATCTTTTTCGATTTTTTTTATGTTAGGGCGTTTCTAGGCCTATCATAAGCATGCTTTGACGTGTATTAGTTTTTGCATAAATGCTTGGAAATAAATTTAGGCCCATAGTGGGGCAAAAGTTCGACCCATATATAAACTCATGGACAAATTAGCAAATTGCCAAAAATCTTCACATTATCTTTAAATTTAGCAAAATTTGCCTGATCATGCGAAAAAAGTTACCAAAATTTTGAATTTTCACTTTGTTTTGCGAAAAATTGCTATTCTTGGGTATACTACAATTAACCTTGTTTTGCGCAATTTTTGGATAAAAATTTAATGTGTATTTTTCTGTGAACATAAGTTTATGGCTGGTATAAAGTATGCCTGTCATAAAAGTATCGATAATTTGTATTTACGTCAGCGAACTTTTGCCCCACACTAAATTCGAACTCTTGCCCCACCGGTGGGACAAAAGTTCGTTTAAGACAATCAATTTTAAAACTGTTATAACTAAAAATGGGAAACTATTTTGGCAAAAGTTTGTTCAGCAAAATAAAAGACAATATGTTGAACGTCCATTGTGTGGTATTCATTTTTTTGTTTTTCAACTGCTATTGTCTTTCTGGAAATTTTTATTATACCACTAAGGTCGAACTTTTGCCCCACCTTACTCTATATAGCTTCATAGGAGATTTGCCCTTCTTTAAATCAGTGACTGTTCTTCATAATTACACTGCAACAGTGTTTTGCTGCCTGCAGCTAACAGAAACAATGGAAGTTATTTAAACAATATTGTGTCAAATCAATTTTCAATAACTACAGTTTGAAAAAAAAAATCAAGGAAAAACTGGTGGCAATAAAAATGTCTGCAAAGAGGATTCAAGTGACACTTAAATGCGAAATTCGGTAAATGGATAGTCAACACCTGTCCTAAATAAAGAAGCTATACTGAAAGTGAGTGGACCATGGAATGTTAACCATTAAGATTGTCTTATTTGTAATCTTCAATGACTGGAGTGATTCCAAAACATAATTTTTCATAAACGACTTGTTCTGTATAACAAATAACTGAATAAGAGAAAAAAATCCGTGAGTTTTTTTGGTTTACACTCCAAATCATGACAATGTGGCACTCTTCCAAGTGATTTCTAAATATCTCCGGTACCAGATAGCCGAAACTAACAATCAGATTAAATACTGAATTGATTCTGGCAAACGGTTTTCTGGCAAATGTCATACAATCCATGAAACTATAACCGGCAAGATATGACTGATTTGAGGATCTTGAATTACTTTTCCACATACTATACGTCTATAGTGAACTCATATATATTAAGATGTCTCGGGACACTGTTCTCAACCTCGGTAACCACAGAAACACGTCTCGCTGTAAGGTGTTAGTTTCAGCGAGCTTTCCACAAGATTGGGTGTCCACGGGCCTTGTATATGGAAACGTCCTACAAGTTCCATCTTAAGATGGTGCTGTCACTCGTGTAACCTCCCTAGTGTGAACATTGTAATATTGAAGTGACCACAAAATCAATGTTGATACCAGCAATATTACAAACCGAATCTACCGGAAGACTTGACAATTTGGTATTTTCAGTGCCATGAGACAAAATATGCTTCATGATCACTAGCGCAACAATATAATTTAGAGCCAAAACTGTTTGCCTTTCGGGTGCCCTTAATTTTCAAAACAACTTTGTCGAAGACTTGAACTTGTTCAAAATACTCCACTTTCCATGTTCACTTGCGCCTCCTAGTAAAATGCAGTCGGGTCTCCTATTAAACGCGTTCCCATAACGCGCATTCCTACTACGCGTACTCCTATAAGACACGCTAGAGCGTTATAGGAGACTCAGGGCTAATAGGATTTCATCAAAATTGTGTTGTTGAATATCTCGTATGCCTAAAGAGATAGCACAGTACTATCTTGGGCGTAGTTTCAGCATTCAGTACGATCTACCTTTAGGAGTTGAAGTTCATACTTTTAGTAGATAACTTGGCCTGTTAGGGCCTGACTGATGACTATATGTACCATGAGGGATAGGAATGCAAAATTTTTAACATATGATATTGCTAGATCCTGATGTTTTGGAAGGTTGGTGTCTTCGGAAGAGTTGTTCAGTAGCTCAAAGGCTGACATGCGGTGTACGAAACATTTGTTTTGAAAATAACTGAGAACCCTGATCACATGGAAACATGACGTCTCCTGAAAAGTTGTTCAGTAGCAGAAGGGCTTACATTATTTAAGCCAAGCGATTCGAGATTTTGTCACCTGGCGACGCTTTAAGCATATAATTTTTGTTTTGTGAATAACATTAGCCTTACCACTTAGGAAGAAGACGTCTTTGGCAAAGTTGTGCAGGAAGAAAAAACCCTGAAGTTATTACTGAACCCTAGTAGCACACATGTTATAATTGAGGCAAAATAACTCTTATACAATCAGATCTGGTCATATAAGAGTTATTCTGCCTCAATTATAACATGTGTGCTACTCGGGAAGAATCCCTGAAGATATGCTTAGTAGAATTTCCAAAGTAATGCCATATGTAATTCCTGGAGGAAACCTTGGAGCTATTTCTAAAGGAATCTTTCATAGAATTCTTCTAATATATCAATCAAGATTGTTTTTCAGGAATTCTTATGTAGATTTTTACAGTGACCTCTCAAGAAATAATCCCAAGGAACGTCCCCCAGACGTGTCTCCACGAATAACATCAAAGATTCTTCCAAATATACCTCCAAATATTCCTTCAAAAGAAACTTTTCGAGTTTCTTTCAAAAGTTTCTCCGGACATTCCTCTACCAAATTTTCGTGGATTAATTCCAGAAGCTCTCTCAAATTTTTCTCAAGCGTTTTTTACAGCGTTTCTTAATTATTTTTCCAGCTATACATTCTACAATTTCTCCATGGAGTTAAACATACCTTTGAATAAATCTGTCTTAAAATTAGTTAAAAAAAACTTGTAGATATCTCTGAGATTCTTCAAAGGAATTTTTGTAGAAATATCCGAAGAATCAATCACATTAAGAAATCTCTATAAAGTTTTGGGGGATGAATACTGGTGAAATTTCGAGTGCAACACTTTACAAAACATTTGGGAAAATGTTCGTAGGAAATTGTAAAAAAAACTTATTCTATGCAGAATTTTAAAAAAAATTGTGAAAATAAAATTTTGAAGGACGCAACACTTGAGGAAATTTCTTTAAAAAAAACTTACTGAGCAGTTAAACAATATGAGATACATTCTTGGAAAAATTCCTGTAGCAATCTAGTAGAAATAATTAAGAAATTTGGATGTAGGCCGTTAGGTCAAATGTCGTTAGGCCGAAATAACATTTGATAATTTAAGGCAAAAAATACTTACTGCTGTTTCAAATGAACACGTTCATTTATCTATTATGTATCACTCTTTCGACTTCAAATGATCATTAATTTCAAGTTATATGACTGCTCATTTTGGAAATGCAAGTGATACAGGAGTATTTCTTTCCATATCCGATGGTATTTATTTCATTATACTGTTTAAAGATTTAGAAAAAATGTTCTATTTATTATTTTGAGTTTGGGTTGTGAAGGATTCCTTTCAGGCAATCCATAATAAATAACTTTAAGAAAATTTGGAATAATTGCTGGAGAAATTCCTGGAGAACTTTAAATTCTTGGAGGAATCTTCAAAGTTGCCTCTTGATAAATATTTATAAAGTTTTAAATTTAAACATTCGTAAAAAAAACGATTGTTCACTGCAGGCATTCTTATTAAAATTAAGGATTATTAAGGAAACTGCTGAAGAAATCTCTGAATTATTCGTAGAAATTAAGCGTTAAGAAATCATGGAACACAACCCAAGGAACAATTGGTAGCTTTTAAGATACTTACGTGTTTAATACAAGCTGCATTGCAGCAACCATTGCTGAACAAATTTTTAGTTGAACCATTAATTGAATAACATTAATTTCCGCTTATAAAAAAGCTGTTATTCCACTTGCAGTTTGTGTTTTGAATAAGAGCTGAATAAACCTCCGAAAATGCAAATATAGTAGCTTTTGTTCTACAACACATAAGAAGTGTAACAATTGACTGATTAAAAGCTTCTATAGGTTGTAGCCATCATTTTAGTAGCATATTAAACATTTGATTAACAACAAATCGTACAGAAGTTTCAGTGTCTAATACTTAAAATGTTGACCAGCATGATTAGTAAAACTTATAAACAATGTGAATAACAGTATATGAGTATGCTCTTATTCAAGCAAAACATATTATGTCTTTTTATGTTATTTTCAAATGTTTCAAATGTTTTTCAAATCAAATCCAAGACGTGTATGCGATGGATGGATTAACGTAATGGACGTAATGGCGACGTAATGGATCAACGAGGGTAAAGTTCGCATCACATTGGATTAAAAATATCAAAATTTAAATTTTCTTAATGTAGTGATCATCATCTGCGACGTTATTGATATCGGAAAAAGTTACTAATCATAACATTTTTATGATAATTGAAGTATAAATAATAATTTAACAATAGTTACATGAAAGTGTTTACCCAACTTACAGTCAAGTGTCACAAATAAACATACATAGTTAATTATTGTTGAATAATGTTGACAGCTGAAAAAATGCCCTACAAAGAGCTGAGAAGATGGTATTTAGATCCAAATTTAAGTCAATGATCAACATTTTTCATTGGAATGATAACAGTAGAATCAACACTTATTAAACTTCTCCAAAGAATCTCTGCCGACATGTCAAGATTGTTTTACTAATGAGTTGAACAAGTCATTTTTCCTTCTATTAAAGAGCCAATATTCCACCAAACAAATATAATTGTATAAACAGATGAACAAGAGACGAACTAACGTTTTGGTTGCTTCGCACTTCAGCTGTTTCCATGTTTAACATGAACATGATTAAAAGCTGAATAGGTATTTTATGAAGTCTTAATACAACATAGATATATCATCCGAGCAGGTCATCCAAAGAAGTCCAAAATAACGATTACTAAACACATTGTTCAGCAACAAAGAAGCCTTACAAAAGAGGTCACACCATAGCCAAATTTTTGAAAAATGGACAAAATATCAATCAATAAAAATGGACAATCTAAAAATTGCGTTGTATTCCTAATGTATTGCAATGTTGAACTTACTAATATTATTATTATTTATCTTTATTTGAGTGGCTTTTCGCCCTTGGCGAATTCGCCACTAACTTACTAATAAATAAAAACATGTTGGATGCAATAATAACTGGTGCTTTCTCAATACAATATTTAATTATGTTTAGAAAATATTTTGAATCAGTCTTCTGACATAGGATTATTGATTGAAATATATTTTATATTTGTATAATGTTCAATAGATGGAAAAAGTACGACAAATAATTAAAATATTAACCTAGTAGAAATATTATACATTTTATAAATGAATTTTAGTATAGTTAGATGAACAATTCAATTGAAGTTTTAACAAGTAAAACTTAATGAAATTCGAGTAATCATTTCAGACTGTTTTTATTTTGTGAATAAACTTTATTTTTGACCAGCATTGAAATAAATTTTCTCACTGTGCGCTATAAATAGCCGACTGAGTTCAGCTCGCATCAGTACTGAACAGCAGCAGAAGTAATGCGCTTATTCAGTTGTTGATCAGCATAGCACGTGTTGATTAGTTATTGTTGAATAGAAGCTCAAGCATGATCAATAATCAGCTACAAGAGGTTTATATTGGGCACTGGAAGGCTGATATATGAATTCAAGGATGACGCAGATGGCAAGGTATACCGCTGACGATGGGAAGGTCTCGAGTTTGAATCAAGTATTCAGGTAATTATTAAAAGTGTGGTTATTAATTCATGGTAAAGGTATACACTGCATTTGATGTATACAGTGTTAGCTATTTTTAGTCATTTATTTGTTTTCAATCAATTTTGTGGCAGTTGAATAAAAGCTGAGATGAATGCTTATAAAGCAATTTTGAAGTTGTAGAATAAAGTCAATATACAACGACACGCTTTATAACTTCTGCAAATTTGTGTGAACAACGTCTGAACAAAGGCTTCACTTGGAAATAATTAAAATGTTGTTCAACATGATGCTGAATTAAACTGCAATAATGTAGTTTGTTAAACTAGCGTTGTTAAATCATCAATCCTTATTAAGCTAAGTGAAACCTGAATAAACATCATTACAATATATGATTACAGTCACTAAATGATAAGAAGCTTAATAATTTCGCCAGATTTGCTTGAACAATGTGTGCGTAGCAGCTGCAAAGTAATATAATAAAGCAACTATTCAATATGTAGTTGTGAAAAATTGCTTAATAAATGATTTTAAAATAGGCAAATGTTTCTTGGGAAAGACCAATTATAGGTGACTTCCATATCCTTACCTTATTCCACTTAACCAATATTCTTTCGAAGACATCTGGCAAAATGCAAAAGATACTTCTGTCTCTCGCAACAATAGTGATCTACCTTATATTCCTTTGTTTCCCTGATGACCGTATGGAAGTGGTCAGCGCCGTGGTTAATTTGTAAATTTTGAGCTTTCAATGTATGTACATTGAATACGGTAGGCTAATCCCAAGTCCCATTCATGGAATCACTGTGCAACTTCGATTGTTCTGTCATAGCATCTACGAATTGTTCGGTCATCTTTGTTCATGCATAATCTTTGGAATATCTCCAGGTGAATTTCTTGAATGTTTTCTGTTCCAATTCTGGAAGAATGTATTGTTGATAAATTTATGGCGGAACTTGGACGAATTGAATAGAGCAGAATCTCAATAGAGAAACTTAAAAGTAGATGGAGTACCGTGTACCTTTTAATTCCGCTCCTAAATGCTTATCTTTGACAGCCTAGTCCTTAAATATCTTGCGGAATGACTAAAGGAATCTCTGACGAGCTTTGTGGAGGAAATTCCTGAACTCAGCGATTTTTACCTTGTAATTTGTACAAAATCTCTGCAAATCACAGTGTTTTGCGAACTTGTAAAAAATAGAGCAAAAATACCAAGAAAAAAAAGTTTCCGCCTTTTGAATATTTTTTACGATAAAAAATTAAGCTGCCGGTAAAGAGGTTAAAAAACATCCATTCCAGTATCCTTTGCGGAGATGCAGTGGTGAACACGGTCTCCAAATAGCAAAGGTTACACACTAACATTCCTCATCCCTAACTCACCTGTCTGCAAGGACGTGGCCAGCGCCGTTATTGACCGGTATATAAACCCGAGCAAAGTCGAATAACAACCGGATAACATAGTGATAACAAGATGCTCATCATGATTTCATTTTGTTATTTTTTGTTATCAACACGAAGACTCTTGTTATCAACCAATTTTGAGCTGTCAGATCGAGGATGCCACCAACGGGTGAATGACGTCAAATGTTTGATATCATAATTCGATCTTTATAACTAATTGATAACATAATGAGTTATCAATGAGGGAAATTGGCTGGATAACAAAACTTGTTATCAATGTGTTTCGAATGATAACACAATGAGCTATTTATATGATTTCTTTAGTATAAACTTTTGTTATCACGTTTGTTATGTTGCCTGCTTATTCAACCAAAATGATAACAATTTTTGTTTTCAAATGCTTGTTATCGGATTAAGGCTATGCGAAATACCGAATGATTCCGTCAAATACGCTTCGAAACGAAATTCCGCGGAATTCCACGGAATTCGCACAGGCGAAATTTGTATTTTGCTATTTCGTTTCGTTTCGCCAAATTGTTAAAATATTTCCACGGAAAATTGAAAACAAACGGAATAAAACGGAATTTCGCGAAATTCGAGTTTAATTTCGAACAAAAAAAGGTAAAGCGTTCGCTTCTACTCCTAGCTACAGTCAAAAATGGGTCCGTATTACGGATCAAATCGACTCATATCATGGATCAGAACACTATAACAGCAAATTATCTGCGAGGCAAACGAATGGTGTGCTAGTGAAAGCATACGTTTTGGCGTTTCTTTGGGAATCGTCTTATCTTAGATTCATAACTGGTCGGTGTTCAGACAGACTGAACCAAGTGTTTTTTCATGGTTCCAGAAAAACCCAGGCATGCGAAGTATCCAAATATTTGTGTTATTTGCTGTAATAATGGAACTTATCTATTTGAAGATACATCTGTATGAAAATAGCATAGGAAAAATCACATTTGATTGAGTCCTTAACGTATCTTTAGAACAGCAAAATATCATCTAGTGCGGTCTGTCTGAACACCGACCAACTGTGGTATGGGTTTCAATGCCCCACAAATATGAATCGACGCTTCTAGGCATATGTATGAAATTTTATATCCTACGAATGGAACAAAAGTGTTTAAGCATGTTATTGTTGATTGCGATGCTGTAGGGGAAGACGGGGTAAGACCGCCCGCCTAAGCAATGTAATTCATAAGTCAAAATCAAGAATCAATAAATCCTTTTTAGACGCAGCATGTCGTTTTTTGAAGCCTTAGGCATGATCAAAAATTATCACAGGTGTTGTATTTCTAAAAAATATTTATTTCTTGAAGCTTTTAAAAAGTGATGTCTTATCACGATTATTTTTAGCGACGGGGTAAAACCACCCACCCACGGAGTAAGAGCGACCACCACGATTTTCGTACACAATTTTGCGAAAAAATATATCAGTTCCCTGTGATTCATAAAAGTATAATGTTTTATGAATTCTGCATTGATTAACGTAAATATTAAATTATTTTTAGGGTGAATTATTTCAAGAAACTTAAATGTATACCGTAAAACGGGGTAACTTTGATAATGCGGGTAACTTTGATAGTGCGAGACCCCCAACATAGTAAACGAAATATCGAAGTTTCTGTCAATCAGTTAAGGAAAACGAATGCAAAAGTAAAGAGTATTGGTATGACACTTCATGTCAAAGCTATTTTCGTTGAAATCAAGTGCATTTGAGGATTTTTATGCAAATATTAAAAATTCGTAAGATTTTAGCATTTTTGCAACGCTTACAAACAATCTGTTCTACGACCACTATTTGATAAAGTCATAATGAGTTCGTCACTTATCCATGACAGCCTAGTTATAGTAGAACATGAATACGGTCTCAAATCTCTTAGCGAAAACCAGTTTTAAAAAATGGGACCATTTTTGTAATCTAAGTCAGAAATTTCCATATAGCGTTAAACGCCTAGTGGTATGCAATGCCCTATAAATGTTCCGTGATTCATTCAATCTTGTTCGATTTATACTCCATTATCAAAGTTACCCCAAAACAGAAAACCGACTTTCGACTATATGAAAAATTATATATCCATTCAGAATAAATCTTATGGCAATCTATCAAGTGCAATCGATAGCTAGGATGTCAGTACTTGTTTTAAAAATATGAAATATAATTCTTTGATACAGAATGCATAAATATTGAAGTTTTCTTCGAAAAAACTATCAAAGTTACCCCGTTTTACGGTACTTATTATTACCTTGAAACACCCATATTTTGGAAAAACTATGCGGATTTGGCTTGTATTTTTCACAAAATTGATTTCATTTCACCTGAACAGTAATGTACAACGTAGTTAAAACTTTGAAAATGGTTTACACAGTTATTTGTTATAAATTAGAAGTGGCGGTCTTACCCCGTCAACAGTGGTCGGTTTTACCCCGCTTGCGCAATTTTCACAACTATGGCCTTATATCAGAGCTTAATATTTACAATTCATATTTCGCTTCACCGAAGCATATTTCACGTTTCTGTTAAAGCATGGACGGGTAATTTGTTATGTTTTTCCAAAAAAATCCCTTCCGAAATCCTTAAGTAAGCATCTGTTAAATTTAGATCAAATTCAATATCGACGAGCAGAAACTTTGTTTTTGACATTTGTTATGAAAAATTTGATTTAAATATCACACTTAATACTCCGGTATGTCAAAAATCTTGTGTTTATGGAAAGTGCTTGATGAACTTTTAAGAAAATTGTCATTTTAATGCCAAACTGAAGGTGGTCTTACCCCGGCGGGCGCTCTTACCCCGTCTTCCCCTAAAGATGAATGGTTCGCGTAGGTAAAATAGGTTCTGCGTAATTGCTACTCTATTTGATGAGATATTCTCCGTTTAATCCAACTTTGATCCATATCTGTGTGCTATCCATAACTGTTGGATGACTGTAGTATTGACTGGTCCGCAGGATATGATAAACTACACTGCCGTTGTAAAGTTTCCAAAAACGCCAATTTGTCCTAAATTCCTCGCGGCGAATAGCCCAGGAAAGGAACAACTGCGTTTGATGAACTACCGCAATGTTATCTTCCATAAGAATGAAGAAAGTAAAACTACGGTCTCCTCCGGGAAACATCGCGTGTCCTGTTGAGCAAATCCGTTAATATATCACAAAAACTGTTTGTACACAAATGTAATAAAAGCTGCGGAGCGTGAGTCCCTGATGTTCAGGATTTGCTCAGGTGGTGCAGATTATTGATGCGCGCGCATTAGTTCTCTCTCTTGCTTTCCCGCTATGACGTCACTTTTAACACAGCATAAGAACAGCTCTCCCAAATCAACGCGATTTTTTCCGCGATGGCGACAAAAAATCGTCGCGATTTTGTTTTTGTGTCATAAAACTCTACATGTAGCAGCGATTGTTTGTCGCTGTTGCCGTAAAAAATCGAGTTGATTTGGGTGATCCAAAGCCACACCTCAAATCTTCAAGAGCACAAATCTAAAGAACCAGACGTCCATTCAAGCTGAAAACTCTATCGATTGGTTACTCGATGGCCAATCGATCAAGTGTTCAGCTTGAACCGCTGTCGGGTTCGTTAGATTTGTGCTCTTGAAATTCTGAGGTATGGCTTCGATTTATATTCACCTTAAACAAGAAAGATGCATACATTATTTTTTATCGAAAAGTGAATCTAGGTTTATTCACGCTGTACCACACCACCAACTCCTCTCTCCTCTTATAACGTGACATAATTTCCTCACGACCCCCAATTAAAAAAAATGCGAATATTGATATTGATTGATATATCATTACAAGTATTAGAAGCCAAAGGCCGCAAGGCAAAAGTCTTAACCTTTTCAATACCGACATCAAGTTTCAAAATTCTCTAGTTTCGCCAAATCAGTTATAAATTTGATTCATGCATTGCATGCACCATCAAAATTGGTTCCGGATATAGATTCAAGTTTGGTGGGGTACCTAGGGTATTTCACAATGGAAAAGCGCAACATTTTTTTTCGATTTTCGCACATCTAAATCCCGAGAAAAAAATGAGCCAAACATTAAATTTAGCTCATTGAAGACGGATTGTCTGAACGAACATGGGTGAACTTGTCAGCCTTATTTGCGGTTCCTCTATGCTATGTAGTCCAGGTTCAAAACTTTTTTTTTCGAAATTTTCAAATATTTTTTAAAATACTCTCGAGGCTCAAAATTTAGTGAAAATGTGATTTTATAGTCTGTTTTAAACAAAGAATCTGAAAATGAAATAATATCAACAATCCTTAATTCTTCCAGAAATCGTCCAGATATTCCTTCACAGATTTTGGAATAGGATCATTTCTCCAGTATTTGCTCTTCAAAATGATAGAAATACCTTAAGTATTTTATACAAGGTTTACTCTAAAAGTTTGCTTTCGTAAAAATTTGATCCCTCCAAGAATTAGTTCACAGTTTATTCAAGGCTTTTCCAGAAAATTTATTAGGAACTTCTAAATTAACACCAACAGGTAATCCTGGTTAAGTTGCTGCCGCAATATCTCTTGGAGTTTATTACTTTTGCAGTTCTTTTAAATTTATCTTGATTGATTTCTTAGGTACCGTAAAACGGGGAAACTTTGATAGTTTTTTCGAGGAAAACTTGAATATTTATGCATGCTGTTTCAAAGAATAATAATTTATATTTTTAAAACAAGTACTGGCATCCTAGCTATCGATTGCAGTCGATAGATTTCCAGAAGATTTATTATGAATGGATATTTTATTTTTCATATAATCGAAAGTTGGTTTTCTGTTTTGGGGTAACTTTGATAATGGAGTATGAATCGAACAAAATTGAATTAATAACGAACATTTGTAGGGCATTGTATACCTCTAGGCGTTTAACGTTATATGGAAATTTCTGACTTAGATTACAAAAATGGTCCCGTAAAACGGGGTAACTTTGATAGTTTTTTCGAAGAAAAGTTGAATATTTATGCATGCTGTTTCAAAGAATAATAATTTATATTTTCAAAACAAGTACTGGCATCCTAGCTATCGATTGCAGTTGATAGATTTCCAAAAGATTTATTATGAATGGATGTATAATTTTTCATATAATCGAAAGTTGCTTTTCTGTTTTGGGGTAACTTTGTTAATGGAGTATGAATCGAACAAAATTGAATGAATAACGAACATTTGTAGGGCATTGCATACCTCTAGGCGTTTAACGTTATATGGAAATTTCTGACTTAGATTACAAAAATGGTCCCAGTTTGTGAAAATGCTATTTGCTAAGAGATTTGAGACCATATTCATGTTCTATGATAACTAGGCTGTCAAAGATAAGTGGCCAACTATTCAAAACTACATCAAATAGTGATCGTAGAACAGATTGTTTGTAAGCGTTTCGAAAATGCTAAAATTGTGTCAATTTTTAATATTCGTATAAAAAGCCTCAAATGCACTTGATTCCAATGAAAACAGCTTTGACATGAAGTGTCATACTAATACTCTTTACTTTTGCATTTGTTTTGCTTAACTGATTTACAGAAACTTCGTTATTTCGTTTAACATGTTGTGGGTCTCGCACTATCAAAGTTACCCGCATTATCAAAGTTACCCCGTTTTACGGTCCCAGTTTGTGAAAATGCTATTCACTAAGAGATTTGAGACCGTATGCAAGTTCTATGATAACAAGGCTGTCAAAGATAAGTGGCCAACTATTCAAAACTACATCAAATAGTGATCGTAGAACAGATTGTTTGCAAGCGTTTCGAAAATGCTAAAATTGTGTCTTTTTTTGCACTTGATTCCAATGAAAATAGCTTTGACATGAAGTGTCATACTAATACTCTTTAGTTTTGCATTCTTTTTGCATAACTGATTAACAGAAAATTCGTTATTTCGTGTTAATATGTTGTGGGTCTCGCACTATCAAAGCTACCCGCATTATCAAAGTAACCCCGTTTTACGGTATTTGTTGATGGATTCTTTAAAATTTAATTTAATTCAATACTCCAACAAATACTAAAGCAAATATTCCAGTGATTCCTCTGTTCTAGTTATTTTTCTTCTTTCTTGCATTGTGTTCCAACTGGGACAGAGTCTGCTTCTCAGTTAAGTGTTTTCATGATCACTTATCGACTTGCGTCCCCTATCTCATTTATTCATGCCACAAAGCATACAGTACAGTAAAAAAAAATGAATATCATTATTCCATGTTTTATGGTATATATTAGCTTAACTTCACATCCACATGAATAAAAAAATTGTAAGGCATTTCTAAAAATCAAATTAATTTTGGACTCCTCTCAATATTTTTGAGATTGTTTTAAATGTTTGTAACTGCTTTTCGACCCACTTCTTAGTTGTAACATTCAAATTAAACCCACTCATTGCCTTGTGTGAATGTCAGATATGTTGAAATGGAACCTAATAAGGTTATTAAGAAAATTTCACACAAACAGAAAAGAGTCTTACCAAAACATGTAAGGATTCCGCTGAGCAACACTAAGGTTTCCATATGGTAGAGGATTTAAAAATACGTTTTTTATGCCTATGGTCAAATTTCCAGCTTTTGAAAAGAAAAAAAAACTTAAACGTGTATTCCGCGAAACAAATTCAAAAATTTCGTTTCGTTTCGAAAAATTCCGTGAGATATTTGATTTCGTATCGAGTTACACGAAACATTTTTAAATTTCGTTTCGTTTCGTCATTATCAGCGCAAGATATTCCGCGTATCGTTTCGTTTCGTATCGACATGGAAAAAATCCATATCGCATACCCTTATATCGGATAACATATTTGTGCATCTTCACTGACTTTGGTCGATCCCGGAATAGCAACCATTGATATGTGTAGTCAGTCTAAGCTTAGCTAAGCTAGACGGATAGTTTATTTAAGGATCCAAAGCTTGCTTGAGGCAAACATCGGTTCAATTTGTAATTATAGAGATGAATCTTCACTGCAATGTGAACTTTTTGGTTTCAAAATAAGATAAAACATTGCCCGTAACGCAGGTAGATCACTTTTTCGAGGTGCGTTACGGGGTAAGATCTACCATATTGTACTCTTGTTGTATCTATTCTTTTGAATACATATTAGTAGGATCGGAAGAGTATAAGAGAGTAACAAGACACTAAGACCCACCTATTTGTCCTAGATAATGAGGAGGTCGAAGTGAAAAAATGGCTCAATCAGCATCTGAGGTTGGTTTCAACTCATGAGACAATTTCTTTCTGAGTTCAAGAATTTATCTTTCGATATCTAGGAGGGAAACGATTCCGAATCAGTGGAGTAGCAGACCTCTTAACTTCTATAATAAGCTTTTTGTTTCAAGAAATCTAAATGTCTCATGGGATGAATCCTGTTCACAGTTTCAAAAAACGACTTTGAACCTTATAAGTAGAAGCAATAATTTGATACGCTAGAGTACCGATGCATGGTCAAAATCAGTATCATTCAACCAGCTTAGTCGCCGAACCTGATTAAGGGGCACGCTTTTGAGAGTTTAATGGTAACAAACTGTTTTCTCCAAAAGGTATAAATAGCGGTATCTTTTTCTAAAGAGGCTCTATGCAAAATGGTAAAGAATGATATTTGTATAAAAAACGACTACTTCATTATTTCTCAATAGTAATGGAGTAGAACGACATGCACTAAACAAAGGACACGGGTATACCACAAAAGATCAAAGAAAACTGGTCGCAGTGGTTCATCCCGAACAGAAACAGAAGATAAAACATTGGGTTATGGATTTAAATGAAATAGTGCTGCTGCATTAGAGTTACTTAACCAAAGAAAAACTCCAACTGATAGTGGCATAATGGATCACCAAAAAGATTGTCCTCGACATCTGACTCATTTTAAATTTCCCCCGCAAAATCGCAAAGTGGATTAATCCGTTTCCGTGTCTTTCTTTTGATTCCGCCACGAACAACACGCAGGGGTATTCATTTAATTGAGATGTATAAATCTTGATTACGACGCCGAATGTGCTGCTGAACCTTGATTTGCTTTCACAGAAAAGTTATTTCGGAAAACGGGGGGAGGAATGATGATGATGTTGAGGTTGGTTGGTAGAGGTGGTTATACCGACTGCAGACAAAAGCTGATTCCGGTCGTTCGTTCCGAATTTGCGGCTGGATGCAGCAGGCAGGCAGCAATAGTTCGGCCGTCCCCGGTGGAACTTTTGGCAGTGGGACTTTAATTAAGGAACGCTTCCAAACTACGATGATAGGTGTGGATGGTTTGTAGGCTGGAGCGATTTTCACCTCGGGGAATGGTGCATAGTGAAAGCATAGGCTTTGCAAGAATTTTGTTCGCTGGTGGTGGCCATTGTTCTTGAATCTAGAGTGACGTTTTAAAACAATGAGTTTCAAAAAGGAATTCAACGAATGTTTTTTTATGTTTTCTTTCCTCTTGCAATTGAAAATTAAATAAATGTTTGGAATAAATCTAACGCTCCTTATATTTGCATTATTGCAATGTGTGTGAATATAAGACATTCTGCAGACTCACATATTCGTCGTGATTGATATGGTTATAAACTCAAATGTGTTTTATTCTCTCTATTGAGATTCTGCTCAAAGGTTTCCAATACGTAAAAGAACTGATATTGGTACAATATAGGAGATAGAGCATTATCGCATTTTTGTACTTACTAGTAATAAGTTAATACTAGGTTCGTGAGAATCATTTACTAATTGTCTTGTAGCAGAGACTCTCGTCTTCTGGAAGCACGCCAAACATATTAATCAAATGCTTTCTGTTTGGCAGCAAAACTCATTCTCTGGTCCATTTGACGTTAATATATTGTAAATCCTAACACAGGTGCAGCTTGGTGTTGCCAATCCTAGAGCAAAGATGGCTAAAAGGAGAAAGATGAACGACTCTCTATAGGCCTTTTCATGTGACAGGTCCTTCTATGCATTTGTTTACATCGGTGGTAGAACAGTGCAAACACGAGGCTGTCATACCCATAGAAGAACTGTCAACGAGTTTCCCGTACAGCTGATATGGAATGTCTTATGAATAGGCCATATATGTTGCCAACGACATACTATTCATGTAACACTACTGCCATCTGTTGATTGAAAAGCGCGTTAACAGTTGTTTCGGCTGAATGCAAATTATGGTGCTATTGAAAAACGATGATGAAGTTATCAGTACACGCTTTGCCAAATGTGTAAATATTTGGCTAGGCATAAATCAACAGACAATCATCGGTCTCAAAAGTGACACAATTTCGGGTCTGTATTCATCCAAGCCAATTATTTGCAATAATGTACGCATAGAAATCAAGAAAAAGGAAAAGTTTCAATTTTCATACCACATGAATTTTTTAATATTTATGAAATATGTTTGCCCAAATTGCAAACTAGAATGAAACATCGAGATCAGAAAGTGCGTGTTCTACTTACACGCTCAACGGTGTTTCAGAAATTTATTAGGTTAAAAGTCTATGAAAGTGTTAATTCTTGGCGATAATAATTCATTTTAATATCGTATGAAAAGCTTAGGCGACGTATCTTCAGTGCCGATTTTAAGGTGAAGATGAATCGAAGCCAAACCTCAAATATTCAAGAGCACGGATCTAGAGAACCGAACACCCGTTTGAGCTGAAAACTTAATCGATTGGTCACCACCAGCGAGTGACCAATCGATTAAGTTTTCAGCTTAAACGGATGTTTGGTTCTCCAGATCCGTGCTCTTGAATATTTGAGGTCTGGCTTCGATTCATCTTCACCTTAAGGAGCCCTACAACATTAAATTTAGAGAACCGATACACCAATTACTTTATTTTTCAGTATAAAATATTCTTAAATTCCATATATATTAAGTTATATCGAATCAGCACCATGAATATTCCACTAACTTCTCTAACTTTAACGAAACTTACTTTAGAAATTTAAAAATGCTAGAATATCATTTATTTATTTTCAAAACGACATTGGCGTAGGAACAGAGGGGGCCAGGGGAGCCAGGCTCCCTCCAGAACCATCCAGGCACCCCCACCCCCCCAGAATTTTTGATGACAATAAAATTAAAAAAAAATAAAAACAAACAAACAATTAAACATGCAGCAAAATCTTCTGAATCCAATGTACAAGACTCTTGTTATAGACAAACATTTCTACATTAGTTACATTATTTTATGTTGTAGAACACTATAGCGAGAAAACCTCGCTTGTCATATATAGCATCAGCGTTGTGGTTCTTACTTTGGTGAATCACGCGATAACCGAAAGCTTATCTGTCCGGCTGTCGATCGATTGGTAACTGTTAGAACTAGCTTCTTGTTGTATGTGGTAAACGCAATTTTTCGACATATCTGTTGTAAAAAATACCGTGGTAGGGCAAACGCTCCCTTAGTGGAGGTAGCTCCAATAGTGGAGGTAGTGTGTTTTGGCATATTTCGCGCTAATAAATGATTATATGATATTTTTATATTATGTACGATGCGAAAATGATACAAGTAATCGAAAAATATTCATGACATTTGACCGTAAAACTATTTAAAACAATTATTTTGCTTATTTTTTTTGCTCCTTTGCACCTATAGTGGTGCATCAGTACCCATAGTGGAGGGTCCCATAAGAAATCAATGGATTGCGCCCAGGCGTTGCAGAATTCGCTCTCATTTGAGAATGAAGCACGATCAAAGCAAGCAAAGAAAAACATCCCATCTGTTGCGGTCCACGATCGTCATTGTATCGCAAGGTGTAACAAGTCTGATAAATGGAAGCAGCAAGCGAGAGCCCCAACGAGAGAGCGATGATAAAATCCCTTTTTCTCGCTTGTTTACCGTTGGGGATAGGTGTTTTTCTTTACTGGCACGATAAACAATCCACGAACTTCCAATAACAACAATGTCCCCCAGGCTTGGAGCATGTTTAGAGGGGTTTTATCATGCACTACTATCCCCCCAATCTGATCAAACTTGTAGCAGTATACGATAAACAGTCTCTCATAATGTGCAGCATGTTATGATACTTACAGAGAGCGATACGTGAGAGATTCTCTCAATTTTCTCAGGATTCAATCCCTGATTGCGCCACTAAAGGAACCATTCTTAAAACATACCTCCACTAAAGGAACAGTGTTCCTATTATTGGTGCAAGGCTTTTTGCAGGGAAATTTCAAATAAATCGTGATTTTTATACATTTGAATGATAGAAGGATTTAAGATCTATCGAATGATACGTTAAAATCATATATTTCATGATTTTAACACCATGTTTTAGCAGTTTTCCCTTAGGAGCACCACTAATGGTACACTTGCCCAATAAAAAATGAAAGTTTGATTCCAAAAACTCGTTTTTTTAATAATCCAAATAATTCTGTTTCAGCAAAGAGCAGCACTGCATACTGATGTCCCATGTTTTTTGGAGGATACCCTGCTCGAGGTGTGTGTTATGAGAATCCACTAAATAAATCCATACATCAACTTCAACTCGTATAATGTCCGAAAAAAATAATTGAAAAAATAGACAAAGTTACTATAGGAATTTCTCAGGCTATAAATAGCGGGAATTCTTGTCGAAAAATAAGGCTTTACTTTCAAGGAATTTCGGCATGGTCAAGTTTTCTTGAAATGAATGGTAGAAATTTAACATGATGTGAAAAAATGTAACAAAATCGACCATATTATTCTTTGATTTTGATTCAATTTTTTAAGTAGTTTTGCATGAATAAATTTATTGCTTGAATTATATTTTTTCAAGAAAGATTATTATTTCAAAAATTATTTGATTAATATTCAATAGATTTGTAGCACAATTTTTCAAAAAGCTTTTAGATTTGCATTAAGGTACACCGAGGCAAGTTGAAACGGGTGGTGTAATATGAAATGCCAAGTTTTAAATATGGTGCCAATAAATATCGGCAGATTGTTCTACCCTAAACGTTTGGACCATTTATTAACTTAATGTTTTTGTGTTAATATTTCTTATCATACTACCATTTCACTATGATATCTTTCCATTTGATCTAACACCAGCCATTTCAACTTGCCCCGGTGTACCTTATAAAATTTTAGTATAATCAAACACCTCAAGGAATATTTAAGGGTGGCTTCAGAACTTTTGCAAATCTTTTCGAAATTAGTCAATATTGTGGGATTTGTTCATACTTTCAAAGCATTCATCCTGGTGGACATCCACTCATATGTCTACTTTTTATTATCAAATTGATTTTGAAAAATGTTCCCGGATTTACCTTAAAAATGTTACTTAATCTTTCAAAAGTTCAGTTTTCGCTCGCAATTCCCTTAAAAAATCATTAATTCTGTCAAATCTAACACAGAGATATTTCGCTGAAAGTTCTATTACAAATTCTTCTTTGAATTGCTTTAAATAGTTTTCCCAAAAACTTTATTACAAATTCTTCCGCAAATTTCATCAAAAGTCCTTAAGAAATATTTCCTAAATATTGCACATATTGCGTCAAAATGTCTTCTTTGTTTTCTTTTTTAGAAATTTTGGTTCAAATCCCCGGTTAATTCAAGAATTGAAAAATAATTGTCTTGCCCTCGAATATTTTGAGGAAATTTGTTGAAAGCCCCCAGCAATATTTTGCTTCCAAAATTAGCATAGCGGTAGAAGAGTCTGTAGCAAAATAACTGGGAAGGGGAAAATTTATGAAGATATTCATAAAAGAATTTCTATTGATTTTCCTTAAACCAGTTCTGTAGAAATTGGTTCTTGGTTTGAATTTTTGTGCGATAAGAAAGCTGAAAGCTTTTAGACTTTCTGGCAGAATTCTAGAAAACCAGAAATCAAGGAAGGATAGCTTTTAAGGATAATTTCTAAAGAAGATTCTGATGGACCTTTAGAATTTTGTTTTATTTGTTAATTCATTATAGAACTTTTTACTATCCTGTAATTTACCTGTAGAAAAAATATTATAAACTATCATTCATTGTACCATTGCCCACCTATTGTTCGACTTGCTCCAACATTTTGTTGTTTCTCCATCCTTCGCATAACGCTTTGAGAAGCCTCATACAAAAATCTGTCCATACTCCAAAAAGCAGCGTTTTAAAGAATTTAAAAAAGTAAAATTATACAAGTTTTGAAAAATTACAGAATTTTTATGCGTATGGTTTCTGATTCCTGAAAATCCATTAGGAATTCCTCAACAAATTTTAAAAGTAATGTAAAAGTTTCCACTAAGATTTAAATAAGAATCTCACATTTTCGCATTGAATTTCTACAGTACAAAAAATAGTCGAAAGTAAAACCTTCAAAATAGTTTGTTTGGAGAGGTAGGAAAAAATGGTTTCTACATCAATATGTTCACCATAGTATCATGAATGTTTAAAGTTCATACCAAATATTATATAAAATTCTAATTACAAAAACTTTCAGTAAAAATTCCATACGATTTAACGCGGATCATTTTATATTTTAAAAGACGTCGAAAAGGACACGATTTATGTAGTAAATTCCTATTAGAACCACTTAAGCTTTTCTGTGAGGTACATTGTTAACATGTTTCAGAAACTCTTAAATTTTGCGGCAGGAATTGAATGATTTTTTCCGAATTATATTTAAGCTGCAATTATTTCAAAACTTACCAACAAAGTTATTTCAAACCTTTTGTTTCTTTAGAAATCTGATGTGGAGTGCTTCATAGAGGAATTCATAAAGCAATCCCTAAAAAATATTAAGTTATTTCAGGAGTAGTTTTTAAACTAAAAAATTGAGAATGTTTAAATTTTTATATGTTTTTTTTTATGGAAGAGTCCTGAGTTTTTTATTCGCAAAAAATGAATTATTTCGAGAACCTGAAAGAATACTTGATGGAACTACTAGAGATTTTTTTAGAAGTTTAATAATGAATTGCAAGTGCTTAGTGAATCTGATGAAAAATTTCTTCAATTATAATCCCAAAAAATCGTAAGTGCGGTTTTAAGAAAAAAAGAAAATGCTTAGATGAATCTTTGGTATTTTTTTCAGATAAATCTACGAGATTTTCAGATAAATCTATGAAATTTTCTGATGAGATCAAAAAGCCTGAAAATGATTATCTCGGGGAATCCCAGGACGAACTCAATGAAAACTAGTAAGCAGTTCTTGAAAAAAGCGCTGAAAAGTACGAACATAATTCATGAATAAATTCCTGTAGGAATTCTCAGAGGAAACTCTTCAAAGCACATGATTGAATACCTGAAAAGATCAAAGAAGAAACACAAAAGACAATCTTTGTGAACTTTTTGCTAGAATTCTTTAAAGATTTTTGACTGGATACAACACGAATGAATCTTTTTCGTAGCGATAATTGAAATTTACAAATATCACCGATATGCCGCGAAATGAGACAAAATAAGAAGTAAATTAAATCGATACAAATCTGTAAAAACTACGAAATTTGTGAAAATCGTGATTATTGCGACCGACATTACATCTGTAAAACAAGTATTTGCTAGGCCCCCCTAGGCCCCCTCCTGATGGATAGAACTTAAGGTAAATAAATAAATTAATGTTAATTAATAAAATGACACTAATATATGTTATGAAAATCATATAGAAAATAATGGTATAAAATAAAAATGGCCTATGAGTTTGCATATAATTATTAAAATGGCTTCGAAATTATTTATTTTAAAACAACCTCCTAAGGAGAAGTTGTAAAGAATCGTTCGAGTTACATGAAAAATACATACGCTGAATTATTATTATGGCTTTTAACATGAAGAATTCGAAAAAAAAAATTCAATTGTTTAATTCAAAAAAAAAATGACGAAGTACCTTGATAGGAAACATATATTCCGAACAAAGTTTGATGTTGGAGGCTTTCAAAGACGTATTTGAAACACAAATTTTGTTCGATTTTCATTATTTTAATACAGTGTTTAAATAAAAACATTTTGATTCTTTTTAATGTATTTGAATACTCTGAGCAGAATCTCAATAGAGAAACTTAAAAATAGATTGAAGTACCTTGTACCTCTTAATTCCGCCCTAAATACCTATCTTTGACAGATACGCGTATTTTGACTACCACCTGCAGTCTTTTCCAGTGTCAGTTACTCGTATCCACTTTAAGCGGAATTAAGAGATACAAAGTACTTCAATCTATTTTTTAGCTTCTTTACATTTTAATGATAAAATAGGAATCTTTATGTGGCTTCTCTGATTGTTAAATGGCTGGGCATGGCGAAGTTTACGAGATCCGGACAATTTGTTTGCTTCGCGGATGATATGGACATTGTCGGTCGAACATTTGAAAAGGTGGCAGACCTGTACACCCGCCTGAAACGCGAGGCAGCGAATGTTGACCTGGTGGTGAATGCGTCCGACAATTTACATGCTAGCAGGGTTGCCGCGTTTAAATCTGCATTTCTTCATTGGAATATCTGTACTTCTGTATCAAGACGCAAAATATCTGTATTTTAAATCAGTATCCCCAAAAATTGATATAATCATGAGAATATAACAAGAAATTCCAGAAAATACTATTGATTTGTAACTACAATAATAGATAGTCACAACTCAGCTTGAATTTTAAAGTTTTCAAAATTTGGTATTTTTATTTATGCTCAAAAATCTGTATAATTTTGGCAAAACTCTGTGTACAGAATCTGTAAATCTGTATTTTTCCAAAATACCTGTAATCTGTGTATACAGATTCTTGGTCACGAAATATTCGAGAAAATCTGTAAAATACAGATAAATCTGTATCGCCTAGATAGCAGTGTTACGATAGACGGGGTACGTTCGAGGTGGTCGACGAGTTCGTCTACCTTGGATCCTTTCTAACGGCTGACAATAACGTTAGCCGTGAAATACGGAGACGCATCATCAGTGGATGTCGGGTCTACTATGGCCTCCACAAGAAGCTGCGGTCAAGAAAAATTCACGCCCGCACCAAATGTACTATGTACAAAACGCTCATAAGGCCGATAGTCCTCTACGGGCGTGAAACGTGGACGATGCTCGAGGAGGACTTGCAAGCACTTGGAGTCTTCGAACGTCGGGTGCTTTGGACGATTGTTGGTGGTGTGCAGGAAAACGTAATGTGGCGGCGAAGGATGAATCACGAGCTCGCCCAACTCTACGGCGAACCCAGTATCCAGAAGGTGGCCAAAACTGGAAGGATACGATGGGCAGGGCATGTTGCAAGAATGCCGGACAGCATCCCTGCAAAGATGGTGTTTGCTTCGGATCCGGTTGGTACAAGAAGGCGTGGAGCGCAGCGAAATAAGGTGGGCGGATCAAGTGCGTATCGATTTGGCGAGCGTGGGGCAGGACCGAGGATGGAGAGATGCGGCCACGAACCGAGTATTGTGGCGTGAAATTGTTGATTAAGTGTTATCTGTTTAGATGTTACATAAATAAATGAAATGTCGCTTCTCTAGAAGAGGTCATTTTTAAATTATTACAAGTTCAATGTAATAATTTATTAATTAAATTATGAAATAGGACATTTTCATAAGTTGGTCCTGATTCTCCATCAAGAAAAATATGAAAATATGACGTGTCCTCTCGATATCTTAATGATTTTAATGAAGAATCGTGATTAACAAATGATAATGGCCTATTTATTTATGCAACTAATCATGTTTGCAATAATCTTGAAATAACTCAAAAATCATAATCTGTTATATTCAGAATAATTTCAAGATTCTTATTCTTTTATCAAAACATATTGATTAAACCAAAAATCAGTTTATTTCCAAAGTTTAATCACCGCATGACTTTATTGTAATGGTTTTTTTTTCGGTGAACGTGATAGTACTCATTGAATTTGAAGTTGCCACACCCTTCTAATGGAAAGATATATTTTCGCCACGGGAAATTCATCTTTTTTTTAATTTCTATGAAATCGTCTGCAGCATTCCCATTCAAAAATTATTTGCGCCCTATTTGATTTCCTGAAGGATTTTAAGAGTTCTCCAAAAAATCAGACTTCTGTGAAAAATCTCAGTGAAAACCGCTCGAAGAGTCTGCCAATTCATCAAAAGGTTCATGCCAAGTTATCTTAAAACGATTTCATCAAAGAGGTTTTTTAAAATACGTCAAAACATTCAAAAACAAAACTTCCAAGAATTCTTCCATAGATATTTTCTCTCGATTTTCGGAATATCCGAATTTCTCCAACATGTTGTGAACTTTTTTTAGAACACAAGAAATTGTTTGTTCAGAGAGGTACCTGTGAGAATCTCCGCAAAAGCTAGGTCTGAAATTCTTCCAGAAGTTCTACTTACTTTTCATCTGGAATTCTACTGAATTTACACTAAATTCAATTGTGTACAATCATTCTGTGCAATTCTTCATATAACTGATAAGATTATCGAATGATTCCTACAGGTATTGTGCAAGGATTCGATTATAAATGTTATAAGCATTGCCTTAGGTCTGACGGTAAAGTGTCGTTAATAAATAATAATACTAATAATAATTGCCTTAGCCTAATAAAGATAACTAACTAACTAATTGCCTTAGGTAGGGTTTCTTCTAGAAATTGCTACAAGATCCATAAGTGTTGTGTTGTGTCTCTCGTCGCATCGTGTAATTGAAATTGCTAGAGGTTTTCTTCAAAGTGATTGGATACTCTCCAAAAAATTTACCCAGAAACACCTCTTAAGCTTCTTCAAAGAAGTTTGCAAAATACTTTTGATTATTCAAATTTGTTTAGGAATTTCTCATATATATTTGTTTGAGCATTCCTTCTCGGCTTATTCTAGAATTTACTCTAGGTGGAAAATAATAACATCATATGGTGATTCATGCAGAAGTTTCTATGTGAATTGAGAATTTCTTTGAAAGTTTTTCGAAAACTCTATGAAGATTCTGGAAACTTCCAAGACATCGCTCGAAATAAATATTCCAGAATTTAACCAAAACAATCTCAAGATATATATTTTTTTTACAGGAATTTTATACAATACATTTTGCATTAATTTGTTCAACCAAATATTTAAAACAGGAATTCTCTCAAGGTGCGATAAGAATTATTTCATGGATTTCTAAATATTTAATCTTATGCTTTGTCAGGTTTTATTTTCTTTTATCTATGAATATTTCTAGAAACAACAAAACAGTCATCTGCGGAATTCAAAGGAAATTTCTCAACATATTGCTTTTTCGATTCCAAAAGTTGCTGCTATGAATTCTTGAACACTTCCTTGCAAGAATTCCTGACATTTTTTTTGTATTAAGTATTTATAGAAGAAATCGATATGAAACTTCTGGATGAGTTTCCTAAGCAATACTACTTTGGAACAGCTTTTAAAGAATTCCGTGGAGATATTCTTATATGAATCTTTGAAGGAATATTGGTGGTCTTAGATTCTTGAAGTAGTCGTAGGTGTTAATTCTAGAACAAATTCTAGAAGGCATTTGATGAAGAATATCTGAGAGAAATACTAAAAGAGTTTTTAAACTTTTGTTAGATCCTTGTATGTAGTTCAATGGGAGACATTTGATATATCATTAGTTGAACTCTTGACGCATTTTGTGCCAACGCGAATAGATATTGGCAGCACCCTCTCAGATTTCAATGAAATTTTCTGGATCTGTAGACCTTGACGAAACAAGCCGCTTTGAATTCTTAGTTTTCCCAAAATTTTGGGACTATCATTTGAAAAAAATCACACGTAATCGAAAAGTGGCAACTTCCACGAAACAGTGTTGTATGGATGACTTGTAGAAGATTGTCTCAATATTATAATAAAAATACTGAAAAAATCTCATTGTGGTCTACACTATTTTTTTTTCTAAATTTGGAGTTGATTTAAAATAATGGCCATTATTCAACGAAATTCTGTCTCAAGATTTTGATGCTTACCGTCAACCGTCCATACATCGTATCGAGATAGGCACTATTGAGTAACAAAAAAAAATGTCAATGAAAACTTTTTGAGCGTGTCATTTTCAGAGAAAACTTAACAAATTGAAGTCACCATCATGTTAGGGGCCTTCCTTAGCCGAGTGGTTAGAGTCCACGGCTACAAAGCAAAGCCATGCTGAAGGTGTCTGGGTTCGATTCCCGGTCGGTTCAGGATCTTTTCGTAATGGGACTTCCCTGGGCATAGAGTATCATCGTACCTGCCACACGATATACGAATGCGAAAATGGTAACTTTGGCAAAGAAAGCTCTCAGTTAATAACTGTGGAAGAACACTAAGCTGAGAAGCACGCTCTGTCCCAGTGGGGACGTGCATCAAGAAGAAGAAGATGATCATGTAAGAATTCAGAAAAAAAAACTCAGTACGCGAGCCAATTTTGTCTGTTCAGTTTACTTTGAATTATCGAGAATTCCATATAAAAATGGTCTCGTTTGGAACTACACTACAAAAAAAAAGATTTTCACAAACTCAAGTGGATTAAAAACAAAATGTTAATATTTCATTAGGAAGTTTTTTTTCTCTCAAAATAAGCAATTGTGTTTATTACCAACCGTCCAAACATTGTGAAATTGACACTTGTAAAGAAAACAAGTATTTTAACAAAAACTCTTCCATGTGTTAAAATAATTTCAAGATTGTTTTTTTAAACAACATTTAGCAGGTGAAAGTCATAATTATCTCAAAATTCAATAAAGCTCAATAAGCGAGTAAATTTTTCATGATTAGTTCAGTTTAATTTATTTCAGAAACCATAAAAAAATGCTTCAATAATTTTATTACATGTTGTTTTTTGGAAAATCGTCGAGATATTTCTTTAGATATCAATACTAGCATTTTCTTTTGGAATCTGGTATACATGTTCCACAATTTTATCAAGAATTCTTCTAACGAACTCTTTGAAGGCATTTTTCTAGAGATTTTTAATGGAAAACATTTAAGAATTTCTTTAAAATTTATTTCAGGGATGTCTTTAAGAAAAACTGTGAAAAATGTTTCGATATTTTTTTCAGCAATTCTTTCTTAAATTCTTTCAGAATTATCACCAACGATCAAAAGTTACTAGAGGTTCTTAGATATATTTTTGGATAAATTATTATTAGAAAAATAAAACCTGAAGAAACCATTGATTTTTTTTCTAATGTGTACTTAAAAGATTTCTTGTGTCAATAAAAAACCTAAAGAAAGCACTGAATGAAGTCCTAAGAAAATGTTTTTTCAGTGATCCATTATTTTTAAAAATATGCTTGGAAGAATTCATGTTCCAACATCTTGAGAAAAATGAATTGCGCGGAAATCACAGAATATTTTTTTGTAAAGAACAAAAACGAGATGTTCTAGATGAACTTTGTCACATACCAGGAGTAAATAAAAACATGATATGACGTTTCTGGATAAATTCATGCAACTATTGAAAATTTTCAAATTTTGGAAATCTTTTGATAAAATTTTTAAGAAATGTTTGTAAAGAATACTCCAGGGATGATTTCTATATCTTTTTCTTCTTCTTCTTCTTGGCATAACGTCCTCACTGGGACTGGGCCGGCTTCTCAGCTTAGTGTTCAATGAGCACTTTCGCAGTTATTGACTAAGAGCTTTCTTTGCCAAATTTGCTGTTTTCGCATTCGTATATCGTATGGCAGGTACGATGATACTCTATGCCCAGGGAAGTCAAAGAAAATTTCCAATGCGAAAAGATCCTGGAATGACCGGGAATCGAACTCAGACACCTCCAGCATGGCTTTGCATTGTAGCCGTGGACTCAAACCACTCGGCTTAAGTAGACACCCCAGAATTTTTATATAAAATTCTTGAAAAAATATCTGATGCAATCCAAGAGAAATGCCAGGAGAAATTTGTGCAGAAATTGTTACAAAAGTAATTCTAGAATAATCCGTGAAGGAATGCTTGGAAAAACATGCCAAATTCTTAAACAATTTTCCAAAAATCCTATGACAAACTTCGTTGGAAAAGCCCAATCAGCATTTCTGTAGAAATGCTTATGCAAATATCTTAAAACTATTCAAGGCAAACTACTGGAAAAAAAATTGGAGTATTTTATTTAAAGAATCCATGCCTATTACAATGTTTGAAGATGTTCTAAGCAAAACTCCTGGTTTGCTGTAAATATTGTATTAATTCCATGAATAAAATTGAATTTCTGCAAAGGAGTTCTGGAAGCAGCTCTCACAGCAGAACATACTTTTTGATTAGTCGCAGGTTATATTTCACCGGCGATTTTCAGTGGAAGTGGGTCTTCGAAGGAGTTTATGGAGCCATTAGAGGCAAAATTACGAGAGAGTTATCAGGGCGAATGCACAAAAGAATATCTTGAGAGATTACTAAAGATATCTGAAGGAAAAACAACCGTTAAAATTAACTCATGATTCGTTTTTTTTCTGAAAAAAAACATAATTCCTAGAGCGTCACTAATTATGGGTGTGCTTTCCAATTGAGTTCGAAACGGAATACATTTCTTAAAAGTGGAGAATATTTTTTGACAGTGGTATTTTAGATTGAAACTTGTAAGAATCCCTAAAAGCTTCTTAGTACGTTTTTTGCAACATTTACTAAAACAATTCATGATGTAGCGTTTGTAGCAATTTTTAAAAAAAATCGCGGATGATATCGGACTTCTAAAATTATTCTGGACGAATAAATTATGCATGGAATTCTTGGATGAAAAAAAAATCAAGATAACTTAACAGATGCTTGGCAAAAACCTCCGCAAAATCCTCTGTGGACAATAGATAAAACATTCAAATGATGTTAAATTTGGTCTTAATTTTAACCGAAATCATAGAACAACTTTACGTAAATATGATTTGTAAAGATCATCTGTTAAAAGTTCAAAAAATATATTCAGCCAGTTTTTTTTTTTCATTAGTCTGGGGGAAGACAGAGTACTTCGTGAAGCCCAAGCAGGACAGTTCGGTTTTGCGTCGTCCGATAGATTTTGCTCACGATTTTGCGCGTGTTTTCGTCGCCGGAGATTTTTTTTTCCTGTTTTGGAGCGTCTTGCTGGGTAGGTATTTGGGAAGGCCCAAGCAAGACTGTTTGTTTTCGGGACGCCAAGAAGTTTTGCTGTCAGTGTCAGTTTTGTGTTCAGTCGAGAATGGATTACCAACTGGTGAGTTCGTTTCATGCTTATGATAACACATTTTTTCTTGAAAGCGTAACTTTTATGTAATATCAAAACAAACTTTGTAGGGTTTGTCACTATAAGTGTCGGCATTATGCTTTTTTCTTATACGATTTCAATATACATATATTTTTCTCTTTTTGACATTATTAAAATTATCTTTTGAATTGTTCGACATTGTGAATGTTGACGTTATTTTCTAAAACTTCTACCACATCGAGACAAAATGCACAGTAATATTCATATGTAATTTTCAAACAAACTATGTATGGTTCGTCACTACAAATGTCGGCATTATTCCTGTTTTATTTTTTTTAAATATATACATGTAATTTTCAGTTTTCGTCATTAATAAAAACGTCTTTTGAATTGTTCGACATTATAGATGTTGACGTATTTTTTAAAGCTTCTACCAAAAACTTCTCGAGACAAAAATACAAAACTAGCTTTAAATATAAGTCGTATATTTCCCTCTTGTCCATGGATCGCATCACCGACCAGAGTTGACTCTCAGATCTTTTCCTCCCTCACTAATAAACACCCTTCCCGTGGTGATTGTGGAGATGCAGAGGTATTCTCGGTCTCTAGAAGCAACAATCATTACACCCTAACATTCCTTCTCCATCCCAACTGACTGTAAGGACTTGGCCGGCGCCGTTATTGATCAATTATATAAGATCTGCTAAAATTGCACTTCGAGAGTAAGCGGAAACTCCCATCCCTTATTCATTTGGATCGTAGTGCAATTCTTACCAGTTCCGATCAATCACGGAGTAGCAACCATTGACATGTACAGTCAGTCTATGCTATGCTATGCTATGCTTTTTCATTCGTCTGGGGGCAGACAACCCCCTGCCTCCTTAGACTACGCCCATGACTGTTCAAGATTTAACGTTTGGTCTTCAACCTTTTCTTATTAGAATGATAAAGTTCTGCCCACGGCTTCACATATTATTGGCGAATCAATCAAACTGACTGGATCGGTTGAAAACCATTCCTCACTAACCATTTAAATGTCCATCAAAGTACCACTTCAACCTTTCGATCACAACAAGTTCATCCATCATGGCTCAGGTCATAAAGCCACTGCGTTGTGGAATACGTTAAGCTTCTCCCGACCAGTGTTTCTTCTCCCGAAAAAGGCAAGGCAATTACCCATTTCTGTTTGTAGCGCTTAACAATACTGATGGAATTTCTGATGACATCCTTGGAGACGACTACAAACAATTGATTCGGCACTCTTTCTAATCCACAACGTTAACTGAAGCATTACTTGTTTTATATCCACTGTGCAAAAGAATAGACAGTGTTTGGATTTTGATCCGAATAAGCCGATCGAGCCATATTCGGAGAGTGCTACAGTTCGCGAACCATAACAGTTCGTTGCACATCGCAATCGGAGAGCCCTATGAATGTAAACATTCACTCTCTCATATGGTACGTGTCACGAGAGCGTTCAAGAACAGTAACTCTCACAGACTGCAACAGTAACGAGCCATTCGGGTGATTTATGTTTTGCATAAAATTGGTAATAACTTTCATATTTTCTAGTAATGCAGCCTTCAACAACCTAATCCATTGGATCATTGAACATCCTTTTGGACAGAAAATGGAAAATATTCGCCTCTGTTTCTTGATCAGGATGAGAGTGGATAAGCGAATGTTACAAGTGTTAACACACATTGATCGGCACCAAACAGTGAATGGTGTGTGTCTGTCTTGTTTACGTTCATGGTTCGTTATCTTCCACGAACGATATATGTCATGGGTGTTGTATGAATGTAGGCGTATAAATGGGGCAAAATTATGGCTCGTGTGTCAATGATCGTTAAATTTTCCAAAGCCTGGAATCTGATGTCCTTGTAGGGGTGCGTTTCATATATTGGCGTTCTTGTATGAAATTGACATATTTTGGGGCCATCCCTTCCTGTTTATAGCTACGCCCTTGAGTCTTCCGGATATTTTCAAATAAGGAGCTTGAAAAAAGCTGTATGAACCTATCTATATTTCCAAATCTCGTAGCCTAAACAAATCCTTAAATTGGGCTTCTTGAAAAAAATGTGCTTTCATATAGATATGGGCATGAAGGTATTGATCTATTTATAAACAAAAATCTCTTTAGTATATTCAGTATTAATAAATTTGTACAAACATTTCCGTCCAATTAAATAATTTTCCTATTTTGCTCTGGTTTCGTTTTCAGGATCATATGCCGTTCCAGTGGCAGCCAAACAATACCTATCAACTGTCGCTTCTCCCACCGTAGCCACCCCTTCCCATGTGAGTAACAGTCACCGCTAATTCAATTGGAAAGCGCGCGTTGAAACATAAAGCTTCTGTGGATTTACGTCCTGAAATATTCAATTTAATTGATCCTAGTCGCAAATTGAATTAATCCGAATAAATCAATCTACGCGCTAATCAATCTTCCTCACTCCCACCGGTTTTCCATTACGTTTCAGATCAAGCAGCTGATCCCGGTGACGACAGCGACCACCACGCAGCATCACGGCAAGGGCGTCAGTTATTCCACCTTCACCCAGCAGGCGAATCCCGCCTCGTTGGGCCACCAGCAAAACCAGTCTCCATACTACAACACGGTCATCGCCCAACAGTACCAACAGCAGCAACAGCAGCAAAGTCAAGCCCAGCAGCAACAGCAACAGCCACCGGCAGCCCGCTTCCAAGTGTACTCCACGTTGGCTACGCCGCTGCAGAAGCCCCAAGTTCTGTACGCCGCCCATCAATACGCCCAACCGTCCATCCCGGCAGCCATCTACGCCACTGCGGCCAGCCCTTTTCAGCAGTTTCAACATCAACCGCAGTCATCGTACCCGCACTACGGCAGTCAGTTTTTCCACCCTCAACCACCCCAGCATCAACAGCAGCTGCAACCTTACGCCCAGTTGGCCAAAATCGCGTACAACCCGGGAGCCGCTTCGCTGCAGAAGGGATACTATCCCGTTCAATAGATCCGACCAGCGCATTTCAATCCCTGCCCCCTTTTGTTCTAGCGGATCGAAGTGATTGTGAATTGGCTGCCATCATCATTGCGTTCTGTTTTAGTTTTAGGTTTTCTACCATTTAGTAGTTACGTTGCAATGACACACACACACATTCCCGACGTCAGCCCCATGGAGTCTCCTCAGCGTAGTCCCCCACTTCCGTTCTCGATGGTGGATGCGTTTGCTGGTTGGTGTTTTTGTTCGATATTTATTGGTGTTTTAGATAAGCTCCAAGCATAGATTTAGGCCTCTGTGTAGGTCGCAATTGAAATGGATTAGACAATAGACATCTGTTGGATTGTTGATTTTGATTGACTGAACGAGCAATGCTCGGGTAGGTTAAATGGTTGTTTTACGGTTTGGAAATGGTAGAGAAATCCTTCGGCGAACCTGGGGTAAATATTTTAAGGGAGTTTGGATACAAAAGAAAAGTCGGGGAAAAACGTTGATATTTTTAGATCATTGGTAACGTTTCGATCCTATTGTTCGGTTCTTCTTCAAGACTTGATTAAATTTAAGATTCACCAAACAAATCCTGAGGCAGACAAAGAGATTCTGAATACGCCATCAAGTTTGTATATTTAGCCCATCCGTGTGTATTTAGATCATTTTTTTTGTCAAACTGTGTTATAAGACTGAGATTAATTAACCCTACATGACATTATAGACTACTACACTGCCGTGAAGCGCAAGTCAGTCCCATCAGTATTTTCGTCAAAATTGAGTTGAGTTCAGTTTTTAGCATCTCTTACAATGCTCTTTCAGCTGAATCTATGACAAAAGATCGAAAGACAAAAGGTCGAAAGGACGAAAGGTCGAACATATTTTTTCAAAGAAGGAAAAATTTCCCACCGGACAAATCATTTTCGACGTTTTGTCTTTCGACCTTTTGGCCATAAACCCTTTCAGCTGTGGTGCGATTTTTTAGGAAAAATAAGAAAAAAAACAGCTAGTCAAATTATCCCATAATGATAAGTAATCGCATATCAGTCCCACTACAGACTTTCGCACAGTGAAATACAAAAATGTAACTCGTTTTGATCATCTTTATACTTTTCTCGGAAAGACATCGCAGTGATAAGCAAGTTGTGAAAGTTTTATAAGATCTTCTGGATTTTTTTTTTTTAATATTCGTATGGAAAACGAGTGGGGCCCAGATAGCCGTAGCGGTAAACGCGCAGCTATTCAGCATGACCATGCTGAGGGTCGTGGGTTCGAATCCCGCCGGTCGAGGATCTTTTCGTAAAGGAAATTTTCTCGATTCCCAGGACATAGAGTATCTTCGTACCTGCCACATGATATACACATGCAAAAATGGTCAATCGGCAAAGAAAGCTCTCAGTTAATAACTGTGGAAGTGCTCATAAGAACACTAATCTGAGAAGCAGGCTTTGTTCCAGTTGGGACGTAACGCCAGAAAAAAGAAGAAGAAGATGGAAAACGAGTTTGAAAACTTTACAATCCATTTTCTCAATGCCTACTTTTTTACAAATGGGACTGACTTGCGATTCACGGCAGTAAACTTCTGCAAAGGAGATTGGGCAAAAATGTATGGGGTTTGGTCCCGGAATGTACACAAATGACTCATTTATCATTTGAAAGATCTAAATGAGACAAGAAAAAGTTGATATGGTGCCAAAAATATTCGTCGTGGGAGAAAAAAGTTATGTGTGCTGGAAAGATGTGAAAAGGAATATGTTTTGAACATTTTTCTATAAAATAATATTTTCTTGCGCAAATGTTTTGAACTCGTGCGTATGTATGTACTAATGCATGCTTTTATTTAAACTGTTTAGATTTTTCAAACATTGTGATTTGACACAGATTTTAGGACCTCTTGTATTGCTGCAATGTGAATAATTAAGGCATACGGAGATAAATAAATAATAAGGTTATAGATATGTGCGCTTGACAAACACGTCGCTTTAGGTAACAGAACACAAATATCAAATCGAATTATCCTAATTCAGTGTTTTAGTAATATGTTTGTATAAACCAGCGGTTTATGTACTAAGGAAGGAATTTCCAGACTATATCCGTTTTAACTTTACAGTGGTTGCGTTGTTGGATTCTGTTCTACACTGGTAGAAATACCTCGCTTGTCGCACACAGCTTAAGCGTGCTCGAAATCTGCGCGACAGTTACCACACTTCTATCTTTGATATCAATAACATAATACTGTCATGCTACTGCCTCTCAGAGAAGGGAATCATTTGAACTGGAAGTAACTGTAGTATTTGACTGTTTGCTGTGTATAAACTGCCAATAATTCGAGCAGAACCATTTCAGTTTGCTATTAATGTCAGTTCCTTTGGTGACGCCTGAGCACATGTGATTCGCTAAGATCGCTAAATACTCATGACTCATGAGGATATCAATAATGTGAATGTTCTGAAGTAATCACACTTGGGCTGGGAACAGCTTTCATCGTGATGAACGACATGCAAAAACATAAAATCAGATGGTGGTCGATCAACAAAAGAATGTGCAGGTTGAGGATCAACGGTCGATCAACAGTACTGATGATGAAAAAGACGCAACGACGACGACGAAAGCAAGTAGGCCTGCCACCCAAGCTTCCACATCAAAATCATCATGGGAGAATAGAACGCCAAGATGAGGAATTGAGATGGACTTTTGGGAAGATCAGTGCTCACTGACTGGCGAACATGAATGTCCTACGCTTAATTGATTTGCCATCTCCAAGAATATGGTCATTCGCAGCACCTAATTCCAAGATAACCTCCCGTATTAATATAACTGGCGATCACTACTGCAAACGGACCCAAATCGATTAGGTATGGATTGATGGATTGCACATCTCCGACATAATCAACGTCAGAATCTATCGTGGTGCTAACATTTACTCTACCCTCTACCTGATAATAAGAAAACTGCGCTTAAAACTCCCTGTCATTAACGACGAACGGTACTGACGCCTGCCTCAGCAAGACCTTCAGCGACTGAAGTAGAAGGATATCGCCACAGCATCGCTCCGCATCTCGAGCAGTCGTTACCGGAATTGGTTTTGCTGGCTAAGGGTTGTTCTACTACAGTAAAAGTAGCTTTCAACTCACAGGTGGAATCATTGTGCCTTAAGGCGAAACTGGATTGGATTTCCATGTTCGGCTTTCACGATTTTTCATATTTTTTGGTTCATTATTTTCAAAATCGGTTTTCGTCGAAAGATAGAGGAAGGTTCAAGGTATCTTCTGATTTTTTTTCCTAATGGAAAATGTTTTCCGTTTTCGAGATTACCATTTTCCTGTGAAATTTTTTTGATTTCCCTCGAGCCAACTTTTGGCTTTGCACGCCGATATCTCGCAGAGTTGATATGGAAACGCAAAATTTGGAACTCGTCGAAAGATGGGGAATTTTACAAGGAAAATAATCGCCGAAGACACTATATGTGGAAAATGCGTTTTTCGCGAGATTACCATTTTTCTAGGGAGCGTTCCACGGAAATTTTCATCACCCAGTAGTATCATACGCATGCGTGTATGTGTAAAACAAGAAACCAGCAGCAGATGACCGGTTTGCTCGGTCGATTACGGACAGCACAAAACAGAGAACGAAAATCATCGAGGACGGGTGGGATATTTGAACAGATTCCTGCAGCAGCAAACACATTTTAGCCAAAGACTGGCGGATTGATGAAATGAGAGAGTTAGCATCATTCCTTCTGTCCTCGTTTGCCTGTTGCATCCGTACAACCGTTGTCAATTTATTTGGCTTTATAAAATCCCCGCAAGAGCCAAATCATGATCTGCTTAGAAAAATTCATGCATGTAATTTTGATAGAAAATCATAAACAGAATATGATATTTTCGCAACGATGTGAACAACTAAGTCGAAGACCTTCTTGCACATAAGTCTCTTGAGATGGAAACATTAGCAAAACTGGAGCCACTTAGCATTTCACCGCCCTTGATCTGCTGAACAATTTTGTCGAAGACACCAACTTTCTATCTTATCTTAATCTCAGGGTATTGAAAATTATTAAAATTATTTTCATTATTATTAGTATTGATTTATTTTCTTTCATCTGACAATTGTCTACATGAAATTGGGACTTAACCAAAAATCGTTTTGACGCCTGATGTGTGACGTAAATCACAGGAAAGATTCACCAAATTCGTGTAAGCCTTCAACACTAGAGAAGATGCGGATCATTTCAGTCATCGGCTCGTGGTAACCGAAAGCTGTTCGATGGAACCTTGGTTGGAGTGAAGCAGTGCTGCGTAACATTCTTGAAGCTACACGAAAATTCAAAACAGCAAGAAGTCTGGAACAGTCGACTTCTCCGTTCAGTAGTTTTGCGATAAAAGCAGCTTGTTGAGTCTTACGCCGCCGGTCTAGTGAGTCCAAATCAAGCAGTTTACACCGGAGCAAGCGTGAAGGTCGGTAGATCAAACACAACTCACATACAAAACCAGTGCTTTTCAGTGCTAAAATTAAAAACGGTACTTTTCAGTGCTAATAAATCAGTACTTTTCAGTACTATTTTTTCTACTATTGATGCCTTTACGATCCTTGTTTGGATCCGTGCATTCGATTTTTCGTTGCACCCGTTGGCGAAAGCTAGCGGTGGTAATCCTTCTTGGACACCGTCTTGGAAAAAAAAACCTCTTAGGAGGTCTCGTCTCCTTTCGTTTATTCACCAAACATGGTTGCCACTACAAACAAAAGGAAGGGCGAATCTCTGAATTCACAACTTCCTTCCAACAAAGTGGGGTTTAAAACTGTCACTAAACTAAAGAGAGGACCTTTCTCCGGAATGCCGGAGACTTTCTTCCAAGGGTGAAATGGATAATGTTGATAATTGCATCGAAATGAGCAATCAGTTCGATGCTCTAGACAAATGTTTTCGAACACCAAATCAAAGCAGTCTTTAGCCCAGGCTCTTTGATTCAAGTGAGGAAACAAAGAGTGCCGCCTATCGTGGTCAGTTGTTCTGAATTTGCGCGATATAGACAGGAGATCTTGAACTCCATTAGGGGAATCGACGGTCTCTTTCCAAATCGCAAAGAAAGGAGACTGTCGCATTTTGCCGGAAACTCGTAGAGATTGCGAGCTTCTTCTCAAACATCTTGAAAAGAAGAAGCACATTTTTGTTACTTATGACGACAAAACTGAACGTTTTATCAAAATCGTCCTGAAAGGTCTCTCAAATACTAAATTGAAATAAATGATTTACATGGATTTTCCCCAGTCCAAGTAATCATTATGAAAAAAGAACGCATTCTGGCTATCTTCGGAAAGTGCTTCATCAAGAATATTATTTAGTTCACTTGTACAAATCTGATTTAAATAATATTGAAGCTTTAGAAAAAAGCTAGACTTATGTTCGATGTCCGTGTGACATGGGAACATTTTCAGAAACCCACTCAGTGCCGTCGGTGCCAAAAATGGGGTCATGGATCAAAACATTGCCGCATGGATGCTAAATGCATGATTTGCGGAGGTTTTTCTCACGTTAAGGATATCTGTCCTGCGAAGGATGATACCACAAAGTATGTATACGCAATTAACGGGGGAAATCATAAGTCTAACTTTTGGGCTTGCCCTTCGCGTAGGCGAGTCGTCGAGGCTCGCGACAGGCAGATGAACAATAATGTCCGTTACGATAACTGTCGTTTCCGGAATTTGCCTGGTAGAGTTTCGAACAATGCTCATTTTTCTGTTAACGATCAGCTTGATCAAAAATCATAACCATTAGGAAGATAATAAACGTGAGCATTAACAAACTAATTTAAATCCATCGGATAGCCGTTCGAATCTCTCAATTTCGGAAAATCCTTTGCCAATATCGTAGCAGGTAATTTTAACTCCTCCCCTATTCGTACTATGAGTATCCATTCTACTTGTTTCAAAAGATGGAAAATCAATGGAAAAAAAACCCTGCCGCCACAGGAAACTTCTACTTCGCCTCTTTGTCTACCGAAAAATTTTACAGAAAATCTTCAGATAATGTACCCACTTCAAGTTATATGTCTGCCTCTGATTTTAATTTTCTAACTGAACAATTGAATCTAATGATTTATGAAATGTTCAAAGCCACCACTATGACTGAAGCAGTCCAAGTCGGAGTAAAATTTACTAATCAAATTGTTATTGGATTACGTTTTTCTAATGGATCCAAATAATATTTTAAATATTTTAAATTGGAATGCTCGTTCTTTTAATGGTAAAGAGGACGAGCTGTTAAATTTTCCTACAGCTCATAACGTGCATGCAGCAGTTATTACTGAAACCTATTTGAAACCTGGATCCAAACTCAAAAGAGATCCTAACTTTTGTATTTATGCTAATGATCGACTTGATGGGGCAATTGGGGGAGTTGCAATCATCATTCATAGGCGTATTAAACATCAACTGTTTTCGTCATTTTAAACTGCCTATTTAAACACCGCTAGCGCATGACGGCTCACCATAGTAGCATGTCCGAAAGAACTTGAAACTATTGAGAAACAGAGCTACAGGTCCAAAGCCCTGATAAAGGTGGATGGTTGTGATGGCTATGACCGTGGTCATCATGTAAAGAACAAGCGGACGATGCTGTATCGTGTCAGCATCGAGGAGGCAGCCCCTCTAGCACGATGTAGGTAGCGCAACCCTGGTTAGGTGGCCTATCGAAGACTCTTCACCAACCAAGATAGGCAAAAGTAGAGCAAACGGATTGATTTTACGGCAACAGACCCGGCAACGAATAAAGGACAACGATTGGAAAGTTGGATCTTTGAACGTGAGAACTTTGAATGAACCCGCGTGTGTTGGACTCCTGGCTCGTGAACTGCGGAATGTCGGCGTGAACGTGGCAGCTATCCTGGAACTATGCTGGCCGAGAACCGGAGAACGCGAATTCCGAGCGGTGGACCCTATCGCCAACACTTCATTCAAGTACCACATCTACTACAGCGGTGGCGACAGAGCAGAACGTGGAGTTGGCTTCATAGTGATTGGGAAGCAGATGAAGCGAATTATTCGGTGGAAACCGGTAAGCGACCGAATCTGTGTGTTGAGAATGAAAGGCAAGTTCTTCAACTACAGCCTAATCAGCATATATGCGCCAACGAACGATAAGCCCGATGACATGAAGGATGAGTTCTATGAGAGCCTGGATAAGACCTACGGAGAGTGCCCAAAACAAGACGTCAAGATAGTCATCGGCGACGCAAATGCGCAGATCGGGAAAGAAGATTTTTTCCGACCCGTCATTGGAACGGAAAGCCTTCATTCCGTTACCAATGATAATGGCCTGCGGCTAGTAACCTTCGCTGCTGCTAGAGGGATGGCAATCAGCAGTACATACTTCGCGCGAAAGAATATCCGCAAACACACCCAAGGCTGCTGGGAAGGACGAGATCCCGGTCAAGCTTCTCAAGCACGGAAGCGAGCAGCTTTACTAGTCGATCCACCGAGTACTTCTGAAGGTATGGGAGGACGAAGAATTGCCCACCTGCTGGTTGGATGGCCTCATCCGCCCTATCTACAAGAAAGGGCACAGACTGGAGTGTGCCAATTACAAAGGAATTACCCTGCTGAATTCGGCGTACAAAATTCTGTCGCGCATCCTGTTTAACAGACTGAGACCGCTCGAGGAGTCCTTCGTCGGCGAATACCAAGCTGGTTTTCGTGAGGGCCGTTCGACAACGGACCAGATGTTTAGCTTGCGAATGATCCTAGACAAATTCCGGGAGTATAACTTGCAGACTCACCATCTGTTCATTGATTTCAAGGCGGCGTACGACTCAGTGAAAAGAAATGAGCTTTGGCATATAATGTCTGAAAATGGTTTTCCGGCGAAACTAATTAGGCTGATACGTGCTACGCTGGATGGTTCGAAATCAAGTGTTCGGATCGCAGACGAGGTGTCAACCTCGTTTGTGACGTTAGACGGATTGAAGCAGGGAGACGCACTTTCGAATTTACTGTTCAACATTGCACTCGAGGGTGCTATTAGGAGATCTGGCGTGCAAAGAAATGGCACTATTATCACAAGGTCGCACATGCTCCTTGGCTTTGCGGACGATATAGACCTGATTGGAATCGATCGCAGGTCAGTGGAAGAGGCCTTCGTGCCTCTGAAGAGGGAGACAGCGAGGATAGGCCTGACCATCAATTCTACCAAGACGAAGTACATGGTTGCAGGTAGAGATAGAGTCAGGCATGGTGGTGTAAGTGCTGAGGTAGTGTTTGATGGGGATGTGTTTGAAGTTGTTGAAGAATTTGTTTACCTTGGAACACTTGTGACATGTGACAACTACGTTTCCCGCGAAGTGAAAAGACGTGTTGCGGCTGCGAATAGGGCCTTTTACGGACTACGTAACCAGCTTAGGTCCCGCAGCTTGCAAACCGAAACAAAATTCGCCCTGTATAAAACATTGATTCTTCCGGTGGCTCTCTACGGGCACGAAGCGTGGACGTTGAAAGAGTCAGACCGGAAAGCTCTCGGTGTTTTCGAGCGTAAAGTGCTGCGGAAAATACTCGGTGGGAAACTCGAAAATGGTGTGTGGCGCAGACGCATGAATCACGAGTTGTATCAAGTGTACAAAGATGCGAATATTATCAATCGTGTAAAATACGGCAGACTTCAGTGGGCTGGTCACTTAGTGCGAATGTCGGAAGAAAGAATTGCGAAAATAATATTCAGCAGGAAACCAGGTAGAGGTCGGCGGCTTCGGGGAAGACCACGAATACGCTGGCTGTACGCAGTGGAAGAGGACCTGGCGACCCTAAACGTTCGGGGCAACTGGAGAAGTTTCGCCCAAGACCGACGAAGATGGAGCTCTACAATACGCCCGGCAATGGCGTGATGCTACGCTGTAGCCATCAAGGTATCAAGGTAGGTAGCTGCCTATTTGTCTTTTTAATACTCTTGACAGTTTATTTGCTCCAAACTGACTTGCGAAAATTAACTCGCAATTAGTAATATTTTTTTTTGTTTTTGGTGGCTTTAATGCCAAATATCGCTCATAGACGACGGGGTTGGTGGTCTGATGACTACCGCTTCTGTTTCATAAGCAGAAGGTCATGGGTTCAATCCCAGGCCCTTCCTTTTCCTTGTACTTTGTAGTTGTATATCTCTCACATACTTCTGTCTTCCATTCTAAATCTATCACACTCAAACTATTCGTTCATAGCAAACTCTAGAACCAGAGACGGACAAACGCTTCCATTCTTCCATCATTATAGCACGCCTTTCCTTACGTCTGATATATAGGCAGTCTGCTAACCACAAAAACAAACCTCTCTGCCATGCCTTTCCCCCAATCCATACACTTCCGCATGAACTGGCTGTTGAAGCATGTGCATCGTAGTCACCTTGCAATCCAGAATACTGAAGATCTTAATCATAGTAGTCATTATATAATAATGTCAGAAATAAATTCATTCCTTCCATTACCGTTAGCCTAGCAACACGCATTTTCCTTAATTCTAAGAGGTTGTGGACCCAGTAAGAGCTAGGTAAAGAGACCGAGAGCAGCAATACGAAATGGATTCGAAGCTCGGTATAGAAAAGCTGACAAACGAGAACTACCCCCAGTGGTCATTTGAGGCGGAGATATTACTAGAGCGTGAAGATCTCTGGAAGTACGTCGTCGATGCGACTCCGAACCCGGTCACTGCAGCGTGGACAACAGGGGACAGGAAGGCTCAAGCGACAATTGCTTTATTGGTCGAGAAGCGTCAACATCCACTCATCCGAGACGTCAAGACTGCGAAGGAAACCTGGAATCGATTGAAGGAGCAGCACCAGAAGACTACAATGTGTTCAAGAGTATCGCTCAACTGCCAAGTTTGTGATAAGAAGCTTCCAGAAGGAGGAGATCTTGAAGCACATATGTACGAACTGGAGGAACTGTTTTCAAGACTTCAAGGTGCAGGAAAAGACCTGGGAGAAGATGTTCAAGTGGCAATTCTTTTGCGAAGCCTTCCGGCATCCTACGAAAGCATCCGGACAGCCTTGCTGGTTCTGAAGGACGATGAACTGAAGATGTCTTTCGTCAAAGGAAAAGTTTTGGATTACGCCCGGAAGCTACAGGAGAATGATGCTGTCGTGGATGAATCCGCGTTTAAGGTAGAAGCAAAGAAGATCATCTGTCATTTTTGCGGAATGAAAGGGCACAAGAAGAAAGATTGTCAAGCCTTCAAAACATCAAACCATCCCAACAAACCTACGAACAAGAACTCGAAACTGAAGCACAATCCTGGCACTGGTAAGGGCAAGCCTCATGACAAGCTGTACGCGTTCGTTCTTGATTCTGCTGATCGTAAAAGGGTTGACTGGATCGTTGATTCCGGCGCGACGTCTCATGTGTGCTGCGACAGAAGTTTATTCGAAGAAGTGAAGCCAAGTTCGGAGAAGAGTGTTTATCTCGCAAACGGGAAAGAGGCCAAAGTCCAAGGGATTGGTACGGTGAAAATTTTCTGCGTAGATTCCAACGGTGATCGGACGATTATGGCCTTGTCCGATGTTCTCTACGTCCCTGGATTGGAAATGAACCTCATCTCGGAGGGTAAGTTGATCGGAAAAGGCGCAAACGTGCAGTTTGGAACAAACGGTTGCCAAATATTGTCCAAGACGGAAGTAGTAGCTGTAGCAGTCAAACATGGAGGCCTGTACCGGTTGAAGATCCATGGTGAACGAGCGATGGTTGCCGGACAGAATCACACCGAGAGCTGCCAGCACACTTGGCATAGGCGTTTTGGACACCGGGATGAAGCCGTCATCCAACAAATCATCAGCAAGAATTTGGCGAGCGGAATACAGGTACGTGACTGTGGAACCAACGAACTTTGTGAACCGTGTCTCAAAGGAAAGCAAGCTAGAAAGCCGTTTCCGAAGTCCACCGAGAAGAAGTCAACGGCTACGTTGGACCTGATACACACCGACGTTTGCGGCCCCATGGATGCGTACTCACTAAGTGGTTTCAAGTACTTCGTGACCCTGATCGATGACCATAGTCGCTTCTGTGTGCTTTATTTTCTGAAGAAAAAATCGGAAGTTCCGGAAAAAAATCAAGAATTCGTACGAATGGTCAAGACACAACAAGGTCGAGTTCCGAAAGCCATACGATCGGACAATGGTGGAGAATATGTCAGTGCAGAGCTGCGGAAGTTTTACAAGCAAAACGGAATTCAAGCACAGTACACTACAAGTTACTCGCCGCAGTCCAATGGAGTTGCTGAACGAAAAAACCGATACCTGTCCGAAATGACAAGATGCATGCTGGCTGATGCCAAATTGGACAACCGATTCTGGGCGGAGGCAATTATCAGCGGCAGCGGTTTATCTTCAGAACGTACTTCCTTCGAGAGTCGTTGATGTCACTCCACATGAAATTTGGTACGGACGGAAACCAGATATGAAACATTTGCGTGTTTTTGGAGCAGAAGCATATGTGCATGTCCCGAAGCCACTCCGGAAGAAGCTGAGTCCTGTTTCGCAGAAAATGACGTTCGTTGGATATTCGGTGGACCATAAGGCGTGGAGGTTCCTGGACATGAAATCGCTGAAGTTGGTTGTAAGCCGAGATGCGGACTTCATGGAGCTCAATGCAGGAGGACATCAGGCCAATCAAGACATCGCGAGAAGACCGGAAGTTTGGGAATATGACCTGGATGAGCAGAAACAAGAACTGATTCCTGTTCAGGAAAATCCTGGAGCAGATGTCGTAGATCAGGATGAACGAGACACTGATGACAATCTTCAGGAGGAGTTTGAATCTGCTGCCGAATCGTCGTTCGAAGACCGAAGGCGGAAGTCACTATCACACCAAGGCGTTCGGATCGAATTACCAAGGGAATTCCTCCACTTCGTTATCAAGAAATCACCGGCGCGGTCGTTGGTAATTTGCAAGATGAGCCTCTTTCGTACACGGAAGCTGTCAGTGGTACCGAACGCAATCAGTGGGTTGATGCGATGCAGGAAGAATTGGACTCTCTGGCGGAGAATCGGACGTGGGAAATGACTGAGCTACCACCCGTAAGAAAAGCCATCGGTTGCCGCTGGATTTACAAACGCAAGACGAACGAACATGGTGAAATTGTACGCTACAAGGCTAGATTAGTGGCCCAAGGTTTTTCCCAGCGCTATGGCTTGGACTATGAAGAAGTTTTCGCTCCGGTTGTAAAGCAAGCCACCTTCCGGATCCTGTTGACTGTTGCTTCTCGTGAAAACCTGATTGTCAAGCACGTGGACATTAAGACGGCCTATTTGTACGGTGAGTTGCAAGAAACCATATACATGAAGGTACCTCCAGGAATCTACCAACCCAGTTCCAACACAGTTTGCCGATTGAGAAGAAGCTTGTATGGCCTCAAGCAAGCTGGTCGTGTTTGGAATAAAACGCTGGATGAAGTACGTCGGAGAATGGGATTCGTTGCGTCTACGGCGGATCCATGTTTGTACAAGAGAGTTACGAAGAAGAGGAATACGTTCATCGCAGTTTATGTGGACGACATGGTAATCGCGTGCAGCAGCGAAACCGAATTTCAAGAAATTATGGCTACTTTGGAGAAGAAGTTCAAAATGTCGCTATTAGGAAATCTGAAATTGTTCCTGGGAATGCATGTGGAGTTCAACAATGGCTGTTACATGGTGAGTCAGAAGGCGTATATTTCCAAGCTTGCGGAGAAATTCGGCCTTCAAAATGTCAAGCCGTCAGCAATTCCCATGGACCCAGGATATATCCAACGAAAGGAGGAGGATTCTGAAGCACTACCCAGGAGTGACGAATATCAAAGCCTTATCGGAGCACTATTGTACGTATCTGTGATGACCAGACCAGACATTGCTATCGCTACATCAATCCTTGGGAGAAAAGTGAGCAGACCTTCTTATGCTGATTGGACAGAGGCCAAAAGAGTGTTACGCTATTTGATGACCACACGGGACCTGCGATTGAATCTAGGCGCTAGCAAGGATTATCTGAAGTGTTTCGTGGACGCCGACTGGGCAGGTGATGTCAGCGACAGGAAATCGAACTCAGGATATCTCGTATATTTCGGTGGAGGATTGATTTCATGGGCCGCTCGCAAACAGAACTGTGTGGCGTTATCATCAAACGTAGCTGAATTCATCGCTTTGGCTGAAGCCTGTCAGGAGTTACTGAGGTTGAAGAAATTACTGGACGATTTTGGTGAAAACAATGAGCCGATCAAGATTATGGAAGATAATCAAAGTTGTATACACCAACTGGAGAACGAAAGAGTTGAGAAACGATCAAAACATATTGATACGAAATACGCATTTACGAAAGATTTGAAGAAAAACAAAGTTATCGACGTAGAATATTGCCCAACGGGTGAACAAATAGCCGATATGATGACGAAGCCTTTATCAAAAACTAAACTACAAACCTTCAGAGATGCATCTGGATGGAAATTGATCAAGAAAACTACGCTTGAGGAGGAGTGTTGAAGCATGTACATCGTAGTCACCTTGCAATCCAGAATACTGAAGATCTTAATCATAGTAGTCATTATATAATAATGTCAGAAATAAATTCATTCCTTCCATTACCGTTAGCCTAGCTACACGCATTTTCCTTAATTCTAAGACTGGCGTAGATGCAGTCGGACTCCACGGTCTACAGTGGGCCAGTATAAGTGCAACATCATATCCTCCCCCTTCCCCTGGTCGGCATTCTGACGTGGCAGGCGCCATTGTTGCCTAGAATAGAAGATCACCAGCACTTATACACTGAGGGTGTCTGTTAGTCCCAAGCAGTCATTCGGTTGGTTCCTTGTGCAAGTGCAGCTGATCTGGCGATACTGGAGAAGCATCCACGGGCAACCAATCAAGCTCAAGCTCCAGCTCAAGCTCCATCTCAAGCTCCAGCTAAAGCTCAAGCTCTTTAATGCCAAACATCGCTCATAGAATAACTCGCAAAGTAATTCCAATGGCAGAATTTTATTTGATGAGTGCTCTTCAGGATTGTTCTTAATTCAATATCCTGATAGCCCTACATGTTTTCCTCTTCTAGAAACCCTTCTACGATTAATTTGGTCTTAACCGACTCTAGTCACCTTTGTAGCCAATTAATTACTCATGCTGATTTCGATTTTGATCATGTCCCTGTTACATTTCAAATGTTTCATTAAGCGATCCGCAATCCTATCAGCTCCACTTTCAATTATTTTCGAGCAGACTGGAATATATATATGAAACATATATTGACACTAATATTGATGTTAACATTTCTTTACAATAAACAAAACTTGATATTGGCAATACTCTTGAAACTTTAACAAATTCCATTGTTGAAGCCAGGAGCATTGCAATTCCAAAATGTGAATTAAAATTTGAATCCGTGATTATAGACGATGATGTAAAACTAAAAACGTGAGGAGAAGGCAATTTCAACGCACTCGTGATCCTGCTATGAAAATTATATGGCATAATTTGCAGAAAGAAATCAAGAAACGTTTTTCACAATTAAGAAACAAAAATTTTAAGCCAAGGGCTGAAAATCTCCCTAATAAAGATAACTAACTAACTAACTAAATTTTTTTAAATAAATTAAAATCCTGCAGAAGCTTCTATCTATCGTCCAATCAGTTTGCTTTTCTCCATCAGTAAACTTTTTGAAAGGGTCATTTTGAACAGAATGATGGCCCACATCAACGAAAGTTCAATTTTTGCCAATGTACAGTTTCAATTCCGCTATGGACATTCGACCACCCATTAACCGTGTAACAAATTTGATCCGTTCCAACAAATCTGAAGGCTATTCTATTAGTCTTGCTCTTATAGACATAGAAAAAGCATTCGACAGTGTTTGACATGAAGGTTTGATTGTAAAATTTAAAAAACTTTAATTTTCCAGCATACATTGTTAGAATAATTCAAGGTTATCTGTCAAATCGTACACTTCAGGTTAATTATCAGAACTCCAGATCTGAAAGACTTCCTGTAAGAGCTGGTGTTCCCCAAGGCAGCATTTTGGGACCAATAATATACAATATTTTCACATTAGACTTGCTTGAGTTACCTCAAGGATGTCAAAAAACTGACACAGGCCTCTCCGTTAAAGGACGAGGCCAGCATTTCATCTGTAGTCTATTGCAAAAATGTTTGGATAATTTTTCTTCATACTTGCAAAAGTTGAAGATTTCTCCTAATGCTTCCAAAACTCAACTAATAATATTCCCCCATAAACCAAAAACTCTTTATTTGAAACCTTCAAGTGGACGTTTTGTCACGATGAGAAGGGTTCCAATATATTGGTCAGATGAAGTTAAGTATCTAGGGCTCATACTAGATAAAAAAAATAACTTTCAAAAATCACATTGGGGGCATTCTGAAGCATCCTCCCTGGTATAGTACGAATGAGTTACATAGAATATCCAATGTTGAAACATCGAAACAAATGGAAAATAGAATAAAATATAATTTTAGATAAAAATCGTTGCAATCTTTTGGAGAGGAACCAGCCTTCGGCTGAAAGTCTCGATAATAAAGATAATAATAATAAGTTGCAATCTTCTATTACCACGATCAATGCGTTATATATTTATCTTTAGTAAAAATTGCTCAAGATATTTTCCTTCTCTCGGATGCTTAAAGCCAACTTCAAACAAAGTTAAACTGCATTTAACCACCCGACTGGAATGCTCATCCTCCCTCCCTTTCCAGTCCTCTTGATATTACTGCCGTCTCACAGGCACGCAAGTCTTTAAGATTCTCCGTCCGGCCCGAAGCCCCACGTGCAACCACAAATGAACCTATTCCGGGCATGAAGCTTAAGTTTCCATTGCTTTCTATCGCCAAGAAGATGATGCAAAATTACCACATCTATTCATTCGATATGGATCTTGGCTCTGTTGCCGAAGATGGCTTCGGTGTGTCGTTTGCCGTTGGGGATCCTATCCTGGAGCAGCTCATCCACGCCACCGAGCAATGCTTTGAATGCAAATATCCCCATTCCGAGGAGCAGGACATGTGTGGAAGAAAATTGCAAAATGTCACACAGTCAGTGGTGTAGTTTTTCCTAGATAGGGAGAAGCTGGCCATTGCGGGGTGGCCCAAAATGTCAAAAGCTGTAAACATCTTAAGATTTAGACTCTCAGAAACTACTGTGAAAGTTTAAGCGGAATCCATCAACTTTGTGGGGAAATTAGAAGAGTTTAAAGTTTGTATGGAGGAAACCGACCAAACATAGGGGAAAAAAACCTTGGTGTTTTAACTACATTTTTGATCACAAGGTGCGCTGTAGCCGATGAAATTCTTCCGATAGTGACATAACTAGGAAGAGACAACCGTCTTTTCTTTAAAAACCAAACAAGTTCTGAGGTATTTTTCAAAATTTGATTGTAAAGACATATAAAACTAAGCCACCCTAACGTACACATTAAACTTCCTTGTAGGGATCCCCGAGATGGGATACTCGAAGTTCATTCGGGCTCATTCCTCCTCGTTGCCGCAAATGAAATGCAGGCTATCCGAGCACGACATACATTGTGCAGAACGTCTTAAAACCGGAAGGGAGTGTGCCACTTTCTTCTGTGTTCCGGATACCGTACATGTTCCGAGAGGGAGCTGTTTTTCATCTGATTACTTAGTCACACATCGGCTGCCGTATTATGGGCGGCTTTAATTTGTTTCCTAAGAAGAGTCAGACTGCGTATCAGAGGCCAACCAGAGCCAATAGTAGATACCGAATGGACGACGACGACATAGTTATTGTGACAGTTATTAGAATGCCATTGAAGAGCAAACACTCCTTCAGAAAAGCTTATCTCGGAAATGGGCTCGCCTCAGGGCCATCGGATGCAGATGTTCTGACGGAATTATCTTCAAGTTACCAGATGAAATTGAAAACAATTATTGAAAGGCCAACACTGAGCAGCAAACTGGGTAACAGTCGGGGAGGACCTTTTACCTGGAAAGCTAATATTGAATCCATTCGGCTTTACTGAGTTGGTGGTGTTTGTGCAAGCGTTGTAAGAAACAACTCTGCTTCCGATTTCAAACCAAACTGATTATTGATTCAGTTTGTTGTAACGTCGTCCAGTAAAATGTGCAAACAGTTGGTTCTAACATGTCCTGAATTGCTGCACGGATAACCAAGAGATAAGAGAAAATTAATTGCATAACACTAAGCAAGCTGCACAAGGTTGCCCACAAATATTTTTGCTGGAATACACAGATACACGAGATGCAGTTTGCATTACAGTATAATGAAATTTAATTAAGCATGGTACATATTACAATATATAATACAATATCTTGAATGATGTATAAAAATGATAAATTGACCAAAGTTATGAAAAGGCGTGATCTAGCCTAGGACTAAAAATCTCAATAATGAAGATATAAAGGACAATTCTCTGCTTGATATGTATTCCTGATTTGGGTTATACAGTCAGAGAGAAAAGTTAGTAACCAAATGTTGTTTTTCTATACAAAATTTCCAATTTTGAGGCTCTGTATCTCAGCTTCTGGTAATCCGAATTGGAACGATTGGATTGGATGACGAACTACAAATAACTTGAAGTATACTGAGCTCTTTGCATTTTAATCATTTTCCAAAGAGCTTAAGTGGGTTGTTCGAAGACAAAAGTAAGAAACCAATAAATTTTTCAATATAATTCAAAAACGGTAAATTGTGGTTGGTTAATTCGTTCGCAATTGTGGTTCACTTTTCAGACACACACTTACTATTTTGCATTTTTTATAAATCGAAAAATTTCTCGGTTATTTACTTTTGTCTTTGAACAACCCTCTGAAACTATGGAAAATTATGCTTAGCATACACTAAACTTCCGATGATTATTTGTAGTTCGTTATTCACATTATAGTCAATTCGGACAAGCAGAAGCTGACATCAGATAACATACTTAGGCAAGGTTCACTTGATGCAAGCCAAAAATTACAGAGCTTGAGCTTGATTGGCCGCCCGTAGTTGCTATTTCAGTATTGCCAAATCATGACTGCTTGGGGTAAACAGACACCCTCAGTGTATAAGTGGTGGTGATCTCCTAATTTAGGTAACACGCCAGAATACTGAGCATTGATGGGAAGGGGGAAGAATATGTTGCATTTCAAACGGGCCCACAGTAGACCGAATATATCCTGCGTCTACGCCAGTTAATGCGGGAGGGTATTAATGGTAAGGTAAATTTAAAGCAGGGAGGCTTGCTTTTGATTAGCAAATTGCCTATGTATCAGGCGTAAGGAAAGGCGACGGAAGGATGGAACCGTAGGTAAAAGGTTTCGTGCCCGTCTCTGGTTCTAGCGATTGCTATGAACGAATAGTTTCAGTTTGATAGATTATGAGTGGAATGTATAGGCAAGGGAAATATACAACTATAAAATACAAGAAAAGGGATGGACCTGGGCTTGAACCCATGACTTTCTGTTTATGGAGCAGAAGCGGTAGCCATCAGACCACCAACCCCGTCTTAATGCATTCCAAAAATTTCAACCCAGATACTTGCCACCGATCTACTGATCATGTCAAACGTACGGCCTTCCTTAGCAGAGTGATTATAGTCCACGTCTATAAAGCAAAACCACGCCAACCAGAAGTCCGAACGTGCTTTCCGGTAATTTTAGCGGAAGGCTTGAGCGCCACTCCGGTTGGAGACCATCCACCTGTTTTCAGGAATGCCCGGCTTGAGACCTCTCGAGGGAAAGAGTTTTGGGGTCCAAAAGTGGAAGGAAAGCACGAAGCACGGTTGGCTACACAGAAAAAAATATTTAAATTTAAACGACATGTAAAGCATAACAGTCGTGTTTTTACATTGCTTGAATCCAAATTTTGAATTAAAATTGAGTTTACATCAATGCACAACTTTGGAGCATTGAAAAACATACGATTCTACATCTTTATCAACATGATTTTGCAGCAAAGTGTATTTTTCAAGCATATCACACAATTATAGTATTATCGCTACAATTTGAAATGAATAAAACCATAAATTTCAATCAGCATTTAAATTTACATGACCAACCGTACTTTGAGAACAAAACTAATATGGCCGTCTGATTGTTTTGATTTACGTGTGGCGATCGTGTTCAGTGCTTCAAATGTATTTTTTTGCGTGGATATGCGCTTGTGCCACGGCGGAATAAACATTTACATATGCAGGTAAGTTCCATTTGATTGAAACGCCGTTTGTGACAGTGAACTTCTTTGAAAAGCACGAATTTTGTACATTTTTCCAGGCAACTGCACCCCACAATCTAACAAATGGTGCTAATTGCTAGTGCAAGCTTTAGGAGGAGCAATTAATTTATTATATGAGGAATACTATGGTGAAAAGCTCCGTTGAATAAATTATCCATATATAATCTGAAAACAGCATATTTTTATTTGGCGCATCTGATGGGGGGTGCTGGTGAAGTGCTTTCATAAATTATTGGAATAAACGAAAAGTGAGCAAGCAACGCAGGAGAAAAACGTGCGTGTAAAATTCAATGACGTTTAAATTTACACGCTGGACGTGGCTTTCACACTCGTGTAATTTTAGAAGTCGACGTAATTTTGAGTTTATTTTCATGCTCCAAATATGTGCATGAAAATAAACTTAAAATTACATTATTGTTTTAACTGTGTACGTTGTTGCAACAAGAAGACTCCCCTTTAAATAACATAGACTGTTAGTCCGAGAAAAGGAGATCTAGCCGATAGTCTAGACTGCTTTCGCACCTATTCTCATCACTGGCTGACTGTACACTAGGCTGTCCCTTATTTTTTTTGGAAAACGCGAAATGATATAAGTTCGGCATTGTAAAGTGCTCGTTTTGGTAAGAAAAACTGCACGCTAAGTGGTCCCCCAACGGCCCTGAAGGTATTAGGCGTAGATGATCCCGTGTGCAAAATCTAGCTCGCTGCTCTAGTGCACGCAGCATGAGTACGAAAAGCCACCAGTAACAAATTGTCCTGCGCGCGTTGGTAATCAGCATAGAATATTTTTTTTTCTTTGGGATTATTCAAATATAACGTAACACAAAAATGCCAAATTTAGACCCTCTCCCTCCCCCGTCACGTTACGTAATATTTGAACGACCCTTTTGTAGTTATGATTCTAATATCAGCGTGCAGTGTAATGAAGATATCCACAGTCAGCCCTGTCGTCCTGCTTAGTCGCGCTTAGTCGACGACTAAGAAGCTTTTCTCAGATTTTTTCTCAACGCCCTTTGGGACATCAGTTGAAAATTCAACATCAATCGAAACTGTCAAGCTGTATCAACGCCCTGAAGTAATTTGACCTTGGCTCATTTAGATCAGTTGCATTTAACATCCTGTAGGATATCATTCAATAATTACAACCTATATTAACGTACATGACTTTATTCTATGTTTTATATATGTCTTTATATGTTTCATTTAGTCTATTTTTTTATTCTTTATTCTTCTTCTTCTTCTTCTTATTCTTCTTCTTCTTCTTCTTCTTCTTGGCATTTACGTCCTCACTGGGACAAAGCCTGCTGCTTCTCAGCTTAGTGTTCTTTATGAGCACTTCCACAGTTACTAACTGAGAGCTTTCTTTGCCAAAGTAGCCATTTTTGCATTCGTATATCGTGTGGCAGGTACGATGATACTCTATGCCCAGGGAAGTCAAGGAAATTTCCATTACGAAAAGATCCTGGACCGACCGGGAATCGAACCCAGACACCTTCAGCATGGCTTTGTTTTGTAGCCGCGGGCTCTAACCACTCGGCTAAGGAAGGCCCCTATTTAGATCAGGTGCATCTTAACGGTCTGAAGACATCAATTCCTAGTTGTATCAACGCCTTGGAATATTTTGAAGTTATTGCCCACAGATCTTTTCGAGATCGGGAGCATCTTAATGCGCTGTTGAAAATCAATCGAAATTGCTTATCTGTATCACCGCGCTGTAGTTATTTGACCTTATTCAGGCGCAACTTGACGCTCTGTAGGACATCAATCGAAATTTTCAAATTGTTTCAACGCCCTAGACTAATTTGACAATATTCCACACATTTCTTTGCTAAATCTGGAGTATCCGCCTTGAAGAAAATCGAGCAAAATTTCCGAGCTGTATAAACGCCCTAGAGTGTTTTGACTTTGCCCTTTGTAGATCAGGTTCATCACAACGCTCTGTAGAACATGAATTGAAAATTCCAAGTTTTATCAACGCAGTGCAGTAATTTGATATTGTTTCACGTAGATCAGATGTATCTGAACTCCCTGTATAATATAAACCGATCAATCTGTGTCGATGCCCTGGAGTAGCTTGACTTTATTCCGCATAGGTCTTTGCGAGATCTGGAACATATCAACGCCCTGCAGAAAATCAATCGAAATTTTCGTGCTAGATTGATGTCCTGGAGTAATTTGACCTTATTCCATTTAGATCAGGTGCATCTTGACGCTCTGTAGCACATCAATTGAAAATACCTAGCTTTATCAACGCCCTGGAAAAAAATTACTTTATTCCACACAGATATTTGCGAGATCTAGAGCTTCTGAACGCTCTGTAGTAAATCAATCGAAACCTACGTGCTATAGGCCGTTGATACACCTTGGAGTAATTTGAGCTTATTCCATGTGTATCGGATACAACTTAACGCCATGTAGGACATTAATTGTAAACTCTAAGCTGGATCAACGCCCTGGATTAATTTGACCTTTTTCCATGTAGATCAGTTGCATGGGACCGCCCTCTAGGACTTAATTTGATTAATCCAAGCTGTAGCAACGCCCTGGAGTAAGGTTCCGCAAAGATCTTGGCGAGAAATGAAGCATATTTACGCCCTGCAGCAAATCAATCGACTTTTTCTTGCTGTATCAAACCCCTACGGTTATTTGACTTTATCCTATGAAGATCATGCGCACCTCATAGCCCTGTATAACATCAATCGAGTTTGTCAAGCTGTATCAACGCTTTGGAGTAATTTGATTTTGCTTCAAATAGATGAGGTGTATCTTAATGCCCTGTTGGACATCATTTAATAAATTCATTGTTGAATTAACGCCCTGGAGTATTTTGTCCTTATCCTTTGTCGATTAGGTGCATCTTAACCCCCTGTAGAACGTCAATTGTAAATTGCAGGATGTATCCACACTCAGGAGAAATTTGACGGTATTCCAAATAAATCAGGTGTATTTGAACGTCCTGTATCAAATTAAAATTGGTCCTACATCAATTAGAATTGGTAAGCTACACTCCAAAATCTTTTTACGACCGTTTTTTTTTACCGACGGTTCGTTTTACGACCACTTTTTTATGACCGAAATTCAGATTAAAAAGTATTCAAAATAGAGGGTCATGATGTTCAGCAAAATTGTTCAGTAGTTCCAAAGCTAGCATATGGTGGTCATTGAATTGTGGAATTCTGCCACTAGGTGGCGCTAGTGAACTTATGTTTTGTGGATATCTCAGGATCCTGACCACTTAGAAAATTGGCGCCTTCGGCAAAGTTGTTCAGTAGCTCTTTCTGTTCCGCTCAAGTTTATGGTTTTGAGCTTTACTTTTTTCTTCTTAAACAGTGTTGCCAGCTACATGAACATTTGTGATTCGGCCGACTGTATACACACAACATTTCCTTCAACTTTGGTGAACATTCGGTATCGTTATCTTTAAAATTTGTTGGTATTTGCATGGGGGTGTGACATAAAATTGGCTCTTTTGATCACAATGGAGCAGTGTTGCCATCTATTACCAAAAAATGAAAACTTGAACGGCCATTTTGGAAAGTTCTCAACCCATGCTTCAACTTTGCCGAATATCTCGAATCAGCATTTCTGAAATGTTCAAAAACATAATTATAACCCTGATTTTTTTACGACCCCCCGATAACAGTCGTAAAGAGAGGTTGGGGTGTACATCAATGCCCTGGAGTAATCTGACTTCATTTCACCTATTCAAGCTGTATCATTTTAAATTTGGTCATCTTGAATTTTATCAGAAAAGAAAATAATTTTCACCTTTAGTGCACCATTCGTTTTTGATTTTGTGGTCACCATCAACAAGTTAACTACCCAAGAAACATTTGCCTATTTTATAATAATTTATTAAGCAATTTTTCACAACTTCATACTGAATAGTTGTTTTATTATATTACTTTGCAGCTGCTACGTACACATTGTTCAAGCAAATCTGGCGAAATTATTAGGCTACAAATCATTTAGTGACTGCAATAATATATTGAAATGATGTTTATTCAGGGTTTCACTTAGCCTTATAAGGATTGATGGTTTAACAACGCTAATTTAACAAACAACATTATTGCAGTTTAATTCAGCATCATGTTTAACAACATTTAAATTATTTGCATGTGAAACCTTTGTTCAGACGTTGTTCACACAAATTTGGAGAAGTTATAAAGCGTGTCGTTGTATTATTGACTTTATTCTACAACTTCAAAATCGCTTTATAAGCATTTATCTCAGCTTTTATTCAACTGCCACAAAATTAATTGAAAACAAATAAATGACTAAAAATCGCTAACACCGTATATATCAAACGCAGCTTACACTTTTACTATGAGAATTAATAACCAATTTCAATAATTACCTGGATACTGGATTCAAACTCGAGACCTTTCCATCGTCAGCGGTATACCTTGCCGTCTGCGCCATCCTTGAATTCAAATATCAGCTTTCCAGTGCCCAATATAAACCTCTTGTAGTTGAACATAGATCATGCTTGAGCTTCTGTTCAACAATGTCTAATCAACACGTGCTATGCTGATCAACAACTGAACAAGCGCATTACTTCTGCTGCTGTTCAGTACTGATGCGAGCTGAATTTAGTCGGCTATTTATAGCGCACAGTGAGAAAATTTATGTCAATGCTGGTCAAAAATAAGGTTTATTCACAAAGTAAAAAGTCTGAAATGATTAATTGAATTTCATAATAAGTTTTAACTTGTTAAAACTTTAATTTAATTGTTCATCTAACTATACTAAAATTCATTTATTTCATATATAATATTTTTATAAGATTAATATTTTAAGTATTTGTCGTACTGTACTTTTCCATATATTAAGTATTATAGAAATATAAAGTATATTTCAACCATTTGTATGTTAAATGTGCTCTTTTCGTTTTTCAAAATAATCCTATATCAAAAGACTGATTCAAAATATTTTCTAAACATAATTGAATAATTGTATTGAGAAAGCATCAGTTATTATTGTATCCAATATGTTTTTATATATTAGTAAGTTAATGATGAATTCGCCAAGGGCGATAAGCCACTCAAATAGAGATAAATAATAATAATATTAGTAAGTTGAACATTGTAATACATTAGAAATACAACGCAATTTTTAAATATTTTGTCCATTTTTCGAAAATTTGGCTATGATGTGACCTCTTTTGTAAGGCTTATTTGTTTCTGAACAATGCGTTTATTAATCGTTATTTTGGTCTTCTTTGCTCGGATGATATATCTATGTAGTATCAAGATTTTATAAAATACCTATTCAGCTTTAAATCATGCTCATGTTAAGCATGGAAACAGCTGAAGTGCGAAGCAACCAAAACGTTAGTTCGTCTCCTGTACATCTGTTCACACAATTATATTTGTTTGGTGGAATATTGGCTCTTTAATAGAAGGAAAAATGACTTGTTCAACTCATTAGTAAAACAATCTTGACAAGTCGGCAGAGATTCTTTGGAGAAGTTTAATAAGTGTTGATACTACTATTATTCATTCCAATGACAAATGTTGAACATTGTCTTAAATTAGGATCTAAATAGCATCTTCTCAGCTCTTTGTCGGGCATTTTTTCAGCTGTCACCATTATTCAACAATAATTGAATATGTATGTTTATTTGTGACTCTGGACTGTTAGTTTGGTAACAACTTTCATGTAATTATTGTTAAATTATTATGTATACTTCGATTATCATTAAAAATGTTATGGTTAGTAACTTTTTCCGATATCAATAACGTCGCAGATGATGATCACTACATTTGGAAAATTTAAATTATGATGTTTTTAATCCAATTCGAACATTACCCTCGTTAATCCATAGTCACCTACATGTCTTACACACTTAAAATAAATCGCAGTATCCTGTGATATAAATCACCGAATTTGAACTGTAAACAACAAAAATACAGATTTTCCTGTGAAATCTACTATTTTACCGGCAAAATCCGTGAAATCAACGAATTTACCGGAGAAAATCCGTGAAATCTCTTATTTTACCGGAAAAAATCCGTGAAACAAACAATTTTACTGTAACCCTGTGAAATACTAACGAACAGTTCAGTAATAGCATTATTTTCACCGGACTGCTGTGAAATCGTGTGACAGCCGCTCTAGCAGGCATGAGCTTCCTTTTATTGCAGTTTTAGCACACCACTAGCAAGCAGTGAAAGGTGGCTTCCTGATCGATAGATCGGGAGTTCGAATCCCGGTCAAACCATTTTCTTGTTTGTCTTTATGATTTCATTCAAAGATTTTACGAATCGTTCGGTGATTTTTCACCGAACCTTCAGCTGTTGAGATTACGGTGAAATTTCACCGTGATCCGTAATTTTTTTAAGTGTGTAGATTTGATTTGAAAAACATTTGAAACATTTGAAAATAACATATAGAGACATGATATGTTTTGCTTGAATAAAAGCATACTCATATACTGTTATTCGCATTGTTTTTAAGTTTTACTAATCATGCTGGTCAACATTTTAAGTATAAGACACTAAAACTTTTGTACGATTTGTTGTTAATCAAATGTTCAATATTTTACTAAAATGATGGCTACAACCTATAGAAGCTTAGTCAATTGTTAAACTTCTTATGTGTTGTAGAACAAAAGCTACTATATTTGCATTTTCGGAGGTTTATTCAGCTCTTATTCAAAACACAAAGTTCAAGTGGAATAACAGCTTTTTGAAAAGCGGAAATTAATTTTATTCAATTAATGATTCAACTAAAAATTTGTTCAGCAATTGTTGCTGTTATGCAGCTTGTATTAAACATGTAAGTAGCTTAAAAGCTACCAATTGTTCCTTGGGTAAGGGGTCGCCCAAAAATGACATCCATCATTTGGAAAAAGCGTGACAGAGGGGGTGGGGGGTCTCGAAATCCCGAAAAATGCTGGACGTCACATTTGAAACTTTCCTAAGGAAATACTTAGTTCAAACAGCTGCAAAAACTAGGAGAGCAATGTTTATAAGCCGTATGAAATGAACGATTTTCTAAATTTATGAAAACAACATATTTCGTACAACATATTCCGATGTATCCGAGGGCTCGACATTATTCATATATTCTTTTAAATTAATAGGTGTTTCTCCATTTCGCATTTTAATTGCAATGAGCATTGAACACAAACTAAACACGTGCAAATGCATATTAGCTGCCATGTGTTTGGAATATATATTAATTTGATACAATTTTCTTGTGAGACTCCCTCATTAACGCCTAGGAGTTTAACCGCCCTCTGGGCTATAGCAACGCTCTTCTCAAAATGGGATGACTAAGAAGCTCAAATTTTACGACTACAGAGCTGTCCACAGTATAAAATAATAGTTTACTTAAAATTCTATGCTGATTACCAATATGTTACTAGTGGCTTTCCGTACACAAGAGCAGCGAGCTCGATTTGGCGCACGTTGGGGTCGTTGCGGGACCACTTAGCGTCCACGTACGAACTTCAAATTTTTACCTGATATTTTTTCCTACCAAAACGAGCACTTTACAACTTATTACATTTCGCATTTTCTAAAAATAAGGGACGGCCAACTGTACACGTAAACCTCAAACTGAACCCAAAAGACTAGAGAGTGTTCCTTGGTTGGATTCGGAGCCAACCTCTCCAGTAAAATAAAATAAATTAACAAGGAACTACTAATCGTACTCGAGTGACATGACATCTCCCCTACATTGCCTCTTCTCGTTCGCCTATGATTTCAACACAGGTAGATTTGTCTGTGGTACTCCCAAGCATTTATTAATAAACATCCATATTCAATTCAACTAGTTCATTTCTATATTTAACGTAGGCCTACTTTACCGACTTATCTTTTCTCTTTACTCTAGCTATTTACAAGTCTATGTTCTAAAGGGGGGTCCTTAGCCTTGAGGTTACGCTTTTGCTTCATAAGCGGAAGGTCATGGATTCAATTCCCAGCCCCTTTAAAAAAAATAACCCGTCCAGCCACCAGAAGACGCCGCACGGAGGACCGTGCTTAGGGGAGCACATCCATCCTCCGTCAGTATCAGATGGTGACTGAGACAAACTGACCCACTTCCTAGGCAGCTAGCCTCAAACGACTCAGGAACACAGCAAAACGAACCACCGCAAGAGCAAGGGACTATGGCTTATGGAAGTCGATTGGACCAACAGCAGAGCACTCTCCTACCTGCTCGGTGTGAGAGCAAAAGAGCAGAAAGGGAGAGAGAGAGCAGATGTAAATATAGATTAGTTAAAAATAGAACTGTATCGGTAAGGAAGATACAGATAAACTGATTCCGGCATAGTAGTGGCCACAAGTACGAAGTGATGTTACAGTTCACACAAAATTATTAAAATATCCATACAAAGTGCGTTACGAGGGAGTGGGTGGGTATGAAAAATGACCATTTTTGGCGTTATGAAATTTGTGAATAACCCAAATGAACTCCGGCACTTTGATGTGCAGAATCCAACTACATACGTGACATTCACCCTCATAACCGGTCTACCAAACATCCAATGTCATCACCTGGGAGGGAGAAACCAATACAAAATTTCTGTACGTCATAGTGAGCCGAGATTCCGCTGTCACGAACTGTCACTGTGAGCCCAGATCTCAAACATTGGACTAACATGGAAAAAGCGCGTAACTGATTAAAACACATTTTCGCATTCCATCAAAAGTGACAAAAATTGAATTAAAATCAATTCATACACAAAATGTAAGTAATGTCACGTGAGCACCTTCTAACTGATTGAATATAAAGCATTGAAAAACGCATCTTTTTACTTTTTCCAATGAAAATTATTATTTATTGCATAGAGAATTGTGGCCCTTTTTCCATGTTTGTCAGGAAAGATCGAAAGTACACAACAAAAGAAAACTAGCGGTTTTCCCCAAGCCTGCCTTGATTGTTGTTGGCAAGCTGGAGTTATCTTGCAGTTCAAACAAACGTTGTTCTATATTTCGTGTGTAGTATCGGTGCCTCCCTCCCAGGTCATCACCATCAAACGAACTGTCAAACTGATGGACGAGAAAAAAAAGCAACCCGCGAGTGGAAAGCTGCCAGATGGTATCGAATTGGCTGATCCATCGTTCAATGTTTCCATGACGGTAGATATGGTTCTGGGAATCGAAGCATTCTTCGATTTCTTCAGGAATGGACGGCAGATTTCGTTAGGAGAGCGACTGCCAGCACTCAACGAATCTGTTTTCGGTTGGGTGGTCTGCGGTGGAGTATCGATCCCCAATCAGTCGTTGAACATTAGCTGCAACGTGTCTGCTTCAGGAGGTCTAGAGGAGTTAATGGCCCGATTTTGGTCCTGCGAGGAGGTCGGGTCGGCTGTAAACTATTCGCCGCAAGAAGCGCGTTGCGAAGAGCATTTTGTCCGTACCGTACAAAGAGGAGAAGATGGCCGTTACACTATCGCTCTACCGAAGGACGAAGACGTTTTGGAGCGGATTGGTGAATCAAGAGAGATCGCAGTTCGACGTCTCCAGGCTACGGAGCGTAGATTGGCGAAAAACGCCGATCTACGTACGCAATACTGCGCCTTCATGGCGGAGTACTTTCAACTTGGGCATATGAGCAAGGTCGAGGATGTCCCAGGTTCGATGAAACGCTGCTATCTGCCACACCATCCAGTAGTGAAAGAAGCCAGTACTACAACCAAGGTCCGCGTTGTATTCAATGCTTCGAGTGAAACGTCTACAAAAGTGACGTTGAATGATGCGCTACTGGTGGGACCGATCATTCAAGATGATCTGCGATCAATCATCATGCGAAGCCGGACGAAACAGGTAATGCTTGTCGCGGACGTTGAGAAATGTTCCGCCAAATCCTGGTTTGCGAAGAAGATAGACCGCTGCAATCCATTCTGTGGAGGTCATCACCGAAGGAGGAAATCAGTACGTACGAGCTGAACACCGTTACCTACGGGACTAAACCGGCACCCTTTTTGGCGACTAGGGTTCTGAAGCAGTTGTCGGTGAATGAGGAAAGAAGATTTCCGCTGGCAGCCAAGCCAGTTCGGGAAGATACGTACATGGACGATGTGATTACTGGTTCGAACGACGTGAATGAAGCTGTGAAATTGAGAGTACAACTGCAGGAACTCATGAACGCCGGAGGATTCAGGCTTCGTAAATGGGCTTCCAACCATCCGGAGGCACTGGATGGAGTTCTGGCAGAGGATTTAGCCATTCCTATCACGGAGATCAACCTGGACCCAGACCCGTTGGTTAAAACTCTCGGTTTAACTTGGATGCCTAAAGCCGACACTCTGCGATTCCAATTCACGATTCCGGCATTGGAAGACTTAGAACCCTTGACCAAGCGTAAGGTTCTATCAACAATTGCCACTCTTTTCGATCCACTAGGCCTCATAGGAGCTGCAATTACATCGTTCAAAGTGTTTATGCAGCAATTGTGGACCCTAGAAGACGAAGATGGAACGCGGTTAGATTGGGATCAACCATTACCTCACACGGTGGGTGAGACATGGCGAAGTTATCATCGACAATTGCCGATACTCAATGAAATCAGGATCAACAGGTGCGTTTTGGTTCTGCAGACTGCATGGATAGAACTTCACTGCTTTTCGGATGCCTCGGAGAAGGCGTATGGTGGATGCGTTTATGTGCGAAGTGAGGATTCCAATAGAAACGTGCTGGTTCGTCTCTTCTCGTCTAAATCAAGAGTTGCACCCTTGAGTTGCCAAACCATTCCCAGATTGGAGCTATGTGGTGCACTTCTGAGTGCGGAGCTATTTGAAAAGGTCAACCAAGCAATCAGAATCCCAGCGACTGTACACTTCTGGACGGATTCCACTTGTGTCTTAGATTGGATAGCTGCCACTTCCTCTATGTGGAGTCCGTACGTCGGGAACAGATGCGCGAAAATTCAACGGTTAACGGAGGGTTGGCAAAGGCGGCATGTTCCAGGAGTTCAGAACCCAGCTGATCTGATCTCTCGGGGAATTACACCACATAAAATTTCAGAAAATCGGTTCTGGTGGCATGGGCCGGAATGGCTCTTAGGAGGTCCAGAAGCATGGCCACACTCAACGCCTCCACCGATCGCTGGGGAGGTAGAAAAGGAAAAACGTCGAACTGTAACGGTAGCTACAGCGACAGCCTCATCGGAATTTATAGAGGAGTATGTTGCGAAGTTTTCATCATATTCACAGGTGATTCGGACTGCTGCAATTTGGCAACGCTTGATAAAGCTTCTGAGAAAACCCAAGGCAGAGAGAAAGAGTGGATTTCTTTCAACGGATGAGCTAAGGGAAGCTGAATACACCATCCTTCGACATGTTCAGAAGGTATCCCTCGTCGATGAATGGCGGAACTTATCGAAAGGGTTATCAGTGTCGCTCAAATCCCCACTACGCTGGTTCCATCCCTATATTTCGTCAGATGGTTTGAATACGTCTCGGTGGCCGATTAAGGAATTCGGCAGAGTCTGAGCACTTCAAACACCCAATTATTGTGCCAAAGGGGCATCGGCTGACTCGTCTACTTGTCGAACAATATCACGAGCGACTACTTCATGCTGGACCCTAGCTGCTGTTGAGCACCATTCGGCTGAAATATTGGCCAATAGAAGGAAGTTGTTCATCGTTGCCACAAGTGCTTCAGAGTCAAACCTACAGCAGTGAAGCAGTTTATGGGTGAACTACCGGCTGAGCGAGTAACGATATCGCACCCATTCAGTCGAACGGGCATAGACTTCTTCGGACCAGTTTACGTCAGGCCAGGTCCCAGGCGTACAGCAGTAAAGGCTTATGAAGCAATTTTCATATGTTTTGCGACTAAGGCAATACATATCGAGCTAGTGTCCGATCTTGCCACGGACCGAGTCATTCAGGCGTTACGTAGGTTTGTGGCTAGGCGAGGTCGATGCGCAGAAATCTTTTCTGATAATGGGACCAACTTTGTTGGCGCCCGAAACCGGTTGCGAGATCTCTTACAATTGTTGAAGGATAAGGACCACAAGGAGAAGATTAACAACTACTGTCTTGATGAAGGCATAAAATGGCATTTCAGTCCGCCAAGTGGTCCCCATTTCGGTGGACTTTGGGGGCTGCCGTGCGTTCCACTAAATTTCAGCTCCAAAGGGTAATCGGGGATAACCCAATATCTATTGAAGATATGAATACGTTGTTGATCCAGGTGGAGGGCTGTCTAAATTCTAGACCGATCACAGCCCTGTCAAATGACCCTAATGATTTCGAGCCGCTTACACCAGCTCATTTCCTTATTGGAACATCTCTGCAGGCATTACCAGAGCTCGATGTAACTGCAACACCGATAAATCGATTATCTCAATTAGAAGCAGTTCAACGGAAAGTCCAGGATTTTTGGAAAAGGTGGAGACTGGAGTATCTAAGCCAGTTCCAAGGCCGGACGAAGCGCTGGCGACCCCCAATTGAAATAAGGGTCGGTAAACTAGTTGTGATTTGTGACGATAACCTACCGCCAATGCGGTGGAAGCTAGGAAAAATTGAAGAGCTTCACCCCGGAATCGATGGCGTGGTACGCGTAGTAACACTGCGGACGGCATCTGGAAGCTTAAAACGGCCGGTAGAGAAAATCTGCCTCTTACCAGAGCCAGTCATTGAGCAGGAGTTTTACTCAAACATGAAAAATTAAAATGCTTCATATCCCTATCCTTGTCCAATTCCCGTCCCAGCAGAAGAGGAGTTTTGTTTATTTACTTTCAGAAATCACAGGATTTCAGGGTGGGTGAGAATGTCTGAGCGATTCACCCCTACCTACGCCAGTGGATATGTCTGCTGTTGCTCAACCAGACTGATAGCTCGAGACCAGACGATATTACGTAAGGCATTATACTCAACGGTGGATCTATCGGTGGACGAACAATAGATGCCTTTGCTGCCTCACTCACGTTGTCCACTGCCGCCGAGCCAACAAGCAGCGATGTAAACATCATCTACTGGGCAATGGTCAGCTCGAGAAGTGCGAGAGCACATATTCTCGTAGCTGATCGTTGTTTGGTATAAGCAATGACGTCACTGATATTGCTCCCAGAGAACGGAGGAAGGTTGGATTGAGCTGGTGAGCAATATCAGAGGCAGTCCGCAATATACATACAATCGGTACGGTTGACCGTTTTTTGAATTCCTCAATAGTTTTGTTAAGTTAGATTAAGTTTGATTCAATATAAGTGCAGTGAGATTTAGAAGTTTAGAGTGTTCTTTTTTAATCGGTCCGAAGTGCACAAGGGGCGGGAATTCGTCCTTATTGCATCCCTATTCGCGTGTGGCGCTATATTGTAGCTGTGAAGGTGCATATTCATTTACTCTGGGATATTTAGCTGGATTGTGGTGAGGAGTTTTCGTTCTGCCCGTGATAAATTACTTAGAGCTGTCGCTTTGGAACCTTGGCGAATCCGGGAGCGGTTTAGCCAATCGAAGGAGGGTTCTGGAGCCGACAACCGGAGATATGCGATTGCAGTGGACGGATGACGGGAATAACTTGGGGAATAAGTAGAAAGGAGCCGGACAAGAAAACTATGGATGTGGATGCGAAACAGAGGAATGTTGATTTACTACGTACTACGTTGGATCGGTAAAGGAGAGTTTGGTGTCGGAGAGGAACTAAAAATGTCAAGGATGGATCGGTACAGCAGAACTGTGTATGGATACGGATTTCATCGCGAATTGGACCGATTAAGTAGAAACAAAGGGAATCGACAAGGTGAACTCATCGGAAACGGAAACTTATCTGAGAAACGGATTGTAATTCATCAGATTATGTACAAGAATGGCGAATAACTCTACTAATTCAAGATATGAACGCAATTCGGCTACGAGAAACAACAAGGATATTTACAAGGATAAGGAAAAAAAACGAATATTTACAGCTTGACGATCAATTCAAATAAAAAGGACTAATCAACTACGAATTGAATCGTGAGTAATATGGTTTTATCTACTAATCTAGTTTAAGTACTAATTCTAGTGATTAAGGGATAGGGCATTAGGAAACTAACAACTAATATTTACAGGTATTTACAAGCTCAATGATGGAGCGTCTCGTTTGGTCGTATCTTTCTCGGTATTCGAGTCCTCCTCAATAAGTTTTTGCCCTTTTAGGGGTTTTTGCAATTGATTATTGATTTTAAAGTCACTTTACAAAGTTGTTCATAGCTTAAGGTGTTGGTTAGGTATTGTTTTGGCTCAGTTTCGGTATCCTCAGCGTAGATTCCATTTGTAGATTTTCGCTAGGCGAGTCCGTCGAAACTGATAATATACTTAATGACCATATAGATGTTTTTTGGTACTTATAGTTACTCATTTAAAATTGTATAGCTTGAAAAACTAGTATTTAACTATGTCCCAGACTGCGGAAGCATTCGCTTCCAAATCGCTTCCCCTTATCTGACTGGTTTAACGTCTGCTTTAGGACTTTTTCACCGACAATATAAGTAAGGCATTGAACATTAGAGCGAAGATTATAACTTTTAGCATGCTTTGCGTAGGCGGCTTTTAGGTTCATTTTAATTCCATCGAACAACTCTTTCCGCTTGTCTTTAATCCGCTGTGCGTCTTCTTCAGGTGGTACTTGACTGTCGCGGATCCTAGAATACTCTCTGCCGTCTGAGACCTTATGTCGATCAAAAACTACGAAGTAGTGTGTAAATTTGGTTGACTCGTGAACTGATGTTCTGTTCGATTACGCAACAATTCGCATACATTTACGTGATGCTGATGTAATTTCACACGATGTGGCATTCCCTATATGTGCATGATTTTACGCTGAAATTTGAAATGGTTGTATAACCGTCTCATAGACATCCCAAGTTTGTGTTTAAATTAGCGCCTGCGAGGTAGGCAACAAGATAAAAAGTGCTCGAATCAATAATGATGAAATGATGTACAGTAGAAGGGATGGGAGTGATATTATAATGGTAATAACGAGTCGTTGGTAATACTTACCCAGGAAACCCAGAAAGAAAAGTATACAAAGGAATATTTCATCAAGAAAGAAACCGGAAACTAAATCTGAGAATGCCAAAAGAATTAGGGGTCTTTGGTCGGGGAGAAACTGAAGTCGATCTTTCCCGTTCAGACCGCCGAACTAACAAGATCGAAAACCAGTGATTCTTAGTGAAGCCGATTAGAAGTGAATACCATTAAAGTAATTAGTAATTGCTGTTAATTAAATTAAATTTCATATTAAAATTTTTAAAGCTATTTTCAGAAAGTTTATATCAAGTAATCAAAGTTTTAAAATCGTGAGTGAGTGAATTAGAAAAAAATTGAAAAAAGTAAGAAAAAATATTTTACATGTGAATTACTAAGCTAATCAATATTAATGTATTAGGAAACCATTATCGTGAGTGAATATCCAGAAATTATAAGGAAAAAAAGTGAATTGATTGAAAGTGAGGTAATTGGAAATGTTGGTTTGGTTACAAATTGTGGTGCTAATTCGTTTTGGCTTTCGCAGTCACCAACCGTGACCACAACCCATTGGGTGGTGTGGAGAGTGGGGAGACACATCTGCGTGCGAGTACCATCGTCGCCAGCCCCCGAAAAAAAAAAAGCATCTGCCTGTTATCGAGTGCTTGCGATCAGACGGAGGTGAGTCCCCTGGATATACCCTTTGCCTCGTGGCTGTGGGCCACTAAGGGTACACCCAGAGAGCGTGGTCATCGGAATAGTGGTTCGGCCTCGCGAGCACCACCCGTTACCACGTGGTTGCCGAAATTCGCGAGAGATCTGAATGAGGGAAGTTTGCCATCGCCAGAGCGGCTCGCCTACACTCACGTCCCGGGAATAAAATCCATGGTAAACACCGTCTCGATCGAACCTCCTACCACCCCACGAACCGGCCCACGATCGGGTTGTTGTTGGGATCGACCAGAATCAACAAGTGGTCGGGATCTTACCCGACGGCCCAGCGACGCCACTTCGAAGCGACGCTAAGACGCCCCCCAGCCGAAGTCATCATTCGTCTGGCTGCGAGGAACGACGACCGGGCCACAGTCGAAGTCTACTACAACACGATGAGCATGGTGGGGGTATCTTTATGACGAGCTGTAAGTACCAAACCAATTTCCCCTACAGAACCGAAACACAAACCGAAAAGTAGTAGTAAGAGTAGTAGTAGTAGTAGTAGCAGGGAGAAACCAATAGAAGAGAGAGAGAGTACTAGTTGAACCGCTCACGATGGAGTTTTTATGAAACGTGACGTCACGAGTAGGTTTTTTTTGGAAAACGAATTACACAAAACCAAAATTACAAATGTTGCATGCAACTTCAGCCAATAAATCTAATGCGAAAGTAGCTTTGAAGATTAAAAACCCTTTCTTTTGAAAGTTGTAAAATTGTATGCATGGTTCTTCTCATCAGCTTCAATAAATATAATTTAACGTTGGGGACTTCGAATTTTGCGAATATATAATCAGTTTCGAATGAATTTTAAAACTAGAATTTTTCTAATTGGGAAGGAACACCAGTTTGGGAAAGAAGTCTTGGGATTATTGGGAGACGACACAAGGTGGATTCTGCATAGGTTTAGACACTGAGTTAGCTGGGCAAACAAAAGTGAATTCTAGCAGACGACTTGCGTCGTCTGGCGTTTAAGCTGGAATTTAGAGGACCTAGCAGGATCCTTCTTACAAATTTACATGGATTTTCTTTCTGTGCGGCTTGACAGAAACTCCTCTGCGATGCAGAAATGGAGCGATTTTGACGTTTTTTTCTGAGGAGTAAACATTTTCCAAAATTTCCCCAAACGATTCGAGTGAGAGTGCGAAAAATACGAGGGTTTATTCTGGTACTCATTCTTCATTGTTGCTTCTTCTTCTTCTTGGCATTAACGTCCCCACTGGGATGGAGCCGGCTACTCAGCGTAGTGTTCTAAGAGCACTTCCACAGTTATTAACTGAGAGCTTTCTTTGCTTGAATTGCCATTTTCGCTTTCGTATATCGTGTGGCAGGTACGATGATACTTTATGCCCAGGGAAGTCAAGGGAATTTCCATCACGAAAAGATCCTGGACCGACCGGGATTCGAACCAAAACACCTTCAGCATGGCTTTGCTTTGTAGCCGCGGACTCTAACCACTCGGTTAAGGAAGGCCCCATTCATTCATTGTTGCTCTGCTTTCCTTTAATCACACTTCAAAAGTACTCTTGAGTGTCCCGCCCGAACAAAACAGCCCTCGCGGAGTTGTGAGCACTCTTTTTTGATGGAATTTTGCTCTGTTGTATTTTGTGCTACATCTTCCTCGCTAATTTTTCGTTGCCTCTCTACTTGGTACTTTTTCGCACCTTCGCAAAGAGACAAAGGCAGCACGCCGCTCTAGAATATGTCATCGAACTTTGATGATGTTGAGAAGTATTATCAAGCCTGACCAAAACTAGGCATGCGACGGCTCAATCTCCATGATTTTCAATAACTGTGACTCTTCTAGTTCAATTATAGATAAATGATCACTTTGATTCTTCTTTTTCCACGGGATGTGCGCTGGTTATTAGTTCCGTATCACAGAGAAATTTTATGCCAAAATATCCATCAACCGAATAGTATTGATGTGAATTACATATACAAAACTGCGATGGATACTTACTTCTCGGATTTTCCGGGTTTACGGAACCGGGTTTGCGTAAGAAGATGATTTGATAATCTCTATTCACAGTCGACGTGAATACCTATTCAATATTGTTCAATATTGAGGATGGTTCAGATGACTTGTTTAGTTACAAAACTATCGGTTGTAGCAGATTCCCACAGTGACCAAATCCGGATCTCCCAAAGGTTTCTGAAACTTGATATGTGTGCCTTCCTTTTAAGTCCAACAAAACTAAATTCGGTCAACACACTGATTTCAGGTCGAAAATGACCCAAAGTCACAATTTGTAACTTTTTGTCAGGGACTTAGGAAAGTTGAAAAAAGCGCAAGTTTTGGTGGAATTGAAAAAAAATCCGTTGTCCGTCTTTTGAATAATATTTAAAGAAATTGATGGAGAGGAGATATCATTTGTAGTTTTCTTTGATTAAAACATCGATGAAACTTTGAAAACGTTGTGATGAATTCCTCGGAGTACATTATAATATCTCTGGAAGCTTTTTTTGGATATTGCATTCCTTGTACATGAAGCAAAATGTTTTAAATACATCAAGGAGATTTTGGATTAATTTCTTGAAGGAACTGAGAAGAAATTGCAGAATTGATAAAACAATATCTACTGTGGGATCAACAATGTTGTTGCAAGATATTTGCACAAACATTCGAGAGATGTGTCTCAAGAACTTTTTGGTGTTGTTTTTCTGGAAAGATCGTTAAGAAAAATCTGGAGAAATTCCTCGACCTTTCCTTTGAGAGATTCTGACATTTTTGTATATTGCAGCAATGGCATACCGTACCACGAATTAACTTCTTCTTTTATTTTATTATAGAGCACTGAGCTTATTCGTCTCTTATCATTAATTCAGTTCTTTCTTCATTGAAAAATTGTTCAATCCGTCAGCTAAACCATTAGCTTGCCATGAACTGTAGCCTTGTCGTAGTTTTCCGAAAGGTAAGGATGGATTCTATATATAATCAGGGTATTCCCTGAAGACTGCTCAGCCAACATTGGTTCAATAACATAACCTCAGTCGAAGCTCATCTAAAAAATAAAAAAATGAGAAAAATTCAGGGTCGCCTATTTTCTCGGAAAACTCAGTTGGATTTTTTTTGTTTTCCCATGACACTACTTGCTTTGAAAAATCATAACTCAAGAACGAAGCATCATAGAAACAAAGTTTTTTTGTGAAAATGAAAGCAAATTTTTTAAGGAATAGAAAAAAAAATTAACTGGAAAAGATCTCCACAAAATTTTCTATCGTTGAGAAAATTCGTAAAGAAAAGCCGGAAAAACTATGTTCCAATTAAACTTTCTAAAATATATTTTTGAAAAGGTAATTTCATAAGCTTTAATCGCTGAAATTTTTGAAATGGTATTTTTTTTTTTCGTTTTTGAGTTATGGCCAATTTTGTAAAAAATGTGCAAATGTGCCATTTTGAGCCTTTTCTTTGAAAAATCATAACTCAAGAAAGAAGCATCGTAGAAACAAAGTTTTTTATGAACATAAAAGCAAATTTTCTAAGGAATAGAAAAAAATGTTAACTGGAAAAAGATTTCCACAAAATTTTCCACCGTTGAGAAAATTCGTAGAGGAAAGCCGGGAAAACTATGTTCCAACTCGTGTAAGATTTTCAAAGAAATATTCTTTTGAACAGAATTTTATAAATTTCAATCACTGAAATTTTTAAGATATACTACTTTTTAATTCCTGCGTTTGGCCATAATTTGGTGAAAAATGCCTAGATTTCTCGTACAAGTCTTTTCGTTCGAAAATCATAACTGAAGATAAAAGCGTCACAGAAACATTTTTTTGTCAAATCGGGATCAAATTTACTCAAAACTTTGAGATTTTTTGAAATAGAATAAGTTTTCCAGGACTTTTTTCACCGTTAAGGAAAGTAAATAGTGATAACCCGATCAGCTATTCCAGCTTACAAACAAAGTATATTTGAAAAGAGCGATTAATAAGATTAAATTCTAAACATTTTTTAAATACGCTCATTTTTCGTTCCTAAAACATGATCAAATATTGCCAAGGTGAACTGTTTACAAATTTATACATTTATAAGTTTATGAAGGTTTTTTTCAAATTTATAAGTTTATAAACAAAACTACTTAAGAACGAAACAGCATAGAAACAAAGATTTCTTCAATCATAATGTAGGCATTTTCTCCAGCAGCTGTAAGGTAACTACAAAATTGACAGTGAAATCAATGGGTAGACAATATGGCAATTAGGTATTCACCAATTCTGGTATAAAGCGTTGAAATGGCTTGAGAAACATAGGTTTACCAAAAAACTACTTATACTTCAAAACTTATACCAAAAAACGACTTAAAACCAATCCCAAATCTTTTTTCCAGATGTTTTTGAAAATTTGCAATTGCTTTGATAAAAAATCTTTGTTTTTCCGGTGCTTCGATTGAAATATGGGTTTTCAAAGAAAAGCCCAGTAAACACACCATCGTATATGATGGTATATAAGAGTACAAAGGTGGAGGCGATATACGTACATCTTACATGTAGCCTTATGGCGCATGTACGTATATCGCCTCCACTTGTGTACTCTTATGCGCTATCGTATACGAGTTTGTGTTTACTGGGAGGCTTATATGGTCATTTTCCACAAAATTGGCCATAACTCAAAAACGAAAAAAAGTACATTTCAAAAATTTCAGTTATTAAAGCTTATGATATTACCTTCTCAAAAATATATTTTTGAAAGTTTTCCACTAATTGGAACATAGTTTTTTCGGCTTTTCTTTACGAATTTTCACAGCGGTGGAAAATTTTGTGGAAAACTGTTTCCAGTTATATTATTTTTATTCCTGAGAAAATTTGCTTTCATTTTCATAAAAAACTTTGTTTCTACGATGCTTCTTTCTTGAGTTATGATTTTTCAAAGAAAAGGCTCATAATGGCACATTTGCACATTTTTTACAAAATTGCCCATAACTCAAAAACGAAAAAAAAATACCATTTCAAAAATTTCAACGATTAAAGCTTTTAGAATTATCTTCTCAAAATATTTTTTGAAAATTTTCCACGAGTTGGAGCATAGTTTTTCCGGCTTTTCTTTACAAATTTTCTCAACGGTGGAAAATTTTATGAAAAACTTTTTTCAGTTATTTTTTTTTTATTTCTGAGAAAATTTGCTTTCATTTTCGTAAAAAAAAACTTTGTTTCTACGATTCTTCGTTCTTGAGTTATGATTTCTCAAAGTAAGTAGTGTCAGAGGAAAACAAAAAAAAAATCCAACTGAGTTTTCCGGGAAAATAAGCGACCCTGAGTTTTTCTCAACTTTTTTATTCATATATTGATGAGCCCTGCCTGTGGAAAAAGTTTCATGAAAATCTGAGACCCTTCGGCCCACTTTGTACGGAAATAAAAAAAAATCCCCCCTGTTAATAATTATTATAATGTAAAACTTTCTCCATTTAAACGCCTTCGCAATTTTGCACTGATTAGGAGATTATCAATGAAGGCTATTTAGCTACACGAATTGATGACTTTGAGATACCTGTAGATTGCTTCGACAATTAAAAATTTATGAGTTGTAGCGTCATCAACGGTTTTGACGAGTATAGTCGGCCAGTAATTAATAAATTGGTTTCTCATCGCCTCTCAAAATTTGAAGTTTGATGGGCAGTGATTGACATAATACTTTATACGCAGAAGAGAAAGAGAAGTTTTAGCTATCGTTTGTCAGTTTTGGAAGCTCTTTTCGTGCAGTTGATGTCAAACAAGCATTTATATCAATCACGATGGAAATTTCTTCAGTATAAACTCTAACAGAAAAGGAACGCAATATATGCGAAACATTTTGCGGAAAATATTAAACGTCCTCCATCCACGTGACCAAAATGAGATTGTCAGTTCACTATATATGTTTTCCACTGTCCTTAGTAGTGCAGTTTGACTAGTTCTTCATTTAAAAGATTGCAATCTTTCAGCTCAAGTTTTTAGTTTGCAGAACCCACAAATCTTAATTAATATCAAATGACGTTTTCTTATCAAATATATCGTGTCGCGCGCCATTATCGGCAATAAATTTTTCACAGGGTTAATTTGTTTGCCTCTCGAAACGTCACGATATAAATTACATTTAACAGAATTTAATTTGCCATCAATATTGTATAATTGCATTGACACAGCTTTCCCAGACTGGCTTCCCACCTCAGCGGGTTAATGAGATTTATTTGTTCAATGACTTTTATAATGAACTGCCATTTTTTATCACTCTCTCCCTCTTTCGCCACCGTTGATTTCTATGTTTCCACGTTTTTTTTTAATATGTTCAAATGTGGTTTTTCAACAAGCTGACGATTGAATAATTCATCAAACGCAACTTCGACAAAAGCGAGTTGCGAATGAATGGTTTTGTGATGCAACAAAAATTAATTAGCTTGCGCAGAACAGAAGGCAAAAAAAAAAAACTCAACCTGTGAACGGAAAATTTCAGATTACACAAAAGTTTCGAAATTGGTGCTTCATTGGGTAATAATAATACATGCCCAACAACGCGATGGAACGGGAGACAAATTGGTGTGGTTTATGTGAAGGTGTTACCGAACAAGGACAATTCAACTCCAGCTCATTGAAGGTCTCATTAAAATACCATAGGCGAGAAATTAATCCTCGTAGTAGTCCAGGTGTAACTTTTTTTTTAGCAAAGTAAGGAATGGTAAGTACATATGGCACAATTTTCTTCTTTCTGGTACTACATTAAACTAAATATGTGTCTGTATTTAGATATTTAGGGGTCGTGGGGGTTGGGAGGGTTCTGACCTCCCTAACCTCCCCTACGTTTCCTCGCCAATGACAATAATTGCAAATTTATAATGAGACCTTCGACTGTTCCACAAAAAACCTTCTCTTTCAAATGTTTGTACGACCTTTCATAACATCCGATTCAGCTAGAAGGTCAAACAAACACAAAACAATATCCGGGAAAAGTGGTCCCGCAGCGTGGTATGCAGCCATACCACCGGGAACGAGTGGCGGGGATTAATTATGGTTTTTAATAAACATTCGTTATCCTCTCACCGGGAGAGGTTTTCCTCAAATAAGTTGTTAATTATGGATAGAACGGTTCATTTGCCATTTGCTCAACCTAATTAGACCTCAATTATGATTGCACTCGCGTTTTGAGGTTTTGTTCCCGTGTAGTCAATAAGGTTCAATTAAAATGTGCGGTGTGAATTTGAACTCGGTGTGGGAATCGTTACGCAATGCTTTATTTGGTTAACGAATGTTATGTGTTATTTGAGATTTTATCGGAGAAACTCTGCAAAATTATTTCATCACCGAGGTGTCGTGAAATGATGTAGGAAGCAATCACAAATGACGATTGTTTAGGTTTTCATAATTAATTTTCAATGTGTCCAATACGCAATTAACGCTACATCGCTGTAAATCAAAACCGCATTGAGAACGATTGAATGAGTATACTGATTTTTGATTGGACATTATGCTACAGAGAACTACAATTTTTAAAATACAAACAATTTCGTTCAAAATTATCAATTATTCAGAAAAGTAATTGATCAAGTCATCGGATTTGAATATTTCCGATTGGAGAATGTCTACTGTATCTATGAAATGACCATCGAGAATTATTCGATAAATTATACAAAAAGAACTTTGGTGATTCATACAGATAACTTACCCAAAGTTATTCGTGTTATTTTTGAATAAAAATCTGCACAAAGTCTTGATAACATTCCTCCAAAAGTGTCTGGAAGAGTTCCCAGAAGAATTTCTGAAAGCATTACTGTGTTTCCAGCATTTTATCCAAGTTTAATTCATGAAGACTATTCAGGAAGGAGTCATGTTGAGTCAATTGTTGAAAGAGAAATGATTTTTATTTTTAAATATAAGACACGGACACTGCCTTCAGTCATTTAGCTGAACAGACACTAAACAAAGGACAAGCATTCTCCAGTGGCACAGCCGAGAAGCATTCCTGACAAAAAGGTTCAATGGCTGAAGTGACACTATGCGCTAATATAGCTCACGGCGTGTCTGGTGGAACAATATTATCACAAAAAAATAGGCATCGCTAAATCTTTCACCATTCGAAAATACAGGTTTTTAGCTTTCATTTGACATCTTAGTAAAAGTGACGTTTAGTAACGGCACCCAAAGGTGCTGTTTTAAGTAAACTTGATGTTAGGCTGACATATCAGTTAAAATTAATTTGCTTACCGCTCAGCTGTGCGCATCTTGGTAAAAGAATGAAAATTAGTTGAACTCAACTGAGTGTGTCCTCCACTGTACGAGTAAGTGTCGTATCCCCAAGATCACATAGGACAGTTATGTCTATTACAATATGTAATCTTATATATCTATGTAATATCAACTTTCATTTGAAATTTGGGCTACCATCGAGCTTGAGAGAAAAAAAAACTATCTTTTGCAATGATTACATTTAAAAATAATGTACTCTAAAGAACAAAACTTTTAAATAAAAAAAAATGTTCGGGAACCCTCGGTGGATTTTTTTGGGGAACACGTCAAATGAAAGCTTAAATCCTATATTTTCGAATGGTGAAAGATTTAGCGATGCCTATTTTTTGTGATAAACCTTTCCCATATACACGCCGTGAGCTTACAGCCACGAGGCCCACGATTGTTCTTTCAATGAATTCTGGAGAAAGTTCTAACAACATTTTGCAGATATTTATCGTGGAAGATATCTTGATTTTTTTCTAAAGATTTTCCTACCGATTTTTTTTTTTTTTCAAAAATTGTCTTTTAAATCATTTCACAAATCACAGTGTTCACGCTTTCAAAAATTATAGTAGAAATGTTTTACTCTTATTTTTTAATTATCTTTTTAGTTTTTTCTAACAGAATTTTACTGACAAATATTGAACGACCCCATACCGCATATTGAGGTGCATGATTCCATATATTCCTCAATCGATTCCTAACCGAATTTTTCACGATATCCCACAATTCGTTCTAAGATAACTATTCTGGATTGCACTGTTATATTTGAAGAAATTCCTTCATCAGTTCTTCAATTATTCTTACAGGGGTTTCTCTGGTAATTTCTATAGAAATGCCTCAATATATTCTCCACGTACTTCTCCGGAAAAAATCTCTGAAAGAATTTCAAAAAGAATCCCTGAAGGAACTTCTGCATTCGTCCCTAGAAGAATTCCTGGAAAAATCCCTAAAAAATACTTGGTGAATTGTTTGGTGAATTCTACATGGAATTTCTAGAGGAATTCCTAGAGGAATTTGCTGAAGGAATTCTTGGAGAAATTTGTAGAGGAATTCATGGATAAATTCCTTGAGGAATTCTTGAAGAGATTCTTGGAAGATTTCATGGAGCAATTTATGAAGCAATTCTCGAAGAAATTTCTGTAATAATTCTTACAGAGAATTACTGAGGGAATTCTTGAAGCAATTCCCGGAGGAATTATTGAAGGTATTTCTGGAGGATTTCTCGAAGCACTAAAAGGAAGAATTCCTTAAGGAATTCTTGTGGGTATTTATAAAGAAATTTGAGGAGGAATTCTTGGGGAAATTTTAAGAGGAACTCCTGTAGAATTTCATGGAGTTTTTTTTGTAGGAATTGCTGTTGAATTTCTTATACGAATTCCCTTAGAAATTTTTGAAAGAGTTCCATAAGGGATTCTCGGAGAAAATTATCAGAGAAATTTATGGAGAAATTCTCAGCGGAATTTCAGTAGTAATCTTGGGGATTTGATGAAGAATTCTTCCTGGAAGAATTCCTAAAGGTATTCCTGGAGGAATAATTGATGTAATTCCTTTCATAATTCTTAGAGGACTTGCTGGAGGAAGTCTCGGAGGATTTTTTAAGGAGAAATTTGAAGAACAATTCTTGGAAAAATTGATGGAGGAATTTCTGTAGTTATTCTTGAAAGAAGGTGTTTTTGGAGGAGTTCTTAGAGGAAGTCCTGGAAGAATTATTTGAGAAACTCCTGGGGAAATTCTTGAAAGAATTCATGGAGGAATTTTGGTAGTAATTCTTGAACTAATACCTGACGAAATTCTTCTAGAATTTTGTGGAGGATTTCTCAGAGGAACTTCAGGAGAAATTCATGGAGGAATGCTTGGAAGAAATTCCTGAAGGACTCATGTAGGTTTTAATGGATAAATTTCTGGAAGAATTCTTGAAGTAAGATGCATTGTGGAAGGAATTTATGAATGAATTGCTGGAGGAATTCCTGTAGGATTTTTTGTTGGAATTCCTTTTGAAATTTTTGAAGGACTTCCATAAGGAATTCTTGGAGAAATTTTCTAAGCAAATCCTGGAGGAATTCTTTGAGGATTTACTTGAGGAGTTCTTGAAAAAATTTCTAGAGCAATTCTTGGAGGAACTCTTTGGAGAAATTCCTGGGGGAATTCAAAGAAACATTTCTGATAGAATTCTTGGAGAAATTGTGGAGGAATTTCTGGAGGCATTCTTAGAGGAATTCGATAAGGAATACTTGAAAAAGTTTCTTGATGAATTCTTAAACAAGTTCCTGGAGGAATATTTGGAGTAATTCTTGTAAGAATTCTTACAGGAGGAAATACTAGAGAAATTTTTTGAGGATTTCCTGGAGCAATTCTTAGGGGAGCTTCTGGAATATTTCTTGTAGGAATTGCTTTAGGATTTATGAAGGAATCCCCGAAGATACTTTTGATGGAACTCCTTGAGGTATTTCTGGAGGAATTTTTGGAGAAATTCTTTGATTTGTTTCGGGAGGAATTCTCGGAAGAACTTCTGGAGGTAGTCTTAGAGAAATTGCTGTTAGAATTCTTTGAGGATTTCCTTGAGAAATTCTTGGAAGAATTTCTGGAGGAATTCACAGAGGAATTTCTGGTGGAATTCTTGGAAGAGTTCCACGAGACATTGTTGGAGGAATTCCTGGAGGATTTCTTGGAGAAATTCATAAAGAAATTTCTAGAGGAATTCTTGGAGTAATCCCTAGAGGAATTTGTGAAGAAATTCCTGGAGTAATTACTTGAGGATTTCCATGAGAAATACTCCAAAGGATTTCTGGAGCAACGCTTGGAGAAATTCCTTGGGAAAAAACCCGGAGGCATTCCTAGAGGAATTCTTGGAGAAATTCCAGCAGGAATGCATAGAGTAATTTATGGAGGAATTCTTGGATGAATTGTGAAGGAATTTCTGGAGGAATTTTGAGAGGAAGTGTGGAGGAATTTCTGGAGGAATTCGATGAGGAATTCCTGAAGCAATTCCTGGAGAAATTCTAAAAGGAATTCCTAGAAGAATTCTAGTAGTAATTCCTGGAAGAATTCTTGGAGGAATTTGATGAAGAATTCCTGGAGGAATTCTTGGAGCAATTACTGGAGAATTTCCTGGAGTAAATCTTGGGAGAATTCATGGTGGAATTACTTGAGGAATTTATGAAAAATTTTCTTGAGGAATTTCTGGAGTTATTTTCGGAGGAATTCTTGAGGGAATTTGATGAGAAATTCTTGGAAGAATTCCTGTAGTAATTTTGCAAGGAATTCCTGGACGAATTTCTGGAGGAATTCTTGGAGGAAGTCCTGGAAGAATTCCTTGCGAAATTCGTGGATAAATTATTGGTAAAATTCACGGAGGATTTTCTATAGAAACTTTCAATGGAATTCCCGGAGAAATTATTGGATAAATTCCTGGAGGATATTTCGGAGGAATATCAAGAGGAATTCTTAGAAGTATTCTTGGAGAAATTCCTGGAGGAATTCTTGAAGGAAGATGAATTTTGCTAGAAACTTCTGGATGAATTCTTTGAGAAATTTCTGGAACAATTACTAGGGAAGTTCCTGGAGAAAATCTCGTGGAAAATGCTATAGGATTTTTCTAAGAAATTGCTGTAAAAACTTTTGGTGAGGTTCCGTTAGGAATTCCAGGTGGAATTGTCGGAGGAAATCCTGGAGGAATTCTTGGAAAAACTCCAGGAGGAATTATTTGACTATTTCCCTGAGGATTTCTTGAAGGAATTCCTGGAGCAATTCTTGGAATTAATTCCATGAGATATTTTTTGAGGAATACTTGGAGGAATTCTTGGAGACATTTTTAAAATAATTTTTGGAGTATTTCCGGAATAACTCTTGAAGAAATTGCTGGTAAAATTCTTTTAAGATTTCCTGGAGGAATTCTTTGAGGAATTCTTTGAGAAACTCCTGGAGGAATTCTTGAAGGAATTTCTGGAGGAATTCTTGAAATAATCCTGGAGGAATTCTTCCAGAAATTCTAGGATGAAGTCTTTGAGGATTTCTTTGAGGAATTATTGTAGGAATTTCTAGAGCAATTTTTGGGGAAATTCCTTGAAAATTTTTGGAGGAATTCCTGGAAAAATTCTTGTTGAAATTCCAGGAGAAATAAATAAAAAAATTTCTGGAGGAATTCTAGGAGATTTTTTTGAAAGAATTTCTTTGGGAATTATTGGAGCAATTCCTGAAAGAATTCTTGGAAGAATTCCTGGGGGAATTATTGGAGGACTTCCTGAAGAAGTTCCTGGAGGAATTCTTGGAGGAATGGCTGGAGAATTTCTAGTAGGAATTTCTTTTGACATTCTGGGTGGAATTCCGGGAGAAATTTTTTCGGAGTAATTCTTCCAGAAATTCTCAGAATAATATCCCGGCAGAATTCTTGGAGAAATTGCTGATAGAATTCCTTGAGGAATTCTTGGAAGTATTTCTGGAAGTATTCTTGGAGGAATTCCTGGAGGATTTCTTGGAGAAATTCCTGGAAAAAATTCAAAGAGGAATTTTTGGAGGTATTCATATAGGAATTTCCGGGGACATTTTTGAAGGAATTCAATACGGATTATTTAATGAAATTTTTTAAGAAATTTTAGTAGGAGTTGGATAGAGAGTTCTGAAAAGAATTCCTGAAGGAATAAATTCTTGAAGGTATTCCTGTAGAAATTCTTGAAGGCATTTTTGAAGGAATTCTTGAAGAAATTCCTGGAGAAAATCTTGCCAGAATTCCTGGAGGAATGCATAGAAGAATTTCTAGAAGAATTTTTGGACGAATTGAGGAGGAATTTTTGGAGGCATTCTTGAAGGAGGAATTTGATAAGGAATTCTTGATGGAATTTCTGGAGAAATTTTTGGAGGAATTCGATGAGAAATTTCGGAAGGAGTTCAAGGAGGAGTTTATGAAGTTGTTTATGGAGAAATTCTTGAACAAACTCCTGGAATTCATTGAAGAATTTCTGAGGTTATTCTTGGAGGAATTCCTGGAGGAATTTTTGGATGAATACTTGAAGGAATACCAAGGAAAATACTCAAAAGAATCCATGGAGGAATTCTCGAAGGAAGGTCTGGAGGTACTATTGGATGAATTCCTGAAGGAATTTTTGAAGCGATCATTGGAGGAATACGTTTTTCGAATGAAAATATTTGAAAATTTTTGCTCAAAATAATCTTTTGTACCATTTTTAGAGAATTCCTTGACAAAATTTAGTAATCATGGATTAATAAATTGTTTAGTTAACAGTTTCTGAAAAGTTATTGTAAGAGCTTCTTGATATAAAATACAACAGCTATTTTTTTGTCACATATTTGGGCAATATTCCACGGAAAGAACCCAGAAAAATTTCAGGAAAGGTATTTAAATCGCATATTTACTGGATTTTGTTGGTAAATTTTGGGAGCTGCATTTTTAAAGCATCAATGCGATTTATACAAATAAACTATTGATTTAGAAAAAAAAGGAATCTTGGTTGGTCATTCCAAAAACGTGAATAAAGGAAGGCATTCATTGGAAAAATTCTGAATCAATTTTCTAGACGCGTCATTGCCAGAAAACTTTTAGAAATTCTAAAAAAATCGTTTTTAATTTTAGTTATATCAGCGTTATTAGTAGAAATATTTCATAAATCATATTTTTCCGTTTTGACCCAATTTCACCCACTAGACCCATTGTCACCTCTTCGACGGTACCTAAAACAAATAGAAAAGGTTAGAGATATAATTATTATTCACTAAATTTTCTACTAATCATCGAGATCATTCCAGATCACAACATTGAAAAGCATTGTTATTGTTTACCTTCGCATTGTATCATTCTCTGACAGTTCCAGAAGATTTTTTAGTAGCCTTTATTGTATAACAGTTAAGCCACAATACATTATTGTATGCAACAATAGGATACTAGAATGTTCCATACATGCTACATGGGAAGAGCGGAGTATAGATATGACACCATTACTTTGTACTAATCAGTTGGAAATAAATTGTGAACTCGAAAACATCTCTCATTATTCCCTACCGGATCGTATCCGCGGGAACAGCAGCATTTAGGCTCTCTGTGAGAGAGCGAAACAATACTAAGCAGAGTGGCAACAAAAAATGAGCGTGAAATATGCGATACAAAACACAACGGTGGGAAATTCCATCAAAACAGAGTGCCATCACAACTCCGCGAGGCCTGTTTTGTTCGGACGGGTCACTCAAGAGTTCTTTAGAAGTGTGAGTAAGTAGCAAGAGAGAAAAAGAGTACCAGAAAAAATTCTCGCGTTTCGATGCATTCTCACTTGAAACGTTTAAAAAATCGTGTTGTGAATTTTCAGTTCAATATTAACTCCTAAGAAAACCCTCTAAATCGTTTCATTTTTGCATCGCAGAGAAGTTTCTGGTAAAAATATGGAATTGTCCTTGACATCCCTGGGCATAGATTATCGTCGTACCTGCCAGACGATATACGAATGCGAAAATGGTAACTTTGGCAAAGAAAGCTCTCAGTTAATAACTTTGGAAGTGCTTATAAGAATAAAGCTGAGAAGCAGGCTTTGTCCCAGTGAGGACGTAAATGCCAAGAAGAAGAAGAAGAAGAAGAAAAAGAAAAAGTTTCCGTCTAACCTGGCCAAAACGTCATGCATGTAATGGATCATTCATTTGACTCTACTGGGAATATAGTTACATTGGGTTTTGACAGAATTCCGATGGGTTTTGTTATTGCATAATTTTTGGTAGCGTGGGCACGAAGCAATTGATTTTGCACCAAAATTTCATCAGTGAGTTCTTCGAAGCACATCTCAAATGAGTTTGCTCTCGCGCATGAAATCAATGATTGAGATTTGAATGTGAGTTCACCAACACTGGTTAAACATTCTAATACTCTTAAACCTTAATGATAGGTACTCTGATATGCCATGAGCGTTGTCCTCTCATGTGTCACTCGTATTCAATTCATGATTTCACGATAGTATTCTTGATAACGTTACCTCTAAGGTTTGGCTAGATAATGAACGTACAGGAAAAACTTTCAAAATTTACTTTCAATTTAATGATGATGGTTATATCAAGGTGATCAAAGTTTTCAGTGATTTTGCTATTTGAATTCGGAACATTTCTTGCTCTTATATCCACTACATTTTTTTATCCATCGCTGAAATACCGCCCTCTAAGATGGCTGTGTGTAATCCACCGCACATAAAAAAGCATCGAAGACCATCGGAAGCCCCGCACTGATAACGACAGTGGCGAACACCCCAGCAGAAATTGATATCAAAATGATAAGAAATCTTGTTATTTGATTATCATCATGAAATAACTGAGATTTTTTATCATCCTGGCTGAATTAACAGCCAACATGACAAAACTGGGATCACAAATTGTCGAATGTCAAAATAATTTGAAACAATGTTATATTTAAGTTGATCAGTTGATGAAAAGCGTTTTTTTAGTTTCTAGTCACGTTTCGTTACAATTTTTTGAGATATGAGAGGATTGATTTTAACTTAAGCTTTTTAAATAATTATGAAATTCAATAGAGAGAAAATTGTACTGAATTTAAAACCAAAAATTTATAATTAATTTATACAAAAAATGAAGGAAAGCTTTGTTATTACATATTTTGTTTTCAATCTGTTATCACAAATATCTGTTGTATACAATAACTACAGATACTGAAAATATATTTTGTTATCATTCGGTTATCGTCAATAATAATGATTTTCATCAGTTTGATATCATCCTGTTATCCACGTTTGCTCAGGAAACTCTTCCTCTATGAGTACCCCAGCAGGAATGAATCACTCGCACCTATTTGTACATACCATACTTTGGTGTCATACCATAATTAGGTATTATTTAGTAGTTCAGGTATAACTATGGTATTGATGATATTATTGAAAAATATTAAAATAACTCATTGTGGTATATGAAAGATAACGACGTCTGCTCAAGGTATTGAGCTACTATTGAAAAAATAAATTCTATATGAAAATTCATCATGTATTTTTAAGGTATTGCAATACTTGACCCTATTATTAGTTTGGTGTTTCTACAATTTGCATGCGATATTATTTGAGGTTTTCCACTTATGCAGGACTTTTTGTACCTCATTCAGGTAATGAGTATTGAAAAAATATGAACCTGGTGGAAAGCCTTAGTTTTGTATTCAGAAGCAATTTTCTTCTCCTCGGGTATCCGTCGTGGGAAACTAGCTTCTTCTGCTAACCGTCGCCACGTACCATCTCAAGAAAAGAGGTGCCAGCAAAGCGGAAATATCATTTCCTTCCTCATCCGGTAGGTAAGCCATCACCGCAAGAAGCACAAGAAGTGGAGGTGCAGCTAAGGACGACTTGATGTTAGGTACGCTTCGTGAAAGGAAATTGGATCTAATTGATACGAGAGAAATGATCAAAGCTCTCCGATTCTAGCACGGTGGCGGAAGCCAATCGGGATTTCTGGCACAGACCCGGTGGCCATAAGGGAGAAATGTTATCGTGCCCTTGAAAGTGGATAGCCTTTACTATTTTGTCCAAAAACTGCCAATAAAATAATGATGTTTGAAATTATACGAAGCAAAATCAAAATAAGCATTTAGATTTCATTGGGAATTTTTGATATTCATGTTCCTTGTTTTATTTTTCCATTGGTGTTTTTTGAATTTTATGTGCTTAGTTTCGATTCATAATTTGTTTTTATTTTTTTTATTTAGCCCTTATTATTTTGTTTTTCAGGGTTAATTTTCAACTTTTTTTGCTTATTTACAATTTGCTGTACGAATTGGTTTTTACAACTGGTTTCTATTTTATAGTTGCTTACTTTTATTGATTTAACGATAAACAAATATGTGTTATAGTCCTTTTTTCTGTTCTTTTTGTTTGCTAAATATGTTCGAACTATTGCTAATGTTCAATTATTTTATTTGCTACTTCATGATAAAACACAAAATTTGAACATTCTTTAAATACTTGTTAATTTTACTCCTTTTGCCATAATATTCGTCATTGTCGTCGGGCAAAGACGTTGACGATGAAGACCCGGCACCAAGGACGGAGACGATGGTAAATCCCGTCGAAACATCTTGCACATTGATCGAATATATGCTCTTTGTGGGTCCGCTTTATGATCAGAGAAAAATGTATAGAAGAAAAGAGGGAACGATGGCTTTCTGAAGAACGTTGTTTGTAATGTTGGGGTTGCAGACGATGGCGGGTGAAAATCCATCAGAGTCTCTTCGAGTTGATGAATTGAACTTCCAGTGCGGTGGACGAAATTGGGACAGAACGGGGCATAAATAAGCAATGTTTAACAAAAAAAAAATACTTCTGGTTTATGAATAAGTGTAAGCAGACACTATTTCAAGCGGAAAACACAATGGGTTAGTGAACGGAACGATGACGAAATACGACGATAACTATTTTGAATTGACTCGATTGGAAAGACATAGGTTTAGTCGCCAAATATTAAACATCTCGTGCTTTTCATATTAGGTGTTGAACAATTCTTCCACGATTGATTTCAGGAATTCCTGAATGCATGTTGTATTCAAATGAAAATCTCCAGGAATTCTCCTTAATTTTACCAACGATTCTTTCAATAAATCTCCTTGTAAATACTCTATTTACTATTACAGTTTCCAATATAAGTCAAACGAATCCTTAACAATTTACGAGAATTCTACTTGGGAATAATTAAACAATTCCTCTCTTAATTTTTCGATCTTCGTATTCATTCAAAGTAGTTATTTCAAAACTCCACAACGATCGTCGATAAGTATTCAATAATCCATAAAATGGGACCTGTCAAAATCCTGCTTCTGTAACCTAAAAAAAAAAAATAAAACATTTTTTTTTTCAATTCTTCTAGGACTCTAGGATTTGAAAAGAGTTATTACTTAGCAGAGTGTAAAGCAATAGCCACATGTTGAAGGTCACATTACAACAACTAAGGGTAGCTACGGGCCTACGGGACTAGGTTTGCCGCAAATATTTGATCAAGCCGTCAAAGAAATCTTAATTTTGAAACAGACTCCAGCATCTTTGACGAAATATGTTAACGACGCGGTCTACGTTGGGTCGTCTCGAAAAACGTTTCGGATGCTACCTGAAGTCCCGTACATCTGCCTGGAATTTTCGTAAAGCGGGCATATTCATATTACGTGTTCAACTGTGTTGTTTGTATCGCAGACCTCACTGATTCAATGAAAAGGTGTCCCTCCAAGATCGTCGTGTGGCCCGCTCTCAACCGAGAGCTGGCTTTCTGGTCCTATATTGACTTTGTATCCGTCCAAGCATCAACAGTAACAGAAAGTTAAAAGGCCAACCTCGGAACAGGCTGCGTCGGCCGAAGTGGACGGGAGGAGACCCGAAACTATTCGTACATAGCGGTTATAAATGGGAGAGAGTGTCTCAAATTGTCTGTTCATTGCTAGGACAGTGGTTTCTAGACCGTTAAAACGTCGATTGTCAATGAGAGCGGCGGTGACACGGAACAGGATACCTCGGTTGTTCCTGCGTTGCGGTCAGATTTCAGTAAGTTCAGGCGACTACGACAGTTGACTGTGACTGCTTCATAGTGGGGCTTGAAGGTCAGACCGCTGTCGAAGATGACTCCAAGAACTTTTGTTGTCCTACGAAAAGGATTAGCTTGGTTGTTGATGATGATCATTGGCCCAACAAGTATCTTCAAGACGTCAGAATTCCACAGCCTACTGCATTGGAGTAGAGCCCGTGACGTTCCTAGTGTTCCCAAGTCTTGACTTCTCAGGGTTGCAGGCGTAGGTGCCAGACATCCCTTTTCCAGGTCTCCCCCCAGCGCCAAGGGTTGTTCGCCAGATCCAGTGTGGCAGAAATCCGCACGAACGGGGCCTCGGCCGGCATCCAGGGCATATAGCTGGGCAGCGGTGATAGTTTTGCAGGAGCCCCTAATTTGAGTCTATTGCGGTCGGCCAGATCAGGGCCTACACGGCGATTCCGATTGGGACAATACTTCCCGACAAGCTGAGACCATTTGTTCTGCGCTGCGTTGTTGGCTGGATGACTTGTAACGGGACGATGAGGTATGGTTGGTTATCTTGTGTATTTAGGGTTGCGGTGGGAAAAATAAGTTGGGTTGATGGTATTACCGTGTCTGAGTACTGGGCCCAAGCTATCCGAGCTTAAGAAATTATTCCAGAAATAACTTGAGGATCTTACACTTAATTTATATTTTTTTAATCTTCTATATAAATAAAAATGGAATGGTGTTTGTATGTCACGAAATGGCTTTAGAACGGGCCATCAGATTTTGAACTTTTTCATTTAGATATGATCCTGAAGTGTTCCGACGTGTTTGTGTGTATAAAAAGCTCAGGATGTTCACCGGGAAAGTTAGAAAAACCAGGAGTGAACGGAACTGCCAGTTTTGTATGGGGCGTTCTATGACGTTTCTCAGCAGCCTACTTGATGGCAAGACGAAGTTTGCCGGGTCCACTAGTTTTAAATAATTTTTCAGCATATTCTACAGGAGTTTGTGTTAAGATTTTGCCAGAAGTTTTTCAATGATTTTTCAAACGATTTCAACGAATTATGTCTCGATATTAAAATTCAAATACAGTAAATGGATTTTTTTATCTATATTATCGAGATTTTAAGCCTTGGGCCAAGTAGAAATAACTCTTAAATATAATCCCAGTCGTTACTTCAGACGTACCCCTATTCTATTATCTAAGTCATCCATCTCAACATGCTATAAATCAGCATGTTATTGCTTACTTCATCCCAAATTGGAATGTAAAAACAGTTGTGATTTGACGCATCAGATCATCTGGAAGTATTTGGTGCACTTATTCCTTGAACTACAAGAAATAAGTGCATCGAAGACACTAAAAGGATTCGACGTAACACTAAGCTGCTATCACACTTTGAAGCAGCATGCACACCTTAGTGGTGGTTCCGGGTCATTTGGCCGAACGCCGTTTGGCCGAAATTGGAAACAATAGTAAACTTCATTCAGTATGTATTTCCAATGAATTTAAAAGAACTGGTTCATCGTTGATATTCAAATAACTAGCTCTTTAGTAACGGTTACTACTGAAAGAAACACATTCTAAATGTAAGCAATTATTCACTTCTCTGCTAGCAGTAAGACGCTTTCGACTATAACTAAAATGGTTTATGACTTATTCGTACTTCTGCTGGATCGGGTTGCCTTGTCCCTTCAAATCAAACTAAATAAAAATCTTCATAGTTCTAGAAATCACAAGTTTTGGCTTCTTCTTTTTACAACGAAGAAAAAGTGAGCTTCTTTTACGTATGTGTTAATCGAGTCGCCATATGCATGCAATGAGTTCAGTTCACACGTTGCTATCTGAATCTTGGAGGAGAATGACATCTCACCCAATTTAACCCCAATGGACAAAACAAGGAAACATATCTAATGGAAATTTAAGTAAGTGTAATGAAAATCATCGTTTTATCAGTATAACTACAATAAAGTGATCAGACGTCCAAGATTATCCTAGACAGAACAATTTTCAACTTGGCAGTACAGTGTCAATACATTTTATTTCAATTAACTTACATATATAGAACAGGACTTAGATTGAATATGAATTTAAATTGCACATCGAATATAGGCTTCATTTGGGATGAGATCTGACAAGCGTCACGGATTTTTTCCGGGACACATCTGCTCACATTAAACTACAAAGAACTGTCAATGTTTTAAAGAAAGCATATTTTCCAACAGAAATATAAACTACATTTTTACCGATAGAGATAAAACCGGTATAACTCGAAAGAATAGCCTATATTCAGAAGAAAGAAAAAAATCTGATGAAATCATTAAAGACACTTGAAACCCTAGCACACCGTTGTTAACCCAGATGCGAATGAACCATCGGCTTAGAGTCTTGTCCTGAATTAATGGGTCATTTTTTTCGTTCTATCAAAGCACTTACATAGTGACAAACATGAGGTCCAGTCACATCAAACAAATCAACAAATTAATTAGTTACTGGGCCACATTCAACGTTGAGGCAATTTTTTTTGTTCGTAATTCGACCAAACGGCATTCGGTCTAACGGTTTTCGGCCAAATGGCCGGACATTGTTTCTATCTTATTTAGAGTTCAGAAGACCGATCCATTAAGGGGGCAGGATCCGTCATTGATTTCGGAATTTTCAAAAGCAGTTTTTTCGTTCAAAATCAAGAAAATTTACACGAAAATGTGTTCACTGTATTCTGTTCCCCTCCCGAAACACTGTGAACACATTTTCATCGAATAATTTTTAGTTTTGAACAGGAAAACTGTTTTTCAAGTTTCGATGATGACGATGATTACGATGACGGAGCGTTGATCGTTAAATAGTAAGAATATGGTTTATATAGTACAGAGTTAGGAAATTAAGCGGGAGAAACGATCTGAACCGAAGTTGTGAATAATGGCTATCAGCATGATTCATAGAATTTGCATTATAATTTAATTTCAATATTAATGGCTTTACAGTGGATTTTTTTTAAATTGGTCAATATTCGGTCAAAAGTGGTAAGAATACTCAAATTTTCAAGAGCACAAATCTAGAAATCCAGACAACCTTTTGTCTTGAAAATTTAACTAACCGATCACTCGCTGGTGGTGACCAATAATATTTTCAGCGCGAACGGTTATCAGATTCTCCAGATTTGTGCTCTTGAAAATTCGAAGTTTGGCCAAAGTTCAAATTTTCAAGAGTAGTAGTAACATTTATCAGGGGGTTGGGACATTTCGCATATAGACGTTTCGCATAAGGACATTTTTCATACGGACGTTTTGCATAATCAAAAATATATGCCTTCTTTAAAATGCTACATGACGGATTTCACGCCAACTCGACACGCGATTGGCAGCACCCCTTCAGAATTCAATGAAACTTTCTGGATGTCAAAAGTTTGTGAAACTAAGATACTTTGCATATTTTGTTTTTTCAAAATCGATCTAGACTAGCATTTGGAAAGGGTCAAAGTTTTTTTTTTACTTTTTTTTATAAACCCGTACAACTCAAAAACGGTAAGACCTACAAAAAAGTGTTGTATGGGGGATTGTCGTGATATTTCCTGACGTTTTAGAAAAAAAAATTGAAAAAATAAAAAAACATTTTCTACACTGAAAAAAAAAATGATTCAAAACTTTAAAGTCGATTTCAGATTTTGATCATCCTTCAGCAAAACTTTTCGTAATTAAATTTACTAAAAGTCATCCATACATTGCAAATTGGGCATATTTTAGAGAAAAAAGTTTTTCTTACATCGATTTTTTTAAGTCCAAAATGAATTTTTTATTTTATTTTTATTTCGCTTTAAATAGTCTAGTAGGATCACATTTTCAAGTGATAAATGAGTTTTATTCACACAATAGATCATATTTGTTTTATTGGGAGTAGTTAAAAGAAATAAAACGGAATTATACAGAGTTTTTTTTAATTAAATTCTATTGATCTCGCACCAAACCGCTAATGAGAAAATCAACTCGGTCTAACAATCCGATGGGTTTTTTTATGGTTGGAAAGATATCACAATAATATTTAATTTATTATTTGGTCAAAGCCAATCTTAACAGGTGTCTGGAAAGGGTCAATATTATGCTTATGAAAAAAGTCCTGGTTTGTTTTTATTTTTATTATTGCTATATATCCTTAAACGTAGTATCTGCACATTATTTTTGGGCTTTACTGAATAATATTTTTGGTTCATCCTCTGAATTGGTATACCGTTTGGCTGCAATTTGTGTATCACTAATAGGCATAAAACAATGATATTTTTGGGTACCAGGGACAGTTTGAACCTTATCAAAAAATTCCACCAATTCCTCTAGGATTTTAGCATATTGTTCATTAGATATATAATAGAAATTTATTTTGGTGATACATGTATCACTTTGTTTCACTGCCCAGTCGAATAGTTCTCGCGGAGTTGCGATTGTGTTTCCATAGTATTTTGCAAGACTTGCTCTTTTTGCCATTCGCTTGAGAGTGCCACCTATAGCGTCACAGGGGCCTTTGCCGTGAGATGTGGCAAAAAATGCCACTCTGCTTCCAATCCATGTATTTTCTTGAAATTACACAAGCTGACATTTTTTTTTTATTTTTATAATGAGCTGCAGTTCCATCTGACTTAAAAATTACTTTTTATTTTTTTTTTAACAAAATTTATCAATTTTGAAATAAATAGCTGAACTTCTACTGTGTCATGGGTCTGATGTTATAATAAAACTAACATTTTCCAATTTATTATCTTTTTTATGGTAAATCTCGAATTGGTGTATCGTTGCTTGAGAATTATTCCAGTGATATCCTTGAGCAGCGTTATAATTTTCAGAAAAGTCGCTAATTACCAGTATTTAACCTTGTTTTAAGGAGTCTTTTTTGTTTCGTAGAAAAGAAGACTGTTATTTGCAAATAACAGCATGAGTTTTGAGCTTATCAGCTTTTTAGGTAGATAACAATACAAACATATTCATTATTTCTTATTTATTTGGCGTTTAACGCAAGTACGTTTAGTAAGTTTTTTTTCACAAAACTTTTTCTAGAAGAGAATTTAATGGGGTATGGATAAGGTTGTTACTTTTCAATGTTTGCAATACTGTTGTGATACCTATCAAACCATAAAAATCCGTTGGATTGTTAGACGGAGTTGATTTTCTCATAGGCAGGGGCGAAGTTCATTGATTGCCTGCATTTAAAAAACATAATCATTGTATAATTCCGTTTTTAAACTATTCTCAATAAAAAATACAATCTATTTTCTGATTCAAACTCATTTATCACTTGAAAACACAATCATATTTGACGGTTTAAAACAAAACCTTTGAAAAAATAAATTTCAAATTTTTTTTTGGGACTTAAAAAATTTGAAGTTAGAAAAACTTTTTTCCCTTAAATATGCCCAATTTGCATTGTATGGACGACTTTTAGTAAATTTAATTACGAAACTTTTTGCGTAAGGATGATCAAAATTTGAAATGGCCGTTTTTTTAAATCGACTTTAAAGTTTTGAATATTTTTTTTTTCAGTGTAGAAAATGTGTTTTTATTTTTTCAATATTTTTCTCTAAACCTTCAGGAAATTTCACGACAGTCCCCCATACAACACTTTTTTGTAGGTCTTACCGTTTTTGAGTTAAACGGGTTTATAAAAAAAGTAAAAAAAAAAACTTTGGGACTTAAAAAATTCGATGTTAGGAAAACTTTTTTCCCTAAAATTTGCCCAATTTGCAATGTATGGACGATTTGTAGTAAATTTAATTACGAAACTTTTTGCCTAAGGATGATCAAAATCTGAAATGGCCGTTTTTTTAAATCGACTTTTAAGTTTTGAATTTTTTTTTTCAGTGTAGAAAATGTGTTTTTACTTTTTCAATATTTTTCTCTAAAACGTCAGGAAATTTTACGACAGTCCCTCAATTAGCTTTTCACCAATTCTGGTTTAAAGCGTTGAAATGGCTTGAGAATAATAAGTTTACCAAAAAAAAAACAAACAAAGAGCAGTGAGAAAGTGCAAGTGTTGTCAGCTGTATATTACTCGTTATTACCGAAGCTGTTGAAATGGACAAAGTTCAATACTACGAATACTATTCGCTATGCTGTAACCCCTTCGGACTGGACGGCCACAAATCAGTAAGGACAAATTTACGCTCGATTAGCCATGGTCTCATGACCAAGTATCATTCGAATAGAGTTCGGTGGATTACGGAGAAGATGAAAATCTGCATGAAGTGCATGATTATGATTAACCAGAAACGAAAATCTTCTGGTGTTAGCAACCAACGACAATCTTCCCGGTTGAAAAAATCGATAGTATTAAGATGAATATGTAAGTTATATACTGAATAATTGAATAAAAAAAATAAAAAAAAAAATAATAATAATCTTATTTGTTCCATAGAAAAGAAAGAATCCCTTTTCAGTGTAATGAAAAATTGAGGCAGAAACAGTTTTTTTTTTCAGTTTTTCTTAGCGGTGTAATTTTTCATGAAAAATATCATCCATTCCGACTTATACTTCATTAAAACCAATCCCATATCTTTTTTTCAGATGTTTTAGAAAATTTGCCATTGCTTTGATAAAAAATCTTTGTTTTTCCGATGCTTCGATTGAAATATGGGTTTTCAAAGGAAAGGCTTGTATGGTCATTTTCCACAAAATTGGACATAACTCCAAAACGGAAAAAAAGTACATTTCAAAAATTTCAACGATTAAAGCTAAAATATTTTTCTGAACATTTTCCACAAGTTGGAGCATAGTTTTTCCGGCTTTTCTTTACGAATTTTCTCAACGGTGGAAAATTTTGTGGAAACCTTTTTTCAGTTAATATTTTTTTTTATTCCTAAGAAAATTTGCTTTCATTTTCAAAAAAAACTTTGTTTCTACGATGCTTCGTTCTTGAATTATGATTTTTCAAAGTAAGTTGTGTCAGGGAAAACAAAAAAGTTCCAACTGAGTTTTCCGGTAAAATAAGCGACCCTGAATTTTTATCATTTTTTTTATTCATATATTGATGAGCCTTGCCTGTCGAAAAAGTTTCATGAAAATCTGAGACCCTTCGGCCCACTTTGTACGGAAATAAAAAAAAATCTCCTTATCTAACGAAGATTTTTTTTCTGGAATCTGCATTAAACCCTAACAATGCTTTCTCAATTAATTGAATACCGATTAGGGTCAACTTTACTGCAAAAGTTCCCATATTCCCACACCGCTTTATCAGAGAAAGTTTTCTCCCAATGCTCAATCATAGAAAACTCAACGATGAGATGCTATCGGTAGTGAAGAAAAGAAGATTTCCCATCGCCTTGGATACCGCAACAACAACACCAACCTTCCGTACTATGTAAGCTATGTGCTGTCAAGATTGGAATAACATCAACCGATCGCCACTCTACTGACTGGTCGGTCCATCTTTTTCATCACATCCACCTCCTCTACGGTCTGTGGCTTCCGTCCAAATTCGTCTACAAGCTGTGCCAGTCCATCATCATCGTCGTCGTCGTCGTCGTCCTCAAAGTCCGTTGAAAGGAGCTTGTTTATCTCAAAGGCGTGCCGAGAAAAGTGATTGGAGCTATTCCACAACTGTTCCGGACTGTTCCCTGGCTCTCCGTTGCCAGATGATACATGTACACTGTGAATCTGGATTCTTAGTCATATTTGCACATGGACGTTGAAATATAACACTGCGAAACATTGTTTGTCTCAAGCACCAGAATACCGCTTTTACTTAATTTAGGTTTGCAGAATCCATTCCCATTTTTCCAATAACCATAATTTTTGAGATTTCGCCTGTTGAAAATACAAAATTTGACAAGTTCAGCAAAATTGCATCCAAGTTTACCAGCTTGTATGCTGATTTATTTGCCTAACTTAACAGACAACAAACTTCATGGGATGAACAATATTTACAAAATATGGTCTGCTCCAAAATATTTCTAGAAAATTTAGAAACATTTAGATAGAAAATGTCATATTGAAAATGTCTACATGTCTAAAATTTTATTCAACTCGGAATGTAAATGTAAATGTAAATGTCTGCTGTAAATGCCAATTCTGGGTTAAAATCTGAGAAAGTGGTTTTTTCTATTAAATGTCCATGAGAAACCGAGCGTTGAGTAAATTCCTTTTAGCGTGCACGACCGTTCATTCGATTCGTGGAAAGAAAAGTCGTTTATCTGCCATTGATGGATCTCGTTTCGGGGGGAGATCTCCATTCGACCGACGACGATGTGATGAATAGCAGATGAGGGGTGAATGCCCCTTTTTTTCCTGGCCTTTGCCCTACCGACCCCTTAACCCTCATCATCATGGGAAAATAATAGCCGAGTGGGACGAGCCGAAGCGTTAAGCTAATTATCGTCGGCGTAACGAAATTTGGCTACAGCAAAAGCCGACTCGGAATAAGAATATAAGCAATTCAGAATTGTATGTGTTAGATTAGGCTTCTTTCGTTCGGTTTCCGAAAGATTCCGATGAATTGAAACATGTTTTGCGTAAAAGCTTTTTCATAGCCATTTGGTTTGGCTTTGGATGGGAAAGTTGTTTGGCTTGTAGGGAATGAGTAAGTGCAGATGAGTTTTTGTGGCTTGATGGTTCTTTTTCGATAAACCCGATTGGTTGATCCTTCTTGAATTTAGGATTTACTCTAAAACATATACTGAAAGAGAGTAGTTTTAAATATGCAAATGAAGTTTGAGAAACAGTTACAAAGCAAATGTTACATAGTATAAATAACTCATTTATAGTTTTTAAAGTGCCACGGAGTTTTCTACCGACAACCATAGATGTTGCATTGAATTGTCCCGACTAACAATAGTTTTTTCCTCTGAACACCTTGAAACAATATGTTTCACATTCCATCTGTCATACATTCCATCCCGTGTTTCCCTTCACTAGAAGCAAGTGGACTTTCACCGCTCAGAAACTGTGGCAACTTGTTTTATTCCAGTTTGAGAACTGAAACTCAGTGTGGGGGAGCAGAGGGGTAAAAATCCAGCTTAGGGACAGCCCCGAAGGAAAGTTGGTCGTAATAAAGTGACTGCTCTAGCTAGAGTTTACAGCGCAGTCGTGCAATAAAATGTGAAAAGCTTTCGACAAGCTCAATCGAAAGTTTTATTGCAAAGAGACGAATGTTATGAATCAATTTAGTAAAAACTTGTTGACCTTTTGCTCCGGGTGGAATCATATGGAAGAGAAATAAAAACATATGGACTTATGATGAAACATCTCGGCATTACAATGGCCGACTTGTGTCCCTATTCGCGTTTTCAAAGGCAATACACTGGTGAAATAGTAGGCCGACATTTCGGATCTTCTTATTTTAGGAGGACAATAACCATCATGGTTTTACATTTCTTCAAAACCAGTTTTTCTGCTCAATATTCAAGAAATGTTCAGGAAAATCTATCATTGCATTGCACTTGCTATCCCTAATGCAATGATAGATTTCCATGCAGATTCGTGGTAATTTGAACGAAAAAACTTATTTTAAAATGTTGATGATTGCCGATGATTGAATGATGGATTCTTTTGCCTTCAGCTTTCTTGTAGTGCACAAAGCCGAAATAAAAAGTGCACTTTTATTCTTGGTAGATATATCCTCCGTGATGTCTTCTAGAACTCACGAACTCCTTGGAATTTATAGGTATATAGATATATTAAGGTAACCAGTGTTTATCGGGAGCTTTTCCATTACAATTCTTGCAAAGGATTTCATAAAGTTCATCTGAGAATTTCCAAAAATAGATTTCTTACGCATTCCTTATAGGAATGACTGCCAGATTTCTCCAGGCATCTCGCAATTAGTTCTTTCTTCCGACATTCGCACTAAGTGACCAGCCCACTGTAGTCTGCCGTATTTTACACGCTTGATAATATTCGTATCTTTGTACACTTGATACAACTCGTGATTCATGCGTCTCGCCACACACCATTTTCGAGTTTCCCACCGAGTATTGTCCGCAGCACTTTACGCTCGAAAACACAGAGAGCTTTCCGGTCTGACTCTTTCAACGTCCACGCTTCGTGCCCGTAGAGAGCCACCGGAAGAATCAGTGTTTTATACAGGGCGAATTTTGTTTCCGTTTGCAAGATGCGGGACCTAAGCTGGTTACGTAGTCCGTAAAAGGCTTTATTCGCAGCCGCAACACGTCTTTTCACTTCGCGGGAAACGTCGTTGTCACATGTCACAAGTGTTCCAAGGTAAACAAATTATTCAACAACTTCAAACACATCCCCATCAAACACTATCTCAGCACCTACACACAAGCCTAACTCTATCTCTACCTGCAACCATGTACTTCGTTTTGGTAGAATTAATGGTCAGGCCTATCCTCGCTGTCTCCCTCTTCAGAGGCACGAAGGCCTCTTCCACTGACCTGCGATCGATTCCAATTAGGTCTATATCGTCCGCAAAGCCAAGGAGCATGTGCGACCTTTTATCACAAGTGCCATTTCTCTGCAAGCCAGATCTCCTAATAGCACCCTCGAGTGCAATGTTGATCAGATTCGAAAGTGCGTCTCCCTGCTTCAATCCGTCTAACGTCACGAAAGAGCGGCCCTCACGAAAACCAGCTCGGTATTCGCCGACGAAGGACTTCTCGAGCGGTCTCAGTCTTTTAAACAGGATGCGCGACAGAATTTTGTACGCCGAATTCAGCAGGGTAATTCCTCTGTTATTGGCACACTCCAGTCTGTGCCCTTTCTTGTAGACAGGGCGGGTGAGGCTATCCAACCAGCCGGTGGGCAATTCTTCGTCCTCCCGTACCTTCAGAAGTTCTCGGTGGATCGACTGGTAAACCTTCACTCATTCGTGCTTGAGAAGCTCGACCGGGATCTCGTCCTTCCCAGCAGCCTTACAGTTCTTCAGCTCGATGATAGCCTTTTAAACCTCTCCTATGGTCGGTGGGTCCACAGCTTGATTGTCATCATCCTATGTTCATCCTGTTCCTCGCTACATTTCCATTTTCACCGTTCAACAATTGCTGAAAGTACTCCTTCCACCTGGCAGCCACCGCCGTTTCATCGTTCAGCAAATTCCCTTCTCGATCATTGCACATGGCGGGCACATGTACGGTATTGTGCCGCGCACCATTGACCGTTGCATAGAATCTCCGTATATCATTCCGGTTCATGCTTTCATGAGCGTCAGCTACCACACTTTCTTCGTGCTGTCTTTTCTTTCTGCGGTGGATTCGCTTTTCTTCGGCTTCCGCTGCCCTGTACCGCTCTCTGTTCTGTCGGGTACCGGCCTCAAGCATACGGCTTCTGGCGACGTTCTTCATGTCTGTCACTCTCTGGCACTCTTCATCGAACCAGTCGTTTCGTCTTCGTCGTTGGCCAGTGCCGATCACTTCCCGCGCCGTTGTTGTCACAGCTTCGTGGATAGGGTCCCACAGGCTGTCGACGTTTCCAGCAATGTTGATTCTTCCCAACTGCTCGTCTAGTTGCTGACGGTACTGCGCAGCTACTCCATCAGTCGACAAGCGTTGTATATTGAAGCGCAGCGTTCTGTTTGTTGTGGAACTCGTGACGCTGTGTAACCGCGCCCGAATTTTAGTTACAACGAGATAATGATCCGAGTCGTTTAGGGCCTCGGAAGTCCTGACATCAATGACATCTGAGAAATGTCACCCATCAACCAGCACTTGGTCTATTTGGGAGCAGGCATTGCCGGATGTCGCGGATGTGTTTGCGGATATTCTTTCGTGCGAAGAAGGTATTGCTGATTGTCATCCCTCTAGCAGCAGCGAAGGTTACTAGCCGTAGGCCATTATCATTGGTAACGGAATGATGGCTTTCCGTTCCAATGACGGGTCGGAATAAATCTTCTTTCCCAATCTGCGCATTTGCGTCGCCGATGACTATCTTGACGTCTTGTTTTGGGCACTCTCCGAAGGCCTTATCGAGGCTCTCATAGAACTCATCCTTCATGTCATCGGGATTATCGTTCGTTAGCGCATAGATGCTGATCAGACTTTAGTTGAAGAACTTGCCCTTCATTTTCAACACACAGATTCAGTCGCTTACCGAATTAGAAATTTTTGGAAGAATCTTTGAAAGACTACTCCTTCGTAGCAAATTAGTTGATTTTGATTTTTTTTACCGACCAAAGAGCATGACGAAGTCTCGTCCACCACCCACATACATGATTTCGATTCTTCAAGCGTTTAACAAATCAATCTTATCGGCTTCGCCGAAAAGCCATGTTCGGACTTAGTTTGCTACAACTGCATCATAAGCTGCTTTGATATCTACTAACAGATCATGAGTCTTTAAAACTAGTTAGGTTTTCGCGGACAAAGGACTACTTATCCTCCTTCCTCTATCTGTTGAACAGAATTCCAGACAAGGTTTTGTACACCGAATCAAGGAGTGTTGTCCCTCGATAATTAGAGCACTCCAATCTGTGCTCTTTCTTATACAAAGGGCAAATGAAATCATCCAACCAACTAATAGGTATTTGTTCTTCTTCCATATCTTCGAAATGATACGGTGAAAGAGTTCGTGCAGCTGTTCAGTTCTGTGTTTGGGAAGTTCGGTCGGGAGCTCGTTTTTCCTGGCAGCCTTGGTGTGTTCCAGCTCATCAATAGCTTTCATTATCTCATCTATCGTTGGAGGTCCCACAGCCTGTCTATCGTCATCAATTTGAATTCTGCTACCAGATACACTTCCGTTATCTCTATTTAATGACTCAAAGTATTCATTTCCACCTGGCGGCCACCATTGCTTTATCCATCAGCAAGTTTCCTCCACGGTCGTTGTTCAGGAGACGGCGCTGTTTTTCTCCGCACACCATTGACAGAATCGTAGATCCGTCGCATGTCGTTCTGTTCCATAGCTTCTTGCGGCTGAGCAACTACCTCTTCATGCTCCTTTTTCATTCTGCAATGAATTCGTTTTTCGGCTGCCCTTGCTTCCTTGTACCACTCTCTGCTCAGATGGTTACCAGACACCAACATCCGGCTTCCAGCCATGTTCTTCTTGTTCGTCATTCGCTGGCACTCATCGTCGAACCAATCGTTCCATGGTCTTCGTTGAGCAGTACCTCTTAGGCACTACTGTGCTCACCACACCGGATATCAACATACTCCTTTAAACTCAGGACTCCAAATCTACACGCATAACCACTGATCTTTCTGACGTTAATAAGTAAGGTTCACACCCAAATATGCTCAACTGATTAAGTGCTATCGAGATTCGAAATCAACGATAGATGTCATAAATCCACAAACGTCTTTGAATGAAGGCTTTGATATATACATACGTTACTGGAGATCTTTCGAAATATATGAATAAGGTTCATACCCAAGCAGACTTAAGCAAACATATTCTTTTAAATTTGAAGTCCAACGGCTTCCTAAGATTATCCAAGGAAAAAGTTTACTATTATCCGGTAATTATTGTACTCCTCTAAGTAAAAGCCTTCAAATTTACAAGCGTAACTTGTAACGTTTCTGACATTAAAGAGTAAGGTTCACAGCCAAACAGGCTCAATAAAATATCCCTCTCAAGTTTCGAAATCACCGTTTGTTAACGATTACCCTAAAACTTATTTAAGTGGAGGTCTTCGTGTCTACATACGTAACCAGAGATCTTTCGAATATGTTTTGATGAGCCGATATGGGTATAAATGTACGAAAGATAACTTGTTAAGCTTGAAGATCTGAACGCATGTACTCGAAGAAGTTCTTGTACAACCTTGAACGGTCGTTGAACCCAGAACTTGACGGAATATGTGTTCATGATACTTTTTAATACCAATGTTTTCGTACACCTTCGAGAAATCACTAGTTACGTTTGTATATCTGAAGACCTGAACTAAAAGGAGTTCAAGAATAATCTCAAATAGTCGCTGAACTCAAAACTTGATAAACCTAACTACCGTTTTGATTCATATTACGGACACTTAAGGCCTCAGGGATGTATAGCACAGCATAGAGCATTCAAAATAAATCATTCTGTATGATTTCTCAGCGTTATCGAGCGCCGGAAACCCTTATTTTTCGAATCGTGGGTAAAGAATGCGTATCCGCAACTTGAATAGTTTTAAATAAATCGAAATGTATAGCCTTTTGATGATTCTTATTCCGGACGAGTCCTCACTTTTGCCTCATATTCCGGACACTTTGATTCGAATTCCAGACATCTCATGAAAATCGTTAATAGAAAAGTCAAATCATCAAATGAAATGGTTAATCCACTAAAGAGACATCTAAGGCAGTTGTGCATTACAAATCTGCATAGATATTTATCAAAATAGCTTATTCAAACGCGCCTCGAAATTGTGAACTTTCGAACGGCAAAAATTGTCTTTCACTCCTCCGAGGAATTAGTAAACAACAAGGCCAGTAAACGTCAAAATCCCATACACAATCAAAACAGTGCAGAGGCCCATAGAGCGGCATGTGATCCGTCTGACTACTGCAGATAGGTTGAATTTGGACATAGAAAATGCACCAAGACAAAAAGTCATGTATCAGACAAACTATGCGTCGTATCCTTTCGGTGTTTTCAGCGCATTTGGTCCTTATCATATAATGAATAAATGCGCTGAAGACACCAATATGCTACAACGCGTAGTTTTTCTGTTACATCACTTTGTGTTTTGGTGCATTTTCTATGTCAAAATTCAACCTATCTGTAACTTTTGAATCAATAGTTTTCACTCAACTTTTTCAACTTTTTGTGTGATTTTTCAATAAAATCTCAACAAAGCATTTTTTAATCATTCATATTTTTTGTAAATTATTTATTATTCCAAACATTACATTCTTATATTATTTCTTATATCTAGGTGGTGTGTGTTAGGCAAGATTTCAGATTTACGTTATGATTCAATTTATATAATATCTAATTCATATACTATATTCAAGTTCCAATCCTATTCCAACTGTAATGTTGTCAAACAGATTACCTTATAAAGGTCATTTCATAACTGAAAATCTATTTTCAAATGTATGCACATTTTTTGTTGAACTCCAAATATAATTATTTCGCAATCTTTTAACCCGTATAGACCTGAGTGAAAGCAAAAATACTGAAACTTTCACCTCTTAGCGTAATCTCAACGGATTCAAATGATTTTTCGTCAGTTCACTGGCCCACATATCTAGTTTTTAGAAATAGCCAGAGAAACTCGGAAATATTCTTGTGGCCGGAGTTATTCCAGTGGGTCTAGTCGGGTAAAAAAGGCCTTTATTTTTGGAAAATACCAAGTTACCTTTATTTATCTGCAATGATAATCATTTTAATTTGCATACATCAATTATATCTGATATTCAACATTATGAATGAATAGTTTTGCATCGTTTGAAATTTACCGGATGTGGCCATTCGGACGTAGTGCCCAGAAGAACCGGCTATAGATTTGTTGAATACTAAACCGTTTCTATTCTCGAAAAGTAGAAATCAAAAATAATTGTGCACTAAAATGCGTTCCTATATGCTTGGCACAGACTTTCAGATACAAATTGGCCACTTTATCGTAAGGTTGAGGCGTCCCGGGACCCGAAAATGGTCATTTGTAGGATTAATCAAATGCAAAACTCATAGTTATCCAATTCAATCGTTTCTCAAAAGGTTTACACTGATGCAATTTTCTTAAAATTCCGTCATGTAGCGGCCATACTATAACCGGTTCCGGAAATTATCTGTGGCTTGAAATTTGCCTTACTCGAGGGGCACAAATGCACAGTACCCTTCTATCCCGACCTGACCCAGTGATCCTCCGAAATAACTCCGGCCACAGAATTTTTGCTTTCACTCAGGCCTATACGGGTTAACTGCAAGTAAGACCTATGATACCAGAAATTGTTTCAATAATATTAAATAAAAAAAATAAGGCTAATTCATATTCTCTTCCAAAAACTATCAAAGTGACCCCGATCTACGGTCCACCATACTTAAGGTACATAACCTCAGTCTCAGATGACGTTTGTTATCGGTACATCGCCCCGCTCGAAAAGCTATCATTCGCATCGGTCCAAACAAAATCCATAACTCCCGTTGGACGTGATTCGATACCATGAGATTTATCGTCAATCGAGCTATTCCTTTCAATCTGTCACCAGCTGTTGCGGTGACAGTATCGAAATCCACACTCTGCTGCATTATTGTACCAAGCGCAAAAGTGCAACGCAACCTGCATGTGAGCTCGTTATAAGTGCGAACGTTCTCAAACACATAAATATACTGCACTACCTTCATTATAAGCAGTCGTTGGATTTCACGACTTTGCGCACTGTGGACGTACTTTCTTTGGTCAAAGTCTGTATTGTTTAGATATTTTATGAAAACTGATAAGGGAAATTCGGTGGCAAATTTGGAAAAATATAGGCCCTGTTAAGAATATCTTTCGGGATACTATTTGTCATTTAAGATTATACTGTCGAGTGAGATAAGTGCTTAGCAATACAAACGAAACGAATTCATTAAAACATCTATCCAGAACGTAAATAATCATGAGCACGTCTTCTTCTTCTTGGCATTAACGTCCTCACTGGGACAGAGCCTGCTTCTCAGCTTAGTGTTCTTATGAGCTCTTCCACAGTTATTAGCCGAAAGCTTTCTTTGCCAATGTTGCTATTTTCGCATTCATACATAATTTGGCAGGTACGATTATACTCTATGAACAGGGAAGTCAAGGAAATTTCTATTACGAAAAAATCCTTGAATTTTGACCACGTAAGTTTTGATTTTTTTTTCCCACAGTGCCTATCGACAACGGATTTGATCTCATTCGACAAGCTAGATACCTACTCTGTGCTCAAGTGAACTTTGCCTGGCTTCTGTGGTGGGTGTTATTCGTTTGGTCGTTTGACTGTCCAAAAACGGAGCAATGGTCGTTCGATGCGAGAGCGCGTCCGCGTGGAAAATCTGCTTCGTTGGCTTCGTCGGGGTCAGGACAGTATCCAACAAACCCAGATAAAATGATGCTCGATATAAATGCGAAAGTGCTTTGGTGGAATTTGGTTGGCACTGTGGTTCGCCATCGAGGTGAAGACCATCATTGATATTGACTGAGCAGTAATAATGGGGAAGGAGTCCACCAATGTTTGAAAGACACTATCATTACGAGTTAATGTTCTTAATCTTTCGAAAAACTTTGGTTTGATTAACCCGTAAATATCCACGACGAGCTTACTTTGCTAAAAGTGACATAACTAGGTGACTTTTTTTTAACTATTTTGAGTACGATTTTGTTTTAAATCATAAGGATTAGTTGTGCTAATAAGTACATGTTATATCCCCCTCTGAGAGGTATTTTGTTTAGGCAGCCATGTTTTAGTCGCGTTATTTTTCAAATTTATGCAATCTATTTTTCATAAATAGTATTATAATAGAATGATTCCATCTGACTACCATTTAGCCATATATAATCACATTTCCCAGGCTGTGATAGCCTTTTTAAAAAAGGTTTTCTAACACTATTACACCTTGCACTTTATTCATTAATCAATCTAACTGAATCTAACTAGTTTTACACTGTTCAAGAGTTACCGGTAAAAGAGAGCGAGCTCGACAGCGACTACCTGTATTTAAAAGAAAAAACTGATTAGTCTGCTATTTGTCACCTCGCGCGTGGAATCAGGGCGGCGTCGTTCGATGCGTCCAAAGTCTAAGGAATCTGCTGACCAGGCTGTTGGCTATTTGCGTGTGCTGTTGGCCGTTGGTGTTGACTCGGCGGAATGGGAGGCAGGTCGTCTCGTAACTCCTCCGGGGGGTGAAAAAGCGTGGCCTCACGCGTTTCTGTTCTGGGTTGATGCGTCTCCGTTATCCTTTGTGAATTTGGTAATGATGTAACGAACAGTCTTTCTATAATAAATGAGAGTGAAAATGGCTAATGATATAATGAGGGTCGTTGAAAAAGACAATCCTCCTAGTAAGCTCCAGTTCCAAAATTGGTGTGCGTATTGATTCAAGTACACATGGTCGATCAATTTCCTGTTGGCTATCGTTTGATTATTGATGTAAGACATACTATCTTCCTCCAGTCTATGATGGGTAAGGGCGCCATGCATTGCTCCTTGAAGAATCGGTAGATGAATAGTTTCGTCTGCTGATATGAATTGTATATCTCCAATAGTTATGTTACAGTTCGAAAAGGATATGAGAAAATTTCCTTTCAGTAGTCGATCGTCTGGACCGCAATTAGATTGTAGTTTGAGCAATCTTGCATTGTTAACTATTATGAGATTATCTGTTATTAGGCGGGTTTCTGTTTTGTTTTCTCTTCTTGTAACGCAGAAACTTTGCTTGCCTAATATCAATTTGGAAATACATTCATCTGAGTACTTACTTATGTAATTGCTGCGTTGTACGTACTCTTCAGGTTTGATGGTAGTGAATAATTCATTTCCTCTCCTGATAAGGTGCGGTGGGGAATCTTGTATCACGGAATCGTTGTTGATTAGTGGGTGTAGTTCTAGTATGTTTGCTTCCTCCTTGTCTAGTTGTGGGATGCGTAGGATGTATAATAAGGTATCCTTATTAACTGCTACCTTTGGTTTTACTAGACTCAGTGCTTCATCCGGTAGTTCGACTTGTAAGCCTTGATCATACATGAGATTTGTTATTGTGTTCATTTCCTGGGCTGAAAGGAACTTGTTATTTGCGACTGAAACTTTAGTCCATAGTATAGCGTCGTGGATATTTTCTAGGATTTTGTCGATCAGATCGATGTTCATTATTGTAGTTATTGTTTCAACCTCGTTTAACAAAATTTGGTTTCCATTTTTCCTCTCAATTATCTTGTTGACTGCATTCGTTAAGAGTTGTAGTCGGTTTCCAAGCTGCTCGTTGATTTTGTATTGTTGGTTATTGCTTTCTACCAGGTCAGCCAAGGTCGAGTTGATAATTTGAAGATCATCCGCATCCGGGCTTCCACTGATCCATTTCCAACCTGTCCCTATAGCATTTAAGCTCCTTACTGTGCGAAAATGTTTTTGAGGTCTAAGCTGAGCAAGATTTGTGTACATCTTCTTAATTTTGAATTTAACTAGCTCTAATAGATGGTTGTCAATTTTGCTATACGCTAAATTTGTCAGTGAATCAACGGTTATTTGTAGATCGGTAATGTTAATTGGGTGAATTAAATTAATGGTCCCTGTCTGTATCCTACATGTTCCGTATTTTAAAATCAGCAGAGAGTCTTCATGCATATTCGTTATTGATAGATCTTGAGAAATTATTCTAATAAATTTAAAAACGATAAGTATCATCAAAATATGTAACTTCATTGTCGCTATCGAGCAATTCCTAGTCTAACTGAGTTCGAGTGTTTATTTCGGGATATGTAATTTATTATTTATTCGTTTTGACCGTTGGATTTGGTTTCCTGTAATGAGAATTTACTTGTATAAGTTTTGGAATGATAATAATAGTTTAATAGTTGTATGAGTTTCGGATGGCAAATTTCCATAAAGCTTCCCCCTAATGTTCCTAAATGGACCTGAAACGAAAAGAATAGATACATTAGTTCTGCTTCCTTAAACGCTTGAGTTTATTTTTATTTCTTTTGACATTCCTTTTTATGCGAATACTTCGAATATTATTCTGCAAACATTTTGTTTCCGAAAAACGATTATCTAATTTTTTTCTGGTGTCTTTCTTTACGTAGACGTCTGAATTGACTGGAAACTCAGGTGGGTCTTCTTTAGAGGAATTGTATTTTTTCATTTTCTGAGTTGCTTTATTAAGAAAATTTGATACCTTTTTAAAAATGTCAGTTGCTTCTTCGGCGATCTGTTGAGGATTGACGTTATTTCTTTGATTGAATACAATCTCATTGGGTGTGAATGAGGTTGCGGAGTGGACTGTATTGTTATACAGTGCGGTAACTATTGCAATTATTTCGGATGATTGCATTTCAGGAAATTTGTGCTTATTTGTATTAAACAATTCGATAATGGTGCTGTGGGTTTTCTCAATCTGACCATTAGATTCTGAGGAAGAGGCAAATTCTATTTCAGTTCCCAAATTAGCCAAGAATGTTTTTAACTGTAAGCTTGTAAAAGCTGCTTCGTGGTCGCATATTATTCTGTTGGGTGCACCAAATGTTCGAATGTATTGAGCCAAGGCATTTTGAATATCTGTGAGGTTTCTGGATGCGATTTCCATTATTTGTAGATGTTTAGAGAATGCACAAATTAATGTTAAGTAATTATTTTTATCTATGCCGAATATGTCGATATGGACTCTGTCAAATGGTTTGGTTTCTATTGGTCTAGGTGATATCTTTATATTGTAAGGTCTTCGTTCGTATTTATGTTTTGCACATATTGTGCAAGTATTGATAATTTGCCTGATACATTTAATCATTTTTGGAAAAAAATATGATCTCTTCAACTTTTTTTCAACTTCAGATATTCCACGGTGAGCTCTTTCGTGTTCGGTCTGGACCAGTAATTCCTGTCTTTCAACCGTAGTTACGTCTTCCACCATATTTTGCGTTAACACAAAATGTGTGTTGATAATAGAGAAGTGTTCTCTGTGTACCTCTTGTATTAATTGGAGTAAACTTTCCGGTGCCAGAATTGCAGTTTGTGAATCAGAAGCATACTCTTTCAACCATTCAGCTAAATTGTTTTTATTGTAAGTAGTTGAGCATATGACAACTCGTCTAAACCGAGGAAAAGGGTTTTCAGTTATGATACTATTAAATGTTGCACTTCTGAATACAATTTGGTTTTTGTAGCTATTGATAGGTTTCTCGGTGAAGTGTATGAAAAAATCGTCTGATGTATCTGCGGAGTGATTTGTATCGATTGATTCTTCGTCTACCTCATTGGCATTGGCGTCAATTTTACGGCTTAGCGCATCCGCGACGACGTTTGTTTTCCCTGATTTATAGATCACATCGTAATCATAATTTTCCAGTTCAAGGCTCCAGTTAATTAGTTTGAGATTCTTTTTTGAATTTTTAATGTATGTTAGTGGTTTATGGTCCGTAATGAGGGTAAACTTATTTCCACAGAGGTATGGCTTGAATTTGTTGATTGCCCATATTATGGCTAAAGCCTCTTTTTCAGTAGTGCAGTAGTTACATTCTGTATTATTTAGTGTTCTGCTGGCGAAAGCTATTGGTCTTTCTAGACCATCTTGTTTTTGTGAAAGTACGGCGCCGAGAGCGTAATTGCTCGCGTCGGTCGTTAGAATAAATGGTAGTTCGAAATTAGGATAGGCGAGAACTTGATCTGAAGAGATAATTGTTTTTAATTTTGAAAAGGATTCAACATAATCTTTGTCATTGATATTGATTTCCATTTCTTTTTTCAAATATTTTGTTAGGGGTTTAGTAATTTTAGAATAATCTTTGATAAATCGTCTGTAATACCCGGTAAGACCTAAAAATTGTTTTATTTGCTTTGGTGTTGTGGGCAATTTCCATTCTAAAATTTGTTGTATTTTGTCTGGGTTTGGTTTGATGCCGCTAGGGGTAATAACATGGCCCAAAAATTCTGTCTCGGTTTTAAGGAACTCACATTTGTCCAACTGAATTTTAAGGTTAAAATCCGCTAGACGTTTTAATATTTTCGAAACGTTTTCAAGGTGATTTTGTAGATTGTATCCGATAATAATAATATCGTCTAGATAAACGAAGCATATAATTCCAATGTAGTCGGCTAATATGCTGTTCATCGCTCGCTGAAAAGTAGCGGGCGCATTTTTCAGGCCGAAGGGCATTCGTGTGAACTCGAAATGTCCTTGTCCTGTTGAAAATGCTGTTTTTTCGATATCTTTACTATTCATCTCGATCTGGTGGAAGCCTGATTTTAAGTCAAGTGTAGTAAAATAAGCAGACTTTCCCAGATTATCGAGGATTTCCTCAATTTGAGGTATAGGGTATTTATCGTCTACCGTTTTCTCGTTGAGTTTACGGTAGTCAATAACAACTCTAACTTTCTTTTTTCCCGAGGCGTCTGTTTTCTTCGGGACTACCCACACGGGAGATGAATATGGACTCAAGGAGTGTCTGATAATTCCACATTCCAACATTTCACTGATTTGTTCGTCCACGTCCTTTTTATAGTGGTGCGGGTATCTGTAAGACCTTGTATAGATAGGTTGGTCGTCTTTCGTGATTATGTTATGCTTGACTGCAGTGGTTGCGGTTAATTTTTCGCCTGTTTTCAGTAGTGTCTCTTGGTGTTTAAGTATGACATCGATAAGCATTGATTTTTCGTAAGCCGATAAATGATCAGTACGAATTAATTTCTCTATGTCATTTTTGTCAAGAGCTTCGTTATTGACATTTGGAATTGGCGATATGACTTCAAAATTATTTACGGTAACGGCGATTTCTGGAATGTATTTTGGTGTTTTTTTGTTGTGGCTTTGAATCATCACTGTTGATTTCTGATCCTTAGAGGTGTAAAGACCCGGTGCTAATGTTAACCCATCTATGAGTTTAGTAAATTTTGGCACGAACCATTCCCCATCGTTTATGGTTTGAATAGTCACGATGTGGTTGTAAACCTTTTCTTTTTTCAAATGATACTTCTTAAACGGGAAAATTATTTTATTGATTCTTATTTCCTCTTTCTTGTAATTTATTGTTGCATTTGTTTTCGCTAAAAATTCGGAACCAATGAGGCCATCAAAAAATGTGTGAAAATTCATTTCGTAAAATGTTTGATCTGGTACGTTTGGTCCTAATAAATTGAGTTTTCCTTTACGTGATACGTTATGCTTGCCGTTTATATTTTTGATGGTTGTGGAGTTTATTTGTTTCGCATTTTGCAGAATTCCAGGTCGAATAAGGTTTTTATTTGCCCCCGTGTCTATTAGAAGCTTAAATTGGTTTGTTTGTAGGTATGGTAAAAAATTTAATTTGGATTTTTGTTTTGTTGTGTCACACAAAAATTTACTTCCGGCGACTCATCTTCATCTTCTTCGTCCGAATCCGAGCTGTTTTCCGGATCCTGGGAAGTTTCATTATTGTGGACCACTTTTTTGAAGCTCAATCTGCTTCTTAAAGAAGGATCAATTTCCATTGGTTCGGGAGTTTCTGTTTCCTTCTTAAATATTGAATCAGGCTTAAATTTTGATTTTTGATCGTTATTTTGAGTATTTTTGAATGGTTTCTGGTTTCCAAAGGATTTGTTCTGGTTCCCTCTATTTGAACTTTCTCCCATGTTGCTTGCCGTGATTTCTTGTGATTTGAATTTGCACAAAAACGCATATGCGTCTTCGATATCTTTGGGTCGCGCGGCTTGAGCATGTCCGAAATAATTACCGCGGAGTCCCGATATGAAGGCGGCTAGAGCGTCTTCATCTATAAAGTTATTTATCGCGTCCCAATGATTTTGATACTTGGGATTTTGTTTCGCTATTGTCTTAATGTTTTGCACGATCTCCTTGGTTTTGTTATAATATTTATGAATGCTCATGTGTTCTTGCATTCTGTTTTGCCACAATTGGCACTTATAAGTTGAAAGCTCTTGGCGGTCTCCAAGGGCGGCCGATAAAATTTCTTTTATTTCGTCAAAATTTTGTGGGTTTCCGGCGAGACACAAAATGTCTTTGGCCTTACCCGTTATTTTATTAGTGACGGCTGTCACATACATCTCAAAAATTTGGTCACTTACTAAAGGTTTAAAGCGGTTGAGTGTACTCTCCGCCGTCGTCAGCCATGATTGCAATTGTTTACGATTACCCTCGTAACTAGGGATAGATTTTATCGGATCTGGGATTTTAAATAAGTCTCCCATTGTTCCGATATTAGATGCGTTATGTGCTCCTAGTGCACCTGGAGCGTGGGTTTCCATCTGTTCTTGCTTCTGCTGAAGCATGGCGATGGCAGCCATCATCTCAGACATTTTGTCGACGATTTCTTGCATCTCGTCTGTATCAGTGTCTGATTCTGATTCGGAAATGTGGGTATCAGCTGTTTTATTTGCTTTTGCCCTACGAAAGAATTTGATACGGTCTACCTTAGGCATTCGCCTCAAGCTAGGTTTATGCAACAGTCCGCTCGTGCGATTCTGTGCTTATTTGAGATTCACGGTGGTAGCGGCCTTCCGCGACTGAAATAAAATTTCAATCAGCGCACTGCACTTGTGAACAAGAGAATAAAGGAATTGAACACACGTTCTCTAAGTACTCGTATGTCCGATGAAATAACGTTCTCTCAGAACTCGTTAATTTCAATTACTGATGCACTATTCCACTTGTGGAGGGTGTAACAGACGTGGGTAACACTTTTTATCACTTAGAAAAAAAAAATTGTACTCACGGTTTTGTCGTGTGGAGGCTCGGCGAAGAACGTTGACGGTGCTCCGTGTGCTGCAGAAGCGGGGGGTCCTCGAATCAATCCAGCAGCTTATGCTTTCAGCTGGCGACGTTTTTCAACGGGTACCACTTTAGAACTGTTTTATTAGGACAGTCTTTTCCACTGTTTATCTTCTGAAATCACTTCTTCACTGGCCTATCCGGCTGCGCCAATCACATTTCCCAGGCTGTGATAGCCTTTTTAAAAAAGGTTTTCTAACACTATTACACCTTGCACTTTATTCATTAATCAATCTAACTGAATCTAACTAGTTTTACACTGTTCAAGAGTTACCGGTAAAAGAGAGCGAGCTCGACAGCGACTACCTGTATTTAAAAGAAAAAACTGATTAGTCTGCTATTTGTCACCTCGCGCGTGGAATCAGGGCGGCGTCGTTCGATGCGTCCAAAGTCTAAGGAATCTGCTGACCAGGCTGTTGGCTATTTGCGTGTGCTGTTGGCCGTTGGTGTTGACTCGGCGGAATGGGAGGCAGGTCGTCTCGTAACTATATAACTATGCTTGAAATGTTCAAATGGCTGAGGCTGATGGACTTTTTTTGGCGGTGTACAGGAGGTGTATGGTGGTGGAAAATAAACCGCAAGCTTACCATGTACTATGGTGAACCCAGTATCCAGAAGGTGATGAAAGCCCGGAAGTATACTCTGGGCAGGGCATGTTGCCAGAATACCGTACAAAAACCCTGCAAAATTACACATTGAAGAATGAATGTGTACAAATGGAGAGCTCATATTTTAAAAGTCAATAACGGCGCCGGCCACGTCCTTATGGACATCGGGGAAGGGAAGGAGTGTTACTTAGACAATCGTTGTTACTCTGCATCTCCACAGTTGTCATGGATAGAATATTGGGTTAGTTGAATAAGGTAAAAATCTGGAAGTCACCAATGGTTGGTGATGCGATCCATGATATAATCACGCCTAATCGGATTCGCAATATAATTCGCATTGTACGCCGAACAAGTGTTCGTCACTCACTCACGCAAAAGCAAGCGACGCGATCAAGAGAACATACACTACTAACGAACCGTGTCGTTTTTTTGTTTTACTACGCGAGCATCGCGCTACATGTTTGATCCTGCCCTCATCGACCGCCCCCGCAGGAGCAAGCGTCAAGGTCGAAGGATCAAACACAACTCTTTGATGGATAAATTTTCTTCTGGAGGATTTGTTTTACAGTTCAAATTAACTTCAAGCCAGAGCGTCAATGATTAATCATAAATTCAATCATGAATAATGATTAATGATTATGATTAATCAAAAATGTTAATCATTAATCACGAAAAATCAAGAGTTAATCATTAAGCACTAATCATAATCATTGCAACATTATGTTTTACTCATTAATCATTAATCATAATCATAAAGATCGTTAATATTATTCAGTAATCATAATCTTAGTCATAAGTCAAACATTTAATCAATCGTCAATCAACCATTGAACAAAATTTAACAAATTTTACAACATTGCCTTCTAATGTATTGAAAAATGTTGCATTTCTCATATCTTGTGACACGAACAATGAGATTTTATGCCCAAGGAACGTCGAAATCCAACCAAGTACAGCATGGCTTTGCTTTGCATCCGAAGACGTTATCATAAGACTAAAAAAGACCCTTAAATATTTCCTCCGTGTAAGACGGCGCATTTCTTAGTTGTATGTGATCCGAATCCGAAGACGCGGTTGGAAGCTTGTGAGTGGTACCATTCTACATGAAGGATTGCTGTTTATAGGGGGCAGATCACAACATTTCGACCTCGCACTAGTTTTTTGGCTGTTCATAAGATTGTTGTATACTTTGTATGAAAAGCCGAAAATTGGCACAACATATTCAATATCAAAGTCCATCGCTGTATTTGCTCACGTTTGATGTTTGCAATCTAACATCGCCTGTAGAAATCCACTGAATATAGCAGAGCGTTAAGTTGATTTTGATTAAGCATTCGATGATTATAAACGATAAACCATGCCTAAAGCTTTTCAATTTGAATTGTTCTCTCAATAATGAGTAAAGCTAAAAATTGAGTTTTTGAACCCTGGGGAAAGCCCTCCCCTCTTCATAATGCTTTTTGTATGAGCATTTTCAAAATTTTGTTTGAGCCGCACCGTATGAGCCTACCCCCTCCCCCTTCGAACATTACGTGATTTGTGGACGGTGCTTTAGAAAGATGCCATTTAATTATTACATTTATTAATAATCATTGATTAATCATTCAAAATCTAATGGGTAAATGCCCAAAAGCATGCTCTAAACGCCTTGAAGTATGCAACTAACAAGTTATACATTACATAAAGATAAATTTTTCCCTTGATTAGCAATGAATCTGATATAAAATATTTTAACTTCGTTACAGCAAATTTTTAATCGTGAACCGTTTTAACTAAAAATTATTGATTCATATCAAAGGAGGGCGGAAATTTCTTTAAAACATTGTTTGAAAAGATATTTTTCCAGTTTTGCATAAAGATCTCGATAGGAAATTCCTAGCAAATGTTCAAACTGATTTCGCCCAATATTTCTCCAAGAATTGGGTTGTTTAGTGATGAAATATTTGCAGTGTTTTGTAGCCTGTTCGAAAGATCATATTTTCTGAGTATATCAAGTATATCAAAAAAGATGTCAATCCGTAGACTCAAAGACATTTCAATTTGAACAATGACAGCTCGCTCGAAGTCAAATTTGCCGGGGGTGATTCAAAAGTGATTTCCATACTAATATCGAACGCGTTATTTAAATAGTTGCAGGGCACGGACAATTTTGAAATTTTGGGTTCTGATTCAAACTTTAATGTAGATTCAGAAACTACAAAAAACTGGATACATCTAAACGAGCCAATTCTTCCGAAAAATCTAATATCAAATACTTCAATAACTCCCTTGAGAATTCATTCAATGACTTGGTTTGCAAAATTCATGAAGTTTATTATATGGAAAGCTAGGTTTCAGAACTACCAATATAGTGCTTCTCTTTCATTTTGGAAGATTTTTTGGAGTATGAATAAACAACTTATTGAATTTTCACATTTCGCTTTACAAAAAGGATACTTAAAATCACTAGAAAGGCGAGCAAATACCATTCAACTTTTATATGTATAATTATAATATAATCACATGATTAGCAGAATATTAGAGTAAACCGGGGTTTGCTCGCCTTACTAATGATTTTTTCAACAACAAATATTTTGAATACTTTCCCCGGGAAATCGACAATCCTTAACAACCCGGCATATGTTCAAGTTTATCAATATCGCTTGAAACTTCCGTTTAAAATTTAATAATTCATGAAGTTGGATTTGTCGCAAGCTACGCTTCCCAGATCCAATATTGTGACCACTACATCCAGGATACTGGTTCTTGAACCAGAGCAATTAATCACAATTTGTGATTGAAAACTCCCTCCCCTAGGACGTGTAATCTTGCCGCGATGGGTGGGCTTATCCCATTAGCACTTATATGGGAACCAAAGACATGTCCAGTCGTGGTGGTATCACATCAGGAAATATTTGTTTAATGCCGCGTCATCAACCATCTGGCATAGATGCATCAATCTTACGGATGTCATCCAACGGTTATCCTGTTACCAGGCATCGGGGTAACAGGAGCCGTAGCCACGCTTTGATGCAGATAGGTTAGATTTTGTTTAAATGGTTATAATATTGTTAATGAGGAGAATGACTAAGGATCCATCGAGTAGAATGTGACACATATGTTAATTTGTTATGCTTCTCTCATTAGAATCATAATAAAAAAACACATTTATTATTAAGTAGTTAAAAAACCGAATTTAGTACTATACCATTTAATTCCACTAGAGTTTTTATCCTTAAACAGATACGCGTATTTCGACCTCAAACTGTAAGGCCGTCTTCAGTGTCGTGTACTAGACTGGAAGTCGAGTCTAGTACACGACACTGAAGACGGCCTTACAGTTTGAGGTCGAAATCCGCGTATCTGTCAAAGGATACAAACTCTAGTGGAATTAAATGGTATAGTACTAAATTTGGTTTTTTCATCTACTTATAGGTATTCTACTAAACAGCTCGAAGATTTATTATCACATTTATTATGTTGGTATCATAAAACTACAACAAATTCATTCTCGCAAAATTATAAGAAATAGATAGGGCTTAGGCGCGATGAAGCTTTATTTTGTCACCGAAAAGTGGATCCGGACAATAAAAAATGACTTTCTTTTTTTTATTTTTTCTAGTATAGTTTTTAACACATAGAAATGTATTTACGATGGTTCTAAATGAAAACAGACGAGACCAGATTTGAATATGAATAGATGTATAAAACAAACTGATCAAAATCATTATTGACCAACATGACAAAAGTAGTAAACTTAAAATAATGAACTTGTCCAAGTACTAATAAACATGTTAAAAAGGACCTTTAGCAATACTGACTAACGGGACTGAGGAAAAACTAGATTAACAGTCAACACAAAAAGTTTCCGATGTCGTTGACTATAATCAGCGATGTAGTCAAATGTAATTCAATGAAAACTCACTAAATCCTGTTTATTCCTAATACTAATAGCTTTCTTTCTTTCTTTCTTTTCATGTATAACAACTAACAACAACACCATCACGAGAGAGCAAGTGGTCTGTCGTATGTATCAAACGTCGTGTTAGGAGCCGAAGCACATAGATCAGCACGGACACGGATCGAATTAACATCAAACTGAGGTAAAAACGATCCATATGCGTTGGTGGGTATACTAAGAAAATTTTTAGCGAACGCATATTGTATACCATTTCAGCCCCCCTATATATTCATAATACCGTACCAATAACTTTGTCTATCCAAACTGTAAACTAACTTGAGACATTATTCAATTGAATTCTCATTTTGAGAAGACCTCAGAACAATAACAATAAGACGAACATAAAGCACATTTACAGTACATTTAGATTTGATACTTCTCCTCACATTAATTATCTACAACTTGGATTCGGTACTACAAGATGGCAACATATACAGTCGTCTCTCCTAGAAAAGTATTGTATTGATTAGGATTCCTTCGGAAGATAAAGACTATTTAAAACCAAACACTTGATTCATATTTTGAAATTTATCCATATAGTATAACACATCACGTTTCAGACTAGTAGCATAAACGACTAAAATACTAGAGAATACATGACGTACAATGACCAGGCACTTCAGATAGTTCTTGTTCGCGTATAGATGGAAGTACATTTCATGTTTTTCACTTCAATAACCTTAATTCCATTCGGTAAAGAAGGATCTCCCTATCGCTATCGTTTGATATACGACCGCATTCTGTATAATTAACATTTTCTGTCTATCATTGTCAAAAGATGCTTGGAGATGACATCTGTGCTACAATTTGTCAACATAGACAACTACAACATAGCTCTGTATGTTAATTCCAAGAAATGCATTAATTAATAACATAGGGGGCCAGATAGCCGTAGCGGTAAACGCGCAGCTATTCAGCAAGACCAAGCTGAGGGTCGTGGGTTCGAATCCCACCGGTCGAGGATCTTTTCGGGTTGGAAATTTTCTCGACTTCCCAGGGCACAGAGTATCTTCGTACCTGCCACACGATATACACATGCAAAAATGGTCATTGGCATAGTAAGCTCTCAGCTAATAACTGTGGAAGTGCTTATAAGAACACTAAGCTGAGAAGCAGGCTCTGTCCCAGTGGGGACGTAACGCCAGAAAAAAGAAGAAGATATATTTTCATGTCGCTTCTCCATGCGTAAACAAGAATCCGAATGCTCAGAACTAAAGGATGACTATACAAACATGACTACGGGAGGGAAACTGAAGCAAAAACAATTTAATAAAACTACTTTTGCACAATATTCAAACAAAATAGTGTTAAAGCGGGCAACATAGCCTATTCCGTCTAAATATTGGCAAAAGAAGAGGTAAAAATTTGCACTACGGGGTCCAGTAACCCACTGGTTGCGTACTTTAAGTCGTTTAGCGCATATTTTCGGGTATTTAATCATTCGTTATTGAATGATTAATGATGAATCAAAGATAAAATATAAAAACAAAAATTAAATGACATGAGATGCCCAAAACACCTTTAAGTATGCAACGAATTTCGTTAGAAGACGACTGAAAAACATAATTTGGAAAACTACCGTAAAACAACATTACATATACTTTGCATATGGATTAAATGGAAAAAATGATGTGAAATTTGCTATAAAATTACACGTCTTCTCGGTGAGAATCGAACTCACGACTCCCTGTTCACTAGATAGGGCGCGTTATCCATACACCACGAGAGGAATCACGGATGCTGAAGTTAACCTGAATTCGATTTCAACTCAATAATCGCACACTACTCGCCATCACTTTGAAAATGCTGCATTTCATCTTACCCATCCGTTTCAACTTGCCCTGGTGTACCTTACATGCAATCTAAAGTCTTCGAGTTTAATGTGCTGGCACAAGTTGACCGACTTATTCTCGATTTAAATTATTGTAAATTTTATTCCGCCTCAAATTTACCAGAAAATAGAAATAATGTAAGGTAAAAATGTGTAATACGCCCCCCCCCCTTAAGGAAAAACTGCTCTCGCAGTAGCAAATGCATCAGTCCTAAACTTTCTCTTTTCAGGTTGCTTCTAAAAAGTGTACAATATGTTTTTTGAAACCGTCCCAATGTTCACATTTCAAAACAACCCGGGCAATATGCCCCTCCCATAGAAAAAAGGCCCACAGCGTTGAAGAAATGTTTCCAAGGAGAATTCCACCATTTGCTGAGCTTAAAGGGGTCCATTTTCAGTCGTCTGCCGGTAATAGTTTTTGTAATATGTACCATAGTAAAGGAGAGGCTTCATTTACGGCAAGGCTTGCTTATCGGACACATAATTTTACGCCAAAAACTTGATTTTCGATATTTTTGAATTTCTATTGATTGTTTATACTTCTCAAAGAACACAAATGCGCAACGATATTTTTCCATGAATAGTTAAGAAATGTAATCGTATTTACGTGTAAAAAAACCTCAATCCGGTGAAAATTCAGAGGGCAGTATTGCCCGGTTGGGGCGTATTACACCGAGTTACCCTAATCTCGGGTGATATTCTGATGTCGTGTGGCATCCGGTTGTGGTCAAGGTCACTTTATGGCCCTCCGGAAGATCGGGAACATCCACGAGAGTGGACATATCCTGAAAATTGATCTAGAGAGCTAGGGTTTCGCCAAATTGACAGAACATTTCCAGCACCCAGAGAAAAAGTAGAGCAATTGTCAAAAAATGTTGTTAACCTTTACGTTACCGGCCTCCGACAAGGCATTTTCAAACTGCTGCCATTTCGTCAATTTCCATTCGATTATTTTGAAACTACCCTCAGTTTACTTTAAAAAGGTTTCAGTTATTTGTCATAAATGGACAATTCTGTATTCGGAACCATGTCGGAGATATTCCGGATTGTACTGAGGTCAGGGTGCCAAATTCGGCATATGTGATTATTGTTTTATTTATTTCAGCTACATCACTAAAGTTTTAACGTAAAACGTGAGATAATAGTCGATTGTCATCATTTCAACATAATTTGAATAAGTGCACCGTTCCGGAACATCGTAGCCGGTTCCGCCAGGGCCAGTTTGGGGACATTTCCGTTTCATGTCCAAAACATACCGTGCGACGTCTCAATCTTCATGAATTCTGGAGAACATGTCAATAAAGGAAGAAAAAACTAACTTTCAATAGATTTGGCCACTCCAGAGCACCTGACACAGATTCCGCCAGGGCCTCTTTGAGGACATTTCCGTTTTTTGTCGGAAACATACCGTGCGACGTATCAATTTTCGTGAATTCGAGAGAACTTGTCAATAAAAGAAGAAAAAGCTCGGTACGAACAGATGTGGCCACACCAGATCTCCAGGCACAGGTTCCACGAGGGCTTTTTGGGGAACATTTCCATGTCATGTCCAAAAACGTACCGTGCGACATATCAATCTTAATGAATTTTCAATAACTTGTCAATAAATGAAAAATAACACGGTAATAAAAGATTTGTGATGTGATGTGGCCACTCCATAGCTCCAAGCACAGGTTCCACCAGGGCCTCCTTGGAGATATTTCTGTTTTAAATCCATAACAAACCGTGTGACGTGTCAGTCTTCTTTAATTAGAAAGTACATGTCCATTAATGAAGTATGAACTAGGTATCAACTAATAAGGTCACTCCTAAGTACCTGGTACTGGTTCCGCCAAGGCCTCTCAGGGGACATTTCAGTTTCATGTCCAAAACCTATTGTGCAACGTTTCAATCTTCATAAATTCAACAGAACATGTCAATTAATGAGGAATAGACGCTGTGTTTTCCTCCTGAGCATAACGTTCAGGTTCCAGAAAGGCCTATTTTATGACATTCCGTTATTTGAACAAAACATGATGTGCCACGGAATTTGACAAGTATTCAAATAAATTTAGAATAAAATACATACAAACGGATGTGGCTTCTCTTCTTTGATGCAGTCTTAGGCAGGATCTTTAAGGACAGGTGTTTTCTACGATTTTTGGAAAATCTGTTAAACAGATCTTCATGAATACGCCAGGAATGAACTGTGCAACTAGTTAAAACAGTGCATTCCTGGCGTATGCATGAAGATCTGTATAACAGATTTTCCAAAAATCGTAGAAGAAAACTAACAAGGAATCCACCAGAACTTTGTTTCGAACATAATCAAAAATCCAACAAGGTTTTGGTTAGAATGTTACCAAGAATCTACTTAAACTTCGAAGAAATATTTCTATTAATTACTCAGGGTTCTCAATAAATCTGTTGATAAAAACTTAACAGGAATTCGCTTTGGAACTCCTTATGAATACACCATAAAAGCAGTGTTATGATTTATGAAATCCCTTTGGCTTACTGACCTTTTGCATATTTACTGCCAATAATTGTTTTAACAGTATAAGAAAAGAACAGCGTATTGCCCGTTTAAAGAAGAGTAAATTCAACCAAACGTCGGTTCCGTCAAATTTCTGTGCATCTCTGTGCTCCGGACAATCACGGAGCGCAACTACGAGGCGATCATCTATGCTTGAGCTCATGCTCATTATCTTACAAATTCTTCATGCATTTTTTTTCTTTTTTATTGCTTGAAGCTTGAAACTTACCCAGACAACCAGAAGTCGCATAACAGTTTACGAACAAAGTCGTTTATTTATACAAATTGCATCACACCCACACTACATGGTGAATGGAATCGTTTGATTGTTGGGTTTCCTCGCATAAAACGTTATTTTATGAGTTCATATGTACATTTTGTTTCCTCCCGTATACTCGTACAAAGTTAGTCGGATCAATCCGTAGCAGCTGTCAAATAAACTTTGTTATCATAAAATAAGTCGCATAAGAGTACAGATTAGTTCGCAATAAAATCGATACACTCGCATTGCATGCTATTTTTCATCATATAAAAATGCACGTATATCGCCTCCACTTTTGTACGTATAAGGCCTTTTCGCACCATCTTATACGTGAAACTTTTCACATATATGCATCGCATAATGCAAAAGGTGATTCCGTTATACGTACATTTTGGTTGTGTGGGTAATAAGCCTGTTTATTCGCCCCAATTCAAATTGTATTGCTCTGGAGTGGCCAAATCTTCGTTTATTGACAAGTTCCCTCGAATTTATGAAGATTGAGACGTCGCACAGTATGTTTCCGACAAGAAACGGAAATGTCCTCAAAGAGGCCTTGGCGAAACCTGTGTCAGGCGCTCTGGAGTGGCCAATTCTATGAATATTTAGTTTATTATTCCTTTATCAACATGTTCTTTTGAATTCAAGAAGATTGAGACGTCGCACGGTATGTTTTGGACATGAAACGGAAATGTCCCAAAACTGGCCCTGGCGGAACCGGCTACCATGTTCCGGAACGGTTCGCTTATTCAAATTATGTTGAAATGATGACAATCGACCATTATCTTATATTTTACATAAAAACTTCAGTGTTGTAACCGCAATAAATAAAAAAATAATCACGTTTTCCAAATTTGGCACTCTTGTGACCCCAGTACAATCCGGAATATCTCCGGCATGATTCCGGATTCAGCATTCTCCGTTTATGACAAATTACTGAAACCTTTTTAAAGTAAACTGACGGTGGTTTAAAAAAAATCGAATGGGAATTGACGAAATGGTTGTTATTTTAAAATGCCTTGTAGGAGGCCGGTAACGAAAGGTTAATTTTATTTTTAACCGATAATTTGAAATGATTTGAATTAACAGAAAGCGTTACAGATTTGATATTTTAACATTCTGGAGTCCTATTAAGCATGGAGAAAATGGTTCCTTTGGCAATTGATGATCTTCTAGAATTCTCTACTAAAAATGTGGCAAAAATCATACAGAATCATAAAAGCAATAATAAAAAAAAAAACCCGAAACACGCTAAAGGAAGAAAGACTCAAAGTAACAGCTCTTAGCAAAATGGTAAAGAATGATGAAATGTATAAAAACCGACTACTTCATTATTTCTCAAGAGTGGAGTAGAACGACATGCATTAAACAAAAGGCACGGGTATACCACAAAAGATCAGTGATTCATCCCGAACAGAAACAGAAAACGCCATTTATTTAAAAATACACTGGAAGTTTCTTATTTTTGGACAGATATCGGGACTTGACTTTTTGTTGTAAAAGCTTTTTCGATATGTTGATTAATACAATGTCACAGTTGTTACTATAAAGCGCTTCACTCATTGGGAATTCTGGCCTTGACATGCTTTGAATATGTCCTTTGAATCGGTATTTAAATAACTGAGATCCATGCCTCCAAAAATTACCATGTATTGCAATCGAATTAGTTGCAAATGTATTGTCCAATACTGTACATTAATTGAAAGTTTTTTTTTGTTTAATTTTTTTTCTCTTTTTTGTATACGGGCTAAGGTAATCCTAAGGCCCAATAAACCATTTAAGGATTGATATTTTAGAGCTAACATTAGCATTTTGAAAATTCAACCATTTGTTCACAAACCTGGACAGTTTACAGGGTGATTACTAATTCCTGTCAGTAAAGTAACTGATCGTAGATAAAAGATGTATGTATGAATTTTAATTTCCTGTGTACATCCTGTTTTGTACATCTATAAAGTTTGTTCGACAAAGTAAATATTAAATCTTTTTTTCATTTACCTTAGTCCTGGCACGCACGTTTTCCACAGATATGTATTTTTGACTAAACTCCGCTGAAAAACTTGCCCGATTAAAACAGTATGTTACCACAATCTTTCAGACTTACTAGCGAATAGCATAAGACAGATTATGGAAAATTTAAGCGAAAAATATATGTCTTTTTTGGTTAAAACATATGCTTCTAAATAACGTTCGTGTTAACTGTAACGCTTCTGAAACAACGCATGTGGCTGGAAATTAAGGTAAAAAAACAAATATGTTATCTATGTACAGTGAAGACAAATGCTATAGATTTCCAAATCTGGATATGCACTGGTAATTAAAATTCATACAACCATCTATTTTCTATGATTACTTATTTTACTGACAGGAAATAGTAATCACCCTGTAATAAGACAGTCTCCCTCTAATACATTGCCTAGAGATAGATATTTGGTACTTTTCACTTACTATAAAAAAAATTGAGGTATCATCCAACAATCGAGCAGTGCGATCTGACTGAACATGCCATCCGAAGAATTGGTAACAGAAAGGATGATTAAATGGACACCTATTTATGAAAGCTGCATAGACCTCCAGATCTTTTCAGAGGATTTACAGCGAGTTGGAAGTTGTAATTGGTCATAGGATAAATTTGTACTAGGGATGGCCTAGAATTGAACTCATGACCGCTTAAAGTTATAGAGTAAATAACTTCTTAACTTAAGTAGACCATCATTGTTTTTGTTTTATGTGTGATCTGAACCTGATATTGGTCACGAAATATGTTCGGTATTTCGCGAAATGGGTTGTAAAATGGTGAGTCGACAACCAGGAAGGAGCGTCCAACATAGCTCTGGTCTTCGCAAGTCCCTACCTCACGCTTCCACGGGTCTAACAATGACAAAGACCGCCAGCAAAGGGTTGCGTACTTAGCTGGTAGTGCAACCTGGGCACTGTTGTCCTTCTGACATCAGCTAGAGTGAGGGGGTGCGTCCCTAGCGTCTGTTCACCAGGAGGTGCGGCTCAAACAGCGTCTGTTCTGGTATCCAGCGGCTGAGTATGAAATGTAGTATCACGTCAACCAACCTAAGGTGGCAGCCCCATCAACGTGATGTAGGTAGCGCAACCCCGGTAAGGTAGCATACCGAATTTCTCACCTACCACGAAAAATGGAGAAAGAAGAAATAACGAACGACATTTTCGGCAACCGACCTGGCAACGAAATAAGAACTATGAATGGAAACTTGGTACCTGGAATGTCAGGACGTTAAATGAACCCGGACGAGCGAGCCTTTTGGCTCGTTAACTGCAGAAGGTTGGAGTGGGGTGGCCGCCATTCAAGAAGTGCGGTGGCCTAGATCTGGAGAAAGTGAATTCCGGGCGGTTGATTCCATCGCCAATACTACGTTCAAATATAACATCTACCACAGCGGCGGCGATAAGGCAGAACATGGAGTCGGTTTCATAGTGATCGGGAAGCAGATGAAACGCGTTATGAAGTGGAAACCGATTAGCGAACGAATCTGTGTACTGAGGATTCGGGGCAAATTCTTCAACTACAGCCTGATCAACATCTATGCACCGACGAACGACAAACCTGATGACGTGAAGGACGCGTTCTATGAAGGCCTTGATAAGGCTTATGAAGAGTACCCAAAACACGACGTGAAAATCGTCATCGGAGATGCGAACGCGCAGGTCGGAAGAGAGGACTTTTTCCGTCCGATCATCGGTAAGAAGAGTCTTCACTCCGTTACCAATGACAACGGCCTACGACTAGTGACTTTCGCTGCTGCCAGGGGGATGGCCATCTGCAGCACCTACTTTGCACGCAAAAATATTCGGAAGCACACCTGGAGGCATCCAAATGGAGATATTTGCAACCAGATAGACCATATTCTGGTGGATGGCCGACATTTCTCAGATGTCATTGATGTTAGGAGTTTCAGGGGTCCTAACATTGACTCGGATCACTACCTCGTTGTCAGTAAAATTCGAGCGCGGTTATCAACTGTAGCGAATTCAAGACCACAGCGAACAATGCGATTCAATATCCAGCGCTTCTCAGCAGACGGTGTTACAGCTCAATACCACCAAAAGCTGGACGAGCGGATAAGTGAGGTCAATGTGAGCGAAAACCTCAACAATCTATGGGATGCAATCCATGGAGTGGTGAGTGAAACAGCGCGAGAAGTGATAGGTACTGCTCGAAGACGCCCCAGAAGCGGAGGGTTGGACGAGGAGTGCCAGAGGGTGACGGATGAGAAGAACGTGGCCAGACGTCGGATGTTAGTGTCTGGTACCATGCTAAACAGAGAGCGGTGCAGGGAAGCAAGATCAGCCGAAAAGCGAATCCATCGCAGGAAGAAAAAAGAGTTTGATGAGAACGTGACAGCCGAGGCGCAAAACTGTATGGAACAGCTGTGTCAAGCTGTGAAGCCTCCATTTCTAAATGAGGTTAAGAAGGCGATTAAAGAGCTGAAGAACAACAAAGCTGCTGGGAAGGATGAGCTCCCGGCCGAACTTCTCAAGCACGGTAGTGAGCAGCTGCATAGAATAATTCACCATATACTACTAAGGATATGGGAAGAAGAAGAACTGCCTGCTAGCTGGATGGATGGTCTCATTTGCCCTCTCTTCAAAAAAGGGCATAGATTGGAGTGCGCCAATCACCGAGGAATAACGCTCCTCAATTCGGCGTACAAAATAATGTCACGCATTCTGTTCAACAGATTGAGACCGCTTGAAGAGTCCTTCGTCGGCGAATACCAAGCTGGTTTTCGTGAGGGCCGATCGACGTCGGATCAAATGTTTAACCTGCGACAGATCCTCGATAAATTCCGGGAGTACAACTTGCAGACTCATCACCTGTCCATTGATTTCAAGGCGGCATACGATTCAGTTAAAAGAAACGAGTTGTGGGAAATAATGATGGAACATGGCTTTCCGACGAAGCTGATTAGACTGATTCGTGCAACGTTGGAAGGATCGAAATCAAGTATACGTGTTGCGGATGAGATTTCCACATCCTTCGTAACCTTAGACGGATTGAAGCAGGGCGATGCACTGTCAAACCTATTGTTCAACATAGCGTTAGAAGGAGCAATAAGGAGAGCTTGCGTGCATAGGAATGGCACTATTATCACACGTTCGTATATGCTCCTTGGTTTTGCGGACGATATCGACATAATCGGGATTGATCGCCGAGCCGTGGAAGAGGCATACGTGCGAACAATACTCGGCAGTAAGTTGGACAATGGCATCTGGCGGCGTCGCATGAATCACGAGTTATACCAAGTCTATAATGAAATGGATATTGATAAGCGTGTAAAACACGGCAGGCTGCGGTGGGCTGGGCATGTAGCTCGCATGTCGGAGGAACGTCAAGCTAAACTAATATTCAGCAGAGAACCAGGGAGAGGCCGTCGCCTGCGTGGAAGGCCGCGCACCAGATGGCTTTTTGCAGTTGAGGAGGATTTAAGGTCGCTTAACGTTCAGGGCAACTGGAAGCGATTGGCCCAGGACCGGGTCCAATGGAGAAGGCTTCTTCATTCGGCGTGGATTCAACGCAATAGCAAGGAATTGTTGCCCATCAAGTAAGTAAGTATTTCGCGAAATGGTAAAATTTTATGGAAAATACTGATAATGCACTGAAGGTCTTTTGAATGCCTCAAAATGTCAATTCACAGGAGGGTATCCCGGGGCAAGTGGGACCTAAAGGAATAGCTGAAACAAATTGTTCAATATAATTTTCAATTGTTAATATTTTGAAAATCAAGCTACACGGTCACATTCTGGCGATATATTTGCTGGTGTGTGCATGAATTTTACTTCGCTAAACGGGGAAAGTGGGACCTATCGAGTTTCTAGCGTTGATTTGAGTACATATTTGATGTACATAAGGGATCAACCATAAAATACGTAACGCTTCAGGAAGAATACGTACATATAATGGCATGTTAATTCGCACTTAATATTAAATGAAAATTTCTCACTAAAAGCGAAAAGAGGAATAATACATATTCAAAACATCTAATTTATAAGCCATCAATTCAAAGTAACACGTAAACTTTCAATAATTGATGAAATTTTAAACATGTTCACTTATTATCGCTATACATGGCAGAAAACCACTAAATAAGATGAAATAGTTTTCCAAAACTACTGAATTTGATAGATATAACAATAAAAAATCAATAGAAAAGAAAAATAATCGTTCTCATAATGCATTTTAAATTTCATGTTTTGCTCATTTTTGAATTCGCATTTCGAAAATAAGAAACATTAAAAAATATATAAATAAATTAGACGATTTTCTCCCTTTCTAATAATGTCGTAATTTAAGATTGATCTTTTTTTTGGTAAAAATCTTTTGTTTGAACGCAATTATTTTTGCGAGCTAATGCAAGACTTTAAACGTGATCAGTAGAAACCATATATTAGATGTACAGGGGATAGGCAAAATGATTGAGATAGGCAAAATTTTGCCCAAATTCAAATGCTTATAACTTTATGAAAAATGAATGAAATTGGATGCATCTGGAAGCAGTCGACGGCAAATTTGGTCCAGTTTTAGGAACTTTCTTGGCCATGCATATTGTCCACTGGACACCGGAGATGTTCCGGATTTTCTGAGGTCATGTCCAAATGTCATTTTTTCTGTCGCTTGTATTTTTGTGTGGTGTAAAGTAAGATAGATGTTTGCAATTTTCCTAGAAACTAGAACTAATAGGAAGTTGAATGCCACCGGACGCATTAAGATTGGTTGGAAATCTTCAGAAATATGACCATTTCCGTAAAACTGGTTCCGGAAAGCATGGTCAGTCATGTTTGTATTTCCAATCATGTAAATATTATCCGGAGCTATATCCAAGTGGACATCAACCTTAAAAATGATGTTTCCTGCAGCGTATTCAGAACCATTAGATGCACAGACCACTCTATAGAAGGTTCCAGGTGCCCTGGGGGAAGTGGTCAATTAGGAACATATCTGGAACCATATCAATATGGGCATTAAACTTCATGATTTTCAAAGGTTATGCTTTCCGAAGCATTTCCAGCACCACCGGCTGCCATGACCACTTTATAGTAGATTCCAGGTGCCCCGGGGATGTGGCCAATTCAAAACATGCCCGAAAACAAAATATGGGTAAAAACATCAGGATTTTTGAAGGTGATGCTAATAGAAGTATTTACAGCGCAACTTATTTATATGACCACTGTATAATAGGTTCCATGGGCCCTGGAGGATGAGGTCATGTTTCGAGTTGGCCACATCTCTAAGAGCCCTTGGAATATACTATAGAGTGATTATTATACCTTGTGGTTCTGAAAATGCTCGCCATTTTCCAAGTCACATGGATCTTACTGTTTATGGTAGAATGTGATTCTAAGCAGATGAACGGACATGTTCCGAATTGGCCACATCCCCCGGGGCACCTGGAACCTACTATAAAGTGGTTATGGCAGCCGGTGATGCTGGAAATGCTTCGGAAAGCATAACCTTTGAAAATCATGAAGTTTAATGCCCATATTGATATGGTTCCGGATATGTTCCTAATTGACCACTTCCCCCAGGGCACCTGGAACGTTCTATAAAGTGGTCTGTGCATCTAATGGTTCTGAATATGCTGCAGGAAACATCATTTTTAAGGTTGATGTCCACTTGGATATAGCTCCGGATAATATTTACATGATTGGAAATACAAACATGACTGACCATGCTTTCCGGAACCAGTTTTACGGAAATGGTCATATTTCTGAAGATTTCCAACCAATCTTAATGCGTCCGGTGGCATTCAACTTCCTTTTAGTTCTAGTTTCTAGGAAAATTGCAAACATCTATCTTACTTTACACCACACAAAAATACAAGCGACAGAAAAAATGACATTTGGACATGACCTCAGAAAATCCGGAACATCTCCGGTGTCCAGTGGACAATATGCATGGCCAAGGAAGTTCCTAAAACTGGACCAAATTTGCCGTCGACTGCTTCCAGATGCATCCAATTTCATCCATTTTTCATAAAGTTATAAGCATTTGAATTTGGGCAAAATTTTGCCTATCCCCTGTACTTCAGGCTGCTAAAATCAGTGGAAAAGGTGCAGAAGGCAGAGATACCATGTATCTCTAAGAACAACTAATTCACTTGATTTCGATGAAAATTGTTCCTAAGATGTAACACAATCACTAATTTTTAGGCATTCTGAGCCAAGTCCTGGGTATTAGGGTGCGGCTTATTTTTGAAAAGTTCTCAAAACCAAAAATTCGTGTGCTCTACTGAATTCAAATCACATTAAAAGAGAAACCTCAAAATTTGATCCAAAAATATTAACATTTAGAGGTGGCGCAAGCGTCTTGAAGTTGAATTTTCAGGTTATAAAAAATGACCTTCAGTAAAGTACACATAACTTTGTTATTTTTCAACCGATTTTAAAACTTTTAGCATCAATACCTTCAAAATTTAATTTGTAAAAACTTTGTTGAACACCAAATTTGTCTAAAATCAAAACAAGTTTTAGATAAAAGTAATTTATTCCAAATTTTTCCTCATTTTACTAAAAATTTCAACTTTGTTTGACCATAACTTCATGATTACTCAACCGATTCCAAATCTTTTTACATGCTTTTGAAGCTAATTTAATTGTTTTCAAACCTTTCATATATCACATTTCACTAAAAAAATGTCTTGACCAAGTTATTCAGCAAAAACTGCACAAAAACATTATTTTTTAAAGAAAAATGCCAGTTTTGTCAAATTTTTGGCAGTTAATTATTGTCTCTTAAGCTGAAACTGATTTTTATCATTTGGTAAATCTTTGGGAAGGACTTTGCAACAATTTTTAAATAATTTTGAAACAAAATTATTTTTGCATATGTTAAAAAATATATGCACTATTCAACTCGTAACTAAGACAAGATGCTTCACATATTTAAGTTTTATAGAAAAAATACTGTTTTCGGCAAAAAAACTTAAATAATCCAAAGAAATTTGATTTTTTCATTGAAAAATCGTGTTTTTGGGTAGTTTTTGTTGAATACCTAAGTCAAAAATATTTTTAAGAAAAAAATGTTGTATGTACAGTTTGAAAACAAATAAATTTGCTTCAAAAGTATGTAAAAAGATTTGGAATCGATTTAGCTTTTATGAAGTTATAGTCAAACAAAAATTATTTTTTAGCAAAATGAGGAAAAATTTGGATATAAGTATTTTTAACTAAGACAAGTTTTGATTTTAGACAAATTCGATGTTCTTCAAAATTTTTATAAATTTAATTTGAAAGAAAATGGTGCTAAAAGTTTTGAAATCGGTTGAAAAATAACAAAGTTATGTTTACTTAACTGCAGGTCATATTTTATAACTTGAAAATTCACCTTCAACACGCTTGCGCCACCTCTAAATGTTAATATTTTTGGCTCAGATTTTGAGGTTTCTCTTTTTTTGTGATTTGAATTCAGTAGAGCACACGAATTTTTGGTTTTGAGAACTTTTTAAAAATAAGCCGCACCCTACTGGGTATACATAGTTGATCATATTGAATTTTGAGTTCCTGACAAGTAAAATATTATAACAAACGATAGTTTCTATGCCCAATAATTCTGCCTTCAGTTCACTGTTGGCTTGTCCCGTTAAAGATACATGTACCGTCCTCTTTTGTGTTCGTGAGCCCACGTATTCAAGAAAAAAATAATATGCCCCAATGAAAAACAATCTCTTCTGCCGTATCCGTAAAGTCGATGGAAACACGCATCAATTTGGTGGCGGTTTACGCTTCATCCATACGAAAAACCCTTTCACTGTATGACAACGCTGCTGTCGTCCACATCGGCGACGTCTTCGACAACGATTGATGTCAGTCGATAGATAGGGTAAACGGGTATAATTCGTCCTAACGGGGAAAATGACTCCCTTAAATTATCTACCAGTGATTCCATAATTATTGTAGAATAGAATCGATTCAAAGATTTATAACAATGTTTCCGACGCGAAAGTGGATAAATAGTGATGACTTGATCCATGATTGTCTCCATGAGGACATCGAATATGTCAGAATGGCCGAGTTGTACTAGGCTTTGGTGAATAAATCTAAATTGAAGTAGGCATTGACTTAGACTAATGGCTGACAATGATCATTACGCATTAAACTATTGAAGAGAGAACATCTCAATCTTATTATTTCCTGCAACATTTCGTGCGAAATGGAGTAGAACGTTCAGAGATCCATTTTTTTCTTAAGGGTCGTATTATACCCACTAACCCTAGAAACAGTCGACGCAATTCAAAACGGTAGGACATCGGTAAGCACATACCACAGGGAAAATGTTTTTCCGTGGTGCCGTTCTTCCGCCGGAGCGTGAAGAGGCTTAGTGACGGGATGAGTCTATACTATTCGGTTTATTTTCTGGGTAGGCTGTCGTGGGGAGGGATAAAAAGATGCCGCCGCCGGTCGTTTGGTTTATGCGTAACGAGTTCCCCAATGATCACGGTTATTGCTTATTTTAGGGTCGATAAACTGGCTGTTTATCGATTGGGTGATTTTCGTGGTATATCACGTTTAGAGTTTGTGCGTGCAACAAACGAAATGTTGAAATGTGCGCATCTTATTATCATGTAGGGTGCCTGTATCAGTTCACATTTCATACACAGTGCTATTCCAGACGTATCACAAAGTTCTGCCTACACATTGCAAATAATTACAGTTCTCATGGTTGTTTTCTGAGGTTTTCACGCCTTGTTATGATGAAAACCCCAAAAACTCACCAATTTCAGTAAAAAGTACCCAACTGCATGAATCCCAACAAGAAACGACTAAATTATTTCCTCCATCAACTACTTCCACCTCTCCACCCCACCATTTGCCCATTCAAAACATTTAGCAGATATTTGGCCACCCCGCTGTGCTTGTGGATGGGCACTCGAGCAAAAGATGAGATTCCAGATTATGCAGATGAGGCTTCGCCGCTCCACTCAAATGGAGCATGAATTTAATTGTTTGTTCTCGGCTTTGGATTTACGTTATACGCTTTCGTCTGCTTGTCCAGAGATTTCGCCAATCGGGTTTCCCAGAAATGACTGCGCCTTGAAGCAAAGCCCATTAGCAATTCCTACGTTGATCTGCTTTGTTTCGAAATGGTGGTAGGGTGGGGGCCAAAATGCGTTTCTATCGTTTCATCCATCATGATGATAACGCCGCTTCTATTTTCCAATTTCTATTCCCAAGGTGCTCAATTCCAGGTAGGGCACTCACGAAGGCGCCGGAAACAACTCATTTGCGCCGCGCTTTCATTGATGTCCAATCAAGCACAGTTCAATTCCCTGGACTCTTTGTCTTGGGTGGCCGTTTAGTGCAATCACGGAGCTGCTGCGCACACCTTCGAAGGGTGGGTTTTCCCTCGAGATTGATCAGTTAAAGCGTGTGTATGCATCGCACCTTCGTTGAATCGATGCCCTCCGTGAAATTACGATAATATTTCCCACTGGCACATGAAGCGTTATCGTGAATTGATAATTGGATCTTTCATCAAGCGTGTCCGAACGTTTTCCCATATCAACAGACGCATCAGGACAAGACTGTAGCCAGGATTCGGAACAAGACAAAAAAGTTCTGAAATCAACCTAGGGCAACTCCTTCAGAAATCCATCTAGTAATAATTTCAATTTCAGCAAGTGTCCTGCATAGAATTCTTCATAGGATTTGTCCAACTTTTTCTCATGAATTTCTTATTTTTCTCTCTCAAGATTCCTGTACAAATTTGCGACAGTGTGACATCTCAAGAAATTTGTTCTCTATCTCTATACAATGCTAAATTAATATCATGATGTTAGTTTTTCGTATTCTCATGAGCATGAGCATGAGCATGCTTGACCGCTCGCAGATGCTACTCCGTTATTGCAAGAACAGCTGTACTTACACAGGGAATCAACAGACACTACTCGGGGTCAGTAGCATCCTCAATGTGTAAGTACTGGTGCTCTCATTATTATAACAAACAATAGCGGCGCCGGCTGTGTCCGAATGCAGGTCAATTTAGGGATGGGAGGGAAATGTTGACGTCTTACTTGCTGTTGAGAAGTGGCCGATCTGGGGTTTAGTGGACTGTATGTGGGTTGGTGAGGTATTTCCCAACATCGTTTGGGGCCATAGAGTTTCCTTGATGGTAGTGTTGGCCAGGCCAATTTCATAGCACCAAAGATTTACATTTACACTTTTTGGACTTAAAGGCAATATATATTTTACACTTAAATTCCACATATATTTACAGGACTTTTAAAGATAGTTAACATTTAAAAACACGTACTACACACATAATGGTCCTAGATCTACTGACGTCATGTTCCTAGCTTTGTATCTTGAATGGCATTCGTGGATATTTGGCAACGAAGTTTTACGAAGAGTTTTCTTATCTTATACGAAATTAATTTTACTGAGTGCCTACACTACCGGTCGAAATAATTCGGATTGGAGTGAGGTATGCTACAATCCAACATCCTCACCCACCCTGAAATTTCTAAATTTCTGAATTTTGTCTTGAAACATTTTATCAGTATCCTAAACAATCTATTTTAATTGTCAATTATGCTGAGTAATTTGATATGTGGTCTCACCCACCATCGAAAAACAACAGGAGACTGAAATCGTCGAGTGACGTTTGCATATCATTCCTTCAAAATTATTTTCAGATTGAACGCCATAGGCGGTCTGTGAAACCACTGGTGCCGTAGATATGGCCTTATCTCTCCTCATTCTCCATTTTCTCTTGGTGGAGATGAATTAGTCCTCGCCGTGTAAATAAGCTGGATTCATCCAGGTGCTCGCATTCCATTTGCGATGGTTGGAATAAACACCCTGTGTGTCCATCCGTGGGTGCAAATTGGACACCCCTAGTGCCCGAAATCCCTTGGAATGGGTTGAACAGACGCCCTATGCGTCCACCCTTGGTGATAGTTTATACACCCATGGCACCTTGGGAATGGATGTATCCGACGCCCTATGCATTCTAGCATAGACGTAGGTTGGGCACTTCCTGGAGCCCGTAATTCTTGGAGTTGGCAAACTGGACGCCCCACAGTGGTTCCACTTGTTCTACGAAGCGGTCATAAATCATTTTATTCAATATCCGGTGGCAAATACCATGAGAAATCGCCAAATTAATTATTTTTTATTGTTAAAATGACGAGGTTGATGTCATAATGCATATCACTTCAAAAAATTCTGATTAGGATGCGGAGATCATCATGCGAAGGCTCTGTTATATGAATGATTATATGTGAATAAAACCGACTTTGCAATTATATCTCTTTCCGTGTCCAAAATAAACTACAGTATTTATATATCTTGAAATATCTTGAAAAGGACCATGAAATCTCTACATTGAAAATAATATATCAGGACTTTTTTTTTCAACTTGAGAAGATTCCCAGCTCAGAGTTGCTTCACATGCTCAAAATCCTAGTTTTTAGTATATACCAAATAGATACCTGAAATATTTATTAATTGATAAAGCCAATTTCACATCAAATCTCTACCAAAACCAAATAACGAACATGTCACCGAATGTAATTAACCTTATGTTTCAAATACTTAAAACTAAGAAATAATTAATGAATTATTATTAACAAATATATTGTTGCTTCCTAATATATTTTTTACTCTCACAGTTTTATTTTTTTAGCGCTGGATCTATAGATACTAGAATTTTTTTGAAGATCTTGTTTTGATGTACAAAATAAATAACATTTTCATTCTGTTCCTCCCACACTTTGGGAAGTCATGTCAAATATGACTGTTGTACCATTACTAATATATAAGGATTTTATTGTCTCAGCGCTCACTAAAACTACTCATTAAATCAAAGTACAATGTTGCAAGTATATTCATAGTGAATTGAAGTATTAGTAGTGAAAATTTTATTATTTTGTCCATTCATTCCAGTTAGCTACAATTATACTGGTATGTAATAAATTCTTTGAATATTTTTATCATTGCTATTATTGGTAAAACTAACAACTTTGAAGGCACGCTGCTAACTTATTTGCAAATATTTGCAGCTAGAACCTTCACAGGTTCATTTTCCTACTCAAATATGATCATGTGATGGCAGAAGTTTGATTAAATGTGATTAAGAACATATTCAAAAACGTACTTCAAAAAAAGTGATGTAGTTACCAAGTGAGTATATCTCTATCCTCATTACTCACATCAATACTGACTCCTTGATGTCACATAACACTCTAAAATGTATTGGAAGTGATAGATATTCATCTGTACCAAGGTTATGTAATTTAAACTGTTTAAAAAATCAATTGATTTTGGTTTGCGAAGACAATGAACAAAGTGCTAAAATCGCTCAATTTTCAACGTATTTTTAACACATGAAAAATACACTCCATCATTCATAGCCCTACTATGAATATTATACAGGAACGCCATCAATGTTTTTACAATCTTGAGATCATAAATGATCCATGAAAAGTTAAAGGAGTGACAAACAAGACATTTTGTTTTTTGATTTATGACCTATGGGCGGTACCACTATGCGCCCTGTGCGTCGCCGTTCACGTTGTGTGGACACCCCTGGTGCCCGGAATCCTTAGGTTTGAATTAAATGGACACCCTGTGCGTCCTTTAGCATAGTTGAGCACCCCTGGTGGCCAAATTCCGTCGGTTTAGAAGAAATGAACACTGGCACCCCTTGATGCCCGGAATCCATAGAGGATGAATGGAATAAACGCCCTATGCGTATTTCCGTGAGTATGATGCTCACAATCCATTGAGATGAGTGGAACAAACACCCTGTGTGCTTATCCGTTGAACAAGTGGACACGCCATGGTTTCCAGAATCCATTCGGTTCACCTTGCGTCCTTCCGTGAGAATATTCTGATACCCAAAATCCGGTAGAATTCAGATGAAACAGACGCCCTGTACGTCCTTCTAAACTTTGGTGGCCACAATCCATTTTGATAGATGGTATAGGACGCCCTGTGCATCCTTTCTTGACATCCCTGATATCCAATGTCCGTTTGGAACGCCCTGTACATTCTTCCATGAGAGTAGACGGGACATCCTATGGGACCTCAAATCCGGTTGGTTCGGATTAAATAGAAGCCCAGTGCATCCATTCTAGAGAGTTGGACACCCCTGGTGTCTGGAGTCCAGTTGATTAAAAGGACGCCCTGTGCGTACTTCCGTAAGATTCGGACACCCCTGATGTCCAAAGTATTGTTGATTGGGATTAGATAGACGCCCTGTGCGCCTTTCCGAAGGAGTTGGACACCCCTTGTGTCCAGATTCCAATTGTAGTTTCTCTATCCTATTGGGCAATTCCACGACAGTGTAACTACGGGATGTAGATGGGTTTGCAACCGTCTCCAAGGCGGCATCGTTATTTCCACAGCATAAGTTGAAGTGATGTTTTCGGCAAGAGAAAAGACGTTATAGTATGGGAATAGGTCCGGCTTCGGCCGACATTTACCGTTCCTACTAACCTTACAAAATAAGCTAAATCGCCTGTCGACCTAGATGCCCGTAGAATTCGGAAGTGGACCTTTTTGGAAATGGTTTCCTTCTTCGTCGTTCTCTTGCTGTCCTGTCGTATTGCTGACGTCGAGTAGATCTTCCTTTGCACATGACCTTGTCGTCCTTGGTTGCCTTGCTCACGAAGTGTGTGGTCCCATATTGATGCGCTACTGATCATAACAATCAACAGGACTTTCCGATACAAAACATTTCAGCTTCGGAAGACGAAGGTTTGTTGATGTTCATCCAATTCAACCACCCAAATCTAATGACCATTGCAGAAGTGTGCGAGATACCCGTTCAATACCAAGAGTGATTTTTCGCATACACCATACAGATGACCAAATGAGCTCCCTTGAGTGTGGAGATCTACAGATACGTTGCTATTGTCGTTTGAGGTTATGGCTTTCAGTCTTAAATAAAACTCAAAAACGGATTTTTGCTTACATGTAAGCAAAAATCCGTTTTTGAGTTTTATTTAAGACTGAAAGCCATAACCTCAAACATCAACATATCAGTCGTACCTCCAAGAAAGTTGCTATTGTCGTCACCATACTTTGTTGCATCCATCGGTTTCGAAGCCAGTTGATCGAGTACCGTCACGTCGAAGTTGTGTTGAATTTGAAGGTTTGATCGAAAACAAATTTCGTGCAAAGTAGAGTGCATATCTGTTGACCCTTGCTGCGGGTTAGTTATGGAACCTTCTCGTGACATTTTTATGATCCGTCGTGGACTTCCGTACCGGGTGATATTATTTCGGAGTTGTTATTTTGTGTACCCGAAGTGTTCGGACAAAATTCCGGAACCTAGACCTGGGATGATTCCGCGTTTTCCCTTGAGACCGCGTACCGAGTAGATTTTTCCGTCTTGCACATCCCATGACGTAAATAACAACGGATGGATTTCCAAAAAACCGTACATCGTGGATATTAAATATCATTCGTCTTGATGCATTGTGAGTGACCTTGGGTAGTATGTTCCTACATCTTATCAATCGGTGGAGTTGATCGATCACGTAGATGTTATCGCCATTGTTAAATACAACTCCTTGCCAGTTGTGCCGCAAGTCATTTGTAGAGGAGCCGAGAGAAATAGAACGATGTAGTATGCAGAGTGAACCCTAGCTTCGCTAGACATATACGTGTAGCATTACCTGAGCAGACAGGTTGTTCCGTACAACCAATGTGAATGTAGATCTGCGTCCAAGTATAGGTGAGTGTCTCAAGTGTTCATCCAGCAGTCGAATAGTGTGTATATAGGTCCCCAAATATATTTCGTGTGATAGAGTCTCGTTAACAATCCATATACGGCTCTGCAGGATCCTCAGTGGTCCAGAAGAGTTTGTTGCATCGATTTGTATTGGATTACTTCGAATTGGTGGTGAATTGCCTAACTAGTTGATCGTGTGAGTGATAACAGTGATAGCCGAAGTTTGATCGTTCTGCTGATGATCGATTAACGCTTTTGCTGCTGGTTTATCGAAACAGAATCATCAATCATTCCGTTATTTAAGCGATGACGAAACGCAGTCCAATGATCGTTTCTGATGGAGCACACATCCATCTTCCATCCTCCATCCAAAGTAGTGGTGTGAATCGAATGAGAATGTGGAAAAGGTGAGTTAGAAACTGAGTATTCCATACTCCGGCTGGACATATACACTGAACACTTAATTTACCTGGAAAACCAGTCTGGAGGCCTGGTTCAGTGGTCCTTGATCCAAATGGTGCAGCAGTCCAGTGTATGCAGTCCGAGAGCTCCAGGAAACCATCCTTTTTCTATTTGTTAATAATTTTCAACTCACTTGTTGAACGAATCCACCATGGTGTAGCAGTTGTATAGGGTGCTCCCAGTGCTGATGTTCCAGAGTCACTTTGATGTTTGAGTGACCAGGTTCCATTGTCGCCAATGGCGAATCGAGTATCCCAAAATTGTCACCATCCACTGCTTGCATCGTCCATTACAAGAGTTTCTTGCAATCCTTTATTACCGTCGGTGTAAGTACTTCGAGACACGCGCGTCTTTAATATATCCAATTCCTGGCTCCATCCGGCAGCCGACCCTATCCGGCTCGAAGGACCATAATGTTGGGAAGTGGCCGATCCGGGGTTTAGTGGACTGTATGTGGGTTGGTGAGGTATTTCCCAACATCGTTTGGGGCCATAGAGTTTCCTTGATGGTAATATTGGCCAGGCCAAATCCGTCCTTTTCTCATTTTTCATAGCACCAAAGATTTACATTTACACTTTTTGGACTTAAAGGCAATATATATTTTACACTTAAATTCCACATATATTTACAGGACTTTTAAAGATAGTTAACATTTAAAAACGCGTACTACACACATAATGGTCCTAGATCTACTGACTTCATGTTCCTAGCTTTGTATCTTGAATGGCATTCGTGGATATTTGGCAACGAAGTTTTACGAAGAGTTTTCTTATCTTATACGAAATTAATTTTACTGAGTGTCTACACTACCGGTCGAAATAATTCTGTGGAACCGGAGTCCTCTGCACTTTCACAAGTAGCCACTGGGAGTTTGGATATGGGAATGGTTTGGGTAAAGGATTTGTTAACGATAAATGTATAATTTGAAATTAATGCGTCTGACCGGATTCGCGATATTACTCGATAAAAGCATTGAACACCCCCCAGGAGCAAGCGACAAGATCAACGGATCAAACACTATTAACGCGATCCGCAATACTACTCCACCGTGGTACGTGAATGACGCGCGTCATGCTTGATCCTGCCCTCGTCACCCGCCCCCGCAGGAGTAATTAGTTTTTCATCTTCTCATGGATAGAAATTCCAAATGTATTGCTGTGTGCGTTTGAAATGCAAATATCAAATGCGGGAACTCCAAACGCGGTAAGATTTTCTACAAGCAATCCGTAAGATTTTCTATGCTTGGTTGGCGGTGATGTGTCTAATCGTTGCTAGGTGTCCTTTGATTGTTTTGTCTTACCGCATTTGAAGGACATTTAGTGAAGATTTGCACCTCAAATGCAAACAGCAATATTACTTTTGGAGCTTCTAAAAAATCATGTGGCCTCCGATTAAACATTGTTTTGCTTACTAGTGATTACGAAAAACATCGTCTTTCCATGAAGTAGGCTGTTGAAATATGGCACGCTCCTCCCATACAAAATGACGTTTTTTCCGGCTATTCCGAAGATTTTTCTAAACTACTGCAACGCACCAACACGTTGCAGCCCTCAAAGATGATCATAGTAGAAAAATTGTGTGAATCTGTTGTTACTTGGGAGTCGGATGACCCCTCAGCAAGACCTGAGTACCGGCGAGCTAGAGCGTGAGCTTTTTGCTCTCAGGATCGGCTTTTCGAGAGGCTAACCAAGGGCTCAATTAAAGGCAACACTCTAAATGCTTTTTACTAGTTTATTTGGGTGTTACTCACAAGATCTGTGTGGGTTGTGTGGGTGTTAGGCTATGGGATGCATGCTTATTGTATAGGTTTCTTTTAAGTTTTAATTACTTTTTAGTACATATATAGTTTAAGTTTAATATAGCTTTAAGCGACTCACATTTTAACCTTACTGACAAACTAAACACATAATAGATTTTTCTTTTTATTCGGCATTATGATTTTGGATTTTATGCCCCAACGGTAACACTGTTGACCCGTTTTCCCGTCATTTCGTGATAAACAAACACCATTCCATTTTTCTTTACTTAGAAGAAGATATATAAAGCAGTCTTAGTCTGAATTGCTATTTTGGACACATTTTGAAGTTTACCATCATAAGGAGCTCTTTTATAACAAAGTTTATCAGGGGTTGCCAATAAACAATGCAGTCATTTTTTGTAACAGAATGGATTCAACTGGCTGCGTTTTCTACCACAATTTGTTTTTCGGTTTAAAAGATATTAAAACGATTGCGTTGAAGTAGTCAACGCTATCGTTTTAATGACTGTGAAGCCGAAAAACAAATCATTTTTTTATTTTCAAACCTCTCCCCCTTGAAATCCCTTCGTTGAGTGTTGAAGAAATGGTTTTATTCTTGAAAAAAAAAAACAAACAAAATATTTGGAAAATTGTTTGACAGGCAACTTTTGAACGCATTTTTCATTGTTTAAAAAAAAGCTTATGTTGATAAAATTTGAAAAAAAAAAACTCAAGAAATACCTGTATACTTATGGAAAAACCTTAGGTGGAATCGTCGAGTTAGTCTTGAAAAAGTTCCGGAAAAAACCCACTAAGAACCTTTATATGTAGCTACATATACTACATGTACTTACTTGATACTTGATGGGCAACAATTCCTTGCTATTGCGTTGAATCTACGCCGAATGAAGAAGCCTTCTCCATTGGACCCGGTCCTGGGCCAATCGCTTCCAGTCGCCCTGAACGTTAAGCGACCTTAAATCCTCCTCAACTGCAAAAAGCCATCTGGTGCGCGGCCTTCCACGGAGGCGACGGCCTCTTCCTGGTTCCCTGCTGAATATTTGTTTAGCTTGACGTTCCTCCGACATGCGAGCTACATGCCCAGCCCACCGCAGCCTGCCGTGTTTTATACGCTTAACAATATCCATTTCATTATAGACTTGGTATAACTCGTGATTCATGCGACGCCGCCAGATGCCATTGTCCAATTTACCGCCGAGTATTGTTCGCAGCACTTTACGTTCAAAGACCCCAAAAGCTCTCCGGTCGACCTCTTTCAACGTCCAAGATTCGTGGCCGTACAGAGCTAACGGAAGAATTAGAGTCTTGTACAACGCGAGTTTGGTCTTCGTCTGTAAGCTGCGGGACTTTAGCTGGTTACGAAGTCCGTAAAAAGCCCGACTCGCAGCAGCAATACGCCTTTTAACCTCGCGGGTAACATCATTATCGCAAGTCACTAGAGTTCCAAGGTACACAAATTCTTCAACTACTTCAAATATATCACCACCTATCACCACCTCACTACCAACATCACCTATGGGCCCACGATGTCTACCAGCGACCATGTACTTTGTCTTCGTGGTATTGATAATGAGCCCAATTCGCGTTGTCTCCCTTTTAAAAGGCACGTATGCCTCTTCCACGGCTCGGCGATCAATCCCGATTATGTCGATATCGTCCGCAAAACCAAGGAGCATATACGAACGTGTGATAATAGTGCCATTCCTATGCACGCAAGCTCTCCTTATTGCTCTTTCTAACGCTATATTGAACAATAGGTTTGAAAGTGCATCGCCCTGCTTTAATCCGTCTAAGGTTACGAAGGATGTGGAAATCTCATCCGCAACACGTATACTTGATTTCGATCCTTCCAACGTTGCACGAATCAGTCTAATCAGCTTCGTCGGAAAGCCATGTTCCATCATTATTTCCCACAACTCGTTTCTTTTAACTGAATCGTATGCCGCCTTGAAATCAATGGACAGGTGATGAGTCTGCAAGTTGTACTCCCGGAATTTATCGAGGATCTGTCGCAGGTTAAACATTTGATCCGACGTCGATCGGCCCTCACGAAAACCAGCTTGGTATTCGCCGACGAAGGACTCTTCAAGCGGTCTCAATCTGTTGAACAGAATGCGTGACATTATTTTGTACGCCGAATTGAGGAGTGTTATTCCTCGGTGATTGGCGCACTCCAATCTATGCCCTTTTTTGAAGAGAGGGCAAATGAGGCCATCCATCCAGCTAGCAGGCAGTTCTTCTTCCTCCCATATCCTTAGTAGTATATGGTGAATTATTCTATGCAGCTGCTCACTACCGTGCTTGAGAAGTTGGGCCGGGAGCTCATCCTTCCCAGCAGCCTTGTTGTTCTTCAGCTCTTTAATCGCCTTCTTAACCTCATCTAGAGATGGAGGCTCCACAGCTTGACCGTCGTTGTCGATGTTCATTCTGTTCTCCGATGCTCTATCGTTCCCTCCATTCAGTAACGTTTCGAAGTGCTCTTTCCACCTGGCAGCCACCATCGTTTTATCTGTCAGCAAATTACCTTCACGGTCGTTGCACATGACGGGAGACGGCGCTGACTTTCTCCGCACGCCATTGACAGTTTCATAGAATCGTCGCATATCGTTCTGTTCCATACAGTTTTGCGCCTCGGCTATCACGTTCTCATCAAACTCTTTTTTCTTCCTACGATGGATTCGCTTTTCGGCTGATCTTGCTTCCCTGTACCGCTCTTTGTTCAGCCTGGTACCAGACACTAACATCCGACGTCTGGCCACGTTCTTCTCATCCGTCACCCTCTGGCACTCCTCGTCGAACCATCCGCTTCTGGGGCGTCTTCGAGCAGTACCTATCACTTCTCGCGCTGTTTCACTCACCACTCCATGGATTGCATCCCATAGATTGTTGAGGTTTTCGCTCACATTGACCTCACTTATCCGCTCGTCCAGCTTTTAGTGGTATTCAGCTGTAACACCGTCTGCTGAGAAGCGCTGGATATTGAATCGCATTGTTCGCTGTGGTCTTGAATTCGCTACAGTTGATAACCGCGCTCGAATTTTACTGACAACGAGGTAGTGATCCGAGTCAATGTTAGGACCCCTGAAACTCCTAACATCGATGACATCTGAGAAATGTCGGCCATCCACCAGAATATGGTCTATCTGGTTGCAAATATCACCATTTGGATGCCTCCAGGTGTGCTTCCCGAATGTGCTTGATTGGCCGCCCGTGGATGCTACTTCAGTATCGCCAGATCAGCTGCACTTACACAAGGAATCAACCGAATGACTGCTTTGGCCTAACAGACATCCTCAGTGTATAAGTGCTGTTGGCCTTCTATTTTTAGGAGACAATGGTGCCTGCTACGTCAGAATGCAGACCAATGTGGGGAAGGGGGAGGAAATGATTTTGCACTTATACTGACCCACTGTAGACCGTGGAGTCCGGCTGCATCTACGTCAGTTCATGCGGAAGTGTATGTATTGGGGGAAAGGCATGGCAGAGAGGCTTACTTTTTGTGGTTAGCAGACTGCCTATGCATCAGGCGTAAGGAAAGGCATGCGCTTGGAAGAATGGAAGCGTTAGGGAAACGGTTTGTTGTCCGTCTCTGGTGCTAGCGTTTGCTATGAACGAATATTTTGAGTGTGAGTGTGAAGTATCGGTCATGGCCGAAGTGGGCACCTTGCCTTTGATCTTTTGGCAGTACAGTCGTCAGCGCGGACGGCAATTTGCATCATAGCAAAGAATCGCGACAACAACAATTTCCCTTTGATTCGACGAACATAAGATCGTATGGAGGAACTAACGGGAGCAGCGCTCCTCACCATCGGTTACCTTACGAGGCCAAGCGATCGAGCGTGGCATACGAAAAATCCATCAGTAGTGTGGGACATCAAACGACATGTTCGAGCCGGTGACCCACTAGAAAGAGTCCGTCCGATTGTTCAACAGCTACTCTCGACCCGTTTCCGTCAATCAACTGGACGGCGTTAAGTCAGAGGGGACCAAGTACAAAATCTGGGAAAATTGGATTATTCTTTCATTAGATGCGAAATTACCTTACCTTTCACTTTGATCAGATGTGATGAATGCTGTAAATTGTGAGAGATGTGTAATAAATTTACTTTGGATGATCAATAAAAATCGATGAAAGTGTGCAGTCAGAGTGGACCAAGTGCTTATTACCATACCAGTGAAAATGATCAGCGCGCTGAGGAATGCGAGGAAATGAAACCATTTCAAGAGATTTGTCAGATTTGTCGACATCGAATGATTCTTCTACTCATCCATCAATATAAGTTTATAAACATTACTCAATTCGATGCATTTGATTTTGATTTTTGACCATTTATCATATCTTGATGGGTGGTAAGAAATTGCAACAATTCCTGTGCAGACAGAGTGGACCAAGTGTATAAGAGCAATAAACTGATTGATTATTGTTTTTTACAGTTGATTTCAAAGTCCGATAGGAGTTCAGGGTAGTTATATGGTGTATGTATGGCATGTCCTAGAACTCGCTTATTAGACAAGTATATTTTTGTCGGTACTCAAGATTTTCACTTGGTCCATTCTGACTGAACGTATATTTGAATATTTCTGGTCTCCAATGCTCTGACCCTGCAAAACCAAGCTATCAAAATGCCACTGATTTGCACTGATATCTCGCGTTTAGTATCATACGGGCGTATCTGCATTGATCGATTTCTCTTCGTCGATTTTCTTTTTGGACAATTACAGGAAATTCAATCGATTTTGTTAACATTTTTCGATGTAACATGACGAAGGTGATGAGTACTTTCTACTGAATCGAAAAATGCGATCAAAAGCAGTCGCCCGGCTGAGTAATTAGCTAAAGAGAAAATCGATTAAGAGAAATCGATTATTGCAGATACGCCCTTATGATACTGAACGCGAGATATGGATTATTGAAGAGTTTAGACCACTGGTGCCGAAGGGTCTTGATAATCTTTTTATCTTAGAGGCATGCACCCAGTTTGACCATGCAAGTATTAAATGATTGTTATTTTCCTAGAAATTGTTCAGTCAGAGTGAACCAACTCACTGAACGGTGGTCTTTAGTTCAGTCAGAGTGAACCAAGTACACATAGTCCATCAAAAAATTGTCCTATCCGCGGTTTGGGTTATGATTTTTCATGATTATTATTCTACATTGAAAGTAATACAAAGATGTGTAGAAATATCGAACCAAAATGTTAACGAGGTCAAACATTACAGAGCGTTAGACTTTAAGCCCATTTTTCTCAAAATATGAAAAATGTCACTTGATCCACTCTGACTTAACGCCGACCAACTGTCGTTTACACCGATGGATCCAAGCACGAGGATACGGACCGCACCGGATTAGCGGGCACGTACAGCCTTCCCAAAGAATGCAGCGTCTTTTCCGCTGAAGCATACGCCATGACAATGGCAGTTTCAATTCCAAATGTTCATCATGAAATAGTGATCCTCACAGACTCGGCAAGCTGTCTGCAGGCCCTGGAAGCAGGAAAATCAAAACACCCGTGGATCCAAGAAATCGAAAATGCGGTGAGGATTGAACAGGTTCGATTCTGTTGGATCCCTGCACATTAGACTGATGCAAATTTTGAAGTTTCTCCTATGCTTAGACGCAGTGTTGACCAGACTCATTTCCCCGAAATTCGAATTGTGAAGCTATGAACTGTTATAACTGTGCGTTGTATTCCTGAGATGGAGGGGGAGGTGGTTGGGCTTGAGTGTTGCACATGGGATCCGACAGTTTCGATCTCGGTGGGCCGCAATTCAAGTTTCGGTGAAATGATTCGCACTCACTCACTCACTCATTTCATTTCACCGAAACTTGAATTGTGGCTCTCTGGGATCAAAATTGATCGATTTTGTGTGCAGTACTCAAGCTTAACCATCTTCAGTTCGCATCGATCTATCACCAAGTGCAGTCGTGTTCGCGCATTGCTTCTTCAAGCTGTACAAGTTTAATAGTTTTGCTGTTATTTATTCCGAATGCGAGACGAGTGTCGTGAGAGCATGAAAATGGAATTTGGATTGTGAAGAATATAAAGTGGAAATGTGTGATGAAAGAAAGTAGAACGTGAAATAACTTCGTTAATTTCGTTAGAAACAAGAAGTAATGGTTGCAAAATTGATGGCATAGGATATATGCCTGTGTGAGTGAAACAAAATGGTGCCGTTGTTGCTGCACTGTCGAAAACAGTTCATGTGTTTGTGAAATGATAAAGAAAATGTGCGTTTGGGTTATATGATGCCAGGCACAGTGGTGTAATAGAGTGGGAGTGAAAGTGCGTCCATGCAGCGTCGCTGATGCCGGCACCTTTAGCGTCGGTGGAAAATTAAAACATGGCAATTAGCAGTGCGGGAATGCAGCTAAGTATTATTTAAATAATATATATTTTATCTCGTTTATAGGAGCAGATTACACATTGTTTGCCTATATCATATATTTTTCCTTGAAAATTGTGGTTTTGCACTGTTCAGCGCTTCTTCTCCTCCTCATCATCATCATCTCCATCGACGTTATTCTTTAGCATTAGGGCGCTGCCATAGTGAACGCGTCATGCGATGCGTGTGCGTATGCAAACCCGCAAAGCAGAATATCAGCAATATGAAATATTTGATCGCAACGCGTTTGTCCTTCCATGTTTAGCGCTTTTTCTTCTTCTCCTCATCATCATCATCATTGACGTTTTTTTAGCCACACATACATACAACTGAAGTATGGTAAGATACGGATTGCTGTTCTCTATCTCTCTTTCTTTTAGCAGTTTGACATATCGACCACTACCACAATCCAGTCAACGCAACGTTGTGGATGTGAACCTTTATTTATTCATTTTTTTTTTGTTGTGTTGTATGCTCACGAACGTCTGTACAGTTGTTTCACCCTTTTTTTTTTGTACCGGTCGCGGTGGATCAAGGTTTGCTCACATCCATGTGTTAAACCTTCGCCCAATATTACACGGAGGGGGTGGAGGAGCTGTGGGTGAGGAAGGGATGTGTAGATGTGTAGCTGTGGGACTCTGTTCTGTTTTGATCATGTATAGGATTTTGACGTTTACTGGCCTTGTTGTTCACTAACTTCATGGTAGAGTAAAAGAGAGCGAATGATTTTTGTGCATAGCCCACTAGGGCAGATAGGTGCAACTTGGACACATGCTCCGTGTGAGCGATTGTAATATTGTAGTGACGTCATTACTTGCAGTACACGCAACGGTAGGTTTGGTAAATTTTCATATTGTTTTATTCTAAGTTTAAAATTCATATGTAACCTCTTTGTGTTATAAGTAAATGTTTTCTAGACAGCTGGTTTTGAAACTTTGTTATTATGTTCCGTAATTCTTATGCTTATTTTGTGCGGCATTCATTATAGTTGGTAGATTATATACATATTCAAATTAAAAAGTGATATATGATGAACTATTTTGACAACACTTTTAATTATGTAACATGCCATTGAAGAAATTCATCAATGATAACTTCCTACCACAACAGCTACTTCACGGTTGTTCTTCAATCTTCATCATAGGCGCATCAACGGGATTATATTGTATTTTTTTTTATATTATATTAAACCATATTATATTTTATAATGATTTATCATTTTAAATTATATTAGGTGTTCTAGCTGACCTTATACTGCCTCCAAATGAGACTGAAACGCATTTTTATCCCCATCACAAATTATCTAAACTGTTTCCACGCAGGTACATGTAGGCATGCATTAGTGGAGAATAATATGTTGTTTTGGTGATCTATTTGGAAGATGAACATTTACAAACAAACAAATTACGTTTTTAACTTTTACAGATTATATAATGTTTTATTGCGGTATTATATTGTATTATATTATATTGTATTGTATTGTATTATATTATGTTATATTGTATTATATTATATTATATTATATTATATTATATTGTATTGTATTATATTATATTATATTATATTATATTATATTATATTATATTATGTTATATTATATTATATTATATTATATTATATTATATTATATTATGTTATATTATATTATATTATATTATATTATGTTATATTATATTATATTATATTATATTATATTATATTATATTATATTATATTATATTATATTATATTATATTATATTGTATTATATTATATTATATTATATTATATTGTATTATATTATATTATATTATAATATATTATATTATATTATATTATATTGTATTATATTATATTATATTATATTATATTATATTATATTCTTTTATATTGTATTCCATCATGTTATATTATAGCACCGCCACCAAACCGGATCGCGCCAGTGAGACTCGCGACGCGCTTCAACTCGCCGCATTTTGAAATCAGTGTTTTAGTGTAGCGCTGCATTCTTACGATTTTTGTGAACAGAGCGCACTATTCACATATTAGCTGCGACGCTCGGGGCCTGAGAAAACAATAATTTGAAATAAGTGTTGGCCTTGATTTCTACCGGATGCATAATATTATATAAAATTTGTTATGCCTAATGACTTTTGTTAATTTTACAAGTTTCGTCTAGGGGATGTACAGAAAATGGAACAGTTACAAAACACAAATAATTCTTCAAATTCATCATCAAACCTTTCAGGAAAATGACCAGCGACTCAATTTGAACAACTCGTTCTCATAAAATGCGCGATTGCACGAACACCAGTCATTTTATATGCAGATATATTATTTGGTTTGTATTATATTGCACTTTATATTATTTTGTTATATTGATTTATATTATAGGTTCTCAGTGATTTTATTTTTGTATGCTAATACTAAATTAATTTTGAATCTTTGTCAGCTGAAATTTTGTTTTGATGTAGCCGTAAACTTTATTAACAAATCGATGAGTTTTTGTTTTTATTCAAATTATTTGTTTTACCATACCATACCATTACCATTTACCATTCTTCCCTCGATCAGCCCAATATCATCAGTAGGACAAATATTCAAAAGAAAAATAGGTGTTGGCCGATATAATACTGCATGCATTAAAATTCTGTTTCATGGCGTTATATTTTATTGTTACTACCATTTTATTTTCATACTTTATTACCATATTATTATATATTATAATTATAACTATATAAAATTTCAATATTACCGAATATAACATGTTTTGGGAAGGGAGGGAGCATCAGGGCATCATTGAAGTTACAACTGGACAATGAAGTGGAGTGCCAATCGGAGTCAGGAGGAAAAGTGTTAGTCGTTCGCGTCTAGTACTTTTCTCTCCAACAGTTGTAGAAGATTTGACGCGCCCTTCTTCAAACAAACCTTTCCGTGGAAAGCTCGACAAGTATTGCAAATTATAATACTCAATCTGTTGGATCATATGGCTGGAAGGAGATTCTCTATTTCCCGCGGGTTTCGCGTAAGTGTTTCTGCTTACGGGTCCGCCACCCCCCTTTTGACCCTTCATACAGCGGTATGTTGAATGCAGATTGGTAATAAAATTTGACCTTACTGTTGAGTGGAGCCGCATGCAGAGCAAGACTCAAGCAAGGATTGGTGGCTACCTACATACATACATACATAGTACTCAAGCTTAACCATCTGCTTTTCTATCTTAGGAGGATAGAGCATGGTTGTAGTAGTTCGTGGCTTCGTAGTTCGGAAAATGTTATTTTCGGGGAAATGAGTCTGAACAACACTGCTTAGACGATGTCAATTTTGATGAAAATGATCCTCCCAAAATTTGAAGTCATTCGGAAGAAATTTGGTTGTGCACACGATGTTTGGATGGAACACACGATGGAAATTACTATGGGAAAGGCAAACCTTTTGTGTTCAGTCCTCGTTGCAGTTACTCGTCATAAAAATCTATGGAAAAGTGAACATTCTCATTTCATGTGAAAACTTCCCAGCTACAACTTTTCGATGGGACGTAAGGATAATTTGTTATTATTGATAACAAAGTCTACATCATGCCGAGATGATCATTCAATTACTTGCTACATGCAAACCAACTTTATGATGATTAACAACAATTTATCCTGAGGTCTAATCAAAAAGTGGTCTTCGGCAAAGTTGTAATTGGGAGGATTTCACATTAGAATAATTTGTTAACTTTTCCATAAAACATTATAACGAAGAGATAGAGAGCTGTACACAAAAGATTGGCGTTTTCCAAAGTAATCTCCATATAAACTTCAAATGGCGTGTGCACAGTCAAATTAATTCCGAATCACTTCAAACTTTGAGCGGATGCTATTTACCATATTTAAAATCGTTTAAGCATGGAGCAGCTAATGAGGACGATAAGGAAAGAAAGTTACTGAAGTATCTATACGATACTGTATATTGAAAATGCTCTAAAGTAACAGGATTGCAATCAATTTGAGAATTTGAGAATTCGATGCAAAAGTGAATAACAAAACTTGAAAATGTGAGAAATAAAAGTTAAAACTACTTGGTTTTGACACGAATGCACCCCTCTGGTGTAAAGTGTCGGTAATAGAAAAAAAATCGCAATGGTCCATAAAACAAATACAAAATTTCGGATAACGATTAAAATCTTCATCCTTTAGGAAATAAATAGTTCGTCATTTCCTTCACTAATAGTTGGATGCACATTTGCGTGATAGCGTTCAATTACTTTTTGCCTTTTTTGTTCTTAAATGTTTTTTAAGTTTTAAATGATGAGAATGATTGATCAGCGCACGATTCTATACCATTACCCGGAATACCATTACCCGGAAAACCCATTTACTGGAATGTACCATTTACCGGAATGCACCATTACCCGGAAAGCCAAATCTTCCATTTTCGACGACCTTTTTCAATACATTTGTATTAAGTAGTTATTCTTTTTCATTGATGTTCAGTACAAATTATGTCACGCTAACCATAAACATTATTGACTCCCTCGGTTTCCATAAACACCTGTTCAAAAGGCATCTTCAAACAGCTGACAAGTATGTAAGTACACTAGCACTGAAACGTCGTCAAATTCGATAGATCAAATTTGCCCACCAGAAATAATTTTGAAACGGTGGTATTCAATTCTACCAACCTCAGCTTGATCTTTCTGAATAGCTTAACTTTGCCGCAACGAATATTACGATACCAAAATTTAATTACACATGTCATTTATTTGCGATTTAATTAGAAAAGAATTGCCTGATAGGGTGCAGAACTACTTGGGCACTTCCATGATTCACTTTGGCATGGGAGGTTATTCTCGGTTGAATTATCTGAAATTTTGCAATCAGAGGCACTACAGTACGACGCACATTGTGGCCAAATATGAACTAAGTAGTTTCCGAAAAACCCCACTGCCGAAGTGAATCAAAAGAATCAAGAATAGGATCCGGCTCCCTATAGATCGAAAAACTATGTCTTAAGAAACTTCGACAAAAAATCGACGTGATTCCGTTGATGAGTCGTTGCAAGCACTCTTATATGGAACCATCTAGACCGACACGACGTAAATCGCTGCGAAATTGCGTCGCTGTGGATTAGACACGCTCATCAAACTCTAAGACATCAAACTATGCATGCAGCGCATGTGCATGTCACTGTCGCCGTAAAAAATCGCCTTGATTTAAGGGAGTTTTTATGGTTTGAAAAAATCTAAAAAATCAAGACGAAACTAAGAGTGCTTTAGTGATCGAGAGTAGGAACAATGTGACGTCCATCTCTGGATTCTGAAATATTGAACCTCAATAGATCTACTTTTCCTTTGAATTTCCTTAATTGCGATTTTTTTCTACGAATGTCATAACTCTGAATGGCTGTACCCCGAATCCAGGATAATATACTAGAAAGAATAGTAAGCAATCATAACAAGAAGATATTTGGTTATTTTGGACTAAACACATTTTGCCAAAAAATCCAAGATTGGTGGAACTCGAAAGAACCGCCAACCAAATAAAGAAGGTCAAATATCAAATGACCCTAAATGGGTCATTCCAGAAAAAGGGATATACGGAGGATTTGCATTCGGTTGATTGACGTTTACAGAAACGATTTTCGGTGAATTGACACTCGGCGAAAAGTAGCACAACCAATTGTGTTAAAAATTCTAACCATTGTTTATTAATTAAAATATGGACACTTGGAGAACCGACAGTCGAATGTCAAAAGTAAAGTTACATGGTTGTAGCCAAATTTAGCCAGTTTAGCCAAGACATGCTGCAAAGATAAGATGAAAGAACAGCTTATTTTTAAAAGAAGGGTGAATCATCTATGAAATGCAAATATATGAAGATGGTCCATATTGACATGATCAATTACGAAGATATCTTAGACTCCTCTTCAATGCTTACGTATTTTGAAGGAAGAACATCCCCTGTCCATTATCGTTGGTGATTATCATAAATATTTCAAGTAATATACTGACCTGAAGGACCGTAAAACGGTTAAAAGGACGTTATTGAAAAAGGCGAAAAATAGAGAAATAATTTTCCGGTAAATGGTCCTTCCGGGTAATGGTTTTCCGGTAAATGGTTCATTCCGGTAAAGATTGTGCGATATTTGCCAGAAAACCATTCGCCAGAAAACTATTCGCCAGAATGACATCTGCCAGAAAACCATTCGCCAGAATGTACCATTTACCAGAAAACCATTTGCCAGAATGTACCATTCGCCAGAAAGTACCATTCCCCAGAAATATTTTTCTTGTCGATTTTGATCATGAAACATCTCGGAATCCAAGGATGGCCGTCACAATTTTCCACTTGTGCTACTTTTTACATGTCCAAAAGCACTAAATTGAACAAATAGTACGGTAACTATCTCGTTCTTCTCATTTTAAGCTTTCTGCTAGTGCACAGAGCGGAGACAATATAACACTGTTATTCTAAATCTTCTTCTTTCTGGCGTTACGTTCCCACTGGGACAGAGCCTGCTTCTCAGCTTAGTGTTCTTATGAGCACTGCCGTAGTTATTCACTGAGAGCTTACTATGCCAATGACCATTTTTACATGTGCATATCGTGTGGCAGGTACGAAGATACTCTATGCCCTAGGAAGTCGAGAAAATTTCCAATCCTCGACCGGTGGGACTCGAACCCACGACCCTCAGCTTGGTCATACTGAATAGCTGCGCGTTTACCGCTACGGCTATCTGGGCCCCTATTCTACATCTCTCACGAGATTTTTGGCTATGAGGTTTTGATACAATATTCTAAGCTGTTTTACCTAGTTTTAACCTTCCAGTCGTCGCGCGGTTTCCTACCGTCAGAAGCACCACGCTACTATTGTGAACGAAAAGCGAGGTTTTTTCAGCGGTGTTGTACAAAATACAACAGCGCGACGGCTGAAGTGTTAAGAAAATTTCATTTCCTATCACCGCGAGCTGTTCTTCTTCAGAATATTGTATTGTACAGAATTTCTCGTGCAACTACCAGATATTTTTTGCTTTTCAATTGACAGTTTATTGGGGTTGTGCTACTTTCTCCCGAATATCGATACCCCGAATGTCGTTTCCCTGAATACCCCGTTTTCTCAAGTAGCCTATTTCCTCGAAATGTTTTGGCACTCATAATTATCAGAACTTATAGATTATTTCAGGGTGATGAACGGTTCATATGAAAAACACCCTTCTTTTTTGATCAGCGGTTCTTTAAAGTTTCTCCGAATTCAGCATTTTTTTATTGTTTTCTTTATCGTTCTTTCTAGTTCACCACTCTGTCTCTGAAGATTGTTTCTTATCCATTTTGAACTACATCTATTTTGGGGCCGTCCATGAATCACGTGGTCGTTCAAGAGGGAGTAGAAGTGGGTGGTTCTATCATAATACCATGATCCATACAAATTTCAAATTTCAAATGTCATTCGGGATAATGGATTGCAGGAAAAAGTGTCATTCGGGTGTCTGGAGTTCGGGGAAATGATATTCGAGGGAACAACATTGGGGTAAAAATAGACCAAAAGGTTTTTAGTAGTAATTTCAGTACATGAAAAAGTATTCAAAAAAGAGTATTTGCTTACCGCTACTTGACATGGTGTTTGGCAAATAAGAATTCTCCATTATCCATGTATAGGATGTTCTTATTAATTTTACAACTGTCTTATTTGTCCTCCTCCTGAAAAATGTTCTAGTAAATGTAAATTTGGATTGCGAGTGGAGGCATTAATAACTTCATCGAACTGACGGCACAAATAGTTGCAACGTATATCGAAATCTTGTAAATATCCATTGAACTAGCCCTTAAGAAGCAACAAAACTTTTAAGAACAGCTTATGATGAAAAAAGGGAGCAATACTTGTGAAATATTCCAAACCATAATTTCCTGTAAAACTTATTAATATATAAATAAAAAATTAATTGAAACTGAAAAAACAGAAGGATTGAATTTAATAATTATAAAATAGCATAATCTCATGCTATAACATCTGTAGAACGATTGAAAATGTATATTGAAATCTCGTAAACATTAAATGAATTAGTCCATAAGAAGCAACTAAACTTTGAAGAACAGCTTATGCTGAAAAGAAGGGTGAACCTCTTGTGAAGCCTTTCAAACCATAATACCATTTTACAAGGACAACGTATATTAAAAAAAACTTACTATGCTATCAGTCATGCTAAGTATTAAACTTTACATCAGTAAGCAGTATCTTTCATGCATAGTGAAGCTGCTTTAAATGAATGCAACTGTTATTCTATTGTATATTCTTTCTAGTTCCACGGTCCCCCAGTATTAAGTGTTGCTTTTTCAATTCATATTTATAAAACTTCAAATATTGATGTTGATCGTTGAATGCTCTAGAAATCGATATTTTCATAATATGTACAGTATTGGACAAAACATTTGCAACTTTTTCGATTTTCCATACAAAATGACCAACTTCGGAAAGCTAGATCTCAGTTATTTATGGACCGATTCGAATGAAACTTTCACAGAACATCAGATATAACTTGAATTTTAACATATATTTTTGAATAATTTTTACAATCACGAGTTTATAAGAAATAACGATTTGACTAAAGTGTAATTTTCGACAAAAAATTCAAAACTTTTTATCTCAAGATCTGATAGCCCAACACAAAAACTGTCTTTAGCAAACTTATTCATCTCGTCAAAATCTACAACTTTGCTGAAAATACCATGAAGCTATTCCTTCAATATGTTTAGTTAAGTCAAATATAAAAAATCGTCAAAAAATTCACTTTAGTCAAACCGTTACTGCTTTTCAACTTGTGATTGGAAAAACCACTCAAAAATATATGTTAAAATTCAAGTTATGTCTGATAGTCTGTGAAAATTTCATTCAAATCGGTCCATAAATAACTGAGATATGGTTTATCAAAGTTGGTCATTTTGTATGGAAAATCGAAAAAGTTGCAAATGTTTTGTCCAATACTGTACCTAGTCCTACAATTAGAATATGGATATTCGTAGCTGGCTAACTAAGTCAACGGTAGATTGTGTCCAAGAGAGCCTGTACTTTTTTGAGTATATTACCAAAATAATCTGACACATTTTTTTAAGGCTCTACAATTGCAAACTTGATTTACCTGAAAATAAAATAAAAAAAATTCTAGGGGATAGTAAATTCTGGGGAATGGTACATTCTGGCGAATGGTTTTCTGGCGAATGGTACTTTCTGGCAAATGGTTTTCTGGCATATGGTACTTTCTGGCGAATGTCATTCTGGCGAATAGTTTTCTGGCGAATGGTTTTCTGGCAAATATCGCACAATCCCGGTAAATGGTTTTCCGGTTTATGGTCTTCCGGTATATGAGTCGAAAAAAAATCGGAATTGCAGATTTTTAAATATTCCCAGCTCATAGACGAATATATGTAACTTTTCATGTTAAGAACGGAATCGCTATTCCCTTTGAGCTTTCTTGAGGATTTTATTCGTAATCAAAGAAAACTATAGAATTGCTTCTCCGAGAATTTGCGTGCCCTGAAGGTGGCAAAATACGTCGTAATGCTGAGCTAACTAAAAGACTGTAGAAGCTGTGTGCCTATATGTATGTTTGACGTTATATCGTTCAAAGCCAACAGTGTATTCATTAATAAAAGTGAGACATTTACGTTTCTTTGAAATTTTTTGAGGTCCTATTAAAAAGAAAGGCACAATTTAGATGGACGCACCAGGTAATACAACTTACTGCTACGGTGTTTGTAGATTACAGTGTTGAATTTCAAAAATGTTTAATGTTAGTCATGAAAATTTTTCTGCTCTAGGGGAGGGGATTATGACCCTCAAAACCCCCCTTGGCTGCACCACTGTTCCAGAAGTCCCAGAGTTTTACTTCAGAAGAAGATTGGCTCCTCATAAAATAACATTAATAATAAAATCAAGATTGTTATATCCTCCTAGATCTGCATAAAAACAACAACAAATATTTTTTCCGTGATTTGCGCAATGCCAGGATTTGTCCAGTGATTTCACTACATATTTACCTATGAATAATTCCAATTTCACGAGTCTTTAAAGAAATCTACTAGGAATAATCATAAGCATACTAAACACCGTACAACACAAAGGAAGTTATCCAAGAATATCTTTAAAGATCTTTTTTAACATAAATATATATAGAAACATCTGAAGCAATCGGCTTATATATATATTTTTTGATTCCATGAGACGTAGCAACAAAAACTATTTCTTGTCAGAAATTGTGATTTGTGAAATTGTGAAAGGTTTTCAAGAGGGTAATGAGTTATGGACAAGGTACGTTTTTTGACGTGGCATTTAATAGCAAACCATGCTCAGCAAATTTTCAAAGGATCTTTACTTTTTATTAAATAATAAGCATTAGCATTTGGCAATCCGCACAAACTCGTAGGTGGTGCCGTCCTATACCATTGAATGAGGGTTACCTCCTTACCGTCCGTTGCCAAAATCGGAGATTTGGGACTAATACTCGATCCTAATCGAGAGCTGTCCTGGCCTCACCCTTACGAATGCTGGGGAATGGGATGAAAGATCAATTGAACACCTACACAGAACTCTAAAAACTATTATAAATGTTACGGGGTATTGTGAAATTAACGGGACGGGAAAGGCCACAGGATACGTTTGGTAACCGTTATGGCAAGTGTATTTCGATATTCCCAACAGATTACCGAATTTCGCCTTCAAAACTCCTCAGCAAATCACGGTTTATTCCAGAAAATTCTACGTACTCAGTACTTTTGATTAAATAATTTCACAAAAAAAAAGAATAACTCATGAGCAGTTAATTCTGTTAAGATAGATTAATAAACTGTTCACCAGATATTCATAGTTATAGCAGGTCAATAATAAGCCGAGGTATCTTTTGTAGCTCATTCTATTTTTTTCTTCTGATTAGGCATTCAAAGCATATTCTATCAGTGGATTGACTGTAGCACAACTATATTGATGTTTGTTTAAGTTGAACTTCATACAATTCATCGTGAAGCCATTTTAATGAATTTAAACACTGGAGACAATTTTTGAAAAATTTAAACAACGCTGTGTTCTTCGTAATAAACTACCGCCTTGTCTTACATTCCAAACATGACTCGTATTCCGTACAGCAGTGATTTCAAAAGTTAAAATTGATATGTCCAATGATTTAGAGCTTCTGTCAGTGCAAAAAAAGTTACGTTGTCTGTGTTTTGGGGTCATATTGAACCCGAATTCAAATAACTGCCCTAAATTTGAACGGATATTCGAATTTTCTGCAGCTTTGGAAAGCCAATTTTATTGAATTTAACTGAAAAATATTAAAAAAAAGAAGAGGATATTGACCCCAAGCACAGAAAAAGGGTTAGTATGAACAACCTAAAATGTACAAGAATTGATCATCCTGTGCAGAAATTTCGAAGATTTAATTGAAAAACTACTGTTGAATTGAAATACGAATGCTCTGAATATCTGTTATGTTCGGAATTTGAGTAAAAACGGTTGATTACTTTCTTCTTTGGGCCAGGGGGATGGTATATCGTCTTGCTCCTCTTTTGCTACGCCCATGCATCAAGGTAACTGATGACAGGCACAATTCTACGCGGAGGGAGAAGTGCAATGAAGCATTTTTGACTAGATACCATTTCCTCGGGGGTTTCTCTTAGCTCAGTCTACTGGGTCATTCCACGAAAGAAAATATTTCAAACCTAAAAGTATTCAAACAGCTTTAGGCGATGAAATGATTAGGGCCTCAGTTTCCTCCAAATTCCTTCATGTCATCCAGTAATTAATTTATCATCACATCCTAGTTCAGGAGGAACGGTAACCAAAATGCCGTAGCTCTTTGTGATGATACAAAGTATTAAGGCTCAGATTGATTCTGCCAAATGGAAATCCCTAGGTGGCGAACAGTGACCTCATCTTGAGACGAACAGGTAATTTGCTATTCTAGATCCGTCTGTTGATAGACAGTGGACGAGGAAATTGGCATTATCGATGGATTCGGGTTGGCTCCTGGCATTTGGCGGCTGAGGATATTGCAAATTAATTTCGATAACGGAGGCGATTTATCAGGAACTAGTTAGCTTCCCGGGCCGGCTGTGAATCATTTGTGTGCAGTATGGACGTTATTTGCATCTGATCAACGCATCCGACGGATTGAAGCCTTCTGCGGTGGATTGTGTGTTCTGTTTGCGGGTGGTTAAAATTAATTCCTTTCAAATGCTTGGAAAAGCCTTGCTTGCAACGTTTGATCGCAGGTGAGTCAATTTCAACGTCGATGTTATCCATCGGAACGAGGGGATTATAGAGAATTCTGATTTCATCGTTTGCATTGCAGTTCTGCGGAATTTACAAAGCGCATACATATATTAAAGTACAAGCTTTCATATGTGTGCTAGAACATTCCAAATTGGAGTAAGAACCGAAAGTAGAAATCATTTGCAAGAAATTTGGATTAACATATGCTATCTATCGCTCAGAACTATAAAGGATCACAAACAAGAACAGCTTTCCCGGGAAGAAGACTGATAAGAGCGAGAATGGTAGGTGTGTGAAATAGTAGAGTGATTCCAAGCAACAGCACCAAAATTTGGTAAATTTTTTAATTCATTTTTTTCTATTGAGCTGAAACTTTGCACAGTTTTCCAGTTCCATCTAAATCGTCATTTTCCGATATCAAATCTTCAAGTTGAGTCACGACTAACTTTTCAAAAGGGTGTATGTGAAAATGATTCAAAAATATTCAAAAAGCTGCACAGCAAAAACGGTTCGTTCGATTGTTAGACAACTAAAGAAACAAAGTTAGACAACTAAATAAAGATTCCAAAAAAAATACACACAGTAATTTTTTTTTTTTTTTTGCATTAAAAAACATAATTTTTGACACAAAAACTCAAATATCTCAAAACCCTATCGGAACACCAACGTAATTTTTTGAGGGAAAACGGTCCATTATATTAGCTATCTACCATAAAAATTTGGTGATGGTAAGCCAATAAAAAAAAAGTTATGACATTTCAAACATGTCACAATTTTCACATTTAGTAGAAAAAAAAAATTTTTTCGGTGTAAATTATTACGGGAACCGCAGTTTGTTGCTGATTTTATTGTTAAGGGCCTTGCGTGAATTAAACAAGTCGTTTTCATGTATTCATTAGTATTATGTATATTATATGTATAAATATTATGTATATGTATAAATATTATATGTATATGTATATATGTATAAATTAAAATGAATTAACAGATTACACGAAAATAAATTTTTTTTTTACCAGGATATTTTTTTTAGAGTATGATCGATGAGTTTCTAAATGTTATATATAAACTTTAAAAGTTTTGGATCATTTTATTAATACTTATTTATTTATTTATTGTTATTCAATTTTTTTACAATATCGAACACTTTTGCATCATTATCAGTACAGTTCGAGTATAGTTTTGCTTTAATTTTATTTTCTGACAATGGAATGAAACAGTGGAATTTTTGGGTTCCTTGGATCGTTTTCGCGTTATTATATTGCTCGCTGAGCTCTGATGCCGTTAATTCGTACTCTTCAGTAGTAGTAAAACAAAATGATAATTTTGTTAAATCTTCTTCTTTTCTGCGATTCGCCCAATCAAATAGTTCTTTTGCAGTTTTAATTGGATGCTCACGTTCTTTGGCTAAACTTGCTCTTGTGGCCATGCGCTTTATGGTTCCTCCAATAGCATCACAAGGTCCTTTGCCATGTGACGTAGCAAAGAAATGCCATTCTGCATCAATTCCGTACTTTGATTTAAATTGACATAGGCTCGAAAAATTCTTACGGTTTTTGTACTGCGATGCTGCTCCATCAGACATGAAATATATCTTTCTGATTTCTTTATCCTTATCAACGCGTAAAAAGTTAATCATTTTGGCAATGAACAAATTTACAGATACTGAGTCGTGTCTTAAATCTTCGGAAATTACAATAAAACTAAAATGTTCAATTTGCGTACTTCCATTGAAATAAATAACGAATGGATGAATTGTAGCTTGTTGTACGTTCCAGTGATGGGACTGCACTTCATCTTGCAATACAAAGCTATAGTTTTCAGAAAAATCACAAATGACTAAAAATTCACCATCTTGTAATGTATTTTTCGTATTTTTTTAAAAAGCGGGATTGCTCTGTTTTAATAAAGTCATGAGGAATTAAACTTTCTAATTTCAAGCAAAAAAATGACACAAACTCATCTACAGGTTTTACAATAGTTTCTAGGTCACACCTATCCGTGGTCACCCATTGCTCAAATGATAACTGATCAATATAATTTTCTTCAAACTCAGCGAATAAAGTATTTTCCAATGATGAAGAATCTGGACAATCCGAACAAGATCGTTGATAGCAATTTGATGTTGTATTTTCACACAAAAGACTACCAGTTAACATTTTAATATCCTTTGATAAATTGATTCTTTTCAAACAATGTAAGATTAGGTTAATATTTTCGTGTGTTGTGCACACACAAACATTATGTGTTCCTGAATTGGATAGAAGCTTGCATTGCCTTGGACGAAGGCTTGCAAATGAGGAAAAAACTACCTTAATATTTTCGTTAATTTCCTTGAAGCGTGTATACGCTTCTTTCAAAGTAGTCATCATTAATCGTTTTTGGATTGCTTGACGCTTTCCATCTTATTTTACAGATACATAATCTTTTTGGCCAGGCATAGCTCTACTTACTTCATCGTCTTCAAAATATTGAATTATTTTTTCTTTTGTCTCATCTGTTAATGAAGTACTCGACCTAGCATTTTTGGTTGCAAGACAGTTATTTTTGAATTGTTTTGCCTCTTTTGCTGTATTTCTATTGGTTTTGAACTCATCAATGGCGTCTTGAATAGACCACGAGCTTGGCAGCATCGACAAAATCAATAATTTTTCTTTGATTTTTCAATAATTTTTTCTTTGACTATCTGCACTTGGTACTTCTGGTAACTCCTCAGTTGTTGTCGGTGCATCTAGTAATTCCTCAGTTGTTGTTGTTTTCGAACTTCCTGCAACCTGATCCACCGATGATGTACAGATTGCCCGTTTGTCAACGTTTTATCGGCAGGACGTACAAATGCGTAAATTTGTATTCAATGTAGACATTGGAGCATAACCAGCCGCTTTCAGTTTATCTATGGTGCTTTCGGTGAGATTTCGTAGCTCTTTCGAACACTTTTTTTCTGCAAACGGCCTGCAACAGTTGAGAAAGCGACTACTCATGTTGCTCGTTAGATTTTAATAAACAAAATCACTTTTAAGTTTTTACTGACTAGTTTGGTGTCGTTTGCTTGACTGAAGAAAAATTTTACAATTAAATCTTTTATAACCATAGTGGTAGTATATTTTTAGCTTTTTCGTGAGTATGTTCATGGTATGTACCTATCATGTTTTTGATGTTGTTGAAGTTACTCGCTTTCTCCCAAATATGATTAACAAAGTCTATTCTCTACCAAGGCGGGTCTATACCCAGGTGTAATCAGATTTTAACTTTGTGGAGAAAACCAGCGCCGAGAAAACCGACCTGCTTTACGTATACTAGATCACCTGGGTATAGACCCGCCTTGTTCTCTACGAGGTAAACTTTTTGCAGGTAAACTAGTCGTATGCCTGTATAGAAAACTTTTTTTGTAGCTTTTGTCTTCAATATTAGATTTCTTATAGGTTTCTTTTATCAAAAGGTTTCAACACTATTGAGAGAATTTTTCTTCAGTTACGTACAATAAAAAATATGACACTATCAAGACTTTAGATCACAACACTGGATCGCGTCTAACTTTCTAATAGATGCTATAATAGTTATGAATAATTAAATAAAATATCATGAAAACAACTTGTTAACCTCATGTGGTACCCTTAACAAAAAATTCAGCAACAAACTGCGGTCCTAAAAAAAATTAACAATGAAAAAAAAAAAATTCACTAAGTGTCAAATTTGTGAAATATTTGAAATGTCATAACTTTTTTGTTTATTGGCTTACCATCACCAAATTTTTATGGTAGATAGCTAATATAATGGACCGTTTTTCCTCAAAAAATTACGTTGGTATTCCGATAGGGTTTTGAGATATTTGAGTTTTTGTGACAAAAATGATGTTTTTTAATGCAAAAAAAAAAAAAATTTTTACTGTGTGTATTTTTTTTGGAATCTTTATTTAGTTGTCTAACTTTGTTTCTTTAGTTGTCTAACAATCGAACGAACCGTTTTTGCTGTGCAGCTTTTTGAATATTTTTGAACCATTTTCACATACACCCTTTTGAAAAGTTAGTCGTGACTCAACTTGAAGATTTGATATCGGAAAATGACGATTTAGATGGAACTGAAAAACTGTGCAAAGTTTCAGATATTTTTGAAATGGTCGATCAGAATCGACTTGCATGCCTCCGTGGAATCCCTCAGTATGAAGAATTCAATAAAAGTTCAAGTTCAATTGAACATTATCGAAGATTTCGACTACCTATGTGATGGACTTTGGTGTATGTTGTTCAATATTTCGCTGGAAGGTGCTATACGAGGTAAGATTTTCCACATTTTCAATCAATTTGTTTGCTTCGCGAATAATATGAACATTTCAGGCCGATGCATGTAAATATACAGGAACATTGCTGACGGCATATAATAACGTTGGTCGTTAAATACAAACGCGTTTCATTTGTGGAAATAAGGTTAGCAAGGCTTTCTTCAAAATAGGCCACCCAATCGAAAATTCGGAATCTTTTTGATATTCATCATAGATATAGATTTATTTTTGCCTTCCATTGTAGCATCTTTGTTTCTTCATTTGCATTCACCCTAGTTTAGATGTCTTTGAGTTTTGAGTGCAGTATTTATTTGTTTTTTTTCGCTAATACATTATTCTTACTATTATAAGTTATTGGAAGTTGTAGCTCACATCTTTCCCATTCTCATAAGCTTAAGACTGTGAATGAGATTTCTTTGGTCTATACAGCATGATTCTTGTGCTTTTGTTATAACATACCGAATATATGGAAATTTCTGGAGCTGAAAAGAAGTCACTTGCCGGATTGACGAGATTCGATGGATGGTGGTCGGAAAGCCATCTGTATTGGTGTCTTCGATTTCGCTCGGAAACAACGTACGGGGCTCAAAACGAACGTGTTAAGTTTGCTCTTTCTTCGGAAGCGGATAATGGGTGAATTAAGAGACCATTCTTCGAGCCGGAAGCAAGTGCAAAAGTTTTCCGAGCATGGTCTCAGTAGTCCAATCGCTCGTGCGAGTTCTTCTCAGCTCGACAAAACACAAATCAACAGTACAGGGTGATCGTCACCCCCCCTTATAACACCTCTACCTAAATAGTTGCTTTAGTTTTGCGAATCTGGAAGCGTTTAGTTCTTGATAACAGAACGAACATAATCAACGATATTTTTCATAAACTACACCTCGAATAGAAACTCAACCACAATCAACGAACGGATGCGACGACTGGGCGTCAGCTTTCTAACAAATATAGGATTAGCGAATGCAGGCGCCTAGCAATGTAGGAAACAGTTTACCCTATCTCTTCAAAGTTCCATTGGGAAGTCTCAAATCGATTAGCATTCTTAATATATTGGATATCCCATCTCATATATTTGATTTTGTTTTATTTTGATTTAGTGATAATTTGTACTGAAGTCTAGAGAATTTCTGTGTGTTCATAAATTTTCTCATTTCCTTTGATTGATTAATAGCAGTTTCTGCTTTTGAATTGTATTAACACTATATCCCACCGCTAATACAGTTGATTTCGATTATTCTACAACAGTGACTTTTTTGTTCTATATCGTTCCACTCACCTTTGATAAATTTGGTTTACTTCAAATCCGCGGATCCTTTTCGCAGTATAATTCCTAAATGATTTCCTCTTGTCCTCTTCACTATTTAATTTATTGATCGATTTTTAGTTCCTCTAGAAAGTATCGAACTATCTCAACCTAGCACTTGGAGAAAAATAAGACTTTCTGTGTCATCTAATAGAAAAATAGCACTAACTTCTTGAGTTGTTATTCTTGTTGGTTTTTTTTTATGGTTTGGACTCCCACGCACGCGATTCGCGTCCTTATCAAACTACTATTACACCGTTTTGTTTCCTCACGAAAGTAGCTCTAGCTATGTACAGGTTTGACCTTTGCCTTAGTTGCCTAAACACGCTAAACGTATCGCTAAATATGACACACGTGCTTCGTCTCTTCGAAGTGATTTGCTGCTGCACGAGTTTCTCTTCACAAGATTTTTGATTTCACTTTTACGTCTTCTTTTGGTGGATGCGAGAGCTTGAATGTACAGTTGGGTTTTGAGCTCTCCCCCGCTTTCCGTTAGGTTTCTATACTTACAGAACGATAATAATCTACGTAGAGTCCTACTGAATTTCAAATCTCATGCTCCCACTTAGCTTATGTACACTCACAGATGTAATACTGTTCGGTTTCCGTGGCTGTTCACACATTCATACAATTTTCCGCAAGATGCATTCATATTTTCTCACGTGTATCAAGTTTAAAATATAAAAAATATCCCTAGAGACGAACATTTCCCCTCCCGTTCTAAAATTATTATCGTCAGCGATATTGTTTTCATTCGTTCAACGGAGTTCAATATCATTGGTCTGAGTTGTTAATTTGTTAATTTATGTCTTTTATTGAGTGTATTTCGTATCGCATGCAAGCTTTTGAGCATTTTCGGCTGCTTTACTCCTATAATTTGGCACTAATGATACTTCGAATACAGAATGGGAACGGTTCCATGGCAACATTTTATTGTGTTTGAGTTATAACCAAGCAATAGTTTTAGAATCATTGATTAACTGAATCAAAAATAGAAGTTAACCAATGCAATCATTCAAGTAGAAATAATGAAAAATAAAAGTGAGTGTTATGAGAAACGTTTGATACACAACACAACCATAGTTTTAGCAAAGTTACTAAAGTTCATATTCCTTTTGATGAAAATCATGATGAAGTCGTGTCTAAGTTCGATTTGAATCAGCCTTTAAGGTGAAACATCACGGAATCCAAAGATGGCCCTCTCAATAATCGACTTCTTCCCCTACTCACGTTTTCAAAGGCACAAAACTGGAGAAATAGTTGGCAAACGTTCCTGATCTTCTTATTTTAAGCTGTCTGCTAGTGCACAAAGCCAAAATAAAAAGTGTACTGTTGTGGGATGCTTTCTTCGCGACAATTGTGCTTTTGAAGTTTCGGTGCAATCCTAGAAGTTGTTTCCAAACTGTTTCGCCTTAAGTAATAAAAAATCTCTTGACATAGAATCATAGAATGACATTTTGGGCACAGAATATTATCGTACCCGCCTTACGGTATACAAATGGCAAAGAACTTTGACAAAGAAAGCTCTCAGTTAATAACTTTCGATGTACTCCTGTGAATCAGACTCAGTCCCAGTAAGAACGTTATGAAGAAGAAAAGAAGAGAGAAATGTCAATAACGTTGAGCGGAGTCAATGGCACATAAGAAGAGAAAGAATTCAGAGAAAGTTGAGAGAATCTCTCAACTCTTATCTCTTATCGCTCTTTATTAAAATCATGATTTGCAGCACATCATAAGAGACTGTTTACTGCGTATACTGCTACTGCTCTAATTAGATCTGGGATATAACAGTGCACGATAAAACCCCTTGTGTAGAGGGGTCCCTGTTCCACTTTAAACACTATTGCTATAGGATGTTCGGAGATTGTTTATCGTGGAGATATCTCAAATATATCAAAATATACATCTGGAAAACTTTGACATTTGGTAGATTAAATATAGCGTATTTAGGAACATTGATAAGTTTTTGCAAAAACTTGCAACTTTTTGAGTAAAGTTATGTTAAAAATTATGATATTTTTATAATAATTTGTTCAAAAATTCAAATATTTATATAAAAATAAGATATTTTTTTCATACCGTACATGCATTTTATCGAAACCAAGCGACGCATGGTTTTTAAAATGAAACATTTTACGATTTTGACATAAAAAGTAGGAAAAAACGTAAAATTTAAGTGATTTACACATTTTTTACCATAACTTTGTAATTTGAAGTCCTAGAACTTTGGTGTCTTCGACAACTTGTCGTATTTTTACACGTTCTAAAACATTGCCGAAGACGCGAAAGCTCTAGGACGTAAAACAAAAAAGTTTGCATCGCAGCGCCATCTATGCGGCGAAATTTCCAACTAACTTTTATCATCAAATTGAAGAACACACAAATTCAAGATAAGCCTCCTTTGACACCAAACCGGAAAAATGCACTCCTAATGCGCTAGAGGTTTTGTCTGGCTAAATTCTGCTCCTGGCCCAGTGTGCATTGGCTATCATGGACCGCTACAGATGGGATGTTTTTCTTCGGTCATCCAATACTGGATTGACATATACTTTCTCTCTGTCTTAGAGATCGATAGGAGACATCGCTAATGACTTACAGTAACACCTCAGAAGGAGTAAACACTAGTGGCTTCCAATCAGTAGCGCGAAAAGTGGGTGGGACAGGTAGGACATGTACTTCGCACAAAAATACCTGGGATAGTCAAAGGATTGTCCTACTCACGATTCAACAGAAAAATAAACAGCGGAAAGCCTATTAATTAAATTAAACTTATTATCACCTGTTCAATATACAAACAAGCTCGTGTGAAGAACGATTGAGAATTACGATAGGGAGCTATCTGTTAGAATTGTTACAAGAAACACTTGAACCCCTATAAAAAAAAACAAAAAAAAAAAATACAAAATAAGCAATCCTTTATGGCATTTCTGAATGAATCAATGGATGGTTTCTTGAAAAAATATATTCTATTTTATGAATAAATATTTTGGGACAAATTGCCATGAGCGTTTCTGGAAGTAATTCTTGACAAGTTTCTGGAACTTCCATAGTAGTTTCTTTAAAAATCTTTGGATGACCAGTCCCATCGTGTTATACAAAGCACGAATGTGTTGGTACTAGTGATTTCTGAAAGTACGAGCACTCTTTATATAATCTATCAAATTATTACTAGATTTTTGTCGATTTTAAAGGTTATTCCTTAGTTATTCCCCCACAGTTTGTTTCTGAAAAATGATTTGATCAAATTCCCACTGATGTTTGTGGCATTATTCAAACAAATATTAAGAGCAGATTATGACGATTTTCTGATTTTTTTTTTCAAGATTGTTAAATAAATTCCAGTCAAATATTTGATGGTATTTTTGCGAAAGAAAAAACGGAGGCGGGACGTTACGCATAAAGACGTTTGGCATAAGAACGTTTTGCATATTTTTATTGGTGGACGTTTCGCATCATGAGAACTATATGTCTTCTTTAAAATGCTACCTGTTCTTGTATGAAACAGCTTTATGGGAAGCGTCCATTATGTTAAACGCGAAATGGGTCACCCCAAAGAAAATAACTACACAAATTATCACAATTTGAGCTGTTTACCAATTTGTTATCTAGGGAAGTAGAACAATCTCACTGGTTGTGAAGACAAACAGTTTGGTCTATGTTTGTCAAATTTGCTAAATAAAATTAATTAAATATATATATATATATATATATATATATATATATATATATATATATATATATATATATATATATATATATATATATATATATATATATATATATATATATATATATATATATATATATATATATATATATATATATATATATATATATATATATATATATATATATATATATATATATATATATATATATATATATATATATATATATATATATATATATATATATATATATATATATATTATATATATATATATATATATATATATATATATATATATATATATATATATATATATATATATATTATATATATATATATATATATATATATATATATATATATATATATATATATATATATATATATATATATATATATATATATATATGTAGGAGACTCTGAAAAAAATCTAAATAAAATCACTGTGATGATTCCTGAAGCTTTTCCTCCAAGGCGAAGTTCTTGAAAAGTCTGCTGGACCTGTTATAGTCTCTAAAGGTTTCTCTGCAGCCTGTGCAATTTTGCATCAGGAATCAATGCAAGCAAAATTAGGAAAAAAGAAACCTCCCATTAGAAAAGAGACTTGCATTAAAATAGGGACCAACTCTCTAAAAATAAACCTACTATCAACCTTGTCTTAAAGATCAATTCTCTTTATATATATATATATATATATATATATATATATATATATATATATATATATATATATATATATATATATATATATATATATATATATATATATATATATATATATATATATATATATATATATATATATATATATATATATATAAAGAGAATTAATATATTTTAATATGAATGATAATACAAGTTGATCCAATGAATGATCTTTAAGACAAGGTTGATAGTAGGTTTATTTTTAGAGAGTTGGTCCCTATTTTAATGCAAGTCTCTTTTCTAATGGGAGGTTTCTTTTTTCCTAATTCTGCTTGCATTGATTCCTGATGCAAAATTGCACAGGCTGCAGAGAAACCTTTAGAGACTATAACAGGTCCAGCAGACTTTTCAAGAACTTCGCCTTGGAGGAAAAGCTTCAGGAATCATCACAGTGATTTTATTTAGATTTTTTTCAGAGTCTCCTACAGAGATCTATTCAGAAACTCTTCTAGAGATTTCTCTACCAATTTTCTTAGAAATTCTTCCAGAGATTTTTCAAAGCTTTGAAAAATTTCTGCACAATTGATACAACAAATCCTTGATAACTCCAAAACTACTACCTTTAGTTATTTCCACAGGAATTACCTTAATTTTCTTTTGTTGTTACTCTAGGAGATCTTCCTTAGATTTCTGCGGAAATTCTCGAAAGTTTATTTCAGATTTTTTTTTATTAAAAATGGTTCAAAAAAAAGCTCAATAAACCCTGCAAGAAATCCTCCGCCTAGTCATAAGGATTCCTTCAAGAATTCATCCACGATTTTTGCCCAAAAATCCAAAATTTCTTGAGGAGTTCCTCGAAAAAAAAATTTCTACGAATTTCTACAGTATTTCATCCGAGTATTACTACTGAAGTTATTCCAAATATTTCTATATATTTTTTTTTTCAAATACCGCGCGATCTTCAAAACTTTATTTAACTTTTCAAACCAGCTAATACAACAATGATGCTCCCAATAATGCGTCCGATCATTCCTACACAAACTTCTTCAGAGATTCTGTCCAATGTTGTTCAAGAAATTCCTTTTGAAGACTTGGAAATATTATCCCGAGCAGTGTTGACCAGACTCATTTTCCGCAATTCAAGTTTCGGTGAAATGATTCGCACTCACTCACTCACTCATTTCAATCCACCAAAACTTCAATTGTGGCTCTCTGGGATCAAAATTGATCGATTTTGTGTGCAGTACTCAAGCTTAACCATCTGCTTTTCTATCTTAGGAGGATAGAGCATGGTTGTAGTAGTTCGTGGCTTCGTAGTTCGGAAAATGTTATTTTCGGGGAAATGAGTCTGAGCAACACTGATCCCGAGTTTCGATTGATGTTTTTTTAGATTATCTAAGGAAATTGTCTAGGAAATACTAAAAATTTCTCAAGAGTCCAGGCGTTATTTCAGACATCATTGTTTATTAGCAGAGACACTAGGTTTATATGAGGTTACTTCATGATTTTTTTAAGAAGTGCCTCACGGATTTATTTTCAGAAAAAAATCCTTGGCATTTCTCTGTAGACATTGCTTAAAAAAAACTTTGACTTGCTAGAGAAAATCTCAAAGTTTTACAGGAGGAATTTCTGCAGAAACCTTTTTAGAGAAATCTCTATTTGAAATCTTATTTAAATGCTCATAGACAGTTTTACATTTAAACGATTGGTCACTAGCTGGATGTGACCAATCGATTGAGTTTTCAGCTCAAACGGGTGTTCGGTTCTCCAGATTTGTGCTCTTGATAATTTGAGGTTTGGCTTCGATTGATCTTCACCTTAAATACTTCAGGAGAGAAATATTTGACAAAATATATGACAGAGTCCATGAGGATGTTCCAATAATGATCTGTAAACAAATATACTGAAAAAAGATAAAGCACTCTGAAAGAGATTGATAAGTTTGTTTTAATAGATCAAACTGCAGTATCTAGAGACATTGAATAAGGAAGAAAATTGTTGAAGAATTTGTAATGTAGTTCATTCAGGCTCCATTAGAGGATTTCTGAGATAAATGAGATAACCTTCAAAAAAATATATGAGGAATTTTTTTAGTAGTTTTTCGTATGCTGTTCCTAGTGTTTTTTGAACAATAACTTGAAAAATTATAAAGATTTTTTTAATGAACTCCTAGTTAATTCCAAGAAGTATTTCCTGAACAGTTCTGATTTTAATGTCTAGTAATGTCCCAGGAAGGAATTCCAATTGAATTCGATGCAGGAAAACAAAATAGCGAATTTTTCATCTGTGGATTTCAAACACAATTTCATTTTGGATTCAGAATTGTTGGTTAAAAAAACATGTCAAGAATGTAGACGTGGCTTAAGGTGAAGATGAGTCGAAGCCAATCCTCAAATTTTCAAGAGCACAAATCTAGAGAACCAGATAGCGGTTTGAGCTGAAAACCTCATCTATTGGTCACACGCTGGTGATGACCACTCGATTAAGTTTTCAGCTTGAATGGCTGTTAAGTTCTGTTGAGTGCACCTTAAGATATCCAGTTTTTTTGTAAAATTTGAAGATGTTTTTGAGATGAGAATGTGTTTCTCTGATGTTTTTTTTTTCAAAACACCACACACAGCGCCTTCCTTAGCCGAGTGATTAGAGTCCGCGGCTACAAAGCAAAGCCAAGCTGAAGGTGTCTGGGTTCGAATCCCGGTCGGTCTAGGATCTTTTCGTAATGGAAATTTCCTTGATTTCCCTGGGCATAGAGTATCATCGTACCTGCCACACGATATACGAATGCGAAAATGGCAACTTTGGCAAAGAAAGCTCTCAGTTAATAACTGTGGAAGTGCTCATAAAAAAAAAAAAAAAAAAACAAAAAAAAATGCACACAGCGAAGTGGACTATCGAATTTTATACATTTCGCCTTATGAAAGATGGAACGATTATTGCAATACGAGCGCTTTATGTATCGTTAAAGCATCACTACTGGTGCTTTATGCATCGATAGGCGCGTGGTGTACGCTCGGGCCTATCGATCGCAAGGTTCTTGGTTCGATTCCAGGTTGCCGCGTAAACATTTTTTTGTTTTCAAATTCTGGTTTCATAAGGCAAATTTATGAATTTCAACCCGATTTATTGTGGCGAATTTTCATTATTGGTAACAGAGTGTGCAGCTGTTTGTTTTTAAGTAAAAAAAGGATAACGATAAAAACTATCACCATTGGTAGATAGAGGAGTATCTTTTCTTAGTCTTGGCATTGTTAAATGACGTGTAAATATATTCGTTTGGTGAACAACAACAGGAACAAGCAACGCATTTGGTTACCAATGGGTTTTAGGGCGAGATCATAAGTTACACTAGATATAGTTTTAAGAGATATCCCTTTATAAGTATTTAAAGTAAACATGGACACTCTGAGTTTCAAATCTCTCGTTTTTTTTTTCAAAATAACAAAACCCAAACTATTGGTATGTTTAATTTAATTCGTTATGTGAAATGTGCATAATAATATATCGACACATATAATTACGTCAATATTTGTTATAGGGTAGCACTGCCCCAGCAAAACGCGTAAACCGGAAAACCGTTGTCCAATGTCAAAACAGTGACGAAAAACCAATTGCGATTCAATTTTTACTCTTAGAGCCTTCTGAGCTATTGAGTATTTAAATGAACTATGTTCGCATTATTATTAATTATTTTTTTTGTCGCATAACTTGTCCATCTTTGAACTCGCACAAAAAATGTATTATCCTTCCCATTGTACGTATTCATGCAAGGGATTAATCCAACAATCGGTTGTCGTAAAGAAAACTGTTTGCCTCTTACTGGTTGAAAAAGATTGACACTATATAATCTACGTAGGAGGGGTTTGTAGCAAGGTCAATCCCGTGGTTCTATTGGCGTCCTGAAACTATTGATTGGACACATTATAATGTTTTGGGTTTAGTATGCATGCGTAGCGGGACAAGTTTTTGTGCCAAGCACCAAAATACCGGCGTTAGCTTGATTGGAGGTCGCTGAATTTATTGTCGTCTTTAAAAATGTTGAAGTACGGGTGGTTTTGAGATATTGACTGCGGAAGATGCAATATTTGTTTATTTCAGTTAATTTGCATGGAAGTTTTACAGCTTGTGTGCTGATCAATGTGCTAAATTTACCAGAAATATCAGTTTAAGGTGCTCACGTGTAAGAAACAACAAAGTCTGTGATAATGTCGTTACTTGAAAGCTACTTTTTAATGGTTTTGTCTTACACAAAAGTTGAAGTCCAATTTTGCATGATTGATGAAATGAATTGCCAAAATAATGATAAATCGTACTTTAAATTTCACTCAAACATCATTAAAACTAGTATTTCCTACAACTTTGAAAAGCCATAGCACAAAATTATTCGGCTTTGTAATTTGTTGGCAAATTCCTCATACTCATCATTAATATTTCGTCGGATTTCCTTAGCATTCAGACATAACCTTTGATAATTTTAGATTTTCTTTAATTATGACCGATTGGTTTACCATGATTTTCCCAAGGTTCTTTGGATAATATCAGAATTTGTAAAAATTATCTGACGTTTTAATATAGAAAGATTTTTTTTTTCTTTAAAAAAAAACGGGCACGTTAATACTTCCAGTGGGCATTTTGCCCTTTGAAGGAAGCACCACACTAGACAACGGACTAGCATGCAACGCCCAGTTACCCAGTCGGAAAACATTCCTGATGAAAAGTTTTCCGGTCTGGGCGGGAATCGAACCCACACTCCTTAGCACGATGCGGCTAAATGCCTGGAACTAACCGCGCGGCCACGAAGTCCACTAATTAATTAATTAAGACATGTCTTCAATACAACATCATAAAGCATCTAGGAAGATGTCTTAATTATTACTTCTAAAAGTTTTCGTTGGAATCTATATAGGAAACAGAAATAATGGGTGGGTGAAGCTATATTTTACTTTTATCAAAACCTCTATAATTATTGCAATTCAGCGTAGTTCTCAGAGAGTTTTTGAAAAAAAAGAGAGTAAACCACAGATACTCTCCACAACAATCATGATGATACTTGTGGACGAATTACTGAAAATTGGTATAGAATTGTGAAGGAAATTTAGGTTAATTATTTGTATGTAGGAGAACTTACGCATACTCCGCAATTTTGCTCTCTTCGCCATGTTTTTTTTCCGTAATATTCTTCCCAGAAGTCTCAACAAACGCCAAAAATTGAACCCAATTGGGTGCACCTAGAATTATTTTCTTAAAACGCTCTGAAAACTTGCTTGAAGTATTTCAGAATATATTGCAAGAAGAATTAATCGAGAAATTTTCAGAAAAATATCTGATGGTAAATTAGTAGGCTCCATTAATTTTCCGAGTTCAAAAAATCTCATTTTGCTAAGAATATAGACGGACTTTGAATGAACCGTAAGCTGATTGTTCTTGTTTGGAAAAATGTCTACATGAACGTTTGGATAATCTCCCTTGCCCCTTTCGAAGACTAACGCAGAGACTTTGGAACAGCACATTAACTTTTGAAATCCACTCCCCCCAAAGGTCTACGTAGTTAATAGGCAGGATTCTACCCCATTACTCCGATTGCCATTACCCCGATTGGCATGGAACAATGTCTTTCGAGGTAACAGCATTCGGGATAATGGAGTCGAATCGTTGTAACACGCGAAACAGCCATTGCCATTGTTGACACCCATCGCTTTTTGAATGTACGTTCTACAGTCAAACCTCTACGAGTCGATATCTGAAGGGACCATCCACTCATAGAACATCGACTCATGGAGGTTTCAATATTTTTATGTACCATAACATCTCAAGGACATCCACTCGCCCGTTTCACTGTTGTAAAATTTATGAATACATGAGCATCGATATTAATTGTTTTGAAGCTTCAGAGATAGAACAGGGACCCATTCCATCTCTGAAGCTTCAAAACAGTTAATATCGATGCTCATGTCGATGCTAATCAAGCCACGTGACTATCCAATCAGAAGTTAGATCAAACGAAACTTTTATAAACAAAACCAACTAATCAATACCCAATGGCTACAACCGTTGAGTAATCATAGAAATTAAACCACAGCAAAAATATCAATGATGTCTCTCTTTTTGCCACGCAACCGTCACCATTTCCATCGCGGACCCAACCGTCCCACTGGTGATGCCTCGCGTTTCCATCCCACCGGACGACAGTTCATTCGTACCGCTAACATCCGCCCCACTCACTCCTGCAACGCCGTTGTTGCGTTTCCCTGCAGCTACCCTTGCACCCCCATTTATGTCGCCGCCCGGCACGATGCGCCGCACTCACTCGATGTTCATGATTTTTTTGAACGCCTTCCGGAACTCCGGGTTGAAGATGGTGTAGATGACCGGGTTGACGAAGCTGTTCATGTACCCGAGCCAGGTCGTCAGGATGAAGGCCGTCACGCCCGGCTGGCAGGTCATGTCCAGCTTGGTACACATCGCGTCCATGATGTTGCAGGTGAAGAACGGCACCCAGCAGATTAGGAACACACCTGGAAGGGGAAGCGGGGGAGAAGATATGGAACGGTTAGTATCAATGATCGAACGTGCTCCGGGATGACTGTTTGTAATCTTCGTTTGCTACATGGGCCGGTAATTGAATTCAGTGCAGCGGCAATTGTCAATGCTGTCCATGCGTGTAGCCAGAAGGCCATTGGTAAAAGTTTCCAAAATAACTAAATTGATACAAAGTTAAATCTAATACTTCACTTTTTCAATAAGTCGGCGTTTAGTTAGAGTGTACCAAATACAAAACTTGGAAAAAAATTGAATTATTCTGTCATTAGATGCAAAACTACCAATATCACTTTGATCAGATTTGACGAATGATGTAAACTGCTATCTCCTGCAACAAATTTACTTTAGATAATGAAATGGTTTTAACCATAACAACGAACACGATCAGCGCGCTGAGGAATTCGATAGAATGCAAGACATTCCGAGTGATTTGTAGGATTTTTTTTGGCATGCAGTGATTCTTCTTCTCATTCATCAATATAAATTCACATATATAACATAATTCGATGCATCTGATTTTGATTTCTGGTCATTTTCCATGTATGGATAGTTTTTCAGAAATCACAACAATTTTTGTGCGGACAGAGACCAAGTGTCAAAATGCAATGAACTTATTGATTATTGAATTTAATTAAGTCGAGTCCAGAGTCCGATAGAAATTGTAGTAGTTAGTTATATGGTGTCTTTATAGAATATCCTAGAATTCGCTTTTTGGACCAGTTTATTTTGGCTTGTACTCAAGATTTACAATTGGTCCATTCAAATTGAACGCATATTTAAATTTTTCTGGTCTTCAACGCCATGACCCAACAATACTTTAGTTTTCAAGCTATTGTAGTGTCACTAATTTTAGAATTTAAGGTATGGATTCTTGAGGAATTTGCTTGCTGATGTCGAATAATGTTGATAATATGTTTATCTTAAAGCTTTTATCCAAGTTTGACTATAAAAATATTAAATTATTGTTATTTTCCAAGAAGTTATTCAGTCAGACTGAACCACATCACTGAAAGGTATTCTTTGGTTCAGTCAGAGTGGACAAAGTGCACTTAGTTCATCCAACAATCGTTCTATCAGTGGTTTCGAAAATGTTTTTCCATGATTATTACTTTTCATCATATTGTTTCCAATTAACACAAAGGTAAGTGGAAATATTGAACCAAAACTTTCAAGAGTTCAAAAATTGCAAACTGGCAGACTTAAATCCCATTTTTTCAAGAGATAGATATTGTCATTCCACTACACTCTGACTTAATACCGGCCAATTGTTTACGGCATTCAACTTCCTAAAATAATTGGGTCATTCGAAAATGATTATAGTTCACCATAAATTCAAGTTGTTGGATTTTCCAGGAATTCCAGGCACTACTTCGGAGAATTCGTTCAATTATTTAAGCAACGTTTTCTCCAAAGAATTCTAAGCGATTCAACATAATACTTACTGAAGTGTTTGAGGTGTCAAAAGTTGGTCGATAAAATCTTAAAAAAAAAAACAGAATATATATCATGTTTTCAGGTTTTACTAGATTATAAAGCATTCTCTATAAATTTATAAACGAGAATTTCAACGCTTAAGTTTTTCATTCAGTTTTTATCAAAATACTCCAAGAAATATACCAAAATTCCTTTTTTTGGCATTAATTCAATCATTATATATTGATTTCTCTCTGAAACTACACTAAAAAACATTTAAAATGTGTTAAAGGAATTTCTTTAAAACCCACATGACATCTGGAGATTTTTTTTTCCGTACGGGTTTGGGCCGAAAGGTCTCAGATTTTCATGAAACTTTTCCACAGGCAGGGCTGATCAAAATATGAATAAAAAAAATTGAGAAAGATTCAGGGTCGCCTATTTTCCCGGAAAACTCAGTTGGAATTTTTTTGTTTTCCTCTGACACTACTTACTTTGAATAATCATAACTCAAGAACGAAGCATCGCAGAAACAAAGTTTTTTTTTCATGAAAATGAGAGCAAATTTTCTGAGGAATAGAAAAAAATGTTAACTGAAAAAAGTTTTCCACCAAATTTTCCACCGTTGAGAAAATTCGTAAAGAAAAGCCGGGAAAACTATGTTCTAACTCGTGAAAGATTTTCAAAGAAATATTTTTCAGAACAGAATGTTATAAATTTCAATCACTGAAATTTTTAAGATGTACTAGTTTTCAATTCCTGCGTTTGGTCATAGTTTTGTGAAAAATGCCCAGATTTCTCGTACAAGTCTTTTCGTTCGAAAATCATAACTGAAGATAAAAGCGTCACAAAAACATTTTTTTGTCAAATCGGAATCAAATTTTCTCAAAACTTTGAGATATTTTGAAATGGAATAAGTTTCCCAGGACATTTTTCACCGTTAAGGAAAATAAATAATGAAAACCCGATTAGCTATTCCAGCTTACAAACAAAGTATATTTGAAAAGAGCGCTCAATAAGATCCAATCCTAAACATTTTTTAAATACGCTCATTTTTCGTTCCCAAAATATGATCAAATATTGCCAAGATGAGCTGTTTACAAATTTATACATTTATAAGTTTATAAAGCTTATTTTCAAATTTATAAGTTTATACACAAAACTACTTAAGAACGAAACAGCATAGAAACAAAGATTTCTTCAATCATAATGTAGGCATTTTTTCCAGCTACCTGTTAGGTAACTACAAAATTGACATTCACATCAATGGGTAGACAATATGGCAATTAGGTATTTACCAATTCTGGTTTGAAGCGTTGAAATGGCTTGAGAATCATAAGTTTACCAAAAAACTAACAAAGAGCAGTGAGAAAGTGCAAGTGTTGTCAGCTGTATATTACTCGTTATTACCGAAGCTGTTGAAATGGACAAAGTTCAATACTACGAATTCTATTCTATTCGCTGGACGGCCACAAATCAGTAAAAACAAATTTACGCTCGATAAGCCATGGTCTCATGACCAAGTTTCATTCGAATGGAGTTCGGTGGATTATGGAAAAGATGAAAATCTGCATTAAGTGCATGATTCTGATTAACCAGAAACGAAAATCTTCTGGTGTTAGCAATCAAAGACAATCTTTCCGGTTGAAAAAATAGATAGTATTAAGATGAAAATGTAAGTTATATACTGAATAATTTAATAAATAAATATATATATATATAAAAAATAATAATCTTGTTTGTTCCATAGAAAAGAAAGAATCCTTTTTCAGTGTAATGAAAAATTGAGGCAGAAACAGTTTTTTTTTCAGTTTTTCTTAGCGGTGTAATTTTTCATGAAAAATATCATCCTTTCCGACTTATATTTTATTAAAACCAATCCCATATCTTTTTTTCAGATTTTTAGAAAATTTGCAATTGCTTTGATAAAAAATCTTTGTTTTTCCGATGCTTCGATTGAAATATGGGTTTTCAAAGAAAAGGCTTATACGGTCATTTTCCACAAAATTGGCCATAACTCAAAAACGAAAAAAAAGTATATTTCAAAAATTTCAGCGATTAAAGCTTATGAAATTACCTTCTCAAAAATATATTTTTGAAAGTTTGCCTCTAATTGGAACATAGTTTTTCCGGCTTTTCTTTACGAATTTTATCAACGGTGGAAAATTTTGTGGAAAACTGTTTCCAGTTAGTTTTTTTTTATTTCTGAGAAAATTCGCTTTCATTTTCATAAAAAACAACTTTGTTTCTACGATGCTTCTTTCTTGAGTTATGATTTTTCAAAGTAAGTAGTGTCAGAGGAAAATAAAAAAAATCCAACTGAGTTTTCCGGGAAAATAAGCGACTCTGAATTTTCCTCAATTTTTTTATTCATATGTTGATGAGCCCTGCCTGTGGAAAAAGTTTCATGAAAATCTGAGACCATTCGGCCCACTTTGTACGGAAATGAAAAAAATCCCCAACTCTAAAAAAAAACTTCCAATGATATTCTTCAGGCTCCCGTTGAAGATTTAAACGTAGTTTTTCCAAAAGGATTTTTTTTTCTCGAAAAATAAATGTTATGCGATTACTCCAAAAATGTCCAAAAGTTCCATGGGAAATTTCTGAAGGGACTATGTCAATCATTTTCCTACCAGCATAGTAAAATTTTTCTTAGAATGTCACCTAGAAAGTCACCGAAAAATTTCAGAGCTTTATCAGAAGTCATCTAAAATTTATTTATCTATTTTTTCAACATATCAACTATTTCAACATATGTTTTTCAGCATGAATATTTTCCAAAAATTCTGCTGAATCAGATTACTATCAAGCGAAGATCACGACGGTGTTATACAGGGGTTTTAACATTTTAAATAAAGGCTTTTTTGGTGATGGTCCAGTGGTGTAGCCAGAAGAGACCTTGAAAGCGGTAATATTGTACTTTTATACTATTATTGAGTTATTTGAAAATTTGAGTAGAAGCATTTTTTCAGTATTTATTTTGATGGTAACAAACATTATATATAGAGAATTGTAACAAACCAGTATTGTGGTCAGTAGTGGCAACCCCATAGATAGATGTAAATACCGTTTTGTTTCAAATTTTGAACATGACCCATTCCGAATAGTGGCGATTTAAGAGGTAAGGATTGATATTTTCACAACTTTTGAACGTAGAGCACTTGAACATTAAAAGTATTGATTATTTTGTGAATTAGTTCGAATAGTTTTCTTGAAAAAAAATCGCTATAAAAAGTAATGTTTTGAAGTTTGGACAAAACAGGTTTTTTCTCAGATTAATTCCTACTATTTGAAATATACAGTCGCCTCTTCACATCTTGAGAGCAGGCTTGATAATTCTCCTCAACATCATCAGAGTTCGGTAACATACTCTAGAGCAGCGTGCTGCCAGTGCCTCTTTGCGAGGGAGCCAAAAAATGCTAAGCAGCGAGGCAACGAAAAATGAGCGAGGAAGATGCAGCACAAAAAAAAACCGAGTTAAATTCCATCAAAAAAGGGTGCTCTCACAACTCCCCGAGGACTGTCTGTTCGGGCGGCAGACTCGAGAGTTCGTTTGAAGTGTGAGTGATGGTGAGCATCGCAACGAGAGAGAGAGAGAGTGTCTGAAAAAATCCTCGCATTTTTCTGCACTCTCACTCGAATCGCTTGAGGATCTGTGTTGAAAATTTTGAGTTTATTTTTTTCTCCTCAGAAAAACGGCAAAATCGCCTCCTCTTTGCCTCGCAGAGGAGTTTCTATCAAGCCTGCTTGAGAGTTGTGTGTGGCCTTTCGATTCAAGTGCATGCTGCTGTAGGGCGAGCGACGGAATCAGAACCAATCCATATTGGTTAGCTCTTTTCATGCTTTTATTTAAAATCTGTAAAATATGTATGACTGTACATTTAATCGTTACAACGGTGGGAATAAAATATGATTTTCCCACAAACTATGAATGGTTCGTCATTGTGAGTGTTGGCATGAACTCTTATTCATATATTTTTATGTTTTACATATTTTTTTTTCTTTCATAACACTAATCATTTTTTTTTATTTTTCATATGAGTAACACATGCTTTTTTCCTGAAAGCTGTAGGAATAATGCGTTGAGCTATTTGTTGAACATATTTTTTTTTTGAAAAGTTTGTTAATTTTCTGAGTAAAATTATTGTCATATTACATCACATAACAAACTAAATTCCACATTGTACATCAAATTCAAGTACATCAATGTCAATAATATCATTACAAATATTAATAAAGGTGACATAAAGGGAAAACAAATTCAAGATTTTAATTCTGTTGTTTCGGTTGATTCCAATCAGGGTCGATCGCAGTGAGTGTGTAACGTCATTTAGAACCCTATTCGTAGTTTTCGTTCTCATTGATAAAATTTGTTTGTATTTGTTATGTATACTAGAGTTCGTCGTGAATGTCGCTGACAGCATAACTTCAAGTTTAGTCCGAGCACCAACCAAACAAGACGCCACCTAGCACATTAAACAGAACTAAAGAAATATTTCTGAAATTCAAATCAATTGCGTCTTAGAGAATTGACCAGAATTTCGGGTGGAAATTGCGTTCATCTAAATTAGCTCAACCCTTTTTTAAGTCTGTATCACGATTGTTCTCTGATTATAGTGGAGTGCGTCAAAGCGAATAGATCGCAAGTTGTCGGAGTGATTTCTAAAGTTAATTAAAGTTAATTCAAGTCAGGTTTGGAGTAGTGAGTTCGATTTTAAACTAAACTCGAAAACTATCGAATTTGTCGAGTTGATTTGAGATTTTATTTGAAAGTGCCTGATAATCAGTGTGTGTCAGCTAATAAGAATTCAGGACCTCCTTGCCCAATCAACGTGGGCGGCTAATCTGGGCTAGTACAAATCGGAAGCCCTCCCTCGGATACGGCTGGGACTACAATCGGCCGCCACCAAGAGGCTGTGAGTTCCCGAGAACGCCACCGATCCGAATTGCTGTGTAACATCGGCTACCAACGTCTCGAAGCTCGTGTGACATTTCGCTCTCCAATAAGACGTCCGGCGTGAGCACCGTTCCAAAGCTCTTCACTCCACTACAAGGGGTCGCCTTTACCCCTTATGCGACGCCGACGCGCGAATCACACGTTGGCTTTACCGGTCGATGGAGTAAGTTTGACCCTCAGCAATTGGTGAGTAAGGACGTGAAGTTTTACAATCGGTGAACCGCAGGGGATAACCGACGAGGGATTGTCGCCGAGAAGAATATGGTCAGATCTGACTATAGTAAATAAGAATTGGCTCAAAGATAAAATCAAAATTGATTTAAATCGTGACGTCACAGTAGGGATTAGGCCTGCTTGAATTTAAATAAATATTTACTCGTTAAATTTAAGGCAATCGATTTGAACTCGATAAATTTGAAGTTTTATAAAATAAAGTAACTTTGGTTTGAATTTTTGATTTAAATAAACTTACTTCTAGATTAGTTAGATTACTCCACTAGTTTTTTTACGTCACGAATTGATATTTTGGCTAGATTTAAGATTGGTGTTTGGGTTCTTTTAGTGAGTAAGCATTTCCCCCATTGGCTAAATTTGGATTTATTTTTCGGTTTCGGTATTTTTTATGATTTGGAATTGGTTCTGGTTAGTTTTTGGAGACGTTTGGGTTGTTTTAGTGCGACATCGGTGCTCATTTACTAGGTGACCTGCCCTGAGAGGGTAGTTTCATGCCGGGTAATTAGAAAGAGCTAACGGTCCTTCTTATTGGAAGGTGGCGCGTAAGCCGTTTGCTTAGCGTAACAGAACAGAACGTTACAAGTGCAAGTGTTTTCATTTTTGGCATGTGTTTATTACGATTTCTGCGATTCCGCTGATGATTCGGCTGGAGCTACGCCACCCGGATGGTAGCGTACCCAGGTGTTCAGTTAGGGATCGATCAGAAGTCGAGGGCTCTGTCGCTGAGTGGATAGTGAATATTGCTGGCATTGAATTGACGTTTATGAGCGATGATTATGTGTTTTCGTTGATTTGTGTTCTCGGTACTGCGAATCAGCTAGTTTTGGATTGCTTCAAGCTTTGTAAGGAATCGTCCGGAGGTTACCGGCAACGCATGATTTCTAAGATCAATCCGGTGAGTTCGTTCCATTAGGATAAGAATCGAATTCCTGCTAAACTTTTCATTCAGATTCCAACACTACATGTTTTCCTGTGAAAACTTTTTTTTGTAGGCCTTCCGAGACTTTTTTCACGTTGTGGTCGTTTCTTGTATTTGCGTTAGTTTTTGGAGTTCGATATTTTTGCTTGCTTCAATGGGCACGGTTTTTTTTTCTACCGGTTGATATTGTTTTCTGTATTATTATTAGCTGAAAAACAGACCTGTGTTGTCCTAGGGTTTTAAGTCCAAACGCGTTTTTTTTTCTGACTATCCAAGAGTATCTAAGGGTATGCGATATGAGTATTTTCCATGGCGATACGAAACGAAACGATATGCGAAATTTTCAGAACTGATCGTAGCGAAACAATTGAACGAACAATTGAAATATTTTGTACAAACCGATACGAAATTCAATTCCTCACGAAATGTTTCGAAACGAAACGAAATTTTTCTGAATATTCCGCGAAATTTTTTGTGTAGTGATATTTTTGGTATACATACACGTAGGGTGACTTCTTATATTTTTGACAGCTTCATTCAATTTGTTAAGAAAAGGGAGTCTTTTTATAATCTATCGGGTTTAACGTATGTTTATTATATTACGTGCATCTCACTACCGAATTTCAGTCGATTTGGGTGACAAACCGGAAAGAACTAAATATGACAAATATAACTAAACTGCCGAAAATTCGCATGTTCCCCTATCTGCAATGAAAAGGAGTCGCAAATTTCTCAAAAATTTTGAGTTGAGCCCACAAGCAATTTAATTTTAGAAATGCCTAAACAATGTATTTAGAAATCATGGAGTGGTGGTGTTATTAAACTAACTACAATTGAACATGAAATAATAGTTTTCGTTTTTATAGATATTGGCCATATGTATGCTTTGTACCATGAGAGAATAGGAATGAATAGGAGTGCCTGTGAAGTCGATAAGTGCCCATGAGAACACTGAGCTGAGAAGCAGGCTCTGTCCCAGTTGGAACATAACTCCAGAAAGAAAAAAAAAAAGAAAAACGGAGGAATTGCCGGAAAAAATGCTGCAGTATTTGCTGAAGTAATAAACTAAAGTTAGTTTTAAAGAATCCATGAATTATATATGATAATTCAACCAAGATAAATTTGAAAGAACTACAAGAATTCTTGGCAGTATGCTGCGGGTCGTTGTTCTAGAGAAATATGAATTTCTCTTCAAGGCCCGTCTGGATTAGCGAAACCTCCAGATTTTCCCGCAAGATGTTAATGTAGGAATCTGCCGTCATTATTCCGTCGATTTTCACGAGGCTTCCTACTCCACTCCATGAAAAACACCCCCAGACCATCACATTTCCTCCTCCATGCTTCACCGTTCCTTGGATGTGACGCTCTGCATCACACACGAGCCCGCTGCTTTCGGTTAGACAGTTCGAGCTTCAGGAGCGCCACATCCAAGGAACGGTGACGCATGGAGGTGTGACGTGATGAAATGTGATGGTCTGGGTGTGTTTTTCATGGAGTGGAGTAGGAAGCCTCGTAAAAATTGACGGAATAATGACGGCAGATTCCTACATTAACATCTTGCGGGAAAATCTGGAGGTTTCGCTGATCCAGACGGGCCTTGAAGAGAAATTCATATTTCTCTAGAACAACGACCCGAAGCATACTGGAAAGAAGACCAAGTCTTTTTTCCGGTCTTGTCGGATTAAACCGCTGGAATGGCCTCCACAAAGCCCAGACCTCAACCCCATCGAGAATTTGTGGGCAATTCTCGATGCCAGGGTTGACAAAACTGGTTTTACCAACAAAAATAATTATTTTGAAGCCTTGGAGCGCGCCTGGGAAGAACTAGATCCACAACACCTACAAAACCTGGTGAAAAGCATGCCGAAGAGCCTCCAGCAAGTCCTTAAGGCCAAAGGAGAACACATTAACTATTAAATTGCTTTTTATTTTTCTTAAATCATCTTTTCTGGGGCCAAGAAGGAAGTGGGCACTTATTTTTGTCACTGCTTATTTTTCAATACCAATTGATTTTCTTTTTCTTTGAGTAATTTTTTTTATCTAAATTTCATAAGTGCAACTTTGAAAGAGCATCAAAAATAAAATATCACAAAAGATTTAGGTGTGTTAACTTTAATCTAAACCAATTTGGTGAGAGAAATTCGAAAACTGGTAAGGTGGGCACTTTATTTTGCCTATCAGTGTATATACCACACGCGCGCAGGTTCAGGAGCACAAATCTAAAAAACAGACAGTAGTTTTATGATTGCTGTTATAGATTTATATAACGAATTCAGTGAATATATCATGGATTGCATTAACCATAGGTGGCTCCCAGAACCTATCCTTATCCTTTAACTGTGGAGATGCAGAATCCCAAGCTCCATTCATTAAAACTCTGTTCAATTTCGATTATTCTGGTCAATCACGGAGTAGCAACTACGAATTTTACGGTCATCTGTGCTCATGCTCATGCTTAACATTGAGGACTCTTGACCCACGATAATATCGCTAACTGGTTTTTTTACATTTCTGTGGGTGATATACTACAAAGGAGTAGAAGCGTGTGCTATGCCGTTACTGTTCGAAACTAAACTCGAAATTTCGCGAAATTCCGTTTTATTCCGTTTGTTTTCAATTTTCCGCGGAAATATTTTTACAATTTTGCGAAACGAAACGAAATCGTGAAATAAAAATTCCGTTTGTATGAGTTCCGTGGAATTCCGCGGAATTTCGTTTCGAAGCGTGTTTGACGGTATCATTCGGTATTTCGCATACCGTAAAACGGGGTAACTTTGATAATGCGGGTAACTTTGATAGTGCGAGACCCACAACATATTAAACGAAATAACGAAGTTTCTGTAAATCAGTTAAGCAAAACAAATGCAAAAGTAAAGAGTATTAGTATGACACTTCGCGTCAAAGTTATTTTCATTGGAATCAAGTGCATTTGAGGCTTTTTATACGAATATTAAAAATTGACACAATTTTATCATTTTCGAAACGCTTACAAACAATCTGTTCTACGATCACTATTTGACGTAGTTTTGAATATTTGGCCACTTATCTTTGACAGCCTAGTTATCATAGAACTTGAATACGGTCTCAAATCTCTTAGCGAATAGCATTTTCACAAACTGGGACCATTTTTGTAATCTAAGTCAGAAAACCAACTTTCGATTATATGAAAAATTATATATCCATTCATAATAAATCTTTTGGAAATCTATCAACTGCTATCGATAGCTAGGATGCCAGTACTTGTTTTAAAAATTTTAATTAATTTTAATTTTAATTTTAAATTATTATTCTTTGAAACAGCATGCATAAATATTCAAGTTTTCTTCGAAAAAACTATCAAAGTTATCCCGTTTTACGGTACCCTTAAGAGTACCGTACTGGCTGATTTTTATTTTTTAACAGCGGCTTTATATTTTCATGTCTTACGCATTTTTTTTAACTCGATGACCCTTGAGGGATCGGGTTTGCTTTTTACTGGCTATTGAGCAAAAGCAAATACCACAGCATACATAAACTATTGTTTTCTCTTTTGATTGCCGGCATTCAAAAGATTAAGTTTAAAAGACTTGATCAACAAATGCTCACGCTCTATCGCCAGCTTTTCAGGCGAATCCTGACCATATACCTCTCCCAATCACCAACTCCGTAGCACTTATGAGGGTGTCGCTGAGTCGGTGGCCTTTCATTAAGTAAGTGCTACATGAACAGATCGTTCCCCTATCCTAAGTTACGGCAAAAATGGGCGTGGCTGGGAATAGCGATATTCATGCTTTTAATATTATTGTTTATGATTAGAACAAGGTAACCCTGCCTTGTTCCTGAAAGCAGTCTGGATGAGATTACTAAAAGAAAACAAAGAAACATGAACATTGCTAGTATCCAATCTACGAAGTATACCGTAACTACGCTAACGCTAACGCTATTCCAATTAGAGTTACATGTTTCTCAGGAGCACAGAAATGTACTGACGAGCTTCCAACCAAACCGTCTCTCAGCTCAACGGAATCCTAGTGTGCTGCGCTAGACGGAGGCTCACGAAAATTCTAAAAGCGCGCGCTAGGTGATGTGCTCTCGGGGAGACTCGTCTCATGCGCTGCTCGGCGCTACGGCTCGCCATCGGTATCTAAGTTGTAAAACAACTGCTTAGTAACGAAGAGCCTCTACAACTATTTTCGCCTCATTATGCAGGTGTCTAGATGGTGTACATAATACGATCGAAGACTCGCGATCCAAGAGTTACGATTTCGGCCCTCGTTGAAAACTTTTGTAATCACTTCAATTATTGCGCTGAATTTTAAACAGCACATGTGACGGAGCGCATGAGACCGCAGTGAGACACATCTCAAGAAAAATGAGGCACACCAAAAAAAAGGTCTCACAATGCACAGAGCGCCCGTGCGCTTACAAGAAATGAGGCTCCTGCACCTAAGGCTACAGCACGTGCACAGTAACTCTAATTCCAATCAGGGTCGGTCACAGGAAGTCCACAAATGAAAACCTCCTCCACCCGCCTCCAATCGTTGAGATTCTTCGTTGCACCAATGCCCATGCCTCCGTGACTCGTTGGCACTCGCTGTGTGTGTGAATAACCGTCTCTACTCGAGCCCCACAGTGCACGCAGTTTTCTCCGTCAGTCCGTCCAAGTTTGTTCATAAGTCTTCTCGTTTCTATTTTCTCGTTGACGATCATGAACAGCTCACTTCTTGTCTTAGTTGAAATCTTGGAGTCATTGATGTTTTGCCATATCCTATCCTTTTTCAATCGTGCCTAGGGTTGTTCTCTTCTACCTTTCGGTTCGGTTGCTTGAAGATAAAACTGGAGAATGCTACCAGCGGAAGGATTTTGTTGGATATTCTGGGGATGTATCCTAGTTGATGATGCAGTAGCCTCAAGCACTGGAGCTAAGCTGGAATGGTTACAGGGGTCATGTTGTTTCCATCATTGAACGATTTGTGGAACGGCATGCAATTGAACTCCTGTAAGTGTCTATTCACTAAGAGGGCTTTACATTTGATAGCTGGCAGTTGTAGTTTGAGTCCTCCTTCTTATAGATTCCTAGCCAACTGCTGCATAGGGACACGAGCTGGAACTCTGCTCCAGAGAAATGTCCCCATTGTGGCCGTCATCTTTGCAGTATCAACGCTTTATGGTGGCAATATTAGCCAAATCTTAGAAGTGATGAAAGTATTCAACACTAAAACCTTTTGGTTGAGATTAAGGCAACAAAGTGAGTTTAACCACGTTAGCCGAGCAAAATTGTTTATAACTGCATCCCAGTTCAGTTTGATCATGACGAGTATTGAATTTGCAAAGATCACCCCAAGTATTTTGATTTTTACTTCGGTGTTTAGTCATGGAACGACTAATGTCCCTTGATCGATGAAGCCCACATCTATTGACGTTGTTTTCATCATGTTCAACTTTGCCCCAGCTGCACGTTTGAAGCAGAGGAAAAGGCGTCTCATTCGCTCAATTTCTTGTGTCGATGTAACTATCACAGTGATGTCATCAGCATAGGCCATTCGCGATGACGAAGGCAATTACCACAGTTGACCTTATGCGTGAAGCTCCGATTCCTTTACATGGAAAAGTATAGGAAGTCAATTTTCAAATGCTTCTAAAAAATTCAAAACATAATTTAATTAAATTCTGTTAAGTGTACGTGGTTAGATTTATGATAAGCTATAGAACCCGCAGATTATTGAGGGAAAAAAACAAAATCAAAATAATGCGTCTATAATGTAGCCCACCAAAAGTCTATCAACATGTACTGAAAAGATTTTAAATAGCTATTGTAATTTATTTTAAATAAGCATTTGAAATTTCACTTCCTATACATTGCCGGGTAAAATTTTCGACGCTTCACGCATAGAGTAAACTTTTTTTCAGATGGTAGCCCCGTACCTTCGTTAGAGCGTATTCGATCAGTATCGCAGACGAGTTATAGTTATCACAGCAGTGAATGCAAGTAGGTCACGAATAAACACATCGATAACGGATACCCTTGTCGTTGTGTAGGAAAAGTTTGTGATTGTCTCCCGTTGATCAGTATTCGAGACGAAGAACGTTCTGCAATAGCGTTTAGTATTTTTTATCATCTGCCTATTTAGACCAAGAGAAGTCATCGTGCGTGATAGGATTCTCCGAGAGACACGGTCAAAAGCTTGCTCCAAATCAAATGAGATGAGTTTCCCAGGCTGTTTACGGCGAATCAGGTTAGCGATTCTATTTTTGATAGCGAGAGTCACTTGAAAAATGTTTTTGTCAGAGCACCTTTTTCCTTAACTAGTAATAATCCATGCTACCATTTGCCGCACCATGCCGTTCTCCGAGAAGAAAGCACGACCATCAAACTTCGCGTCGTTTTTGATGCGTCGTGTTAAACCAGTCGAGGGCCATCTCTAAATGACGCTCTCATGGTGGGCCCAATTGTCCAAGAGGAACTGAGGTCCATTATCAAGCGTGCTAGAACTCATCCAATTATGCTGATTGCTGATATAAAACAGATGTTTCGTCAGATCCTGATTGACGAAAATGACACTCCCTTGCAACGAATTGTATGGCGAACTACTCCTGATCTACCTCTAGACACGTACGTCTCAAAACAGTTACCTACGGAACTGCAGGCGCACCGTTTTTGGCCACTAGAGTGCTGCACAAGCTGGCTGACGATGAACACGAAAGTTTCCCAATGGCTACCGAAGTACTGCGAAAAGATTTCTACGTAGATGACCTTTTTTCTGGAGCAGACAGCGTGGAAGAAGCGATTGAACTACGAGATCAGCTCGACACACTGCTTTCCAAGGGAGAATTTGTTCTAAGAAAATGGGCTTCCAATATTCCAGCAGTTCTCCATGGTGTTTCATCTGATAATCGAGAACTTCAATCGTCTGTTGATTTCGATGCTGACCAGTGCATAAAAACGCTTGGTTTGCATTGGGAACCTTCTACCGACTACCTCCGCTATCGAATCAGCTTCCCTTCCACCACGACAGAAGATGCTATCACCAAACGATCCGTTCTCTCTAAAATTGCACGACTCTTCGATCCAATTGGACTAGTTGGTCCAGTAGTTACACCAGCTAAACTGTTCATGCAAGAACTTTGATTGCTCAAACACGAAAACGGTGAATCCTGGGCAGGGATGAGGAAGTACCTGGAACAGTCAAGGAGCGTTGGCTGGTCTACTGTGAGCAACTACCTCGACTAAATGAATTGCGGATAGAACGGTGGGTTCTCTGCCCAACACCGTCCTCGATTCAACTCCACCTTTTTTCGGACGCCTCAAAACTTGCATACGGAGCTTGCTGTTATATCCGTTCCGCTAACAGTACTGCTACTGTCAAGGTCGCCTTGTTGACAGCCAGGTCCAGAGTTGCACCTATAAAGCAAAAAAGCATACCCCGGCTGGAGTTGTGTGGAGCTCTTCTGGCAACTGAATTTTTTCAAAAGGTTTCCACCTCTTCGAAGCGCTTCGACGAAGTCTAATTTTGGATCGACTAAACAATTGTTCTCTGCTGGTTGAAGGCAACACCTACCACATGGACAACCTTTGTCGCCGAACGCGTTACTCAACGACGAATTGTGGTGGCGTGGTCCTCCGTGGCTACATTTCGAACCTTCGTCATGGCCTAAACAACCTGTTCCAAATGTATTGAATGAAACTGAATTCTTTGAAACTCAAGAACAGCCGGTTTCAGTCTCTGCAACAACTATAGAGTCCTCCTTCGTCGACGATTTAGTGGCGAAGTTCTCCAATTACCATAAACTTCTGCGTGTTGTCGCATATTGTCGTCGGTTCCTACGAAGGTGCAAGCCATCTTCGTTGACCAGTCAACTCTTTCTGAGTTCAACCGAAATCCAAGAAGCCAAAGCTGTCATAATTCGACTGGTTCAGCAGCAGTTCCACAAGGAAGAATGGAAGGCATTAGAAAAATCACGACCAATTTCGCCCGCATAAATCAAGCTTCCCAACCTTTCGACAGTAAACACCAAATCAGTTTTGCCTGCCAAACATGCCCTGTCATCCCTCTTGCTTCGTACTCTACATCAAAAGCACCTACATGCAGCGCCCCAGCTCCTGCTGAATATCCTACGCCTGCGATACTGGATCGCAGAGGCCAGAAATCTGGCAGAATACATCGTCCACAACTGCGTAATCTGCACTAGACTGGGGTCCAATTTCTCTACAGCCACCACATCGCCGCGCCGGCCCTAGAAAAGCATTTGTGGCGGTGTTTGTATGCTTTGCAACTCGAGCAGTTCACCTGGAGTTAGTGCTCGATTTGACTACAGCGAAGTTCCTGCATGCACTGAGACGCTTCGTGTCACGGCGAGGACTCTGCTACGAAATCTACTCCGATAATGGTAGAAACTTTCTTGGCGCAGCTAACGCGCTGCGTAAGCTGATTCAAAGCAATGAGCACCACAACGCAATTGCCAACGAATGCGCCTCCAACAATATTCGCTGGCAATTCAACCCCCCAAAAGCATCGAACTGTGGGGGCCTATGGGAGGCAGCAATTTATTCCGCACAAAAGCACTTCGTACGGGTTCTTGGTACAAGCACCCTGGCCCACGACGACATGAAGACGATTTTGTCACAAATCGAGTGCTGCTTGAACTCACGCCCTATTACACCTCTAACTGACGATCCAACAGATTACGAAGTGCTTACTCCGGGCCACTTTTTGATCGGGTCCTCTCTCAAGGCTATTCCGGACATCGATGTCTCTGACGTTCCCTGCAATCAACTAAATGGCAGCAAGTCCAGAAAATGTTTCAAACTATCTGGAGAAGATGGCATTTGGAATATTTCACCACCAGCGAGTGACCAATCGATTAAGTTTTCAGCTAAACGGATGTTTGGTTCTCCAGATCCGTGCTCTTGAAAAGTTGAGGTTTGGCTTTGATTGATCTTCACCTTAAGGAAGCCAGATTCTACTCCCGCACGTGACGACTCTACAACCTGATCTCAACTTAATCCACGTCAGAGAATACCTAGTATTGGACGATCGGTGGGCTCCCTGAAGACCTCTCCTTCGGGGGTAAGTCTCACCCAACCAACGTAACTCCTAACGCAACCGCACCATCATTTCAATGAACCTGCAAGAATCTTCACACCGCCGCGACCGGTGGGCTCCCCGGAAGATTCCCATCCAACAACAAAGTCATCAATCGCAACCACGCCAACGATCCTTTCTCTTTTTCTCGGCTGCAGAAGACGTCGACCCAGCAAAGGTGCACATACCCCTTTTTTAAATTGTTTTTATCATCCTACGTTGGAAACCCACAATGGTGATACCCCATGGTTGGGCTCAAAGGCTGGCCCCTCTGACCATCCTTCTTTACTCATTTTTCGTGGGATTCCCATCTGGCATTCCCAGTCAGGTGAAGAACTAGCCATACGTCAATGTGCTAAAATTCACCTCAATAAAGAAAAAAAAATAATTGTTCGACCAAATGGAAGGTCTGTTCTGCTCCTGGGAAACTCCAACGCTTACCACATTGCATGGAAATCGCACCAATCAAGCGCGCTTGGGCGATTCATAGCCGAAACAACCTTGATGAAGCAAATGGTGATCTTGAACGATGGCTCAGCTACTTGGATCGACCCGCCTTCGAGCAACACTTCAGCGGTCGATGTGACCATTAGAGTGATGCAAATTTTGAAATGTTTGCTCCCCTATGCTTAAACGATTAAATTATGGTAAATAGGATCCTCCCAAAGTTTGAAGTGATTTGGAAGAAATTTGACTGTGCACACGCCATTTGAAGTTTATATGGAGATTACTATGGAAAACGCCAATCTTTTGTGTTAAGCCCTCTATCTCTTCGTCATAATATTTTATGGAAAAGTGAACAAATTCTTCTAATGTGAAATCCTCCCAGCTACAACTTTGCCGAAGATTACTTTTTAATTGGACCTCAGGATAAATTGTTATTCATCATCATAAAGTTAGTTTGCATGTAGCATGCTTCTCCAACTGTTCGGCAGGCAACAGTGGTGCTCCTGGCGGGAAGAATAGATCAAAGTAATCCAGGCTACTATGTTCTACAGCAAAAAAAGCAGTGTTGCTCTGAAAGTAATTGAATGATCATATCAGCATGATTAAGACTTTGTTGTCAATAATAACAAATTATCCTTACGTCCCATCGAAATGTGGTCTTCGGCAAAGTTGTAGCTGGGATGTTTTCACATGAGATGAGTGTGTTCACTTTTCCATAAATTATTTTGACGAGCTGTTAGGGGACTGAACACAAAAGGTTTGCCTTTTTCATAGTAATTTCCATATAAACTTCAAATAGCGTGTGCACAACCAAATTTCTTCGAATCACTTCAAATTTTGGGAGGATCATTTTCATCATAATTGACATCGTTTAAACATAGGGGAGCAAAAACTTCAAAATTTGCATCACTCTAATGACCATCTGCTTGAAGAGTCTGGCTCGGAGGTTCACCTGGCAAACCTTATCAGACACATACAACAGTGATTACTTCCCAATGTATCCATACTTGGGTGGTCAAATCACCAAACAACGCGACGGAAATGGCTGTACAATCCAACTGGTTTGGAATTAGGAAGGTACGTTTAGGAAGGTTCACATCCAGCGGGCTAGTGGCCGAATCGGACCGCAAGCGGTACCGTGGTGGTGCTTCGAGACAAAGGCGGCAAATTGTTGGCGACGAAAGTGTCTTCGCTCGCTTCGACGTCTACAGCAGGTCAACCCAGATCAACCCGAAGCGTGGACGGAATTCCAAGCAGCAAAAGCGTAGGTACGAAAGGCGAAGAAGCGACGGAGCAATAACCGTTCGAAAACTCCAAGGGCACGTTGATCCTCTGCACGTAGGGTCCATGTTTCGTGAACGGCTAACGCACTGCGTGAAAATCAGCAGAGGCGCTCAGTTGTTTTCATGAGCTTTCCGGGAAAGCTGCTCTCGTCCATGATTTTCCATAGCTATACGCGGTCGATACTATCGTATGCCGCCTTGAAATCGATAAAAAGGTGATGCCTTGGGATCTGATATTCACGACATTTTTGGAGGATTTGTCGTACAATAAAGATCTGGTCCGTTGTCGATCGGCCGTCAACGAAGCCGGCTTGATATCTCTCTACACGAATTCGTTTACTACAGGTGACAGACGGAAATGATCTGGGTTAATACGTTGCAGGCCGCATTTAGAATGGTGATCGCTGAAAAGTTCTCACAATCTAACTTGTCGCCTTTCTTGTAGATGGGGCATATTACTCCTCTGTTCTGTTTCCCAGATTGTGCCTATCAGCCGGTGCAGACAAATGGCCAGCCTCTCCGGGCCTTCTTTATGAGTTCAGCTCCGATACCATCCTTACCAGCAGCTTGCTCGGAGTTCGTCGGAGATGCTGGAAGCAGCATCCACCTTTCGATCACCTCACGCTCGTCCGTCAAAATGCTCCCATCCTTATCCCTGCACATCTCGGCTCGCGGCACGAAGCCGTTGCGGGATGCGCTGAGCTTCTGATAGAACTTACGTGTTTCTTGAGACCGGCACAGCTGTTCTATCTTCTCACACTCCGTCTCCTCCAGGCGGAAAACATGACCAGTTAAAGTAAAAGCAAAATTTATGAATGAAATTTCGGAATCTGTCACCTCCCACTGATGCCAAACCTTGCTTTGCACTTGACACTGTCCATCCCGATCGACAATCTAACTAATGCGAAATGTTCATTTCGTTTGTCAAACAACAAATCACAAAATTTAATCGAGCTGCAGTTGTTTGGTTCATTAGAGCGCAACGTCGGAAATAATGGTATTTCTAAATAAAACTTTCACATGATGTGATTCAGTTTTCGGTAAACAACAGCCGGCACCGAAGCGCATGGGATAATATGCATAAATCCGAATAAAAGTTTTCCTTTGCAATTTAACGTTCTCGTTTTAGCGTTGTTGTATCAACAGCAGTAAGCAGCGCTCAAAATGGCATTCCGCAGTTTGCAGTATGGCTGCGGAACTTATATTACAGTTTCTAGCGCTGATCAGGGGCGTTTCCAGTTATTGCAGGTTTTACCGAAGAATTGTGTACCTGTCCAGTAGTGCAGCATCATCAAGTGCCAGTTTCAACACCCAGTTGGTAACCCCTGTGGAAACTGGCCATGCTATCAGAATTCAGAATGCAGCCTACAAACAAAGCATCACAAAAAATTGCACCCCAGATTTCAGCTCCAGTTGTACAATTGAAAACTGTCAGCAAGAAAAACCAAGCTTAGCACTAGGGTGCGGCTTATTTTTTGAAAGTTCTCGAAAACAAAAGTTCTAAAACAACATGAATATTTGCCTTAAAGTAGCTTGTGGTACATCCAGGGTTGGGAAAAAGTATGAAATTCATTCTACAGTAGCCAAACAAAGCCAATCGCAGTCAGCGAAGCCAGTGAAACTCACGCCTATCGCTGCTGTAGGCAAAGAGCCTTGCAAATTGCAAAACATCCGTTGCTAAGGGCAACCCAAAATTACTGTAGAAAAATGTTCTATTTCTCGCTGCATTTCCCTCAACTATGGTACTGGGAAAGCCTCGTGATTTTCGCGAAATTCAAGCCTACTACTATTACCGTTCCCAGCACTGGGTACATCTATATCTGAATGTTTTAACTCAAATTATGAGGTTTCTCTTTCTATTTATTAAAGTTAAAAATAAAAATACAAACTTAAGTTTTTTTGAAACATGTCTATAAATTGGAATCACACCCTACTCAACACTGGGACCATAAAAAAAAACTTTTCACCAACGATTTCACTTTAGCATACAGAAATGCACTCCACGGATCGAGCAGCAAACCGAGCAACTATCATCATCACGCAGAGCAGTCACTGTTCACTGTGTGATGCCCGGTCCTATTTGTCTTTCATGGCTAGGAGAATAGGATGGAGTCCTGGGAAAAGGGGGTGGGGCGGAGGGCCCAGATGGAATTTATTTTTATAATCCACTCATCTTTCTCGTTCATCCACATGCAGCCGCGAACGCGAAATGTTCTGCAACAAAACAGCAAACTATCATCTGTTGCCGGATCGTAAAAAAGCGGGAGAGAAAAAAGAATTCACATCCCCGGAGGCGTCGATACCCCTAGAAGAGGGGTAAAAGAGGGGGCTTCAGTGGGGCATAACGGTGGAAAATATGTAAACCAGAAACATGAACCAGACTTCCCGCCGCAACCTGTTACAAAGTGGAGCCCGCTAGAGGGAGTTGTTTGCATTTTGAATATCATCGTAATTTCAGACGATCAAAATTGGGAAAAGTTTTCTTCGCAATGAAAAATTTACGCTCAGTCGGTTGCAATTGATATGCAGGGGCGCAAGTGATGGCTTGGGAATGGTTTCGTAACTATAGGGACAGAGAGACAAATTATTTCAACTTCATCAGTGAAGTTTAGCTGGAGGACAATCGCAAATTATTCATAATGTTAAATATAATTCAAAAGTTTTAATTTTCGAACTAATTTAAACAAAGTAAAATTGAAATCCGATTTGCATTGGATTAGGATTTTGGATTGGATTTGGATTAGGATTTGGATGGATTTGGATTGGATTTGGAATTGGATTTGGATTGGATTTGGATTGGATTTGGATTGGATTTGGATTGGATTTGGATTGGATTTGGATTGGAATTTGGATTGGATTTGGATTGGATTGGAATTGGATTTGGAATTGGATTGATTGGATTTGGATTGGATTTGGATTGGATTTGGATTGGATTGGATTGATTTGGATTGGAATTTGGATTGGATTTGGATTGGATTTGGATTGGATTTGGATTGGATTTGGATTTGGATTGGATTGGATTGGATTTGGATTGGATTTGCGGATTGGATTTGGATTGGATTTGGATTGGGATTTGGGATTGGATTTGGATTGGATTTGGATTGGATTTGGATTGGATTTGGATCTGGATTTGGATTGGATTTGGATTGGATTTTGGATTGGATTTGGATTGGATTGGATTGGGATTTGGGATTGGATTGGATTGGATTTGGGATTGGATTTGGATTGGATTAGGATGGATTTTGGATTGGATTTGGATGGTTGGATTTGGATGGGATTGGATTGGATTTGGATTGGTTGGATTTGGATTGGCATCTGGATTTGGATTTGGGATTGGATTGGATTGGATTTGGATTGGATTTGGATTGGATTGGATTGGATTGGATTGGTTAGGATTGGATTTGGATTGGATTTGGATTGATTTGGAATTGGATTTGGATTGGATTTGGATTGGATTTGGATTGGATTGGATTGGATTTGGATTGATTGATTGGATTTGGATTGGATTTGGATTGGATTTGGATTGGATTTGGATTGGATTGGATTGATTGGAATTTGGGATTTGGATTGGATTGGAATTGGATTTGGATTGGATTTGGATTGGATTTTGGATTGGATTTGGATTGGATTTGGATTGGATTTGGATTGGATTTGGATTGGATTTGGATTGGATTTGATTGGATTTGGATGGGATTGGATTGGATTTGGATTGGATTTGGATTGGATTTGGATGGATTTTGGATTGGAATTTGGATTGGATTTTGGATTGGATTTTGGATTGGATTTGGATTGGATTTGATTGGATTTGGATTGGATTTGGATTGATTTGGATTGGATTTGGATTGGATTTGGATTTGGATTTTGGATTGGATTTTGGATTGGATTTTGGATTGGATTTGGATTGGATTTGGATTGGATTTGGATTTGGATTTGATTGGATTTGGATTGGATTTGGATTGATTTTGGATTGGATTTGATTGGATTTGGATTGGATTTGGATTGGATTTGGATTGGATTTGGATTGGATTTGATTGGATTTGGATTTTGGATTGGATTGGTTGGATTGGATTTTTGGATTGGATTTGGATTGGATTGGATTGGATTTGGATTGGATTTGGATTGGATTTGGATTGGATTTGGATGGTTTGGATTGGATTGGATTGGATTGGATTGAGATTTGGATTGGATTTGGATTGGATTTGGATTGGATTTGGATTGGATTTGATTGGATTTGGATGGATTTGGATTGGATTTGGATTGGATTTGGATTGGATTGGATTGGATTTGGATTGATTTTGGATTGGATTGATTGGATTTGGATTGGATTTGGATTTGGATTGGATTGGATTTGGATTGGATTTGGATTGGATTTGGATTGGATTTTGGATTGGATTTGGATTGGATTTGGATTGGATTTGGATTGGATTTGGATTGGATTTGGATTGGATTTGGATTGGATTTGGATTGGATTTGGATTGGATTTGGGATTGGATTTGGATTGGATTTGGATTGGATTTGGATTGGATTTGGATTGGATTTGGATTGGATTGGATTGGATTTGGATTGGATTTGGATTGGATTTGGATTGGATTTGGATTGGATTTGGATTGGATTTGGATTGGATTTGGATTGGATTTGATGGATTTGGATTGGATTGGATTGGATTTGGATTGGATTTGGATTGGATTTGGATTGGATTTGGATTGGATTTGGATTGGATTTGGATTGGATTTGGATTGGATTTGGATTGGATTTGGATTGGATTTGGATTGGATTTGGATGATTTGGATGGATTTGGATTGGATTTGGATTGGATTGGATTGGATTTGGATTGGATTTGGATTGGATTTGGATTGGATTTGATTGGATTTGGATTGGATTTGGATTGGATTTGGATTGGATTTGGATGGATTTGGATTGGGATTTGGATTGGATTTGGATTGGATTTGGATTGGATTTGGATTGGATTTGGATTGGATTTGGATTGGATTTGGATTGGATTTGGATTGGATTTGGATTGGATTTGGATTGGATTTGGATTGGATTTGGATTGGATTTGGATTGGATTTGGATTGGATTTGGATTGGATTTGGATTGGATTTGGATTGGATTTGGATTGGATTTGGATTGGATTTGGATTGGATTTGGATTGGATTTGGATTGGATTTGGATTGGATTTGGATTGGATTTGGATTGGATTTGGATTGGATTTGGATTGGATTTGGATTGGATTTGGATTGGATTTGGATTGGATTTGGATTGGATTTGGATTGGATTTGGATTGGATTTGGATTGGATTTGGATTGGATTTGGATTGGATTTGGATTTGGATTTGGATTGGATTTGGATTGGATTTGGATTGGATTTGGATTGGATTTGGATTGGATTTGGATTGGATTTTGGATTGGATTTGGATTGGATTTGGATTGGATTTGGATTGGATTTGGATTGGATTTGGATTGGATTTGGATTGGATTTGGATTGGATTTGGATTGGATTTGGATTGGATTTGGATTGGATTTGGATTGGATTTGGATTGGATTTGGATTGGATTTGGATTGGATTTGGATTGGATTTGGATTGGATTTGGATTGGATTTGGATTGGATTTGGATTGGATTTGGATTGGATTTGGATTGGATTTGGATTGGATTTGGATTGGATTTGGATTGGATTTGGATTGGATTTGGATTGGATTTGGATTGGATTTGGATTGGATTTGGATTGGATTTGGATTGGATTTGGATTGGATTTGGATTGGATTTGGATTGGATTTGGATTGGATTTGGATGGATTTGGATTGGATTTGGATTGGATTTGGATTGGATTTGGATTGGATTTGGATTGGATTTGGATTGGGATTTGGATTGGATTTGGATTGGATTGGATTGGATTTGGATTGGATTTGGATTGGATTTGGATGGATTTGGATTGGATTGGATTTGGATTGGATTTGGATTGGATTTGGATTGGATTTGGATTGGATTTGGATTGGATTTGGATTGGATTTGGATTGGATTTGGATTGGATTGGATTGGATTTGGATTGGATTTGGATTGGATTTGGATTGGATTTGGATTGGATTTGGATTGGATTTGGATTGGATTTGGATTGGATTTGGATTGGATTTGGATTGGATTTGGATTGGATTTGGATTGGATTTGGATTGGATTTGGATTGGATTTGGATTGGATTTGGATTGGATTTGGATTGGATTTGGATTGGATTTGGATTGGATTTGGATTGGATTTGGATTGGATTTGGATTGGATTTGGATTGGATTTGGATTGGATTGGATTTTGGATTGGATTTGGATTGGATTTGGATTGGATTTTGGATTGGATTTGGATTGGATTTGGATTGGATTGGATTGGATTTGGATTGGATTTGGATTGGATTTGGATTGGATTTGGATTGGATTTGGATTGGATTTGGATTGGATTTGGATTGGATTTGGATTGGATTTGGATTGGATTTGGATTGGATTTGGATTGGATTTGGATTGGATTTGGATTGGATTTGGATTGGATTTGGATGGATTGGATTGGATTTGGATTGGATTTGGATTGGATTTGGATTGGATTTGGATTGGATTTGGATTGGATTTGGATTGGATTTGGATTGGATTGGATTTGGATTGGATTTGGATTGGATTTGGATTGGATTGGATTGGATTGTTGGATTGGATTGGATTTGGATTGGATTGGATTGGATTTGGATTGGATTTGGATTGATTTGGATTGGATTGGATTGGATTTGGATTGGATTTGGATTGGATTTGGATTGGATTTGGATTGGATTTGGATTTGGATTGGATTGATTTGGATTGGATTTGGATGGATTTGGATTGGATTTGGATTGATTTGGATTGGATTTGGATTGGATTTGGATTGGATTTGGATTGGATTTGGATTGGATTTGGATTGGATTTGGATTGGATTTGGATTGGATTTGGATTGGATTTGGATTGGATTGGATTGGATTGGATTTGGATTGGATTTGGATTGGATTTGGATTGGATTTGGATTGGATTTGGATTGGATTTGGATTGGATTGATTTGGATTGGATTTGGATTGGATTTGGATTGGATTGATTGGATTTGGATTGGATTTTGGATTGGATTTGGATTGGATTGGATTGGATTTGGATTGATTGGAATTGGATGGATTTGATTGGATTTGGATTGATTGGTATTTGGATTGGATTTGGATTGGATTTGGATTGGATTTGGATTGGATTTGGATTGGATTTGGATTGGATTTGATTGGATTTGGATTGGATTTGGATTGGATTTGGATTGGATTTGGATTGGATTTGGATTGGATTTGGATTGGATTTGGATTGGATTTGGATTGGAATTTGGATTGGATTTGGATTGGATTTGGATTGGATTTGGATTGGATTTGGATTGGATTTGGATTGGGATTTGGATTGGATTTGGATTGGATTTTGATTGGATTTGGATTGATTTGGATTTTTGGATTGGATTTTGGATTTGGATTTTGGATTGGATTGGATTGGATTTTGTGATTGGATTTGGATTGGAATTGGATTTGGATTTGGATTTGGATTTGGATTGGATTTGGATTGGAGGATTGGATTTGGATTGGATTTGGATTGGATTTTGGATTTGATTTTGGATTGGATTTGGGATTGGATGGATTTGATTTTTGGATTTGGATTGATTTGATTGGATTTGGATTGGATTTGGATTGGATTTTGGATTGGATTTTGGATTGGATTTGGATTGGATTTGGATTGGATTTGGATTGGATTTGGATTGGATATTGGATTTGGATTGGATTTGGATTGGATTTGGATTGGGATTTGGATTGGATTGGATTTGGATTGGATTTGGATTGGATTTGGATTGGATTTGGATTGGATTGGTGGATTGGATTGGGAATTGGATTGGATTGGATTTTTTTTTTTTGGATTGATTTGGATTGGGATATTTGGATTGGATTTGGATTGGATTTGGATTGGATTTGGATTGGATTTGGATTGGATTTGGATTGGATTGGATTTGGATTTGTTTGGATTTGGATTGGATTTGGATTGGATTTGGATTGGGAATTTGGATTGGATTTGGATTGGATTTGGGATTGGATTGGATTTGGATTGGATTTTGGATTTGGGGATTTGGATTGGATTTGATTGGATTGGATTGGATTTGGATTGGATTTGGATTGGATTTGGATTGGATTTGGATGGATTTGGATGGATTTGGATTGGATTTGGATTGGGATTTGGATTGGATTTGGATTGGATTTGGGATTGGATTTTGGATTGGGATTTGGATTGGATTTGGTTGGATTGGATTGGATTTGGATTGGATTTGGATTGGATTTGGATTGGATTTGGATTGGATTGGATTGGTGGATTGGATTGGATTTGGATTTGGATTGGATTTGGATTGGATTTGGATTGGATTTGGATTGGGATTTGGATTGGATTTGGATTGGATTTGGATTGATTTGGATTGGATTTTGATTGGATTTGGATTGGATTTGGATTGATTTGGATTGGATTTGGATTGGGATTTGGATTGATTTGGATTGGATTTGGTTGGATTTGGATTGGATTTGGATTGATTTGGATTGGATTTGGATTGGATTTGGATTGATTTGATTGATTTGGATTGGATTTGGATTGGATTTGGATTGGATTTGGATGATTTGGGGATTGGATTATTGGATTGGATTTGGATTGATTTGATTGGATTTGGATTGGATTTGGATTGGATTTGGATTGGATTTGGATTGGATTTGGATTGGATTTGGATTGGATTTGGATTGGATTTGGATTGGATTTGGATTGGATTTGGATTGGATTTGGATTGGATTTGATTGGATTTGGATTGGATTTGGATTGGATTTGGATTGGATTTGGATTGGATTTGGATTGGATTTGGATTGGATTTGGATTGGATTTGGATTGGATTTGGATTGGATTTGGATTGGATTGGATTGGATTTTGGATTGGATTTGGATTGGATTGGATTTGGATGGATTTGGATTGGATTTGGGATTGGATTTGGGATTTGGATTGGATTTGGATTGGATTTGGATTGGATTTGGATTGGATTTGGATTGGATTTGGATTGGATTTGATTGGATTTGGATTGGATTTGGATTGGATTTGGATTGGATTTGGATTGGATTTGGATTGGATTTGGATTGGATTTTTGGATTGGATTGATTTGGATTGGATTTGGATTGGATTTGGATTCGGATTTGGATTTTGATTTTTTGATCGGATTCGATTTCGATTCGATTTCGATTCGATTTCGATTCGATTTTCGATTCGATTTCGATTCGATTTCGATTCGATTTCGATTCGATTTCGATTCGATTTCGATTCGATTTCGATTCGATTTCGATTCGATTTCGATTCGATTTCGATTCGATTCGATTCGATTTCGATTCGATTTCGATTCGATTTTCGATTCGATTTCGATTCGATTTCGATTCGATTTCGATTCGATTCGATGATTTCGATTCGATTTCGATTCGATTTCGATTCGATCGATTTCGATTTCGATTCGATTTCCGATTCGATTTCGATTCGATTTCGATTCGATTTCGATTCGATTTCGATTCGATTTTCGATTCGATTTCGATTCGATTTCGATTCGATTTCGATTCGATTTCGATTCGATTTCGATTCGATTTCGATTCGATTTCGATTCGATTTCGATTCGATTTCGATTCGATTTCGATTCGATTTCGATTCGATTTCGATTCGATTTCGATTCGATTCGATTCGATTTCGATTCGATTTCGATTCGATTTCGATTTCGATCGATTTCGATTCGATTTCGATTCGATTTCGATTCGATTTCGATTCGATTTCATCGATTCGATCGATTTCGATTCGATTTCGATTCGATTTCGATTCGATTTCGATTCGATTTTCGATTCGATTCGATTTCGATTCGATTTCGATTCGATTTCGATTCGATTTCGATTCGATTTCGATTCGATTTCGATTCGATTTCGATTCGATTTCGATTCGATTTCGATTCGATTTCGATTCGATTTCGATTCGATTTCGATTCGATTTCGATTCGATTTCGATTCGATTTCGATTCGATTTCGATTCGATTTCGATTCGATTTCGATTCGATTTCGATTCGATTTCGATTCGATTTCGATTCGATTTCGATTCGATTTCATCGATTCGATTCGATTTCGATTCGATTTCGATTCGATTTCGATTCGATTTCGATTCGATTCGATTCGATTCGATTTCGATTCGATTTCGATTCGATTTTCGATTCGATTTCGATTCGATTTCGATTCGATTTCGATTCGATTTCGATTCGATTCGATTCGATTTCGATTCGATTTCGATTCGATTTCGATTCCGATTTCGATTCGATTTCGATTCGATTTCGATTCGATTTCGATTCGATTTCGATTCGATTTCGATTCGATTTCGATTCGATTTCGATTCGATTTCGATTCGATTTCGATTCGATTTCGATTCGATTTCGATTCGATTTCGATTCGATTTCGATTCGATTCGATTCGATTTCGATTCGATTTCGATTCGATTTCGATTCGATTTCGATTCGATTTCGATTCGATTTCGATTCGATTTCGATTCGATTTCGATTCGATTTCGTTCGATTTCATTCGATTTCGATTCGATTTCGATTCGATTTCGATTCGATTTCGATTCGATTTCGATTTCGATTCGATTCGATTTCGATTCGATTTCGATTCGATTCGATTTCGATTCGATTCGATTCGATTTCGATTTCGATTTCGATTCGATTTCGATTCGATTTCGATTCGATTTCGATTCGATTTCGATTCGATTTCGATTCGATTTCGATTCGATTTCGATTCGATTTCGATTCGATTTCGATTTCGATTTCGATTCGATTTCGATTCGATTTCGATTCGATTTCGATTCGATTTCGATTCGATTCGATTCGATTTCGATTCGATTTCGATTCGATTTCGATTCGATTTCGATTCGATTTCGATTCGATTTCGATTCGATTCGATTCGATTTCGATTCGATTTCGATTCGATTCGATTCGATTTCGATTCGATTTCGATTCGATTTCGATTCGATTTCGATTCGATTTCGATTCGATTTCGATTCGATTTCGATTCGATTTCGATTCGATTTCGATTCGATTTCGATTCGATTTCGATTCGATTTCGATTTCGATTTCGATTCGATTTCGATTCGATTTCGATTCGATTTCGATTCGATTTCGATTCGATTTCGATTCGATTTCGATTCGATTTCGATTCGATTTCGATTCGATTTCGATTCGATTTCGATTCGATTTCGATTTCGATTTCGATCGATTTCGATTCGATTTGCGATTCGCATTTCGATTCGATTTCGATTCGATTTCGATTCGATTTCGATTTCGATCGATTTCGATTCGATTTCGATTCGATTTCGATTCGATTTCGATTCGATTTCGATTCGATTTCGATTCGATTTTCGATTCGATTTCGATTCGATTTCGATTCGATTTCGATTCGATTTCGATTCGATTTCGATTTCGATTTCGATTCGATTTCGATTCGATTTCGATTCGATTTCGATTCGATTTCGATTCGATTTCGATTCGATTTCGATTTCGATTCGATTTCGATTCGAACATTTAAGTTGGACTGTGAATGGTCCTGATAAATTTCACATAAATGTTTTTCACTTACCTAACACAATTGCTAACGTCTTGGTCGCCTTCCGTTCCTTCTTCGCCGAAGACTTTTCCCCGCTTCTTCTTGGACGCCTTGTTAACCTTGTAGATCGTAAACCTGTAAGTACAAAAAAGAGTGAAGAAAATGAAACATAACGTGAGACGAGTAAAATCTGTAAAATTTTACGATGTTTTCAAAAGTCTTGTTTTGCAACAAAATTGCACCGAAATCGTTACGTTCAATATTAGCAACGCACACGCGAGGGAAGCTCTCCTCAACGTTGATTGGATTTAGCTCACCAGACATTGATGCAATTTGTTGGATTTATTTTTATGGTTTGCCGTTGCAATTGCTTGAGCTTTGACTCGGATTTCGGTTTGATTGAATGGTGTAATTTCGGCGTCGTTGTTTGCTTCCAATTGGCCACCCATTGGTCACACCGCACGAACGAAAAATTTATCTCCCATGATTCATGGCTGCTGGCTGGCCAGAGGGCTGGATGCCAAGAAATGGAAGCACAAGTGCGTGAAATTGGCCCAGGCAGGGTGCTGTTTGCTGTTCCGAAAAAGAAGCAGACCCATTTTGTGGTTTCAGTGAATCATGACTGCAGGAGATCTTCTGTATCAGGTTTTTCGTTTTTGGTTTAATGGGGTCCCCTGCGACGATTTCGATGAATTATGGGATGTATGCGTTACCTTGTTGTTGGATGTACAATCTAACACTTTTGTACAATTTGGGAGGATGTTCATGATTTGAAGGGACAATAGGAGATAGCCACCATCAAACTGTATTCATCATGGCCATTTTTGGAACCTAAAATGTAACAATTGATGCCAGCTATATATTTAAAAAATCGGTAGATCATCAGAAAAGCACTAGCGAGGCTCAACTCACAAATGTCAGTTTTGTCATCATAAATAAAAAAAAATCCTACTTCTTTCCTTCAAGATGTTTGAGAAGAAGAATTTAGCCCAAAAGAGTACTGTTTTAATGTTTTAAGTAGTTCTAATAACTTCCAAAAGCAGAAAAAAATTGTGAACGCACAGTACGACGATACGATGCGCACCGAACCTACGTCCTATTGCTAGTTACTCCCCTCTTTGCTTTCCAAAACCATCCAACCACAAAAGGAGCTACCTTAAAATAAAATATTATGAAGCATATAAAAATTTCACTTTCATTGATCCAATTTTGGCAAACGTACCCTCTTTTGCACCCACTCCCTCCCGAGAAGGCATATGCCTCATGTTGAAAGAGTCCCTTCCGGTTCCGACTCTCTGAAGAAGGGTGCTGTCATTTGCATCCAACGACCAAAATGGACTCCCTCGGGTATGTTTCCCCCAATTCTCACAGATTTCTCGCATTTGCACTACAGGATGGCAGGAGAGAAGAAGTGGGATTCCACCATTGCGAAATCAACAACGGCAGCCAACAGTAATCGCCGAGCCAAGCGTAATCCTGAATAAAAGATGAGACCTAATCCTTTGCCGCCTTTATGGCCTGTCATAATTTTTGCTGGAAAACATGGCACCCATTTCCTGCGCTCCGGTGTTTTATTTTACCCCGTTCAGTTCCCCTTTCGGGTGCCACTTTCAGTTGGTGGACTTGTGTTTGTTTGTTTGCTTCGTTAGGACGATGTTGGAGGGGCTCAGATAGCCGTAGAGGTATTCGTGCAGCTATTCAGCAAGACCAAGCCGAGGGTTGTGGACTCGAATCCCACCAGGAAGGAAATTTTCTCGATGTCTCAGGGCATATAGTGTCTTTGTACCTGCCACACAACTTGCAATGAAAGCTCTCAGTTAATAACTATGGGAGTGATCATTGAAGCTGAAAAGCAGACTCTGTCCCAGTTGGGACGTTACATTAGAAAGAAGAAGAAAAAGGACGATGCGACGATGGCGTCAAACACCTAGCAGTATAAAACGAGCTTGGTATTCCATTTATGGCATAGTCCACGTTGTCTCTGCTTTATGATGAGTTGTTTAGCTTTTAATGCCAGCAAAAAAATGTGGTTGCTCAAATATTTTTTTATGTTCCATGTAAAGTTGCACTGAATTGACGACACTCTCTTGTCGAATTAAAGTGATTCAATACCATGGAAACTGAATGACGGATAAACATTCGAGGTAAATCTTTCATTCATTAAGATATGATTTCGTTACTCAAGTCGAGGTTTTTCGTTGCAAATAATATTTTAAAAACTACCGAAAAGCTAAACATTACATATAATTTGCAATTGTATTAGATGGACAAATTGATGTGAAGATTTACGAAAAAGTTACACGTCTTCTCAGTGAGAAACGAACTCACGACTCCCCGATCTCTAGTTGGGGCGCGTTACCACTACGCCATGAGAGGACTCATGAACGCAGAAGTTAACCTGAATTCGATTTCAGCTCAATAATTACGTGGTCCTTTTTCGCAAAGTGCACCTCTTTCGGAAGAATTAGATGCCCATCCAAACACAACGCTTTCTATGTATATCCAATGTCTAGCCCGAGAGCGCATTGTTTTTTAAGTATAGGAATAGCACACTACACTAGCCAGCAACTGCGCTGGCTGAGGTATCGATGGTGTGGGCTTCCAACGGGTCGCGACGTTCTCAAACGACCGGTTACGGAACATGAGTCCGTTGCTCGATAAATACTTGTTTTTAATTATGAATCGCGGTTTACGGCTAACCAGCCGAGTGGAAGTTTAACAACTACCGATAAGCTAAACATTACATATAATTTGCAAAAAGGACCACGTGATTATTGAGCTGAAATCGAATTCAGGTTAACTTCTGCATTCATGAGTCCTCTCATGGCGTAGTGGTAACGCGTTCCAACTAGAGATTGGGGAGTCGTGAGTTCGATTCTCACTGAGAAGACGTGTAACTTTTTCGTAAATCTTCACATCAATTTGTCCATCTAATACAATTGCAAATTATATGTAATGTTTAACTTTTCGGTAGTTGTTAAACTTCCAATCGGCTGAATAGCCGTAAACCACGATTCATAATTAAAAACAAGTAATATTCTAATGTTTTTTATACCGAAATTTCATGATTTTTTTTTCATAGGATGTGTAATCTTAACACGATGGATGGGCTTACTCCATTAGCATTTATATGGGAACCAAAGCCATAACCAGTCGTAGAGGTCACATAACGATATTTTTGTTTATAACGTGTCCAAGAAAATATAAATTACAGTGATCCCTCCATGAGTCGATGTTCCATGACTCGATATCGACTCATGGAACCATACTGGAAACAAAATTTCATGGTTACTATGATGGTCCCTTCAAACAGCTTTCCAAAGGATTGCTGTTCCATGACTCGATATTTCCATGAGTCGATGGTCCCTTCAATATCGACTCATGGAGGTTTCACTGTATAATAATAAAAAAAAAACAAATATTTTTAAACTTTTGTGTTTAACTTTGGGGCATTTTAAATGCTGCCTGTGAAAATTGTGTTCGAATTTGTATAGATGTTTACATTTTTCCTAGAAACTAGAACTAATAGTAAGCTGAACTCTGGCGCGTTTAGATTCGTTGGAAATCTTCAGAAATATGACCATCTCCGTAAAATTGGTTCCGGGGCCTTCCTTAGCCGAGTGATTAGAGTCCGCGGCTACAAAGCAAAGCCATGCTGAAGGTGTTTTGTAACTGAATTTTCCTTGACTTCCCTGGGCTAAAGTATCATTGTACCTGCCACACGATATACGAATGTGAAAATGGTAACTTTGGCAAAGAAAGCTCTCAGTTAATAACTGTGGAAGTGCTCATTGAAAACTAAGCGGAGAAATAGGCTCTAATCCAGTGAGGACGTAATGCCAAGAAGAAGAAGAAGATGTGGTTCCGGAAAATATGGTCAGTCATGTTTGCATTCTTAAACTTGATGGTGGTAATCCTTCTCTTTTGCAGGTAATTAACCGGATATTGATTGCAAATCACCATGCCAGCAGATTGATTAGTAAGTGTGTACATTTTAATATTACAATTTCACTATTCTAGTCTTCCTTGCTTAATAATCACTTAATATAAGGCACTTTGGAATAAACTTAAAGCTCACTGTTATCACAGCGATGTATTGCGATGGCGAAAACTACTTTTTTTTCAATCTCAGACTAATCAACTTTCACTTCATCCACATACCTATGTTTCTGTTTCGCTCTTGCTCTTTTTCTACACCAGGGGTTTTCAGAGGATTTGTCTCGCGGAGCACTTTTAAGAATAAAATTGTCTCTCGGAGCACCTTTGGCTAATATTGAAATTAAAGGTCCTTTCATCGTTTTTGAAAGAATATTCAGCATTTTTTCTTAGCTACATACGCATTTATTAAACTTAACAAAAAATTACAACAAAATACATTCCAACTAAACAGATTCGCCTTCTTCAATTTTGCAAGCTGTTTCAAATCTGGCTTGATTTGTGACAGCTATAGTCGAACATCAGATTTTGCATCCAAACGGGATCTGTATTTGGTTTTTGTTGCCAAATATGTCGAAAATTCTGACTCACACAGATAGGTTGTTGCGAACGGCAGAAAAATTAGTTGGGCTTTTTCGAACAAGATTTGATATTCATCTTTCATTTGACACCAGAACTCCTCCAACGATTTCTTTCTTTCAATTTGCTCCTTCAGGTTTGAATCCGATGTCAGATTAATCAAATACTTGTATTGTTGTGATGTTAATGTTGCTGGCTTTTCCAATAGGGGATATTTTTTTTATTTCCGTACAAAGTGGGGTCGCTCATTTTTTCCGGAAAAATCAGTTGGATTTTTTTGTTTTCCTCTGATACTACTTACTTTGATAAATCATAACTCAAGAATGAAGCATCATAGAAACAAAGTTTTATTATGAAAATGAAAGCAAATTTTCTCAGGAATAAAAACAAATATATACTGGAAAAAGTTTTCCACAAAATTTTCCACCGTTGAGAAAATTCGTAAAGAAAAGCCGGAAAAACTATGTTCCAATTAGTGGAAAACTTTCAAAAATGTATTTTTGGGAAGGTAAATTCATAAGTTTTAATCGCTGAAATTTTTTTATGTAGTTTTTTTTTTTTTCGTTTCTGAGTTATGGCCAATTTTGTGGAAAATGTCCATATAAGCCTTTTCTTTGAAACCCCAAATTTCAATCGAAGCATCGGAAAAACAAAGATTTTTTATCAAAGCAATTGCAAATTTTCTAAAACATCTGAAAAAAAGATATGGGATTGGTTTTAATGAAGTATAAGTCAGAATGGATGATATTTTTCATGAAAAATTACACCGCTAAGAAAAACTGAAAATAAAACTGTTTCTGCCTCATTTTTTCATTACACTGAAAAGGGATTCTTTCTTTTCTATGGAACAAATAAGATTTTTATTATTTTTTTAATTTTATTTATTCAATTATTCAGTATATAACTCACATTTTCATCTTAATACTATCTATTTTTCCAACCGGGAAGATTGTCTTTGGTTGCTAACACCAGAAGATTTTCGTTTCTGGTTAATCATAATCATGCACTTCTTGCAGATTTTCATCTTTCCCGTAATCCACCGAACTCCATTCGAATGAAACTTGGTCATGAGACCATGGCTAATCGAGCGTAAATTTGTCCTTACTGATTCGTGCCCGTCCAGTCCGAAGGAGTTACAGCTTAGCGAATAGTATTCGTAGTATTGAACTTTGTCCATTTCAATAGCTTCGGTAATAACGAGTAATATACAGCTGACAACACTTGCACTTTCTCACTGCTCTTTGTTAGTTTTTTGGTAAACTTATGATTCTCAAGCCATTTTAACGCTTTAAACCAGAATTGGTAAATACCTAATTGCCATATTGTCTACCCATTGATTTAACTGTAAATTTTGTAGTTACCTAACAGTTAGCTGGAAAAAATACATTATGATTGAAGAAGTCTTTGTTTCAATGCTGTTTCGTTCTTAAGTAGTTGTGTTTATAAACTTATAAATGTGAAAATAAGCTTTATAAACTTATAAATGTATAAATTTGTAAACAGCTCACCTTGGCAATATTTGATCATGTTTTTAGAACGAAAAATGAGCGTATTTAAAATGTTTAGGATTGGATCTTATTGATCGCTCTTTTCAAATATACTTTGTTTGTAAGCTGGAATAGCTAATCGGGTTAGCATTATTTATTTTTCTTAACGATGAGAAATGTCCTAGAAAACTTATTAAATCTCAAAGTTTTGAGAAAATTTGATTGCGATTTGACAAAAAAAAAATGTTTCTGTGACGTTTTTATCTTCAGTTATGATTTTCGAACGAAAAGACTTGTACGAGAAATCTGGGCATTTTTCACAAAACTATAACCAAACGCAGGAATTGAAAACTAGTACATCTTAAAAATTTCAGTGATTGAAATTTATAAAATTCTGTTCTCAAAAATATTTCTTTGAAAATCTTACACGAGTTGGAACATAGTTTTTCCGGATTTTCTCAACGGTGGAAAATTTTGTGGAAAACTTTTCCAGTTAATTTTTTTTATTCCTGAGAAAATTTGCTTTCATTTTCATAAAAAAAAAACTTTGTTTCTATGATGCTTCGTTCTTGAGTTATGATTTTTCAAAGTAGTGTCAGGGAAAACAAAAAAATTCCAACTGAGTTTTCCGGGAAAATAGGCGACCCTGAATTTTTCCCAATATTTTTTTATTCAAATATTGATGAGCCCTGCCTGTGGAAAAAATTTCATGAAAATCTGAGACCTTTCGGCCCAAACCCGTTCGGAAATAAAAAAAATCCTCAATACTGAAAACGGCTGTTCCACCCATGTCATCTGCTCAATTCTGTTATGATGTTCGTCCGGAAAATATTGTTGAAAACTGTCCAACAAATCCTTCAAATGCGTGTGGAACTCCTGACAAATCTTTGACGAAATTTTGATTGATAATGCAGATTGAATTTTCAACAAATTTGAAAAGCTTTGAAAGTCTCAATTTTTAATTGGTTCTGCCCAAAATTTTATTTTTCTCTTGAAGCCTTGGATTTTTCCATTTGCGTCGAATACTGTGATTACCTTGCCTTGCATATAAACACTGCACAGTGGTCCAGGAATCAGTTTTACGCGGAAAGATGCATTTTGAGCTTTAGAATGAAACATTAGACAAAAACGGTCTTCTACAAAGTTGTTTGTATTACACGGCGTGTCTGGTAGAACAATATTATCACAAAAAAATAGGCATCGCTAAATCTTCCAGCATTCGAAAATATAGGTTTTCAGCTTTCATTTGACGGGTTCCCTAAAAAAATCCACCGAGGGATCCTGAACATTTTTTTTTTATTTAAAATTTTTGTTCCTTGAAGTACAATATTTTCAAATATAATCATGGTAAAAGACCGTTTTTTTTCTCTCAAGCTCGATGGTAGCCCAAATTTCAAATGAAAGTTATTATAACATAGATATATAAGATTACATATTGTAATAGACATAACTGTCCTATGTGATCTTAGGGATACGACACTTACTCGTACAGTGGAGGACACACTCAGTTTAGTTCAACTAATTTTTATTCTTTTACCAAGATCCGCACAGCTGAGCGGTAAGCAAATTAATTTTAACTGATATGTCAGCCTAACATCAAGTTTACTTAAAACAGCACCTTTGGGTGTCGTTACCAAACGTCACTTTTACTAAGATGCCAACAACGACCTTTTACCGAGATTTGCACAGCTGAGATCGGCATTCGGATTAAAGTGTGTATTTGATTCTAGTGTATAACTGTTTCTGTTCATATTTAGAAAAGATTAATTTTCTTTTCCTTCTTTCTGGAATTACTCCCCCATTGAGACAAAGCCAGCTTCTTAAATAAGAGTTCTTCGGTTACTCATTAACTGAGAATTTGATTCGCCTATCATGATTGTTTTTTTTTATATTGTGTGTAAGAAAAATATATTCGACCGATGAGATCTAATCAACCATCCTGAAAATTCCACAAACTACGTAACGCTCTAGGGAGAGGGGGGAATAGCGTTTAGTTTTGACGTTACGGAGGGGGATGGGGTGAGGTGGTCAAAAATTTCCGATTTTAGCGTCACATATAAATGGACGCTGCCAAACGATTGATACGAAAAAGAGCTCTTTTGAACAATTTTTACATATCAATATCACTTGCTGCTGGGTTATTATTGTCATATTTTCACAATTAATATGATATAAAAAAACAACATGCCAAAATAGTGACTCTTTGAATTGAAAATAGTCTTGCAGTTGTGTTAACTCAACTGTTATATCCTTGAAAATATCAACAGGCACAATCTGGCTTCATAAATAAGCAAAAATGCCACATTTGAGGAACAGAAAATCTATTCAAGATTCAAGAAACGCCATTCCATGACCAAGTAAGTACTAACAGTTTGGACCAGACCAAAAGAATCATTGAGTCAATTTTTTTTTTCAAACAGTACGAAACAGTCGATAAATTCGATATCTTTGGAAGTTTGTTCATTATGTCTCTGCAACGGAAATTCCATGGACATCTGACATAAAAAAGGGACACATGATTTGAATTTGGAGATCCTAATTTGACTCCTCCTGACTTAAGTTTATGGAGCTACTGTAAAAACAGAGGCAGAGCTCAAGGCAGACTCTTGAGTCGCTGTCATCGCAAAACCCCCCAATAAGCTCCAAAAGGTAATGTAAAATGCATACTGTATGGAGCTCATTTTGCTACGACCAATAAATGCAGCCACTTGATTGATGTTGCTTTCATGAAATAGCCCAAAAAATTGCAAAAGTTGCACCCTGTATTCGCTGATGGCCGCACGAATGGGAAGGTATCTTTTCGAGATATTGAAACCCTTAGAATAAAGTCATAAAAATCTACTGTAAATTGCAGTTACTCAACTCTACGGGACAAGTGGGCACATGAAATTTAACTTTTTATTCTTCCTCATAATACTTACCGTTGCCAATAATCACATAATTAACCATATTTCATGTTGAAAACATATATTATATGAATATGATATCATTCTAAAAGGAGTATAAAATGGTAAAACTTTGTTGTTTGTAAGCTACTTACGTGTTTTAATTACTGCAGTAATTGTGAAAATTGTATTATTGTTGTTCTGCTTGTCAGAAAACCACTTTCACGGTGGAATTATTTTTATGATTTGATTTAACAGGAAATATCTTCCACTATATTCTTATTAAATTTTGAAATTCCAAGCTAAAAACATCAAAATAACTTCAATACTATCAAAAAAGTCTATGTAGTGTCACTTACTCCGGGTGCCTGGATAATATTCTTAATGAGGATTTTGTAAGCTTTTTGCTAAGGCTTGGGTAACAGGGCGTTTAAGCATATTCCATTTACTTTCATAGGCTGTTGTAATGTTGATCCATTCTATTTTTAATCTTTAACGGTTGATTGGCAAAGAAAAATCTCAATCAATAACTAAGTACTTTACGAACTCTAAGCTGGGAAGCAGGCTATGTCCCAGCAGAGGTGTAATGCCAGACAGAAGAAGAATAAATTTAATGTTTTCTAACCATGAAAAGAAACAGTGCTCGGTTAGATATACTTCCACCGTATGAATAAGTAAACAGTCGAACTTACAACATATCTAATCGAAAAAGTGTCCTATAGCTCAATAAATCCTCAAAATCACATAGGACAGTTTTGTTTTTTTTTACAAAATGAAACTCAATAGATATGTATATATATTTATTTTATGAACTTTTATATGGAAATAAAACTTTTATCCAACGAAGCTGTCTTTTGCAATGATTACATTTAAAAATAATGTGCTCTAAAGAACAAAAAATTTAAATAAAAAAAAATGTTCGGGATCCCTCGGTGGATTTTTTTGGGGAACACGTCAAATGAAAGCTAAAAACCTATATTTTTGGATGGTGAAAGATTTAGCGATGCCTATTTTTTTGTGATAAACCTTTCCCATATACACGCCGTGATTAGTGAAGCCCTTTGTTTGGTGTTATTGAAAGTTAGGGTCAACCACATTTTCATAGAAATTGTGTAACTAACCTTCTTATTTGTCAAAATTATATAATACATGCTTCAGCAAAGTTGTAGACCATTCAATTTCAAGCAACTTTGCTAAAACAGTTTTTTTTATCTCCTAAATTGACCGATTTAGAGCTATTTTCCTACGGTAACATAGGGTGGTCCGAACAAAACTGGTTTTCTGGCTCTAGAGATTTCAATTCAAATTTCTCATCAAAGTAGTCTATGGAACACTTTTAGAACTTTGAAAAATGCGTAATTTGGTGAGTAAATAAACTCGCTATCTCCTTCCGTTTGGGAGTTATTGTTGTTTTTCTCTCAAAAACATGCCTACTTTGATTGTGAATATCTCTGATTGGGGCGAACATAAAAAATATCTTTTGAAGGCATTCAAAAGACAAAATAAAATTACATATTATATAAAAAAACTACAGATGTGTTATTTTTGTAACTCTGATAAAATGCCCTAAAAAACAAAGAATTTTAAGCAGAAAAGCTTTAATAACTTTTGAACTAAGATTGATATCAACAATCTTTTTTCTTGAAAATTTGCATTTTGTTAAGTTCTTAAAGTCGCTCATAGACCGCTTTGACAAGAGATCTGAAAAATGACTAATTTAAAATTTAAATTTAAACTATTTTAAAGATTTTCATAGTATGTATTTTTTGTTATTTTGCATTTTGAGCATGAAAATGAAATTTTAGATAAAAAAAAAACTTTCACAAAATTGTTTCTTAAAATGTAAGCTTTCATACTGTGTCATTTAAACCTAGGGTGGTCCACAATATCACACAAACCATGTACAAGTATGTTCCTTTTTTATCACGTTCCGATTTTGTCACGTTCCGATTTCGTCAACAAATTATTCCGTTTTTATCAACAAACAAAAATTGACTTTTTTTTTTATTTTCAAAACGTTTAGAATATAAGCTAAATGCTTATTTTGAAGCAAATAAAATATTTGTCGATAGCCTCAGAGTTGAATTTTCGACATTATATTAATGCTGAGCACGATACGATACATGGTAAGTGTGAAGTCATATACGATTCAATAAGGTCTGACGTCTTCTTATCCATTAATCAACTAGAATTTTCAAACTAAGCATGGTCTGTTGCACAAGATTGACTCATTTTTCAGCAAACGAGCGTTGCTTTGGCCATGTCCTAGCAACAACAAATGGAATTTATGATTAGTTGAAAACGTACCTAAAAGAGTTGAATAGACCTCTTATTTTTCTTATATAATATGGCATCGAAGAATTTTCTATGTATATTTTATTGACAAAGGGGCTGTCCATTAATTACGTTAGACCATTCTGGCGATTTTTCAAGACCTTTTCCCTCTATGGTATGATTTTTTGTATGAAAATAAAAAAAAATATTTGTGTGCCACGTAAGATATCTCAAAACCCCCACCCCCATAACCCCTTACGTGATTAATTGGTGATCCCATATATGTTCAGTTCTTTTTATAAGGGATACACTTGAGAATGAACTCAAAAATGTTTGAGCAACGGCAAAAGACAATTTGAGAAACTGTTGATACTGGACGTTTCCACGTCTCGCACGTTTACATCCCAAATTTTCTAGGATCTTGACCTTTGAGCAGACATGAACTTCTTCCCCTCATGAAGACTAAAAAGTTAATTAGCAGTGTTATACGCTTGTTCATAAAACTTTACAAAAGAGTTTCTAACCAAAAAGTTCTAATTTGGTGATGCTTGTGTACTCTTTTGTGTTTTTGATGAACTTCTATATAAACAAACATAGAATGGTGTTTGTATGTCAAGAGAAGGATTAAAAGCTGATGAATAGATTTACATGATCATTGCACTGTTGCATTGGTCAAGTGTTCCGACGTGTTTGAGTGAAGGAAATGATTTGGCAAATTCTCTGAATAACTGGAAAAATAACTGAAAACTAATCTGTCGTTTTGTATGCATGCCATTTTTCAGCAGCCTAATTGATGGCAAACCGAAGTTTGACGGGACCACTAGCATTTAATATTATTTTTACTCAACAAAAAACTAAAACTTTAGGTTAGTTTATTGCCAGTCTCTTCGTGTTCTAATGTAAAGCTAAAAGGCGATGGTGGCGCTATTCTAGATTGGCGATTAGTTTGATCCCTGTCGAAATTGGTAGTAATAACTTTAGAATGAAGGTCAGGTCACCATAATCATTTTATTGATGACATTTTGGCAATTTAAAGCACAGGAAACCGTAAATATTCATTTGAGATTGCAAAACTTTCGCAACATAACTCCACATTTAATTGCCAATCGGGTGTGGCCAAAGATGCAAAAATTGAACCTTGGCAAATAAACCGCTCAGTTGATAACCGTGGAAGTGTTTATAAGAATACTAAGTTGAAATATAATTCCAAAAATAAGAAGAAGAAGCAGAAGGATGAGGATGAACAGTGAAAAAGAAGTTGTTTCTTGTTTCATTTTTATTGAAAAAAAAAAAACAACAATGATAAGCTTGACCCACTTCCTTGTAGTTTTTTTTCACAAATATGACGCACGTTATGATACAAAGGACATTTATGTGATTATTGTTTTAATATTCTATATTACATTTATTGAAATTCTAGCCAAGAAAACTGAAACTAATAATGATTTATTACAAAATCCTATTGATTGATAGGAGTCTTCAATCAACTTGCATTACGAACCTGTAGAAATAAACAATCTAAATGCTCCTCACAGTTCCTAAACATCAATACTGTGCATTTATATTATGAAAATGTGTACTATCCTGATATATCTGCATTTTTATTTTCGAATTTGGAAATAATGACCACGATTGGTGGAACCCTTTGCATCCTTATTTGAACTGAAAAACCTGGATTGGAAACTGCTTCGGTTTACTGATCGGAAAAGTTATTCAAAGCATCGAACTGATAGCTCACGTTGACACTGTTTTTAGAAAGGATGCACGCGTTCGGAAAAAAATCACTTTCTTTATGTTTGCCACAGTTTGCGATGATTTTAAAATCTACTTTGTGGATATTGCTGAGTGCGTTTGAAATGCAAATTTAAAATGCGGGAACACCAAACGCGGTAAGATTTTTAACAAGGAAGGCGAAGTCAAATATCGATTTTCTTTGCTAGGTTGGCGGTGATATGGATCATGGTTGCTAAGTATCCTTTGGTTACTTTGTGTTACCGCATTTGAAGCCCAGTTAGAGTGGATTTGCACGTCAAACGCAAACAGCAATATTGTAGATCACGGTGTCTCTGGTAGAAAACCTTAATATAAAAAAATCAGTATCACTGAAACACCCACCAAATGAAAGCTTAGGCTTTCTCCTTTTATTTGAGACCGGTTTGAAAATGTTCTATCGGGGGGTCCTGAACATTTTTTTTATTTTAGTAAGAGATACGTACCATAGGTGATGTTCTTCCACCAATAGTATGATACAATGAATCGCTTGTACCATATGATGACAACTCAATCGAACCGTAGAAGGCCATGACAAATATTTCTGGACAAACATTTGAAAAGGGCTGGAGAGGTCTTGACCCAGACAACCAGAAATCGCATAAAAGTTCACGTAATAACTCGTTTATTCATACAAAACACATCAAACCCGCAAAACACGGTTGATAAAATCGTCAGATTGTTGAGCTTCGTCGCATAAAACGCTCTTTTTCTGAGTTCATTTGTACATTTTGCTTCGTCCCGTACACTCGTACAAACTAAGTCGAATCAATCCGTAACAGCTGTCAAATCAACATTTGTTATCATAAGTTAAGTCGCATTAGATTACAGGTTAGTTCGGTAGAAAATTTATACACTCGCATTGTATGCTATCAATCATCACATAATACATGCACGTATATCGCCTCCACTTTTGCACGTAGAAGGCCTTTTCGCGACATCTAATAAGTTAAATTTTGCACATACAAAGCCTCCAGGTGATTTCGTTATACGTACATTTTGGTTGTCTGGGGAGCTTTTTGTTCAGAAACGTTGCTGTTGAGCCCTTTTTAGCTCGCCCATGCAAACTAACACCACTATCAGAAAGATTAGTGTTAGCTCTTCCTGATAGTAGTATTGGTGAGCGTGATCGAGTTGAATTGGGCTCAACAGCGTCTTACAAAGCCATTGTTTGCCAATGTCGATGTGCCCTTTTTAAATGTTTGTCCAGATTTCCATGTAACAAGCTTGTTTTTGTTAATAATTACAGTGATACCTCCATGAGTCGATGTTCCATTACTCGATATCGACTCATGGAACCATACTAAAAACAAAATTTCATGGTTACTATGATGGTCCCTAGAAGCAGCTTTCCAAAGGGTTGCTGTTCCATGACTCGATATTTCCATGAGTCGATGGTCCCTTCAATATCGACTCATGGAGGTTTCACTGTACAATAAATATATCCCAATTTCACACATATCAATAAATATATATTTACGCTACACTCTGTCAGGAGACCTAAAACATGATACCGAAAAGCCACGAAGACAATCGTTCGCAGGTTTGCGTATTGTGTTTAAAGAATATGTATCTGCAACCGTTATCAGCAATAGTGGTTGATATTATTGAACAGCACATTCTTCACGACATCAGGATTACAGTCTGGAAGTGTCCTACAAAAATATGTCGAGCTTGCACGTTTATTCGTTCAGTAACCATTTTAAACTTTTGAATTTAGTACTGTATAAATATAAATACAATTTAAAACCTACCACTCGAAGCATGTAATGATATGAGAACAACAATCTCACCAAAACTAAAGGGAAAACGTGGTAGACACATCTTGCTTTGGTAGCGTCGGCGATTCGTGTGTATCGTAAAGTTACGGAATGTGAACGCACTTTTAATCATGTTATTTTTGTCGTATAAACTGTAAAGTGATATCTGTGTATTCAGTGTTTGACATTGTCTCTATCGAGATATTAATCGAAACCGATAAACCTAAGAAGATACGATTTTATCCAAAAATATAATTTCTTGTCGACGGAGATTGCAAAGCAAACAACAGACAGTCTATTGAATTCATCATCCAGCCCGCTACAGGGCGACCGAAGACCGTTCGAGATGACGTCGGTGCTGTGTGATGTGTGTGTACAGAGCATTGTTGCCGAGACCGATCGTGTTTACTGCTTTGGTGGATGCAACAAAATTCTGCATGTACGATGTTCTGATCTGACTAGAGCTGGTGCCAATGCACTGAAAGACAACGTAGGTCTAAAGTACATGTGCTTTGACTGCAGGAAAGCACAAATATGCCTCAACAAACTGCAGCAAAAATGTTCGGAATTGGTTGAAAAATTCGACGCACTGAATTGTAAGTTCAACGATTTGACGTCGAATGTTGAAAGTGGAATCAAAACGCAACTTCAGGCATTTGAAAATAGCATATCCAGAATCGAGTCAACAATTCATCATCAGCTGCTAAACAGCAACAGTTTTCTGAGCGCCGCTAATATTAACTGTATTAGCGATGAGGATCAAGAAAAAGAGTCTTATGCTGCTGTATGTCGTAACAATATCAATACGAAAAGGAAAAAGTCCACATCAGAGAAACCTACTGATAGTAACTCAGCTCAAACTCAGCATGAGATTGGCGGAACACTGCGATCTGGTAAACGCAGGTTGCCTGCACCAAGAATTGTTGTCCAAAGTGATGCAGCTTCTTGTGCCTCTACAAGCCATTCAAATCAGCCAATATCACCACTGGTTAAAACAAAACGCATTGAGAGATTTGAAAAAACTGTTCTGTTGCGTCCCAAGTGTAGTCAGCAATATGAGGTCACTAAATCGGACATGTGTGATAAACTAGATCCCATTGCTTTTGCGGTTAAGGAAGTGCATTTCCGAGATTCCGGTGAGGTTACCATTCAATGTGACTCGAAAGAACATGCATCGAAACTTGTTTCTGCAGCCACTGATGCACTGTCGGATAAATACACAGTTGAAGTTATGAAACCACTGAACCCAAGAGTGAAGCTGATTGGTCTAACTAGCAAATTCGACGAAAGTGTTCTAATCCAGAAAATCAAAACTCAGAACAATCTTCCATCTACGTTCAAAGCTTGGTTAATACGCATTGCAGAACCACAAAATAAGAATTTAAATAAATTCAATGTTGTTCTTGAACTTGACGCTCCATCTTTCGATGCAATTATGAAACTCCAACGTGTCTATATCGGATGGGAAAGATGTCGTGTAGTTGAGAATATCAACGTTAAACGCTGCTACAACTGTTCTGAATATGGCCATTTGGCATCTTCGTGTGAAAAGCCTGTCTGCTGTCCAAGGTGCGCGGAATGTCATGAAATAAGCGAGTGTGTCTCAGATTTTGTGAAATGCGTCAACTGCGACAAGATGAATAGCCTGCGAACTGCGAAGTCGGATCATCTGGCTGATATCCATCATTCCTCCTGGAGTCAGAAATGCCCTATTTATATCAAGCGTTTCAACAAGGCACGTCAAAATATAGACTACTCCATCTAGCAATCAACATTACCTTCCCCGCTAGCAGTGCGGACTGCGGACCGTGTTCACCAATCTTCTGTGGATGATCCTGTTCTTTCAGGTAAATATAAGATTGGTATATGTCCCGCCGAAGTGGGGACGACCGCTACACTTTGTCATAGGAAAAAATCGATCTTGCAGAACTTGACTCTAGTGCAGAGTAATACGTCATCTTCCGATGTGGCTCAACTTTCGACTGATCAACCATCGCCACTCTCATTGTGTGCTCCTGAGCAAATCAACGATCGTGTTTTCGACCAGTCTTCGGTGGATTCTCCTGTTCTCTCAGGTAATTATAGGACTGGTATATGTCTCGCCGAAGCGAGGAAGACTGCTACACTGTGTCATAGCGAGAACCCCATCTTACAGACTTCACTGCCAGTGCAAACTTATACGCTCGATGATACTCAACCACCCACAGACAAAACTGCGTTGCAATCCAGGAGCCCGATTGTAAACGATACAGAGGGAAAGTTTACGACGGATAATGAGTCCCACGTTGAGGGTACTCACGGCAGTCTCAACATCTTCTACCAGAACGTGAGAGGTTTGCGCACGAAGGTGGATGAATTCTTTCTTGCTGCAACGGATTCGGATCACGACGTGATTGTTATCACCGAAACCTGGTTGAACGAAGACTTCATCTCACAACTTTTGTTTGGCGACAGATTCACTGTATACCGAAAGGATCGAAACGCTGAGCTAACCGGCAAAAAACGTGGTGGTGGTGTTCTTATCGCCGTTTCGAACCATCTGAAGTCTAGCTCTGTAGCTCTCACCATGCATATGGAACTGGAACAGCTATGGGTTCGCGTTACTACAGCTAGCAGTAATGCTTACATTGGTGTAATATACATATCCCCTGAACAAGCAATGGATTCCAGCAACATTGAGAAACACATAGAATGTGTCAGTCATGTTACCGATCGTTCGGGGCCACGTGACTCTATTCTCTTATTGGGTGATTTTAACCAGCCTGGTCTGGTTTGGAAAACTGATTTCAACGATTATTTTTACCCCGACCCAAGTGAATCAACTTTCAGTAGATCTAGCTCGGCACTCATTGATGGTATGTCACTACTCAATATGAAGCAACTAAATCCAGTTGTGAATCACATGAATCGTAAACTGGACCTTGTTTACTGTAACGAACAATCCGCTAGGCAATGCAATGTTACAGAAGCAGTTGAGCCGCTGGTTGAGATTGATGCATTCCACCCGGCATTATTGGTTTCCTTTAAATGTCCGAGAATCGTGTCTTTCGTAGAATCTGCTGTAGTACCTCAGCTCAATTTTCGCAAAACTGATTTTACTGCGCTAAATCTTGCTCTTTTGGAAACCGATTGGACAGCACTGCACGCTGCAGACAATGTCAACGAAGCTGTTCGAATTCTGACTAATACTCTCACTGAGTTGTTCCGTGTGTATGTCCCTTCACATCGAGCCGCTCGTAGCCCTCCATGGTCGAATTCTGGGCTAAGAATTCTGAAAAGAGAGCGGGCCAGGTATCTGCGTCTCTACTCTGCAAATCGAAATCCAGCCACCAAACGACAGTTTCAGATGGCCAGCAACAGATATAAGAATTACAATCGCTTGCTTTATTCACTGTATGTACAGAGAAAGCAAAATGAACTTAAAAATAATCCTAAAAAGTTTTGGTCGTTCGTAAATGAAAAACGTAAAGAGAATGGACTTCCGGCCATTATGTCCTACGGTACTGACTCAGGAGCTTCTCCGGCTGAGATATGCAGACTCTTTGCATGTCATTTTTCAAGCGTTTTCAAACCAGGCGTGACATCGTCGCAACACATTACTGCCGCTTTGCGGAATGTTCCGGAGGGTATACTCAATATGCAAAACATTACGTTTTCTGAAGAAGATATCGGTAGCGCCATTAATAAACTTAAGTCTTCGTATCAGCCAGGCCCGGATGGTATCCCGCCAATTGTGTTCAAAATGTGTGGAACTGCACTTGCTGGTCCATTGACAGCAATTTGTAATTTATCAATGGCACAATCAGCTTTCCCAGATGAATGGAAAGAATCGACTCTGTTTCCTGTGTACAAAAAGGGGGACCGTGGAAACGTATCTAATTACCGTGGCATTACTTCATTATGCACAGGCTCTAAATTGCTAGAAATTCTTGTGAGCGATATGCTATTCCACGAAATTAAAAATCACATCTCGTGTGATCAGCATGGATTTTATGCTGGCAGGTCAACGGTCACAAACCTAACTGAATTTACTTCATTTTGCATACAAAACATGGAGAGTGGAGCTCAGATTGATACCATCTACACAGACTTGAAAGCTGCATTTGACCGTGTAGACCACTCGTTGCTGCTCGCAAAGATACAACGGATGGGTGCCGCATCAAACTTCGTCAACTGGCTGCACTCATATTTAACGAACCGTCGTCTGTCTGTTAAAATAGGAACATCTCAATCCAGCTATTTTTCCAACAGTTCTGGTGTTCCCCAGGGGAGCAACCTCGGTCCACTGCTATTTTCTATGTCTTTCAACGACGTTTGTGCAGTTCTACCGCGTGGATGCCGGCTCATGTATGCCGATGATTTGAAGATATATCTCGTCGTTAGATCATCTGAAAACTGCCAGGAGCTTCAAAATTACGTTGATAGTTTTTCAGATTGGTGTGAAGTCAACGAACTTACAATTAGCACGAATAAGTGTTCGATAATATCTTTCACTCGCAGAAAAAATCCAATTATCTGGAACTACAATATTCGCGGAGAGCAAATAGATCGAGTGGCTGTTATCAAGGACCTTGGTGTACATTTGGACACGAAACTGTCTTTTAGAGAGCATTACTCCATCACAATTGCCAAGGCAAACCGAAATCTGGGTTTTATATTCAGAATCTCCAGTGAATTCAGAGACCCACACTGTCTCCGTGCACTGTATTATTCTCTAGTGCGCTCTGTGCTCGAGTACGCTTCTGTGGTTTGGAGCCCGTACACCGGTATTTGGACATCTAGGATAGAAGCCGTTCAATCTCGATTCATCCGTTATGCGTTGAGGTTTCTTCCATGGCGTGATCCCGCTACTCTTCCGCCGTATCAGAACCGATGTCGACTCCTTGGAATGGACACATTACAGAGGCGGCGACAACTTGAGAGGGTATTGTTTGTGCAAAAACTGCTAATAGGTAGTATTGATGCACCTAATATTCTTTCGCAAATCAATATCAATGTAGTTTCTCGTAGCTTAAGACACACTGACTTTCTTAGATTAGATTTAAGACGTACTGATTATGGTCAAAATGAGCCAATTCGTGTAATGTGTTCTTTGTTCAATCGTGTGTACAATCTGTTTGACTTCTCTATTAGTACTCATACTTTTAGATATCGACTACTTGTTTCCAATGCGTTTGTTTAGTTTAAGTTTTATTCATGTAGACAATGATGTTAGATGAATGTAGCAAATAAATAAATAAATAAATAAATAAATAAAATGCAAAAAGTAAGTGCCAACTGAATTGGTTGGGTGTTCGAATCTACACGGTTTACCACCCAATTGAGAATCAACATCTGTGCAACCTGAAAAAAAACATTTGTTCGCTGATTACTTGTTTTGGATAAAAAAAAGTGATTTGAGCACCAGATAAGCGTTGCAGTTGAGAAGCTGTCTAAGGGGTTTGGATGTTGCAATCGCCCCAAACATCTCTTTCAAACTTAGGAGACTTAACCAATCAGATCAGGGGTTTTTAGAGGTAACACATCTGCACTTTGATTTAAACGTTAATTCATAAACTAAATTAAAACCTGTAATATACTGTAATAACGTTCAGGGGTTAGTAGATTATGTGACGTCCAAAAAAGGGGGTTGGCCTGGGCAGTTCGATCTGCCAGCGATGGAGAAGGGTCCTTTTATCCTCTACCCTGTCGATTATCGAGCATAATTCCGACGTCATCGGGACTCAAGGCCGATGTAAGGATACTGGTGTAAAAATACTGTTTCTGCTTGCTGTTGCTTCTGGCGTTCCAGAAAAATATGGCAATATTGAGAATATCTGGAAGACACTGTTGCTTTTGAATAATTTTAGGTGCTTCATTGCTGGAGATTTGAAAATCGTCAATCTGTTTTGCGTAATAATGGGAGATAGTTCAACATTTCCTTGTCCATACTGTACCACACAAAAAGGATTAATCCAAAGTAGCTGGTCATCCACGAATACTTGGTCACATACACGTCCGCGAAATGGAAAAGTCTCGGCTTGGACCATAAACTGGCGGATTCATTAAGATGACCTTAAAATTAATTCTTTTATCACAGGTGAGGATCATCATTTGCCAACGCCGCAACAAATGTGGATTCACCAGCTGAAACTGTCAGAAGCTTTTGAAAAATCGGCATGTTTTGGAAGTGTAATGGGATCTAAGTTTGCTAGTAATTGTAATTTATCGTACTGTTCTGTAAATTATCTCTTTTCAATGAAAAAATGTATTTCAGGCGCTTGATCGTTCTGATCAGGCACATAAAAGTTGTTTTCAAACGAATCTAGATGATGATTTTGCAGAAATGTTGAGAACTTTTCAAAAACGCGGATTGCTTACCCAATAGCTCGAAATTCCATATTTGCACTATCATATCCCGGAGTTTTTTAAAATCACAGAGAGTGGTTTGAGCAAATACGGGAAACACGCCAGTAAAACCGTGCATTTCGATTTTCAAGTTTCTTGGAATCATGTTAAGGTTCCGGAGAACTCCGAAGGATATGATCGACAGCTTTTTTGAGCTGTAGTAATGTACAATAGTGAGCAGTTGTAAGCCGTATTATCCGTATTTAATTTATCGATATGTCGTGTATGTAATTGGTTTAAATAGCATGGTATAATGCTAAATCCTTTTTATTAATTGGTTAACTATTCGTAGTAAAATTTCTCATGGCTACCTTGATAAGCATGAATGAAAATGACTGTGTGAACCATAATTAAGAAATCAGTACTGAAAAAACGGCATTCTGCTGTTTTGAAAAAAATGTTCAGGACCCCCCGATAGAACATTTCCAAACAATTCTCAAATGAAAGGGGAAAGCCTAAGCTTTCATTTGGTGGATGTTTTAGGGATACTGATTTTTTATATTAATGTTGTTCTACCAGAGACACCGTGTAGATAAGTTATGCAGCATGAAGATCGCAGCAAGCTGTACGCGCGGGTTGCTGCGTTTTTGAGCGAGCTGTCACGTTTTTTTTTCGGTTCCACATTTGTTTCGATTCGGCCTGTGAAATGTTGAAGGGGATGATGGTGCTATGCCACCCGAAAATTATTCAGAAAGAAGTTATTACATAGTGATGTTTTGTGACGCAATGAAAAAGGACGATACAAGTGAGAGCGCATGAGAAATTACTTTTACAGTGCTGCGATCGAGTGTGTGCTGTGCTCAATTTGAGAGTAGAAATTGTGGTACGGAAATCCGGCAGTTAAACCAGATAAACGTTGAACGTAGGACGTTGAACGGTGGACCAGTTTGAAAAAAACCGGATTTCAGATGTTACGACCGTCGTGTTCAGATTTTTGCGTTTAATACGGTGAAACGCCTAATCGAAATAATGTTCCTTATACTGTAAATAAAATGCTGTTTTCGCTTTTGATTGCCGGCGTTCAAAAGACTAAATTACTAACCATTAAACAACATATGCTCTGGGTCTATCGCCAGCTTTTCAGATGAATACTAATCAAGGGTGGAGGACGGCTGTCAAATGGGAGTAAAATTGAAAAGCCGAAAACCTAAGTCCAGAACCAGGCTTAATGCGGAATAGTAAAAAATATTATTCTCAAGATTACAGGTAATAAATGCGTTTGAAGGATATTGTTTGCAAACAGTTATATCACAGAACAGATAGCCATCTTAGAACAAAAAGCCATTTTCGGCTAGAATACGAGGAAATACGTAGAAGAGTAGGCGAATAAAACATTGTTTGCCCATCGGAATTTAGAGTGCAGGATATTGACGTTAATTTCGTCTAAAATGGTTTCCTTCGCTCGTATAATTTGTTTGACGTTATATAAACATTATTGATCTGCCATCACAGTAAGCCTTGAACCTAAATCGGAACATTTGTCAACAAAGCCCGAAACTTTAAGCATTACAAATATAAACAGTTTTCCCCTGATAATTGGCTTTCACATCTTATTGGATTGGGAAAGTGTAGAAACATGGTATGGCAACTGGTTACATGCTATATGTGGGACCGGAGTTTTTGACATGAACCAACAACTACCAACCTTCTTCAGCCCCTTGCGGCACGGTGAATAAATTTGTTATCGAAAAAAACGTTAAATTCAATCATGTGCACATTTTTCTTCCATCGTGTAATGCTCAAGCATCAACCATTCAAGCATGAGCAATCATCAAACAAAATTTCGTTCGAATTAAAGCCAATTCTCATGGAAATATATGAACGCATTTCAAATTTCATGTGAAGTGCAATGAAACACGCAGCGGCTCTTCCATCACGATCGCATTAACACTCTCGTGAAGGATGCGGTTAACATTATGGACCTATGCACGGGTTCACTATTTGACGTTTTAGCGGTGCCGTGTTGTTTATGTGACCATGGAAACCAGTGAATTTGGCACCGCTCAAACGTCAAAATAATGAACTCGTGCATCGGTCCATTCATTCATTCCTATGACCACCAAAGGTTTGCTATGATGTAAGTAAAGCAAAAAAAAATAGCTGTCAGTCTGTTGTGCAAGTTTTTAGACGAGTGCAAGGTTGATTAATTTATCGTGGTGTTATGTTATTATATTTCATTGATATAAATGAATACAATTTTATTTTGCACCGGCACCATTAGTTTGAAATGCATGAAAAAGATTTTTCTCCAAATCCTCAGACCGCCTGTCATGGCACGTTATATAGCGCATCAGATTTGCTATCCAGAGGACAATTGATGGCTGACTTTTGATTCATAGCCAGTGAGGAGAAACGATTACCTAATTCTGGTATTCTACCAGAGTGCGTTCTCCAAAATTAAAAACAAATAGTGTATTTATTAGTTGTTGTCTCTGTAGTTTATTAAATGGAATTTATACTAATCGTTGGTAATTTATCTCCACGAATTTCTTAAAAAATGCGGATCGAAGTGCGGAATTATATCGAACCGATTAGGCGTCTTAAGCTAAGTATGCTGTTTCGCTCAAGAAAAGTAAAGAAATTCCCTGACTGAATGGGTCAAGAAATTTCCTACAGGGAGCCCTCTTTGAAATGACATTTCTTTTCTCAATTGCGTACTGGGATCAAAAATGTGATTTTCTTGACCATTTCTGGGGAAAAATTTTTCCACGCATCGAAATAGGCGATTCCTTTTCTTGTCAGTGGGAAACCAGCCTTTAACCGCAATGTTGAGCGTAGATACCAAACTAATCCGATATTTCTAATATGATTTGTGGTTGTATCATAATGGTCGCCAACTCTAAAACTAACTCCACTTCATTGTTTTTTTTCTCAATATGTACAGAATAATTATTGTTTGTATAACTGATATTAACATGGATGAACATGTGCCTAGTTCAGTAAACCAGCAGGCCGATCAAACGTCAAAATGTTTCGAGTCAAGAGACAATATAAGAAAAAGTTTAGAATATAGTTTTTGGTGAATTTACGTACAATTGCTGACCCGACATCCCCAGTATCACTATATTAACCGAATAACTACTCTACATATTCAAATAGGCGAATTAAAAATCATTAGACCTGATGAGAAGTTTTTTTTTGTTCAAAATCCTATGAATCGCAAAAAAAAAATCTGGAGACTCTTGAACAAATACACCAAGCGTTTAAGTCACCTACCATTTATTTTCAATTTAAAAAATGTAAGTTTTAAAGAAATCTTCCTTTACTTTCTTCTTAGTCTGATCATCAAAGAAAAGAAAGACCCGAAAAAGTTGAGGAAATGTTATCGAAAATAATGTTCAAATTGTAAAATAACTTACTACACACATTGTTGTATAAGAAAAATAAATTCCAAATCTGGAATATTGTGTGAAATTTGCATGGTATTATTTTCTTAATACAATACTACACAATTGTCGAGTTTGAAGGCTACTAGTGCTTCGTTTGACCTGAAGTTTTCACCACAGCTTGTAAATAACTTGACAATCGCGCAGTTGGAAATTTACAGTAACTCACAAAAAAAAACTTTTGAGTTATAACAAAACACAAATTAAGACGAAAATGCCAATAAATCCTCCTCTGCAAATATGATACATTTGTTGATAATTACAAGTTTGGTAATAAAATTTTACAGTAAAATTGCTTGTTTTCAAAAAATTATATGCCGTTTTTGCTAAATGTTATATTTGCAAAAACTGAACAACAATGTGTGTAAAAATAGTGAATTTAATTTCAGGAAAAGTTATGTCTGAGCTACGGTTAAAATTTCAAGTTAATCGGAGCACTAGAAGCCGAGGTCTATGCTTCCAAACTTGACCATTTTGTGTTCAGTAACTGTAATTTAAATTTCCGGAAAAATTGCAGATTAACGTTCAAGGCTCCGTCATCGAAATCTTCGCCATCATCGAAACTTCAAAACCAGTTTTTCTGTTAAAAACTAAAAATTATTCGATGGAAATGTGTTCACTGCATTTCGGTTAGAGAATAGAATACAGTGAACACATTTTCCTGATAATTTTCTTGATTTAAGCCTGATTTGCTACTGAAAAGGAATCGCTAAAGAAATTTCTCGCCGATTCCTTGATGAAATTTTTCCACAGCGATTCCCATTTGAACACGGCATAAAAAATAACAAAGCAGGCTCTTTACTGATGTAAATATCAAGTGTGATTGTAAACATGTGACGTCACTCCTATCGTACCATATACCTTACGGACCACTAGATAATTTTTTATGAAATTTGTTCGAGGTGGATAGGAATGACGTCGTCAAGTAGCTGTCAGTTTTCAGAATATATCACCTTCTTAATATTTGTACATCGTGCATTCTAAAGCCCTCAGTACACTCTTTGCCAAGTGTGCAAATTTTTCCACACGCATAAACTAACACTTCAATATCCACTTGACACTTCAGATGTTTCGTTATTGTTGAGACCGATGTTTGCATGTTGGTTTATGCGTGCGGAAAAATTTGCACACTTGACAAACAGTGTACTGAGGGCTTAACTGACATTTCTTTTCAACTGCGTACTGCGATCAGAAAAAAGCGCATTCTTGATCGATTCCTTGCAGAAATTTTCCATGCATCAAGATAGGCCGAGAAATTACTTGTAAGCAGCAAATCAGAATTAGAACGAAAAAACTGCTTTTGAAAATTCCGAAATCAATGACGGATCCTGCCCACTTAAATTAAAGATAATGGTATTCCTGAAAGATCTAAAAAATGATTTTAACGAACATTTATCTCATTCGCATTTGAATTCAATTCTATAAAATATTGTACGATCTTATTACTAAAACAGGGAGGAAATTCAAAACCATCTATCGTTAGACTTAGACTTAGACTAAATGAATACATTCCACTTTTTCTGGAGATTACCTTTCTTTTACAACAACCTTGGAGTAGAGATCTCAAAAAATATTAAGACGAGTTTTTTTGTCTAATTCAGTACATTTTTCGAAAACTTTACAGTGTAAAAAGCTTGCCCGCCGCCACCAGGTGCGCTAGTGTTCGCGTATATTTTGGCAGCTGTTTTTGTTGCCATCTTTCCCATCTGTTCTGTGGTTATATGCTACGTGCTACTACAGTGCGCTGTTGGCAATTTAATCCGAAAATTCTGCTGAATTTTCAAAATGGATGTTTTTGACAATATTGATTACGCCTTCACCATTGTTTGATCGTAATTTTGTTTGGTTGTTTACATTTTAGAACCAGCTACACGTTGGGGTAGCAATAATGAGCCGCCAGTACCACCATTGATCCTAATACCTAATACTCTTTCCAACCCCCAACTCTGTAGCACTTATGAGGGTGTCTCTGAGTCGGAGGCCTGTCGTTAAGTAAGTGCTACATCAACATTTTCTTCCCCAATCCCAAGTTACGGTAAAGATGAGCGTGGCCGGGAATAGCGATATTTATGGTTTGGTATTCTTATTTAATATTGGATTAAGGTCAACTCCCAAGCCTTGTTCCGGAAAGTGGTCTAAATGAGACTATCAAATAAAAACATAAATATTGCTAGTATCCAATCTACGAAGTATACCGTAACTACGCTAACGCTATTGTAGATAAGTTATGCAGCATTTCTTCAGGTGGCTGTTTCCATTACCATTCCACTGATATCAAAAAAATGTCCATATATGTACATTTATTGATTGATTTATTTTTCGATTTAGTGGACAAATATTTTTACTGATAATCATTTGGTGTGTTTATTTTCAAGTTTTGCAAGCGTTGAAAAATAAATTTTAATCAAGGATGCCTCTGCGCATCAACTCGCTCAAATCCTGCTGTAGCTCATCATCAGCTCCCCTGTCAATTCTGTTGTCGTCTACATGACTGTCTCCTTTTCGTTGAATTCGCATTGCCAAGTGCAGCAGTTCTGTGAAAAACAAACAAACATAACAAATGTTCGTGATAGATTCAAAAATGTTCAATTACCAAGAACGACGCAACTGCGAAGCTCCTTTACAAGCTCCTGCAAGCTGAATGGCGCCCCTCTATATCCCAACCGAGCAAGAGAATCCGTCAGCCTTTGATGATATTCGCGAATCAATCGATCACTCTGCGATCTTCTCAGCTTCCGATCCAGAACCAAATCAAGCAAACCCAACAAATCGATGGCCGGCGTTCCCCAGTGGCAGTTTTGGAAGTCGATCATCGCCACTTTACTGTCCGGGTGCGATTTGTACCAGAGGTTGCTCACATTGATGTCACCATGGTTCAGGATGCAGACGAAATGATCGCGATTCGCGGGACTGAAAATCTGTTTCAGCTTAGCTTGGAATTGTGGTTTGAGGGAGCGTAGTTTCGATCCAATCTGACTGCAACCAGGTCGCGTGCAAAGGGACTCAATCAGCGAGTCTATTGCTGAAACCATTTTCTGGATGTCCACGTTTCCACGCGAAATGCTAGAAACTAGTTTGGACTAAAAACTATGAGATTAGGAAATGATTGAGAGACAAATTCAGATAACAAGTTACGTACTTTCTTGTCCAGAGCGTAAGCTGTTGCGTGAAATTTAGAAATTGCTTCAATGCACAATTTTGCATCATCGAAAGAATGCAGCTCCCGTTTTTGAACCCATCCAGAAGGGAACAAATCTTCCATTACGATCAAATTGCGAGGATCGCTGGTCGAAAAAAAGTATCTAAAATATAAAGATAAAATCTATCATGAATGATTCCTTCTCACTATGAAATGAAAGAACGAACTTTGGAACGTCCATAGTTTCTCCGACATCTCTCAGCACTTGCTCCATCGCCGGCAGAACCTCCTTGTACATCCGGATTTCCGTCGCAAATTGCGCATCACTTCTCATCCCACGGTCGATCTTCATTATCAAATCGATCGCCTGCTCCCGCGGCTCTCGTTTGGACCGATAATGAACAGTGGTGCGGAAGAGATTGCTCGCATGCTGAACACCATCCCGACCACCTGGCCGAACCTTGCAGCTATGGTAGAGCGAAATCGTACCGTCGGTTTTGGCTTTGCGTATCACTTCCTGCAGAAAGCGATCGTTCAACCAGTTTGGAGCTGCGGCGGAATCTTGCTGCGCGTCGAACTGCATCTCTATTCAAACTGCAAGCCTACGCGTGTGCGGCATTCGATGTCAAGTGACTTCCCGGCGGCCGGTTAGGTTGCTATCCGAGCCGAGCAAAGCGATGAAGTGCAACGTCGTCGCGAAGCAGTTAGCTTGTGGGTAGAGCTACTTTGCAGTATGGAGTGTGCGTTACAACAATCTGACGATGACCATGACGCGATACGTTTCAGTTAGATAATTACTCGGGAAAATGGCTAGTTGAATGAGGCATGATTTGCATATCGTTTCCATCCAATTAGATGCATCGTGCTAAGCTGTTATGCGTACGCGTGCGGGGGTTTTCTATTCTGGGTACAGGGGAGTCTATCATAAACGTTTCGTTGAATGTACTTCATGGTATTTGATGTTCGGACAACTTGCATATATTCATGATATGGTAAATGACGGATTTCACGCCAACTTGACACGCGATTGGCAACACCCCTTCAGAATTTAATGAAACTTTCTGGATGTCAAAAGTATGTGAAACTAAGATACTTTGCATATTTTGTTTTTTTTTTCAAAATCGATGTAAACTAACATTTCGAAAGGGTAAAAGTTTTTTTTTTACTTTTTTTTTATAAACCTGTACTGCCGTGAATCGCAAGTCAGTCCCATCTGCATTTTCGTCAAAGTTGAGTTGAGTTCAGTTTTCAACATCTCTTCCAATGCTCTTTCAGCTGCACTATTGAAATGATACGATTTGTTTGGAAAAAATAGGAAAAAACAGCAAGTCAAATTGTCCCATAATGAGAAGTAACCGCATATCAGTCCCACTACCGACTTTCGCAACGTGGAACACAAAAATGGAACATGTTCTGATCATCTTTATATTTTTCTCGGAAAGATATTGTAGTGAAAAGCATGTTTTGTAAGTTTCATTCAGTAAGGAACATGTTCCAATTCTCTGGAATTTTTTAAATATTCGTATAGAAAACGAGTTTGAAAACTTCACAGTCCATTTTCTCAATGCCTACTTTTTTCAGATGGAACTGACTTGCGATTCACGGCAGTGTATAATTCGAAAACGGTAAGACCTACAAAAAAAGTGTTGTATGGGGGACTGTCGTGAAATTTCCTGAAGTTTAAACAAAATATTCAAAAAATAAAAAATAAATTTTCTACACTGAAAAAAAATGATTCAAAACTTTAAAGTCGATTTAAAAAAAACGGCCATTTCAGTTTTTGATCATCCTTAAGCAAAGAGTTTCGTAATTAAATTTACTAAAAGTGGGCCATACATTCCATATTTTACGGAAAAATGTTTTTCTAACATCGAATTTTTTAAGTCCAAAATGATTTTTTTATTTTATTTTTATTTTGCTTTAAAGAGTCTAGTATGAACACATTTTCAAGTGATAAATGAGTTTCAATCACAAAATAGTTTATATTTGTTTTTTTGGGAGTGGTTAATAGAAACAAAGCGGAATTATACAGAGTTTTTTTTTAATTAAATACAATTGATCTCGCACCAAACCGCTTATGAGAAAATCAACTCTGTCTAACAATCCGATGGGTTTTTTTATGGTTGGAATGATATCACAATAATATTTCATTTCTTATTTGGTCAAAGCCAATCTTAACAGGTATCTTGTGAGGGTTAATATTATTCTTATGAAAAAAGGGCGTGGTTTGTTTTTATCATGCATTATTATTTTTATTATTGCTATATATCCTAGAACATAGTATCTGCACATGAATATTTACATTATTTATGGGCTTTATTGAATACATTGAATATTTTTGGTTCATCCTCTGAATTGGTATACCGTTTGGCTGCAATTTGTGTATCACTAATAGGCAAAAACAATGATATTTTTGGGTACCAGGGACAGTTTCAAACTTATCAAACAATTCCACCAATTCCTCTGATATTTTAACATATTGTTCATTAGATATATAACAGAAATTTAATTTGGTGATACATGTATCAGTTTGTTTCACTGCCCAGTCGAATAGTTCTCGCGGAGTTGCGATTGCGTTTCCATAGTCTTTTGCAAGACTTGCTCTTTTTGCCATTCGCTTGAGAGTGCCATCAATAGCGTCACAGGGGCCTTTGCCGTGAGATGTGGCAAAAAAGTGCCACTCTGCTTTCAATCCATGTATTTTCTTGAAATTACATAAGCTGGAAATTTATTTTTAAATAAATAATGAGCTGCAGCTCTATTTGACATAAAAATAACTTTTGTGATTTTTTTTTGTTTTTGTTCAACAATATTTATCAATTTTCAAATAAATAGCTGAACAGCTACTGTGGCAGAATAATATTTTGATGTGTAATGAATTAATATATTGATATGGGTTCTACGTAAACAATCTTTCTCGTTTAATGTTGCAGCACAATAACTTTTTCTTACCTAGCATTTCATTGGAGGCCTGACCGCTTGTTGGTGGTCGTGGATCTTTATTCACTTCGCCTCCACCCGAACGTCGTTTTTTCTTAGGCGGACTTCTGTGGAGCCTGATCACTAAGCGGCATGACTCACAAATATGCATCGTCTCATCAAGCTGATCACTAAATCCCATAGCACGTATGTTTTCGATCATTGTTGGTGACAAGTTTCTTAACTGGCTACGCCTGCACTAAGGATCGTTTATACCGGAGCAACACCTCTAAATTTTAACCCGTATAGGCCTGAGTGAAAGCAACCCAAAATGGTTATTTCAAGGGTCAAACAAATGCAGGACACAAGGTTATCCAATTCAATAGTTCCTCGAAAGGTTTACGCTGATGCGTTTTTCTTAAAATTCCTTGATATAGTGGCCACATTATAGCCGATTCAGGAAACTATCTGTTATTTGAAATTTGTCTACCTCCAGGGGCACAGAAGAACAGCACCCTTTTCAGCCGACCTGACCCAGTAACCCACCGGAGTTAGACACATGAACATTCCCGAAATCCTTTGGCCACTTTTAGAAACTAGATATGTGTGCCAGTATACTGACAAAAAAATAATTTAAATCTGTTAAGTACTCGCTGAGCGGTGAGAAATTTAGTAATTTTTCTTCCACTCAGGCCTATATGGGTAAATGCACGATTAACCTTAACGTTACCGGCCTCCGACAAAGCATTTTCAAACAGTTGCCATTTCGTAAATTTCCATTCGCTTTTTTTGAAACCACCGTCAGTTTACTTTAAAAAGGTTTCAGTTACCGTAATTCGGGGTGTAGTTGATCAGCGGGGAGAAGTTGATCATTCCCGTACCCACATGTATTGACTGTTATAAGAGCTATGACACGATTTCAATTATCACAATTTCATTGTTGTGGCGTTACCTGATAGCTACTCTTGATTTTCATAAATTCGGTTTGGCATTCAAGGTAATTATTTCATGAAAAAACAGATTTTTTAGGAAATGTTTTATGAACTGTTGAAGGGTTCTTCTCCAAACAATCGACTTTTTCCACGGCTATACAAAGCTACACTTTTAATAAACTGTTTCATACATTCCAGATATGTTTTGTGTACCCAATTTCGAATTTGTATTGAGGATACAAATTCTTTTGTTTAGAGAAAAAATGATCTTTTTGCAAGAGGGTTGCTAATTTCTAAGAAAATTGCCTACCTTTAGGCGTTTAATGTGGTGTAATCTGTAGTTCACAACTTTCAATTAAAAAAATACCCGATTTAACAATAGGTTGTAAGATTTTTAAGTCTTGATTCAGATTCAGAGACCCCAAATTTAGTGAATAGCATACTTCTTTATTTTAGAAAACCTATCGCAGTAATTGATCAACTTCACCCCGGAATCAAAAACACCACTTTTTGATCTCCAAAAATTGTTTTTGTTATTACGATAATAATTCGTCAAAATTTCGTTTATATAATTCGTTAAACATTCAACCAGTACAGGTTTTAAAAATTTTGGATGATAATACATGCATCCCACTAGGAATTATAGCACAGAATCGCTCAAAAGTGATCAACTTCCCCCCAGTTTACGGTATTTGTCATAAAGGGAGAATGCTGGATTCAGAACCATGCCGGAGATATTCCGGATTGTACTGGGGTCACGAGGGTGCCAAATTGGGGAAATGCGATCAATTTTTTATTTATTGCAGTTACAACACTGAATTTTTTATGTAAAATATAAGATAATGGTCTATTGTCATCATTTCAACATAATTCGAACAAGTGAACCGTTACGGAACATGGTTGCCGGTTCCGCCAGGGCCAATTTGGGGACATTTCCGTTTCATGTCCAAAACATACCGTGCGACGTCTCAATCTTCATGAATTCGGGAGAACATGACAATAAAAGAAGAAGAACCCCGGTACAAACAGATGTGGCCACTCCAGATCTCTTGGAACAGGTTCCACGAGGGCCTCTTTGGGGACCATTACATGTTCTCCCGAATTGAAGAAGATTGAGACGTCGCACGGTATGTTTTGGACATAAAACGCAAATGTCCCCAAAGAGGCCCTTGTGAAACCTGTTCCAGGAGATCTGGAGTAGCCACATCTGTTTTTACCGGGGTTTTTCTTCTTTATTGACAAGTTCTCTCGAATTCATGAAGATTGAGACGTCACACGGTATGTTTTGGACATGAAACGGAAATGTCCCCAAACTAGCCCTGGCGGAACCGGCTACGATGTTCCGGAACGGTCCACTTATTCAAATTATGTTGAAATGATGACAATCGACCATTATCTCACGTTTTACATAAAAAAAAATTAGTGTTGTAGCTGAAAAAAATAATCACATTTCTCGAATTTGGCACCCTCGTGAATAAAATATCTCCGGCATGGTTCCGAATACAGAACTGTCCATTTATGACAAATAACTGAAACCGTTTTAAAAGTAAACTGAGGGTAGTTTCAAAAAAATCGAATAGAAATTGACGAAATGGCAGCTGTTTGAAAATGCCATGTCGGAGGCCGGTAACGGAAAGGTTAATATTGTTGATCCATTTTAAACTTCTTTTCACAAATGACTTAGATAAAATGAAAAGAGTACCATCAAAACATAAAATCCGTCGGATTGTTAAACGGAGTTGATTTTCTCATAAGCGGTTTGGTGCGAGAACAATTGTATTCAATTAAAAAAAATTGTATAATTCCGTTTTATTTCTCTTAACTTCTCCCAATGAAACAAATATAATCAATTTTATGATTAAAACTCATATATCACTTGAAACTATTTGAAGCGTATGTAAAGTATTTTAGTTTCACATAATCTTCACACCCAGAAAGTTTCATTAAATTGTGAAGAGGTGCTGCCAATCCCTTTATCGAGTTGGCGTGAAATCCCTCAAATACATTTTTATTTCATACTAGTGGTCCCGGAAAACTTCGTCTTGCCATCATGTAGGCTGTTGAAAAACGCTTTTGACCGTCCCATATAAAATGACAGTTTCGTTCACGCTTGTTTTTTTTTTTCAACTTTCCCGGTGAATATCCTGGGATTTTTATACACACAAACACGTCGGAACCCTTGACAAATAAAACTAAGATAGAATCACTCAAATCCGTTGACCCGTTTGTAAGCCATTTCGTGACATACAAACACCATTCCATTTTTATTTATATAGATAATCGTAAAATATCCTCTGTTTTTTAATTCTTTATTAGTATCATTCCAATCATTAAATTCATTTCTTATATCTAGGTGTTCTGTGTTAGACAACACTATCATCCTGATTTGGTAAAACAAATTTAAGATTTTATTAACATTTCATTTTCCGTAGCAGTTTAGATTTTTTACATGTGAATTGATTTCACCTGCTTTACCTAAATATATGACGCATTAATCGTGGCAATAGGAGGTTGTAACGATTTTTGCCTGAAATTATTAATTATTTTAATTGACATTTGTTCCAATTTTTCAACATTGGATATTATATGTAACTCATTGGTACTATACCAGGGAGCAAGCTTCAGAACCTTTTTTAAAATTTTATTTTGAATTGTTTGCAAAGCTTTCTTCCTGGTATTACAACAGCTAGTCCATATTGGTACAGCATACAACATGGCTGGCCTGAAAATTTGTTTGAATATCAAGAGCTTGTTATTAAGACAAAGTTTTGATTTTCTATTAATAAGGGGATAGAGACATTTTACATATTTATTACATTTGGCTTGAATGCCCTCAATATGATTTTTGAAAGTTAAATTCCTATCTAGCATGAGCCCTAGATACTTAACTTCATCTGACCAATTTATTGTAACCCCTCTCATAGTGACAACATGTCTGCTTGATGGTTTCAAATAAAGAGCTTTTGGTTTACTTGGGAATATTTTTAGTTGAGTTCTAGAAGCATTAGGAGAAATCTTCCATTATTGCAAGTATGAAGAAAAAATATCCTAACTTTTTTGCAATCGACTACAGATGACACGCTGACTTCGTCCTTTGGCGGAAAGGCCTGTGTCATCCGCAAACAAGGATTTTTGTCATCCCTGAGATAACTCAGGTAAGTCAGATGTGAACATATTGTATAATATTGGTCCCAAAATGCTGCCTTGCGGAACACCAGCTCTTTCAGAAAGTCTTTCAGACCTGGAGTTCTGATTTGTAAGTGTGTAAAAGATTCGACAGATAACTTTGATTTATTCTAACAATGTATGTTGGAAAATCAAAGTTTTTAATTTTTCAATCAAGCCTTCATGCCAAACACTGTCGAATGCTTTTGCTATGCCTAGAAGAGCAAGACCAGTAGAATATCCTTCAGATTTTTTGGTACGAATCAAAATTGCTACACGTAAAAGTTGATGAATGTTCATGGCGGAATCCGAACTGTTCAATGGCAAAAAATGTAATATGCAATTCCGTTGCAAATCGATCAACTTTTCATTGGCCTACTTTTCCTACCAAAAAAACAGTACTGAAAAGTGCTACTTTTCAACACTCATTTCGATACTGAAAAGTAGCCCTTTTCAGTACTGTTTTGGTAGGCGTCAACATAATAACCCACTATCTTCATGCTTGTGCTTATTCTACGCGGCCTGTGAATCGAGACGAGTCGTTCTCATCTCGGGTGACGTGAGGCGAAAATGTTAATCAAATGGGAGCGAGTCGACAATTGTCACCTATATATATATCGGCGAGCCTCGTTGGATAAATATACAACTCGTGCTGAAAAAATCATCATTTTGCGACTTGTTGCATAAATAACTATTTTGCAATTGCTCATCGTAATAGACTGTTTTTCGTCACGCCAGTCTGTCATGAAATGGCCTACTTTCCTGCACTGAAGTATGCAGTGCGGGAATAGTCATAACGCAACTGAAATCAATGCTGTATGCAACGCTTTCTCATCACGCAACTGTTTGAGTTGCGTAATGAATCATAACACAACAATTTTTAAGAAATTGTAAAATAATGGTGAATGCATTCCGATATCATTTCTGATACCCTCAAGTGGTCTTCTACGGAATTGCAAAAAGTTCTCACTTTTTCCAAATCAGTCTCCCAGGAATTTTTGAAACGTTCTCTTGATTGAGAATGTTTCAAGTCCAGAGCAACTTGATTTTCTATTGGACTAGTAAGTCCTAAATTAAAATTGTGCGCGCTTTCAAACTTCATAGCAAGTTTTTGAGCTTTTTCGCAATTAGTCAGTAATAATTCGTTTTCCTCTTTCAGTGCCGGTATTGGCTCTGAGGCTTACCAAAAATTTAAGATCATTTCCAAAAAGGCTTAGAGCCAGAGTCCAAATAAAAAAAAATATTTTCAAAATGTTTATTTCTTAATTGTGAAAATCGTTTTTTTAATTTCATTCTGCAGATCCTGCCATAAAATTTTCATAGCAGGATCGCAAGTTCATTAAAATTGCCTTCTCCTCACGTTTTAAACACGAATCAAAAGTTCAAGATCGTCGTCTGTAATCACGAATTCAAATTTTACTTCACATTTTTGTATTGCAATTCCCCTGACTTCAATAACACTGCGGAACACGTTTTTGTCTCCCGCACCATTATTCACTTAAGTACGTGTTGCTGAATCCATTGCCGTTTTCAGAAATATCATAGCACGTCTAGTTTTTAAGATATTGGATGTTTAAAATGCAAAAAATGGCTATTTCAGCCAACTTCAGCCAGCTTGTAAGGTAATTTATTTGCCTAATTTGTCACAGAATTCAAACATTATGTATATAGCAATACTTGTCATCAAAGTTTATAACAGTTTCGATGAAGAAAAGTTATTTTTTGATAGCTGTGTTTTGCCATATAGAAGAAACGAAGAATTTTGTATGGAGACTGCAAGCATGTTGAAAAAATCGGTTTAATCGAAATGTGATCGTGCAGGTTCAATCAAATTATATCTGAAATGAAAATTCAAGTTCTATTTTGCATGCTTGGTGGATTAGATTACAAAAAAGTTTGATAAATTGTACTTTAACTTTCATGTAACCATAAATAAAACCAGTGTTTCATACAACTTTGGCGACCTGTAACTAAAAATTGTGACGGGTTGGAACATTTCTGAGAATGGCATCAGACTCTTAGCAACTCCAAATCTACTAAAGACACATAATTCATGGCCGCTTCAGCCATTGTGGTGGTTTTGAACATTACATCAATCATTCAATTCCATTGTTCATTTATCAAATCAAAATCAAAAGGAAACATGTAACTAGACTAAGTGCATTTTCTATTTGGATTTTCCGTTGATGAGGAGGCAGAATAGAAGTTGCCTGCGACGACAAGAGTATTTACATTCGATTTGAAACAATTAGAACGGTTAACCGAAGACAAAAAAATGTGAACGGGAGGCACTGGAATTTCCTGTGACAATATAAGCATAGGAGGTTCCCGGCTACCCGACCGAAGAAAATTTTTTTTTTTAATATTGCATGATTATAGTTTTTCTGATGGGTATGATTACTAAGCAAGCGATCGTTAACTGGAAAATGAAAATTGTTGGAGATTCTGCCTGGGAAATTCCGGCATCGAAAAATATTGTCATTTATCTGCCTGGTACGAGCCTTAACGATTCGTTTGCGGGAAGGGCAATTAGAAAAATTAGACTTATGGTTGCCCCCGAAATTTGCGCATACATAATTTTTGGTATTTTTTTGTTTCGAAGGACAGACGCCCTTAGCGTGAGTAGAACCTCTGCAAACCATGCATTTAGCATCAATGCAGCAATATTTGGTACCATTATCCCACTTTTGGCATTTACGGCACTGAGTGAGGGTCTGAAAATTTCTCGCAGCTTTCTGGAAATGTTCCAATGTCAAACGGATATCGAACATAAGTCTTACTTTTTCTAAAGCTTTAATATTATTCAGATCAGTTTTGTTAAAGAAAACTAAATAATATTCTTGAGAAAGCCCTTTCCGAAAAATGGCAGATTGGGTTCTCTTAATCAAAATGATTCCTTGGACTGGGGAAAATCCAAGTAAATTATTTATTCCATTTTTGATCTTTTCAGGTGACTTATTGTTACTTGAAGTTTTTCGTTAAGTTTTGTCGTCATAAGAAAAACATTTGTGCTTGTTCTCTTAAAAATGTTTGAAGAGAAGTTCGCGATCCGTGACTCTTATATACCGTGCTACGCGAGCGACGCGCAACACGATTGTTCCTGACCGCGTCACTCGCCCCCGCAGGAGCAAACACTACTAACCTTCGGTCCGAGAAGTTTTGGAGCAGAACGAATAAAAGCTTATGATCATTGATTTTGACTAGCAAGTTGTGCTGGCTATGGTTTTACATAATAAGTTGCCTGGAGCCGCGCTATGCGAGTGCGTCCGTCTCGTGTGCCGTTCGATGAGCGAAAAAGGAAGAGTCGTGGCCTACTGCGCGTTGGTCGACGATTGCCCCTCACGAGTGACATGAGCGCCACACAACGAATGAATGCGAGCTCATTCGTATATCGTCATGCTAAGGAGTAGTACTACAAAAAAAATTATCTCTGGGTGGCGGGGGATGTTGACCCTAAACCCATCCCCCCTTGGTTGCGTCACTGACTGCTATATCAGTTAACGCACGGTACCTTTGATAGAAATTATTAAAAAAAAAATCAATAACCATAAAACAGCGATACCAAACAAACGAATGTTTAGACTGAGACTTTACCAGTTAGATGTTAAAATAAAAAATGCAGGATTATGTAGAATTAGGATTCTTGTACGGACTTTTTACTAAACCGTGGTTTCTGAGCAAACTGTAAGCTGGATTCATTGGGTGTTTTCACAGAACGTCAGACCACATTTAAATAAAATTAGGACCAAGATTCGACGAAATCCTGACACAATCACTGCACAAAACAAAGCAGTATTTAAATAAAATTGTTATAAAAATTCATAGAAACAACAATTTTATTTGTTTCTGTATTTCAAAAAAAAAAAACAAGAGATCACCTCTTCAAGTCTCATTGATAAATAAATTTGAAATTATTTCATGGTTCTTGGCAGATCTAATCGAATAATTCTTCATTATGGAGAGTTTAAGTTTTTTAGATCAACAAATAATACTAAATAAATTGTATTTAAGAGATTAGCTTCAATTTTCTCAACATTTTAGACAAATGTCGTAGTAACCTATGCAAATGTTTCATAAATGTTTGCAAATTTTTTTATAAGAACATGCATTCTATTGATAAAAAGGAAGTTGTCGGTTTATAAATTTAGCAGTTTCTGGAGATTTATCTCTGGCCATACCAGCAGTAATTTTACTATCAGTTGATTTAGAACATCTTCATGACAATTACTTGAATTTTATCATGAAGCTTTGATGTCGGTGGTCAAGACTTTCGAAAAGAATCTCTGATGTTTTTATCTGGAATGTCGATCCAAGAAAAAAAAAATGCCTTTCATAATTGATGGCTGGCTGTAGAATAATAATATAATGATAAAATGTATTCGGTTCAGTGTCACGGGAAATTACGCTATTTGTAAGTCAAATCCACGTCGCTTTACTCGCTTTATTATGTCGGGTACTTATGACGTTAGTTTACATGATTGTTTGTTAGTAGCAAACTTTCATCTTTCAGGTTTTTTAGTTTAAAAACATAAATCTTGAAAGCATTTATAACACGATGAATTATACCACTCGCTGTTACTGACACGATTTGAAACAATTCCACAAGCGGGAGAAAACATATGTCGCTGGATGCTAGCATGTAGCGGAAGAGAATCTAGTAATCCTAAATCTTCGTGAAACTATGCAATGATTGCCTGCGAACGAAGTTTATTTTCAATTCACGAATATATTGAATGGAACCTTATTTCATGATCTTAGTTTACAGTTTCGAATTTTTAGCTGCGAAAGGGTTAACCCTTGTTAATCTTCAAAGTAAAAAAAATCTCGTCTCAGATTTTAAACTGTTCCCTAATTTGTCATCCTTATCTCATTAAAAAATTTGATTTATGATGTTTAATTAATCATCACCCCTGACGCAGCCAAGCTGCTTTGTCTTTTGCATGAAATTAAAGGAAATCCAAATTATTCACTTCGTTAATTAGTCAACCGGTAGCCAGTTCAGGTAATCACTCACCTTTAGTTAAAACAAGAAAAAACCTCTTTGTCGCGTAACTTTTATGAAAAAAAAAAAAATTTACAGCCTAACTCGAAATCGTTACGATGATTAATTCATCGCCTCCTGGCGTCATATTGGCAGGCAGCAGAGCCACGAGAGCATAATTTAATTTGAGTTATACGGCTCATTAAGAGTCAACAACGTCAAGGGGTGCACAGAAAATTGGCCTTTTATGGCGGGTCATATTTTCTTCAACGTCAACAGCAGAACCATTATTGCGTATAATTTAGCGAATAATAATGTTGTTTTCATTACCTTCCAAAGTGCTCCCCGGAGATTCAAAGCCCACAATTGCGACAGCACCTCTCAAATGTTCATTATTCATCATTCCCGGGACCGACCGGTGGGTGATATCAATAAACCATCTTAAGTCAAGTCACTACTCACCTGGAAGGCTGCTGGATGCTCTTCTTGTCTTTCCGGGTGCTGTCCCTCGAGTTGGAGTTCGTTGATAGCGTGGAGTCGTTTCGATTGAGCGATAAGGCCTGCTGAACTCCGCACCGCACTAACGACAGCGGCTTCAGCGTCACACTGTGGAGAAGCATCAAAGTGCTTTAAAATTTCTCGTATATGCATGCCATTTTTGTCTATTTTATGTAACAATAATGAAATGGACACCTAATTATGGCGGTGACTCCGAATACCAACCTGGCTTCCTTCCGCGGTGAACCGTTCCTACTGCTAAGCGTAGCGTTTCTATTTACAATGACGGTGGCGGCCACATTCGGGCTGCCGGGAGGACTCGCATTCGCCGCCAGCACGTCACCTATGCTGGAGGGCGCATAGCCCGAGTCGTGATTGCCGTTCGGATCGGAGGGAATCTGCGTTGTCGTTATCTGAGCCATCACACTGCGGCAGGTGTTTAACGCGGTTTGAAAAAGGGGGAAAACGAGAACAACAATCCAGTTAGTGTCAGGTTAAAAATCTGCGGTTCAGCAAACTTCAAAACTTGATTGGGGAAACAAAACAATATTCAAAACGCAAGCACAAGCACAGGATAAGCATAACACCAAACGAACAAAAAAAAAGTTTCTACCAAACAGGCAATAGTTAAGTACATTGGTTTACATGCAATAGTTTATTAAATTAAATTGAAAAAAAAAACAGTTACAGAAATAAAGTGCAAGGCGGTAGTTGAGCTGCATACGGGTCCGCACACACTTGGTTGATTTTCTCCAGTTTGTCCTTCTCGTTGTTCGCTCCCCGAAAGCATGTGGCATTATCGGAATAGATTTGGTGTGGCTTTCCATGATTGCTACTGAAGCACGTGATCATCATCCGGCACGATTCCGTGTTAAGGCTGTGCACAACCTCGAGGTGCACTGCTCGCACAGCCAAACAGGCAAAAACTGCCACCCAACGCTTCTCCTTCCGACTTCCCACCATGACTTCCACCGGACCAAGGTAATCTAGGCCGATGTTGAGTGGTGACTCGTTCGACGGGAATGGGAGCCACTCTCGGTGATCTCGGTCGACACTTGTTGACTTTGCACCAGACGCAATGTTTCACCTCCTGCTGTATCACTGGCCGCATTCTCGGGATTTGAAATCGCTGCCTCATCTCGTTGAATACGGTTTCCGAATGGGCGTGCCCGTACTCTTCGTGGTAGTGCTGTATCAGCCTTTGCGTGATTTGGTGGGTCCGCGACAGAATAATCGGATGCTTATTTTCGAAGCAGCTCTCCTTCTAATTTGCAAGTCTGCCATCCATGCGCAGCACTCCCTCGTCGTCCAGTACCGGAGAACTTTTGTAGATCGAGCTACGCTTCTCAATGTTCTTCGCCGGTCTGTCGGGCTGGCGCTTGAGTTTGTTGGTGAGCGCGCTCATCTCGTCGGGAAAACTGTTCCACTGTGCCTAACGCCAGAGCAAAGTTTCCTCTCGTTGAAGCTCTTCTCGCTGTAGTGGTGCATGCAGCGCCGCGTAATTCGCTGCTGTTGCCTCGATCATCTTCCGCTGCTTTGCCATAGCCCGTGTAGTAACGATCGTCTCTCCTCTTTTCTTTCGCCGGCATTTGGCGATAAAGCGTACTATGCTGGCTGTCACCCGCAACAACTTCGTCCAGCGTGATATCGGATCGAAGTCTATCACTCCGTGGAACAACACAACGCTTCTCGCTTCTTCGAGGTTCTCTTCGATAGTCGCTTCTTGTGTTGGCCACTGCTCTTCTGGTCGGTACAGAAAATATGGTTCGTTGAACCACTCGCCGTCATTTTGCAGTTGAGGGCCTTTCCCCACTTCGTTAGCACGTCCGCAACGTTGAGCTTCGTTGGTATCCACCGCCAATCCGTTACCCAATCGGATCTCGCCGACGTGGAAGGGAACAAAATTTTTGTAGCGGTGTTAATCGGAGTGCAGCCAACTATACACAGTGCGGGAATCTGTCCAGAAGACAGTACGGCAAATCCGGTACGAATGCATGTCGAGTACAGTTTGGCTTATCCGCGCTCCCAGGACCGCGACCATCAGTTCCAGCCGGGGTATTGACTGTCGGTTTATTGGCGCCACCTTGGCCCGAGAAATCATCAAACTGCAGTGGACCGCTCCATTGATAACCGCTCGCAAATATGCTACACATCCGTTACCATGCTCGCTGGCATCGGTAAAGTTGTGGACTTCCAGAGAATCAACATCGGCAGATTTAGCGCCACCAATCCGGATAGCTTCAACCACCGGTAACAGGGCTGTCCAGCGCTTCCACGGCTGCCAGTAGTCAGGATCGATCTCTTGGTCCCAATTGCAGCCGGATCGCCACATATACTGTATGACGATTTTTCCGTGGATGGTGAACGGCAACAGCAGTCCAAGCGGGTCGAAACATCCCATCACGCAGCTGGCGACAAGTCTTTTTGTCGGCCGTTTACCTTCGTAGAGGTACGGCAATAACTCCTCGCGGAGTCTCATGGTCCCGGCCTCAATGCACCGGCGCCGCTGGCTTCTCCTCTCCCAGACTGCGAAGGACTTCTGGTGAAATCGACAACCAGTTCCAGATCTTGAATCATCCTTTTTGGTGGACCAGACCTCCTGAGCTCGCTTTATAGCTTCTTTTTCCGTATCAACGCTATCGAAGTAGTCGTGACGTAGTGTCGGTGAATGATCGCCATCGATGCTTCTGGGTATTGTGAGGAGGGTTCTTCAGCGTTTCGATTCTTCACGAATTGGGCCGAGCAGGGAGAGCTCTTCGACTCGAACGTCGCTACGTCCATGACGTAGACACTTGGTGGCCTTTGAAATTTTCAAAAAATGAACCGCTGCTTTTGTTTGTCTTCGGTATGAATCTTCAGCGTGTGGAATATTTCCTTCAAGTCACCGCCGAATGCGATGCTTCATTCGCGGAAACCAGCGAGAAATTTTACCAATGGGGTAAGCATGTCCGGTCCTGCTGGCGATTGCGAGTTCAGGGAAATCCCTTGTACCGTAACCGTGGCGTCCCAGACGAGGCGGACCTTTCCAGGTTTCTTTGGATTTTGGACGACGTTAAGTGGGAGGTACCAGACTTGATCGAAAGCAGTAACGTTCAGCTCTTCCGCAGTGGCGAGATGTGCATTCCCCTTTAGCTGCTACTCGTCGATCTGTCTGCAGACGTTTTCCCGCAACTCGTTTTTCTCGAGTCGCTTCTCCAGCTGCTTCATCCTCCGAAGGGCCATTGGATAACAATTTCCTTCAAGTCGCCGCCGAACGCGATGGTCTATTCGCGGAAACCAGTGAGAACTTTTACCAATGGAACAAGCATATCCGGTCTTGCTAGCGATTGCTAGTTCAGGGAAATCCCTTGTCCGATAGACGCGGCATCCCAGACGAGGCGAACCTTTTCATGTTTCTTTGGTCCGGGAATTGTGGTCATCCATTTTCCACAGCAATCCGGTCTCAAAGCGATCGCCGAAGCGTTTTGTTGTGCGCTCCAATATTCCCCGGGCACCTTTCTCCTCTGCTGTTTCTTGCGGAATCGCTACGACGGGCTCTTCCAACGCGTAGTGGCTTTTCAGTAGCTCGTGCAGATCATCGTTGGTGATTCTCTGGTTGTAGCGAAGAAAGTTGCCCGACGCAACCGTAGTGCTTTGCCTCGGCCCGAACACCGTCCATCCGAGGTTAGATGATTGGCTCCATTATAATGCCTCTCTTTGCCTCCATCGGAGTAAACCAATGGATGTTATTCGCTCCGATGAGCAACTGCGGCTATCCGTCGTCGTCGATAGGCAAGCCTCGAATGTGCCCGTATTCAGCGGCGAGTTCTTCGCTGTCCAGCTTCTGACGCGGTAGCATCAATTTACCAACCGTTTAAACCATTTGCAGGAGCATCTTGTCGTTGGAACCGGCGTTTGTGCTCGATATCCACAAGCTTGTTCTTCGCGGGTTTCCTCCACTCTCGATACGTTTCCCGTCCACCTGATGGTAAGTCGCTCTTGTATTTTGAAAGCACCCAGGTGATCGGCGCGCCTTTTCTCCACCAGCGTGACGAAGGCACTTTCGTCGAGGAATGCGAGCACCATAGCGGTTTTTCCACCGAAACGGAGTTGTACCGGTACGATCCGGAATATAACCGTACAGTTGGTCCTAATGTGTGCACTTGATCCGACAGTGTTTTCAACCGGGTGCATCAGCGGGTTGTGTGATTCTCTGCATTCGCCGACATTACAGCGAATTCTAAATTTGCACTGCCCGCCGTGCTCGTTGAGGCAAATATGGCACTCATGTCACCAGTCTCAACCGGTTAACGTACCGCAGCTTCTTGAAGTCTGCACAGTGTCGCAGTCGGTGATTGGTTCCCTGACACATTTTGCACAGTTTGAGCTTCTTCTCTTCGCTGGACGTAGCGGCTGGGTTGCTGACTTCGCTGGGGAGGTATAGTCCACCCTTCTCCTTATACAGCTTCGACGGCAACGCTGGCATCACAAGCATCTGCCACGATGTCCATCAGGAAGTTCGCAACGTCGTTTTGTCACGGCCTCTTCGGAAGGGGACCCACTCACACTTCTCTCGATCTGGCAGCTTATCGACCAATGATTTGATCAGCAGTGGGTTGACAAGGTGTTGATGAAGTCCCGCGGCCTCCATATGACTACAAAGTTGCTCCACCGTAATTCCAAATGAAACGAAGCTCCGGAGATCATCCGCTTTTGGAGGTTGCAGATGATTCATTTTATCCAGCAGGTTCGAGGGCATCGCCTTCCAGCGCTTCTTGCACTTGTGTTTGTGGTTCATGCAACCACAGGCGTCGTTACAAGCTTTGTAGGCAGTATAGAACAGAGGTCACTGCGCTGGCTTGCCAAAGAATGTTGGGAGTTTGGTTAGTCCCTTCCTCGTGGCTAGGTGCGCCTTGGTCGGTCCAGTCTGCTGTTGCTCAAGCCCGTTTTGGCTCACATCATCCACCTTCTGCATGCCTTTCCGATTGAGGTGCCTGGATGGCGGGATGGAACATTCCTTCGGGTTCTTCATCGTCCTCGCTATCCTTGTCCAAGTCATCGTCGCCAGCCGCTAGCTTCTCGACGTTCTCCTTGCTTAGCTTCAACACCTTTTCGTTGATTTTGCTGGCACGACCGTCGCCACCGAGTTTTGACGCCGATTTTGGCCCCTTTTGGATCGAGAACTCCACCAACTTCTTATCCATGGACGCTATCTTGAACGACTCCTGATTCGTCTTCATCTGCTCGATCTTTTTCGCCTTCTTTCAGAGAATTTCCGCTTGCCAAGCCTTTGGCTCCTCTTCTTCTTCGTCACGCATCTGCAGATCCAATTCCATCTTTTTTCGCTCAAATGCGCGCTGCATCTCCCTTTCTCTTTTCTGCAGCTGCAGCTCCACTTCCATCTCCTCATACTGCCACTTTTGACGTTCCTCTAGTTCTCGGACATTTGCTTCAACGCTAGCTGCGCCTAAGCTGGATTTGTGTGACTCGTCGACTTCCTTGCGGATGCGCTGCTGCTTCCTGGCTTCTCGTTGCTTGCGGTACTCCTCAGCTTTCCATCGAACACGACATGCTCCGCTGTTTCCTCCACACCAGCACAATTTGGGCACGCAGGAGATTCTGAATGCTCAATCCTATGTAGGTACTGCCTATAGCAACCATGTCCTGACAGAAACTGCGTCAGGTGGAAGTGCACATCTCCATGGTTTCTCCCGTACTATTCTGACAAATTTGGTATTAGTCGAGGGATCCATTTACCCTTAGTGGAGTTATCCCATTCCTGCTGCCAACCTCTGAGCGTTGCTTCTTCACACACGTTGTAGACTCCTCTGGTACCTCTTTGGTTGAAGCATTGATGATGAGCCCGATGGGCGTCATCCCGGCTATGATGCACACGGCCTCTTTCGAAACTGTTCGGTATGCATTGGCTACTCTTAAGCACACAATCATATACGTGCTTTCCAACCGCTTTAGGTTTCTGCCAGTTCTAAGCGCTTTTGACCAGATTGGTCCTCCATACCTTAGTATGGATAGCGCCACGCCTGCCAGGAACTTGCGTTTGCTGGAAATTACAGCAGACATGTTAGACATCATCCTCGAAAGCGCGTTTATAGCCGTAGATGCACTTTTACAACAATATTCAACGTGGCTAGCAAAGCTGAGCTTGTCATCGATCATTACTCCGAAATGCCTAAGGGATCGCTAGGGCTCTATGGTGCAATCACCTACCGAGATAAGCGTTCGTTGCTCACACTTTCGGTTGTTGACCACCAGCACCTCGGTCGTGTGACGGCCCAGTCCTAGTTTCCTAGACCTTATTAATTCCTCAACTATGGAGATAGAGTGCGCTGCTGTCAACTCTACTTCCTCCATCGATTCGCCATAGACTACTTGGATGATATCATCGGCGAAGCCAACAATCTTAACACCCATCGGAAGGAGCAGCCTCAGTATGTCATCGAACATCGCATTCCATAACAGCGGGCCCTGGATTGAACCTTGAGGTACTCCCGCGGTAATTCGAACGCTTTTCTGTCCCTCCTCTGTGTCATACAGTAGAATCCTACCGTCAAAATAGCTTCCTAGAAGCTTACACAACTGCACCGGTACCTTGAGGTGGTATAGTGCGATGGCTAGCGCTTCCCAGCTTGCGTGGTTGAACGTATTCTTCACATCCAGAGTGACAACAGCGCAGTAACGGGTGCCGCTCCTTTTATGCTCGATTGCCACCTCAGCTGTCTGAACGACCGACTGGATAGCGTCCAGAGCAGATTTACCTTACATAAATCCAGACTGATTGTTAGATAAGCCGTCAACACCTTCGGTGTACGGTACTAGCCTGTTGAGGATCAACCTCTCCAACAACTTGCCCGTCGTGATGTCTAGTAGACAGATAGGTTTAACGCCAATGGTTCTCCTGGTAGTTTCCCCGCCTTTAGTAGTAGTATCGATTTCTGTCGCTTCCACACATCCGGGAAGACTTCTTATTTTATGCAGCGTTGCATCGTGATTCTGAACATGCCCGGATGCGCTTTCACTGCCGCTTTTAGGGCAACATTCGGGCTACCATCGGGTTCCGGTGCCTTGTTTGACGCAAATGATTTCATAACTTCTGCCAGCTCTTAGTTCGTCACCCTCGCCACTTCTTTTCCTTCATCTGCCGCATACGGCGTTGGAGAGTGTTCCGTTCGCTCCTCAGGGCTTCAGTGAATACTTCACCGTCGAAGCGCGCTGTTTTCCAACCTCGGGCTTTGGTCGAGTTACGTCGCACTGCCCTCCGCCTGCCTGGCCTATAGCAAATTGAATGATGATCGCTATGAGTATAACCGTCATCAACGCGCCAGTTCATGGTACCTAAAAGGTTAGGACTACAAAACGTCACGTCGATAATCGATTCTGCACCATTTCTGCGGAAGGTACTCACTGTATCCGCATCTGCCAGCACTACATTTAATGCGGCTAGGGATTCCAACAATAGCTGGCCTCTTGGTTGGCGCAGCGGCTACCCCACTCCACTGTCCATGCATTAAAGTCGCCAGCTATCACTACTGGCTGCCGATTAGATAGTTCGGCTATCATCCTGTCGATCATGTCTCGCTTCCGAAACAGATTGCCAAAGCAGCTGCTGAGCTGCATCACAGTGGTTTAAATTTAACTTTGCAATTCCACGACTTCCACGACGGCCATTCCCGAAACACTTGAAGCAAACTTTAGAAGGATGTTCTACGCTCAGCCGGCAAACCGACCAGCCTACCTTAAGTATGGCCAAGTTCTTCGCTTTGTTGGCCTCTGTTTCCGGCAGCCTGATCGCCGCCACCTGGATGCCCTGTGGGATCTTTCTAAAGTGGATGGTCTTACTGGTTACGCCGATGTCACACTGCATTCTGAGGGCAGCCGAGACCTTCGCTGCAACGGTGACCTCATTCAGATTCTTAAACTGGAGAGTCGCTTCTGCATTCAGAGATCTTACATTAACCTCGTCGCCAAGTACTTCTTGCGCTAATTGCTTATATGCTGCACCCTTGTGCTTGGCGTCCTTCTTGAAGACTATGGTCATTTCACCAATCCTGGTCCGTCTTATTCTCCGCACATCTGCGCCCAATGGCGATAACTGCTTGGTGCATCGCCTTGCCTTCAGAACCTCAGCGTATTTCACCTCCTCTGTTTTGATAATGAGGGCCACGCCGAAGTTCCTGCGGAAGCACTGCCTGGTTCGCGCTATCCCATGGCTGTTGTTTCTTGGCTTTCTCGGTCTTAGGTTTGATGTTGGCCTCTCCACAGTTGGCATGTCCTCTTGATAGCATAGCTTGGCTCGTGCCAGCTTTCATGCTCTGGTGGACGGCCGCATAGGTCACGTTTCCCTTAGCAATTAAACCTCTTTCCGTCACGTACTCATCTTGGGAAGGTCCCTTATTTTGCATCGCGTATCGAATAATATCATCGGAAATATTCGCGTTGGCTGTGAAAGAAAACACTTCGGTCTGGCACGGCTTAGTGTCTATTTTGCTTTCTACCTTGCCAACATGTGCCTTGGCTTTTTCTTAGTCTTTTACAAATTGTCGCAATTTCAGCAGATTTGTTTTCAAGTTTTTACTGATGTTGTTTTATATTTCAACAAACTCGATAATGAAATCGAGTAGCTCAGCAGCTACCTGCATTTTCAGGACCTACTCCCTATTACGATCCATGACCTCGATTAGTTCCGGGCCATCGATCATCTCACATGTTGCACTGGAGCGGCCAGTGCCTGCCGTCGTCACATTGCACAGTGAGAAAATCGGGCTCCAAAACGCGACGAAATGCAATATCTCAGCTGGGTAATGGTTTCAGGAAATGATTTTGACCATTCTAGATCAGAAAAAGGCTGCTGAATCGATTGGTGGCGGTCCCATTGACCGGAGACTTCGCCCTGGCCACCTATAGCCCTGGAACCATCCTGAGTTCCTTACTGCAAGTAGTAAGGTATTGGAACTGATATAAACTGTCATGATTTCGTTTTGCTGCGGAACAGCAAACGACAATATTCTTGCATGGCGGATTTAGTGATATGAATTATTGACCATTTTGGCCATTTTATGGTTCCGGAACTAACCCGGAACATCCGTAAAATTGGCAATATTGAAAAAATAAAAAGTTCTCATGGTTCCTTTGTCTCTTGTTGATAAGAAAGAAGTACTCTTCCAATTCGTATTCAGTAATCTGAATGTTTGACCATTACGGCCATTTTATGGTTCCGGAACTAACCCGGAAAATCCGTAAAATTGGAAACATTAAAAAATATGTTCTGATAGTTCCTTTGTCTCTTGTTGATTATAAAGAAGTATTCTTACAATTCGTATTTAGTAATCTGAATGTTTGACTATTACGACCATTTTATGGTTCCGGAACTAACCCGAAACATCCGTAAAATTGGAAATACTGAAAAAAAATGTTCTGATAGTTTCTTTGTCTCTTGTTTGTTAGAAAGAAGTATTCTTACAATTAGTATTTAGTAATCTGAATGTTTTACCATTAGGGCCATTTTATGGTTACGGAACTAACCCGGAACATCCGTAAAATTGGAAATATTAAAAAAAAATGTTCTGATAGTTCCTTTGTCTCTTGTTTGTTAGAAAGAAGTTCTCTTACAATTCGTATTTAGTAATGAAATCGTAAATGGTTTTCTGTACATCGTCCAACTAGTATTCGACGATGTTGTGGATAGTTGAGGTCTTTGGTATAACATATAATTAGTTTTCTCTTAAACGTCAAAGTTAAACAAAGTTTAAGATTTTATTTCGCAAAACAAGCATCTTCAATTCTATAGTAAATCATATGTTGTTCTTCTTCTCCGTCCTGTAAAAGGTAGTTATTTAAAACTTTCAATGGTATTCCTTCAATCTCTTATATGATACCCCTCTTGAGACATATTTATGATAAAAAAAATCTGAATTACCAATTCGTAAACTGGTTGTTCCAAAAATTCCGATTGGTACTTAAAGAATAACATATCATGTAAATTCTACATAGGAAAAAAAATATATGAAATGTGAGAATGGAAACAAAATATTTATTATTTATTTCTTATTGTTATTTTTAAGAATTCTAGTCACATTTCTTATGCCTATAAAATTAATCAAGTATGAACAATTAAACAATAAACGTTAATAAACAAAAATACAAAAAAAAAAACTATAAAAATCAAATACTAACGAAGAAAAATCAACAATTTTTAACAAACATTGACAAAAAAAAAATAAAACAAAAATGACGCTCGTCATTCGTTATCAGACATTGAACTCTCTTCGCTAGACAATTCTTCAGAGCTTTCTATGTCAGAGCTTTCCTCATCCGTTTGTGCTGATTCCTTGTTTTCGATCTCCATTTGATGACCTTCATAATATTGCGCCAAATCAATATCATGGTCTTCATTAGCGTTGCAATTTCGTCGTTTTTTAAACGTAGTGTACGATATTTTGATGTCAGACCACGGAGTTGTTTTTCGAGCTAGGTTAGGCCTCGAAAATTTATGCCGTTTGTGCATGCGTTCACCTGCCTGCTCATCAACAAATTTCATAGTGTAAGGCAAGAATAAAAAACCAGATAATATTTTATACACTTTAAGCTAACAGTACACTTACCAATTTGGTAATGTACTCCGATAAGTGTTTGTACTTATGCAAGCAAGGTGGCAACTTTTTTATAAAAGGGAATTCTGTCAGTATGTTTTTTTTTCTAACTTCTCGTATAACATTTTAAATTTCTCGGGTTTGAGCCTTTGCAATGAGAGTGCCAAACTGCTTATTATTTTTAAATTTTCCACCAATTTTCTATTTATTCCCAATATATCAGAAAACGCTGTAGGATCGGTGAGTAGAAGGCGAGCAAGATTTCCGTTATTCGAGCTTCCACATCCACCTGGCTTTGGTCGGTCAACATGCGCTTTGAAACGATCTTCAAGTTTGTTTGAAATTCATCTATGCTCTGACGGCACTTCCGGATGTTTCAATGCTGGATTATTGGAAATCCTCTTTTTGGCAGCGTTACGAATCAACCATTCCGTGGAATTCAACCGGGAGTGAAATTATGATGGACCTATAACTCCAACTGGTCCTGAAATACACACTGGACAGGCGTGGGTATTTTTATTGCCGACGATAGCATTAGAAGCTTTGTCGTCTATCAAAGAATATACCGCTTTTGCAGTTATTTGAAGACGAATATTATCCACAGTGATAATCACGGGGATAGTTTTTATTCCATTCACCTCTTCATAAAAGGTCCATAAATAACTGAGATCTAGCTTACCAAAGTTGATCACCTTTTTTCAATATTGCTAATTTTACGGATGTTCCGGGTTAATTACGGAATTATAAGATGATCAAACATGCAGGTTTTTTTTTTAATATGGAAAATTTTACAGATGTTCCAGGTTCCAATATGTAACAATACTTAATTTTATACAAAGAACATATGAATTATCAGGTTTTTTTTTTTTAATATGGAAAATTTTACAGATGTTCCAGGTTAGTTCCGAAACCATAAAATGATCATAATGGTCAAACATTCAGATTACTAAATACGAAATGTAAGAATACTTCTTTCTAACAAACAAGAGACAAACGAACTATCAGAACTTTTTTTTTCAATATTACCAATTTTACGGATGTTCCGGGTTAGTTCCGGAACCATAAAATGGCCGTAATGGTCAAACATTCAGATTACTAAATACGAATTGTAAGAGTACTTCTTTCTAATCAACAAGAGACAAAGGAACCATGAGAACTTTTTATTTTTTCAATATTGCCAATTTTATTTAGTTCCGGAACCATGCTAATTTTATTTAGTTCCGGAACCATGAAATGGCCATAATGGTCAATAATTCATATCACTAAATCCGCCATTTATTGTCGTGTGCTGTTCCGCAGCAAAACGAAATCATGACAGTTTATATCAGTTCCAATAATTCTACTTGCCGTAAGGAACTCAGGATGGTTCCAGGGCTCTAGGTGGCCAGGGCGAAGTCTCCGGTCAATGGGGCCACCAATCGATTCAGCAGCCTTTTTCCGATCTAGAATGGTCAAAATCATTTCCTGAAACCATTACCCAGCTGAGATATTGCATTTAGTCGCGTTTTGGAGCCCGATTTTCTCACTGTGCAGTGTCTAGGCATTTGCCCACACTGTTTTCACTTAGTTGATGTTGGTCACCTCCTTTCTTGGCGGGAACCTTAGCCAGTTACTGATGGGTCCTGTAGGCTAACCTTCACATTCCGCTAGTTGATGTATCATCTCTTATGGGTCTCCCCTATCCATCTCCGCTGGAATAGTCGCCTTTGTGTACCCGTGGTTATCTATGCAAGCAGGGAGGCCATGCTGGGGTTAACATAGTCCTTCATGGGATACTATGTTCAGAGCCAAATCGGCGCAAGTCAGGTAATGGCATCTGAGCCTACTCCCGCCCAGTGGGAACAGCCCAGCGACAGATTTGGAACGTACTCTAAGGTCTGCCATGGTTTTACGGGACAGGAGCAGCCTGCGCTCTTAGCCCATTCGTCGCTTAAGGCCAGCTGTCAGCCTCAACACATATTATCCAGTATATTTACCGTTACATATCCTTAGTCGTGCGCTGCACGACTGGGGTCCGTACTGGCGTTAGTCGCAATGTGCTCGATGACATCTAGTCTTAGTTCCATGCCTTGTCCGTTTGTGTCACGACCAGTATGCCATAATCAGGATCTAACTGGCATCAATACTGCCGGTTGGCTCTCCTGTTAGTTTAGGCTGGGGTGCTTTGGTACTTTAATCGGCACCGGTCGATTGGACAGAGTTGCATTCGGATTTTTGTGGTATTTATGAAGGTTCATCAGAGCCCATTGTGAACTCCACCACATCCTGAGCAACACCTCAACTCACAAAGGTCGCTGGGGGGTCCATTAAGCCCCTGGACTTTCATCCCTGCTACCCCGGTGGTGTACAGTCTGTGTCTTTCAGGTGTTCATCGTAGTGCTGCTTCCGTCTTTCAATCAAGATACCATCCTTATTCCGGCACATTTCGGCTCACGGTACAAAGCATCTGTCTATAACCTATCTGCCTAATGAATGTGAAAGAGAATTTCCAATTTTAAAACAATAAAGTTGAGAATTTTTATATTAAAAACTTGATTAGATTAACAAGGTGCCAATGGGTCGATGGCAAGTTATTTCCAACTATTCCTAGATATAAATGAAAACTAATCAATGATTGTAAATTTATTGAAGTAAATTAACAAACTATGAATAATTCTCAGTATACAGATGATGCGATCGATGTTACACTATTTTATCCTAAAAAGTTCAATATTACTCTCTTTTAAATTTGTGTTCAGATCGATGTAGGTACATTTGCTACAGTGAAAGTGAATACTGACAATCCATGATTGGTTGCACATTTGTCATTGAGCAGAGATACACTTGGGCCAAAAATTCAACAAAAATCGCCCATAGGGGATGTAATCAAACAACAAAACAAAAAAATAGTGTTTGAAAAATCACACATGCAATGCAAACAAATCCATGCACCAAAAGCACTGCCAATCCAACGTAACACAAAGCACACATCATTCTGACAGCACATCACGCACATCAAAGCCGTCAGCTTGGCGTAAAAAAAAACTAGAAGGGTAGAAGCACCGGTTTTGACTTGCATATTTTTTATGAAAGAACATGAAAACTGAGCAATGTTTTCCTTAGTTTTTTGATGAATTCGGATGAGTAAATTAATGTAGCTCTATAATGTGAACGCGGTTTATTGAGAACGAAATTATTTACTGTGCTATGTGAAATAGTATATAATTTACTATAACTATGATAAGCGCTATGATCACAACCGGAGCTTTTACTCTAAAGGGAGGTGTGCATGAGAACTTGCTAAAAAATCAACTTCAGAATATAACACTCGAAAAAAAAAACGTAATGTAAAACTAAAACCAGCAGCGGCGGTGTTTGGGACATACTTTCCGGCTTCTTCCACGACCGTGGCCAACATAAATTCTGTTGATTTATCGTTCACAATCACATGACAGTCATCAATGTCAGGGGACCTGTGAAGGACCAACCGGGAACGGCACAAGTGAGCATTGGGGATCAGAGAGACATATATAAATTGCAACGACGGGGCGAATGGCGGTGTGAGGTGGTCATGGGAGATGAATAAGCAGCATCAAAAGCGCGGATAACGACTTTGTTGGTGAGGGGTGGAGTGTACATTGGGACGGTTCAAATTAAAAATAGTTTCATAATCAATCTTTCAAATACTGCCTATCCATTGATCCATTTTTAACAAATTTGAGACGAGTTTTCACTTTGACATGAATTTTTGAATCACCACCTTAACAGACTGAACATATCACAGAACACTATTTTTAAAAAGTTTTCTGTGAAATTTTCAGCATTTTTGGTGGTGGTTCAAAAATTTATGTCAATGTGAAAACTTGTCTCAAATTTGTTAAAATGGATCAACATAGATACCATAGTTTTACCAGTTATTTGTATTTTTTTTCACTCAACTTTTGATGTAAATCTTTAATAACGTTTTTGGTTCACTTTTAAATTCTTATAAAAAAAGCTGAAAATTTGACAGCATTCTATTTTTATTATCGGGATTGAAAGAGATAGATTTTTTTTAACTTTTTTTAAATTTTAAACCACTCTAGTGTACATATGTGTGAGGGGGGGTGTGATATGGATGGGACTTTGATGGTGCCACGAAAACTGCCCAATGAGGGGGCTTTGCTGTGATTCTGACACTGACAGTGATGCGTCTGTAAATGGCGCGGTCGGGTGGGTGTGATTTGGTTTTGTTTGCCCGGTGTTTGATTTCGTTTGAAGGGATGAGTTGCGGCGACGGGTCATTCCATGTGAAGTTTTGAGGATAAGTTTACGCTGTATTGAGGTTTTTTCATACACATAATTAAGGTTTGTTTTTATTAATTCAAAACATTAAAGATAAGGCTAAGGCCTACACAGTTAAAAATAATGAAGATTACACGTCATGTAAACTTCATTCATGCGATGTAAACATGTCGTCATGTAAACTTAAGTCTGAAATCATGTTAGAGTGTGTTAAATGTCTTGTAATCACACAAGATCCTGCTGGATTACATGACATATAATTGAAGTTTACATGACATTTCATGTAAATATCCATCATATTTCACGCTCCAATTATGTGCATTATATGTCTCAGAAATTTACACGTTTCGTTCTTACTGTGTAGAAACAACATAAAGGGAACTATTCTGCACAGCGCTGCAAAAATTAAAATGCTTATTTCTCATTTTTGAGATTTTTCATTCTTGAGGTGTAACTCACTTAACTCAACAGCCAAAACATCATGCATGAGCTGGCCCATCCGTTTAACTCATTGAATTGTATTTCCGAAAGAGGTGCACTTTGCGAAAAAGGACCACGTGATTATTGAGCTGAAATGAGTCCTCTCATGGCGTAGTGGTAACGCGCCCCAACTAGAGATCGGGGAGTCGTGCGTTCGATTCTCACTGAGAAGACGTGTAACTTTTTCGCAAATCTTCACATCAATTTGTCCATCTAATCCAATTGCAAATTATATGTAATGTTTAGCTTTTCGGTAGTTGTTAAACTTCCACTCGACTGGTTGGCCGTAAACCACGATTCATAATTTAAAAACAAGTATTTCCATAGTTTTTTTTTCACGCAAAGTACTAATTCTTTGTTTTTCTGTTGTACCAAACTTTCTAATGTAAACAATAACATTGGGTTTTGAGAGATTTCTGATGGGTTTTATAAATGAAAAATTCTTTATTACATAAGCATGAGCAAGTGATTTAGCATCAAAATCTCATGCGTGAGTTTTGCGAAGCAGGTCTCGAATGAGTAAGCTCTCGCGGAAGAACTCAATTATTGAGATTTGAGTGTGAGTCTGCGCAGGATAAAAGAACTTAGCAATTTTCGTTGAAACCAGGCCGCTATTAGCTCACATCGTTAGAATTCTAATTATATGCCACTGATCGCTGGTATATGTTTAACCTAAAGGGTGGCCCTTTCGGTATTCTCAAATTGATGAATCCCTCGTACGCCAGGTAGCTAACGGTTTGTGAAAAAGCCCATTTTTTATATATCTTAGGTATTTCTTCGCGTGATATGCTTTATATCCTCTTTAAACACATAGCAAACTTCGTGGCATCGTATAGAGGAAGGATATATAACTTTCATATGAAGCTCAAAATATATTGGCGATCATTTCAAATGTGGCAACTATTTAAATTTCGTCAGATATACCGTTCTTTTATCTTTAGCGCACCGCTAGTTTTGAATTATGAGATCAACATCATGTTTTTGAAAAATGCAACGTCTAGATGTGAAAATACTGATGCGAGATATACACACTCAGATTTTTTTCACGAGCTCGGCTGTGCGAATCTCGGTTTCCCGATTTTAACCGAGACTCAGCTAACAATTTGTCCTGTTGCTTAGCAACGAAGCACGATTAACTGATACTCGGCATTTATTTACTGAGATCCCAGGAAATTTGTTTGCCGACTTCTCGGCTGTGCGGATCTCGGTTAAAATTAGCCGAGATTCGGCATTCTAATTTAAGGTGAAGCGGCGTGTAACTCAAAGAATCATTAGAATCATCATTGATGTAATAGTAGTAGTGTCGCCTTTCCATGTATATTTTCAAAACAAACAAACAAAAAATATAACATTTGTGTTTAGCATATTTTTATGTAAACACATGGTAAATTTAGTAGATTGACGAGTATTGGAAATCAAAATCAACTCTTCAATCGTACATATCAAAAGAAAACATTACAATTTAGTGAAGGGCAGCGGAATTTCTCTGTTTTTAATTGAATTTATCGCATATTTTTGTTATGCATCGGTACGGTTTATGTTTGCAAGGGATGACGGTGTTGCCAGGTGATTGGTGACAGATTTTTCTAGCAATTGTTATATGCTTGTTTTCGGAACATTTGCTGCATATTATAAAAACTTATCATTTTGCAAATAGTTTTCCATCACAAGATCACTGATTTAATAAAATTTCAATGATTTTTGTGATCAATTCACATTAAATGCTATGATTTTACAGATAGCAACTCTGACATCACTGCGCTCAACGATCGCGATGATTGTGCACACACGATAGACGCGTCCCGACGCATCGTACTGTGGAGCTTTTCTATTATTTTGGGTGGTCCAAATTGATAAACTCTTGGTTTGATTTTATGCTTCGTAGAGATGGTTTTCGTAATTTGAGAGAATCGAAAAACAAACAACGTATGAGTTTCAAGTTTCTATGCTTTGCCCAACCTTTCCGTACTGAAAATTAATACAACAGGAAAAAATTTGGATATTTTAGACTATAAACACAGGCATGCCTCAGTGTGCGGTGGCGGCGTCGATTCGCAGCAAGTGAAAACAACCGCCATAATAGTTTTGAGTGTTGCGGTTGATAAAACTTTATAAATATTTGATTCCCGTTTGAAATGTGTTCCTTTAAGGAAAGTGAATGAAAGATTTGTTTAGTGGAAGTTTAGTGAACGCAATATAAAATCCAAAATACAAATGTTTGCTGCAGAATTACAATGGAAAAGGTAAGCACCTTCTATTTACAAGTGTAGTTGTGTGAGGCAATGAAATGCGGCATAAAATCGGAGATTTTTTTCGAGAATATAAATCTCATGTATATTGTCGCTAAATTGATAATGCTGTATCTGAAAGTGTTGTTTATATATTGAAATACCACCTGAAGCATTTTTCTTCGCATAAATTATCCATTAAATCAGGTGATAAGCAGTTATATTTCATCGATGCTGCAAATACCAATACTATCATAACAATATGTTAATGATTTTGGAAGAAGCCATTTTGTGATGACGCACCAAAAGGCCTTAAGTGTGTAGGTAAAGTTGAAGCACGGATTGAGAACTATCAAAAAGGGCCATTCAATTTATAATAAATAATAGATGGCAATATTGCTCTATCGTCATAAAAAAACAGTTATATGGGGGTGTTATATGCAGATACCAGAAATTTTAAAGATAACCGTACCGAATGTTAATAAAAGATGAAAAAAGTGTTGCATGTCATACAGTCGGCTAAAGCATAAATATTCAACACTGTTTAAGAAGGAATAGGAGAAGATCAAAACCATAAAACTTAAGCGGAATAGAAAAATAATATAGTTAGCAACATAGGAAAAATCTTCAACTGTAATCTAGTTTTTCATGAAGGGTTCGAATGTTTGTCAAGTTAAATTCTGCCACCAGGCGGCGCTAGTGAGCATGAATCTTTTGTTTTGCGGATATCTCAAGATCATGACCATTTAGAAAGATGGCGTTTTGGACGAGTGAGTGAGCATCTTGTAAAGAAAATAACAAATTATGTTATTATTCAGTTATGTTATGTTAAACAAATAACAAATTGAGTTATATTGTTGTTCAAATTCTAACACACTTTGTTTCAATTTTGATTAGTGTAGAAGAAATTGTGTTATAATTTTTGTTATTTCAACTACTAATCAGCCAAAATTATAACATATTTTGTTACAGAAAATGCGTTAACTGAGTAACAAAATCTGTTATAATGCTGCTGTAATCCACTGATTGGGCATGTTTGCCCTGCTACTGAACAATTTTGCTGAACATCATGACTCGCTATTTTGATCACTTATGTATAAAATCGGTCATTAATCTGAATTTCGGTCGAGAAAAAATGGTCGTAAAAAGAATCGTCGTAAAAGGTTGGAGCGTATTTTTCTTGTCCTAGGATATTCATACGTATACATCATACGTATTCTCCGGTGTCTAAAACATTAAAAATGAGGGAAGGAGAAAGGAAGAACGATGGTGAATGAAATCACAAATCTACTCTTTTGTCGTTTTACGCAATCTATGACATTTGGTCGAATGACATTTAGTTGAATGACGTTTGGTCCAATGGCATTTAGTCGTAAGTACATTTGGTCGAAAATAATGTGCTTGCCTTAAGAAATATATGACATTTGGTTGAAAAGACATTTAGTCGAATTGGGATTTGTCAGATTATTTCACAGAAAGACATATTTACGTTAATTCACAGTCATTGTGTCATTGCAAAGGGGACAACTTGTATGGCAGGTACTGATACTGGAGGTTATAATCGCTAGAACAACATTATGCTAGAAATCTGCATTGGTGTACTGTTATTTCTTGAACAAACTTCAAGCATTCTATATACGACGATCGATATTTCAGGATAACAGATGATCAGATTCGCCTACAATATTGATTGACCCTTGCGTTGTTGCCGTTAAACGATGTCATATTTCTCATTCCGGCTGATTCTGCAGATCGGATGAATCGTGACAAACTGATCTCAAATGGATGCAAGTCGACTTTTGTCAGCTAAATTGACTCATCTAATCTCACGTGATACATCATAAATATAGTTCTATTGTTGGATTAATTTCGATTTAATTAATAACGAATCGATGTCACTGACTCTACCATCTAAGTTTTTCTAAGAAATTTAATTTAGTTGGAAGTCACATTCACAGCAATAATTTACCACGAGTAGAAAACCGTATCCTACAGGCGGAACCTCTGATGCACTTCGTCAACATTTTTTTTTTAAAGCCATCAAAATTGCCCCCTTTATTCTACGTTTAAAAGTGCATTATAAATAGACCATTCATAGTGACCAAGTTGTTCTATGTTTAACTGTATCAGATCTGGTCCCCACATTCCTAATTATTAACCACGGTCGTACGCTGTGAAACTTGATACTTGATAAAGCTGTCGAGCACTTACACTGGATGTTTTGTATAAAGATCAATAGTTTTTTTTTTGAAGAACGATGTCATTTTAAGAGAATAATAAATTCAACAATGTTTAATATTCCAAAAACTGAGCGTATTTTTTTCTTTTCAAAAAATGATCATATTTTGAAAGAATAATAAATTCAATAGATGATTATGTTTCCAACGTTGAGCAATAAATAGACACGATTACCTTTGAACTTCTTCCCGTCTTCCAACTCAAAAACTACTGAGGAATAAGTGCATCTACAAAAATAAATTATCCTATATAGACACTATTACATAAACTCACCACCTTGTAGGGTGTAGATAACTCGTGCAAAAAATCTATTTCGATCAAATGTCCATTCGACCAAATGTCCCTTCGACCAAATGTACTTTCGACCAAATGTCACGAATGACGAAACTTAACGTCATTTGACCAAATGTCTTTCGACCAAATGTTCCAAAGCACGTTTTTCCGTGTCACATGTACACTTTCCTCATAACGATGTGTTTATTCTTCCTAAATATAGCATTGCTTGTTGAGGATTCCGTGCATTGAATAACAATGGAACGCATTTTGACAACTTGTCATACCAGCAACTGTTTTTTTTTTGTGCGCAACAACGTCGTTTTTTTTTAAATTTAATTATTTATGAGTGTTTTATCAAATGGATTTTTTTTTAATTTCATTATTTATTAGTGTTTTCATATTATAGAAACATCCCACGGAGGTACAAATTAGTTGGATCGCTGAAATACCGGGATTATGACGTCAGCATATGCCTGAAATGTATTGATCGTGGAATGTCGCGAAGGTTTAAAATAATCACTGAATTTGTTAACCTTTGGGAATGGTTTGCAATCATATTCTCAAAAACAAGTTATTTCAATTACAGTGACCCAATGTCACCCCCTCTATGGGTGAGATTGGGTCATTTTCCATTCACATGTAGTGCCACAGTCAATAAATATTTTTCTTTATTTTTTTGGGAATTTGTTGATGTATCATCAAAGTACCTACGCACCAAATTTGAAGTTTATTGGAGTTAAATTGCGATAGGGTAAAAGCACCGGTTTTGGCCAGCCTAAGAGAAAATATCAATAAAAAATAAATGGGAAGCCGTATTTATACTACAAATATGTCAGATGCAAGCTTTCAATCCATATTATGTGTGTAAAATATCAAAACTGAGCTTCGACCATTTTTTCGCTTTGAAAATCCCGTTGGTCAATATAGGCCAACGGAACCAGTTTCGGCCAGAAATTTATTTTCGGTTCCTGAATTGGCCAATCGCATTGATTTCTCATGAGAGTGGCCAAATAAGGAGTGCCCTGGCCAAATAAGGTGTATGGGAGTTAAAATTATAAGGAAAATGAGTTGTTTATCTTATGTTTTGAGTCAATTTGGACGAGTAAATGAATGTAGCTCTATCATGTGAATGTGATCTACTGAACACAAAAGGTTTCATGCTGATTGGCTATGTAAAACGGTGTATAATCTCCTATGGCTACAACTAGCGTATGGCCAAAACCGGAGCTTCTACCCTAGTTATTCAAAAAATAAATCGCACATATCCCTTTTTGACCCATTGTCACCCCCAACGACAGTATGTTATTTTATTTTGGTTAAGTAACTAATCAAAAATCAAGAATAATTCCTACTATTTTATGCATGAATTTGTTCCAAAATGCCTTCGATACAAACTCTGAAATTTTTATTCGAGCTTTCAGTCAAACTTTTGATATAAATGTTCCTTTTCCCATTGTTAGGAAATAAACAAGCTCATTATGGGAGTAGTAGTCAGAAGGCATTTAGTTTGAATACTTCTATACAAATATCAACAAATTTTACTTAAAAATCATGATATTATTAGGCATGTTTCACCGAACTGAAATTTATTTACATTCAAGTTAAGACTCAAGCAAACCTATATCAATATAATTTAATAGGCTTGTCCAAGGGCTGTTTACGGTTTTCCAAAAATCCATGAAATACAGACCTTCGGTTTAAAAAGTATAACGAATATCCTTTTGAAAGTTCCTTTACTGGTAAAAAAACAAGAGCCCAACCGTAAACGTATTTATTTAATGCAAACTGTCAGTTTAAATGAAAAGATATTAATAACTTATACTATTGTAATCTTGATTCTTAATCAGCGCTTCCCAACAACCCTAACAACTTCAAGCACCTCTGAATATTTAATAAAATTTCTACGGAAAATTTTGAAACTTGAGCTATCTGATTTGAAGCATTCCTCAACTCCTGATTTCTAGAGGTGGAATATTTGTAGGACCTCAAACAGGAGCGTAACTCTGAAAAGTTGGGAACCACTGTTCTAATTAATCTTACCGGATGAATTTATGTAATTTTAACAATACTTTTGCTGGTTTCTCAATAGGATAATCAAACATAGATATTCTTTCATTAACAAATAAGCATTTTGAAATAATACTTCCTTACCCCTTGAAAGGCAAACACGACTTTTATGCATTTTTTCCTAATCAATTGATCAATTTTTAAAATTCAAACAGTTTTATGTAGAGGAGTAATTGCACGTCCAAATGCATCCAAAAAGATTTGAATACTGTTGGCCAAACCGGATACACTGCAGGACATATAGTGTACACTTTCTATTCCACCAGTTGATAATATTTCATTATATTTCGAATGTGTTTATGTGAAAGTTTATTAATAAAGTATGTATCAAGTCATGCAAGCTCATGTGAAACATATTTAAATCACAATAATCACTTGGCATATTGACATGCTCAGCTACAGGAGACCGAAATTCTTAGTATGTGATCCCGTAGAAAAACCCTAATCAAAAGCTGATTTCCATACTGTGGCAAATTAGATCATATTTATTAGATAAAATGTGGCCATTGGAAGTCTTTCTGCTAATTTTAAATATGCAGGTGACCAAATAAGGTTCAGTTTAAGAGTCACTTTTTTAGTTCCAAAAGGTAAGAAAACATCCATTAAGCGAAACATCAAATAACACTGTTTCAGCCAATTGGAACTTATAAAGTTGGAACACTCTGAACATATAGGGTTCATTTGGAGGTTTGTTAAGTAACTCCAGTATTTAGTTCCGGAATACCAATATTTCTAACAAAGAATTATCTTGTGGCACAAAAATGCGAATTTCAAGGATACATTCATCAAGGGAAATATAAAATACAACTGTTTCATAAAGGTAAATCTCAAGAAGGATGCTAATCAGAATACTGGAAGGATTTAAATACAAATTCCGGAAGGATTCTGTTTCGAATATTTATAATGGAACGATTCTGATGAGAATCCTGGTGGAAGTATTCTTAAAAAAATGGAAATCATGTAAGGATTCATATCCTGGAGTCCTGTAGAGATACTTATGAAAATGCTGAAACGATTCCTATGAGTATCCTGGAGGGATTCTGATGATAATCCTGGAACGGATCTGCTGAGAATTCGACATCAATGATGGTGGAATCCTGGAAGGATTCTGATGAGAATCGTGAGAGGAATCTGACGAAATTCTGACAAGAATCCTGAGAAAAACTTTGCTTTCTACGAGGATTCTGACAAACATCTGGAGAGATTATCTCCAATAAGAATTTTGAGAAAATTCGAATGAGAATTCTTAGAGGATTCTGATCAGAATTCTGAGAGAATTTTGACGAGGATCCTGTAAGGAATCTGATATTAAACCTGCGATAATTTTGATGAGATTTGATTATAATCATGAAAAGATTCGTATAAGAATCTCGCGAAGAATCCTGAATCCTGCGAGGAATCCAGTGAGAATCCTGAGAGAATACTTACGAGAATACTGTGTGGATTCTGAACGATACCTGATAAGAATTATCAGATACTTGCTGTGATTTTCATCTCAGCTCGAAGTTTCGCATCCTTCCTTCCAGGATTCTGAATGAAATCAGAGTTTCCAAAATAAATCATTAGAACTTTGTTACTCAACCTGAGTTTAAGCACAATGATTAAAAATATCCAAAATACTCAAATTTAGCTTCTTCTAGTTTTACATTTACGAAACAGTTAGATTTACTCGCGAGTATTGAAACATTATTTACATTTGATTTATTATGATTTTGACAGACAAGGGTTTTTTTTAATTTCCGTACGGGTTTTGGCCGAAAGGTCTCAGAGTTTCATGAAACTTTTTCCACAGGCAGGGCTCATCAATATATGAATAAAAAAAATTGAGAAAAATTCAGGGTCTTCTATTTTCCCGGAAAACTCAGTTGGATTTTTTTTGTTTTCCCCTGACATTACTTACTTTGAAAAATCATAACTCAAGAACGAAGCGTCGTAGAAACAAAGTTTTTCATACGAAAATGAAAGAAAATTTTCTAAGGAATAGAAAAAAATGTTAACAGGAAAAATTTTTCCACAAAATTTTCCACCGTTCAGAAAATTAGTAAAAAAAAGCCGGGAAAACTATGTTCCAACTTCAAAGAAATATTTTAGAGAACAGAATTTCATAAATTTCAATCACTGAAATTTTTAAGATGTACAACTTTTTAATTCCTGCGTTTGGTATAAGTTATGTGAAAAATGGCCAGATTTCTCGTACAAGTCTTTTCGTTCGAAAATCATAACTGAAGATAAAAGCGGCACAGAAACAATTTTTGTCAAATCGGAATCAAATATTCTCAAAACTTTGAGATTTTTTGAAATGGAATAAGTTTCCCAGGACATTTTTCACCGTTAAGGAAAATAAATAATGATAACCCGATTAGCTATTCCAGCTTACAATGTATATTTGAACAGTGATGCATTTTGAACTGAACGCGAGCCAAAAGTGAACTGAACGCGTTCTTATTTTGCACGAGAACCTAGTAGACATTGAACTTTTGTGCAAGATTCTGAACCTGCTCATGAACGGCCCGTTCATTTCAAAATGCACATTGAAGCTAATAACCGAAAAAAACTACATCAGTACATATTAAATTCCTATTATTACAAATATATGGAACCTTAAATATTTATTAACATCTTTGCAAAACTTCCGCATTGAATATGTCGTGTGCCTGCCATGCCATGACAGTTTTCATTCCGTGTTCAATTTTCAGCTCGCACGGGTTCAATATTTTGAACTGCTCAATGTTCAAGCCTACTTGATCGCTCGTTCAAAGGTTTGAACTGGAACGCAAACTGAACGCGTTCAAATGCAACACTGTATTTGAAAAGAGCGAGCAATAAGATCCAATCCTAAACATTTATTAAATACGCTCATTTTTCGTTCTTAAAGTGATCAAATATTGCCAAGATGAGCTGTTTACAAATTTATACATTTATAAGTTTATAAAGCTTATTTTCAAATTTATAAGTTTATAAACAAAACTACTTAAGAACGAAACAGCATAGAAACAAAGATTTCTTCAATCATAATGTAGGCATTTTTTCCAGCTACCTGTTAGGTAACTACAAAATTGACAGTTAAATTAATGGGTAGACAATATGGCAATAAGGTATTTACCAATTCTGGTTTAAAGCAATGAAATGGCTTGAGAATCATAAGTTTACCAAAAAACTAACAAAGAGCAGTGAGAAAGTGCAAGTGTTGTCAGCTGTATATTACTCGTTATTACCGAAGCTGTTGAAATGGACAAAGTTCAATACTACGAACACTATTCGCTATGCTGTAACCCCTTTGGACTGGACGGCCACAAATCAGTAAGGACAAATTTACGCTCGATTAGCCATGGTCTCATGATCAAGTTTCATTGGAATGGAGTTCGGTGGATTACGGAAAAAATGAAAATCTGCATGAAGTGCATAATCATAATTATGATTAATCAGAAAAAATAGATAGTATTAAGATGAAAATGTAAGTTATACACTGAATAATTGAATGAATAAAATTTAAAAAAAATAATAATAGTCTTATTTGTTCCATAGAAAAGAAAGAATTCCTTTTCAGTGTAATGAAAAATTGAGGCAGTAACAGTTTTTTTCAGTTTTTCTTAGCGGTGTGATTTTTCATGAAAAATATCATTCATTCCGACTTATACTTCATTAAAACCAATCCCATATCTTTTTTTTTAGATGTTTTAAAAAATTTGCGATTGCTTTGATAAAAAAATTTTGTTTTTGGGTTTTCGAAGAAAAGGCTTATATGGTCATTTTCCACAAAATTGACCATAACTCAAAAACAAAAAAAAAGTACATTTCAAAAATTTCAGCGATTAAAGCTTATGAGATTATCTTTTCAAAAATATTTTTTTGAAAATTTTCCACGAGTTGGAGCATAGTTTTTCCGGCTTTTCTTTACGAATTTTCTCAACGGTGGAAAATTTTGTGGAAAACTTTTTCCAATTAGTATTTTTTTTTATTTCTGAGAAAATTTGCTTTTATTTTTATAAGAAACTTTGTTTTTACGATGCTTCGTTCTTGAGTTATGATTTTTCAAAGTAAGTAGTGTCAGCGGAAAACAAAAAAATTCCAACTGAGTTTTCCGAGAAAATAAGCGTCCCTGAATTTTTCTCAATTTGTTTTTATTCATATATTGATGAGCCCTGCCTGTGGAAAAATTTTCATGAAAATCTGAGACCCTTCGGCCCACTTTGTACGTAAATAATCACCCCACAAATCACTTTACCTTCGTTTAATCGCGAGCACTCTGATGCTCGCAAGACATTTTCACCACTTTCCATCACTACTGGGGCTATTGAAAATAACCTAAAAAAGTTCTTACACGTCCAAAATTGCTCAACTTTACCTCTAAAAGTTTTCAATTACTGAAACAGTGTTATTTGATGTTTCGCTATGGCTGGTCTTATAGAACGAATAACGGGGTTCCGAAACTGGACTTAAAATGGTCACCTGTATTCAAAACAATCAGAAAGGTTTCCGATGGTTATCTTTTGTCGAAAAAATGTGGTTTTGTTTGACAGAGTATGGAAATCAATATTTGATTTTGATTGGTTTTCCAGGATCAAAATTCCGTTGTCCTGTATCTGAATTTGTCAAGTAGCCAAGTGATTAGAGATGATTCAAATGTTACGTAACGCAAATTTAGCCAACTTGAGACTCCTTCCCCCACATAACAGCTTTTGTATGGAAAATATATAATTTTTATATAAGCCTTAACACCACGGAGGATTCTCTTCTTCTTCCTGTTGCATTACGTAATATTTGAATCATCTCTTATTGTTATTATAAAATGTTTTATATGAGCTCGCATGACTTGGTACACACTAGATTAATATTTTTTCACATAAACCCATTCGAAATATAATGAAATTTTATCAATCACTGGTGGAATAGGAGGTATACACTACATTTCCGGCCGTGTATCCGGATTGGCCAACAGTATACAATATTTTTGGATGCATTTGGACGTGCAACTAATCTCCTTCACAATGTCGTTGAAATTTTGAAAATTGATTAATTGAAACGCAAAAGATATGAGTGAAAGAGTGCAAAAAAGTCATCCAGCCTTTTTAAGGATTAACACGCCTTTATCTGAATTATTGCAACTGACACACGTTCATGCTTATTTCTCTTGATCATGCATTTTGTGCACTTTTTTTCTTCCAAAAGCAGAAAGAAAAATATAAAATAAATGATTCCTATCTCAAATTATACGATGATTTTTTTTGGTTCTATTTTTCCATAAAAAAGGTAATGTTTTGCCTCAAATTGGTAACAAAAGTATCGTTTTGTCGCAAATTCCGAGCATGACTCATATTCCAATCACTTGACGTTATATATCGATTTTGCCAGAACAACACTCAAATTTCTTCTCAGGAAGATTCAACTTTCAATAATTCAAGTCGTTTACATTTTAAAAGTTATGAAAAACAACTATGCATTAGGGTGCGGCTTATTTTTCAAAAGTTCTCAAAACCAAAAATTCGTGTGCTCTACTGAATTCAAATCACATTAAAAGAGAAACCTTCAAAACGGAGTCAAAAATATTAACATTTAGAGGTGGCGCAAGCGTTTTGAAGGTGAATTTTCAGGTTTTAAAAAATGACCTTTAGTTAAGCAAACATAACTTTGTTATTTTTCAACCGATTTTAGAACTTTTAGCATCAATACCTTCAAAATTAAATTTATGAAAAGTTTGTAGAACACCAAATTTTGAGGTTTTTCTTCTAATGTGATTTGAATTCAGTAGAGCACACGAATTTTTGGTTTTGAGAACTTTTGAAAAATAAGCCGCCCCCTACTATGCATACATATGCAAATCAGCTTATAGCAGACAAGGCTTTACAAAAGCTTTGTCACACAAGACTCATTTTTCAGTTTGTTTGATATCACCATCACCATGAAATTCCTGAAATTTGTATTTCAAGGGTGATAATTAGTTTTCGTAATACAAATTACCTTTACGTATATGTGGAGATTTCAGTATATAATATTATACTAGTTACTAAGATTATTTGTTTAAATTATAAAATTAAGAGCATATTAGAAAATTCACAGTTCTTCTATCGTAGCCTCACAGAATGAATGACATGGAATGACCCGGCACGGGGATGTGTAAGATTTCCCTGTTTGGTCAGTGTAAATTGGTTTGGGTTTGCACAGACTGCGATCCACCTGCGACTAGGCTTTGTCTACTGTGAAGCTTAGACATCGAGAATTAAGTATGTGTGTGATCGAAATAAGGAGCAATACGACGACCAGACATCAAGCTGAGGTGTAGGTGGAAGCGTATGGTGTCACGTTTGGTGGCCAACAGTAGCATTTACGAGAAATAGGAATGGTGGTTAGGGTGTCCCAGAAAAAAATCAAGGTACTAAAAGTCATGATGCTCAACTCTACAATGGAAATTATGCTTGTTCTTAGCATTTTTGCAGAACATAACAACTTTCTAAAAAATCGTTTAGAGGTGCCACTCAATCGATTTCTGTCAATTTGTTGAAGATGTACCGTGTTGATTCATATTACGGACACTTAAGGACTCAGTGAAATATAACCCAGCATAGAGCATACAAAATAAATCATTCTGTATGATTCCTTAGCGCTATCGAGCGTCGGAAGCCCTTTACTTTCGAACGGTGGGTGAAGAATACGCTTCCGCAACTTCAATAATTTTAAATAAATCAAAATGTGTGGTCTTTTCATGATTCTTATTCCGGACGCTTCCTCACTTTTGCCTCATATTCCGGACACTTTGAATCGAATTCCGGACAGCTCATGATAATCATTAATGGAACAGTCAAATCATCAATCGAAATTGGTAAACCACCAAAGAGACATCTAAGGTAGTTGGGCATTATAAATTTTCAAAGATATTTATGGAAAAAGTTTACTAAAACGAGCCTTGAAATTGAGAACTTTTGAACAGCAAAAATTGAAACATTTCGCTTGAAATGTTTCCCATACAAAGTAGAGTGTCCGGAATTTGAAGCTGTCCGTAATATGAATCAAAACGGTAATGTGACGTTTTGCGAAAATGTTTTTAAACCTTACTTTTATTATTAAATATTCTTATTTTTAAAAGAATAATAAAAGTTTTCAAAAATGATTAATATTTTATAGTGATGTCCTCAAAACTTTTTAAATCTCTGAAAAATTTTATTTTTCAGTCAATTTCTTTGTTGATTTCAATTCAAAATAAAATTGCAATTTATTAAACGATTGGGCGGAACCTCTAAAAGATTTTTTTAGAAAATTGTTGTCTTCTACAAAATATGCTGTGAATAAGCATATATTTCATTCAGGGGCTGAGCACCATGACTTTTAAGGCTTTAACTTTTTTTCAGGAACACCCTAATGGTGGTGTTATTTCTTTAGTGGACTATTCCAGCGAACCATCTGCCGATCAGTCATGCAAACATTTGTTTTATGGCCAGCCCATGTAATGCGGTGTGTGCTAGTTCCAATATTCACGTGTCACATGTAATGTATCGTTTTATATGTAGTGGGGGATGAGGGGGGATATTGAGGACGCTGTGACAGAAGATGTTAAAGTTACCCCGCATTGTCGTCGTCTTCCTCGTTGGAACCGGACGCCGTATTGGTGGGCGCCTCGTCTGGCAGGATCTTACAGGAACCGGCACTTTTCGTACTGCCGTCCAGGTGCGTCTCCGTGGCCACCTTGGTTTGAGCAATGTTCTCTATCAGACTACCGCCGGCGGTGATCTCCGATATGTGGGGCTTGCGGGCTGCACGTTGCTTTTTCGCTCGCGTTCGTAGGGCCTAGAGGGTGAACAGAAAAAAGAATGTTGCATTAGAAAAAGGTAAACATAGTTTTCATAATGTAATTAAAAGAAAATTTAAAAATAAGCCGGTGGCGACTAATTGATCTAAATTTCAGCTCAGAACGCCATTTGATTCATTTGAACACTTTTAGGTTTGATAATGGCTATGCTACTTTGATGTATTCAACAATTCTTTTGAAAATTTCAGTAGAATTCGTCCGAATAAACTACCGAAAAGTTCCGCAGAATTCTGCTGCTGCTTTCTTAGGCAGTTAGTCCAGGAAACTTTTAAAGAGATCTTCAGAGTAAATCTGGAAAAACTCCACCGGAAAATTTACTAAGATTCCTTGGGATGCTTGAAAGGATCGGTATTTACTTCTGGAGATCTTTTTAATAATTTCTCCAGTGGTTTCTGCGACGTATATTTTTGCTGCACAGGAAATACTAGAACAGTAATTGCATTGATTTCTCTAGGAATTAACGAAAATTAATTTTGCTAAGAGAAAATCATTGACTCAAAATCGTAGCATGGAACGAGCTCACCAGACTGATAATCTATCTCTTAGGCATCAGCTCTCTACTGGTTAGAGGATTCATTACTACTAGTTTTGCACTGCTGACCTTGATATTCAATAACACCCTTTGTCCTGCATTGAACTTGATTCGCTACCTTTTTTCATCAAAAACTGAAAATGACAACAACTTTATTCAAACTATTTTAATCGACCAGATTCCATCGCTGAATTGAATAATTTTTGCTACGCTATCAATTCGATACCCATTATGATGCTGATACCTTTGAGCCTTCGCAAATCCAATATTCAGCTTTGATTATTTCCTCCCATCGACGGGCTGTGCGAGAGCGATAAACTGCTCCTGTTGCGCACTGGAGCCTGAAGCCACCGACAGTTTATGAATAATAAAATTTCAATTTCTGAATCAATCTTAGCTATATAGCTCTCAATGCAATCCACGAGTATCTACACTTCCAGCAAATAAACATAAACTCTCCCACGGGAACCAAGCGGGAGCCAGGTTTTTTTTTTCTAGTCCATGCTATTTCAGTGCACTGCATCCCCCTTAAATCGACAACGGTTGGCGTTCCGATCCAATCTAGCGGGATGCACAACAAGTAAAATGGATATATCGTGAATGGAATTCTGCATAAACTAAATCCGGTGCACCAACATCGACGACGGTGGGTGTGCGATATGCATTTTTTCATGTCGACACGAAAAATTGCACGGAGTTCCTATTCTCAATTCTCAATCGATTTTAATGATTCTACCACGGTTAGATCGGAATTCTAACAAAAGCTATTTGACGGAATCATCCGAAATATCGCATACCCTCAAAATGCAGCACTCATAAGTGAAATAGAATAACATGAAAATATCTCCGCGACCCGTTTTGCCATCCACCCACACGCCATGAATATAAAATTCCATCCATGCACCATCATACTCACCTTAAAAATATTCCAGTATAAAAACACCATTATAATACACGGTATATAAAAACTACTTAGCGACGAGTACACTATAAAATCACTATTGTAGAAAACGCACAGATCGGGCACCCGATCGGGCGTATTGTTTAGTCCTAACACGATCGGGGACCCGATCGCAGCCGAAATGGCCCACACCAGCAGGATCGTCAGGCACACCCGGCGGCTGTTTTTGTGCTTCGCGTACTTGATCGGCTGCGTCACGGCGATGTATCTGCAAGAGAGAAAGCGGGAAACGGAAATGGGAACCATCAGTTCGATTTGTGTGATATGTTTATCTGGGAAAATAAACTACGAGTGTGATATGGTTTCTAGTAAAAATCGAAATCAAATACGTAATTAAAATTTTGGTGGTGATTGTATCAAACGACAATTTTGTTTGAATAAAAATTATGTAATACGAAACAATTCGATTAAACTTAACATCTGAATACAGATGAAAATACCTGATAGTCGTAGACACAAAAATCAATTTGGACAAATTGAGATGTAAAACGTGACTTACATTGCACATTGGGGAAATCCGAACCCAAAGGTGGAAAAAATTGATAACTTTCACAATAGAAAGATAAAAAATAAGTTTTACCATGACCCCACAGTTATGGATCAAATAGTGTGGAGTCCAACCTATAAAATTCAATAAAATGACATAGAAAACGTAAGATTGTAATTGAAAAGCACGAATTGAATCGTTTCAAATTGGAACTTCGGTTAGTAAACTGTTTTGAGTGTAATATTTAAATAGGATTACATAAAAATTAAAAACTGCATCGGTTTCTGAACCTGAACCTGAACCTGAAAACCATATTATGGATCAATTTTCATATTATGGATCAAATTGTGACATATTACGGATCAGTGAGCAAAATTAAGAGATTTTAAACTCAATGCATCTGTATTGCATGATTTGGTGAAAGTTAACAATGTGTAACAAATTACTGCAAAAAATAGCATTGTTAGAGCTGGAAACAAGGGTAAAATGTCCTTTTTTGTGATATACTGCATTGTAGTAACTGAGGCATGAACTGTTTTCGCTCCACACCAAGTTTTCCACCCATTTTTGTCTGCTATAAAATGAAATTTACCAACCTTGATGTTGTATTAGTTTTATCCTTAGTACTATTGTCTGAAAATGTCGAATCCAATGCTAAAATAGTAGAAATCTACATTCTTTGGTAGTGATCCATAACCGTGGTAAACAATCTGTCCGATCACGGACAGTAGTTGACGAGGGCAATCCTTTCGGTTGAAGGATCCCTGCTTCGGCGGCCAATTCCTCTTCGGAATGCCAGGGATGATCGGCCAATTCCTCTTCGTAATGCCAGGGATGATCGGCCAATTCCTTCTCCTGAAGGAATGCCTGGGGTGTCGATAGCTCAGACTGTGAATATGATTTCGCAACAACAGTCCTGAAAAGGACTACTAGGTTGGGCTGCTTTCGGTGAGGGAAACGCTTTTGGTATCGGTTTTCGAACTACGACGGTTTATTCGCGTGCCATACAACGGCTAAATACTGAATGAAATGAATTCTGTGCACGCAAGCTCCTTAAGTAGGCTGCAGGTAGAAGGATTCATTGCATGCACAGTGAAATGGCTTCGGTGGGAAATTTCCACTGTCTTATGTACTACATACTGGATGCTGCAATCGGTGGTCCGGGTGATGTGATGATGGAGAGCTCAAGCTAGTCGGTCGGATTGCGTGAAGTAGTGTGTGTGTGTGAGGTTCAGGTAGGAAAGGGTTTTTGTTAGTGGTGGTAGCCGAAATACTCGCGGCGACTCGAGGTTAGCTATGTGGTTGTTTTACATGAATGGGAATAGGGGAAATGGATTACATAGACAGGATCAACAACAAGATGGTGAAAACGATGACTGAACTGACCAGGGTTGAAATGTTGCACACTGTTCGCGTTTTGCGTGAACACAATCATTTCCTGGTCCATATTATGGATCACTAGTTAGAAGTGCTAATATTCGGTATTTATAATCAACAATCAAGAAAACTGTTTTCTAAAGATGAATCCACACTAAATCGAAGCGAACGAGCATGTTTTATGCTATAACATATGAATTTTATCACTTGTGGGAGCTTATGAATGCTGACGGCACTTCTTACAGCAAACGACCATATAATGATAGCTGTGTGGTACCAACTAAACATTTGTCAAATACACTGTTATTAAGCGGTTGAATGTTGTGCTTAACTTTACAAATGCTAGAAGACAAATTGTATAACATGGGAAAAATATGTTTTACGTCAACGTTTATGTTTTGAGCGAGTTATCCGATGTTGAACGCCAAAGTGATCCGTCACTGTGGGTGATCCGTAACTGTGTGGGCATGGTATAGCTCATTCGAAAGGAAATTTTCTCAGGAATTGATTGGTGATGGTTTCATGAATGTGGGGCCACTCTGGGATATGCTATGATGCCCGTTTTGCCCCAATTCCTTAAAAATTCTAGATTTTCATGTTGTTTTGAGTAAAACTGTTTTATTGTGGAGATTATTTCCGATGAAATCCACCATTTCTAGTCCATTCAACAATGTTTCACAGAGAACGTTATAAAAAGATGGAAATTTAGGGGATTATGGGGCCCAATGTACAATGCAATATTTTTGAAGAGGAATTTTTGTTTTAAATTTTTTCAACGTGTTTTTATATTGAAATAAATTTTTAAATAGTCTAATAATCATGAATATAGCTTGCAGAAATAAGTTGTATTAAAATTTTTAGAATATATATGATCATTATTTATGCTCTATGCAAAATATTGTGAATAATTTACCTTCTTATATCACAAATTCCAAACATTTCCAAACGATGTGCGATAGTTTGGGTAAACGATATTGATCTAAATGATCGATTGCCGTTAGCCTCATTGATAGCAGATAGTGGGAGCATACAGTTTTTTGGCTATTTTTGCCCCCATTCCCCTAAAAACGATTTCTTTCATAATTAATTGAACAGATATTTCCGAATTAAATTTATTGTGTACTAAATTGTTTATTCAGTAGTTGATACAGTATTTAAATCCTAAAACATAGGAGATTTTGGGGATCTTTTACACACAAATAAAAAAAAAAACAAATAAAAACACTCAAAAATGGATCCATTATTCTGCATTTTTTTTTCTGATTGAAACAAATCACTCAGATTTAAATTAGTTACACAATCATACCTGAAGAAATTTCATAACAATAAAATTACATTTTGAAGAAATTTCAAGAGAATAAAATTGCGTGGAAGTGCCCAAGTAGCTACTACAGAAAAAGTGATCAAAAACAAACAAAGTCTTCCATATATTTCAATATGGCACATTTTGATTGAAGATGTAGTCGTTAATAATGCTTAATTCAAAATAAATTGACGCTTATACTGAGCTGTTTGGTAATCCAATCCGCATGGTTATTAAATTAATTAACTCATTACGCGTGGTAGAGATGGACAAATCATGGGTGAAATTATGAAAAAAATCTACGTGCTCGGCTGGAATTTGAACCCAGGACTCTTGTATACTAGACGAGTACTTTACCAACTAAGCTACCGAGCCCGTAAAGCGCTCGTCTAGCATACAAGAGTCCTGGGTTCAAATCCCAGCCGAGCTCGTGGATTTTTTTCATATTTTCACCCATAATTTGTCCATCTTTACCACGCGTAATGAGTTAATTAATTTCAATTTCTTCATGTTATGCATTTTAGAAGGCTCTTGAACATGCTTGAAATTCAGTCAAACAGATGTAACCATAATTACCGTTTACAATATTAACAAAGTAAGGTTTACTATGAGGAACATTGATGTCAACCAACAACCAATCTGTTAACAGCTAATTTAGAGGCAACATAACAAACATAGTAACTATAAATTATACTAATGAAATGAATGATCGATTTTGGAAAAATCAAGAATTGAGCATTATTAACAACTGCATTATCACTTTTATGATAACTTTTTCTGTAGTGTATGATGGCAATTGGAATATTGAATACCAAATATCCATAAAAAGACAAAATTATTTCCCGAATAATTTCTTGTAAAATGCAATTTGACTCTCACGAAATTGCCACAGTATTGATTGAATAACTAACCTGATCCTGAGTAATTTGTTGCAATCAGAAAAAACGGCTGATGATTTCTTGATGGATTCATTTTTGATTTTTTTATTTGGTTATTTTTTTGTTTATGTGTAAAAGATACCCAAAATCTCCTATGTTTTAGGATTTAAATATTGTATCAGATACAGAATAAACAATTCAGTACACAATAAATTTGATTTAGGAAAAAAAGTTGAATTAATTACGAAAGAAATCGTGTTTAGGGAAATTGGGGCAAAAATAGCCAAAATACTATATGCTCCCACTATCTCCTATCAATGAGGCTAACGGCAATCGATCATTTAGATCAATATCCTTTACCCAAACTATCGCACATCGTTTGGAAATGTTTGGAATTTGTGATACAAGAAGGTAAATTATTCACAATATGTTGCATAGAGCATACATAATTATCATTCATATTCTACAAATTTTACTACAACTTATTTCTGCAAGCTATATTCATGATTATTAGACTATTTTAGAATTTATTTCAATAAAAAAATTCGTTAAAAAAATTTAAAACAAAAATTCCTCTTCAAAAATATTTCATTGTACATTTGGCCCCATAATCCCCTAAATGTCTATCTTTTTATAACGTTCTCTGTGAAACATTGTTGATTGGACTAGAAATGATGGATTTCATGGGAAATAATCTCCACAATAAAATAGTGTTGAGGCAGGATCGTGGTTTCCGGCTGGGATTGGGCTCACACACGGACAGGGTTGGACACTACCGGGGGTGGTCACTATCGACGGAACTGGGCACCAAAAGAATCACCACTCAAACAACTTTTAACTTTTCTGGCACTTCAACTCACTTTATTTGCGTTTAGAAAGGATAACTTTATTTCTCGAATGTTCGATTTCAACTGACAAATTTTTATTCTTCTACATCGTCTTTTAACCCTACGTTGTGTGAAATAATTCAATTTGAACGAGCTATAAAATTTACTATAATTTTAAATATTTCATTAGGCTGCCAGTCTTACTAACAGCACGGCATACCTTCTTTCGGCAGACATCAGTTTTGAGAACTGTCATCGCCGCCACCTGAAATTCCTGAATTTCACTACCTGACTCCTATCATAACAAACCAATTCATCTACATATCAATGGGCAAACATTTTGTTGACATATCAAAGCTAAACATTTTCAGGATTCATAAACATCTTCAAATGGCAGCATGCAGATCTTGGTGATTGGGCGACGGATAATCCCTCTGCTGGTTCGCAGGTCCACAACTCGGATGAGTCCATCTGGTCCAGGGATGACATTGACGATTCTCGCTAACGGCCACTTCACAGGAGCGAGAAACTCATCGACGACGACGACCATTCTTCCGGGTTGTATCTCTGTGTTCGGGATGATACGTTTGCTCTCTTTTTGCAGTTCTTGTAAATATTCCGCTTGCCATTGGTGCCAGAATTGTTGGACACGATGACGAAGACCTCGGTAATGATCCAAGCGATTGATGGGAATTTGGCTGCAGTCATCTTCGGGGATAGCAGACGGCGTTGTCCCGATGAGGAAGTGTGCCGGGGTGAGGACGGCCAAATCATTCGGATCTTCGGTGAGCGGTGTCAAAGGACGTGAATTCATCGCAGACTCGATCTCTGCTAGTGCTGTTGACATTTCTTCGAAGGAAAGTCTTGAATCGCCAAACTGCCTGTGCAAGTGTCTCTTGGCAACCTTCACTGCCGCCTCCCATAACCCACCGAAGTGCGGGGCTTTCGGTGGAGTCATGTGCCATTGGATGCCTTGGTTAGCACAGAAGGTGGCGACATTGCCGGACGATTCTTCCTCCTGTAGCAGTTGATATAACTCTCGCAGTTCATTTCGAGCACGCTCGAAGTTTTTTCCGTTGTCGGAATGGATATGCGCAGGACAACCTCTACGAGCGATGAACCTTCGGAGTGCGGTGATGAATGCTGGAGTGGATAAATCGCTGACGAGCTCAAGGTGTACTGCTTTGGTGACGAAGCAGACAAAGACGCTGATGTAAGCTTTCGTCGGTGATGCTCGCTTGTGGATCGCTCTTATGTAGACTGGTCCGGCGTAGTCTATGCCAGTGATGGAGAACGGACGACTCGGGGTGACCCTCTGCATTGGAAGCTGTCCAGTCTGCTGTTTGGCGGGAACGGGCGAGGCACGAGCACAGCGGTAGCAGTTTCTCATGACGGTATTAACTACACGTCGTCCTTGTATGGGCCAATATTCTTGGCGGATGGCTGCTAGTGTAACACGGCCGCCACCGTGGAACAATCTTAGGTGGTAATGTTTGGCAACTAACCGTGTAAGTGGATGGGAACTAGGAAGGAGGATGGGGTGTTTGGTAAGATAGGGCTGCTCAGATAGACGCAATCTACCTCCGACTCTGAGGATTCCATCCGGATCGACGAACGGACTCAAAAGGCGCAAGCTTGAATGTTTGGATACCGGCTTCCCCTTCCCCAAGTACCTTATCTCTTCTGAAAACGCATCAGTTTGGGCTAGTTTGATTAGTATCATTCGGACAATCGACATTTCTCCCACAGTGATCGATTTTGGTATTGAATCCAATTCGGGTTGAGACGACATTGACACTTTGCGTCGGCAAGCATTGACAAAGCGAAGACAGTATGCTGTCACTCTAATTAGGCGATTGTAGGAGGATGATGTGTTGAAGATTGGATTCGCTACGGGTTTGTTTTGGATCGCCGCCACCATCTTTCGCCGTTCCAGTACGTCTTCCGGTGCACTCAACTGTCCCATTGTAATTGGCCATGCTGTTTCAGGATATTTCAGCCACGATGGTCCACAATGCCACAGATCGCTGTTAAGAAAATCGTCCACCTTCATTCCTCTGGTGATAAGATCAGCAGGATTGTGTTTGCCAGCAACGTGATGCCAACTAGATCCCTGTGTGGTGTTCTGAATTTCGGAGACCCTGTTGGCAACAAAGGTGTTCCAGGTGTACGGAGGTGAGCGTAGCCATTCCAGGGTGACTGTCGAATCGGACCAAAAGAAGGATGCGGAGATTGTCATATCGAGTGCTACGACCACTTTTTGGTGCAGCCGTGCAGCGATGACGGCAGCGGACAATTCCAATCGGGGGAGAGAAATTCTTTTTAGGGGAGCCACCTTAGATTTGGCAGCAATCAGCTGAATCTTAGTTTTGCCATGGGAGTTGGTGGATCGCGCATAGATGCAAGCGCCGTAGGCTTGCTGGGATGCATCCGCGAATGTGTGCAGTTGGACGGAAGCATTTGGTAAGAAGGCAAAACGGTCAGTTCGGTAGGATACGATTTTCGGTAATTCGGTGCGGTAGCTGTCCCATTTTGTTCGCATGGTGTCAGAAATCTCCTCGTCCCATCCGCAGGGTTGCAGCCAGAGCTCCTGCAGTAGCATTTTGGCTTTTATGACTATCGGAGCTGTGAGTCCCAGCGGATCGAAATGCTTCGATACTGCTGACAAAATTGACCTCTTTGTTGGCGGGCCGTTACCTAGTTCGGGAGCGGAATCGAAACGTAGCTGATCTGTTCCTGGCTCCCAACTCACTCCAAGTGCCTTCGTGGATTCGTTGTTGTCCAATTTCAGGGTTGGCTGGGTACCAATTTGTGATGGGTCGAGTCCTTCTAAAACGTTGGGATTGTTCGATGTCCACTTTCGTAGCTGGAAGCCCCCTTTGGCCAGCAGCTCGTCCAGCTCCTCTCGGGTTTAGATTGCCTCTTCTTCCGTGTTCGCTCCCCCTATATAGTCGTCCACGTAAAATCCCTTTTTTAGCGCTGGGCCACCGCGTGGGTAGGCGTCTCCTTCGTCTGCCGCTAGCTGCTGCAGCGTTCGAGTGGCCAAGAATGAGGATGGAGCCAGGCCGTAGGTAACTGTTGCCAACTCATATGTTTCAATTGGGTCGTTCGGATGAAATCTCCAGAGAATTCGTTGCAATGGGGCATCGTCAGGATGGAGTAACACCTGGCGGTACATTTTTGCTATATCCGCGACCAGTGCTACCGGATATTTTCGGAATCTAATAATGAGGGTCAATAGTTCATCCTGAACAATCGGACCTACTTGGAGGGCATCGTTGAGGGAATATCCGGTGGATGTTTTGGCCGATCCATCAAACACTACACGGACTTTTGTCGTAGTGCTGGCCTCTTTTAGGACGGCATGGTGGGGTAAATAGTGCACCAGATGTGGTTCGATTTCGCTTGGTGGGACAAGCCGCATGTGACCGAGTAACAGGTACTCCGACAAGAAAGAGTGATATTCATCCTTCAGATGTGGTTCTCTGCCCAGTCGTTTTTCGAGTAAATGAAAACGTCGAAGGGCTGCGGATTTCGATTCGCCGAGCATATGATCGAAATTCTCCCGGCGAGGCAGACGGACGATATATCTTCCCTCTGGAGTGCGGGAAACATGGGAAAAGTAATGGGATTCGCATTGCTGTTCTTCTACGGAGTAATTTGGCTGATTTTCGACTTCTTCGATACGCCAAAAGCGCTCCAGTGCTTCATGGAGTGGATCGGAAATTGAGACGTGACATGCTACGGGGGGCGATCTGAGGGGTTTCTGATTCCTACCGGTGACAATCCAACCAAACACGCTTTGCATGAGGGCGGGATTTTCACCTTCTTCGATACGGGTACCAGGGTTGACATAGGTGAAAAAGTGCTCTGCTCCGAGGAGCATATCGATAGCACCGGTCTTGTTAAAGGTAGGGTCAGCCAAAGGGAGATCATTTGGGACATGCCAGCCTTCGGCAGGAGATGACACTACAGGCAAGTCAATCGTAATGCGGGGCATAACGAGGAAGTCGAGTCCGAGTTCAAAGTCAGAATTTCTCGATTGGATAGTGGCACTGACGGAGTGATTCACGCTCGAGGAGGACTCACCGACACCGAACACAGGGATGTTGATTTTTCTTCGCTTTAGTCGTAGAAGTTGGCATAGACGATCGCTGATGATATTGGATTGCGATCCATTATCTAATAACGCTCGTGCGGGGTGTTTTTGTCCATTGCAATCGAGCACCATCAACACAACGGTCGAAAGCAAAACATTCGCGTTTGATGTTTGTGAGGAATGGGTTGTCTGGGCAGTGACAGCATTCGTGGATGTGGGTGATCGTTTGGTGCTATTTATTATAGCATCTTGCTTGACGATGGGCTTAGGTGTGTATGCTGCTGTGTGCGAGGTGGTGGATGGTTGATCGGCATTTAGTGGGTGGTAACCGGGGTGTAGCAATGAATGGTGTCGTTTTTTGCAATGACGACAGGAGAATTTCGATTGGCAATTGCGAGCGAGGTGGTCTTGGCGAAAGCAATTGAGGCAGAGGTGATGTTCATTGACAACTTTGAGGCGATCAGCGATGGACATTTTCTCGAATCGTGGACATTGGAAGAGTGGATGGTGTTGGTCGCAAGAGTAACATTTTCGAGAAGTGGTTTCGGTTACAGCATGGGAAACGGTTTTATGAAACGGTGGGCGGCGAAACATAATTGGTTGTTGATTGGATGTTGGCTGCGCTTGGTGATTCACCGACATGGATTCAAGTACGCGGATGCGTCGCTGAAGAAAATCAATGAGACAACTGTAGTCGGGGTTTGTGGCTGTCGTAGCGAAATCTTCCCAAGCCTTTTGAGTGTTGTCGTCGAGTCGGAGGCATAGGAGATGCTCCAACATAGTGCTCCACGAATCGATTGGTTCGCCAAGTTGGCGGAGGGTTTTAGTGTGACGTTCATATTCGTCAACGACTGAATGAAGTGCAGCGGCGGACTCTTTCTTCATTCGCGGGCAATCGAGGAGGGCTTGCAAGTGGCGTTTCTTAAGAAGGTAGTCGTTAGCGTAGCGAGAGACGAGGGTTTGCCATGCAATGGCGTAGTTGACGGAGCTAATACCGATCGATTCTATGAGTTGGGCCGCTTCTCCCTTTAAAGCAGCGCGGAGATAGTGGAATTTTTGTATGTCGTGAACTTCGGGATTGGAATGAATCAGGGCGACGAATGTATCATGGAAAGGTAGCCACTGATTATAGTCGCCGTCAAACTCCGGTAGGGATATGGTTGGCAATTTGATACCGGACAGCCCGGAAGTAGACGATTGAGGGATTGCGTTCGTTGTAGGAGGTACATTGGGGAGGAATGATTGCAGAGCAGCTTTGATTTGGAAATAGCGGGTTTCGTTATGGGAACGGAAAGTGAGGTTTTGTGCCATACCTTGATTGGTTAGTTCCATGTCCTCAAGTTGGGTTTGAACTTCTTCTAGTCCCATCCACACGGTATTGAGGTTCTCGAGACGTAGTTTCACCTGGCCTCGGTCCCGTTCCGCCACGTATTTCTCGACAAACTGTTCTGCTCGTCCCAGCGCAGCGATGAGAGTGGTACGGCGGTTGATGAGCTGTTGTCTCGAACGTTCTTCCGCCATTGCGGAGTCGGGTTGCACTGGATAGGGGATACAGAGAAAGACCCGGTAGAGCCGGACAAGCGGAGTAGAGATGTAGGAACGATACTAACCTTCTCAAGGCTAGATTTAAGCCTTGTATTTAATTCGAATCTGCTTGCGAATCCGGCGTAGTAGATCCTCGGATGAAAATCGGTAGACGGATGGCAATGGCGTAGCTTTCTTGCTAACAGCGACAGCTGAACGGTTCCAGAAGGTTCGGCGAAAACTCCGGAACGAGTAGGAGAAAAACAGGACAAAATCTCAAGGCACCCGCGGTAAACTTCTGCGCACTTCGGAATTATACGTACCGAGTGCCTAATTGAATTAGGCCTTGTATTAAAGAATTCAATCGGGAACTCCGGAGAAGCTTCTCGATGGCGGGTGGGCACAATAGGATCCGGGGAAGATGGCGATCTTATGAATGCCGTCGGGGCACACAATGGTGCGGAACGATGGCGGTAGATAACGTCGGCGTCCGTAGTATGATGGCGGGAATTCTGGGAAGAAACCTGATCCTGGTCACGGCACCAAGATGTTGAGGCAGGATCGTGGTTTCCGGCTGGGATTGGGCTCACACACGGACAGGGTTGGACACTACCGGGGGTGGTCACTATCGACGGAACTGGGCACCAAAAGAATCACCACTCAAACAACTTTTAACTTTTCTGGCACTTCAACTCACTTTATTTGCGTTTAGAAAGGATAACTTTATTTCTCGAATGTTCGATTTCAACTGACAAATTTTTATTCTTCTACATCGTCTTTTAACCCTACGTTGTGTGAAATAATTCAATTTGAACGAGCTATAAAATTTACTATAATTTTAAATATTTCATTAGGCTGCCAGTCTTACTAACAGCACGGCATACCTTCTTTCGGCAGACATCAGTTTTGAGAACTGTCAAATAGTTTTACTCAAAACAACATGAAAATCTAAAATTTTCAAGGAATTGGGGCAAAACGGGCACCATAGCATATCCCAGAGTGGCCCTACATTCATGAAACCATCACCAATCGATTCCTGAGGAAATTTCCTTTCGAATGAGCTATAAAACTTATTTTTTATCTTTCTATTGTGGAATTTATCAATTTTTTCCACCTTTGGGTTCGGAATTCCCCAATGTGCATTGGTTTCAGGTTGGCCGATTGCGCTGCAGAATCGTTACCCGTTCTGTGGCGTAGTTGGTTAACGCGCCCAGTCTACCGTATTGGGAGTCGTGGGATCGAAGCCCACCAGAACAATTCTATTATTTTTCACAATTTTACATCTCAATTTGTCCAAATTGACTTTTGAGCAATTCCACCGAACATGACGAATTTTTATTTAAATTTAGTTTTTGTATCTTTTGAATCGTCTGAAAATTTGCATACAGATTCTTTATGACCAAAAATGCCATTTTGCACCTTCAGACCGCCATTTTGAACCTCGCCTTACCAGGGCGTATCAGAAAATGCATAGCAAATCTTTAAAAAACTGTAACTCGAAAACGGTTTGTCCGATCGATTTGAGATCTTCTACAAAGTTGTAGGTATTGCTTAGGACTGTATGGAGAAAAATATGCAAGGTAAAAAAAAGTTACAGATTATATTTTATTTCAAAAACAACGTTTTAAAATCGATTTTCTTCAGAAACGCAGTTTCATTTTTTTTTTTGAATATGTTTTAGGGGATTTATTGCACAATGTTTCAAAATGGAAGAATTATGGACAAAAAAGTTATGTTTTTTTAAAAAATTACAGATTTTGATAAAAAAATTGAAATAGAGGAAAACAATAATTTTTTTGTGATTATTTGAAAGTACAGAAAAATTGCAATCGAAAAGTACTTAAGTAAATTTTTTCTAGGTTGCATCAATTTCGAGATGTACTCATATCTATATAAAATTTTCAAATAAAAAAAGTAAAATAGGCCCTTTTCAAACAAATTTCATGTTTCTCCATTTCAGAAATATTTTATTTTGATTGAGTGAATCGTAGCTGAATTGTTTATTGTTTGATAAAAACCTATATACTTAAGTATTGAAAAAAGTATGCACGGTAAAAAAATAAAACGAAATTTTCAAATGAAAATTAGAAGTTCATTGTTCTTAAAAACCGCAAAATTGATATAATTAATTTTTGGATATGTTTTGCAGCATATTGTTTGTAATTTCTTGCATATTGCCTTAAAAAGGAAAATTTTTGGATAAAAAATAAATTATTAAAAAAAATAAATAAAACAAATTAATGTTAAACGATATTTTTGGTGCGTTTTTTTTTTGAGTACAGCAAAATAACTTTTTTTTTAAATATGAAAAATTTTTATCGAAAAATACTCAAGTAAAATTTAGCTGAGATGCATCACTTTCGAGATATACACGGTAAATCATCATACCTACTAACACAGGCAAAAGTGATGAAAACCCTTGTGGAGCCTGTTTAGTAGAATACCTGTAAATAGACAAAAAGATGAGTAGTACTGTTCCTTTTAATTCTACTATTGTATCCTTCGACAGATACGCGTATTTCAACCTCAACTGTAAAGCCGTTTTCAGTGTTGTGTACTTGACTTGACTTGGTTTGTGTTGTTGAAATCAAAATAAAATTTTCCAGAATGGAGAAACACGAAATATGTTTGAAAAGGGCCTTTTTTCCTTTTTTTATTTGACAAATTTATATAAGTATGAGTATATCACAAAATTGATGCAACCTAGAAAAATTTTACTTAAGTACTCTTCCAATGCATTTCCTGTTCTCTAAAATAAACACATAAAAAAATATTGTTTTCCTTTGTTTTGATTTTTTTCAAAATTTGTAATATTTTATAAAATTATAACTTTTTTGTCCATAATTCTTCCATTATGGAACATTGTGCAATAAATCACATAAGTTGTCCCCTAAAACATGTCCAAAAATAATAAAAATCACAGATGCATTTTCGTAGAAAATCGATTTAAATTTTTTTTATTAAAAAAATCTGTCATTATTTTTTACCATGCATATTTTTTTCCAAATAGTCCTAAACTGTTGTAGGTAAACAACTGCAAAATATATCCAAAAATAAAAAAATCAATGTTGCGGTTTTTAAGAACTATAAGCTTCTAATTTTCATTTGAAAATATCGTTAATATTTTTAACCGTGCACTCTTTTTTTAATACTTAAGCATAAATGTTTTGATCAAACAATAAACGATTTAGCTACGATTCACTCAATCAAAAAAAATTTTTTTGTGGAATGGAGAAACACGAAATATGCTTGAAAAGGGCCTATTTTTCTTTTTTTATTTGAAAATTTTATATAAATATGAGTATATCTCGAAATTGATGCAACCTAGAAAAAATTTACTTAAGTACTTTTCGATTGCAATTTTTCTGTACTTTCAAATAATCACATAAAAAATTATTGTTTTCCTCTATTTCGATTTTTGAAGTTTTGACGTTTTGACAGTTTTGAGAGAGAAAATCCCTTCTCAGTAAACTTAACCTTAATATAATCTAGCACTTGTCGAACCAATTTTTGTCTTAGGTTGTTGATTTTTACGTTTGTACCAATGTTTCAACATTGGATACTCTACGTTATTCATAAGTACTATGTAGTGTAGCCCCATATTCAAAAATAAAGGCATAACAGTCTCTATATGATCTTCAAACCCCAATAGCAGCTGCAAATCTTGAATTATGTCTAAGCTTATTTTTTTTGCTGATTAATAGTAGTAAAATAAGTAAGCTGTGCTATTGTGCTAAATTATTATGGCATGCAAATATGTATTAGTAAATTGAAAACATTTGTATGAGAAAGCAAACTTCAAGCTCATTTTCAAGAATCATTTTTTTTTATCCTCTGACAGCTTTATTCGTGGTACAGTGGAATTCCGTTTTTGGCAATATGATCAAAATTTCAGTTGCAAGAAATGGATACGTGTCATTTATTTTTTTTCTGATTTCATTTTAGAATTGTTGATCACATGTCTTTAACTTATCCTTATTGAACCATATGGTCGGCGTTAAGTCCGAGTGGATCAAGTTACAATTTTCATATTTTGAAAAAATGGGTTTAAAATCGAACACTTTGCATATTTTGAACTTGTGAAAATCGTGAAAAAAAAACATAATCCAAACCTCTGATAGAACGATTTTTTTTGATGGACTAAGTGTATTTGGTCGACTCTGAATGAACTAAGGAACACCGTTCAGTGATTTGGTTCACTCTGACTGAATTCAATTTGTTGGAAAATAAAATGCATTTAAAATTTGCACGGTCAAACTGGGTTCATATCTTTAATGCAGCCCACAGACGCTCAGACGGTTTGAACAACATTGACTCCACCCTCAAGTTAGTCAAACCGTTTGACCGACTGTCAAAGTTCGTTGCAGTAACACTATATTGCTTCGCATGTTTTGAATAATCACGGAAAGTCTAGTGATTATGTGATTCTTATTTTTTCGAATTGTGTGGCTGTGGCGGAAATTGTTTACGATTTTTGGGCAATAGTCGTAGTGAGGAACAGCTGAATTTTCAAAAATGAAGTACCAGATGAAATTGATATTGATGTAGAAATCCAGTTATAATTCGCACCAAGTATTCCCGCAAAACTCAAAAATTATGAAGGGTCTCTGTCGGGGATTATTTTGAACAGTCATCGATATGTGAATGGCTTGTGTTAATTCATTCAAATATTTTATACGACGGATTTCACGCCAACTCGACACGCGATTGGCAGCACCCCTTCAGAATTCAATGATACTTTCTGGATGTCAAAAGTATGTAAAACTAAGATACTTTGCATATTTTGTTTTTTCAAAATCGATCTAGACTAACATTTGGAAAGGGTCAAAGTTTTTTTTTACTTTTTTTTATAAACCCGTATAACTCGAAAACGGTAAGACCTACAGAAAAGTGTTGTATGGGGGACTGTCGTGAAATTTCCTGAAGTTTTAGAGAAAAATATTGAAAAAATAAAAACACATTTTCTACACTGAAAAAAAAAATATTCAAAACTTGAAAGTCGATTTAAAAAAAACGGCCACTTCAGATTTTGATCATCCTTAAGCAAAAAGTTTGGTAATTAAATTTAATAAAAGTCGTCCATACATTGCAAATTGGGCATATTTTAGAGAAAAAAGTTTTTCTAACATCGAATTTTTTAAGTCCCAAAGTTTTTTTTTATTTTTTTTATAGACCCGTATAACTTGAAAACGGTAAGACCTACAAAAAAGTGTTGTATGGAGGACTGTCGTGAAATTTCCTGAAGTTTTAGAAAAAAAATATTGGAAAAATAAAAACACATTTTCTACACTGAAAAAAAATTATTCAAAACTTTAAAGTCGATTTAAGATCAATTGAATTTAATTAAAAAAAAAACTGTATAATTCCGTTTTATTTCTTTTAACTACTCCCAATAAAACAAATATAATCTATTTTGTGATTAAAACTCATTTATCACTTGAAAATATGATCATACGAGACTATTTGAAGCGAAATAAAAATAAAATAAAAAATTCATTTTTGACTTAAAAATTCGAAGTTAGAAAAACTTTTTTCCCTAAAATATGCCCAATTTGCAATGTATGGACGACTTTTAGTGATTTTAATTACGAAACTTTTTGCTTAAGGATGATCAAAATCTGAAGTGGCCGTTTTTTTAAATCGACTTCAAAGTTTTGAATCATTTTTTTCAGTGTAGAAAATGTGTTTTTATTTTTTCAATATTTTTTTCTAAAACGCCAGGAAATTTTTTGTAGGTCTTACCGTTTTCGAGTTATACGGGTTTATGAAAAAAAAGTAAAAATAAACTTTGACCCTTTCCAAATGTTAGTCTAGATCGATTTTGAAAAAAACAAAGTATGTAAAGTATCTTAGTTTCACATAGTCTTCACACTCAGAAAGTTCCATTGAATTCTGAAGGGGTGCTGCCAATCCCTTTGTCGAGTTGGCGTGAAATCCGTCATACACAATATTCAGTTCTTCTAGCTATTCTATTTTAAAGTTTTTCCAGGAATCCATGAGATTTACTAGGGATTCCACCAGATATTCTTTCTGGGCTTCCACCAGAAATGTTTATCAATGATTCACTTACAAAAATTTCTCAAAAGATTTAACCGGAAATTTCACCGGGGAAAATTCTTCGGGTACACCTTAAGGTGGCATTCTTCCAGAGATTCCGTCAAAGGTCCCTCTACTGATTATTCAGTATTTCCGAAGATCAATCAGAGTTGCTTCAGAATTTCCAAAAGGGATTTCTTTAGCGATCCTTTCTTGTAAATTGTTTACAGAGTCATCCAGGGATTTATCTTAAAACTTCCCAAGGGTTTTTCTTTAATGATTCATCCAATATTTCCTTCAAGAATTCCACCAAAAAATCATCAAAAGATTTATTTAGGAATTCCTCCAGCAAAATTATTGAAAGATTTTTTTGCAAGGAATCAGCCAGGAATTACCTTCAGGGATTGTTTTTAAAGTTCTTCCAGAGATATATTAAGGAATTTCTCTGGGAATTTGGTGATTTCTCCAAGGAGTTCACAATAAATTGTTTCATGAATTTTTCTAGAAATTTTCCAAAAAATACTTCCGGGGATTCAACCTGAAGACATTCAGAGAAGTTCTTTGTTTAATCCTCTCAGTGGAATCCCTTAAGGAATGCTTTCCTGATGGAATACCTAGAGAAGAGAAAGGACGAATTTCTATTTCAATCCTTCGAGGAATTCCTAGCCAATTCTATCGCGGAAATATTGGTGCTTTTCCAGAAATCAAATCTTGTGAACTTGTGGATTTTTGTAGTTAATTCCATGAATTCCTGATAACCCTGGAAAATTCCAAGTGAAATCCTAGTAAAACCATTGAAGTATTTTTTGGTAGGATGTCTGGTGAAACTCTGGTGAAAAATCAAAACGATTTTTTTAGGGATTCCTATTGAATTTACTGAATATCCACTGAAGAATTCGTTTTTCGAATCGCAGGAGGAACTGCTTATTGAGTCACTGGGGAATATATTGGTGGATTCCCAAATTGCATGCAAAATCCTTATGAGAAATTTTTGGAAAATTGCTGGACGAAACGTTGGCAATGATTTAAAATAATCAACGCTGAAAGCCGAAATCTCCAATGATCATATTCAAAGTCCAGTCAATCTTCCTTAATAATTGCTGGAAGAATTCCTGAAAACCCCAAAGAATCCCTGGAGATATTCCGCGAGAAATCTCTCAACTAATTCCGGTAATAAAATCCTCATAAGAAATTTCTGGTTATATCCCAGGTTGAATTCCTGATAACCCCTCGGAGGATCCTCGGAGATATTGATCCAAGGGAGAATTTGGGAAGGCATCCTTTGATTGAATCCGGGAGCACTCTCTTGAAGAATCCATGGAGGAATCACTTGAAGAATTCCCTAGAAAAATCTTTGGACGAAAATTCTGGTAGAATCCCTTAATAAATTTCGGGAGGATTCCATAATAAATATCCTGGTGGAACTCAGATTAACCCTAGAGGAATAACTGAAGGAATTCCCGATGGAATCCCTGACAGAAATTTTGAGAGAATTTTTGAAGGTGATCATGATAGAGTCCCCGGAGGATTTTATAATGAAATCTTACAAGTAGCTCAAAAGGAATCCATGGAAGAACTTCTGATGGAATCCCTGCAGAAGCTTCTAATGAAATCTATTAAAAGTCTCCTAATGAAATCACTTAAGAAACTTCTGATGGAATCCTTGGAAGAACTAGAGAAACTTCCTTGGAGGTACGACTGTTATGTTGATGTTTGAGGTTATGGCTTTCAGTCTTAAATAAAACTCAAAAACGGATTTTTGCTTACATCCGACGTTTCGGACACATGTATTGTGCCTTTTTCAAGGATCTGTGGACAATGATACATTACGTCGTGTTATGTGTTGATTATGTTGGATGTACTCACTAGCTGTGTTCCGTTTTATCGTTTGCCCACAGCATAGGCAACATTTGTCCAACAGCATAAAACGCTACAACAAGAGTATCAGTTACCAGGCGATCAAAATGTGCAGGCGGACTTTCATATCGTCCGGATACTTACCTTACCCGTTCGGGTACTATACGGGAGTAGAAATCCGAAAACGATCCGGGTCGCAGAACTGAAAACGCAGTTGCCTGTTTTGGCGCCACTTTTACTCTTGTTGTGTCGATTCTGTTTGTATTGTTTGTTGCTGAACAGCATTTCTACACCTATTGTGCTTGAATGTGTGTAGTACGCCAGCGTACGTGTTGCTTAAATTGTCTGTATCTGTGCGCTTGTTGACTGTGTGAGGTGTATTTATAATGTGGCATGTTTCGAGTATTGGTAAATTCTGTTTCTTAAAACTAGAATCAACAATCTTGGTACGATCGAATGCAAAGTTGTGTTGGTTTGCAGCCGAGTGATCTAGCAGCGCTGTTCTTTCTCGTAGTTGCGCTACCTCCAGGTCCTCCGTCGTCTTGCCTTGTTCCACATGTTTTGTAGTCGGTTGGAACAGGAGCGGTGACTTGTGATCCTCGTGTGCAGCTTGTTCGTCGTCATGCCTATGTAACACGCAGAGCAGTCTGCGCATGGGATGTTGTAAATCACGTTGGATCTACTGTTTTGATCTGCAACATCTTTCACCGGCGGCAGCATGTTTCCCACGGTTTTTACGTTTTTCGAGCTGATGATGACATTCGGAAAGTCTTTTTTGAGGAATTTTTGAATGTTTCCTGTCAACTTTCCGATGTTCACCATTGATCGATAGACGTTTTCTTGCAGTGGAGTGACGTCATTGTTGGTGGTGTTAATCGATCGTTCTCTCGATCGGTCGATGAGGCGGTTGATCATTGTGGGGGGATAATCATTCAATTTTAGTTGAGTGAAAATGAGGTAGCGTGTTGTGTTGGGATCGATGTTGGTGGAGAATGTTTTGACGCGGTGGATGAAATTGTTTGCCACGGAGAAACTCTTGACAGAATTCCTATAGGAACTCCAGGTAGAATCTCAAGAGGAAATCCTACAGAAACTTTGGATTGAAATTCCTACAGAAACTCTTGATATTCTTCAAGGAACTCCTGATGAAATCATTGGAGGAGATTCTAATAAAATCCCTAGAAAGACTCCTAATGGAATCCGTAGAAGAACTCCTGCAGTAATCCCTAAAAGAACTTCTGATGTAATCTCTGGAGGCACTTCTGATGGAATCTCTGAAGATTCTCCTGTTGGGATCCTTACAGGAATTCCTGATCAAATCCCTGGAGCGATTCCTGTTAATATGCCTGGCCTAAAGCCCTAAAGGTACTCTTGATAGAATCCCTATAGGAACTCCTGATGGAATCCTCAACTTCTGATAGAGGAATTTCTAAAGATATTATTGAAAGAACTCCAGATGGAATCATTGGAGGAACTCCTGATGAAATCCCTTGAAGAGCTTCTGGAGAAATCCCTGGAGGAATTCCAGGTAAGATTCCAAATAGAACTCTTGATAAAAACCCATGAGGGATTCCTTATGATACGTTTAGAAGAAATGTTGATAGAACGCCTCGAGGAGCTCATATATAATCTTTGGTGGAACTCCTGATGGAATCTCTGAAAGAAGTACGGGTGGAATCTCTGAAGAAACTTTTGATGGAATCCCTGGAGAATCTCCTGGTGAAATCCCCAGGAGAACTCTGATTAAAGTCCTAAAGATGCTCTTAATAGAATCCCTATAGGAACTCCTGATGGAATCCCTGAAGGAATTCCTAATAGAATCCTTGGAGGAATTTGATGAGCGCGTCTTAGCCACAGTGACGCGATTTTGCTGCGATTCGTGTCGTGTCAGTCAAGATGGTTCCATAGGAGAGTGCTTGCAGCGACACTACAACGAAAACGCGACGATTATTTGTCGCTGTCGCTGTAAAAAGTCGCGTAGATTTAGTTCTAATGAACCGGAAGGTCGAATGGGTAACTAACAGGGATAAGTCATGATAATTTGAATTACCTAGCTGCTGATTGAATTTTCAGGTCGATTGTGTTGTTAGTTGTTAGATCAGGATAATCTAATTTAATTTACCTAGAAACCTACAATATCCGCTATGAAATATAAGTAAAAAGAACAGCCTTTGATTACAAGAAGGAAAATACCGATTGGTGCAGCGGTCTTTGAGTAAGGAGCATTTAGGGGAAGGGGTGGTAAAATGAACACCTTAAGGAAATCATCTTGTTTCTGATAGAAAAACGAGGAATTTGTATAGTTCTATCGCACAACATCAAAACTAGGGATGTAATCTAAAGCAGCGACATGGATTCAAACTAAAATAGCTAAATATCCACATATTTTCATCGCTATCAAAAAGCGATGCAAATGTTCATTTTACCTGCACTCTGTGGGTAAAATCAAAGATGGTTAGAAGGAAAAAGATATCCGACTTCCATCTTTTCTGGGCGACATGAATAGCGCCGCTCTGGTGAGTCAAAAGCCAACGAATATGCAACGTTCTCCTAGTGACCACCAGATGCTGAGGTGTTCGTTTATGACATTGACGCTTGAAAAGAGCTACACAGCTCAAACGGGGATGTTCGATATTGCCAATTATCTCTAAATGGCATAAAATGTGAGAGAAAGAAGAAAAACCAGCACATGAACATTTTTAGTACGCGTAAAAATTACTCAAATTTTGTGTTGGTCCATAAAAGCCTGATGTTATGTGAGTCGAACTCACTTCTGTGTAACCATTTTTAAGCGTGGTTGTTTTGATTTCTTCCACTTTTTGTTTTTTGATTGCACGATGATTTAAACTTAACTTAGCTGAATATAATGTTTACGCGCTTTTGACTCAACAGATGGCAGTAGTGTTACTTGAACAACGTGTCGTCGGCAAAATATATGTCAAAATAAAGAGTCGGCCATCTTTTTCCTTTTAACCATCTTTGGTAAAATGAACAGCGGTTGGTGGTAAAATGAACACCACGCAAAAAACGTGAGCAAAACAAATATTTCTGAAAATTTTCATTGCCCCACCGAAAATACATCCATTAAACGAAAACGTGGTTTTCTAAAATCTTAGTTTTCGTTGATATTTTCACTTCAATTGACCTACGTATCAACTCGAACACTCAGATTTATACTCTAAATCGTCCGTGCGTGATAGAAATTCATCGAAATTTGTTTTTTTCTCGTTAAAAGATACGGTGTTCGTTTTACCACCCCTGTTCATTTTACCACCACTTCCCCTATGTGTCTAGTACCACCCTGGACAAATAAAGATCTTGAAAGCTCTAAAAAGCCTCATATCGTAATTTTCAGATTTCTCAAAGAATATTGAACTGATTTGTATAGTTTTTTCAGAGTAGCTCCTTATTGCCTGGTAATGTATAGTGCACATTTTATTTTTATGATAAATTGATCAAAAACAGAATGGCCGCCAAAGACATTTTATATGGAAAATGTCGGTCCCCCAATGAATATCTCAATATCTTCTAAACCAGATCATCAATAATTTATATCGACACGGCTTCTTAAAACAGAAGAGTTTTTTGAGATCTGGTGAAAAAATGGTGCAAAAATATCGTGATTCGAATATTTTTTGGCGGTAAAAAATGAAGCTGCCGGTAGAGGGGTTAACAACTCACGCTTGAAAAATTTCAACTGTGTGTTATGAGAATATGAAGGTTCAATTTGCATTAATTTCTAATAATCATTGAAATGATTTTGACAGTTAAAATAAAATACCTGATGTGTTGGTCCTGAAGAGGTTCCAGCAAGTTTCACGCACTACTCCACATTCAGTTATCCAAAGATATTGGGGAGAACACCAAAAGTTTCTGTATGGAGGGATCTCTAAGAAAATAGTTCCAGTGATTACTTCTGGAATAACTCTAGGAATTCTTCCAAAAATTTCTTCAAATTTTCTCAAAGATATTTTAATACATTTCTTCTTAAATTAATCCAGAAGTTCTCCCAGAGATTGTTCTAGGCGTTCTACCACGAGCTCGCCCGTAGAGTTCGGCGAACCCAGTATCCAGAAGGTGGCCAAAGCTGGAAGGATACGATAGGCAGGGAATGTTGCAAGAATGCCGGACAGCAACCCTGCAAAGATGGTGTTCGCTTCGGATCCGGTTGATACAAGAAGGCGTGGAGCACAGCAAGCTAGGTGGGCGGATCAAGTGCGTATCGATTTGACGAGCGTGGGGCAGAACCGAGGATGGAGAGATGCGGCCACGAACTGAGTATTGTTACGTGAAATTGTTGATTCAGTGTGATCTGTCTAGATGTTAACTAAATAAATGAAATGAACTGGTTCCAGGGACAGCTTAAAACCGGAATATAGATGCATAGTAACAATTTAAGACCTTCAAACATTAAAAAATCGCATTGGCAGAAGCACCTTTAACAGAATTTGATAACCAAGCAGGCAACCGACCATTCCCATCAAACTTACCACCGAGCGACCAGAAAGAATGAATCACTAAAACCAGTAATTAGCGCAGCACGCATCATTAATTTTCATTTGCTCCAACCTCCGACCACTTTACTTTGGAAAAGCGGGAAGATGTCCTCTTGAGACTGAACCAACTTCTCTCCATGCTGTAGTGTGCCAATGGCGGTTGCTCGAGCTATTCACAACTCACTTCCGCCCACTTCAAGCGTCGAAAATTCCGAACAAGAAAAGGATACTTGTGTGACGTCTCAATCGATCAAAACTTAACGCAATCGCAACGTCGTCGGGATGCTGAGCTGTACCGTCGCTCGCGTCATATCTTGCCACTGCCTTGGCATCCCGCTGACGGCAAAGATGGTCGATAGCTTGCATTCTTCTTCTCACTTTGCGCTGGAGCGGCGCCACAGAAGGGCAACTCAAACAAATTCGTGGCTATAATTTCAAATTAGAAAAATGGATTGGTGGTCGTGTGGATAGTGTTACCAAGCATTAAACAGCATCGAGCTATGGAGTGTGGGTTCGATTCCTGCTTCAGTCCGGAAAACTTTTCGTCAGGAACGTATTTCGACTGTGCCACTGGGCGTTGCATGCTAGTCCGTTGTCAAAATGGCAACATTGGCGAAGAAAACTCTCAGTGAATAATTGTGGAAGTGCTCATAAGAACACTTAAATGAGAAGCAGGCTCTATCCCAGTGAGGACGTAGGGCAAAAAAAGTAGTTGAATGATGCACAGAAAACCAATTAGGATTTCATCAATAATTGAAAAGGCTGCTTTATAAAATGATCAGTCTTTAGGGAAAAGAAAGATCATTTTGGCCATGATTGCCCCAAATTACTCCTGTGTCGCGCCAGGAAAAGTTACACGATTTTCCCCCGGCCATACTGCCAAGAAAAGCATCTCACCTCACCGCTTGCCAACCGCGACAAGCGGAAGAAAACATTTGGAAGAAATATTAAAACAATCAATCATAATCATCGGCTACCGGAACCAGCTTGCTTGCCTTTCGGTTCTGCACACTTCGTCTTTCTCGGCTTAACATGCGCGCGTGGTCCTTTTTCGAACGGCAGCCAGCGAGCGGTGATTTATCATTATTGCTGCAAGTTTGGTTTCTTGTGTTTTTTCACGCCTCGAGCTGTTACAGCTGGAATGAGAACAGTATGTTTGCTGTTGTTTCCGATTCCTTGGGAAGCGTTCAACAGATAGAAAAAAAATAATAATATTTTGATTCAGCATAATAAGTATAGTAAAAGATCCAATTCTCAACTTAACGTGAAGATGATACGAAGCCAAACCTCCAATTTTAAAAAGCACAAATCTAGAGAACCGAACATTCATTTCAACTCAAAATTTGATCGATTGGTAGTCACTACCAAGTGACCAATAAGTTAAATGTTCAGCCTTAACCGGTGCTTGATTCTTCAAATAAGCTCTCTTGTAAATTTTAGGTTTGGCAAAAGGGCTTAGAGCCAGGGTCCAGTTGATACATTTTATCTTCAAAATTTTAGTTTCTATACTGGGAAAAACTTTTAATATTTTTACAGGCAGTTTTCATAACAGGATATCGCTTAGCTTCTTCTCAAGTTTTCTGTTCAAGATGTTTGAGAAGTAGCTCGTATGGGTTTCTGGACAAATGCGAAGCACGGAGAAGTACTTTCTTGTTGCTTTAGGTAACTGCGATTTCGTACTTCTTTAGAATGTATGAAGAATGAAGAATAAAAAGCTTTATATCAACATTTTCATCATCAGTGCAAAGTAAAAAATAAACAGATACACAAAAGTAAAAATATGCAATAAAAAAATGTTCCCCGTTCAAATTTACACATCACACCGTGCCGAGTAAATACAAACAGAAACAATAAAGATTGGTCATCAAATTTCCCGAATGCGGAACATTCATCGCGTGGGCACGTGTCTAGGACCAAATATACAAACCCAGATCCCACGGCCAGCAAATGATTGGTTGCGGTTGGAAAGCTTCGGATACGTACGCATCGCCGCATTTCCCAACGCAATCTTTTATTCATACACATTTTCACGACTGGCGCAATAAATGGCGTGGAAAAGTCAATTTGGCAGCCAGAGCCATCATCATTATCATCATCATCATTATTAGCTGGGAGGGGCCTTCAGCCTAGTGGTAAAGCAAAGCCATGCTAAAAGTGTATGGGTTCGATTCCCGGTTGGTCTTAGATCTTTTAGTAATGGAATTTTCCTTAATTTCCTGAGCACGAAGTACTATCGTACCTGCCACACGATAAACGAATATTATAATGACAACAAACTTAGCAAAAAAGCTCTCAATTAATAACTGTAGAAGTCTTCATTGAACACTAAGCTGAGAAACATGCCCTGTCTTAGTGGGGACGTAATGCCAAAAAGAGCGAGATCATTAGCCGAGAGCAGTCAGCCCAACGCAGTCACCGCATAATTGTGGCCAGATTCCTCCCCAATTGAGTCCTCCCCACACTCATACGGAAGATACGAAATTGGCGGGAAGGAGGCGGTATCTGCGTTTTAAAATGATTGTTCCTCGCATTAATGCAGTACCGAGCAGCGATGAAAGTTATTACTTTCATGACGTTTATACAATTAAAAGTTATGGTGAATCCATCGCGCTACTCGGCAAGTGTGTCTCACTCTCTACAGTAGTGGACATTCGTTTTGTCGAGGAGACAAAATTCCAAAATTAGCCAGAAAATTCCAATAAAATGGTTTTACCGAAGTTCTAGCTGAACGGCGGTAGGTTCGGCGTAACACGCGAATCCGGAAGTGGAGCCATCCTGGGATTTGTCGGGCAACATTTGTTCACTTTGCACCAGACGTTGAATTTCCCGATCTCTGCTTTCAATTTTGCGATGCTGAACCGCTGCCGGATCTCGTTTACGGCAGTTTCCACGTTCCCGTGGGCTACTCGCTGATGGTAGTACTCTAGCAGCTTGTTCGTCACAGGATGCTGCTTCGGCAGAATGATCGAGAAACGCAGCTCTAAAGGTATCGACGATCCTCGCGTCGCTCTGCCTTCCATCAGCTACACTCTATCTTCGTCCAGGAATGGACTTAGGCTGTACAAGCTGCTGGATTTCTCCAGCTGGTGATGTTGATATGTTGGGAGCTATTGGTTCTTCGTCAACGTCCTTACTTCGTCTTCGAAGTAGTCGGATTGGGCCGACCACCAGAGGAACGCCTCCGTTTTCCGGGACTCCTCACGCATCAGTGGTACTACAGTCGAGCGAATTTCCTTCTTCACCACCTCCTTCACTCTCGCCGTGCTTGGAACGGCCTCGATCACCACACCACCTCTAAGCGAGGGATTGATAGGTGATCTAGTGGGGCCAACTTTGACCTCGACATCACGAGGATACACAACGGCCCGTTTGTCGTCTCGATGCGGACGTATGATGCTGCACCGTACGCGTCCTGGCTTGCGTAGATGAAAACGTGGAGCTGAAGCTGCTGTAGTCTAGGGTCACGAACCTTTTCGAAGGGCAGCTGCTGACCGTAGAGAAATGGCTCCACATCTTCTCTCAACTTAGTGGAGAACGAAAACTCGTTTCTTGCCGGGCTCCACACGATCCCCAATACGCGCTCGGCGCCAGACTCCTTGTCTTCGCTGAACCGGACGCACTGATCCGCTTTCCATTCTCCCATCTCTACCAGGAACTGTTCGGAGTTGGAGACCCAGTTGCGGAGCTCGAAGCCGTCCTTCCTTCGCTCGCTTCACTGCTTGGTCGACCGTATCTGCACTATCGAAGTAGTCGTCGACGTAGTGGTTCTCGACGATCGCCTTCGCTACCACCGGAAACTGTCCGGCAAACTCCTTCGCATTAAATTCTTTACATATTGTACGGACCATGGCGAACTCTTGGATCCGAACGTCGATCTCCTTGATATCTGCACCGAATCCGACCGCTCGCTCTCGGAACTTACAGATCACTGCCGGCAGGGCAGTTAGCATTATCCGAACCCTTCAGTAGCTTGGAGTTCAACGACACCACACCATTGTAGATGATGTGTAGTGGTACATACCGCACCTTGCTGCAGTCAAACGTCACTTGTTCCGACGGTGTTGCTTTGTGTGCGTACCGTTCGACCAAATACTCGGCAATCATTTAGCGAACTCTGACGTAGAGATCTGGATCCTTCCTCAGACGGTTCTCCAGGCACTTCAAACGCCAGCGTTCAGCTATCGGGTAACTCCGAGTCATTGTCTTTCCAAAGCAGTCCCGTTTCGAATTGATCGCCGATCCGCTTCGTCGTTTTATTCAAAATTTATTTCGCTCTTCTGTCCTCCTCAGGCTCGGGAAGCAATGTGACGGAAATGCCGGACTCCTCCAGCGTATAGTGGCTCTTCAGGAAGTCGTGTAGATGTTGGTTTGTCACGGTGGGTGGTGCCCGATGATTACTCCTTCTACATTTTCCACTTCCACCTACCGCCCATCCAAGCTTGGACCTGTTCACTATCGGTTCTTCGGGGAAGCCTATCCGCGACTTTAACCTAACATGGGTATAAATGTTAACACTGATTAGTTTAGTAAAACTGTAGCCAATATTTTGAAGCTTCACTGTGTGGTTTTCATTTTTTTTCGATTGTTATAGTTCTCATGAAATGATTTATTATTATACTAAGGTTGAACTGTTGACCCACTCTATGTTTGAACTTCAAATGAAATTGCACTAAAAGTCCCGAAGAAAAACATGACTAAACTGTCAATAATACATTAAGCTAAAGAACTCATTATTCATCAGCAATTCTCGAAAACTAAAAACAAGTTTTTTCACTCAAATCCGCATGAATTTATCATCGCATTGCAGATAGCAAGTGCAATGCCATGGTAGCTTTTCTTGAACATTGCTCCAATTTTAAACAAAAAACAAACCGGTTTTGTTATAAAACGATGATGGTTATTTTCCTCTTAAACATTCAATCGTCATTGTTGGATGTTCATGACTGCAAAAGATATAATCAAAACAATATTTATTGAGAAATTTATTCTGGAAGCGATAAGAATGAAACTGCCTTCGTAATATGAAAAAAATGATTTTTTTTTATTAAATATTACTTTCAGTTACACCATTGAAATGATGTTATATTCGAAACACTAAGGGACTACTATGGTTTATTCATTGCCAGCTGTTTAATTACTATATTTCTGACACATTTTGATCTCTATCTGTGTTAAGTCATATTAATATGAATATGAAATATATGAAATATGATTAAGATAATATGAAAAAAATACCGTTGAGGTTGAAATACACGTATCTGTCGAAATATATAAACTCTAGTGGAATTGAACGGTATAGTACTAAATTTATTTATCATCCAGTTGTTCATTAATAATTTAACAACACTGCGGAACGCGTTGTTGTCTGCAGCACCAAAATACCTATTCACTTAATTAAGGATTGCTGAATCCATTGTCGTTTTCAGAAATATAATAGAACGTCTAGTTTTTGAGATATTGACTGTTGAAAATGCAAAAAATGACTATTTCAGCCAACTGGCATGCAAGTTTGACAGCTTGTAAGGTAAATATATTGGCTTAATTTGCCACAGAATTCAAACTCTATGTGTATAACAATTACTTTCGATGCGGAAAAGTTATTTTCTGATGGTTTAGAGAATTGTTGTATTTTGCCATATAGAAGAAACGAAGAATTTTGTATGGAGACTTCAAGCATGTAAAAAAAATCGGTTTAATCGAAATTTAATCGCGCAATTTCAATCAAATTATGTCTGAAAGTTCTATTTTGTCTGTTTGGTGGATTAGATTACAAAAAAAATATAAATTGTACCTTAAATTTCATGTAAACATGAATAAAACCAGTGTTTTATACAACTTTGGTGACATTAGCTAAAATTGTGACGTGCTGGAACATTTCTGAGAATGGCACCATATTCAGCAACCTCAAATCTACTAGAGACACATAATCTGATCCTGACATGCAAAAATATCATTTTTGTTACGCTGTGTAATCATCCAAACCATCTTCAAGATCACCAAGTAAAGATTTTTTCCACAAATTCATCAAAGAGTGCACCAACAGGTTTTCCAAAAATGCTTTAAAATGTTTCTTAAAGTTTCTATCCACATTCCTTCAACAAATCTCTTAGAAAATCTTTCAGAAATTCTTCAAGGATCGTTTTAAAAGTTAACAGTAAAAATGATTCAGTATTTCCTGCAAAAAAAAAGTTAATTGATTCTTCCAGGATACTTTAAGGATTCCTCCTAATATTCCACAAGACTTGCATAGACAAACTAACAAGTTATGTTACATAAAAAGGTATCGACCGTGATTATTATATTTTGAATTTGTTTAACGGCATATCGGTCTATTTTGCTCGATCCGTCTATTGGAGAAGAAAGCAATGAATACTAGATGGATAAGTTGCAACCATCTAGTATTCATTGCTTTCTTCTCCATGCTCCCTCTTACTTCGAGCAAAATAGACCGATATGCCGGTAAACAAATTCAAATGAACCAGATTCAATAAGAAAAAATGTTCGAGCGATTTTTCAGAGAAGTTCTCAACATATCTATCTGTATTTTATCACAGAAAGTTCTCTGTGTGTTTCTTTAGATTTATGTCAAAATCAATTGAAATTGCTCTCAACACTCCTTCAAATTTCTTCAAAAATACCTACTCTATCATGCGTTTTTCAGGTTTTAATAGTTCTAATCATTCTTGAATAATATATTAAAAAATCCATCTGCTCTCAAAAACTACTCAAGGAATCCCATAATATATTTTAGGGATTTCGTAACAAATTACTCCATATCAATATCAGATTTTGGTATGATACCAAAATATGGTATGCATCAGTTATTGCGAGTTATATTTTCCTCCTCGGGTATCTAACACATTGGAAAATGTGTTTCATATAATGCGAAGTTTCATGATACCATGGCGAACAGATTAATATAGAAACAAAGTTCTTCGTACTGGCAGAAACTACAATCCAAATTTTTTGGAGGGACTATTTTAAACTTTTGTGGTACAAATACAGAAGATTAACGTGAATATATTGCTGGAAATTTTTCAAGAACAATGCAAAAATGTTATATGTTAATATTCGTAATGTTCAATTCTATCGAATTTAAATCACGAAGGAAGTTCTTGCATTACTTTGAAAAATTGTTAAGGAATTTCTACTGGACTTCCATGAAACCATACGTATAAAAATCCAAAATTTTTTCAAAACTTCCGTATTTTTTTTATTTTAGTTACTTGAAATTTTGCTTTTTAGAGTATGATTTTTTTTTGCTCAAGAAAAAGGCATGTGAAAGAAGGAGAAAAAACAAAATATTTGGAGCAGGTAGAAAATTATGGATAACGGGACAACTAAAGTTAAATGATTATCTATTAGTTTTTTTATAGATGTGAATGACTTCCGGATAGTTGAAACCTCTCTAATGAATTAATGACACATTTCTAATGAAGCTCTATAGAAATCTTCTTTAGAAACTATGTTTGAAATCTAGCCGAATTTCTATGTAATGATTTCCTATAGTTCTGCCAGAAAGCTTCTTAAGTTAATTAAATTATTTCTAAAGTAATGTTTCAAGAAAGATACTTACAAATTTCTTTCAATAAATCCCTTCCCAGTTATTTTGCTAAATTTTTCTACACTGATTCCTTCACCTATATGCTAGTTTCAGAAAAGAAATTATGCCTGGGGTTTTCCAACGGATTTCCACCATTCCAATAATTATTTTCGTAGATAACCCAACTAACATTCACTCATTTAACAAACACCATTATGGCAGTTTTATCCAGTATCATGTTTTATAACATTTTAATAATTTCCATGGCCAACCTTTGCTAAAGCATTGTTCACACAAATTTGGAGAAATTTTAAAGCATGTCCTTGAATACCAACTTTATTTTTCAGCTTTAAAAACGTTTTACAAGCATTTAGTTCAGCTTTTATACGGCTGGTCTAAAAATAATTAAAGACTAATAAAAATAAAAAAATATTTTTCTAGGCACTTTATAATTGTAGTGTGCACTATTAATATGATAGTACCTATAACAATCTTATTTAAAAATCGCCTGTATATTGGATTCAAACTCGAGACCTTCCAATCGTCAGCGGTATGCCTTGCCATCTGCGCCATCCTAGAATTGACGATTATACCGTCCAGTGCAAAATATAAACTTCTCATAGCTGAATATTGACCATGTTCGAGCTTCTATTCGACAACGTCTAATCAACACATGGTACGCTAATCTACAACTGAACAAGCATATTATTCAGCTACTGTTTAGTGCTGATCCAAGCTGAGTTCAGTCGGCAATTTTTAGCGCACAGTGAGAAAATTTATGTCGATGTTGGTCAAAATAATGTTTATTTACACAAAGCAAAAACAGTCTGAAATGATTAATCTAATTTCATAATAAGTTTTAGTTTGTTAAAAACTGATTAATTAACTTAAATATTTTTATAAATTATAGTTTGATTATTTTTTTATTTGTATTTTTCATAAACCTCTTACATATGCATTGAAGTAAAAGTTCTCTAGTCCTCAGAACCCATCTGAATAGAAAAATATTCGATTATCTTGATGCGATTTTTATTTTCGGAAATGGCCGAGTAAATCATTTTTCTTAGAGCGCAGTATTTATTCAGTTGTGAAGAAATGTCATTTCAAATGTAGCTGGCTATAGACATTTATTTAATCAATTCTGTCAAAGAAATTTCCATTTTTCTTGTACGGAAAAACATCCCAAGCAGGCGAAAAAAGCTTAGCCATAGAAAATATAACATGGGTTGCTAAAAGTGATATTAACTTGATATTATGGGATGTTTGGACACGTCAGGAGTTAATCATCAATGTTAACTTCCTTTTCCCGATCAGCCTAGATAGCCGCGTAGTGCCGGTAGCGGTTGTTTCAACTGGCTAAGAATTAACACAACGGACTGCCTGTTCCGGTGGTAAAAGTCCACCTCACAGGTGACCCCTAATTCATACGGCTTTAAGCTTACCGTGCCTAAGAATGAATGGTTAGGGGGGTCTATATAAAACCTAGCCGCAAACGGAGCCTGTGGAGTTCCAGGGCGCCCTCTACAGTATTATGCCCTTCCTGTGCTACCCGGAGCAATGGTGCAGGTGACCTTGTGTTTCTCCGAGATAATCGGCTGCCCTTCTTCAGTCTCAAGCCTGAGGCTAAATAAGGGTGGGATTATTAATACATTGTAATTTAGTTTAAATTTTCACCTATATGGTTTTGCATTATGCGTTTTATGCAGTGTATTCTGTGCTTTTCGCCTTTGGCGACTTCTAAGAGATACCGATCTGGTTTTTGTTCGCTGCTGATCTTTTTCGTTCTGAGATTGCGAAAAGCTTAATCCTGCCTAGTTTGGGTAGTGGCTACGGCTAGGATAGCTTAGTTAGATCAATCTCCAGCATAAAATTTCAGAAACGATCAATCTTTGTAGACTCATGCAAATGGTACAGCTCAAGTGGCGCTAGTTCAAAAACATTACTTTTGTGAACTTCTATCTAGGTAACCTAGTGGACCCAGTTTTTGCTACTTTCAGAAACATGAAATGACATACTCGCGTGCCATGCCTCGTGCATGCGTGCTCGTAAATAGCGCTGACGTCACTACACTCATTTCTGAGTTAACAACCAGAGATGTATGTGCTGTCACAATTGATATTTCTGCATGTGACCTCAATAGGAAATACGTCTTTCGTTTTGTTGTATATTTACCACATGATGAACCATCCCAAAGGATGATTTCAAACGAGTTGTCGTTCACTGCCTATGAAAAGGCCTTCTGCTGATTGTGGGCAGTGATGCTGATATTCATCACATCATCTGGAGCAGCTCAGATATCAATTTGAGAAGCTCCAGTCTGATGGAATGCCTAAGTAGTTCAAATCTTGGATTACTTATTGTAGGAAATCACCTACATCTCTATATGAACATAAGAATGTAAATTCGCAGACTTTGCATTTGTTATACTCCACAAACTGTGAATTGGTTGTGACCAAATTCCATGGATTTTCTCCGTCCATTGGAAATCCTAGAGATTTGGATGTTTCCACATCCCGTGAATTGGGACACAATTGTCCTTGCTTCGAGTGATCTCAAAATTGCTTGTCACTTTGCTTATAGTAAATGTTCCTCACAACTCCCTTCGCGGGACGCGTGGACGTCTGTACATTACTGAGCCACCCCAAAGGCGGCTAAGTATTTAAAAAATCTGTCAAAGCAGAATTGCAGTCGCTTGGTTACAACTTTAACTGGCTACTGCTGACTCAACTATCACATGGCAAATATTCAGTGTGTTGATACATTTGTGTGTGATGGTTGTGATTCCGATTATGGAACTTCTTATCACCTGATATGTAACTGTCAAGTTCTCGCGTAATTGCGATTCCAATTACTTGGTAAACACTTATTAAGTGAAACTGATTTCAGTAACCTGAATCTTCAGGACCTTCTGTTATTCTTAACCCGCTGTGGTAATGAGCTATAGGCTCTCTTTACGCTCATGCGTTTTGCAGTGCCCTTTTTAGGGCGCTGTTCGAACCCATTGTGGTATGGAGCTACATGCTCTTGATTCGCTTATGCGATTTTCCCTCTTCAAGGGACCCCACTCCTATTTCCTTCCATCTTCCCCTTCCCTTTCCTCTCCCATCGGGTAGATGATGAAATAGGCTCAAATATGGCGATGGCACAAATCTCCCAAATGGCGGGGAACGTGCCTCTGGAGCCGGCCTTCTGATGGGTAGCTAAAAGTTATATTAACTTGAAAGATATATGATATAAAATATCTGGAAATGATATCGAAAATAAACTACTAAAATAAAATTGGCATGACATATTTAGATTTTACCAATAGCTGCGAGCTATTCATTAGATCTACGTACATCAAATTTTTCATAGGTTTAGAAGTTCCAGGAACAAAATTTTGATATTGTTTTCAGATATTTTATCTCTTATGTCAATCAAGTCAATATCACGCTTTGTTTGTCAGTACTTTGCTCCTACTCAGAATACTTAGTTTAAATGTTTATTTTTGTTTTTCACAATAATTCTGCATTTTTGGAGACTGACCATGTTTATTTTCTGAACAGCTATTTCAAAAGTTTTGAGAAAGCATAATTTATGAGCTCTGAAATGCATTCGGAACTCAACACGAATTTCGGATATTTTGTCCATTTTATGAAATTTAGCTATAGTGTGATCCCTCTAAAAGTCTTATTTATTGCTGAACAATGTGTTTATTAATCGTCATTTTGACCTCTATTGGATCAACTGTTTTTATAATATACTGAAGCTGAATTAGGATTTTATAAGATACTTATTCAGCTCTTGTTCATGCTTAGAGTAAAGTGGGGCAAAAGTTCGAGTGGGGTAAGAGTTTCTTTTTAAGATTTCTAGCTCAATTCAACACAAATCTTATTAATGTCATGGTGGTTCGAATGCTATTCAAGTAAGAGACTTTCACTCCAAATATCATAAAAATCGAATAAGGTTTGGAAAAGTTATGGCTATTTGTTGTTTTTCGACGTGAATATTGTAATTTTCGGTCAAACTTTCATTGCATGGAGCCAATTGAAGATAAAATCTTTTTCAATATTTTATGTAGGGGCGTTTCTAAACCTATCATAAGGTTGCTTTGAGGTGTATTAGTTTTTGCATAAATGCTTGAAAACAATTTTTGGCCCATAGTGGGGCAAAAGTTCGAGTCAGCGGGGCAAAAGTTCGCAAAAGTTCGACCCATGTATAAACCCACGGAAAATTTTGCAAATTGCCTTAAATCCACATATTATCTTGGAATTTAGTTAAATATGTCTGATCGTGTGGAAACTGTCATCAAAATTTTACATTTCCACTTAGTTTTACGAAAAACTGTTATTTTTGAGTATATTACAATTAACCCCGTTTTGGGCAATTTTTTGATGAAAATTAAGTGTGTATTTTTGGGCAAACTTAAGTTTACGGCTGGTGTAAAGTGTGCCTGTCATAAAAGGATCGATATTTTGTGTTTTAGCCAGCGAACTTTTGCCCCACACTTGATTCGAACTCTTGCCCCACCGGTGGGGCAAAAGTTCGAATAAGACAATCAATTTTGAAACTGTTATAACTAAAAATGGGTAAATATTTCGACACAAGTTTGTTCAGCAAAATTATAGCCAATATGTTTAAGGTTCACTGTATGGTATTTGTTTTGTTTTAACTGCTATTGTTTTCCTGGAAACTTTGATTATACCACTAAGGTCGAACTTTTGCCCCACCTTACTCTATGTTAAACATGTGGGAATAGGTGAAGTGCGACGCAAGTAAAACGTTAGTTCGTCTTCTGAATATTCTTTTATACATATACATTTGTTTAGTGGAATATTGGCTTTTTAATTGGGGGAAACATGTCTTGTTCAGCTCATTTGTAGAACAATCTTGACTAGTCGAATGAGAATCTTTGGAGACGTTTAATAAGTGGCGATTCAACTTTTGTTCATTCTAATGCATAACGTTGAACATTGATCTAAGTTTGTGTTAAAAAAGCACCTTCTCAGCTCTTTATAGAGCAATATTTTTATTCAGCTGCCTTTACCATTATTGAACAATAATTAAACATGCATGCTTGTTTGTGGCTCTGAATTGTTAGTTGGGAATTCCTGTATAATCCGGGAATTTGAAGTAGAATATACAGAAAAATAATAAATAAGAATTTGTGATGGATCATTTTTGAAGGACTTTAGGTATAATTCGCGAAAGAATTTTTATTTTTATGAAAAACAATATGGAAGAATTTGCAAGAATTCATGAATTTTTGGAAAAAAATAGGATTAAAAAATTATAAATTTTAAAAGACCGAGTAACTTTTTTTTCAGTTAAACTCGAGAACATATTCTGGAATCAATTTTGAAATAAAAAGTAGACATAAGAATTGCCGTTGAAAGTATGAACACATCCGACAATATTTTTTGAATAATTTCCAAGTGATTTCCTCGAGGAATTTGATTTTGCTAAAATGTTAAGGTATAAAACTTTTCCGTTAAAAAAACGTAGTTTAGAGTTTAAGCAAAACGTTCATTGATAAGAAATTATTGGAAAATATAGGTGAAATCAGCGAAAAAATTAAGTGCTGAAATTAAAAAAAAAAAATACTATGACCGATTTTTTTAACTTTTCTTAGAAGCCTTAGCCAAGCTGGTATTCCTTAAAAAGATTTGTTATGAATTAGGCTTTATTTTTCGTATAAAAATTCCAGCTATATTTTGTCTTAGAAGTTATTTTTTGTAATTTTGGATATTTTTTAAAATAATTTTGCTGGACAAAAACCAAAACCAGTATTGTTCGCATAATGATTCAGGGATGATTCAGGGAGGCCTGCTACCCTGCTGATGGACGTCATGTTTGTAAATTCCCTTAAGTGCCTTAAATATCACAAACTAAAATCTGCAGCTAAAACAAAAACTCTTTCTATTGCCTTGTACTTGTAGACTAGATAATTCATGATAGTTTTTTTAAAATCACTCATAAAAAAATAGCAATCCAGGAAAATCTAAACTTAAGGGGGCAGGATCCGTCATTGATATCGAAATTTTCAAAAACAGTTTTTTCGTTCATAATCAAGAAAGTTTACAGGAAAATGTGTTCACTGCATTCTGTTCTCCAACTGAAACAAAGTGAACACATTTTCATCGAATAATTTTCAGTTTTGAACAGAAAAACTGCCTTAGAAGTTTCGATGATGACGATGATTACGATGACGGAGCGTTGATCGTTAAGAGCTGTCTAATGTCTATGTCAAAAATGACATATATTTTGTATTTATTCTAAATTTAATATTTTTAACTGTGGTACATCGCGCACACATGAAAGAGTATAAGTTATGGTAAAAATACGACCAAATTGTCAAGTTATATGACATTTTAGAAAAAAAAAACAAATACGGTACTCTACTTAAAGATTGCCCATCACTGTAGTCGGTTTTGGCAGTGCGCTCCCAGTGTCTGCGCGTAGAAAGAGGAACTTTTATTTTGAAAACGTTTCAGGACTCACAGGATAATTGGTCCCGCCCCCCTTGGCAATTATGGCTTATTTTCTGCTCCGATGAGATTCCGCGATACTGTAGCTCGCGGAGGTATTGGGCTTTCGGACATTTAAATCGCGGGAATGTGACGGTATCTGAAGATTGCTTTTCGTGAATATTGTGGGAATATTATCTAAATTGAAATCACTTATATATCGTTGTAACCGAACTGCAGTAGACGATACTGCCTGAAGCAATGGTGGGAGGTAGCAGATCATTTGAATCGAATTCAGTTTTCTTGAGGGATGCTGGGGAAGCTTCTTCTTCTTCTTCTTCTTCTTTTTCATCAGGGTTCATTTACAGCTAGAAGAAGAAAAAATAAGATGTTTGCCTTTTAAAATTGATATGCTTTATTCACTTCCATAGTTTCCACCATGGAATTTCTGAACGTAATCGGGGTTTTGCAAATTCAATTGATTCGTAAATTGAATCAGTTTGTTGAGAAGGAAACTTCTGGAACCCATTTGATTGAAATTCATCAAAAATATTTTAAAACCGAAAACCGACTTTATATGAAATATGAATTAATATGAAAAAAATAAAGGGACAATTAAAATGAATCCTTATGTAATCTTTCAATTGCAATCGGTAACTAAGACATCAGTACTTGTCTGAAAAGGAAAAATACAAATCTTTGAAACAGAATGCGGAGAAAATGTCGTTCTACGGTAGGTGATTTTCTATAGTGAAATAAGAATGTGACAGTTTTCAACGCATGAATTCTAACGAAGAGTTGAAATACTTTATTCCACTCACACAAATTGATTGCCAAAGAAATCAAAGAAAATCACGTAGAAGCGATTCATCATTTCGAACTCAAAGTTTACCTGATTTATGCAGTCTATCTCGGTAACAGATATACTTAAAAGTTGTTCAGATGCTCTCCTTTCGCAGACCTACATTGTGTTTTTTTTTTCTTCCAGTCCATATTCAACCTCAGTAACTCCTTTCCGAGAAACGACAAAACACAAATAAACGACCGTCGACGACCCATCACCAGAGCCGAGAATCATGTGACAAAGGCAAAAAATTGAATAAATTTCAATGGATTCAGCTAATTTTATTTCCATCTTCTTGGAATACAAAATCAACCCCAGCAGCAGCAGCACTTTCGGAGATGGTCGCGCTTGACTCCCAGCTTTGTGAATATGTAGGTCGAGGGGCTTACGATTTCGCACGCGTGAATAATGCAAGCGCAAAAAAGCAGAAGCATTCGAATGGGGATGCTTACTTTGCTGCCACCTCCACATGCCCCAGTTGAAGTCCCTCCTCACACCACACCAACACACGCATCAATCATTGAAAATTTACGACGAACGTTTTATCCCCGTCCCAGGAAACCGCTACATTCTGCGGTTGGTGCCGCCCGTAATCGCATTAATGCGACGGAATTCGTATTATCCTTCGGGCCGAGCCCATAAGACTTTGAATCGGATGGAAATTGTCTCGCAGTTCCTATCAGTGGTAGGGTGCAGAGCTACTTGGGAATTTTCATGATTCACTTCGGCATGGGGGGTTTTGATCGGCCGAATTGCTTAAAACTTTACAATGAGAAGTACCTTGATACGATGCATATTGCGGCTTAATATAAGCTCAGTAGCTTTCAAAAAACCCCCGTGCCTAAGTGAACCAAAAGTGCAAAAAATGGGATCCGGCTCCCTATCTGTAGTAAATCTAGTGGTTATAGCAGTGTCGCGTGAAGTTTTGACAATTAAATTTATAAAGAAATAGTAATCAAGAGTATATTAATTGTTTATCAATAATTTTACTATTAAAACAGTTAGTTTACTCTCGGGCTGATATGATCAGACTTTTGAAGCTGTTTTTTGACCCTTGACTGATCTGATGAGTATGGAGTGCAGTTTGTTTCAAGTTCGTTGAAAATTAATGGAGCGCTGGAGCTGGGATTAGAATATAAGTTGGATCAGTCTCAGTGGATCGAGAAGAGCTTAGAGAACATAGTCTCTAAGGTTACTCTACAATATTTTGTTAGACTTATGGGTTTGGAGACAATTGGTTTATGTGCCTTTTTAATTTAAGGTTTAAAGTTTAATAAAACGTAAATTCAGAGTGTAGCTCGTAAAATACGGCTAAAGGCTCAAAAACCAGACCGCTTTAGCGCCAGGACCCCGGCAAGAAATCCAACCTCAGGGCGGATTTATTTTATAAGAGTCCAAATAGCAATTAAGTAAACGATACAGAAAACTCATAAGGTATAGTGGATCGAGATTTCTCAGTTATAGAGGTCGCCTTAAGCGATTCACGAGAAATAGTTGATGCTGATCGTCGTTCTATCGACACACAAAGACATCACTCACGACTATCATCACTGAAAGTACACACTAATTCAAATTTCACTGTCCGCTTCAGACACGTGAGTGAAGAGACTGATTTACCAACCAGTCTAACCTGCCGTACAAAAAAAAAAAATAAAACAGAAAAAGAAACAGGTAGAACGACGCGAAACGTGAGAAATTTCGAAGACCAAATCTGTTACAGGGAAAACTTTAACATACTACAAAAATACATAATTTGTGAAGGTAAACATCAAAAACGTTGGATATTTATTCAAATTTTATAACCTAGGTTTCTATTCATATTTGCGTGCTCCTTTTCTTTACACTCAGAATCAGAAAAAATCGTAAATAATTTAAATTTCACGCTTTTTTGTCTTTCGTATTGTTTATACTTGACTATGTTTAAGAAGTATACTTACTTCCCCTAAAAAGTTAATCTAAGATCGTTTTCAGCTATATTATTTTTTCCGTGTTTTGCTGACGATGTCAGTTTGCTGCAATCACCAAGTTAACAAACGCGTTCGGAAATTTGCTCTTGGTCGGATGTGATTTTGTAGGCGAAATTGCTTAAAAAGAAAATGTTTTTCGAAAGGTAAATCAAGTTTATAGTTTTGCGAAAAGTGAGAAGTGTCTTTTGAGAGCCGTGGTACCCGATTTCCTCCGAATATCAAGCGTAATCCGTCGCGGTTAGTTCTTCTTCTTCTTGGCTCGCGGTTAGTTGTGACCTCAATTATCCGATTCGATAAATCTGACATTTCGCTGCCCTTTTGACGATTAGCCATTGTGGAATGTCCGGATCTCTGCTCCTGAAATAATCCTGAAATGTTTCCGGTGGTTTCAGTGTCCTAACCGGAACGCCCCAGAAACTCAATACACTTCTGATTGCTGCACAGCAAGAAAGGTGAGTTATTTTTTAATTGTTCGATTTATCAAATAGTGATTCATTTTTTTTTTTTCATTTTCAGTAAGGGAATCCGACATCTGCAAATCCAAGCACTCGCGGGCCGCCGTTGGTCATCACTTGGTCCGTTTTTCAACCGGCGTGAACGTGCCGCTGCTCAACTACCGTAGAGTGTGCTGAGTTACTTTTGGTTTTCACTGGACAATGCTTCCCCGGACCGTCCCGGACGCCGAACCAATTTGAACCGCACCGCCCCGGACCCTGAACCAATGTGAACCGGAACACCCTGGACCCCGAACAAATTTTAACCGTACCGCTCCGGACCCCGAACCAATTTGCACTGGAACGTCCCGGACCCCGAACCAACTTGCACCAGACCGCCTCAAAACGTCAACAGCCTCTTGATTGCTGCATAGTTCTTTCAGCATGGACAGGTTGCCACAAGAACTTGGTCCGGAGGTCGCAGCGCAGTTAGCTGGTAAGTCTGTATGCATTTTAGTAAGTGTCAACAAAGAGTGACATGGTCCAAACCAGACTCTTCAGACATACAGTCAGGTTTTGTACCCGACGCTGTCACTCACTTTACGCTCACCATAACTTCTCATATGTCTTTCAATCGATCCAGGTGAAATTTAGTAGACTCTTTTACATATTACGCTGCAACCATAAATTAAAAGTTAAATTGACTCCATTACTGCTGAGAAATTGCTATGGGAGTGTCTTACAGGGAGACCTGACTGTAGTATGGGCTATTACAAATAGCCTCGATTTTTCCAATAGTTAGTCTAGCAGGTTTATTTCAGAGTTTTTGAATAAATACGTTAAGGATTTTTTCCAAGATACTCTGCAATAATGGAACACCTGCTTTGCACTTGTCCACAGTTGATCAGCAGGAGTTTTCTCATTTAATTTTGTATGGGGAAAGGCATCTAACTTCAAATTTCTTGTGAGTGGAAGCCGTAATCAAAAATATTTGGTAGGCGTAGCCATCATCATCACGCACAACCGGTAACAAATATTTTTTTCGAAAATGGTTCCCAATTTTGAGAAATAATTCGTTAAATGCATTTCGCCATACAAACATTTTTCGCGTTCCCTGTTAGCGATTTTTCGTACATAGACACTAGCGCATGTGCGTTACTGTGTGGCGAATAGCGAATCAGGGCATGAATGTTACCCATTCCGCAAAGAAGGGAATTTTTGGGATTGCGTTCGAAATTCGTACTGGATATTATCCAAGAATGCGACTGATTATTTTTTCTATAGTTATCTTAGGCAGGGTGTACTTATTACGCTAAAATAGAAAATTCCGATGGGGAACGTCACCTTAGACATTTAAGCCTGATTCGCTGCTGACAAGTAATTTCTTGGCCTATCTTGATGCATGGGAAATTTCTGCAAGGAATCGATCAAGAATGCGCTTTTTTCTGGTCACAGTACGCAATTGAAAAGAACTGTCAGCTCAAATGGGAGTCGCTGTAAAAAATTTCTGCAAGGAATCATCGAGAAATTTCTTTAGCGATTCCTTTTAAGTAGCAAATCAGGCTTTATCATGAAAAACTACCTGGACTTCATTAGGAGCTACAGTATTGGACAAAACATTTGCAACTTTTTCGATTTTCCTTACTAAATGACCAACTTTGTTAAGCTAGATCTCAGTTGTTTATGGACCGATTCGAATGAAATTTTCACAGAACTTCAGACATAACTTTAATTTTAACATACATTATTAAAATATTTTCCAATCACAAGTTTACAAACAATATCGAATGAACTAAGGTGAAATTTTCTACGAAAAATCAAAACCATTTATCTCAAAATCTGAAAGCTTTACACAAAAACTGTTTTCAGCAAACTTGTTCAACTCATCCAAATCTATAACTATGCTAAAGATATCGTAAAGCTATTCCTTCAATATATTTAGTTATGTCAATGAGGAAAAAATCGTCAAAATACACTTTAGTGAACTCGTGATTAAAAGAATCGCTCAAAAATATATGTTCAAATTCAAGTCATTTCTGAAGTAAAATTTCATTCAAATCGGTCCATAAGTGACTCAGATATAGCCCTCTAAAGTTGATCATTTTGTATGAAAAATTAAAAAAGTTGCAAATGTTTTGTCCAATACAATATAGTGTTTTTAGGAATCCTTGGAAGAGTTCATAAGGAATTTTTACAATGATTACTTTATGGTTTATTTTAGAAACACCGCCTGGATTTCAAAAGAAATTCAATAATTTCTATATAATATTTTTGACAATTACCATGATTTTTGTTTATTTTTCCATTCATCATAATGGGCTCCGCTGGTTTTACTCCCTCCTTCCTTCACGGTTCCGGAAGTCTCCGTAATCACCGCGGAAACCACCTTCACCGCTTCGGCCGGTTTTGACCGCATCCGGCGAACACTACACGGTTCTGTAACGCAAGGATTGTAGTCGACAGATGCCTGATCTCTCTGTTTTGTGTCGACGAGGATTGAATAAACCGGAAGATTCCCGCCTAGAGGCAGCAACAGCCGCTCAAATTTTCCTTGTGCGGTTGTTGCTGCCTCAAGGCGGAGATCTTCCGGATCAACATCCAACAGATAGATTTAGGCATTTCCCGGCATGAATAGTAAAAATAGCCTCTAATAGAACTAGCGGTACCGTAACTGTTGGGTGGATGAGAGATTTATTGTTGGGGTGGTTTTGAAATTTGAATCTGTCGAGGAAAATATATTTTCCTAAGCCTGAATCGGGTTGGAGTTGAAACTGTGATTCGGAACGGGTTGCGCCAGTTCCAACCTGGTTCAAAAACGTTTTTTGAGTAATTTCAGGTTAGTTTCGTTGGCGCTCCTGATTGAGGCACCCAGACTGGGATCATGGTCAGTTTGAGCGCGCACCTCACTTGACGTTTTCAAATGTAAACAAGCATCCTAATGCTGAAACCCATAGGGTTGAACAAACTGTGCCGCATCTCGAATTATTTTTCAAATTGTGGTGAGTATCTATGTTTTTCAAAAATTTTGTAAGAAAATCAGGAGTATATAAACATAATCTGAAAGCGTTAATATTCATTAAAAATGATTGTCTTTCGATGAAAAATACAAAAACTGGGGGTTAGATCTGACGGAAATGGTCTATTCAAAAATAAATTTAAGAGGAAATTCAAAAATAAATTTCAAAGGTAATTCAGAATTAAATTTAGAAGGAAATTCAGAATTAAATTTCAAAAGAAATTCCGAAGAAAATTTCCATTGAAATTCCAAAGAAAATTTCAATGGAAGTTCTATAGGAAATTCCGAAGAAATTTTATTAGGAATTAATAAGGAAATTTTGAAGGGAATTCCGAAAAAAATTCAGAAAGAAATTTCAAAGAAACTTCCAAAGGAATTTCCAAAGGAAAATCCGAATAAAAATTTAAGTGAATTCCGAAGAAAATTTCAATGTAAACTCTACAGAAATATTCCGAAGAAATTGCAAATGGAATTCCGAAGGAAATTCTGTAGGGAACTCCAAAGTAAATTCCGGAGGAAATTCCGAAGAAATTTTCGAAGGTAATTCCAAAGAAAATTCCGAAAGGAATTGCGAAGCAAATTTCGTAAAAAGTCTAAAGGAAATTCCGTAAAAAATCTATATAAAATTCCGAAGGAATTTTAGAAGCTAACTCTAAGCAATTTCGAAGGAAATTCTAAAAGAATTACTCAAAGGATATACCGAAGAAAAATTCAAAGAAAATTCCGAACGAAATTTCAAAGGAAATTCAGAATTAAATTTCAAAGGAAATTCAGAATTAAATTTCAAAGGAAATTCAGAATTAAATTTGAAACGAAATTCCGAAAAAAAACAAAAGGAAATTCCGAAGAAATTTTCTGAGGAAATTTCAATAATAATTCCAAAGAAAATTTCAATGGAAATTCTGAAGAAACTTCCGAAGAAATTCCAAAAGGAATTCTGAAGAAAATTCTGAACAGAATTCCAGAGGAACTTCCTATGTTATTTTCAAAGGAAGTTTCGAAGGAAATTCAGAAACAAATTTTAAAGGAAATTCCGAAAGAATTTCCAATCGAAATTCCAAATAAAAAAATAAAGTGAATTCCAAAGAAAATTTTTAAGGAAATTTCAATGTAAATTTTAAAGGGTGGTTCTAAAGAAAATTCCGAATGAATTTTTGAAGGTAATTCCAAGCAATTACGAGGGAAATTGTGAAAGAAATCCTTAAAGGAAATTCCGAATAAAAATCCGAAAGAAATTCCAAAGAAAACTCCCAACGAATTTCCGAACAAAAATTCCAAAGGAATTTCCAAACAAAATTTCAAAGGAAATTTCTAAGGAAATTCCAGAGGATAGTCCAAAGAAAGTTCAGAAGGAAATTTCAAATAAAATTCCAAAAGAAATTAGGAAAACAAAATAAATTCCTAAGGAAATTTCAATGGAAATTGCAAAGGCATTTTCAATGGAAATTCTATAGTAAATTCTGAAGAAATTTCATTAGGGATTCCGAAGAAAATGTTGAAGGTAATTCTGAAGGAAATTTAGAAAAAAAGAAATTCCGATGGAGATTCTAAAGAGAAAATAATTGAAAATGCATACAGTAATACACGTAATGCCACAAGGAATTTAAAAAAAAGTTTTAGAAATATTCTCACAGAAATGTTAGGTCTGATTCCATAAAGAATCTAACATTTTTTCTCCGGATTCCTGTTAGGTTACGTATCGTTATTTTTTGTTATTAATGTATGGTCTTTTTTCAAGCTAGTGGTTTCTGAAATTCCTATTTTTAAGACACTCGCTACTAGCCCTGCTTCATGAACATTTTTTTTAAATTATTGTAAAATATTTGATTTCGGGAAAGCCAATGCCGGAAAAGTAATCTGGAATTTAAGCAACTTTCAATTTCATAACGATAATAATTGATTCAGAGCTCTTGAACGTTTTCGAATGAAATGCAAACAATTCATCATTTATATAAATTACCACATTTAAAAGATAATAAATCTTCGAGCTGTTTAGTAGAATACCTGAGGTCGAAATACGCGTATCTGTCAAAGGATACAAACTCTAGTGGAATTAAATGGTATAGTACTAAATTCGGTTTTTTCATCTACTCACATTTAAATGTTATACAGGTCGGATTCGATTAACCAGGAGCTTGATAATTCGTGTTTTTAAGACGATGATGGACAGAGCTTTTACGAATGAAATTAAAGATACCATCATTATTAAATACAATTCATTTGAATACATAAAACTGAAACTTTGATATTGTTAGCAAATTGCTTTAAAATGTCTAGAAGAGTTAATACGCTTCAAAAATTGTCATTAGCTCGTTTTAGACATATAAAAAGAAAGTATATCTTGAACCTGAAATTATTCTATAAACCTGGAAATAGCTGGGAATTTCATTTCGGTAAACAAGTAGACACACTACGAGATCTCAAGCAAAAATTAGGTAGGATTGTCTAAGAAAACAATTGAGCCACATCTGTAAATTGTAAGTATTTTCTGCAAAAAATATAAAATGAACTCTTTTAAAAGAGTCCAACAGGAAATTTAAAAAGAAATAACGAAAAATATATTAATAAATTCCTGAAAATCTTAGGATTTCGTTGAATTTTTTTTTTTTGGGAATTAAGTAATTTCTGAAAAGATCCTTGGGAGAAACCCAGATAAATTTTTGTAGGTATCATTGAGAAAGTATGTAAAAAATCACTACATATATAGACTCCTGAAGTTCGGAGTAATATCGCAAAGAATTTATGGAAAATAATCGAATTTGTTTCCAATGAATCTCATCTCTTGAATAAAATTTTGAAAAATACATACAGTCATACGATCAGAAATTCTTTTCATGATGTCACGAGAACTTCCCAAAAAATTTTAGAAATATCATTAGAGAAATGATCGGATTATTTGAAAAACCTTTTTAAAACTCTTCATCTTCTGCTTGTTTCTGGTTTCACGGTTTTTATTTAATTTATTTTTGGTTACTGTTGATGTTTTTTTGTCTCTTTTAGGTTCATGTCCGGTATTTTTTTTCATGCATGAAGTTTCTGAAGATCCTATCCTACACACAATCGCTACCAGCCCTGGACCTTACAATTCTTAAACAGGCGGAACAAGACAAGTTGGCCGGCATCGCTAAGCACCAACTCCTATCCTAATCGAAGGATTCATCAACGGCAAGCGGAATGAATGGAAAAACAGCAACAAAATGCTCACTGCAGAAGGAATGTTTACGTCTCCAATGAACGCAAATGGAGGATCAAGTACGGGAACTGCAGGAACCGCCTCCGTCCGCCCGGGTTGGGACCGCGGCCAATATGATCTCGCATGTGGCTCGTAGTTGAACTTGAAAGTACCAGGAGGCAGAACTCCCGGCCATCTCACCGGGGTGACATTTAATCCCGTTAGCATTCAGTAAAGCAATCTTTATTAATAAAACATATATTTTTGAACGAATTTAGTATTATTTGATTTCTATTAAATGAAAAGAGGTCCATTTTTAAGCACGGTCAAAGTTAATCTAGACAGTGATGAATGCAACCTAATCTTCGGGCCGATTTCATCAAAGTTATACTAGGCCCGTTTAGTAGCAGGCTAAACAAGGTCTAGACCCAACCAGGTGGATAGTGGTTTAGTGTGGCATTTAAACTATTTAGTTTTGATTTTTTTCAGAGTGTACATTTACCTAGCTTCCCCTTATGTGTGTACTGATTCTCTAATCTACTTCTATCGACATTTTCTTCTTTCCGAGCTCGGTTCATTGTGTGGAGTTCAATGCATGCGCATGGTTAGTTGGTTTTGGTTTGCACTCACAGATCCTTTTGCATGCTGCGATGAATGCCGCCGAAAAAGCAGAAGCGACGACCGTTGAATACGCTGGCAAAGCAGAAGTGCCTGCCGGAGAATGAGACGGCAAAGAAGAACTCCGGATTTAGCACATCGATGTTGGTGGTATTACGCCTACCACTCCAAATACGGCTATGAACTGCGACCTTTTGATTTACCTCTGGATGAAGTGTCGCACGCTGGTAATCACTTGCGTCGGTGACGGGTGACGCAGTTGACGACGGTGGAGATCGTCGGGGGCTTTACACGTGGCCTGTCCACGAGGTAATAGAAATGGTGGTGGCCGCTCTGTCAGAATGGTTTGTTCCCTTCCGGCTTTCCCCTCAAAACGGGACTTTTGAGCGCTGAAGCGTGGGGTCGAGAGCAACGTTTGACGAGTTGGTGTAGTGTGCCGAGCTTAGGCCGTTGATCGCTAGATGCAGATCCTGGATGAAAAGCCGTCGAACGGCTGTTCGACGCATTCAGCAAAACATTTCTCCACACAACAAAAAATCACAATTACCTTTTTTTTATTTAAACGCACACATAAACTAGCTTGACCGCCCTAAACCTTTTCAATTTAAGCTAACACCTTATTACTCTACAGAAAGGAACAAAAAGTAACATTAATTTTAATCTAAAAGACTTCTCACATTTTTAAACTATTACCAAATTTAACACACCGCGGGACTAAACGAATTAACACGCACTCTTGCCACTTCCACGGTCTAGGTCAAAATGGACGAGTATAAATTCTGAAAGTCCTCAGATAGGGTATGATTTTACATCTTCGTGGACGAAAGTACGTAAAATTACCGAAGTAATTTTACCTGAGGGGTGCGGTCCCGAACATTTTGGTCATTCAATCTGAACACAAATTTTTCCACCAGTGCTAACCGTTGTTTGTTTCCGTGTATCGCAGGAAACCGTTTTCAAGGTGCACACTTAAAATGCTTCACACTAAGCTTCTGCAATTTGACGAGGGCAATAAGTCCAATGAATCAGCTGATACAGATAGTTTCAGACCGTATGTTAGTATACAGCCATTCCATGAAAAACCGATCAAGTGGGTCACCGAATTCCGTGAAAATTTGCTATATTGTTCCTTATCCGAAATAAGGATACACGTGTTTTTGATTTTTTTGATTAGGGTGACCATTTCAGAAATAAAGTGAGCAAAATAATCGCGATTTTGCCAAATTTTTATTTAAAAAAATTATAACTTTTGAACCGCTTGACCGATTTTCAATTTTCTTGGACGAAATGAAAGCTAAAGATTTGAACTTTTCAAAAAAATATAAAATTATACACAATTTTTTTTTTTTTTTACATAAAAAAATCAATAATTTCTGTTTTTTTCGTGTTTTGAAGGTCTCCGGACCAAAGGGGCAATTACTGTTCTCATTTTTCTTGAAAGATCAGTTTATTTTACGTTTATTGTCAAATTTTCAGCGATGCATGTTTTCTATTTTTTGAGATATATGTTTTGAAAATAAAAAATCAGTCATTTTTTATCGGCACATAGATCTTAGCGGAACAGATTTTTTTTTAAATCATAACTTTTGAACCGCTCAACCGATTTCTAATCTTTTTCTAAGGACTCGGCAATATTTTATGTTTTGAGAAATATTATTTTGAAAATAAAAAATCAGTAATTTTTTATCGGCACACAATGTAGGTCTCAGCGGAATGGATTTATTATTAAAAAAAATCATAACTTTTCAATAGCTCAACTGATTTCCAATCTTTTTTATAGAATGAAAGCTCAAGATTTCAACTTAACAGAAAAATATTAAACTCTGATTTTTTTCAATGAAAAAATATAAAGATTTCCTAAAAAACTAGATTTTTTTATATTTGTCATGTAAAAAATAGGGTTTTACTTTTTTGTTTCTGAAAAGTTGAAATCTTAAGCTCTCATTCCATAAAAAAGATTGCAAATCAGTTGCGCTACTGAAAAGTTATGATTTTTTTTTTAAATAATGAGTCCATTCGGCTGAGACCTACATTGTGAGCCGATAAAACATGACTGTTTTTTTTTATTTTCAAAATAATATTTCTCAAAATATAAAATATTGCCGAGGCCTTCAAAACACAGAAATTATTGATTTTTTTAGACAAAAAAACATTTTTTGTGATATTCTTTATTTTTCTCGATAAGTCAAAATCTTTAGCTTTTATTTCGTCCAAGAAAATTGAAAATCGGTCAAGCGGTTCAAAAAATATGATTTTTTTTTTAATAAAAATTTTGCAAAATCGCGATTTTTCTGGTCACCCTATTTTGGAAATGGTCACCCTAATAAAAAATCCAAAAACAAGTGTATCCTCATTTCAGACAAGGAACAAAATAGTAAATTTTCACGGAATTCGGTGACCCACTAGATCGGTTTTTCATGGCTGTATAAATATATTTCACAAAAGTTCTGAAAATATTATACATCAATAAGACCAAGTGAAACGTTTATTCAACAGTTGATTGTTTCTGTGTGTATAACATGTTTAGCGTGACGAAATAATGACCACACACTTCTAGGCATACTCGGATAATTTTGATGAAAATTTGAGCTTGACAGCAGCCTGGCTGCTTGTGGATATCCAGTTCGCACCCCCTAGAATTTTACGAGCTTTTCAAACGACGATCCTCAGCAACTTCGAATGAGAACCGATTAAGGCGCTATCATTCCATCTGAATGACCTGTATTGTTCCGTCTGTTTTGGACTCCGATCTATTTATAACGATCGTAAACGTTCGGGCTTGCACTTTGAACCTTACGCTTATTAGTGGTGTAGTGTGTAAGGCGACAGGGACTTTTATTTTATTTATTTATTTATTTATTTATTTATTTGACGTCAAGCATTTGTTGAAGGCGAATTGTATGCAAATTTTGTATGCGGTTTTGGAAAGTTGCATTTTATTTTGAACTTTTTTGTTAAGTGAACTATAGAATATAAGTTAATTTTGACAATGAAATAATATATGATTAAATAAAAAATAAGTTAACATTTCAGAACATGAAAATATAATATAATTATATTACAATTTATGTACGTTTACATTTATATTGAATAATTCTTAAAATAATATTTACAAAAGTGACCATCTATGTATATCTATGGATCTTCATGAAATTTTTAGCACTGGCCAAGCAATTCTTCCGAATCTGTAAAAGGCTGTAAAAAGTTTCTTAGCTGACGCCTGATACATTGGTAAGCTGCTAACCAAAGCCAGCACTTGCTTTACCTCTAAAACCCTATATTCTCACATGAGTTTGTGTAAAATCAGTAATACAGTCAACTCTCCCTAACTCGATATTGAAGTGACCATCGAGTTAGGGTCACTACAATATCGAGTTAGGGAGGTATCGACTTACAGAACACAAAACCAGTGCAACTGCGATTCAAGAGACCATCGTGGCAGTTATGAAAACCAACTTTTACTATGGATCTCGAACTCGATATCGAGATACGGAATATCGAGTAAGGGAGAGTTAACTGTACATACGGTTCGCAGTGGATGAACTTAATTCACCATCAATTCGTTCCCCTTCTCTTCATTGGCTTGCAATCCGATCGGATAATTGTCTGAATTTTTCACAGATTTGGCTTCGTTCTATATTCTTGCATATTGTTAAAAATATATCCGCCTCAATCATTTTGTCAATATTTGCACACTTCATCGAAATTTCCAAGATCTAAAACAAGACCACCAATAAATTTACAATCAAGTGGTCCTCATTCTCAACATCAACTGTCAAATACCATTCAAATTCAATCCAATCACCAAAACAACAGGTTTTTATTCCATCCAATGCAAGCTTTCTTCCCCTCCCCTCACATTTTAAAATACAAGAGTAACATATGAATTCCCTCATAGAGCCCTCCCAGCCTCTAAGTCTCACATCATGGAGAACTGATCATCTTTCCAATCAAATATGTATGAGGAAGCAATAATGGTTAGATAGATAACATAACATGTGTGGATCTGCAGAGGCCAAGAGGAATTGCGGAATGTTGGAAGATGTCGGTCGGCAAACTCCGAGCAGAAAGCGGAAGACGAACTGCAACTGTGCACCGGCTATATCGTTCAGGAGAGCAGCAGCGTTTCAAATCCCCATTCCTGGAGCAAAAAAAGTCTTGTCAGGAAGTGCGGCTCTTCCTCGTACGTAGAACGCATGCAATTTTGATTGCATCGGAAAAACATGGAAAAGCAAACGGAGAAGAAGCTGCTTTTCTCTTCTTGCGGAAGAAAACCCTTGCAAAGAATTCCCATTTCCATCGTCGTCAAACTGCACGGATGATTCCCCTGTAAATACATTGCTACATCGCTATTGTGTAACTAAAGTGGAGGAAATCTGTGTGTGTGTGATTGTTGGAGCACGCCGGCTAGAAGGGAGGAATCGTTTTCAATCGTGTGGAAAAAAGCAAATTTCAACAATTCCCATGTCCATTAAAATGATGAGCTAAACATTGATGGAGAGAGGGGTTTATTGCACCGATGACCTCGGTTATAGGTCATATAAAATAAGAGGAGCGAGTGTTTGCTTTAATTTGCAAAGTGTTGGAGGTACTGAAGTATCGATATCAAGCTGTGAAACTAGTTTTTTATCGTCTGAGCTTGGAGAATTTTCACCCAATCTAGAATCGAGCTACAGGCGACACCATTGCCAACTTGCTGTAAATGGGAATGTCCACTCGAGCGGAAAAAGTATATTGGGTGCCCGATAAGGTCACTTACCTGTCTATTGATATTGCCACTAGATTAAATATAGATGACGTTGAGCATATCACATCCATTGCTATGTAGAAATCACAAACAAAATTTGGCAACGTCCACGCTCCGTTCACCTGAAATTGAGAAGAGAGGAAAGTTATCGTAAGTAGGGTGATTATTGATTTAATATCCATAACAAATTGATGTTCACATTTCGACTATTGAGCGATTTAATGAAATCATAAAACTAAAACTAATGTAGAATTCTTCAACAAACCATGAAGCAGAATTCTTCAAGTGATCCGAAGACTATATTTGACTAAATCCTGAGACAGGATTCGTCTGAATCCTGAGACAGGATTCGTCTGAATCCTGAGACAGGATTCGTCTGAATCCTGAGACAGGATTCGTCTGAATCCTGAGACAGGATTCGTCTGAATCCTGAGACAGGATTCGTCTGAATCCTGAGACAGGATTCGTCTGAATCCTGAGACAGGATTCGTTTGAATCCTGAGACAGGATTCGTCTGAATCCTGAGACAGGATTCGTCTGAATCCTGAGACAGGATTCGTCTGAATCCTGAGACAGGATTCGTCTGAATCCTGAGATAGGATTCGTCTGAATCCTGAGACAGGATTCGTCTGAATCCTGAGACAGGATTCGTCTGAATCCTGAGACAGGATTCGTCTGAATCCTGAGACAGGATTCGTCTGAATCCTGAGACAGGATTCGTCTGAATCCTGAGACAGGATTCGTCTGAATCCTGAGACAGGATTCGTCTGAATCCTGAGACAGGATTCGTCTGAATCCTGAGACAGGATTCGTCTGAATCCTGAGACAGGATTCGTCTGAATCCTGAGACAGGATTCGTCTGAATCCTGAGACAGGATTCGTCTGAATCCTGAGACAGGATTCGTCTGAATCCTGAGACAGGATTCGTCTGAATCCTGAGACAGGATTCGTCTGAATCCTGAGACAGGATTCGTCTGAATCCTGAGACAGGATTCGTCTGAATCCTGAGACAGGATTCGTCTGAATCCTGAGACAGGATTCGTCTGAATCCTGAGACAGGATTCGTCTGAATCCTGAGACAGGATTCGTCTGAATCCTGAGACAGGATTCGTCTGAATCCTGAGACAGGATTCGTCTGAATCCTGAGACAGGATTCGTCTGAATCCTGAGACTGGATTCGTCTGAATCCTGAGACTGGATTCGTCTGAATCTTGTGACAGGATTAGACCGATTCCTGAGACAGGAAAGTTACTGAATCCTGAGACAGGATTCTACTGAATTCTGTGACAGGATTCGATTGAATCCTGAGACAGGATTCGACTGAATTCTGAGACAGGATTCTACTGAATCCTGAGACAGGATTCGACTGAATTCTGAAACAGAATTCTACTGAATTCTGAGACAGGATTTGACTGAATTCTGAGGCAGGATTCGACTGAATTCTGAGACACGACTCTACTGAATTCTGAGACAGGATTCGACTGAGTCTTGAGACAGGATTTGACTAATTCCTGAGACAGGATTCAACTGGATCCTGAGACAGGACTCAACTGAATATTGTGACAGGATTAGACTGATTCCTGAGACAGGAAAGTGACTGAATCCTGAGACAGGATTCGACTGAATCTTGAGACAGGATTCGACTGAATTCTGAAACAGGACTCAACTGAATCTTGTGACAGGATTAGACTGATTCCTGAGACAGGTTTCGTCTGAATCCTAAAACAGGATTCTTCTAAATTTTGAGACAGGATTCGACTGAATTCTGAAACAGGATTCGACTGAATTCTGAGACAGGATTCGACTGAGTCTTGAGACAGGATTTGACTAATTCCTGAGACAGGATTCAACTGGATCCTGAGACAGGACTCAACTGAATATTGTGACAGGATTAGACTGATTCCTGAGACAGGAAAGTGATTGAATCCTGAGACAGGATTCGACTGAATCCTGAGACAGGATTCGACTGAATTCTGAGACAGGATTTAACTGCATCTTGAGACAGGATTCGACTGATTCCTGAGACAGGATTCGAATAAATCCTGAGACAGGATTCGTCTGAATCTTGAGACAGGATTTGTCTGAATCCTGAGGCAAAATTCTTCTGAATCCTAAGACAGGATTCTATCAAATCCTGAGACAGGATTCTATCGAATCCTGAGACAGGATTCGACCGAATCCTTAGACAGGATTCGACCGAATCCTAAGACAGGATTCGACCGAACCCTGAGACAGTATTAGAATGATTCCTGAGACAGGTTTCGTATAAATCCTGCGACAGGATTCGTCTGAACACAACAGAGGGCACCAATGGCATCGATAGTAATTATTTCACATTATCCTTTATAGCTTCGTTAATATCCCATAAAGTCCTTAACTCTAGTGAAGATATCATAGTGGGAGATAGCCATCAACTATTGTCCCACATTCAATGTAGTTGCCTACAACAACTCAAATATTTTTATTTCCACTTTTAAGATGCGGCGAAACAGTAAACCCTAATAATCGTTCCCAGCTAGGGCGCAGACCCTTCCCGAATCGAAATGTATCGGTCGAAAGTCCGAGAAACGCGGGAATGGTTTCTCTTTTCCTTGCGGCAAATTGGTGCGTAATTTCCCAACGGAACACCCAATTATTAATGATCGAGTGCCGAAAGCGAAAGCGTCCGAAATAATGTGCCATAATTGCCATTCCTTGAGGAGGAAGATAGAGGAACGGTCTTCTGGTGTACTTTGGGGACATTTTCGGATGGGTTGTTTGTTGAAATTGAAACAAATCGATCATTTTCTGTTGGGGCTTTAGCTCAAAAACAAGGGTAAAGAAACGCGATATTTTAAAATGTGCTGCGTGGGCTTCATCGGGATTTTTTGAGGTGGGGTTTCGATTTCTAAATTGGATTGGGAATTGATTCGGTCGTTGGGGATAACGAAGGTACACTGATTCGGAAGTTTTGTTCGATTGGACTGTATCAAGTATCGAGAAAAATAACCCTTATGGTTTCAAAGATGTCTTTCAGAAAACTTATTGGCATAGTTTATTATTTTACGAAGGTTTGTTTCACGACCAAAATTCAGTCTAACAGCTGTCTTGATAAACCATCAATATCTTCACAAGTTATCAAATTAGACAGTGACTGGAGTCGGTTAAGACCAAATCTTTCATAGAAGGGTTTGTAAAAGAGGAAAAACAAGTAGGACTATCAGGGTATTGAATTGAAAAATATCTTGAAGAGCACTCTTCAAATAAAATTCTACCATTGGAATTGCTTTAAAATTGTTCCACGAGCGATGTTTGGTAAAGTTATAAATGGTATTCAAATTTGGCGAATTGCGAGTCAATTTGCGCAAGTTTGTTTGAAGCAAATTAATTTGCTCTCCATTGCATTGAAAAGGCAAATAAGTAGCTATGAAAGTATTTTTACAAAGCTCTGTTTTAATAAAAATACCCAAAGTTTTTTTTAAATTATGGAATGAAATGACGAAAAATTGGTCAAAGTTGATGTTTTACACTCCTATGAATGATGATTGCAACTCCACCATATGCTCCACTCAGTCGATCATCCCGATAAACAAAAAAGCTTAGATCTCTTTTGAGTTTGGATCCAGACTTGAAACTCAGAAATAGCTGCTAAATGCTAGTTATTTGCTGTTAGAAAATTAGACATATTGATCTTAGTCGTCTCGTTCGACCAATTTTTCCAGCATCAAACATCGATATCTATATTTTCAAAATTTATTGTTGATTATTTTGGATACATTTCAAATCATGTTTCAACTTGGCAGAATATCATAAATCTGGGTTTTCATGTCCAGACGTTGCATTTTTTCTCAAATATTTCGTTATAATTATTTTTAGTTTACGACCAATTTTGTTACGATCCCCCAATAATGGTTTTAGGAAAAGTCGGATTGTATATGATAAACCGAAAGAGGTTGAGTATGCGTTCAAATTGACAACTGGATGGGTCACTCAAAGAAAATATTTCGATGTAACCTTATTACGACTGCTTGTGTAAGCTTTCATTGACAACAGCATCCCTATCAAGCGTAAGATTTCTCATTTGAATTAAGCAAGCTCAAGAGCAGTTTCGCACACATTACATCCCTTCAGTTAAAGGAAAGAAAATACAAACGCCAAACGGAAACACATTTTGCTCCAGTTAGAGCAAACATCATCCAGCAAAGCAAACATACTTCAAAGTCTCAGCTATTTAATTGCGATTTGCCGTGAACCGGAGGCTTGTGTATATTTGCATGTAGCTCCAATAGCTGACGGTACCTACTCCGGGAAGTCGCGTCTGCCGGCTCGTCTCGCGCGCTATTTCGATGGGCTTGGGACTGTTTGCTGGATAAATTAGCATATATGGCGCCCCCCGTGGCAAATAACCCTCTGCGATCGACACGAAAGTGTTTATCGTTTTGTAAAATTATGTTTTCGCGTACCTTTGCGGCGGAGAAGTCGTCATCAAGTCGGCTCTCCAGCTGGCTGTCGTCATTAGCTGTGTAATTACCATACTTGTGTTCCGATCCGAGGAACATGTTTGAATTCTTGCTTTGATTCCGGTCGGTAGCAGAGTCTACCTCTTTCGCTGGCATTCCTTTCTAAACGCAAAACTAGACATGGTGGATGGAAGTGGAAGCTGAAGGAGGTCACGTTACAATCCAGCGGCGCTCATCCGTCTAGTAAAGAACGCGAATATTTACACACTGGAATTTTCGGTTCGGGGAAATTCTCAACCTGTTCCAGCTGTTTGGATGTCGGAAGCTCGTTTTACTCTGAGATGGGTTAAGGAATCATAAAGCTAGGAAAGAACGACTAGAGAAATATTTGTGAAATTTACAGGAATGCTGTGTTCAACCAAATATGTTAACTGTCTTATTGCTAATTGGGTTTTGATTTAATATAATTGTTGCTATACTAAATTCTCAATTAAATACGAGAGACTTGAAGACTGGAAGTCTAGAAGACTAGAAGACTAGTAGACTAGTAGACCTGAAGACTACAAAACTAGAAGACTAGTAGAACAACAGACCAGAAGACTAGAAGTTTAGTTTAACTGTTTTCGTTCGTAGTTTCCAGAGGATGAAAACATTGCAACCTTCCCTATTATGACACTGCTCACGAAACATTAACACTTTCCGGTACCATATCATTTCAAGCTCCTCGGATCAGGTTCTTTTCAGTGGCTTATGAAATTATCAAGGTGAGCAGGACAATTAGTAAAAATTGGCACATTTCCAGCGATTTTTCGACAAATATGTCGTACAACACTACTGCTAATGATAGTGAACTGGCCACAGATTCCCACGCTTCGTTTCGCTTCAGGAAAATAGAACAAAATGCCAAAGGATAATTGCACACAAAAACGGTGATGCTGCTGTGATTGGCACGTTTATTATCACATGCCGCTTGGTGCGATGTTTCTCAATTGGGCATAATTTGCACGTACGAAGAGAGGTATGCCGAACACGGAGTTTAACGATTTTAAACTTTTTTTTGCATATCTAGAAAATGCTTGCATAACGAGCCGTGTTCGATGAAAACTAGCAGCCAAGCTTGTTTGAAACATCAAGGCGAGGGATTGTATGATGAACTAGAATGCCTTTTGAAGGGACTTCCATGACAGATCCTAACTCGGTGTTCATCTAATCCTCGATATCAAATCAGCAAGTTTTGGTACTAGATGCGTTTAAGAATCTAGTCTATATGATTAGAAGGCTAGAAAACTAGAAGACTGGAAGAAAAGAAGATTAGAAGATTAGAATACTAGAAGACTTGAAGACTAGAAACTAGAAAAATTAAAGCCTAGAAGACTAGAAAACTAGAAGACTAGAAGACTAGAAGACAAGAAGAGTTGAAAACTAGAAGACTACAAGACTGGAAGATTAGAAAACCAGATATCTAGGAGACTAGAAGCCTAGAAGACTACAAGACTAGAAAGCTAGAATTCTAAAAGACTGGAAGACTAGAGGACTAAGAGGTGGGTGCTAGGGACTTGTTCCCTAGCGCCAATGAAAAACCATCAGTTGGCTTGCCCGTGACTTGGACTCAGTTCACCGGTTTCTAGTCAGCCCAAGGATAGGTTGCCTACGGCTATCACCGTCCCGTTAAAACCTTTGCAAACCTTCAAGTACGTTATAAACCCGCAACCTTAGCTAGTGGGAGTAGGCTTAATTGAACCTTTCCTGACTTGCGCCGATCTTGCTCTGAACTTCCCAACTAACATTCACTCATTTAACAAACACCAACAGTTTTATTGAGTATCAAGTTTAATAACATTTTAATAATTTTCATGGCCAACCATTGTTCAGGCGTTGTTCACACGAATTTGGAGAAACTTCAAAGCACTGAATATCAACTTTATTTTTCACCTCGAAAAACGTTTTCCAAGCATTCAGTTCAGCCTTAATACGGCTGGTGTTTAATAATTTAATAATTAAAAACAAATAAGAAGCAAACACTTCTAGGCATTTTATATGTAGTGTACACAATTTTCATTATATAACAACCACATTCAAAATTCGGTTCGATACTGGATTCGAACTCGAGACCTTTCATTGTCAGCGGTATGCCTTGCCATTTGCGTCATCCTCGAATTGATGAGAACACACTGTCTAGTGCAAAATATAAACCTTTCATAGCTGAATATTGATCATGTTTGAACTTCAATTCGATAATGTCTAAACAACACATGGTACGCTTATCAACAACTGAACAAGCATAACATTCAGCTGATATTTAGTGCTTGTCCAAATTGAGTCCAGTCGGCTATTTTTAGCGCATAGTGAGAAAATTTTTGTCAGTGATGGTTATAAATAAAGTTTATAGCGTTAGCGTATACTACGTAGATTGGATACTACATAGCAACATTCATGTGTCATTTGATAATCTCATCCAGACTGCTTTCAGGAACAAGGCTATGGAGTAAACCTTGGCCCAATCATGAACAATATTATCAAAAGCATGGATATTGCTATTCCTGGCCACGCCCATATTTACCGTAACTTGGGATAGGGTAAGGAAATGTTGATGTAGCACTTACTTAATGAGAGGCCACCGACTCAGCGACGCCCTCCTAAGTACCATGGAGATAAGGGGTGGGGGGGGGGGTGTGTGGTTATAAGATAAGGTCAGGATTCGCCTGAAAAGCTGGCGATGGACACAGAGCATTTGTAGTTTATGTGTTGTATAATTAATCTTTTGAACGCCGGCAATCAAAAGAAATACATGCTTTATTAATTATATTTATAATTAAATTGTGCATAGCACTACTCAATTCTTTGGATAGGATGATTGAGGTCTATTTTTCTGCTTAGAAAGAAATGCAAGCAATCCATCCCGGGTTATCGGATCGCTGAAAAAAAACACGCATTGAATACGCGCACAAAAACTGGCTAAAAAGATACGTCAGTCAGCAACTATCAGTTATCCAACAATCATCGCACGCGCAAACGGAAAAAAATGTCAACTTCCAAAAACCAGCACAATAAGAAAAAAAATTGCGGGACGATGATATACATAACTCCGTGATAACTAACTGATATCGAAATGCGCAAATCGACCCGATGTATATAGTAATGCGATTTATAGAAACATGCAACAAACTCACCGGATTTGTTTAAATTATGTTGTGTATGTTTGGTATGTAACACATCACGGCCTCTAAATGGCAGCATAAAAAGCTGGATCCCGACAAACGGCACACAAGTCACATCATTAATAGTGATTCACTTTTTCACTTCACACTACAACTTTTATTAACAGAACATGAGCATTTCAATGTATTAAAAAAATAAATCAGTGCGCATCGTACTTTCGTGCTGTACGTACACGAATTCTCTCTGCTCTTGGAAGTTTTTTTTTTAAACTAACTAAAGCAATAAAACAGTACTTTTCAGTGCTACATAAACAGTACTTTTCAGTGCTAAAATTAAAAACGGTACTATTCAGTGCTGCTAAAACAGTACTTTTCAGTACTATTTTTTCTACTATTGATCCCTTTACGATCCTTGTTTGGACCCGTGCCTTCGATTTTTCGTTGGACCCGTTGGCGAAAGTTAGCGGTGGTAATCCTTCTTGGACACCATCTTGGGAAAAAACCTCTCGAAGGTCACGTCTTCTTTCGTTTATTAACTAAACATGGTATCAACAACAAACAAAAGGAAAGGTGAAACGCTGAATTCACTACTTCCTTCCAAAAAAGTGGGTTTTAAAACTGTCACTACACGTGGCAAGAATGGAAGAAAGGACGCTTCCCCGGAATGCGAACTTTCTTCCAAGGGTGAAATGAATAATTGTATTGAAATGAGCAATCAGTTCGATGCTCTAGACAAATTTTCCGAACACCAAATCGAAGCAGCCTCTAGCCCAGGCTCTTTGATTCAAGTGAGGAAGCAAAGAGTGCCGCCTATCGTGGTCAGTTGTTCCGAATTTGGGGGATTTAGGCAGGAGATCTTGAACTCCATTAGGGGAATCAAGGTTTCCTTCCAAACCGCAAAGAAAGCAGACTGTCGCGTTTTGCCGGAAACTCTTAAAGATCGCGAACTTCTTCTCAAACATCTTGGAGAGAAGAAGCATATTTTATTTTACTTATGACGACGTTTGTTCAAAGTTGTCTTGAGAGAGTGACTATAAATCACCTGAAGACATCAAAAATGGAATAAATGATTTACTTGGATTTTCCCCAGTCCAAGTAATCATTATGAAAAAGAGAACCCAATCTGGTATTGTTCGGAAAGGGCTTTCTCAAGAATTTTATTCAGTTCACTTTAACAAAAAAGAACTAAATGTTGTATTCGGGGAGTTCGGAGGCTGGGAGTAACTTTCACACGCGTTGTTGGTTTCACTTATTTATTCTTACCAACTATACTTACAACGGTGTTGTTCGCTCGAAGAGCAATAGATAAAAGAGGCCTTCACAATCTCTCTGATTGCTTTTATACTATAGCAATAGTATTGCCTGATGAGAATCTCATTTAACATTAGCGGATATGAACTATCGCTGAGTTTCTTCCCTAGATCAATATCGATGAGTTACATTGTGATATCTAGATACATAACAACTTTCCCCTTTTTTGATTTCTTACTACTACCTTTCATAATCTTCAAATCTAAACCACTCTGGTAACTTTCTGGTTCTTACTGATCTTCTGAGGAAAATTGATTCATTTGATCCGCATCGATTTTGTCTCTCATCAGCTTGAAATTTTCTAGGTGGTGATTCACCTAACGATTCACTACGCCTACGCTTAATAGTTATATTTTCTGATGATCTTTCTGGCACTTTTGCAAAATTCGTTTTTACAATTGAGCTTGGATATCTTAACTGGTTTACATGAACATTTTTAACACTATCGTTCTCCAACAACTTTATTTTATACAAAAATTTTCCGATTCTCTCAAGAATGATTGCTGGAATCCACTTGACTAATTCTTTAAAATGGTTTCGGTACATAACCTTTTCCCCTTTTTTAAAATCTTGGTTGGGGTTACAATTTTCTTTCAAACAATTTTTCTTTTTGACATCATAAACATATTCTGCATTTTTGGATTCATCAAACGTTACGCTCTTACGATTGACCTTATCTGTCCCTGTCTCACATAAGCTTGTCTTCGGGTTTATACTTGTCAATACAGTTCTTGGTTTGAATCTAAAAATCATCTAACTGGGTGACTTCTCAGTAGCTGTCGAAGGAGTACTATTATACCAAGCTAAAATGTCATTCAGTTTCCTTGATAATAGTTCTCTTGCCTTGTTTCTCTAACAATCTCTTTTTCAAAAAGTTCTTCACGGTCTGAACACCTCGTTCAGCAGCACCATTCGATTGTGGGTGGTACACTGGAGATTTGATAATCTTAACGTTACGCGATTCCCAATATTGCACAAACTCAAACGAACTGAACGGAGGCCCGTTATCGGATACCATTTGCTCTGGCAATCCCACAAACTTGAAAAAATCTTCTAACCGTTCGTTAACCTGTTCTGCATTGGTTCTATTCATCACTCTTGCTTCAATGAACTTTGTGAATGAATCTATAATCAGTAACACCATCTTGCCTTCAAACTCAAAAAAGTCTATATGGATCCTTTCCATTGGACGCGTACAACTTGTCCACTTAGATGTTACCTTTTCTTTAGGAACGCTTCGTCTCTGATCACACACTGAACACTGTTTGAAATGCTCTTCAATGTCCTTTTGCATACCTTTCCACCAAAATAATCCTCTACTTAACATCTTTTCTCTAACTATTCCATCATGATTAGTGTGAAGCATTTTAAGCACAATTTTCTGCAACCTATCTGGAATCACTACTCGATCACCATAGAACAAGCAATTATCTTGACAACTTAACGAATTACGCAATTTGTAATAATAGTGCAAAGAATCTGGGATTTTTCGAGGCCATCCATACAGAACATAATCATATACCTTCGAAAGAACATCATCTTTCGCTGTGAATTCCGCTACATCACAAGTTTTCAACGGAAATTCTGGACATTCTTGCAATCTATTGATGGACAGTTCTTCAATTTCTGTGCCACCTGACACAGGTAATCTGGATAATGCATCTGCATGAGCCAAATTCCTACTTGGCCTGTATTCCCATTCGTAATCGTACATAGACAAAATCACTGCCCAACGTTGAAGTCTAGATGCTGAAATCACTGATGTTCCTTTGCGAGGATGATAAATTTCCTTCAACGCTTCACAATCTGACACGAGTTTAAAACGATGTCCATAAATGTATTTGTGGAAACGCTTCACAGCAAATATTATGGCTAGAGCTTCCCTATGAAGCTGCGAGTAATTTTTCTCAGCAGGCGATAATGTACACGAGGCAAAAATGACTGGTTTTTCTTCTCCATCTACAATATGAGATAACACAGCGCCTACGCCATATGGGCTGGCATCCGCTGCAACCACGATTGGTTTGTTTGGATCGTAGAGTTGCAACACATTGTTCTTCAAAATCAGCTCTTTGCTTCTCACAAAACACTTCTCACAATCACTATCCCAACTAAACACTACATCTTTTCTCAATAGTCTGTACAGAACTCTCAACTCTGAAGAGATGTTCGGAATGAACTTTGAATAATAATTTAACAGTCCCAAGTACGATTGTAATTCACTAATGTTTGTAGGAGCTGGTGCATTCACAATTGCAGTTACTTTGGACTGATTTGGACGAATTCCATCGCTACTAACTGTGTGACCCAAATAGTCCACAGACGTTACAAAAAACTTGCTCTTTTCGGTATTGATTTTCACGTTGAATCCGCTTAAACGTTCTAGCACCTTGTCTAAAACTTGTTTGCACTCTTCTAATGTTCTTGCTCCTATCAGCACGTCGTCTAAATACGTTACACATCCTTCTATGTCTCCTAAGATCTGATCCATGATACTTTGGAAGATCGATGGAGCAGTCGCCACGCCAAAGGGCAATCGCACATAATGAAAAATCCCTATGTGCGTATTAATTGTTAGATACGCTTGAGAGTTTTCCGAAACATTCAACTGCTGATACGCACCACGAAGATCGATAACGCAAAAGAAATTACAGTTTGCAAACTTGGCAAAAATGTCGTCGATTCTCGGTAACGGGTAATGTTCCGAACGCAAATAAGGATTTATGGTTACCTTACAGTCAATGCACAGTCTCAAGCTGCCATTGGGCTTAGGCACAACAACTATGGGAGAAGCCCACTTACTAAACGCGACTTTCTTCAGAATGTTTTCCTGACACAATCTATTCAACTCAGCCTCAATCGCTGGTCGTTGTTGAAAGGGTGGTGAATAAGCAACGTGGAAAATAGGGCTAACGTTGTCTTCCATGACAATCTCCGCCTCAAACTCACGAATTGGAGTGTTATCGTCACAAATCACATTGGGGTATTTCAAACGAATCGAATCAAGGAGGGTACTTTCAACACGGTTCATACTCACGATACTTTCCTTGAACTTGTTCCTCCATCCGGGCCAGAGGACGTCCATCCACGTGCGCCCCAGAAGCGGTCTGAAGGTTTTGCTGCTTTCGATCACTACTAGCGCAAGTTTTTCACTCGGACCACGCTGACACTTGGACACATCTGCACTGAATCCCCCAATCACTTTAATACCTTGTCCCGTTACAGTTGAAAAATCATCGTTTATACTGAACAACGGACGACTCGAGAACCACTTTCGGTACAAACTGTCACTAATCACTGTAGCACATGCCCCACTGTCAATTTCAAACTCAATCGGTCGGTTGTCCACAAATAACGTTTCGGTTGCTTCCTTGCTCTTCACTAACAAGGTCTCGTTCTTCACCGAATTTAACTGCATCCGAAGATTTGCTATTTCTGTTGCCAAATCTTCACCAGCACCAACCGTGCCTACGGTCTGGTTTCTTCTCGAATCCTGGCTTCCACTACGATTTTGCTTCGAATTTTTCGAAAAGCACACATTTGCAGCATGTCCTTGCCTGCCACACGCAAAACATTTCCAACTTTTCGCTGGACACTTCCCTTGTTCGTGATCTCTACCACACTTTTCACACACTCTTCGCCGGCCATATTGATTTTTCTGACCGCCATTGCTATTCGCGAACTTCGAACGACTTTTGCTACGACTCCGGTATGACTTACCAGATTGCACCACGTGCGCACTCAACACGTTTTCCCGCACTTTATTATCCTTTTCGGCTAATTCACAGTTCAACGCTTCATCCACCGCTTTTTCGAAAGTTAGGTTTTTCTGCTTGAGTAGGTGGGTACGGAGCCTACTGTCGTATATACCGAACACGAACCTGTCTCGGAGGGCTTCCGTCAAAAAATCACCGAATTCACACTTCTCCGCGAGAGCTTTTAACTCGACCACATATTCCGACACTATTTGACCCGCTTTCTGATCTGCCTGATGGAATCGATATCGCTCACTAACCTTATTCACATCCGGCCTAAAGTGCTTTTTGAGCGCTGCTACTAATTCCGCGTACGTTTTAGTGCTAGGATTCACGGGCTGCAATAGCTTCTTCAGAATGGCATACGTGTCCATTCCGAGGTGCGTTAAAAGAAACGCTACTTTTCTGCCTTCCGGAATGTCATGCAGAAGAAAATGTTGAAGCATTCTTTCCTCATACACTTCAAAGTCATCACCCGCGACGTAGTTATCAAACGATCCGAAATTCATCGCGATTTTAACATTACCGGACGGTCCGGCCACCACGTGTTTGGTATTGTCTTCCTCGGTCATCTTTGGAAGGTTCCACACTGATCAAACGATAGCAATAACACACTTCGTTTCGCGATACGTGCTCTTCAAAACTGAATACGCTTTTGTATATCAGCCTATTGTGCACTGAACAAACGGTAGCACTTAACCTCACTCCGTTTCTGCGCTCCACGTGATTTTCGCCATGCGGTAGGTACACTTTCGTCGATCGTCACTACACTCTCCACTTTACCTCGTCTCCAACTTTTGTTGTATTCGGGGAGTTCGGAGGCTGGGAGTAACTTTCACACGCGTTGTTGGTTTCACTTATTTATTCTTACCAACTATACTTACAACGGTGTTGTTCGCTCGAAGAGCAATAGATAAAAGAGGCCTTCACAATCTCTCTGATTGCTTTTATACTATAGCAATAGTATTGCCTGATGAGAATCTCATTTAACATTAGCGGATATGAACTATCGCTGAGTTTCTTCCCTAGATCAATATCGATGAGTTACATTGTGATATCTAGATACATAACACTAAATAATATTAAAGCTTTAGAAAAAGCAAATCTTTTGTTTGATGTTAGTGTGACATAGGAACATTTCCAGAAACCTGCAGGAAATTACCAGAACCCCACTCAGTGCCGTCGGTGCCAAAAGTGGGATCGCATGGATGCTAGATGCATGATTTGTGGAGGTTCTTCTCACGCCAAGGACGTCTGTCCATTGAAGGAAGATACCACCAAGTTCATATGCTCTAATTGCGGGGCTAAACATAAGTCAAATTTTTGGAATTGCCCTTAACGCAAAAGAGTCATTAAGGCTCGTGCCAGGCAGAAGAAGGATAATATCCGTTACGATAACGGTCGTTTCCGGAATTTGCCTGGTAGAGTATCGAACAATGCTCATTTTTCAGTTAACGATCGCTTGATCATGAATCATACCCATCAGGAACATCATAATCATGATCATTCACAAACAAATTTTAATCCGTCGGGTAGCCGTTCAAATCTTTCATTTTCGAATGTATCTACCTTTGTCGATATCGTAGCTGGTAATTTGAACTCCTCCCCTGTTCGTACTATGAGTACTCATTCTACTTGTTTCAAATCAAATGAAAAAAAACCCTACCGCCACAGGTAACTCCTACTCCACTTCTTCGTCTACCGAAAATTCCAATGGGAAATCATCAGATGTACTCACTTCAAGTGATATGTCTGCCTCTGATTTTAATTTTCTAACTGAACAATTGAATCTAATGATTGATGCAATGTTCAAAGCCATCACTATGACTGAAGCAGTCCAAGTTGGTGTAAAATTTACAAATCAAATTGTTATTGGATTACGTTTTTCTAATGGATCCAAATAATAATTTAAATATTTTAAATTGGAATGCTCGTTCTCTGAATGGTAAAGAGGACGAGCTGTTTAATTTTCTTACGGTTGATAACGTGCATATTGCAGTTATTATCGAAACGTATTTAAAACCTGGATCTAAACTCAAAAGAGATCCTAACTTTTTTGTTTATTGTAATGATCGACTTGATGGGGCATAGGCGTATAAAACATCAACTATTTTCTTCATTTGAAACTAAAGTTTTTGAAACTTTAGGTGTTTCTGTTGAAACACAGTTCGATAAATATACTTTCATAGCTGCCTATTTGTCTTTTCAATGCTCTGGACAGCAAGTTAATTGCTCCACACTGACTTGCGAAAATTGACTCGCAATAAGTCAAATTTTTTTGTCATTGGTGACTTCAATGCCAAAAATCGGTCATGGAATAATTCTCAAAGTAATTCCAACGGCAGAATTTTATTTGATGAGTGCTCTTCAGAATATTTCTCAATTCAATACCCTGATAGCCCTACATGTTTTTCCTCTTCTAGGAATCCATCTACGATTGATTTAGTCTTAACCGACTCTAGTCATCTTTGTAGCCAACTGATTACTCATGCTGATTTTGATTCTGATCATGTCCCTGTTGCATTTCAAATATTCCATGAATTTCAATTATTTTCGAGCCGACTGGAATATATATGAAACATATTTTGATAGTTATCTTGATGTTAACATTTCTCTACAAACAAAACTTGATATTGACAATGCTCTTGAAGTAAAATTTGAATCCGTGATTATAGGCGATGATCTTAAACTCTTGATCCGTCTTAAAAACGTGAGGAAAAGGCAATTTCAACGCACTCGCGATCCTGCTATGAAAATTTTATGGCAGGATTTGCAGAAAGAAATCAAAAAACGTTTTTCACAATTAAGAAACAAGAAATTTGAAAACAAAATTTCTCAATTGGACCCTGGCTCTAAGCCCTTTTGGAAATTATCTTAAATCTTGAAAAAACCTCAGAAGTCAATACCGGCATTGGAAGAGGAAAACAAATTATTACTGACTAATTGCGAAAAAGCTCAAAAACTTGCTGTGCAGTTTGAAAGTGCGCACAATTTTAATTTAGGACTTACTAGTCCAATTGAAAATCAAGTTACTCAGGATTTCGAAAATATTCTCAATCAAGAGAACGTTTTCTAAAATGCCTGGGAGACTGATTTGGAAGAAGTGAGAACTATTATTTAAAAAAATCAAAAATATGAAAGCTCCTGGCGATGATGGAATTTTCTACATCCTCATCAAGAAACTTCCAGAAAGTAGCTTATCATTTCTAGTTGATATATTCAACAAATGTTTTCAATTAGCATATGTTCCTAACAAATGGAAAAATGCTAAGGTTATTCCAATTTTAAAACCAGACAAAATTCCTGCAGAAGCTTCTAGCTATCGTCCAATCAGTTTGCTTTCCTCCATCAGTAAACTTTTTAAAAAGGTCATTTTGAACAGAATGATGGTCCACATCAACAAAAATTCAATTTTTGCCAATAAACAGTTCGGATTCTGCCATGAACATTCAACCACTCATCAACTTTTACGTGTAACAAATTTGATCCATTCCAACAAATCTGAAGGCTATTCTACTGGTCTTGCTCTTCTAGACATAGAAAAAGCATACGACAGTGTTTGGCATGAAGGTTTGATTGAAAAATTAAAAATCTTTAATTTTCCAACATACATTGTTAGAATAATTCAAAGTTATCTGTCAAATCGTACACTTCAGATTCATTATCAGAACTCCAGATCTGAAAGACTTCCTGGTGTTCCCCAAGGCAGCATTTTGGGACCAATATTATACAATATTTTCACATCTGACTTACCTGAGTTACCCATGGGATATCAAAAATCTTTGTTTGCGGATGACACAGGCCTCTCCGCCAAAGGACGAAGCCTGCGTGTCATCTGTAGTCGATTGCAAAAAAGTTTGGATATTTTTTCTTCATACTTGCAAAAATGGAAGATTTCTCCTAATGCTTCCAAAACTCAACTAATAATATTCCCACATAAACCAGAAGCTCTTTATTTGAAACCTTCAAGTAGACATGTTGTCACGATGAGAGGGGTTCCAATAAATTGGTCAGATGAAGTTTAGTATCTAGGGCTCATGCTAGATAAGAATTTAACTTTCAAAAATCACATTGAGGGCATTCAAGCCAAATGTAACAAATATGTAAAATGTCTCTATCCCCTTATTAATAAAAAATCAAAACTTTGTCTTAAGAACAAACTTTTGATATTTAAACAAATTTTCAGGCCAGCCATGTTGTATTCTGTACCAATATGGACTAGCTGTTGTAATACCAGGAAGAAAGCTCTGTAGAGAATTCAAAATAAAATTTTGAAAATGATTCTGAGGCTTCCTTCCTGGAATAGTACTAATGAGTTACATAGAATATCCAATGTTGAAACATTGGAGCAAATGTCAAATAAAATAATTAATAATTTCAGGCAAAAATCGTTACAATCTTCTATCTTCTAAAAAAAACAAATAAGCAAAACAAGAAAATAAATGTTTTTTGACGGCAGCAAACATTTTTCGCGTCCAATGATGGTCATAAATAAAGTTTATTCACACAAAGTAAAATCAGTCTGAAATGATAAATCTAATTTAATAGTAGGTTTTAGTTGGTTTAAAACTTCTTTTTGAATATATTTTTATAATACATTTTAATGGTTTGTATTTTTCCTTAACCTATTATGCATCAAAGAATTAGTCCAATGTATAAAAATATTTAAATTATTTGAAGGGTTCTAAGAATAATGCACCTGAAAAAAAAGTTATCAAATATCTGGATGCGTGGGATTTCAGGAATGGTCAATGTTATCATTTTTCTTTGATCGCAGTATTCAGTTGAGAAGAAAGTTTATTTCAAATGTACCTCGCTATAGTAATATCTTTAACCAATTCTGTCAACGAAATTTCCTCACATCCCGAGCAGGCAAAAAAAGGTAAGCAATGGCAAATTATAATATGAACAGCTAAAAATGATATTAAATTGAGAGATATAAGATATAAAAGATGTGGAAATGATATCTAATACGTATTCCTAGAACAACATTGGCATACCACAGAGGCACGTCCACATTCAAAACCATGGGTAGGACATATGTTGGTAAATTCTTTATGTCCAAGGAAGTCCAAATGATTTTTATATTTATGGAATCCTAGGCAACTTTAAAGTAACTTTTTTTATGCCCAATCATCAACATAAGACTGAGAAAGCTTCAATACCGTTGATGACAATAACTTCATAAGTGATTTATTATTTGATAAAATTTTATGTTCTTTTTTGGACCAGTTCTCTTCGCAGATTTGTCAAAACAGCCGAAAAGTGACATTGCTCTTCTTCTTCTTCTTCTTCTTTCTGGCGTTACGTCCGAACTGGGACAAAGCCTGCTTCTCAGATTAGTGTTCTTATGAGCACTTCCACAGTTATTAACTGAGAGCTTTCTTTGGCGATTGACCATTTTTACATGTGTATATCGTGTGGCAGGTACGAAGATACTCTATGCCCTGGGAATCGAGAAAATTTCCTTTACGAAAAGATCCTCGACCAGCGTGATTTGAACCCACGACCCTCAGCATGGTCAAGCTGAATAGCTGTGCGTTTACCGCTACGGCTATCTGGGCCCCTATAGTGACATTGCTCTATAATTTCTTTATTAAAACATTAAAATGATGTGAATCTGTATACTTCTTTGGATTCTTCACAGAATTCCAGAGGTAGCTTAACAGATCTTACTGAAAGAAACAAATAATTTATGCGCTATCGTGAATCACAAGTCACATATGTAAAAATCAGGCATTGAGATTTTGTACTGCAAAGTTTTTGCGCGTTTCTGCCTAATTTGACGGAAAAAAGTCGTAGTGTGGCTAAAAGATCCTCGAAAGAAATTTTGAGGAATCATTCCAAAATTTCTTACCCACTCACCCGCTGGTGACTCATTTTGTATGAATGTTTCTCAAATTTTGTATACATTGTAGCACATCAAGGACACCCATCCACCCCTTCAGTGCTATGGGCCCTAAAAACTGATATCTCGCGTAACTTTTCAAAGGCAAGCATCTGGCATCGAGAGGCTTACTTTCTCTTGAATCAATAATTGAGTCACATTTATTTCTTCTGTTGAGTAATTTGTATGAAACGCTAGCCAAGAACCTTGTCTTTAGATCTATAATGAAATGAACACCCGTCAGTAAAAAATGAGGGCGTATTTTTTCCCTCTAAGAGAATTGCTTTCTGGACACTCTAGATATGGGTAGCATGTTTCTTTTCACACAGGAGCTGTCAGTTCAATCTAAGATGGCGTCGAAACAGCAAGCACTCCACGAGCGTGTTGTACGGTTTTACGAAACGCCGTTCGTGCCGAAAGAAAGAAACCCGACCAACTTGCCCCAATGCCGTCCCATTGAGGTTTTTTTTGCGGTGCCCTAGTGAACAAAAATTATAGGCGCGACAACAGCGATGGCAAGGGCATATGACGCAACGATGCCACGAAAACTGGAGCCCCGCCAAAATCGTCGTCCCGCGTACTGGTGGAACAAGGCACTCAACGCCCTTCGCACTGTTTACCTTAAGGCCAGGAGGCGTTACCAGAGAGCAAGGAAGGTTGAAGTCAAAGAGGTGTGGAAGGTCGTATTTCAAGCAGCCAGAGCAGCTTTCAAACGCGAGATAACGCTGAGCAAGTCTGAGTGTTACAAGGAGCTGTGCCGAACAGCTGACGCATACCTCTGGGAGACGCTTATCGAGTAGTCATGGCGAAAGTCCAGGGTCCATCAAGGCCGGTTGAAACGTGTGCTGAAAAGCTGAGGGTTATAGGCGAGGGTCTCTTCCCAATGCATGATCTGACACCGTGGCCATCCACACCATATGTCGACGAGGAAGAAGCAAACGTCGAAGATCGTCAGGTCTGCAATGACGTGCTTGTAGCCGCGTCAAAAGCATTGAAGTTGAAAAAGGTCTCCGGACCACATGGAATACCGTATGCGGCACTTAAAACGGCGATCCTAGCGTTCCCGGATACGTTCCGGAAGGCAATGCAGAAATATCTGGGCGAAGACTATTCCCAGATACATATATGAATGATCCACAATCTGGTGCTGCCACCGAAGTCAGGAAAACCACGCGGTGATCCATCATCATATGACCTATATGCTTGCTAGATACACTGGGAAAACTCTTAGAACAGGTCATCCTAACAGGGTCGTTAAATGTTCGGAGAGCGAGCACGGACTATCAGAAAGGCAATTTGGATTCCGGAAGGGAAAGTCGACGGTAAATGCTATTTGGACGGTCCTGGAGAGGGCCGAGAAGGCATCGAAGCAAAAACTAAGACGAAGCGTTACTGCGCCGTAGTTACGATAGACGTTATGAACGCCTTCAATAGCGCCAGTTAGGAGGCCATCGCCACAGCGCTGCTTAGAATATGGGTTCCTGAATATCTGTGCCGGATTCTGCAGAGCTAGAATCGGGTGTTGCAGTATGCAACCGACGACGGCTGAAAAAAGTCAAGAATAACGGTGGGAGTTCCACAAGAGTCCATACTGGGTCCGTGTAGCGGTGGAATGGAATGTACGACGGGGTCCTATCACTTGAGTTACCCATGGGCGTCGAGATCATCGGTTTTGCTATGAAGTCGTCCTAACAGTAATAGGTGAAACGCTGGAGTAAGTGGAAGTGATAAGACAATGGGAACGTTCGAGAACTGGATGAATGGTGAAAATTATCCACCAACAAACAGAAAGCGGTTCCACATGTTGAGAAATAGAAGAATAATAGAAGTGCAGATTCACAGAATTACAACACAGAATATTCTTCTTCTTCTTAATTAACGTCCTCACTAGGACAGAGCCTGCTTCTTAGCGTAGTGTTCTTATGAGCACTTCCACAGTTATTAACTGAGAGCTTTCTTTGCCAAAATTGCCATTATCGCATTAGTATATCGTGTGGCAGGTACGATGATACTCTATGCCTAGGGAAGTCAAGGAATTTCCTTTACGAAAAGATCCTGGACCGATCGGGATTCGAACGCAGACACCTTCACCATGGCTTTGCTTTGTAGCCACGGACTCTAAACCCTCGACTAAGGAAGATTAAAAGACTGGAAGACTAGAAGACTAGAAGACTAGAAGATTAGAACAATAAAAGAACTTCACTTAAAGACTAGAAGATAAGAAGTCTAGAAAATAAGAAGACTAGAAGACTGAAAGAGTAGACGACTAGACTACCAGACTTATGGAATGTTGGCATAATTTAAATTTATTGTCCATGTCAGAAACAACTGATTTATTAGGCCAAACTTTCTTGTGGCAGCATTTAATATCAAATTAGCTGCTTTTGTTACGGAAAACAAGCCAAAAAGGACATCACTAACTCTTAAAACGTTCCTCAAGCCAGGAATGAGCGTTGCTATCCTGATCACTATTCGCTCAGCAAAACTATGCGCTTCACCGGGGCAACAGGTTCGTTTGTGCAAAACTTTTCTGAACAGGTTAAATTAGAACGAATTGGAAAGTTTTGCACATCCAGCATTCCCTTTCTTTTCCCATAAACTCAAACTGCTGCCACCACACAGCTGATTGCCCCAGCAAGGCGTTGCCACGGTGCAAAAGGTTAAACTCTCGGGAGTGAGGAGCAACGTCTAGTTTTTCTGTTCCCGGACAAGCCAAAGAACGGGACACAACGGGACGTCATGTCCCGGGACTCTTTCCGCATTCCTTCCCTCACCAGTGGTGGGACAAACGATACCTGGGTGAAAATTACGCGACTGACTGCCGTGCAACGCTTCTGGCTATGGTGCCATGCTGATGAAAAGCACAAATCTCGACAAATGGCTCACGGAGCGGTGCACTCGGGAGGGCAATCCACTATCTGCTAGGGTGCGGCTTGGTTTTTGAAAGTTTTCAAAACCAAAAGTTCGTTTGCTCTTTTCAGAAGAGTCTTCTGAAATCTAGTCAAATATAAAAGAAGTCTCAAAGTTTGAACCAAAATATTTGGATTTTGAAGGAACACAACTTTGTTTTAAACAATAATTTTGGTTTTCAGAACATCCGAAAGCTTAGCCGCACCCTAATACCTATGGTGAGGTGACCCTACTGGAATGGGTGGAATGGAAATGTTGGCAATTTCTTCACCGGTTAGTCTTGTTCATTTAGTTTTATTTCACAATCACGGTTGTAGCTGGCAGGTGGGACACGAACGGCTATTGCATGGCAGCAGCCGGCGAACTCCAGGTCCAGAGTGGTACCTAGTCATGTTGAACGGAAGCGAAGTGCTTGTTCCGGCGAAGACACAACACAGTTGTGTTAACACGGTGAACATAAAGCTGTGCGCTTGTTAGAATGAAATTGAGATTAGAAAGAGGTAGGATGGATGAGTTGGAACATGATTTAGTGTTCGTTTTAGTGGCTACAATTTCAGCGTAACATAAATCGAGAATGAGGTAGATGGTAAATTTAAACTCTTATAAATTTTATTCGAAGTTTTACACAAAATGTTGAATTTTATCGGCAACTAGAAGACTAGACGACTAGAAGAGTAGAAGACTAGAAGATTAGAAGACTAGAAACCTAGAAAACCAATCCAAATCCATCCAAATCCAATCCAAATCCAATCCAAATCCAATCCAAATCCAATCCAAATCCAATCCAAATCCAATCCAAAATCCAATCCAAATCCAATCCAAATCCAATCCAAATCCAATCCAAATCCAATCCAAATCCAATCCAATCCAATCCAAATCCAATCCAAATCCAATCCAAATCCAATCCAAATCCAATCCAAATCCAATCCAAAATCCAATCATCCAAATCCAAATCCATCCAAATCCAATCCAATCCAATCCAAATCCAATCCAAATCCAAATCCCAATCCAAATCCAATCCAAATCCAATCCAAATCCAATCCAAATCCAATCCAAATCCAATCCAAATCCAATCCAAATCCAATCCAAATCCAATCCAAATCCAATCCAAATCCAATCCAAATCCAATCCAAATCCAATCCAAATCCAATCCAAATCCAATCCCAAATCCAATCCAACCAATCCAAATCCATCAAATCCAATCCAAATCCAATCCAAATCCAATCCAAATCCAATCCAAATCCAATCCAAATCCAATCCAAATCCAATCCAAATCCAATCCAATCATCAATCCAAATCCAATCCAAATCCAATCCAAATCCAATCCAAATCCAATCCAAATCCCAATCCAAATCCAATCCAAATCCAATCCAAATCCAATCCAAATCCAATCCATCCAATCCAATTCCAATCCAAATCCAATCCAAATCCAATCCAAATCCAATCCAAATCCAATCCAAATCCAATCCAAATCCAATCCAAACAATCCAAATCCAATCCAAATCCAATCCAAATCCAATCCAAATCCAATCCAAATCCAATCCAAATCCAATCCAAATCCAATCCAAATCCAATCCAAATCCAATCCAAATCCAATCCAAATCCAATCCAAATCCAATTCCAAATCAATCCAAATCCAATCCAAATCCAATCCAAATCCAATCCAAATCCAATCCAAATCCAATCCAAATCCAATCCAAATCCAATCCAAATCCAATCCAAATCCAATCCAAATCCAATCCAAATCCAATCCAAATCCAATCAAAATCCAATCAATCCAATCCAAATCCATCCAAATCCAATTCCAAATCCAATTCCAAATCCAATCCAAATCCAATCCAAATCCAATCCAAATCCAATCCAAATCCAATCCAAATCCAATCCAAATCCAATCCAAATCCAATCCAAATCCAATCCAAATCCAATCCAAATCCAATCCAAATCCAATCCAAATCCAATCCAAATCCAATCCAAATCCAATCCAAATCCAATCCAAATCCAATCCAAATCCAATCCAAATCCAATCAAATCCAATCCAAATCCAATCCAAATCCAATCCAAATCCAATCCAAATCCAATCCAAATCCAATCCAAATCCAATCCAAATCCAATCCATCCAAAATCCAATCCAAATCCAATCCAATCCAATCCAAATCCAATCCAAATCCAATCCAAATCCAAATCCAAATCCAATCCAAATCCAATCCAAATCCAATCCAAATCCCAATCCAAATCCAATCCAAATCCAATCCAAATCCAATCCAAATCCAATCCAAATCCAATCCAAATCCAATCCAAATCCAATCCAAATCCAATCCAAATCCAATCCAAATCCATCCAAATCCAATCCAAATCCAATCCAAATCCAATCCAAATCCAATCCAAATCCAATCCAAATCCCAATCCAATCCCAAATCCAAATCCAATCCAAATCCAATCCAAATCCAATCCAAATCCAATCCAAATCCAATCAAATCCAATCCAAAATCCAATCCAAATCCAATCCAAATCCAATCCAAATCCCAATCCAAAATCCAATCCAAATCCAATCCAAATCCAATCCAAATCCAATCCAAATCCAATCCAAATCCAATCCAAATCCAATCCCAAATCCAATCCAAATCCAATCCAAATCCAAATCCAAATCCAATCCAAATCCAATCCAAATCCAATCCAAATCCAATCCAAATCCAATCCAAATCCAATCCAAATCCAATCCAATCCAATCCAAATCCATCCAAATCCAATCCGAAATCCAATCCAAATCCATCCAAATCATCAATCCATCCAATCCAATCCCAAATCCAACCAAATCCACATTCCAAATCCAATCCAAATCCAATCCAATTCCAATCCCAAATCCAATCCAAATCCATCCAAATCCAATTCCAAATCCCAAATCCATCCAAATCCAATCCAAATCCAATCCAAATCCAATTCCAAATCCAATCCAAAATCCATCCAAATCCATCCAAATCCAATCCCAAATCCAATCCAAAATCCAATCCAAATCCAATCCAAATTCCAATCCAATTCCAATCCAAATCCAATTCTAAATCCAATCCAAATCCAATCCCAAATCCAATCCAATCCCAATCCAAATCCAATCCAAATCCAATTCCAAATTCCATCCAAATCCAATCCAAATCCAAACAAATCCAATCCAATCCAATCCAATTCCAATCCAAATCCAATCCAAATCCAATTCCAATCCAATCCCAAATCCAATCAAATCCAATCCCAAATCCCAATCCAAATCCAATCCCAAATTCCATTCCAAATCCAATCCAAATCCGAATCCAAATCCCAATCCTAAAGTCCAATCCAAATCCATCCAACCCAATCCAAATCCAATCCAAATCCATCCAAAATCCAAATCCAATCCAAATCCCAATCCAATTCCAATCCAAATTCCAATCCAAATCCAATCCAAATCCAATCCAAATCCAATCCAAATCCAATCCAAATCCAATCCAAATCCAATCCAATCCAATCCAATCCAATCCAAATCCAATCCAAATCCAATCCAAATCCAATCCAAATCCAATCCAAATCCAATCCAAATCCAATCATCCAAATCCAATCCAAATCCAATCCAAATCCAATCCAAATCCAATCCAAATCCAATCCAAATCCAATCCAAATCCAATCCAAATCCAATCCAAATCCAATCCAAATCCAATCCAAATCCAATCCAAATCCAATCCAAATCCAATCCAAATCCAATCCAATCCAATCCAATCCAATCCAAATCCAATCCAAATCCAATCCAAATCCAATCCAAATCCAATCCAAATCCAATCCAAATCCAATCCAAATCCAATCCAAATCCAATCCAAATCCAATCCAAATCCAATCCAAATCCAATCCAAATCCAATCCAAATCCAATCCAAATCCAATCCAATCCATCCAATCCAATCAAATCCAATCCAAATCCAATCCAAATCCAAATCCAATCCAATCCAATCCAAATCCAATCCAAATCCAATCCAAATCAATCCAAATCCAATCCAAATCCAATCCAAATCCAATCCAAATCAATCCAAATCCAATCCAAATCCAATCCAAATCCAATCCAAATCCAATCCAAATCCAATCCAAATCCAATCCAATCCAAATCCAATCAATCCAATCCAAATCCAATCCAAATCCAATCCAAATCCAATCCAAATCCAATCAAATCCAATCCAAATCCAATCCAAATCCAATCCAAATCCAATCCAAATCCAATCCAAATCCAATCCAAATCCATCCAAATCCAATCCAAATCCAATCCAAATCCAATCCAAATCCAATCCAAATCCAATCCAAATCCCAATCCAAATCCAATCCAAACCAATCCAAATCCAATCCAAATCCAATCCAAAATCCAATCCAAATCCAATTCCAAATCCAATCCAAATCCAATCCAAATCCAATCCAAATCCAATCCAAATCCAATCCAAATCCAATCCAAATCCAATCCAAATCCAATCCAAATCCAATCCAAATCCAATCCAAATCCAATCCAAATCCAATCCAAATCCAATCCAAATCCAATCCAAATCCAATCCAAATCCAATCCAAATCCAATCCAAATCCAATCCAAATCCAATCCAAATCCAATCCAAATCCAATCCAAATCCAATCCAAATCCAATCCAAATCCAATCCAAATCCAATCCAAATCCAATCCAAATCCAATCCAATCCAAATCCAATCCAAATCCAATCCAAATCCAATCCAAATCCAATCCAAATCCAATCCAAATCCAATCCAAATCCAATCCAAATCCAATCCAAATCCAATCCAAATCCAATCCAAATCCAATCCAAATCCAATCCAAATCCAATCCAAATCCAATCCAAATCCAATCCAAATCCAATCCAAATCCAATCCAAATCCAATCCAAATCCAATCCAAATCCAATCCAAATCCAATCCAAATCCAATCCAAATCCAATCCAAATCCAATCCAAATCCAATCCAATCCAATCCAAATCCAATCCAAATCCAATCCAAATCCAATCCAAATCCAATCCAAATCCAATCCAAATCCAATCCAAATCCAATCCAAATCCAATCCAAATCCAATCCAAATCCAATCCAAATCCAATCCAAATCCAATCCAAATCCAATCCAAATCCAATCCAAATCCAATCCAATCCAATCCAAATCCAATCCAAAATCCAATCCAAATCCAATCCAAATCCAATCCAAATCCAATCAAATCCAATCCAAATCCAATCCAAATCCAATCCAAATCCAATCCAAATCCAATCCAAATCCAATCCAAATCCAATCCAAATCCAATCCAAATCCAATCCAAATCCAATCCAAATCCAATCCAAATCCAATCCAAATCCAATCCAAATCCAATCCAAATCCAATCCAAATCCAATCCAAATCCAATCCAAATCCAATCCAAATCCAATCCAAATCCAATCCAAATCCAATCCAAATCCAATCCAAATCCAATCCAAATCCAATCCAAATCCAATCCAAATCCAATCCAAATCCAATCCAAATCCAATCCCAAATCCAATCCAAATCCAATCCAAATCCAATCCAAATCCAATCCAAATCCAATCCAAATCCAAATCCAAATCCAAATCCAATCCAAATCCAATCCAAATCCAATCCAAATCCAATCCAAATCCAATCCAAATCCAATCCAAATCCAATCCAATCCAATCCAAATCCAATCCAAATCCAATCCAAATCCAATCCAAATCCAATCCAAATCCAATCCAAATCCAATCCAAATCCAATCCAAATCCAATCCAAATCCAATCCAAATCCAATCCAAATCCAATCCAAATCCAATCCAAATCCAATCCAAATCCAATCCAAATCCAATCCAAATCCAATCCAAATCCAATCCAAATCCAATCCAAATCCAATCCAAATCCAATCCAAATCCAATCCAATCCAATCCAAATCCAATCCAAATCCAATCCAAATCCAATCCAAATCCAATCCAAATCCAATCCAAATCCAATCCAAATCCAATCCAAATCCAATCCAAATCCAATCCAAATCCAATCCAAATCCAATCCAAAATCCAATCCAAATCCAATCCAAATCCAATCCAAATCCAATCCAATTCCAATCCAATCCAATCCAAATCCAATCCAAATCCAATCCAAATCCAATCCAAATCCAATCCAATCCAAATCAATCCAATCCATCCAAATCCAATCCAAATCCATCCAAATCCATCAAATCCAATCCAAATCCAATCCAATTCCAATCCAAATCCAATCCAAATCCAATCCAATCCAATCCAAATCCAATCCAAATCCAATCCAAATCCAATCCAAATCCAATCCAAATCCAATCCAAATCCAAATCCAATCCAATCCAAATCCAATCCAAATCCAATCCCAAATCCAATCCAAATCCAATCCAAATCCAATCCAAATCCAATCCAATCCAATCCAAATCCAATCCAAATCCAATCCAATCCAATCCAAATCCAATCCAAACAATCAATCCAATCCAAATCCAATCCAAATCCAATCCAAATCCAATCCAAATCCAATCCAAATCCAATCCAAATCCAATCCAAATCCAATCCAAATCCAATCCAAATCCAATTCCAAATCCAATCCAAATCCAATCCAAATCCAATCCAAATCCAATCCAAATCCAATCCAAATCCAATCCAAATCCAATCCCAAATCCAATCCAATCCAATCCAAATCCAATCAATCAATCCAAATCCAATCCAAATCCAATCCAAATCCAATCCAAATCCAGCAAAATCCAATCCAAATCCAATCCAAATCCAATCCAAATCCAATCCAAATCCAATCCAAATCCAATCCAAATCCAATCCAAATCCAATCCAAATCCAATCCAAATCCAATCCAAATCCAATCCAAATCCAATCCAAATCCAATCCAAATCCAATCCAAATCCAATCCAAATCCAATCCAAATCCAATCCAAATCCAATCCAAATCCAATCCAAATCCAATCCAAATCCAATCCAAATCCAATCCAAATCCAATCCAAATCCAATCCAAATCCAATCCAAATCCAATCCAAATCCAATCCAAATCCAATCCAAATCCAATCCAAATCCAATCCAAATCCAATCCAAATCCAAATCCAATCCAATCCAATCCAAATCCAATCCAAATCCAATCCAAATCCAATCCAAATCCAATCCAAATCCAATCCAAATCCAATCCAAATCCAATCCAAATCCAATCCAAATCCAATCCAAATCCAATCCAAATCCAATCCAAATCCAATCCAAATCCAATCCAAATTCCAATCCAATCCAATCCAAATCCAATCCAAATCCAATCCAAATCCAATCCAAATCCAATCCAAATCCAATCCAAATCCAATCCAAATCCAATCCAAATCCAATCCAAATCCCAATCCAAATCCAATCCAAATCCAATCCAAATCCAATCCAAATCCAATCCAAATCCAATCCAAATCCAATCCAAATCCAATCCAAATCCAATCCAAATCCAATCCAAATCCAATCCAAAATCCAATCCAAATCCAATCCAAATCCAATCCAAATCCAATCCAAATCCAATCCAAATCCAATCCAAATCCAATCCAAATCCAATCCAAATCCAATCCAAATCCAATCCAAATCCAATCCAAATCCAATCCAAATCCAATCAAATCCAATCCAAATCCAATCCAAATCCAATCCAAATCCAATCCAAATCCAATCAAATCCAATCCAAATCCAATCCAAATCCAATCCAAATCCAATCCAAATCCAATCCAAATCCAATCCAAATCCAATCCAAATCCAATCCAAATCCAATCCAAATCCAATCCAAATCCAATCCAAATCCAATCCAAATCCAATCCAAATCCAATCCAAATCCAATCCAAATCCAATCCAAATCCAATCCAAATCCAATCCAAATCCAATCCAAATCCAATCCAAATCCAATCCAAATCCAATCCAAATCCAATCCAAATCCAATCCAAATCCAATCCAAATCCAATCCAAATCCAATCCAAATCCAATCCAAATCCAATCCAAATCCAATCCAAATCCAATCCAAATCCAATCCAAATCCAATCCAAATCCAATCCAAATCCAATCCAAATCCAATCCAAATCCAATCCAAATCCAATCAAATCCAATCCAAATCCAATCCAAATCCAAATCCAATCCAAATCCAATTCCAAATCCAATCCAAATCCAATCCAAATCCAATCCAAATCCAATCCAAATCCAATCCAAATCCAATCCAAATCCAATCCAAATCCAATCCAAATCCAATCCAAATCCAATCCAAATCCAATCCAAATCCAATCCAAATCCAATCCAAATCCAATCCAAATCCAATCCAAATCCAATCCAAATCCAATCCAAATCCAATCCAAATCCAATCCAAATCCAATCCAAATCCAATCCAAATCCAATCCAAATCCAATCCAAATCCAATCCAAATCCAATCCAATCCAATCCAAATCCAATCCAAATCCAATCCAAATCCAATCCAAATCCAATCCAAATCCAATCCAAATCCAATCCAAATCCAATCCAAATCCAATCCAAATCCAATCCAAATCCAATCCAAATCCAATCCAAATCCAATCCAAATCCAATCCAAATCCAATCCAAATCCAATCCAAATCCAATCCAAATCCAATCCAAATCCAATCCAAATCCAATCCAAATCCAATCCAAATCCATCCAATCCAATCCAAATCCAATCCCAAATCCAATCCAAATCCAATCCAAATCCAATCCAAATCAATCCAAATCCAATCCAAATCCAATCCAAATCCAATCCAAATCCAATCCAAATCCAATCCAAATCCAATCCAAATCCAATCCAAATCCAATCCAAATCCAATCCAAATCCAATCCAAATCCAATCCAAATCCAATCCAAATCCAATCCAAATCCAATCCAAATCCAATCCAAATCCAATCCAAATCCAATCCAAATCCAATCCAAATCCAATCCAAATCCAATCCAAATCCAATCCAAATCCAATCCAAATCCAATCCAAATCCAATCCAAATCCAATCCAAATCCAATCAAATCCAATCAATCCAATCCAAATCCAATCCAAATCCAATCCAAATCCAATCCAAATCCAATCCAAATCCAATCCAAATCCAATCCAAATCCAATCCAAATCCAATCCAAATCCAATCCAAATCCAATCCAAATTCCAATCCAAATCCAATCCAAATCCAATCCAAATCCAATCCAAATCCAATCCAAATCCAATCCAAATCCAATCCAAATCCAATCCAAATCCAATCCAAATCCAATCCAAATCCAATCCAAATCCAATCCAAATCCAATCCAAATCCAATCCAAATCCAATCCAAATCCAATCCAATCCAATCCAAATCCAATCCAAATCCAATCCAAATCCAATCCAAATCCAATCCAAATCCAATCCAAATCCAATCCAAATCCATCCAAATCCAATCCAAATCCAATCCAAATCCAATCCAAATCCAATCCAAATCCAATCCAAATCCAATTCCAAATCCAATCCAAATCCAATCCAAATCCAATCCAAATCCAATCCAAATCCAATCCAAATCCAATCCAAATCCAATCCAAATCCAATCCAAATCCAATCCAAATCCAAATCCACAATCCAATCCAAATCCAATCCAAATCCAATCCAAATCCAATCCAAATCCAATCCAAATCCAATCCAAATCCAATCCAAATCCAATCCAAATCCAATCCAAATCCAATCCAAATCCAATCCAAATCCAATCCAAATCCAATCCAAATCCAATCCAATCCCAATCCAAATCCAATCCAAATCCAATCCAAATCCAATCCAAATCCAATCCAAATCCAATCCAAATCCAATCCAAATCCAATCCAAATCCAATCCAAATCCAATCCAAATCCAATCCAAATCCAATCCAAATCCAATCCAAATCCAATCCAAATCCAATCCAAATCCAATCCAAATCCAATCCAAATCCATCCAAATCCAATCCAAATCCAATCCAATCCAATCCAATCCAATCCAATCCAATCAAATCCAATTCCAAATCCAATCCAAATCCAATCCAAATCCAATCCAAATCCAATCCAAATCCAATCCAAATCCATCCAAATCCACAAATCCAATCCAAATTCCAATCCAAATCCAATCCAAATCCAATCCAAATCCAATCCAAATCAATCCAAATCCAATCCAAATCCAATCCAAATCCAATCCAAATCCAATCCAAATTCCAATCCAAATCCAATCCAAATCCAATCCAAATCCAATCCAAATCCAATCCAAATCCAATCCAAATCCAATCCAAATCAATCCAAATCCAATCCAAATCCAATCCAAATCCAATCCAAATCCAATCCAAATCCAATCCAAATCCAATCCAAATCCAATCCAAATCCAATCCAAATCCAATCCAAATCCAATCCAAATCCAATCCAAATCCAATCCAATCCAATCCAAATCCAATCCAAATCCAATCCAAATCCAATCCAAATCCAATCCACCAATCCAATCCAAATCCAATCCAAATCCAATCCAAATCCAATCCAAATCCAATCCAAATCCAATCCAAATCCAATCCAAATCCAATCCAAATCCAATCCAAATCCAATCCAAATCCAATCCAAATCCAATCCAAATCCAATCCAAATCCAATCCAAATCCAATCCAAATCCAATCCAAATCCAATCCAAATTCCAATCCAAATCCAATCCAAATCCAATCCAAATCCAATCCAAATCCAATCCAAATCCAATCCAAATCCAATCCAAATCCAATCCAAATCCAATCCAAATCCATCCAAATCCAATCCAAATCCAATCCAAATCCAATCCAAATCCAATCCAAATCCAATCCAAATCCAATCCAAATCCAATCCAAATCCAATCCAAATCCAATCCAAATCCAATCCAAATCCAATCCAAATCCAATCCAAATCCAATCCAAATCCAATCCAAATCCAATCCAAATCCAATCCAAATCCAATCCAAATCCAATCCAATCCAAATCCAATCCAAATCCAATCCAAATCCAATCCAAATCCAATCCAATCCAATCCAAATCCAATTCCAAAATCCAATCCAAATCCAATCCAAATCCAATCCAAATCCAATCCAAATCCAATCCAAAACCAATTCCAATCCAAATCCAATTCCAATCCAAATCCAATCCAAATACAAATCCAATCCAAATCCAATCCAAATCCAATCCAAATACAATCCAAATACAATCCAAATACAATCCAAATACAATCCAAATACAATCCAAACACAATCCAAATCCAATACAAATCAAATCTATCTTGTCATTAAATAACTGTTACTCGTGAAAATTTTGTTGAATTTGATCTTTCAGTAATAAAATTGACGTTTGGCTCTTCATCGTCGTGACGAAACCTTCTATAAAAGTGACTTTTAGTTCAAGGTTAGAGCTTGAATGATTTTTCTCACAATTGAAATAAAATACCACATCTAAGCCCTTAACTGAATTAATCTCAATGCTTCCCGACCCAGCATTGGGTCAATTATAGCCGAGCCCATTCCAAAAGGTCGTAAACCACTAGTCTGATTGGTATTTTTTCATAAAGCAACAAGCTGATTAGGATTTGCCACTACTCGTCCCCGTCCCTATCAGCATCTACAGTTCATTCTCTATTGGGCAATTTCCCGGGAATGTTTCGCTTTTTTCCATTTCCATTCATTGCAATTTTATGGACAAACGAACTCCAAATGGATCTGATGGTAGAACGGTCAGTAACTGCCAAAGGATGACGACGGCGACGGGTGTTATCGATGATGGTGCTGGTGATGTGGGTGAAAGTGTTGATGTCGAGGTTTCCACTCGATAAACCACCCCCTGCGTTCAACGGACGTCGATGGATTGTGGTTGTAGTGGGAAGTCAAAGGAGTGGGGGATGCGTGCATTGAAGTGCGGTTCGTTCGCGCCATCATCCAGTACTACAGTGCGAGGTGAAATAAAACGGAAGCCTATCCTCACTCACTCAGTTCAGCGAAGTGCTGCGGTGGATCCGAGCTGGTGAACGAGCTAGTGTTTTATGGGTCGTCAATCGGTTGAGTTATGGCGGCCATACGGTTGAGGCGGGCTCATCAATGATGGTAGAACCTCGAGAAACAATAAAAATCGGATATGGAAGCCGAGAATCAATAAAGATGAAAAAAGGGGTTTTCGAAGCGTATTTACGAGACGTCTGGTTTCGGAGGCTATTTGATTTCATTTGAGAGGGTGTTCGGTTCACATCCTTGGAGGTGTAGAAGATATGAATTGTGTTCATATTTCAGACTGTAGCTACAGGTTTCATTAATCTTACGTCTTCTGTTTCGTTTTTATTATTCGTTAAGCCTCTGTAGTTTTTTCTTCGGTATTTTAACAGCTAGTTTTTTTTTTCTATCTTTATTAACAAGATTTTTAGGCCTGAGCTAGTTCATCTCGGAGCCAACGGCTTTACTTCCCTTCCGAAGGAAGTCGTCTCTATAACTTTTTTTTACATTATAAGTGACTATGTCGGGGATGGATCCTCGGCATGAGAGGCGAGTGTGACCTGAAAGTTTGTTTGAAGATCAAAATGTTGTTTCTAAGGCAAAGTTTAGATTTTCTGTTAATCATTGGATACAGACTTTTTATATTTATGTTACATTTGGCTTGAATGCTTTCAATGAGATTTTTTAAGGTTAAATTTTTATCTAGCATGAGCCCTAGATACTTAACTTCATCTGACCAATTTATTGGAACCCCTCTCATCGTGACAACATGTCTACTTGAAGGTTTCAAATAAAGAGCTTTTGGTTTATGTGGGAATATTATTAGTTGAGTTTTGGAAGCACTAGGAGAAATCTTCCATTTTTGCAAGTATGAAGAAAAAAATATCCAAACTTTTTTGCAATCGACTACAGATGACACGCAGGCTTCGTCCTTTGGCGGAGAGGCCTGTGTCATCCGCAAATAAAGATTTTTGACATCCCTGAGGTAACTCAGGTAAGTCAGATGTGAAAATATTGTATAATATTGGTCCCAAAATGCTGCCTTGAGGAACACCAGCTCGTACAGAAAGTCTTTCAAACCTGGAGTTCTGATAATTAACCTGAAGTGTACGATTTGACAGATAACTTTGGATTGTTCTAACAATGTATGTTAAAAAATTAATATTTTTTAATTATACAATAAAGCCTTCTGCCGAACACTGTTGAATACTTCTTCTATGTCTAGAAGAGCAAGACCAGTAGAATTGCCTTCAGTTTTGTTGGAACGTTAAAATTTGTTACACGTTATAGTTGATGAGTGAGTGATAGTCCTCAGAATCCATACTGTTTTATTATCAAAAATTGAAATTTCATTGATGTGAACCATCATTTTGTTCAAAATGTCCTTCTTAAAAAATTTACTGATGGAGGAAAAGCAGACTGATTGGACGATAGCTAGATGTTCCTGCAGGAATTTTGTCCTCTTTACCATTTAACGATCGAACATTCCAATTACAAATATTCAAAAATATTTTTGACAACAGAAATGGAGAGACGGAGAAATGGGTAGATGTCTGTATTCCATATTTCCACAGGTGTCGAAAAAACTATGGTTCATGGGGTTGGGCATGAGTCATGATTTCATTCGTGTCATGTGTCGGCTTATGTCCAATCACTATTCGTTAAACGCGCATACCCACCGTATTGGGCTCTCAGAAAGCAATATCTGTGTTTGCGGCGTGGCTTACCAGGATATCGAGCATGTCGTATGGGGATGCGGTGAGCATCGTGCCATCAGATCTGAGCTGACTGGAACTCTCCGGATCTGACGACAACAGCAGAAACCTGTTAGGCAAGTGTTGGCGAGCCTTGATTTGGAATATATGAATTTTATCTACCTGGCTTTGAAGCGTATCAATATCCGAGTTTGATTGTCGTTCGTTCCCTGTCTTTCTTTCTCCCCTTAAAATTGTCCTCTTCTCGTCGTATCTCCCAAAACAGTTTCAGTTTAGTTTCGTTACAGATCAGGACATCCTGTAGCTTAAGAAATCCCGAAAAATCCTTTCCTTTTGTACAAATGTATTTCCTAACCTTTAAACTTCCTCAAACTAACATAGTTTTAAAAAAATACAAATTTTCAAATCTAAATACAGTCATCTCTCCCTTACTCGATATTTCGTACCTCGATATCGAGTTAGAGAACCATAGAAAAAGTTGGTGTTCATGGCTACCTCGATGATCCCTTGGATCGCAGTTGCACTGATTTTGCATTCTGTCCGAGTCTGTCAAATAAACACGATATGTAAAATAATAAATAATCAAGAGAATTTACTACAACATTCCCGACTAAAAATACGGAAATTTTATTGTCAATGGAAATGGAGATGAACATAGCCAATCAAATTTTCGTAGGCCAAGCAAGATGCATCAGATCAATATTTTTTAAATATTATTATTTCATTGTTGACCGAAGTAAACTTCTTCTCTATCTACAGTTCAGTGGGCTTAGTGGGCTTCGTAGCCGTGCGGTTAGTGTCACCGAGGCATTTGGCCGCATCGTGCTAAGGAGTGTGGGTTCGATTCCCGCCTCAGGCCGAAAACTTTTCGAGATGAATGTTTCCTGACTGTGCCACTGAGCGTTGCATGCTAGTCCGTTGTCTAGTGTGGTGCTTCCTTCAAAGGGCAAATAGCCCACTGGAAGCATTAACGTGTAGTGTCTTTTTTTTTTTAAAGTTCCATTACAGGGCTTGTCTACTACTGAGCATCAACGACGCTAGTCTCCGGACTCCAGCGAAAATCCAATAATTAGCTTTCAAATATGCTTACTGTGAGAAAAAGAAATAGAAGCAGGCCGAAAATTCGCTCGAAAGTCTAGGTAAGAATTGTTACAGAAAATATTATTCCATTTGTTTCCAATATTTTTTATGATAGTAACATAAATATCCACTCTTTCCATCCTTTAATTGATTTATCTTTAGGAGATTTAGGTACGGGTTAGGTCCGAAGGGTCTCAAATTTTCATGAAACTTTTTCCACAGGCAGGGCTCATCAATATATGAATAAAAAAAAATGAGAAAAATTCAGGGTCGTTTATTTTTCCGGAAAACTGAGTTGGATTTTTTTTTTTGTTTTCCTGTGACATTATTCACTTTGAAAAACATAACTCAAGAACGAAGCATCGTAGAAACATTTTTTTTTATGAAAATGAAAGCAAATTTTCTCAGGAATAAAAAAAAATATTACCTGGAAAATGTTTTCCACAAAATTTTCCACCGTTGAGAAAATTATGGTCTTTTATGGTCATTTTCTACAAAATTGGACATAACTTAAAAACGAAAAAAAACATTTCAAAAATCTCAGCGATTAAAGCTTATGAAATTACCTTCTCAAAAATATATTTTTGAAAGTTTTCCACTAAGGCTTTTCTTTACGAATTTTCTCAATGGTGGAAAATTTTGTGGAAAGCTGTTTCCAGTTAATATTTTTTTTTATTCCTGAGAAAATTTGCTTTCATTTTCATAAAAAAAACTTTGTTTCTACGATGCCGTCTTGAGCTATGATTTTTCAAAGTAAGTAGTGTCAGAGGAAAACAAAATAATTCCAACTGAGTTTTCCGGGAAAATAGGCGAACCTGAATTTTTCTCAATTTTTTTTATTCATATATTGATGAGCCCTGCCTGTGGAAAAAGTTTCATCTGAGATCTTTCGGCCCACTTTGTACGGAAATAAAAAAAAATCTTCTTTACACATGGAATTGAAACAAATTCCAAATCATGTGCATCTTCATTTTTCAAATTTATTATTAGAGCGTTAATTTAATGGATTTGATAGAAAGCAAATATTGCATACAGATAGATCGCTCATTAATAATAACGCTGGTTTTGGTGTTTATCTTGTAGACGTCACACATTTTTTTCAAATTGCAATCTCCTTGTTCCATTTTTATTGCCGAATTGATCGCTTTGTATTTTACAAGTAACTTAATCAAATGTTTTCATTATATGTACTCCAAATGTTTTCATTATATGTACTGATAGTATGATTTGTATAAATGCTATTAAATCCATTATTTTCATAATAGAATACACCATTTGTTATTATTGTTGAGAAATATATTGTATAATTTTCATAATCAAGGATTCGTTATTATATTTGTCAGGGTTCCAGCTCATTGCCAAATATTTGGTAACGAGCAAGCCGATTGTTTAGTCGTGATATATTTTATTCAGAATATTTTTCAAAATTGAAAAGAGTCACAATGGAGTTTTGGCATATTGATTGGATTTCTAGTGATAAAGAACGTTGGTGTCATTCCATTTGTCCAAATTTAATAAAAATCCCTGGTTTAAGTATTTATCTGTTGGTAGAAATTTTATTTGCCTTTTTTCTAGGTTTATATCTTATCATTATATTTGCGAAAGCTATTTAAATCACATTAATATTGTAGATTCTAATTTATGTGACTGTGGGGAGTCTTATCAAGATATCGGTCACATTATTTTTAATTGCAAGAATTATGTTTTACCTTGAAAGAAAATTCTTCATAATTGTCAAACATTAGGTCACTTTGTACCTTCATCCATTCTGATATTATTGGCAGTAAATCTCTTTCTATGATGAAAATTATTTTTCAGTATTAAAATTAAATTTGTTATGTTGTATGATACCGCCTTTTTTAATTGTCTTTTCTGAGTTCAAGAAACCTATCTCATCGTTTGTCCGTTGACTACCACAGCTTATTGATGTTATCCCTTCAAGATCTTGGCTCTATTATGGATTATTTCCGGTTAGTAGTCTAATCCTATTTTAAAACGTTTTTTTTTTTTAATGAAGAGGTTTTGCGCCCTGTTGAGAAGTATTTAAAAAATCACTCAAAGGGGCTTTGCGATCTTTCAATTTTTTTTGTAAAAAAAATAAATATATATAAATAACATGAATTACTAAAATTTTATTTTAAACCAGAACACTGCGATCAACAAATAACGTTTACGAAAAACATTCACATGAACGAAAGCTAGCAACTTCCTGACTAGAAGGGTCCGTTTCTAATCACAATTCGCAACTACGGAGTCTTTCATCTGCAAAATGTGCTCACTGTAACATCGAAACTAAAATTTTTTCTTGAAAGAATCTTTCTACGCCAGAATTAATGCTACTACCAAAAGATCTCTAAAAGAGAAGAACTAGCTTATAAGTTAAAATTCTCGTTAATAAAGAAATAAAAAAAAAAATAGATCTCTAAGGAATACACGAAATCGCAAAAATGCCAATTACTCACTCATATCATACACTCAAATCATACCAGAATCCAACTTCTGTTGAACTCCGACATTTTTTGGCAACACTACCGTGCTGTGAAGTTGTGCTCTCAGATCGTGTCAACAATTTTATCATCAAAACGCTTCGAAATCACCTCCCACTATCACCTAACGACGCATCAAATCGCTCGCAACTGCTCATTTGCCCAGAATCACGAGATAAAGCAACGCTCAGACAGGTAGGATTAGTGAATATCAATATTATTCCGAGCAGGCTAGAGTGTGGTATGAGAGATCTGCCCACCGCCATTGCCCAATAAAATTCCGTAATCTACCACCTCGCCGCTCTCTAACTTTTCTGATCTGCTACCCGCATCGATCGTCAAAACAAAAACTACCACCGATATCAATCGAACAAATTCCGAAGATTTCCGAAAAACTTACCAGCTGTTACCCACTTCGAGACAATATATTGTTCCCGCTCTTTTCTTCTCCCTCGATAATCCAAAAAACCCACCGGAGGTTCACCAGTTTTCATCCTTGGTAATCTTCCGTTCCGCTGACTGGACATCATCGTCGGCATCCTCACGATCGTAAAGGTAAACAAATCCAATTGCTTCGACACATCGACATCCGTGTGAGTGAACAGCTATCATTGCACTGAGACAAAATACTTAGGTTTTCCATAAATCAAGACTTATGAACCAGCCAAATGATGGTTTCATTGCACGCCTTAACATTTCGAAAATGGGATCATAATTTTCATAAGTGAGAGCTTTGAATTCTTTAACAAGAATTACTTGAAATAATTACCATAGCAATCGCTAGAAGAACTACTCCGCTTTCGATGTTGGCTACAAGTTAATCGTATACAAATCGTATACTGTTATCAAAACATGTCAATTTTTGAGCACGCCTGAAATAAAAGGCGAATAATTTCATCAATTGATAATTCGAATTAAGTTATTATCATTGCGTTTATTTCGGAATTTCATTGATTGACTTATGAAATTTATTACTTTAATTCTTCACCAAAATCATAAGTAAAACTTAAAAAATTCAATAATAATCGTTGTGGCGCCAAATCATAATTATTCCTTAAGAAATTATTAAGTTTTTTTGCCTCAGTGTGCGTTTGACACAAACAGTGTGGCCAGTTTAACCGCGAGATTACGGTGCAACGCTCGAGTGACGCTTCAAATTTCAGCTACGATTTTCGAATTAACGGTTGAGTGCCTCTTTCGATGCTATTGTTCGTATCCTTCGAAGTCGGTGTTCACAAGGACCTTAAATCGAAGGCAATGGATCCAGCTACCAGTCCTCGAGGAATACAGTTTCGGGAGTTCATCGACCACGATACTGATGCGCGGAATTTTTGGAAACTAGCCAAACGCTTAGAACTGGGAGCAATACCATAGAACATAATGCAGCATCAGCCGACCGGCCAATTGTCAACGTAGAATGCCAATCTGTACGCCCAAACTGCTCATCCTGCTCTTCAAAATCGACTCGGAATCATCTGACTGTGTATTACCAAAATGTAAGAGGGAACCGCACCAAAACGAACGAGCTGTTTATGACATTATCATCTTGCGACTACGACATTGTGGTTCTCAAGGAAACATGTTTGCACGCAAACATCTCCACTTCGGAGCTTGCAACTACCTATTGGATCTTTCGATGTGATCGGAGCTTAGCCAGCAGTAACCTTCAACGTGGAAAGCCGCCCTCAACTGCAGTTTAGTGGTCATGCAAAACTGTGAGCACCTCGAGCAAGCTGTCGTGTGCATAAAACTACAAAACTCATCGGTGTACGTTTGTGGTATTTATCTCCGACTCAACTCACTGCCAGCGTTATATGCGACGCACGCCTCAGCCATTCAGCAACTATCTGAACGTTCATCGGCATCAGACTCGATCGTCGTCGTGGGTGATATTTGTCAACGGACATGGCGTGTTTGAAGGATTAGTTCATAAGGCTATGTAAGCTGCTGCCAAACAGATAATATCCGAGTCTCAACACGGTTTTGTTAAAAACCGTTCAAAATTCTTGGAATTTGTTGTCCTTCACGAATGACGTCTCAACTGCGTTGGAGATCAAACAACAAGTCGATGCTATTTGTTTCGATTTTTCCAAAGCTTTCGACGGAGTTCCGCACGACCTTGCTGTTGCGAAGTTGCACCATATTGGATTTCCTCGATGGATTACAGATTGGTTGCATTCCTATTTGATGGATCGCAGCGCATTTGTCTATTTCAACGGCTCACGATCTCGTAATTTCCCCATGACATCCGGCGTCTCACAAGGCAGCGTCCTGGGACCGCTGGTATTTGTTCTGTTCGTGAACGATCTCTGCTTTCGCTTGAAATCAGGCAAAGTGTTCTTCGCCGACGATCTGAAGATATATCGAACAATCTCGTCTCTTCCTGAATGCTGCGCGTTACCAGCCGATATAGACGAGCTTCAGCAGTGGTGTATCGAAAACGGTATGGAATTGAACACCAAAAAGTGCAAGTGCATTACCTTCACCCGAAAACAGTCACGAATTGAATTTGAATACTCTGTTGGATCAGAAATCCATTCGCGATCTCGGTGTCAGCAAATTACAGTTCAACGAACACATAAGCATCGCCACAGCTAAAGGGTTTGCTGTCCTTGGATTTATTCGGCGTTGTACACACAACAAATTGCGGACTTCCTACGGATATAATAATCCGTCGGATAAATGTTTTCGTTCGTTTAATAATGTGAGTGCTGTTTTTGATTTCAATATCTCAAAGTATGTGTAGAATAGGATAAGGAACTTAGAATAAACTACAGTCTGGGGAATTGTTTTTATGATTCAAAACAATGACAAATAAATAAATGAATAAATAAATAAATTTCCCTTCACAGGACAGACGTCCTTAGCGTGAGAAGAACCTCCGCAAATCATATATTTGGCATCCATGCAGCAATGTTTGGTACCAAGATATCACTTTTGACATCAACGGCACTAAGTGGGGTTCTGAAAATTTTCTTCAGTTTCCGGAAATGTTCCTAAGTCACACGGACATCGAACATAAGTCTTGCTTTTTCTAAAGCTTTAATATTATTTAGATCACTTTTGTATTGGGGCCCAGATAGCCGTAGCGGTAAACGCGCAGCTATTCAGCATGACCATGCTGAGGGTCGTGGGTTCGAATCCCACTGGTCGAGGATCTTTTCGTAAAGGAAATTTTCTCGATTCCCAGGGCATAGAGTATCTTCGTACCTGCCACACGATATACACATGCAAAAATGGTCAATCGGCAAAGAAAGCTCTCAGTTAATAACTGTGGAAGTGCTTATAAGAACACTAATCTGAGAAGCAGGCTCTGTCCCAGTTGGGACGTAACGCCAGAAAGGAAGGAAGGAAGGATCACTTTTGTATAAAATCATTTCCGGCGAATGTCAGATTGAGTTTTCTTTTTCATAATGATTACTTGGACTGTGGAAATGCCAAGCCAATCATTTATTCCATTTGTTAACTCTTCAAGTGACTTATAGTCACTTGAGAGACCTTTGAAGATGACCTTGAACAAACGTTTAGTTTTGTCGTCATAAGTAAAACATAATGTGCTTCTTCTCTTCAAGACATTTGAGAAGAAGTTTTGGATGTTTAAGAGTTTCCGGAAAAAAGCGACAGTTTACTTTCTTTTCGATTTGGAAGGAAACATTGATGCACCTAATTGTGTTCAAGATCTGCATAAATCCTCCAGATTCGGAGCAACTGAACACGATAGGCGGCACTTTTTGCTTCCTCACTTGAATCAAAAAGCCTGGGCTGGAGAAGCTGCTTCGATTTGATGTTCGGAAAATTCGTCTAAAGCATCGAACTGATTGCTCATTTCGATGAAATTATCAACATTATCCATTTCACCCTTGAAAGAAAGCACGCGTTCTGGAGAAACATCATTTATTCGATTTCTGCCACGTTTAGTGATAGCGGACTTTGGGGCAAGTGTGCCATAGGGGCAAGTGTGCTTTTTATAAAAACTACAATACATATTTTCTTTTTGAGCTCAACAATATGTTCCCTTATAGTTCATAATACAATGATGGAAATATGATGAAAATTGCTCTATTTTTTACGTATTTACATCGACTTGTACATAAACAACCAAATTTGAGTGGATTTTTATAAGATTTCGTTGTTTCTAAATAGCATGGTGAAAGGTAAATTATTAACAGATTTTTCTAACGTACTGTACATCGTGAAACTATTCAAATGTGTAAGTTATTGTGGCATTTTAACGAAAAAAGTATTTAATTTTACATACAAAATCCAGTTTGGTTGAAATGTATACTTATTGGGGCAAGTGTGCCACCTATTTGGTGAACAAAAATTATTGGAGTGAAATTTATAAAAATGTAAACATCATCAACAAAATCATAATAATAAACCAAAATGAGACCCCCGTAGTAGTTTCTGAAATATAGTAGGGAAATAACTGACATTTTTGCCTCCCCTAGTGTTTTTTCTCAAAATATTCAATAATAACATGTTTTTCGGTTCATAAAGTACCGTTTTACATATCTACATCGATATTTTACCGTTATTTAGTGCTGATCTGATTGAATATTAAACATATTCGCCGTAATATAAGGGTATTACATATATTATTTTGAATGGAGACGAAAATAACCATTTTAGTTATACGAATTGAGTAATAGAGAATTACGCATGTTTTGAACCTTGTTATAAACCATCCCCTTATTACGGTAAACTTAAAATTATTTTTTAAATTATCGATAAGCGTCTGCTTTGTAAGTAATATTAATAGGAAATAAATAAAATTTCATTACAAGTAGAATTAGATGCGATGTTCATTCGGTGGCCGTCTTGCCCCATATGGGTGGCACATTTGCCCCATAGTGTCGAAAAATAGGTTATTTTGGATGATATTTGAGAAGCTCCAAAACTAATACTTTTTGAAATTATTTTCTTTTTAAAAGGCACAGTGGTTATGAAAAGATGTGAAACTAAGATCATGAGGCTAAATTGGTGGATTTTATAGGCTTTAGGCAAAGTTAGAGAACAATTTGCACACTTGCCCCAAATTCCGCTAGTTGTAAAACCTATTTTTTTTTTAAGGAAGTTGTGAATTCAGAGATTTACCCTTCCTTTTGTTCGGGGTAGCTACCATGTTCAGTGAATAAACGAAAAAAGATGTGACCTCCAAGGTTTTTTTCTAAGGACCGTGTCCAAGAAAAAATCCCACCACTAACTTTCGCTAATAAAAAGTAGACTCTATTTTTGAAATAGTTATAATCTTCTACATATAAACCGCATATGAACAATGTTAGAAATTCATCGTTTAAACCAATGTTTCAATGTTAAGAGGTCATTATTCAATTTAAAGAGCTGTACAACCGTATGCAATTTGATTCAAATTATGCAATTTATAGAATGCGGGACATTATCCATATAAAATCTCAATTCCATATGCAGATAGCTCCGTGCCTAAATGATCTTATCGCACTCTCTCCACACTCTGCTGGTGTTAATCATAGCTGATTTTCAAAATCCATAATTCATATAAGGTACACATTCCCTTGGAGGAGAAAACAAAACCCGCATGCATATTCTGGCCCTTGATCCAAGAATTCCAACGAGTTGTATACATTTGCATACATTCCCTCCGCAAAAGGGACCTTTGCCGCATCACCCAATGGCAGCCTAATTGATGAGCATTTAAAGGAGGGCAACACTTTTCGTTTTTATAAAAAACTTACTAGACTAATTTTATTAATTTGAAAAAGCATAAAAGCACCTAAAATATACTTCCTACCAGTAGAACGATTAAAATAAGCAATGATGTTTTGAAAACTAGCTCTAAAAACTAATCGATATTCCTATGAAAACTTGTAAATGAGCAAAAAAAACTTAAATTTTAACACTAGAAAAAAAATTTATTTCTCAATGCTAACTTTCGATTTTTTATTGCGTAATGTTTTCGACAAAAATATGTACATAAATGCGACCTTGTAGTCTTTAATGATTATTACTTTTTTCTTCTTGGCATTGAGTCCTCACTGCGACAGAGCCTGCTTCTCATCTTATTGTTCTTATCAGCCATTCCACAGTTATTAACCGATAGCTTTCTTTGTCAAAGTTGCCATTTTCGCATTCGTATATCGTGTGGCATGTGCGATGATACTCTATGCCCATGGAAGTCAAGAAAATTTTAATTTAGAAAAGATCCTGAACTGACCGGGAATTGAACCCAGACACCTTCAACAAGGCTTTGCAACGGACTCTTATCACTCGACTAAGGGATGCTTATTTATACTCAATTATTGCTTATCTTAATTTTGTTTATTGGCGATTTTTGGATGTATAAGTGATGGTTATCCCTTTTCCAAGAGCATGATAATTTTCCCCCCTCAACCAACCGCCATCCGAAGCGAGAGAACAACCCCGGGGATGTAATGGTGCCTACAATTTAACGGATTACCTTCAACCATAAGCCGTTCCCGTTCAATTCAGGGGATATTTCCCCGCAGAGAAGAAGCTTTTATATGTATGTACACAGATAAACGTATGACTCCGAATACCGGAGGGATTTGTTCCGTTTTCAATTTTCCCGGCACGTAGCTCCAATGTGCTAGCTGTGTGTTTACTCGGAAGATTGTTCGCGTGCCTTGCCGAGACATGCAGAGACACACGCGGCCGTACTTTCCGAGAACACACAAACACACATGAATCGAGTCGGCGAATGCAACTTTTGAACCAGGCATGTCCAACGTACGTACGCGGGCCACGTCTGACCCGTGGCTATATTTTGTGCGGCCCAAGAAAAGTTTGATGACTCTGTATATACAAATTTGGCCCGCTGAGTAATTAAAATTCAATTTTGACGTATTTATTCTCAAGGGCTAAGGGACCTTCCTTAGCCAAGTGGTTGGAGTCCGCGGCTACAAAGCAAAGCAAAGTTATGCTGACGGTGTCTGGGTTCGATTCCCGGTCGGTCCAGGATTTTTTCGTAATGGAAATTTTATTGACTTCCCTGGGCATAGAGTATTATCGTACCTGCCACACAATATAAGAATGCAAAAATGGCAACTTTGGCAAAGAAAGCTCTCAGTTTAATAACTGTGGAAGTGCTCATAGAGCACTAAGATGAGAAGCAGGCTCCATCTTAGCGAGGACGTAAAAACCAAGAAGAGAAAGAACATAATCACTAACAGAATGTAGAACTGCAATTATCACAAGACGTAACTTTTGTCGCCAACTGACTTTCGTTAAATTTAACAAAGATTTTGAATATATTTATTCTGAGATATGACCCGTGGCTCGAAAACGTTGAGCATGGCTGCTTCATACCGAAATCGCTTCCCATCCCGGGGTATTAACGTAGCTGTTAGCCGAAAGTGGATAGATCACCGGAACACGATGAATCGGATTCTGTTTCAAGCCGGGGCAAACGCCATATACATAGGACTTGACTAGGAAAAGCCCGCTCGTCGTCGTCGAATCGGTATTCAAAGTGCATCGTCACGATTGGAAAGGTAAACACAGGTGGAGTAATTTTCATGCAATTTTGAGAGCGTGTGTAGACGACGATGCAACGATGCAACGTGCAGCTAGTTATGCAGGCAGGCGAAGAATCAGTTTCCGTTAAGTTGTCAGGAACGCTCGTGGGTGTCTGTGGCGTATTAACAAAGAAATCACGAGTAGAACAAATCGAAATCGAATCGAAATCGAATCGAAATCGAATCGAAATCGAATCGAAATCGAATCGAAATCGAATCGAAATCGAATCGAAATCGAATCGAAATCGAATCGAAATCGAATCGAAATCGAATCGAAATCGAATCGAAATCGAATCGAAATCGAATCGAAATCGAATCGAAATCGAATCGAAATCGAATCGAAATCGAATCGAAATCGAATCGAAATCGAATCGAAATCGAATCGAAATCGAATCGAAATCGAATCGAAATCGAATCGAAATCGAATCGAAATCGAATCGAAATCGAATCGAAATCGAATCGAAATCGAATCGAAATCGAATCGAAATCGAATCGAAATCGAATCGAAATCGAATCGAAATCGAATCGAAATCGAATCGAAATCGAATCGAAATCGAATCGAAATCGAATCGAAATCGAATCGAAATCGAATCGAAATCGAATCGAAATCGAATCGAAATCGAATCGAAATCGAATGAAATCGAATCGAAATCGAATCGAAATCGAATCGAAATCGAATCGAAATCGAATCGAAATCGAATCGAAATCGAATCGAAATCGAATCGAAATCGAATCGAATCGAATCGAAAATCGAATCGAAATCGAATCGAAATCGAATCGAAATCGAATCGAAATCGAATCGAAATCGAAATCGAATCGAAATCGAATCGAAATCGAATCGAAATCGAATCGAAATCGAATCGAAATCGAATCGAAATCGAATCGAAATCGAATCGAAATCGAATCGAAATCGAATCGAAATCGAATCGAAATCGAATCGAAATCGAATCGAAATCGAATCGAAATCGAATCGAAAATCGAATCGAAATCGAATCGAAATCGAATCGAAATCGAATCGAAATCGAATCGAAATCGAATCGAATCGAATCGAAATCGAATCGAAATCGAATCGAAATCGAATCGAAATCGAATCGAAATCGAATCGAAATCGAATCGAAATCGAATCGAAATCGAATCGAAATCGAATCGAAATCGAATCGAAATCGAATCGAAATCGAATCGAAATCGAATCGAAATCGAATCGAAATCGAATCGAAATCGAATCGAAATCGAATCGAAATCGAATCGAAATCGAATCGAAATCGAATCGAAATCGAATCGAAATCGAATCGAAATCGAATCGAAATCGAATCGAAATCGAATCGAAATCGAATCGAAATCGAATCGAAATCGAATCGAAATCGAATCGAAATCGAATCGAAATCGAATCGAAATCGAATCGAAATCGAATCGAAATCGAATCGAAATCGAATCGAAATCGAATCGAAATCGAATCGAAATCGAATCGAAATCGAATCGAAATCGAATCGAAATCGAATCGAAATCGAATCGAAATCGAATCGAAATCGAATCGAAATCGAATCGAAATCGAATCGAAATCGAATCGAAATCGAATCGAAATCGAATCGAAATCGAATCGAAATCGAATCGAAATCGAATCGAAATCGAATCGAAATCGAATCGAAATCGAATCGAAATCGAATCGAAATCGAATCGAAATCGAATCGAAATCGAATCGAAATCGAATCGAAATCGAATCGAAATCGAATCGAAATCGAATCGAAATCGAATCGAAATCGAATCGAAATCGAATCGAAATCGAATCGAAATCGAAATCGAATCGAAATCGAATCGAAATCGATCGAAATCGAATCGAAATCGAATCGAAATCGAATCGAAATCGAATCGAAATCGAATCGAAATCGAATCGAAATCGAATCGAAATCGAATCGAAATCGAATCGAATCGAAAATCGAATCGAAATCGAATCGAAATCGAATCGAAATCGAATCGAAATCGAATCGAAATCGAATCGAAAATCGAATCGAAATCGAATCGAAATCGAATCGAAATCGAATCGAAATCGAATCGAAATCGAATCGAAATCGAATCGAAATCGAATCGAAATCGAATCGAAATCGAATCGAAATCGAATCGAAATCGAATCGAAATCGAATCGAAATCGAATCGAAATCGAATCGAAATCGAATCGAAATCGAATCGAAATCGAATCGAAATCGAATCGAAATCGAATCGAAAATCGAATCGAAATCGAATCGAAATCGAATCGAAATCGAATCGAAATCGAATCGAAATCGAATCGAAATCGAATCGAAATCGAATCGAAATCGAATCGAATCGAAATCGAATCGAAATCGAATCGAAATCGAATCGAAATCGAATCGAAATCGAATCGAAATCGAATCGAAATCGAATCGAAATCGAATCGAAATCGAATCGAAATCGAATCGAAATCGAATCGAAATCGAATCGAAATCGAATCGAAATCGAATCGAAATCGAATCGAAATCGAATCGAAATCGAATCGAAATCGAATCGAAATCGAATCGAAATCGAATCGAAATCGAATCGAAATCGAATCGAAATCGAATCGAAATCGAATCGAAATCGAATCGAAATCGAATCGAAATCGAATCGAAATCGAATCGAAATCGAATCGAAATCGAATCGAAATCGAATCGAAATCGAATCGAAATCGAATCGAAATCGAATCGAAATCGAATCGAAATCGAATCGAAATCGAATCGAAATCGAATCGAAATCGAATCGAAATCGAATCGAAATCGAATCGAAATCGAATCGAAATCGAATCGAAATCGAATCGAAATCGAATCGAAATCGAATCGAAATCGAATCGAATCGAAATCGAATCGAAATCGAATCGAAATCGAATCGAAATCGAATCGAAATCGAATCGAAATCGAATCGAAATCGAATCGAAATCGAATCGAAATCGAATCGAAATCGAATCGAAATCGAATCGAAATCGAATCGAAATCGAATCGAAATCGAATCGAAATCGAATCGAAATCGAATCGAAATCGAATCGAAATCGAATCGAAATCGAATCGAAATCGAATCGAAATCGAATCGAAATCGAATCGAAATCGAATCGAAATCGAATCGAAATCGAATCGAAATCGAATCGAAATCGAATCGAAATCGAATCGAAATCGAATCGAAATCGAATCGAAATCGAATCGAAATCGAATCGAAATCGAATCGAAATCGAATCGAAATCGAATCGAAATCGAATCGAAATCGAATCGAAATCGAATCGAAATCGAATCGAAATCGAATCGAAATCGAATCGAAATCGAATCGAAATCGAATCGAAATCGAATCGAAATCGAATCGAAATCGAATCGAAATCGAATCGAAATCGAATCGAAATCGAATCGAAATCGAAATCGAATCGAAATCGAATCGAAATCGAATCGAAATCGAATCGAAATCGAATCGAAATCGAATCGAAATCGAATCGAAATCGAATCGAAATCGAATCGAAATCGAATCGAAATCGAATCGAAATCGAATCGAAATCGAATCGAAATCGAATCGAAATCGAATCGAAATCGAATCGAAATCGAATCGAAATCGAATCGAAATCGAATCGAAATCGAATCGAAATCGAATCGAAATCGAATCGAAATCGAATCGAAATCGAATCGAAATCGAATCGAAATCGAATCGAAATCGAATCGAAATCGAATCGAAATCGAATCGAAATCGAATCGAAATCGAATCGAAATCGAATCGAAATCGAATCGAAATCGAATCGAAATCGAATCGAAATCGAATCGAAATCGAATCGAAATCGAATCGAAATCGAATCGAAATCGAATCGAAATCGAATCGAAATCGAATCGAAATCGAATCGAAATCGAATCGAAATCGAATCGAAATCGAATCGAAATCGAATCGAAATCGAATCGAAATCGAATCGAAATCGAATCGAAATCGAATCGAAATCGAATCGAAATCGAATCGAAATCGAATCGAAATCGAATCGAAATCGAATCGAAATCGAATCGAAATCGAATCGAAATCGAATCGAAATCGAATCGAAATCGAATCGAAATCGAATCGAAATCGAATCGAAATCGAATCGAAATCGAATCGAAATCGAATCGAAATCGAATCGAAATCGAATCGAAATCGAATCGAAATCGAATCGAAATCGAAATCGAAATCGAATCGAAATCGAATCGAAATCGAATCGAAATCGAATCGAAATCGAATCGAAATCGAATCGAAATCGAATCGAAATCGAATCGAAATCGAATCGAAATCGAATCGAAATCGAAATCGAATCGAAATCGAATCGAAATCGAATCGAAATCGAATCGAAATCGAATCGAAATCGAATCGAAATCGAAATCGAATCGAAATCGAATCGAAATCGAATCGAAATCGAATCGAAATCGAATCGAAATCGAATCGAAATCGAATCGAAATCGAATCGAAATCGAATCGAAATCGAATCGAAATCGAATCGAAATCGAATCGAAATCGAATCGAAATCGAATCGAAATCGAATCGAAATCGAATCGAAATCGAATCGAAATCGAATCGAATCGAAATCGAATCGAAATCGAATCGAAATCGAATCGAAATCGAATCGAAATCGAATCGAAATCGAATCGAAATCGAATCGAATCGAAATCGAATCGAAATCGAATCGAAATCGAATCGAAATCGAATCGAAATCGAATCGAAATCGAATCGAATCGAAATCGAATCGAAATCGAATCGAAATCGAATCGAAATCGAATCGAAATCGAATCGAAATCGAATCGAAATCGAATCGAAATCGAATCGAAATCGAATCGAAATCGAATCGAAATCGAATCGAAATCGAATCGAAATCGAATCGAAATCGAATCGAAATCGAATCGAAATCGAAATCGAATCGAAATCGAATCGAAATCGAATCGAAATCGAATCGAAATCGAATCGAAATCGAATCGAAATCGAATCGAAATCGAATCGAAATCGAATCGAAATCGAATCGAATCGAATCGAAATCGAATCGAAATCGAATCGAAATCGAATCGAAATCGAATCGAAATCGAATCGAAATCGAATCGAAATCGAATCGAATCGAAATCGAATCGAAATCGAATCGAAATCGAATCGAAATCGAATCGAAATCGAATCGAAATCGAATCGAAATCGAATCGAAATCGAAATCGAATCGAAATCGAATCGAAATCGAATCGAAATCGAATCGAAATCGAATCGAAATCGAATCGAAATCGAATCGAAATCGAATCGAAATCGAATCGAAATCGAATCGAAATCGAATCGAAATCGAATCGAAATCGAATCGAAATCGAATCGAAATCGAATCGAAATCGAATCGAAATCGAATCGAAATCGAATCGAAATCGAATCGAAATCGAATCGAAATCGAATCGAAATCGAATCGAAATCGAATCGAAATCGAATCGAAATCGAATCGAAATCGAATCGAAATCGAATCGAAATCGAATCGAAATCGAATCGAAATCGAATCGAAATCGAATCGAAATCGAATCGAAATCGAATCGAAATCGAATCGAAATCGAATCGAAATCGAATCGAAATCGAATCGAAATCGAATCGAAATCGAATCGAAATCGAATCGAAATCGAATCGAAATCGAATCGAAATCGAATCGAAATCGAATCGAAATCGAATCGAAATCGAATCGAAATCGAATCGAAATCGAATCGAATCGAAATCGAATCGAAATCGAATCGAAATCGAATCGAAATCGAATCGAAATCGAATCGAAATCGAATCGAAATCGAATCGAAATCGAATCGAAATCGAATCGAAATCGAATCGAAATCGAATCGAAATCGAATCGAAATCGAATCGAAATCGAATCGAAATCGAATCGAAATCGAATCGAAATCGAAATCGAATCGAAATCGAATCGAAATCGAATCGAAATCGAATCGAAATCGAATCGAATCGAAATCGAATCGAAATCGAATCGAAATCGAATCGAAATCGAATCGAAATCGAATCGAATCGAAATCGAATCGAAATCGAATCGAAATCGAATCGAAATCGAATCGAAATCGAATCGAAATCGAATCGAAATCGAATCGAAATCGAATCGAAATCGAATCGAAATCGAATCGAAATCGAATCGAAATCGAATCGAAATCGAATCGAAATCGAATCGAAATCGAATCGAAATCGAATCGAAATCGAATCGAAATCGAATCGAAATCGAATCGAAATCGAATCGAAATCGAATCGAAATCGAATCGAAATCGAATCGAAATCGAATCGAAATCGAATCGAAATCGAATCGAAATCGAATCGAAATCGAATCGAAATCGAATCGAAATCGAATCGAAATCGAATCGAAATCGAATCGAAATCGAATCGAAATCGAATCGAAATCGAATCGAAATCGAATCGAAATCGAATCGAAATCGAATCGAAATCGAATCGAAATCGAATCGAAATCGAATCGAAATCGAAATCGAATCGAAATCGAATCGAAATCGAATCGAAATCGAATCGAAATCGAATCGAAATCGAATCGAAATCGAATCGAAATCGAATCGAAATCGAATCGAAATCGAATCGAAATCGAATCGAAATCGAATCGAAATCGAATCGAAATCGAATCGAAATCGAATCGAAATCGAAATCGAAATCGAATCGAAATCGAATCGAAATCGAATCGAAATCGAATCGAAATCGAATCGAAATCGAATCGAAATCGAATCGAAATCGAATCGAAATCGAATCGAAATCGAATCGAAATCGAATCGAAATCGAATCGAAATCGAATCGAAATCGAATCGAATCGAAATCGAATCGAAATCGAATCGAAAATCGAATCGAAATCGAATCGAAATCGAATCGAAATCGAATCGAAATCGAATCGAAAATCGAATCGAAATCGAATCGAAATCGAATCGATCGAATCGAAATCGAATCGAAATCGAATCGAAATCGAATCGAAATCGAATCGAAATCGAATCGAAATCGAATCGAATCGAAATCGAATCGAAATCGAATCGAAATCGAATCGAAATCGAATCGAAATCGAATCGAAATCGAATCGAAATCGAATCGAAATCGAATCGAAATCGAATCGAAATCGAATCGAAATCGAATCGAAATCGAATCGAAATCGAATCGAAATCGAATCGAAATCGAATCGAAATCGAATCGAAATCGAATCGAAATCGAATCGAATCGAATCGAAATCGAATCGAAATCGAATCGAAATCGAATCGAAATCGAATCGAAATCGAATCGAAATCGAATCGAAATCGAATCGAAATCGAATCGAAATCGAATCGAAATCGAATCGAAATCGAATCGAAATCGAATCGAAATCGAATCGAAATCGAATCGAAATCGAATCGAAATCGAATCGAAATCGATCGAATCGAATCGAAATCGAATCGAAATCGAATCGAAATCGAATCGAAATCGAATCGAAATCGAATCGAAATCGAATCGAAATCGAATCGAAATCGAATCGAAATCGAATCGAAATCGAATCGAATCGAATCGAAATCGAATCGAAATCGAATCGAAATCGAATCGAAATCGAATCGAAATCGAATCGAAATCGAATCGAAATCGAATCGAAATCGAATCGAAATCGAATCGAAATCGAATCGAAATCGAATCGAAATCGAAATCGAATCGAAATCGAATCGAAATCGAATCGAAATCGAATCGAAATCGAATCGAAATCGAATCGAAATCGAATCGAAATCGAATCGAAATCGAATCGAAATCGAATCGAATCGAATCGAAATCGAATCGAAATCGAATCGAAATCGAATCGAATCGAATCGAAATCGAATCGAAATCGAATCGAAATCGAATCGAAATCGAATCGAAATCGAATCGAAATCGAATCGAAATCGAATCGAAATCGAATCGAAATCGAATCGAAATCGAATCGAAATCGAATCGAAATCGAATCGAAATCGAATCGAAATCGAATCGAAATCGAATCGAAATCGAATCGAAATCGAATCGAAATCGAATCGAATCGAATCGAAATCGAATCGAAATCGAATCGAAATCGAATCGAAATCGAATCGAAATCGAATCGAAATCGAATCGAAATCGAATCGAAATCGAATCGAAATCGAATCGAATCGAAATCGAAATCGAAATCGAATCGAAATCGATCGAAATCGAATCGAAATCGAATCGAAATCGAATCGAAATCGAATCGAAATCGAATCGAAATCGAATCGAAATCGAATCGAAATCGAATCGAAATCGAATCGAAATCGAATCGAAATCGAATCGAAATCGAATCGAAATCGAATCGAAATCGAATCGAAATCGAATCGAAATCGAATCGAAATCGAATCGAAATCGAATCGAAATCGAATCGAAATCGAATCGAAATCGAATCGAAAATCGAATCGAAATCGAATCGAAATCGAATCGAAATCGAATCGAAATCGAATCGAAATCGAATCGAAATCGAATCGAAATCGAATCGAAATCGAATCGAAATCGAATCGAAATCGAATCGAATCGAATCGAATCGAAATCGAATCGAAATCGAATCGAAATCGAATCGAATCGAATCGAATCGAAATCGAATCGAAATCGAATCGAAATCAAATCGAAATCGAATCGAAATCGAATCGAAATCAAATCGAAATCAAATCGAAATCGAATCGAAATTGAATCGAAATCGAATCGAAATCGAAATCGACTTTGGGTCAATGTTGTAATAAAACTTTCAGGGGAAATTTGGGGTAAAGCTTCTAAGAGAAACAACATGAAGGAATTTCGTACTAAATTCAATCTATCTAATCAATACTGCCTTCCTACCGAAATGAATTTTCATCCTGCCCTTACTTCAATCTAAACAGTAAACGAGGCAATGAAGTACAGCAAAAATATATCTCATTTTCGATAATGAGAATCGAGCTTCACGCCCCGAAGATGCCTTTCATCCCCTCAGCACTGATTCATTCATTCATCTATACCAAGTGGAAGAGACATTAGGTGACTGTGTTCTAAATGAAAAATGAACATTCCGATGGGGAATTGGAAGCCAAATGCTGAATGAAAAATTTCAATCTTCCTCTTAGAAATACTGTAGTTTTCCAATGATGAGCTTTTTTTCTCATTCACTCAGAAACAATGATTCAGTCTGAGTCGTGTCGGAAAACTTCAGTACTTGTTGGGATCGAATTGGTACGTCTGCTGAATGATTATTTGAAAACTTTTGATTGGGGCTCGGTTAGATTCCGAAAGAGATGGTACCGTTTGGTGGCACTCAGATTTTTTTACTACGGGAAATTTAATAAAATTATTCTTTAAAAGGATCATAAAGCACTTCCCGACAATTGTATGGAAAGACGCGTCGCACTGCAGGAAAGCATAATCAAATGAAGAGAAATTTTTGCACTTATCTTTTCGTAATGGCACCTTGCAGCGGTAAGGTTGGTTTTCTCGGGAAACCATTAATCTTATCATTATCATCAGTCGTACGAACAGGTAGCGAGGTCGGTGTGGGATGTAATTGAGTTGGTTTGCGCGAGTGCCACATTTCGAATCGTGAGATATGGGTAGCTTTTGGGGGTCTTACCTGAAACGATAGAAATGAGAATCGGAAAGTGCTGCGTAAGATATTGAGAATGGGGTTTTAAATCAAGACAGTTGATCTATATTAGCGAGGGAGTTGTAAAATTCTGAAATGAGATATGTGAAAGACGCTTGGGAATTAGAGAATGGAAAGGACTAAATTTGTTTCTCGATTTGTTTTTCGATTTCGATTTCTATTCTTTCAGCTTCCTATGAAAATTATTATAAATTTCATTAACTTAAAGCATCGTACCGTTAGAAGTGAGTTTATCCCACTCCCCTGGAAACTATCACATGTCCTGTCGGCTTCCGGTGCTACCGAGCAAATCCCTGCGTACTTTCATCGCCCATCAGTTCCGACACCTAGCACCTTTCCTCGCAGCTAAGGGAAACATTCCTGGGAGCTGTCGGCACAGCAAAAGTAGGGATAATTAATGCTCTCGAGTAGACTTTGCATCCCACATGGTCGTTTGCAGAAAAAGGGCAGAACCTTTTCTCAGCAGCAGCAGCAGCTCAACGAGGAGGTCCGGTTTTTATTAGCAGTGAATTTTCCAGCACCCGATGTGGTTCTACATAGTACGGCTTGAGTCGCCATAAGAAGGCTCAGTCCGGTACAGCCCATCCGCCAGACGTTTGACCTTTGTGCACACAGACTTAGGTTGATGGCGGGACAGCACTTTATTACCCCGAACGCCATTACTCCGAATGATCCATTACCCCGAAAGAAAAACATAGTTTAGGGATAGAAATCAGAGCGTAGACGAAAAATGCAGTACTCCATTACGTCGAACGGAGATAATTTGAAGGAAAATTATTTCATAAATTTCATGAAATAATTATTCTGGAAAACTGGAAATGTTCAAATTGATGATGAAAATATGTTTACACATTTTTTTTAATTTCTTGCGATATATTAGGATACGACGTTAAGGTTTTTTACTCTTTTTTTCATTTTGTTCCTAAATCAGACTGAGCACGGTTCGTATGTGTGCATTTCTAATGTGAGCTGATGCGCATATTTCAATTAGCGAGCCTTTCATCAACAATATGCCATTTATGCTTTAGAGTTGATCTATTGGAGAATATTTTGTGCCTCTAATTGTGATAAGATTTTCTTCTATGTTGAACCGCCTATGTTCCTTCGATTAATACTGTAAGAGTGATACTTGGCATTATAGCTGTAAGTGTATCATATAAACAAAACAGCCATCAATATTTTTGTTATGAACTGTGAATAGTTTCAATGATAAGGGAATCTGGGGTAATAGGCACCTTTGAGGTAAAACGACCCATAATGCATTTTAAGATTACTTATTTGCAAATTAATTGAAGGTAAATAGAAAGTATCCCCGACATCACATTTGACAAGAAAAACTGGTTCTAAGCACCCTTCGTTCGAACACTCCAAGTGCTTGCAGGTCCTCTTCCAGCATGGTTCATGCTTCTTGTTCATAGTTGACCGACGGTCTTATTAGTGTCTTTAACATGTTACATTTGATGCGGGGGTGAATCTTTCACGATCGCAGCTTCTTCTGGAGCCCATAGTAGGCGCGACTTCCATTGATGATGCGTCTCCGTATTTCACGACTAAGCATATACTTTGTTTTTGACGCATTCACCACCAAGCCGACTTTTGACGCTTCACGTTTTCCACCGTTCAAAATGTTCTGCCGACAATATCCATATCATCCGCGTAGCAAACAAATTGGCTGGGTCTTGTGAAAATTGTACCTCGGTTATTGAACCCGGCTCTCCGCATGACACCTTCTAGGGTGATGTTGAACAGCAGGCACGAACGTCCATCACACTGTTGAAGTCCCCGGCGGGATCCGAACGAACTTGAATGTTCGCCCGAAATCTTCACGCTATTCTGCACACCGCCCATCGTTGCTCTTATTAGTCTTGTGAGCTTCCCGGGAAAGCTGTACTCGCCCATCCAGCTCAGTGCGGTCGATGCTATCGTAAGCCGCTTCAAAATCTATATACAGGTGATGCGCTGGGGCTTGGTATTCACGGCATTTCTGGAGGATTTGCCGTACAGTGAAGATTTGGTCCGTCGTCGAGCGGCCGTTGATGAAACCAGCTTGATAACTTCCCACAAACTATTGCTATTAGTGATAGACGACGGAAGATGATCTGGGATAGCACTTTGTAGGCGGCATTCGGGATAGTGATCGCACGATAGTTTTCACATTCCAGTTTGTTGCTCTTCTTGTACATGGGGCATATGACTCCTTGCTTCCACTCCGGCAGCCTTTCCGTTTCTCAGATTCTGACAATCAGCCGGTGCAGACAGGCGGCCAACTTCTCCCGGCCCGTTTTGATGAGTTCAGCTCCAATACCATCCTTACCAGCTGCCTTGTTGTTCTTGAGCTGGTTGGTGGCATCCTTAACTTCCCTCAATATGGGAACAGGTTGGTTTCCTTTATCCGTCGTGCTGACGTAGTCACTTCCTCCGCTGTCGTGACTCTCTGCGCCTGTGTTCTCCGTGCCATTCAGATGTTCATCGTAGTACCCTAGTAAACACGAACTCGTATAAGATAGCGCATAAGAGTAAACATGTGGAGGCGATATACGTACATGCACCATAAGGATCCATGCAAGATGTACGTATATCGCCTCCACATTTGTACTCTTATATCCCATCATATACGATGGTGTGTTCACTGGGACTGCTTCCACCTTTCAATCACCCCACGTCTGTCCATCAAGATGCTTCCATCCTTATTCCTACACATTTCGGCTCGCAGCAGCTCCATTTCTGCATATCCAGGCGGCGCTTTTTGTCCCGGAATATGCGGGTTTGCTGCTTTCGTCTTCTTTTATATCGCTCCACGTTTTGTCGTGTTTCTTGCTACAGCATTGCAGCCCTTCCTTCATCTTCTCCTCCAAAACCTGCTTGCGTTCCTCGTCGAATCAATCATTACATGTCCTCCTTTCCACGTATGCGACAATGCCCTCGACTGCATTGTTGATGGCTGCTTTTATGGTGCTCCAGCAGTCCTTAAGAGGGACTTCGTCAAGCTCGCCCTCTTCCGACAACGCTGCCTCGAGATGTTGCGCGTATGCGGCAGCTACGTTCGGTTAGGCCAGTCACACTAGGTTATACCGAGGCGGGCGTTGATACCGTACATTGTTGATGACAGATAGTTTTGGGTGTAGCTTCACCATCACTAGATATTGGTCAGAGTCAATGTTAGTGCCACGATGGGTTTTGACGTCGGTTATATCGGAGAAATACCGTCCATCGTTCACAACGTGTACTGATACGGGAGACTGTGAAGGAAATAGGTGCTACGAATGGTCATTTTCTTGGAGGAAGTGAAATCTATCAGTCGTAGGCCGTTCTCATTCGTCAGCCGGTGGGCACTGAACTTTCCAATCGTCGGTCTGAACTCCTCTTCCTGGCCAACCTGAGCGTTCATACCTCCTGTGATGATCTTGACGTCGTGGCTTGGGCAGCGGTCGCAGTCGCGTTCAAGCTGCGCGTAAAATGCGTCCTTATCATCATCAGTGCTTCCGGAGTGTGGCCCATGCACGTTGATTATGCTGAAGTTAAAGAATCGGCCTTCGATTCCTAAGTTGCACATTCGTTCATCAATCGGCCACGCGCCTTTGCATATCACCCATCACTCTAAAAGCTGTACCCAGCTCCCAGTGTGTTGCCGCAGCTCTAGATAGTATGGTAACCTCTAAACGTTCGCATCATTGCTTTTGTCCCGCTTGTGCTTCAGTACATTGGAGAGCATGCGTGTGCTTCCAATCAAGTTGAGAGATTTGCAGTTCCACGTACCGAGTTTCCAATCGCTAGTCCATTTCCGTCGCTGTGGTCTTCGCCGATTGTCCCGGTTCGTATTCTCTCGTTGACTTTTCGTTGCTTGATTTTTTACGGCTGGCTTGCAGGGCCTGACACCAACCCCCTAGATTTGCGGAGGACCATTCCCTCTAAATGTTCGGAGGGCCATAGTGCGCAGTTTAGCTTAGAGTCCTTCTCGAACACTCGGACGATGGTCAGCCGCCCCTGTCACGGGGAACAGACGCTTTTGTGAGCCGGTCCTAACATGGAGTACAGACGCTCCAGGTTTGCTGAAGCAAACCCCCCTTCCCTGTCAGAATACGACCAAAACTCCCACCGAGTTTGGTTACCCGATCTTCCCTAAGGTTACTTGTACCCCGGCCAGTACCACGAGGACGTAGGGATACGAGTTGCTGGGCAAGAGGCTAAGGACCACACAATGGGGTCTATTTTATTCCTGTAGGTACGCGAAGTACCAATGGCACGCCATGCCCAGCCAATTACCATTCCTCCGGTAGCTGTTCCGTTTCCCAGATTCTGACTATCAGCAGATGCAGACAAGCGGCCAACCTATCCGAGCCCATCTTGATGAGTTCGGCTCCGACATCATCCTTGCCAGCGGCATTGTTGTTTTTGAGCTGTTAAATGGAATCCTTAACTTCCCCATAATAGGAGCTGATTTGTTTCCTTTGTACGCTGTGCTGACATAGCCGTCAGCTTCGCTGTCCTAACCTTAGATAGTGCTGCTTCCACCTTTCAATCACCTCGCGTCCTTCCGACAAGATGATCCCATCCTTATCCCGGCACATTTCAGCTCGCGGCACGAAGCCATTGCGGGATGTATTGAGTATCTGATAGAACTTTCGCGTTTCTTGAGAACGGTACACTAACTCCATTTCTTGGAATTCCACCTCTTCCACGCGGTGCTTTTTGTCCTGGTGTAGGCGTGTTTGCTGTTTCCGCTTCAGTCTGTATTGTTCCACGTTTTTCCGCGTACCATGCTGCAGCATTGCAGCCCGCGCTGCATTCTTCTCCTCTAAAACCTCCTGGCACTCCTCGTCGAACAATCGTTTCTTGAGCTCCGTTCCACATATCTGACAATGCTTTCGGCAGCGTCGTTAATGGCTGCTTTGACTGTCCTCCAGCAGTCCTCAAGAGGGGCCCTATCGAGCTCGCCCTCATCTGGCAACGCTGCCTCAAGATGCTGCGCGTACGCATTGGCGACATCCGGTTGTTTCAGCCGCTCGAGATTGTACCGGGGCGGGCGTCGGTACCGTACATCATTGATGACGGATAGTTTTGGGCGCAGTTTCACCATCACCAGGTAGTGGTCGGAGTCAATGTTAAGGCCACGGTAGGTTTTGACGTCGGTTATGTCGGAGAAGTGCCGTCCATCGTTCAGAACGTGGACGATTTGTGATTCCGTCTGCTGTGATTATCTTCAGGTGTACTGATACCGGAGGCTGTGCTGGAAGTAGGTGTTACGAATGGCCATATTCTTGGAGGCGGCAAAATCTATCAGTTGTAGGCCGTTCTCGTTCGTCAGCCGGTGGGCGCTGAACTTTCCAATCGTCGGTCTGAATTTCTCCTCCTGGCCAACCTGAGCGTTCAAAGCTCCTGTGATGATCTTGACGTCGTGGCTTGGGCAGCGGTTGTACTCGCGTTCAAGCTGCGCGTAAAATGCGTCCTTGTCGTTATCAGTGGTTCCGGAGTGTGGGCTATGCACGTTTATGATGCTGAAGTTGAAGAACCGGGTTTTGATACTTGCACATTCTTTCGTTGATTGGCCACCACCCGATCACGTGCCTTTGCTTATCACCCATCACTATGAAAGCCAGCCCTGTAGTCGTAAAATTTGAGCTTTTTAGTCGTCCCTTTTTGAGGGGGGGCGTTACTTTAGCCCAGAGGGCGCTTCTGTTTCCAGGCGTTATGATGTTTTCTCATAAGGAAGATCACACATATATTAGTATGTAGGGATCAACTATGACGGAGGTTATATTTGCTATGGGTTTTCGACTTTTAGTATGTCCAGATCATAAACGGAAATCCAAAAACCCTAAGCAACATTTAATATATAAAAAATACAAATATCGCAAATACTTCAATATACATTCCTAACAAATGAGAACTAATATGCTTTTGCACGTATTTAGTTTGTATTCCATTTCTATTAAAATATGGAGCGAAGATATCAAGTACATGGGCCTAAAATGATTCAGTTGATAAATTTGCTAATGTGAAAAGTGAAAATAATTTACTCCTTGTACCAATTGAAACTAATGCATGAGACTATTTATTTGAGTCTAACTACTAAGACTATTACGGTGTGCACTTTAATCTCAATCCATGAAATAAACTCAGTCTTTTAGAACTTATCACTCAATATAAAACGGATCATCGAGTGCAAATCCAAAAACCTCATCGAACCGTTTATTTGAAAACATTTTTGTGTCCGCCTCAATTTTTTTTTCTTATGTTCGGCATTTTGCTATATTGTTATAAAAATATATTCTTATTGCATCTCGCTTTTTAAACAAAATAGTGAAAAAGTTTAGCAAATTGATGCAACAGTCAAAAGTCAAAAGCATAATTTTGACAATACAACTGAATAGTATGATATTTTTTATTACTTGACTTTCTTGTATTTCTTTTTGTTTGATAAATTGACTAAGAACGAAATGGCCTTGTACAAAATATGATGTTTGGATTCAATCAAAAATTCGTTCATTCGGTTAATATTATTGGACAGTTTATGCAGCTGCTAAAATTCAGTTTTTTATAAGCTTTTTGATGCTTATCTCAGAAGCGCTAACGGTGAAACACGTTTTTCTGATAAAATTCAAAATGGAGTCGAATTCGAAATGCCCCTAAGATTGCTTTGTATTTCAAGGAATATATGAGAAGAAAGATACGTGAAGAAATACAAAGATTTTTTTTTTTTTTCAAAAAACTGAGCTTTTTGCAAACTGTCAAGCCTAGGGTTCAGCATTTTGAGTTATTTTTTTATTTTTTATTTATGAGGGTTTAAACTTGATTAGCCAGTTCATTCGCCTCGCAATTTTAATTAACCAAAACGCTTCTCCTCTAGTTTTATGAAATTGAAGCGAAATACGACACAAACTGTAATTCTAATTATGTATGCCAATGGTAATCACATTTCAGCGATAATTACTCAACCATAACTCGAAACATTTTTTACGAAGTATTATGCGTATTCTCAGTCCTGTCAGACTAAGAAAATTTGATTAGGAAGCAAAGAAAAGTTTTAAAGTTAAGCATTAATAAATTTATACTTAATATTCAATGTTTCATATGATTGATTTTATTTGAACGTAAAGTATTCATATACTATACATACATATAGAAAAACATTATATTTTTTTCTTTAAAAAAATAAATTAAATAATTAAGTTAACAAAGACTTTTTTTGAGTTTTCTAATAGCAGGACACTAGAACGTTCGAACTTTTTTTAACTTTAAGAAGAGGTGTTCAATTTTCAGTCAAATCTTCTTTCTGGCATTACGTCCTCACTGGGACAGAACCTGCTTCTCAGCTAAGTGTTCTTATGAGCACTTCCACAGTTATTAACTGAGAGCTTACTGTGCCAATGACCATTTTGGCATGCGTACATCGTGTGGCAGGTACGAAGATATTCTATGCCCTGGGAAGTCGAGAAAATTTCCAACCCGAAAAGATCCTCGACCGGTGGTATTCGAATCCACGACCCTCAGCTTGGTCTTGCTGAATAGCTGCGCGTTTACCGCTACGGCTGGCTTAAATTAGAATAAAATATCGCTCTTGAAGTGATATCAAAATGAAAAAAGTCAACAATTGCTCTGATTTTTTTGTAGTTTTACGTTGGATATATTTGTGAATCTTGGAATTGTCAAGTATCAATTACAGAATTTCATCAAATTTATTAACACGAAAATGCTACTCTTTTACATACTTGATTATGAAAGTTCACTTGAAATTTATTGGTCCAAAATAAACAAAGGTATGAACTGACTATCTTAAGAACATATAAGTTGAAATTGTTTTCAGCTTTAAACATTAACATATTTCATCAAACTTTGAGAGTGGTCTTGGGCCTCTTAATAATCACGTGCTGTTATCGAAGGATCTCTCAAGATAATTTAACCAACAATTTATTTAATAATACCGAATATTTGGGATATGCGCCTAATAAAATGCGCTGTACAGCCCATTTAATTAAGGGATTGAGCTACTTTGCCCTACATATTGATTCCCCAAATGTCGTTTCCTCGAACGTCAGTCCCTTGAATGTCTGTTATCCGAATATCCCGTTTCACAACTTCCTACATTTCAGAGTAGTGAACGGACCAGTAATCTGGTAGCACTCTGTCACTGAGAACTATTCTTGCACCTTCATGAACTGCATCACTTCTCGAAGTGACAGGTCATTCGGAAAAATGGGATTCGAGGAAAAAGATTATTCGGGGAACTGTCATTCGCAGAAGCGACATTCGAGGAAAAGTAGCAAAATCGTTTGACAAATAGTATGGAAATATAATATGAGACAAAATATAGATATAATAAACAACGTGTGGGCCCATTCACAAATATCATAGCGCTTGAGGGGGTGGGTGGGTGTCCTAAAGATGTTACGGCCCATACAAAAATTGAATAATGTTCACACAAAAAGCGTTACAAAAGGGTGGGTGGGTGTCCAAAATGGTCAATTGGCGTTATGAAATAAATGAATGAGCCCTATAAAACGGAAAGAACTTACCAATAATACAGTGTAACTAGCGCATAAGAAACTCTCTGAAACGGTCTACAAACATGATTGACAACAATAAATAAATTAATTAATTAATAAATTAATTAATTAATTAATTAATTAATATAATTAATAAATTGCTCAGCATACACAATCAACATTGATCTTGATTATATCGCTCGTTCTCGCAAGAGCAGACGACGCAACTAAAGTACCAAATACTACTCTCCACTTGATATACGTTAGTTAAGGTCAGAGAGCAAACAAAATTTAATTGTTTTTTTTTTTACAGGACGTTAGGATGCAGCTGATCTGCGTGAAACAAAGTATTATCACTTCAGGGCGTTGATAAAGAATGAAACATTTGATTGATTTTTACAAGGCGTTACGATTCAATTCATTAATGTGGACTTAAGTTAAATTACTGCAGGATGTTGATAAAGCTTGGAATTTTCAAGTAATGACCTACAGAGCATTGAGATATACCTGATCTACATAGAATAAGGTCAAATTACTCCAGGGCGGTAATACAGTTTGGAATATTCAATTAATGTTCTAAAGGGCGTTAAGATGCACCTGAACTACATAGGATAAGCTTGAAATATTCCATGGCGTTGAACAGGCTAGAATTTCCAATTGATGGCATATAGGACGTTAAGATATACGTGAGAAAGGAACAAATTAATCCAGGGCGTTGATACATTTTGACAATTTCGATGACATCAATCAGAGCGTTGAGATGCACCTGATCTTCAAAGGATAAAGTCAAATTACTCCAGGGCGTTGATACTACTAAGAAATTTCTATTGATTCTAAACAGGGCGTAAATATCCTCCAGATCTTGCAAAGATCTGTATGGAATAAATAGAATTACTTCAGACCATTGATATAGCTTGGTCGATTGATGTTATACAAAGTGTTAAGATGTTTCTGAACTATGTAAAATAAGGCCAAATTACTCCAGGGCGTTGCAAAAGCTTGGAATTTTTAATTTATGTCCTACAGGGCATTGCGATGTACCTGATCTACATAAAATAAGCTCAAATTACTCCAGGGCATTGATACAGCTTGGAATTTTCAATGGATACAGGGCATTAGGTTGCACCTGATTTACGTAAGACAAGATCATTGGACAAGGTCGTAAGACAAGGAAAATAGATATCAAACAGGGCGTTAATATGGATTGATTACATGACACGAGTCCAAATTACTCCAGGACGTTGATACTGCATGGAGTTTTCAATTGATGTCCTGCAGGGCGTTAATGTGCACCTTATCTAAGATCTACGTGAGACAAGGTCGAATTACTCCAGGACGTCAATACAGATTAGAATTTTCAATCGATACAGGGCATTGAGGTGCACCTGATCTTCGTAAGACAAGGTCAAATAAGTGAAGGGCGTTCATACATCTTAACATTTGTCCCACAGGGCGTTAAAATGCAACTTATTAACAAGTAACAAGGTTAATTCACTCTAGGGCGTTGAATATTCAATTGGTGTCCTACAAGGCGTAAAGATGCACTTGGTCTACGTAAAATGAGGTCGCACACAGGACGTTGATAAAGCTTGAATTTTCGATGGATGTCCTAAAGGGCGATGAGATGTATTTGATCGACATAGGATTAGGTCAAATCACTCCAGAGCGTTGATAGTGCTTGGAGTTTCTATTGAGGTCAAACAAGGCGTCAAGATGCACTTGATTTACTTGGGATGAGGTTAAATTAGTCTAGGGCATTTAAACAGCTTGAAATTTTTAAATAATGTCCTACAGCCCTGTACGTTAAGATGTTGCTGATCTATATGAGACAAGTTCAAATCACTCTGGGGCGTTAATAGATTGTAGCTTTTAATCGATGCAGGTCATTGAGGTACACCTGATCTACGTGAGACAAGGTCAAATAAGTCAAGGGCGTTTGTACATCTTGACATTTGTCCCACAGGGCGTTAAGATGCAGCTGATTTACATGGCACGAGTCCAAGTTACTCCAGGGCGTTGATAATGCTTAAAATATTCAAGTGATGTGGGGCGTAAAGATGGGCGTAAGGATGCACTTGGTCTACATAAGGGAGGTCAAGTTACTCTTCGGCGTTGATAAAGCTTGAATTTTTAATTGATGTCATACAGGGCGTTAGGATGCTACGGATCTATATGGGACAAAGTAAAATTACTCCAGGGCGTTGATACAGCTTGCAGTTTTTAATTTTGATCTACGTGGCATAATGTGAAATTACTCTAGGGCGTTGATACAGCTCAAAAATTTCGATGGAATTTTTACAGGGCGGTAATATGTTCTATATGAAGTTCTGAAAGAAATAGGGTAACAGAGCGTTGGTAGGTACAGGTTGGAAATTTCGATTGTTATCTTATGGGGCGTTAGATTGTTGTTGATTTTGCACATTTTTTTCTATGACTTCGGGTGAAAAATTCAAAAAAAATCTGAGAAAAGCTTCTTAGTCGTCGACTAAGCGCGATTAAGCAGGACGACAGGGCAGATGAAAGCTGTTCCCAGCTCGCGTGTGTTGCTGCAGCTCTGGTAGATGGTATGATTACCTCCAATGCCCCTGTCCAGCACACCTCCTGCAGCGCTACGATGACGAAACCGCGGGTCTTCAGTACACCGGAGAGTATGCGAGTACTTCCAATGAAGTTGAGAGATTTGCAGCGTATACTTAACGAATTCAAATATTTTTTTGTCAGTATACTGGCCCACATATCTAGTTTCTAGAAATGGCCGACGAAACTCGAGAATACTCATGTAGCCGGAGTTATTGCGGTGGGTCACAGGGTCAAGTGGGGTAGATAAATGCAATTGCTTAGGACATGCCAAGTTATCTTTATTTATTTCCAATGGCATTCATTTTATTTTACATAAATCATTAAGATCTGATATTTATCATTATAAATGAATTGTTTTGCACCGTTACTCTAATCCGATGCGATCACTCGGGCTTAATGTCCTGAAGAACCGGTTCTTGATTTGTTAGGTATTAAACAGTTTCAAAACAGTAAAAGTATAGATCGAAATAATAGTTCACTAAATGTCATTTATAGGATCAATCAAATGCAGTTGACATAACTATTCAATTTAATCGATTATCAGAAGGTTTACGCTGATACGTTTTTCGTAAAACTCCTTGATATGGTGGCCACATTATAGCCGAATCTGGAAATTGTCTGTGACTTGAAATTTGTCTACTTCCAGGGGCACAGAAGCACAAAACCCTAGTCACCCGACCTGACCCAGTGATCCACCGCAATTACTCCGGCCACATGAACATTCACGAGATTCTTTGACCACTTTTAGAAACTAGATATGTGTATGAGTATACTGACAAAAAATAATTGAAATCCGTTGTGTACGTAGGTATTCGCTGAGGTATTCGCTGAGCGGTAAGAGTTTTAGTAAATTTTCTTTCACTCAGTTTTCCCTTAGGTGCACCACTAATGGAACATTTGCACCATCTTTTAAAAGAAGGAAACATTTCAGATACAAATCAGCAGCTAAACCATCAAATTGACATGAGACAGCTGCGATCGGCTGTGTTTTTTTTTATTGTTTTCCATGAATCAGTCGTATGGCGTTAAATTGTTTCGCTATGCGATGGACTTTCTCACGTTTTCGGGGTTCAGGTTGGTGTCGCTCGTGGTAACGGCATTCCGGGTAATAGCGTTCGGGGTAGTATCATAGAGCATGACCGCGGATGTAGAGCTTATGTGAACTAGTTATTGTTCCACGTGCGTTTCTCCGCAGGCAGGATGTCGGACGGTGGGAACGGCTTGTACAAGATGAGATCGTATAATCTGCCACGCCAGTCATCTCCGGAGAGCCCTGAGACTTTTAGAGTGCCAATAAATAAGTGGCTCTCCGACTGCTGAAGCCGAAGGGAGAAGGTTCATAATTCCGGCGCTCGTAAATTGGGATATGAGCACTGGAGTTCCGGCCAAGAGCCAAAGTCAGAGTCAGAGTCAGTTGGCGCTTGTCGGAAATCAAGTGGGTGAAAGTTGACTGCACGGTTTCAATTTATGGTCATTTCGGAACGGAACGTGCCCGGATTGTGGCCACTGACTGCTTACTCCATGTATGTGGTGGGATGAGATACGAGCGAAAATTATTACTCCTGGGCAATAACAGATGAACTTTGGCTTCAGTACCTACTGCTGCAGTGTGGCCCATAGATGAAATTATTGACGAGGCAGAAGGCATGCAATGAGTTGGAAAATAAGTGCCGGTAATGAAAACGTGATAATCTTTTTGCGGCATGCAGTTGCGATTAACGGGTGAATGCTTGTTCGGTAAAAGAAATGCCTGCAGAGGATATAAAATACCATGGCAAAAGCTATTAAAATGATGATAAATAACTGAGACAGACAGTTCTATCAATGGATTTTATACGCTTTGAAAAAATCATGGATGCATGGATATTTTTTGTAAGCTTTTCGCAAATATCAAAGAGGCTTGAAGATGCTTCCAAATCCGATCAAGAATGCTTATTAAATCTTCAAAGGATCTATCCAGAATCATTCAGAGATGATACCACAGTGTTCCAGTTGTAACGTTGTTACATAGTTGTAACCGTTTTCTTTATTTTCGATTGGTTCACTTTTCGTCTCGAAAAGTTGAGTGAAATCGTTTTATAGTTGTAAGCAATAAGATTGAATTATACCTTTTGCATCGGTAGCGCCTCCAGTGGTCGGTTTTAGAATCACTCCAAAACCTCTTTCAGGCGCAATTTTAAGTCACTCGCCGTTTTTCTTAAAAAACTGATAAGTAGATGAGAGAAATTTGACCAATCTTTTATTTAAAATAATTGCGTAAGAATTATAAAAGAAAAAGAAAAGCCAATCAATAGCTCTTTTCCGAGTTGAACGACTTACAAAGAGGACGTTGTCCCTAAGCAGTGGAAGTTTTGTATAGAATTGTTAGAAAATCGTTCAACCACGCTATAGTGAGTTTTAATAGTCGAGTGATTGTTCTTTAAATGTTATATAGAATGTTTTAAAACTACTGACAGTTATCGGAGAAATATAGGAGAAATCAGTGGAATAGCTAATAGGCCCATGTGTATGGAAACACGAATTTCCATTGTGAGTTGTTTGTACTAGTTGTTTGTAGAACGTGGTTTAATGTTGCAATTTTTGTTATAGTCTTTCGTTAGAATCTGTGACTTAGATTATTAACAAATTTAAGAAGTGGCTGCTCGAGGCTCAGGTAAGACTGGAAGAAAATCTTCTGTGGTGTGCTGTCAAATGTCGAGGTTTCTGGTGAAGTGATTTTAATGAACATGTCTGTGGTTTTTGTTTTTTTCTTTCGTGAAGGAACTTAAATCCTTCACGCAAAGGTGTTTCTGCCGGGTCTAGAACCGGACAGTAGGTCGCCAGAGGATTCGAACGCTCCGGATTCTTTTAGCGGATCCAGAAGCTTGGCGGTTTGTAGGCTATAGGCCTCATCGTCCGGCCAGTGATACGCCAGTGCACCTACGGGCCAGGGAGAACCCCCACGACTCCCGGGAATTGTCACCAGCAGCCAATTACTGGACAAATTCCCCCAAACTCAATTGGCCTCGAGTAAGCTGGCGAATCGAGCCAACATCAACTGCTCGAATCGCATCGCAGCGCAGATCAGCATCAGCGCAGCCGAGACTCAATCCAGCTGACAGCATAGGTTGGATTCGTGCGTACCACACCACTACCATCACGACTATCGCCACATCAACCACCACTACTACCGTCACCATCGAGCATCTGTACCACCATCATCACAACCGCCGTTGGATCGCCTGAGCTCGAGCCGGAGCCGCACACACAAGGTTAGATCCACCCTTTTCTTCTATGTATTTTCTGCTAAAAATAGAACGGTTAGAGTAGAGTCAGTCTGGAAATTGTTTATGTGCCAGCTGGCAAGGGACAAAACGAAGCACGGCCGTGCGTTTGAAAAGTAATAGTAGGAGTAGAGGAGTTGTTTGTTTGGATCAATACACTCGCAACTAAATAGCGGTCTCGGAGTTGTCTTTGATGAGGAAAGAGAAATTGATTGGTTCGGGGTTGGATTAGCTTTCCGAGTTACATCGGATTAAATAGGGTTGTTTGAGTTTCAGTAATTGCGTTTGAATTGGGTCGGTTCGGTCAGGAATTTCGAGACTTTGAAGGACTCGCCCTGAGTCTCGCCGGGTAACAGAACCTGCTGCTTCACATGCAAGCGACTTCGTCGGCTTGCTTGGCGCTTAAGTGAAGCCAGTTAATCGAAATCCAGGATCGGTTCCAACACCAAAATTCGAACTGTTACACAGTATGCTTTTGCAATTATTTAAAGACGCTTTATTACGTTTGTTTGCCTCTAGAATCATTGAAGATGCTTCTCTGATCATTTATAGAAGATTTTGACTTCCTATGATGATTCATCGTTAAACCAGAATTCACATAAAAAACTTCTTAAATACGAAGAATATTTATGAAGATGCTTTTAAGTGTAACCCTTCAAGCTTGCTTCAAAAATATTGCTTGAATGTGTAAGTAACCGTTCTAGAATTAGGAATTAGAAATTCTCCTGAGATGCTGTTGCTTCCAAAATCATTCCAAGCTTCCTCCACAATTGATAACGAAAGATTCGAAAATCGATAAATTCCAAGAATGCTTCATGATGATTCTGGAAACCTTCCAGGATATTTTTGCGTTTCTTCCAGAATTTTATCACAATGATTTTTGATATCTTTCTATTCTTCTGAAAACCATCACGAATATGTCTGCAAGCCGTAAGCTGTAATTATTTAAGGATGATTTTGGATCCCAGCGTCTCGTAGGGCATATTTTTGTAGTTCTTTCAAGATGCTTCAAAGATTCCTCTAGGATTATTATGCGATATTCCAATTTGTTTCTAGAAACCTTCCTGAAGGCTTCTGGAATGTCTCTTGAATTAATTTTGTGGCATAAATTTCTCGCGCTCAATTTCACCACAAAATCATGCCCAAAAATCGCAACCATGACAGTGAAATTCTTCCATCTAGACAACGAAACAGAGCACAAATCCCTAGCGACATCATAAATAGGTTCCATTAATTCCGTCATTTTATGGAGCGAACTCCCACAGTCTTACCATGTCTTTTGGAGCCATTAATTAGCACTGAAATGCTCCACGAAACAGAACTCCAACGTAGGTCCCAGTAACGGAATTTCAGAAAGCACCCGTATCTATTCGAAAGGAGGGAAAAAATGTTACATGGACAGTAACGATAACAAGCTTGCACTGGCTGAGCTGCACTAAATTATCACCAGCAAACAACACGAGGCATGCTGCACAAAGAGACTAGTGTACAAAAACCTTTTTTTGCGAATGAAGATGCCCGGAATGGCTTGTGTATGGGGGAGGAGAACATAAAAAAGGATGAAATAAAGCTTTGCAATGGGAGAGCAAAAACTATTTCAATTCACCTACTGTGAGATTTACACGTTCCGAAGCTGTAGAAAGTACCTATTGGAAAACTACTTCTAGAAATGAATGAAAACAATATTGACTATAGTTTGTCTTGCTGAGGAGCTCTTTCCCAGAGGAAATCAAAATTGAAAATGGAACTCTTACGTATTAAATGCTTTTCAAAAAACATACATTATCTACACTAAACCAATACCATTCTGAGTGGAAACGTATTGGCCCGAAAACCAGATACGAACAAACAACAATGCGAATCTGTTTTCAATGTTTTTGTTCGGTTCCAAATGTAGGGGGAGAGAACCCGCACAGATAAAATTATTTAAATTCCAATGTAGTGTAAACTGAAGCAAATTCATTTATTTTTACGGCATTTCGTTTAATTTTCAACTAAAGATGGTTGAATGTTACATGATCGTGTAAATTTAAAGTGCATTTGATTGAAAAATAAGCGATTCATCCTTGACATTCCAGTTTATTTTTATGCTCCAAATATGTGCATGAAAATGAACTTAAATTCACAACATATTTTTAGCTGTGCGGTTCCATAATGACATGGAGCTATCTAACGAAAAACTTGCAGAAGCACTTGCTCTTTCAAATGAGTTTTTCGGTTTTCAATTTAATTAAGTGTGATTTTCCATAGACTACCCGATAGCCATCGGGTTAAATGGATTGGAACTATGTACTATGTGCTGGAAGCACAGATGTATAACTACAAAGAATAATGATTTTTTTTTGGTGTTCTGAAGTTTTTTTTTTAAATATTTAACGTTTAGAATTTTCCGATTCCAGAAAACTAATTCCTTGAACATTGTTATGCTCTTCGTAGAATTTCGACAGGAATCTCATCAAATTAATTGTGAGATCACTTGTCGACAAAAACGTTCCAGATGTCTTGATATTTCCTATGATTTTAAATATTGGACTCATTGGGGAGATACTTAACTTCATCTGACCAATTTATTGGAACCCCTCTCATCGTGACAACATGTCTACTTGAAGGTTTCAAATAAAGAGATTTTGGTTTATGTGGGAATATTATTAGTTGAGTTTTGGAAGCATTAGGAGAAATCTTCCATTTTTGCAAGTATGAAGAAAAAATATCCAAACTTTTTAACAATCAACTACAGATGACACGCAGACTTTGTCCTTTGGCGGAGAGGCCTGTGTCATCCGCAAATAAAGATTTTTGACATCCCTGAGGTAACTCAGGTAAGTCATATGTGAAAATATTTTAACAATATTGGTCCCAAAATGCTGCCTTAAGGAACACCAGCTCTTACAGGAAGTCTTTCAGATTTGGAGTTCCGATAATTAACCTGAAGTGCACGATTTGACAGATAACTTTGAATTATTCTAACAATGTATGTTGGAAAATTAAAGTTTTTTAATTTTACAATCAAATCTTCATGCCAAACACTGTCGAATGCTTTTTCTATGTCTAGAAGAGCGCTTCATGGGATATTTGAAATGTAACAGGGACATGATCAGACTCAAAATCAGCATGAGTAACTAATTGGCTACAAAGATGACTAGAGTCGGTTAAGACCAAGTCAATCGTAGAAGGGTTTCTAGAAAAACATGTAGGGCTATCAGGGTATTGAATTGAGAAATATCCTGAAGAGCACTCAACAAATAAAATTCTGCCGTTGGAATTACTTTGAGAACTATTCCATGACTGATGTTTGCATTAAAGTCACCAATGACAAAACATTTTGACTTACTGCGAACAATTGACGAAATTCAGTTTGGAGCAAATTAACTTGCTGTCCAGAGCATTGAAAAAGCAAGTAGGCAGCTATGAAAGTATATTTATTAAGCTGTGTTTAAACAGAAACACCTAAAGTTTCAAAAACTTTAGTTTCAAATGACGAAAACAGTTGATATTTTATACGCCTATGAATGATGATTGCAAGATCTATTTTGAGTTTAGATCCACGTTTCAAATATGTTTCAGTAATAACTGATATATGCATGTTATTACCTGTAAGAAAATTAAACAGCTCGTCCTCTTTACCATTCAAAGAACGAGCATTCCAATTTAAAATATTTAAATTATTATTTGGATCCATTAGAAAAACGTAATCCGATAACAATTTTATTCGTAAATTTTACACCAACTTGGACTGCTTCAGTCATAGTGGTGGCTTTGAACATTGCATCAATCTTTAGATTCAATTTTTCAGTTAGAAAATTAAAATCAGAGGCAGACATGTCATGTGATTCCCCATTAGAATTTCCGGTAGACGAAGAAGCGGAATTACCTGTGGCGGTAGGGTTTTTTTTTCATTTGATTTGAAACAAGTAGAATGAGTACTCATAGAACGAATAGGGGAGGAGTTTAAATTACCTGCTACGATATCGGCAAAGAATTTTCCGTGGGTTGATACATTCGAAATTGAAAGATTCGAACGGCTACCCGACGGATTAAAATTAGTTTGCGAATGAGCATGATTATGATCTTCCTGATGGGTATGTTTCATGATCAAGCGATCATTAACTGAAAAATGAGCATTATTCGATAGGAAAATTCCGGAAACGACCGTTAACGTAAAGGATATTATCTTTAATCTGCCTGGCACGAGCCTCAATGACTCTCCTTCGCGAAGGACAATCCCAAAAATTGGACTTATGATTGTTCTCGCAATTTGAGCACTTAAACTTGGTGGTATCTTCCTTCACTGGACAGGCGTCCTTAGCGTGAGAAGAACCTCCGCAAATCATGCATTTAGCATCCATGCGGCAAGTTTTAGTACCATGACCCCACTTTTGGCACCGACGGCACTGAGTGGGGTTCTGGTAATTTCCTCTAGATTTCTGGAAATGTTCCCATGTCACACGGACATCGAACATAAGACTTGCTTTTTCTAAAGCTTTAATATTATTTAGATCTTTTTTGTTAAAGTGAACTAAATAATATTCTTGAGAAAACCCTTTCCGAACATTGCCAGATTGGGTTCTCTTATTCATAATGATTACTTGGACTGGGGAAAATCCAAGTATATCATTTATTCCATTTTTGATCTCTTCAGGTGATTTATAGTCACTTGAGAGACCTTCCAAGACAACTTTGAACAAACGTTCAGTTTTGTCGTCATAAGTGAAAAATTTCTGCTTCTTCTCTTCAAGATGTTTGAGAAGAAGTTCGCGATCTTTAAGAGTTTCCGGCAAAACGCGACAGTCTCCTTTCTTTGCGATTTGGAAGGAAACCTTGATTCCCCTAATGGAGTTCAAGATCTCCTGCCTAAATCCCCCAAATTCGGAAAAACTGACCACGATAGGCGGCACTCTTTGCTTCCTCACTTGAATCAAAGAGCCTGGGCTAGAGGCTGCTTCGATTTGGTGTTCGGAAAATTTGTCTATAGCATCGAACTGATTGCTCATTTCGATACAATTATTCATTTCACCCTTGGAAGAAAGTTCGCATTCCGGGGAAACGTCCTTTCTTCCATTCTTGCCACGTGTAGTGACAGTTTTAAATCCCACTTTTTTGGAAGGAAGTAGTGAATTCAGAAATTCACCCTTCATTTTGTTTGTAGTTACAATTATGTTAAATGAATAAACGAAAGAAGACGTGACCTTTGAGAGGTTTTTTTTTCCAAGACGGTGTCCAAGAAGGATTACCACCGCTAGCTTGTAGCACGTAAAATATGGCTAAAGGTTTTCCTGTTCTCCTGTTTCGTTACCTGGCTCAAAAAACAGCCGGCTTTAGCGCCACCTCCGAAGAGGACCGTCTGTCGAGTTATGTTTGCCCGGCAAGAAACCCAACCTCAGGGCGGGTTTGTTTTATAAGAGTCCAAATAGCAATTTAGGAAACGATACAGAAAACTCAAAGGTATAGTGGATCGAGATTTCTCAGTTATAGAGGTCGCTTTAAGCGATTCTCAAAAAATAGTTGATGCTGACCGTTGTTCTACCGACACAAAAAGATACCACTCACGAGTATCATCACTGGAAGAACTTCAAATTTCCCTGTCCGCTTCAGACACGCGAGTGGAGAGACTGATTTCCCAGGCAGTCTTTCCTGACGTACAAAATAACAGAAAAAGAAACAGGTAGAACGACGCGAAACGTGAGAAATCTCGAAGACCAAAACAACTGTTACAGGGAAAGCACTAATATATTACAAAAATACATAATTTGGTTGTGAGCAGCAAAAACATTTAGAAATTTATTTAAATTTGATAACCTAGGTTTTTATTCATGACGTGTGTTCCTTTCTTCTACTTCTTCATACTTCCTAGCTTTCCCTAATGTGTGTGCGAATTTCTAATCTGATTCTATCGACATTTATCGATCTTCTTCTTTCTGAGCTCGGTTAGTTGTGTGGAGTCTTAACGCATGCGCATGGTTAGTTTGTTTGGCTTGTACTCACGGACCCCTTTAGATGCTGCAGCCGGCAAAGCAGAAGCGCCGGACGAAGAATGCGACGGCAAAGCAGGATTCCGGATTTAGCGCATCGACGATGGTGGTATTGCGACTACCACCCCAAATACAGCAACGAACTGCGACTTTTTCAAGTTACCAAATGATGAAGTGTCGCACGCCGAAAATCACATGCGTCGGTGATGAATGACGCAGTTGACGACGGTGGGGATCGTCGGAGGCTTCACACGTGGCCTGTCCACGCTAATAGAAATTGATAATGGCCGCTCTGTCGGAACGGTTTGTTCCCTTCCGGCTTTCCCCTTAAACCGGGACTTTTGAGCGCTGAAGCGTGGGGTCGAGAGCAGCGTTTAGCGAGTAGATGCGGTGTGCCGAGCTTGGGCCGTTGATCGCTAGATGCAGATCCTAGATAAAAAGCCGTCGAACGGCTGTTCGACGCATTTTGCAAAGATTTCTCCACACAACAAGAAAACACAATTACCTTTTTCATTCACAAACGCACACACGAAACTAAATGACCGCACTTAACCTCCTGACTTAGGTTACTGACTTTTCTACTCTAACGAAAGGAACAAAAAGTAACATTAATTTTAATCTAAAAGACTTCTCACATTTTTAAACTATTACCAAATTAAACACACCGCGACACTAAAACTATTCACGCACTCTCGCCTCTTCCACGGTCCAGGTCAAAATGGACGAGTAGAGATTCTGAAAGTCCTCAGATAAGGTGTGATTTTACATCTTCGTGGACGGAAGTACGTAAAATCACCGAAGTAGTTTCACGACCTTTTCAAACGACGATCCTCATCAACTACGAATGACAACCGATTGAAGCGCTATCTCTTTCGCTACCATTCCTTCTGAATGACCTGTATCGTTCCGTCTATTTTTGCAATCCGATCTATTTATAACGATCGTTAACGTTCGGGCTAGAACTTTGAACCTTAGGCTTATTCGTGTTTCGTGGTGTAGTGTGTAAGGCGACAGGAACTTTTATTTGATATAGTATTGGTAGAAGGCGACTTGTATGCAAGTTTTGTATGCAGTTTTGGAAAAGTGCATTGCATTTTGAACTGTGATATTGAATATCGCATATATTTAAGTGAACTAATGAATTTGTTAATTTTGACAATGAAATAATATATGATTAACACGAAAAATAAATTAACACGAATAATAAATTAACATTTAAGAACATGAAAAACAATATAATTATATAACACTTTATGTACATCTATATTTATATTGAACTAGTGGTCCTGGCAAACTTCGTCTTGCCATCAAGTAGGCTGTTGAAAACCGCTACGAATCGTCCCATACAAAATGACAGTTCCGTTCACTCTCGTTTTTCCGGCTTTCCCGGTGAATATCCTGGAACTTTTATACACTCAAACACGTCGGAACCCTTGACGAACAAAATGGAGAAAGAATTATCCAAATCCACTGACCCGTTCGTAAGCCATTTCGTGACATACAAACACCATTCCATTTTTATTTATATATAAGATAAGATAGATAGATAAATCTTAAAATAATATTTACACAAAAGAGACCATGCTACAAGCCAACGGGTCCAACGGAAAATCGAAGGCACGGGTCCAATCAAGGATCGTAAAGGGATCAATAGTAGAAAAAAATAGTACTGAAAAGTACTGTTTTAGTAGCACTGAAAAGAACCGTTTTATTGTTCAATGTTAATTCCCAATATCAGTCATCGATCGATAGAACCGTTCGGTTGATTGCCGTCAGTATAAGAGCACATTGAAGCCTCCTGTATTTTGCCTGTGTTGGTAGCAAAGCTCGAAGCTTTGAGCCAACCCTTTTCCAGTAGAGAAGCTAGGCAAAATACAGGACGCTTCGATGCTTACTGACTTTAAAATGGCTTGCTCAACTTTCACCACCTAATTAAATTTCAATCTTGTCGCTCCCTTGCGACGCCTATCCACCTATTCATTTCCATCATTTGCTTATATTGACTCCCTTTAGCTTTGAGTCGCATGACCGCTAAAGCCATAAAACAATTAAAATAAAAAAAAAACAAATCACGGTCGATACCTTCTCCTAGGTACATATTAGTACACGGTAAAAAATCAGCACGTTCGATTGAATAGATTGATCACTTGACTCAATTCAAAACACCAATCACCATGATTTGAAGAGTTTCAACTTTGGATTTGCTCTACTGTCTCTAGAACTAGACTCTGAAGTGAAAAGCCGTTGATTTTGAACATCATGTCTTTTATATGAGAGCAATCATTGACAGCTCGTTGTAGAAAGTGATTGAGATCAATTCAATCCATTTCAACAGATGCCGAGTTAGTGTCGAGGTAAGACACTAGACTTGCACTCCGAAGGTTGGTGGTTCAAATCTGGGTCAGGCGGAAATGTTTATTTTAACTTTTTTTTTATTTCAAATCAAAACATGCAACGATGAATTCAAGTGCTGTTACCTTGATTTTGTCAAGATTCAACAGTAGTGCAAATCCAAGTGCAAAACTATTGATAGCATGGTGTCTATTTTTTACCGTGTATACGCGGACGACATCTTGCTCCTAGTCACCGGAAAACCGATGTCAAAGCCCGTGTTGCCAGCCCATTTGGTGACGGAACTCACTGTGATATTATTGCGTAATGGAGGGTTTAGAGCTTGCTTGAGCTTGATTGGCCGCCCGTGGATGCACTCCAGTATTGCCAGATCAGCTGCACTTACACAAGGAACCAACCGAATGACTGCTTGGGACTAACAGGCATCCTCAGTGTATAAGTGCTGGTGATCTTCTATTTTTAGGCAACAATGGCACCTGCCACGTCAGAATGCAGACCAATGAGGGGAAGGGGGAGGAATTGATGATGCATTGAACTGACTCCCACGTAGACCGTATATTCCACTGCATCCACGTCAGTTCATGCGAGAGTGTATGGATTGGGGGAAAGGCATGGCAGATAGGTTTGCTTTTGTGGTTAGCAGACTGCCTATGTATCAGGCGTAAGAAAGGCGTGCGCGTGGAAGTAGGAAGCGTTAGGGAAACGGTTTCTTGTCCGTCTCTGGTTCTAGCGTTTGCTATGAACGAATAGTTTGAGTGTGATATATTTAGAATGGAAGATAGAAGCAAGTGATAGATATACAACTACAAAGTACGAGGAAAGGGACGGGCCTGGGATTGAACCCATGACCTTCTGCATATGAAGCAGAAGCGGTAGCCATCAGACCACCAACCCCGTCTATTATTGCGTAATGGAGGGTTTAGGGACAAAACGTCGAAAGACAAAACGTCGAAAGCCAAAATGTCGAATGCCAAAACGCCGAATCCCAAAACGTCGAAAGGGACAAAACGTCGATGAGACAAAACGTCGAAAGTTGTTTTTTTTTCTAACGGAGGTTTTCAGGACTAGGGTAAGTGTTCCCTTAGTTGTGGGTGTTCCTATAGTTGCGGTAGTGCCGTTTTCACTGATTTTATTACATTAGCCACAGAACCGACACTGCCAATCGACGTATTGGCTTGTTGATACACGGAGTAGTTGAAAAGAGCGTTCACATTGCTTTAAAACTGATTAAATATCATTGAAACTGCTAAAACTTTTCTTGCTTGTACCAATAGTTGCGATAAAGTATTCCTATAGTGGAGGATCCTATAAGAAAACAACGGATACCGCAACTATAGGAACACAAATTAAAAATATACCGCAACTAAAGGAACAATGTACCAATAGTGGAGGTATTATGTTTCACTGACATGCCGTGGATTACTGCGATGAAATATTTTTTCTCATTAAGTCAATGGCCGTAACTTCCCGGTAAAATATTAACATGTACATTAATTGCGCTTTTTGAATTTAGGCGGTTAAATGAAATTAAATCGTGCTTAATACCTCCACTATTGGTACATCTACCCTAGCGTTGCTAAGGGAAAAAATGGTTGCAATGCGAACGGCGTTCGAAACAGCAAAATTTTCACTTTTCATCAAAGCTAGCATGGAGAAAAAAATTCAGTAAGATGTCAATTTCACATCCATTTCTGACCAGAGGAAAAGCAGTGAAGCACTTTAAGAAGCAGAATCGCCGCACCTTTGGATGCTCATAACGGCTAATGAAGAGAATCTCAATAACAGTGTAAGGTGCACAGGGGCAACTGAAAACTGGTGGGGCAAAATGAAATTAGAAAGTTTTGTACATGATTCCTATAGATTTGAGTAGGTGTTTCACCCCTAAAGGTGTATTTCGTTTGGTGGTTCGGTGTTCCTGTATCTAAAATTCTCATCTAAGTAAATTTCACTATGATACCTTGCCATTTCATCTTACCCCAGCCATTTTAACTCGCACCGGTGAGCTCACATTTTTCCTTTTTTCTACAATTCGTGGGCGAACTAAATTTTAATTTCCACCAAAGCAATATGTTTCGAGATGTAGGAATTACACCTGTTTTGTAAATTTGGAGTGCAAGAATTTTTCTAAAGATTATTTGGTTTTTATTTAAACATTCTGTTTTACTTCAAGGGGCTTATTTTTTTTATTTGTGGATATTTTACGGTTAAATAACTTCTAAAAATAGATGTTAGCAATTGTTCGCAGGTAAATTGGATTTGCTACTAGTTAAGCTATCGGTTGATAAATTATTCATTTTTATGGAATACACTCAATGTTTAAAGGAACCTTTGACATCAATTTTATCATATATACAATTTAACTTTTGATAATTAATGAATTCTTTATTCTTTGAAAAAATACTCATTCTTTTATCGAATAGATACAATTGAATCGATTTAATAACTTGCTTTACCAAAACAGATGTTCTTCATCAGGGTTTTCATTTCAGGAACGTTTCAGCATATTTTTTATATGTACTATCCAATTGATTTCTATACATTTGACAGCATGATTTTTTACAGAGATCGGCTATAGTCATATCGTTTAAACACTAAATAATAAGTTTTGGATATATTCAATCGGAAGAAAAGTATTTTTCACGACCTTAACTGTTAAAACATTGTTAAGCGTTTGGATTTCTGCTTTTCTGATTAATCAAGGTCAACATTTTGCAAGAAAAACACGTATATTTTTCTTTTCGACATATGTACTGCACTTTAGACGTTTTGTCCATTCGACGTTTTGTCCCTTCGACATTTTGGCATTCGACGTTTTGGTATTCGACGTTCTGGAATTCGTCATTTTGTCCATTCGAATTTTTGCCGTTTCGACGTTTTGGCATTCGACATTTTGTCTTTCGACGTTTTGTCACCCAACCGTATTGGAGTTGGTTATGCCCCAAGAATTCCTCTCTTGTGGGTTTATCCATTGCAGAAGTCTACACAAAAACCTGTACGTAAATCTTTATAAAAGTATCCGTAACAATTGAAGTTTTCAATTAAGTCGCCAAAAAAGTTTCGAATTCAGCTTCCGTAGGATTTTAACAGAAGTCTCTACAAAACTATTAACATAATTCTACAAAAAAGTCGCTACAGAAGGCCCTGCAGAGGTTGTAGGACAAAAGGTCGAAGGACAGAAGGTCGAATGACAAAAGGTCGAAGGACAAAAGGTCGAATGGACAAAAGGTCGAAGGGACAAAAGATCGAATGGACAAAAGGTCGAATGGACAAAATGTCGAATGAAAAAAAAGGTCAAATGGACAAAAGGTCGAATGGACACAAGGTGTCATAGATTAGGTCGAATGACATTTAGTCGAATGACGTTTGGTCGAAAGTACATTTGGTCGAATGGACATTTCGTCGAATGGACATTTTGTCGAAAAGGTTTAGTTGCAACAGAAAGCATGATATTTGGTTGGCATGAATAGTATGGAAACGAAGTTTTACGTAAAGTTTGACTATCGTCGAGAGTAGCAGTTTATTGCTTTTCAAGTGATTGAATAATTGAAAAAGTATCAGCCATTTTGTCAACAATCTATATGCGATTAGCAAAACTTTCCCAACATATTGATCAAACTCTGTCGTTTTTGACGTTTTATGGTGCATTATTTTTGTTATTTTTGTACATGCATGTTTTGCGAATCGAGATAAGCTGATCATAAATGGAAACAAGTTTACTTTTGTCGCCTCAGTCAACTCGACCTCCGTTACGCAATACATAGAATTAGCACAACTTTCAGTTTTAACAATTCAAAGTTTCTACTGCGAACTCTGTTATGCACCCAAAGTCATCAACACTGTCAACAAAGCTTGAGGAATGTTATTAAGCTGGAGTCTACAATAAGCCGATTGGCCATAAATGACACCATACATTCATTTCGCCATAAAGGTTTTCCTTAAGGGTTCATTCACATATTTCATAACGCTGGAAATGGACATTTTTGGCACCCACCCATCCCCTTGTAACGCTTTTTGCATGAATGGTCTACAAATTTTGTTTGAGCCGTAACATCATGAGAACACCCACCCACCCCCTAAAGCGTTATGAAATTTGTGAATGAGCCCTAAAGCAAATTTTTCCTGACGTTTTAATTCTGATATCTGCATCAAAAAATCTTACCCTCGTCCGTAAGCTGCAAGACCCAGAATTCAAAGAAAGATCTCGAGCATTCTCTCCGAATGCTACCATCAGATGAAGATCAGCAGTTCATAACGAAGAACGATGACATTTCAAAAGAATAATAAATAATTAAAACATGATGTATACATCGTCGAGTAATAACATAATTCGTTAAACAGTTTCCAAAGAATGATGATAGTTTCAAAAAATAATAAATTCACTAGAGCTGAATACCGTTTCGATTCATATTACGGACACTTAAGGCTTCAGTGAAGTACAACTAATCACTACACATATGAATTGAATCGTTCTGTACAAAATTTTAGCGTAATCAGACCTTGCATATACTTAAATTTCGAATGGTGGGCGAAGATTCGGATTCCACATCTTTAATTCACTTTAATCGCTTAAAATGTTCGGCCTCTTCATGATTTTTATTCCGGTCACAATCACACTTTCGCTTCATATTCCGGACACTTTGTTTCGAATTCCGGACAGCTCTTGAAAAACACAATCAGAATAATCGAATCATTAATTAAACGCACTAAGCCGTAAGAAAAACGTCAAAACTAGTTGAATATT